>NC_090301.1:12500-1262500 GCF_039906515.1 Pseudorca crassidens | reverse complement strand
GAGGGGGTCTGGGAACGAGACTGATGCATGATGAGAGGGTACCGTCCCCTCCCCTGACCAGACTCCCAAGAGCTCAGGGGGGCAGGAGCGGCACGGCCGGGGTCTGAGCTAGAGCTCCCAAAATAGCCTGGGCCGTGGCCAGTGGCCGAGGATGGGCAGCTGACTTCACGCCACAGGCATCCCGGGAAGCCCCAGCTGTCTGCGGCCGGCCGCACCTGCCGGGCCTGGAGCCGGAACACGGCCCTCAGCATCGGGCCCCCAGGGCAGTGGGCAGCTGGCCGCACAGAGCCCAGCCCCCTCCAGGTCCCAGAAAGGGCCTGCAGGGCCTGGGGGCAGCTGGGTTCCCCACCCTGCTTGTCCTTCGCTGACCTTGGGCCAGCCTCACCCTGGCCCGGCTGGGCTACTCATCCGTGAGCAAGCGAGTCTGGCCCCAGTGCCAAGGAGGGAGGCCTCTGGGGGTGGGACCTGGGGCCCCTTGGGGAGAGGCCCACCATGGGGGGCGGCGCTATCAGGAGAGACTCCCTAAACCTAACGAAGAAGAAAGTGAGCAAAGGAGTTTTCATTTCACTCCGAACTGCGATTCATGGTTTCTCCACAAAGACGCCCAAGCCTCACAGGGCTGCGCCGTGTGGGAGCCGGGACCCAGGAGGCTCCGGGGACATCTGGGGCCTGGCCCCTTGCGGCTCCCGGGACACCCCCGCACACTCCAACAGGCGCCTGGCCTGGGAGGGACGAAGCGCCCTGCAGAAAAGGAGGGAGGGAAGCAGGCCTCCGGGCCCCTGCCTGCTTCCCGGGGCCCCTGGCTTCCCGTGGGTCCTTTAGAATGCTCATGCCTGGGGGCTCTGAAAGGGTCATGGACAGCCCACAGAACTAGGGAGTCCGCCACCCACAGCACCCCTGCCAGGCCACACTTATGGGGGACGAGGGTGCGGCCCTGGCCTGGCTGGGCCTGAGCGAGGATGACGATCAGCTTCTGAAAGCGCGTCTTCTGGAACCTGGACCACGTCAGGGCAGACACGGCCCTGCTCTCGGGGGCAGGCAGACCAGAAGCGGGCGGAGTGCGGGGGGGCGTGAATGTGGGAGCACCGGTTCAGACCAGGGAGGGGCTCTGAGGAGGCACCGTTCAGGCAGAGACCAGGAGGCAACGGGGCGAACCTGTGTCGGGAACGGCGCCCTTGACAGCCGAGCGGCTGTGCAAAGGCCCTGGGGCAACCTCATGTTTGGACAGCAGGGAGGTCTGCACGGCCACAGCTGGGAGAACCAAGCTGAGGGGTGGGCGAGGGCCAAGAGGCAGGGTGCAGGGCAGATGGGGGACTTCGCACCTTTTTCTGATGGTGAACCTGCTGCGGCCGCTGCTGAGGACCTGTCACACCTGGGACACATCAGACAAAGCAGGCAGATGTGCTGAAGTCCTGGCAGTCAGGTAGATCAGGGAGGGCTGAGCCCAGATGCAGACACAGTACCTCGTGGATGGAACAGGTGACGTGAAGCCTGGGTCCCCCAGGGGGCTGCCAAGGGCCCCACTGGCTTGGTCCTCCACTGGTCTGTGCTGGGTTTCCCACTGAGGCTGGCCCTACCTCTCTGGGTCTTCAGCGCGTGGTCTCTGCAGAAGCTTCTGGAACCCGGTACAGCAGCCACCGTCGCAGGAATAAGAGGGGTCTCCTTTCTCTGCTTGTCACGCCCCATAGACACTGGCCCAGAGACCGCCCAAGTGTCCTGGGCAGGCCAGGCTCCCAGGGACCGGTCCAGGCAGTGGTGGTGGGGGTCCCCTGGCTGGCAACACCAAGGACTTCCTGCAGACTGCTGTGTGCAGAGGGGCGGGGAAGGGCCTGGGGCAGGGAGACAAAGGGGCTCTGTGCGCCAGACCCGGGGGGAGCGGCTTGGGGGCTTCCCGGGCTTTTGAAGTCCTGGGCTTGCCCACCCCAAGGCCTGAGGTGGCACAGGTCCTGAGCGGAGCCTCCCACAGAGGTTTCCTGCCTCTGGGGAGGGCAGTGGGGGCAGGAGATGAGAGAATCAGGATGACGAGGGGCTCGGGAGGGGGTGGTATGGGAAGAGGGAGGAGGGCTGTGGAGGCCCCCAGAGCCTCCCCTGGCTCTCAAACCCCAGGGGACACTGAGGCTTTCTCCTGTTCTCTCGATCTTGGGTCCCTCTAGTCCAACGTGGGTCCCCTGACCATCAGGTCCCAGGGGTCTGCACCCTCTTCCCCCCGAAGCCAACTTCTCACTTGCTCTGAGCTCCCTCTCTCCTCCTCTCCATGTTCCTCAGACTAAAGCCTGCCCAGCCTGGCCCAGTGGCCTTGTGCCCAGGTGCTGTGGGGACCAGGTTCCACGTGGCCTCTGCATGGGGTCCTGGGGTGACAGCAGACGACTCTGACAAGCTCCCCTGGCCGCTCCCGCCATAAGCCTCCCTTTCCTTGTACGTGCACCGTCTGACCTCTCCCCTCCCAAAGGTTGCCCCAGGGCCTTTGCACAGCCGCTCGGCTGTCAGGGGCGCCGTCCCCAACACAGGTTCGCCCCGTTGCCTCCTGGTCTCTGCCTGAACGGTGCCTCCTCAGAGCCCCTCCCTGGTCTGAACCGGTGCTCCCACATTCACGCCCCCCCGCACTCCGCCCGCTTCTGGTCTGCCTGCCCCTGAGAGCAGGGCCGTGTCTGCCCTGACGTGGTCCATGTTCCAGAAGACGCGCTTTCAGAAGCTGATTGTCATCTTCGCTCAGCCCCAGCCAGGCCAGGGCCGCACCCTCGTCCCCCATAAGTGTGGCCTGGCAGGGGTGCTGCAGGTGGCGGACTCCCTAGCTCTGTGGGCTGTCCAGCTGGGGCCCGGGCGCTGGGCCCTGGGATTGCAGGGGGGGTGTCTCGGAGGCCTGCTTCAGGGCCAGGGTCCCCACCCCAGCCTGTTCCCTGGCTCTTGCCCCCTGCGGCCCCCACGGGGCTCTGGCCAGGCCACGGCCAGGTCTCCGGCTGCAGGCACCGGGCCCCGGGGTGGGCTTCGTGCGGCCACTCTCAGGCCCCTCCCCATCCCTGGACGCTGGTAGCTGGCCGGCCCCACCTGCCCTGCCCTGCCCTCCACGTGGTCAGGAATTCCTCTGGGCCTGAGGCTCCCGGCTGACTGCAAGGCCACGGCCCTGCACCATCCTGTGGGCATCCAGAGATGACCAGGCCCCGGTGCCGTGACGAGGAAGATGCACCCCCAGCCCAGCAAGCCCAGGCTCAGGCCATCTGTGCGGGGCAGCAGTCCGTGCCCCACGCCCACAGGCCCAGACCAGAGGAGGAGGGCGTGTAGGCCTGGCCCGGAGGGTCCCCTGATGCCAGCTGGGTGGCGAGGTCTGGGGCCACACGGCCGAGTCACATTCCTGAGGAATGACGCAGCACCTGCTTATCACAGGCTGTCACTGAGGGAGGCCCACCCTCAAGGCCTCCCAGACACAAGGCAGGCATTCACGTGACAAACCTACCCTCAGACACGCACAGGCCTCACCCCCGGCCCCTGAAGGCCCTGGGGGGGGGGCAGCGTCCCCAAACTGGGCTCTCAGGCAGTGGGCAGGATCTGCTGGTGGCCATCCGGGTCAGCAGCGTCCAGCCCCGGGCCTGGCTCACTGGCCTCAGGCCTCGACCGTGTCCCCCTCCTCACCCTGAGGCCCAGGGACCACCAGGACCCCCGAGAGCCCCAGCTTTCCGGGAGTGTCCTTGTCCCGTCCTCAGTGCCCCCAGCCCTGCCCCGAGAGAAAGCCCTGGGACAGCTTCCACGGGCCCCTCTCAAAGGAAATGCAGTTCCTACGGCTCCAGGGTTGACTTAAGTCAGGTTTGCTGTACGATTTAAACACATTTAGACATAGAACTAGATGTTTGCAAGCTAAACGTGAACAATCGTGCGAAGCCAATAAAACGAATACTAACAACACCGAGGGATGACGGTGTTGGGCTGAAACTCACTTTTGCTGCATCTTCGGAATCGACGCGCCGGTGCTCTCGGCTGCCACGGAATGAAGACTCAGTTTCCCCTGCCCTCCTTGGGCCCAGGAGAAGCTGCAGAGCCCTGCTCAGCCGGGCCAGGGCTCCAAGAGCCGGTGCAGGTGCAGGTCCCAGCCACCTGGGCACCCTAGACTGCGGTCCTGGCCCCAGGCGACCTCCACCTGCCTCAACACCTGGGCCTCACATTTCTCCATTCTACTCCCAACGGCCATCGGGTCCTTTTCAATTCCTGGCCATTAGGATGAGGCCACTATGACCACTTTTGCTGTGTACCTGGACGCCATCACTCACACCGCGACTTCTCCAGGGTGTGTGTCAGGGGTGAGGCTGACTCCACGTCGTTAGAACGTCTCCCAGAGCGACCTCATCGATTTGCACTCAGTGTCTGCCAGTTCCCGTTCCCCCCCACCCGGCCTCGTCCACAGGGTACCTTTGCCCATCTGGCGTCTGTGTCGTGATTCACTGTGGTTCAACGCACACCTCCCTGCTTGCCACGAGGTTGGGCACATTCCCCTGAGTCTGATGGCCGTTTGGGTTTCCTCTTTGCGAAAAGCTGGCCAGTGTCTTGCCTGTTTTTCTTCTGTTTCCTGCTGTTCTATAATTGCTTTGCAGGAGCTCTTCACATACTCTGGATACAAAGTCTTGTCTGTTACATATGTTGCAAATATCTTTTTCCATTCATTCTGTGGCATGTCTTCTTCGGGATCTGGGGACTTTTCCTTCCCCACTCACTTAATCAATGCTGCCCAGACGTTTGGGGCCTGATACCAAGTGGGAGAGAGCAGGGCATCCCCTTCCCCTGGGACTCCAGTGAGCAGAGGTGATGCGGGGCAGAGCCGAGCCAGGTGCACCGGGGAGAGGTTCCCAGCGGGAACTTCACTGAGGGGGCGAGTCCTGAAGAGGGAGAGCATCACGCAGACGAGGGAGGAGAGATTTTCGCCCAGCAGCGGCTGGCAAGCAGTGCGCCTGCAGGAGGGCCTTGGGGGGGGCCGGCAGCTCCCTCCTGGCCCGGCTTCCGGCCAAGAGCGAGAAGAAATTACTCTCCACGTGTGTGTCTCATCCACGGAGTGTGGGGAGGGCTCAGAAGCACCAATCCATTGGGAAGGACCAGCCAGATGCCAAGTCCTCGGCTGCCCCCTCCTCCCACCCCCATGGGGGTGACCCAGCTTGGAGCCAACAGGGGAAAACAGGGGCCAGCGATGCCGGGAAAGGTGAGGAGACAGCGTCGGGTGGGACAGGTGGTCCTGGGCCTCAGAGAGCTCAGTCGGCCCCTCACCCAGTGGGGGAAGGAAGCCCTCTCCCCAGACCGGGGCAGGGGCCCTGGACACACACCGTGCAGCCTCACGGCACTCTGCTCACAGGAGTGCAGCGAGCGACACGTCTGATGATTTTAGTTTCTTAATTAATAGGCCGGGCACGAGAGCTTCAGGGCACAAGGCCGCCCCCCCCCCCCCCCCACCGCCTCTCCCGGTCGGTGCTCAGCCATCCTCGAAGACCAGAGCACAAGTTCTCCCTCTCTGGAAAAGGAGGACGGGCAGACAACTGGAGCGGAGTCTGGGAGGACCGATCCTCCCCGATGCCGACAGGGCAGGCCCGTGGGCAGAGCCTGGGAGCCCCGCCTGGCCTGACGCCACCCGCACACCTGGTCCCACAGCTGCCCCATCCCTGCCAGCCGCTGCTCCTAGGTACTGGACCAGGAGAGGCTTCAGGGCCGTGGGACAGCAGAGCCCGCGAGGGGCCAGCTGGAGGTGTTGCCCTCCCCGGGTGCTGGCTGGAGGGCAGGAGCCCAGCCTCTGCTCAAGGCACCCATTCGGGGAAGGCTGAGCACCTCGACCCCCTTTCCCGCCTGGCCCGGCCCCAGAACTCAGTCTCCACGGGACTGGGCCAAAACCAGTGCCAAATGGTTCTCCTGCGGGGAGGCAGAGCCGTGGGCCTCGCGGGCTCTGCGGGTTAGGAGGAGGGAAGTAACCAGGCTGGTGCTCATGAGAAACACATGAAACATGTGAACTTCCCCACTGGCATAAACAAATACTTGGGGAAACAAATACTTGTTTAAAAAGGAGAAGAGGGAGAAATAGATGGGACTAGATTAACAGGCAAATTTAAAAGCTCGCGTCTTCTCTGGAAGATCAAAAAGGCCAAAACCAGCAGATGGAAATCAGCAAAGTGCAAAAAAATATGCCGAGTGGAGCGCGCCGTACACCCCTCCCCCCGCCCCGGCTTGGCGAGCCCAGCGCAGGTGTACAGGGACGTGCAGCTGAGGGCAGGGACCCTGCTGCGGAGAGCAGACGGAGGGACCCCCGGAGGGGTCAGACAGGGGCACCCTGGCGAGGGGGTGGGATTGGGGTGGGCCCCAGGGGACAGGAGGAGCCATGGCAACGCCCTAGGGAGGTGGCAGGGTCCAAGAGGAACGGCCAACCCCACACCCACGGGCAGTCCCGGCGGCCTCTCCTGGGGCACTTGGAGATCACCAGGCCAAGTGGACCTGACCCCGCGTGTGTCCACACCAACCATGGGGACTGAAGACATGGCCGAGGTTCTGGGCGGGGAGAGACACTGGGGACCCCAAGTGACTGGGACAGGCTGGGGAGGTGCCCAGGGATGCCTGACAGGCATGTTCCCACCCAGCAACGACCTTCGATTTAGGTAAAACAAAACGATGTTCTTGCACTTGAGTTTTGTCCAGAAAAGCCCCTTTACCCTCCCCAAATAGAAAAGATTTCACTAATGGAATCTAACACAACCGGAAGTATGCCTACAAGAACATAAAACTTTACAATGTTACATACTTATATTTCAGATGTGTAACCCATGCTGAGCTCCACAGTCAGTGAACACACCTTCTTTGCCAGCACCCATACGCTTTCTAAAAACAGTCGTGTATCAGACATGATGAACATCTCGATAAATTCTATAAAAATCACTTTATATCAAAGGACTCGTATTGCACCGATTATTTTGTTTCTTGCTTCTTTTCTAAATACTCTGTTTTTTAATTAATAAATTTTATTTTTTTAGAGCAGTTTTAAGTTCATAGCAAGACTGAGAGGAAGGTACAGAGATTTCCCTTCTACTTCCGGCCCCCACACAGGCAGAGCCTCCCCTATTATCAGCATCCCCCCGGATGGTGTATTTGTTACAACTGATGAACCTACACTGACATGGCGTCATCACCCAGAATCCGTCATCTGCACTAGGGTTCACTATGGGTGGCGTACGTTCTGTGGGTCTGGACGAATGCATGATGTCATGTGTCCACCATTACAGCACCATATAGAGTATTTTCACTGCCCTAAAACTCCCCTGTGCCCCCCCATTCATGCCTCCCCCTCCCCCAGCCTCTGACAACCAGGGATCTTCCTACTGTCTCCACAGTTTTGCCTTTTCCAGAATGGCATCTAGTCGGAATCACACACGTAGCCTTTTCAGACTGGCTTCTCTCACTTAGTCATATGCATTTAGGGTTCCTCCATGTCTTTTCATGGCTTGAAGACTCATTTCTTTTCAGCGCTGAGTAATAGTCCACTGTCTGGATGTCTCATAGTTTATTTGTCCATCACTGAAAGACATCGTGGTTGCTTCCAGTCTTGGCAATTATGAATAAAACTGCTATAAACATCTGTGTGCAGGGACAACTCATTTTTTTAAATGGGCAAAAGACTTGAAAAGGCACTCATGAGAGAGTAAATAAACGTGGAAAAACAGTGCTCAACGTCATTTGTCATCATGGAAGTGCAAAGTTCAAACCACAATGATCACCAGAATGGCTAAAATTAAAAGGACTGACAAAACCAGCGGTTCTCACCAATGCAAGAAAGGGGAGCGATGCTTTGGGCGAGAGTGTAAACTGGTGCTGTAACTTAGAAAACAGTTCAGCAGTATCTTCTAAAGTTGGAAATACACATAGTCCACAGCCCAGTGATTCCATCCCCAGAAATGCTGTGTATATTCACAAAAGAACACCGGCATGGAGGCAGGGCAACGGTATTCATCAGAGCCCTAAACCACAAACATAACTGTCCATTGACAATACCATAGAGAAATACTTCCAAACAATTATATAGTCATCCAGTTGAATACAACAGTGAAAAGAAGAATGAACTTCTGACCGTAATAACCTGGAGAAATCTCACAAATAAAAGTTGAGCAAAAGAAACCAGATACAAAAAAGAGCACGTACTGTATGATTTCATTTCTGCCAAGTTCAAACCCAGATGGAGCTCACTGATGGTAATGGAAGGCAGAATAGTGGTTCCCTCTGAGGGGGTCAGCAAGGGGGAGCTCTGTGCCTTTGTCTGGGTGGTGGTCTCATGGGTGTGCTCACTCTTTTAAATGCATCGAGCTGCACGTTTACAGTTTGTGAACTTTTCTGTACGTATATTACTCTTCAGTGAAAAGGTTTCTGAAAAAACCTTGCCCGTGAAAACGTATGTGCAGCCTTTGAACTTCAGGGGTAATCTGCTCGCTGCAGGTGCTGCCGTGTTTCACCCAGAAATGATTTGCTGCCGGTAGAGACGGTCTCTCCAAACCTGCTGGAGGAGCCCATGGGCCCGGGAGATGCATGGGTCTGAAACCTGCGTTTATCAGCCTATCCTCACCAGTGCCTTGGAGATAAGAGAATTAAAAGGCTTGGAAGATTTTTCACATGCTGTTCTTGGCTTTTAAAATTCACAGTTTATATCCCCCTTAAGTTAGCTCTGGAAAGCAAGCTTTGCCCCACGAGGATGAATCCGTCCTTGGGCTCCACGCTCCGATGAACCTGAAGATGAATCACCCTCAAGATCAACGCGTCTTGTTTGCAACCGCAGCCGGTTCTCGGAGACCACATGCTGGCTCACGGGCCAGCTCCAAGCGGGGCGTGTGCGTCGCAAGCGTCCTTATGGAGAAGCAGAGCGGCTGGCACGAGGGGGCTGAGACGTGGGGCGGGCGGGGCAGCCGTAGATGGGCACAGGGCAGCCAGGCTGCCCGAGGGCCTGCCATCCGTAGCAGCCCCTCACCCCCCAGGCCAGGCACCCTCAGGCCTGCAGTCGGTCAGCCTCTGGCCCTCTCAGCCTGTCTTTAGGTCACCATCCGGCCCTTCTCATAGCCAATCCCCACCTAACGTCAGGAAAGGGAGCCTCCCTGGGCACGTCTGGCTTCCTCCCCCTCCCGCTGCTGCGGCCCCACACCCGTCTCCAGAAAGCCACACGCTCACTGCTGCCGGGTCCCGGGACGCGGGGCTGCAGGGGTCGGTGTGGCTGGCCAGCAAGGCGGCGTCTGGGAGAGACTTGGTCGCCAGGAACAGAGCTCACTCACATGGCGTGAGTCAAGGAGCCTTGAATGCAGGCAAGGGCCCTAGGAAGGTCCAGCATCCCAGGAGGAGGCCTCTGTGTCCTGGCCTGGAAAATCGGCCGCACCACCTCCGCTGCCCCGGCAGGTTGCCCTGAACACGCTGTCTCTTTCTCCCTTCTGTTTTTCTTTCCTGTTTATGTCTCTCAGCTACCCGTGAGTCCCTGAGGACAGAGCCTGTCCAGCCACCCCTGGACCCGGCACCAGAGCCCAGCACTCCCCGGACGTTTCCAGATGAATGAACGAAGGGGTGAGAGAACGAATGAGCAGACGAAGGGCACGCCCAGCTCTGCCCCGCTCCTGGATCAGGCTGGGCCGCCGTGGGGTCCCTCCAGGTCACCCCTGTGAACAGCAGCGTGGAAACGGCCAGGAGAGCCCAGCTGGACACGCGGCACCTGGGTCTGGCAGCCGCTCCCCACCCCCGCCGTGCCCCCGGCAGGCTGCCCTGCCCGGTGGTCACGGGTGGGTCTCAGAGTCTCCTGGGCCTGTGGCAGCCCCTGCTCTGTGTGCTGCGGCCCCGGCATGGGGCCCAGCCCTCCACAGGGTGGACCGGGTCTGACAGGGGAGGCCCCATCCTCAGGGCCTAGGGCCCGGCTTGCAGCAGGCCCAGGGTCAGGGCCACCCAAGGGCGCTCCCAGTGCCCACCTCCTGTAGGGTGCGTCCTTCCCCTCCCCCTCCAGCACGGCCTGCAGCCTGTGAGGACTTGGGGCAGGCACTGCTCTGGGGGGACCCTGACCACACCCTGATTTTCAGTCACTCAGTTAATTTGGCAGCATGCGGCCTCATGCTGAGCAGTGGGCTCTCACGGGGGACAGGCTGCTTTGCCCCGATTGCCAGTCTCTGTGCTACAAACACGCCCATCATGGCTGGTGCAGAAGTGGAAGGAGACGTGCAGTGGGCACCGCAGAGGGCAGGTGCTGACCTGAGGGCTGTACCAACAGACGCCTATGATGTGCTGCACGTCCCACCACCAGCCTTGACCCGGCACCGGGCCCTGCCCCCCGTGCCAGTTCTGGGTCAGGCCCTCAGCTGCACAGCCTGGTGAGGCCTCTTAGCTCTGCCCCCGGCCCCACGTGCGCCTCCCTGACGGCCCAGCTCCAGCCCACAAAGCACGTCCTCCTGTAGGAGAAGAACAGGACTTGGGCTGGGCTGGGCTGGGCTGGTCCGGGCTGGGCTGGGCTGGGCTGGGCTGGGCTGGGCTGGGCCGGGCCGAGCTGGGCTGGGCTGGGCTGGGCTGGGCTGGGCTGGGCTGGGCTGGGGCTGCCAGTTTACACTGCCTGAGCTTATGGGCTGGAAAAGTTCAAAGGACCAGGCTGGCACGCTCCAAAGGCCACTGTGGGCCTGAAGAAGCTGGTGGCCGTGGGGGATGAAGAGGACTCGGGTCTGTAGGGCCTCAGTGGCACTCGCAAGTGTCACCCACAAGCAGGACGCTGCCTGCTGGGGTCTGCTGGCCCTGGGGCCCAGCAGAGGCCACAGGAATGTGATGACACTGAGTGGCTTCCACCAAGTGCTGTGGGGGACAAGGCCGACCCAGAGGCAAAGGGAGCAGGAAGGAGACCCCAGCCCTGAAGGGAGAAGCAACAAAGGAGCTCTTGGAAGAGCTGGGCGGTGGAGGGCGCTCTTCGAAGACAACCCCCTGCATATTCCATGTGCTCAGGGAAAGCAGGCAGCCTTGAAGCCCACATCGACACGATACGTCCGGAACGGGCAAGTGTGCAGAGAGGGACAGCAGACGTGTGGTGGCCCGGGGCTGGGGAAGGGGGGAGAGTAGCAGCCGCCAGCCGTGGGGTCTCCTTCTGGGGTGACGAGGTGCTCTGGAATTGGACAGTGGTGAAGGTTGTGCAACTGCGTGAACATACTTAAAAACCAGTGAATTGCACACCGTACTTGAGTGAGTTACATGGCACGTGAGTCATTTCTCAACAAAGCTGTTATTACAACAACACAGCAAACGCTTTCCCTGCCCCAGACCTGGACTCGGCCATTTCAGCAAGGATCCCTGAGGGTTCCCATTGGTGGGGCTCTGTCCAGACACACATGTGGGCGCGTGTGCTCCCGCCGTCAGCTGTCACGGCTTCCCGCCCTTTCTGGGCAGTGAGCTGGGAAACACATCTGTTTGAAAAGAGAAAAGGATGAGTTCATCCTGATACGACTCAAGCCTGATAGTGCGGACTTTAATCAACTTCTTTTCTGCTTGCGTCTCTCGTCTTTTACACTAAACATCTTTGCTCCTAATCACTGAACCACTCTTGCATTCTTCTATGGCAGAAGTATAAAAACACGCACGTACCTGATAAACATTAACGTATTACTTCTAGCAATTAAACTAAGATTCCTGTGCAGCTCTGTTACCCTTAGAACAGTCAAATAACCTGATGTCACAGATAAATGTAATCTTGGCGTTTCAGTCAATATTCAAATTTCAGTCGTATCTGGGTATTATGAATAAAGGAGGTTTAATATCCATTTGAGCATTTCGAGATTGATGAATCAGGACTTTAAAATAGTTGAGTCATGCAATCGAAAATGGCTAAATTATAAATCTCACAGCTGCTGACTCATCTTCAATTGCTGAGTCACGATGTCCCCAATTCCAGAACCCCAGAGCTGGAAGGGACCCCAGAGGTCTTCTCCACTGGAGAAAGCTTGTCCAGAGTCTTCTGACCGAGACAGCTCCCACGCTCCTGTTGGCTGTGGTCCGACTGGGGAGGCGGGGGCTGGGGGGCGCCCAGAGTGGGAGCCCTAAGGAGCACCTCCTGACGCACTGCCATCCGGGCTCCTCTGCATCCGCTGGGGCCCTGGGCACTATGCCCCTTTTGAACACACAATAGGAGCCTTCCTCGGGCTCAGGGAAAGATGGGGCAGGGCACGAGCCCCAGAAGGTCAGGAGTACCTGTTTCTCCTATGGGACGTGGGCCCCTCCCAGCAGGGGCTGCTGGCCGACCTCCCCTTCACACCCTTTCACCCAGCCCACAGGCAGGTCCTCCTGGGATCGAAGACGTGACCAAAGGCAGCCAGAGCTGCGCACCTTCCACAGACCACACCCCAGCACGGCCAGCTCCATCCACCCTGGAAAACAGCTAGCAAAACAGGGTTCTGGTCCCCTCAGCGGACACACAGGAAACCGGAGGCAGGCAGAGGGACAGACTCGCCCAGACCTCCCGTGGGGATGTCAGAGCCATGACCTGGAAGCTCAGCGCCGAGCAAGGCCCAGCCACCAAACCACCAACGAGGAGTGTGGTGTTCGCCGGGCCAGGGCAGCCCCGAGTGGTCCACGGCGCCTCAGACGAGGGTGGGGGGTCAGGAGGTCAGGCTGCGCTGGCCCGGGTCATGAAGGGTCAAACTGGGCTCCATCCTGAGGGTGACCCAGGCCCAGGACTCAGCATATTTGGGGAGGACCTGTGTGGCCACAGCGTAGAGAGGGCCGGGGGCAGGGCCAGCCCGGGGGCTAAGCAGCGAACACACAGAGACGACCCGGCCTACATGAGGCAGGAGCTGGGGCCAGACGGGGGGAGGGCTCCTCTGGGGTCCCGGGGGTGCTGGGGAGAAAGCCTGGCAGCCACCAGGGAGATGTGTGGACAGCCAGGGAGTCCCCAGCCTCAGGCTGTCCTGGAGGCCGTCGGGAAGGGAGGGCTTGCCCAGGAGAGGGGCCCCCGAGGGACCAAGTGTAGCCCAGAGACCAGGCCTGGCTGCCTGCTGAGCACAGAGGCCTCGGTGTGGCCAGACAGAACGCACGGGATAAGCACCCTCCATCCTCATAGATCGCAGGGCCCCCCGCTTCCTCGGGGTGCCGGTCAGAGCTCCCCAGCCCCCCAGTTGCAACCAGGGAAGGGAGCTTGGAGAGCCAGCAGACTTGTTCTGTAAGACCGAGGCCCACAGGGTTGGGGGAGGAGACCCGCTAAGCGCTGCCCGACTCCATGGCTCTGAGCCGCTGTCCGGGCCTGGGAGACCCCCACACTATGTGGTCTGACGTCGGTGAGCCGCTGTGAGGGCTCTGGGTGGGGGCTTGTCTCTGGGGAAGGACCTCGGCTGTGGGAATGCTGAGCAGGGCGGGCCGGGGGGAGCCAGCCCCCTGCCATCTCCGGGTGGGTCCTGCAGAGTCCATCCCCGCCAGCCCACCAGGCGTCCAGACACCGGAGGAAGGAATCCTTGAGCACAGGAACAGCATCCTCAGGGAGACGAGCCTCTCAGTGTCCGGGACAGGCCTGAGCAGCTGGGGGGAGGGGGCTTTCTGGAAGGTTCTGTCTGCTGTGGTCACCCGAGGGAGGGTCAAGGGGGCGTCCAGTTCCTTGCCGGTGGCTCTCACCCGACCAGAGGCCACAGGGCTGCGGCATCACAAGTACCCCCAGGGCAGTGTCGCCACCGTTAGAAATTGCCTCATAAAAGGTCTAAACTGTACAGCACCTGGTCCCACAGCCATGTGTTCCTGAGTCCCAGAAGCTGACGTCCTGTGGACGGAATGTATTTTATCCAGATCTTTCGTCTTGAACAGCTTAACGGATCTGAAAGTTATGCTGCGGAGCCGGAGACTGCAGAGCGGGAAAGGGCCGTTTCCCCTTCAGTTTAGGGAACAGACCGAGGCCACAGGCGACTCCAGGCCTGAGGTGTGTTAGGAAGGGGGCTTCCTGGGGCGAGGCCCTCCCACCCCCTCCGAGGGCTGGTGGGGTCTACACTGGACGTGTGACGGGCGCTGGGACTCTAGAGTTTGCTTTAATTCTAGAGCCCACGCTGAGCAACCGGGGGGCTGCTGAGGCCGGGGGTCTCGCCCCTCCCCAGCGACACCGACTTCTGCAGCCTCAGTGACTGGGGGTGACGTGCTGAGGGGCCCTAACACGGGTCCTGGGTCTTCTGACCCTCAGCGCCACCCTAGGGACACGCCGGAGTGACCCGGGCAGCTCATCGATGGGATCGCATCCTCCACCCAAGGAGGCCATGGAAGCACAGAGGAGGCAGCCCCCTGCACACGGCCGCCCCTCCCCCGCCCCTCTGCTCCCTGCTCTTCACTCCTGAGCCAAGCACCGCCGCCCCTCCCCCGCCCCTCTGCTCCCTGCCCTTCACTCCTGAGCCAAGCACGGCCGCCCCTCCCCCGCCCCTCTGCTCCCTGCCCTTCACTCCTGAGCCAAGCACCGCCGCCCCTCCCCTGCCCCTCGGCTCCCTGCCCTTCACTCCTGAGCCAGCCTAGCTGAGCCAGGCCTTCCACAAGGCTACCCTGGCCCCAGGAGCTGCAGACACATCTGTGGGTGGAGCAGGGAGGTGCCAGAGAGCACCTCCTCTCACCCTCAAGTATGTAGGCAGGGGCGGGGGCGTGCGGAGCTGTCTGCCGGAAAGGACACAGAAGACGCAGTAACACAGGGCCTGGAGCAGGGGGTGGGGCGGGGTGCAGCGGCTGCCTGGGGACTCTAGAGCTGGGACCCCAGGGACCAGCAGGAGTGGCTCTGCAGAATCCCCAAGGGGGCAGGGACGTACACAGTGTGGGTGACCATGAGCTGGGGACGAGGCTGGCCCAGCGCAGCCCCAGCGAGGGGGCAGCGGCACCTCCTTGGGTCCAGGGAGCCGAGTGGCCTCCTGCTGGGTGGCCCTTTCATCCACCTCGGCCCATCGCGCATCTCCGCAGGGAACTTCCCAGCCGCACAGCCAGCCCTGCCTGTTCCCTGCAGGGCCTCGAGTGGCTCCCCTGCCTGCCCGGGCCCCCGGTGGCCGCCTCCCCGGCTCCAGACCTGACACCCCGTGGCCCACAACCCAGATACTGACCTCTGACCTCGGTTGCAGCAGGAGGCCCTTGAGCCCCCTTGCTTGGGTGGGAATCCTTGAACTCGGCTTCCAGGGTTCCAGGTGAAGGCAAGGTCTCTGGGCTTTCCTCTGGCTCCAGGTGAGTCAGGGATCTTCTCGCTGCCTTGATTCTGCCCCAAGCCGCCCCGAGGTCACATAGCCACCAGGGTTTGGGGAGGTGACTTACCGCTCACCCGGCAGGCAGCTTGGTCTCACACGTGACACTCATTTCTCCATTGCTGAGCTCCTCTGAGCTGGATTTCTGTCTTCAGGCAAAGATCCTTGGTCCTGCTGCAGACACAGGGGTGCAGGACAGAGGCCCGGCCCAGGCCCGGCCCTGCGGCAGACTGGGGGCTCCACAGAACCGCCCTGGGGAGACGTGAGGCCAGGGGTGCTGCCCCTCCGCAGAGGGGCCTTGGGGCCAGTTTACGAAGGTGGACTCAGGGGAGGTTTCGTCCGAAGCAATGGAGGGCGTGCAGGGTTCTGGAATGTGGTTCGACAATCAAGTTTGGGGGCAGAAACGTGGTCAGAGACGGTTCACAGTCTCTCCCTCCCCTGGACATCAGCTCTGAGGAGGCCAGCCAGTGCCTGGGCCCTCAGACCTGCCGTCTCTGTCTCCGGGGTCGAGGACCCTCACCCCAGGGGTCGGGCTGGGCAAACCCCGGACAGCTGATGGGGTACCCCCGCCCCATACGAGCGAGAGCAGGGCTGGGCCTACTGGACCTTGGGCACCCCCTGCTCAGCCTCGCAGCCCAAGGCCTCACAGGGCCTCAGGGGAAGGAGGGGTGTGGGTCCCAGCACCCCAGGCCACGGGGGCTCAGCCCAGGCAGGCAGCACCCGGGCTCTGCGGCTCCGCCCTCACGCCTTCTAGAAGCAGGGCTGCCCGGGAGTGAGCGCACTCAGGGCCCAGCAGCAGGAGGGCCGTGGGCCAGGGCCGCAGTGACAATGTCCAGGCTGGACCTTCCCTGCCCCGGGGCCACACCCGCTTCCAGAACAGGCCCCCTCACCCCCCGGACACCCGCACCTTGAGGCACCCCTCCAGCGGCAGCCCCCCTAGAATTCCCCCAGGCAGGAGCTGGGGCAGAAGCATGCAGTGGTGGACGGATTTCATTAGGAAACTGGTTTTTCTTCTTATTTCTGCCCACCTGTTCTCTCTCCTGCCTCCAGTGAGCGACGAAGGAGAGAAGGAGCTGGGGGCACTCACCCTGAAGCCCTCACCCTCCGAAGGATCTGCAATGCTGCCCTTACCATCTTCGGGGGGGGGGGTGTTGAGAGCTGGCGGCAGGGCGGGGGCTGGCAGGGCCATTAGGGCACAGGGCTGTCCTCACGGGCAGTGAGAGTGGGCGATCCCCCGGGGGGCTCTGCGCCTGCGCCCACCCGCCTGCCCACAGCGCTATCTCTACTTCCCATGGCGCCGTCCTGCCCAGTCCGCTCGTAGGCCCGGGTCCCACCTGGGAGGGGACCCCACCTTTGTGACCGCATCAGCTCAGTGAAAGGAGGAACCACGTGTGTGTAGCTGTTGACAGCACCCAGCACAAGGCGGGTTTGCTGAACTGCGGCAGAGTGGGGGCAGCTGCTGGAAGAGCCTCTGGGGCACCTCTCCTGGCAGCCCCGTCCCCATCTGGGCAGCTGGGAAGGTGACCGATCAGGTGCAAGTGCCCCAGGGCTAGCACCCTCCCGGCCTGGGTCAGGGGTGACCGTGGGAGAGGGGGCAGCTGAGGTAACTGACAGACTCTTGGGGAGACCCAGGTGCAGGTAGGGGTCTGGGAAATCATCACCAGCAGGCCCCAGGAGGGCGCCCAGAGGGTGGCCGTCGCCACAGCGGGGGCTCCCAGCTGGCCAGGAGGGAGCGCTCTCCCGTCCGGGGCTCCCCGCCCGAAGGCCCCACAGGGCAACGTCCCCCCTGCTGGTCCCCACCAGGCCCTTCCTGGGTGCGCAGCTCCTCCCCTGCCCTGCCCATTCCAGCTCAGAGGCCAGACAGGCTCAGGGCCCTCGGCCCGCGCCCACAGTCCATTCTTTGTTTGCACATCTTCAAAGCAAGCACAGGAAATGCCAGCCCCGCGTCCCTCCCTAACCCCCTGACATCTTGAACCACTTGGGGGATTCCAGCCCATCGCTCACATTCACTCCCTGAAGCCCCAGCTCCCCGCGAGCTGCTAAAAATAGGGTGTGACCAGCCAGACCTGGATGGGTCCTGGGCTCTGTCCACCGACGCTGAGGAAGGAGCCCTCGGAGCTGTGCCGGGCCCGTCACCCACAGGAGCAGAATAAAGGAGCCTTGTCAGGGCGAAGGCCCAGTGGTAAAAATACCCCCAAGTGCAGCCCTGCTGGTGCCAGGCTGCTTGTTTTTCTCTTCTGTCTTTTCCAGATGTTCTGTAGCCGTGTTTGTGTCACTGCTGCAACAGACAGGGGTACAGAAACACACACAGCACTGCCGCACTGAAGGGACACCACCGGTGGAGGCCTGGCATCGCCTGGGGGGCAGGAGAGGCTGGTTGGGGAGGCTCAGAGCACGCGGGGCCAGCTCTGCTGAGGGACGTCGGGGAGCCAAGGCCAAAAGACAGGTTTCCCGAGGGTCAGGGCCGGGCCAGCCAGGTCAGGGCATGGCCCACATCACGTAGCCCCGGGCCCGCTCCGTGCGCGCCCTGTGAGACCTCGGGCAGGCAGGCCAGGCGGGCACCGCCCTCCACTTGTGTCCAGATGTCCACCTGACAGGCCCTCCAGCCCCGGCCGCTCAGTCCTCCACAGACCCCTAGGAGACCCAGGCACTGTCCTCCAGCCACCTCTGCTCAGCCCCTGGGAGCCGGGAGCTCCAACCGCGGCCTGCTCCCCAGATGCCCACCCCGCAGGGGCAGGACAGCTGGTGGCCTCAGGCCCCACCCTTGCCTGGGGCCCAGAAGGGGAGGCAGACTCGCCCAATGTCCCCTCCAAGTCTGCCGAGGGGCGGGGGCAGCCAGGCTGGGACTCTGCTGAGAGCCCCTCTTCAGAGCCGTGGTCATGGTCAACAGTGGGCAGAGGGGGCGGGGAGGCTGTGGCGAGAGCTGCACGTGGTGTCAGGCCGGCTGGGGAGATGCCAGCTCATTACTTTCCAGGCGGATGGCTCAGGCCAGAAGCTGGACCTCTCCAAATCCCAGCTGTGTCACGCAGCGGACAGCACTGCTGGCTCTCGGGATCTAGTGAGGACTAAAGGAGTCGCTGTGTGCAAAGCCTCGCTCCCTCCCCAGCACCCGTGGCCCCGGGAGGCCACCACCATCCTGGCAGGCTGCACCCACCGCGTCCCTCAGAGTCCTGACAGCCCGCCACGCCCAGCGCTGCGTGGGGCGCCTCGCAGGTGATAATAGCAGCTGTACAGACGCTGCTCACTGCCCCCCACACCCACCCTCCCTCCACCCTCAGTATAGCACTCTGATTTTATGGGGCAGCAATGTAAAGGCAGCTCCCAGCCTCCTTGCAGCTCGAGGGACCCAACAAGATGGAAGCAAAAGTCATGCCGAAGGGCTTCCAGGAGAGCTCCAGAGAGAAGGCCAGCTCAACCCAGAAGGCCCCCATTGCCCTGGGCCTGTCCCTTCCTCTTACCTGGAATGCAGGCGTGAAGGACGGAGCCCCAGCAGCCGTTTTCAACCATGGGGCAGCCACGAGCCTGGAAGCTCTGTGCTCAGGATGGCAGAGCAGCCCCACAGAGGAGCCCCGGCCGCTGATGAGAGCTTGGAACTGCCACACGATCCCCAGCTTCTGCTTGAGAAAATCATCTCTGAATGTTTTTGTCACTGTCGTCAGAGGTCCGTTACTAGCAGCCACGTGCAATTCCTAATGGATTCACTGTCTGAGAAGCCCTGACCCCAGGCCAGGCACGGCACCCCCTTTTCTCACTTGTACACATCATCCAATTGCCACTACCTCCCGAGACAGTGGATGTTACCAACTGCTTCTACAGAGGAGGAAAGGGAAGTTCAGGTCCTGCGACTTGCCAGCAAGCCACAGCCAGGAGAGGGGCCAGCCCAGCCCGGGACTGTGGACCCCAGCTCTTGGCCGAGTGCACGCCAGGGGGAAGTCGCAGCTAGAGTCGGGTTCCCAGTACCTCGGGGTCCCCCTGGCCAGGCCATGCCCGGCCTTAGACACACAGGCTCCGCAGGACGAGGTTGATCCTAAGTCTGAGGGACACGCAGGAGTGTGAGAATCTGTGGGTGACAGTGGTGGAAGGGGCTCGGGCTTCGGAGCCCCGGGGGGGATTCTGGGCCTGAGCCCACGTGCGATCACACCTGGCCCACAGGAGGTGCTCCCCACACGTTCCCAGGCCCTTTGGTCCACAGACTCGCAGCTCAGACGGTGCCGGGGGACAGGCAGACACACCTCGCCCCACATGTGCCCTACCTCCTTTCTCTGGTTTTAAAGCAAATACAGGAAATATAGAAATTACAAAAATGTATAATAGCAGAAAAAAGGATTAAAAGCCTCCAGAAATCGCTGTTAATACAATTCGGAATATCTGTGATGATTCTAGTTAAAAATGAGACTGCACCATTTCTCACGCTGACGGCCGCTGGCACTCCTCCTGTGTGGACTCTGCCTGCGTCCGTCCCCGTTGCTGAAACACGGTGTGACTCTCCCTGTAGGACCCACTGCCTACAGTTCCTTCAGGCCGCAAGTGTCCTTTCCCACTGGCAGTGACCTCGTTCTGCTGACTTGTTTTCTGGAATACACATGTTTATTAGAACATGTGGGTTTTCTAATCTAACTTGTCTCCCAGTTTCTTTAATTTTATGAAGTACTTTAGAAGTCCTTCCAGAAGTTTAAATGTTGCATTTCACGTCACCGCTAACACACATGTGGAAGCACAGAGACACAGAAATGGGAGGAGACTCAGACCCACCTCCCAAACCCTGAGCCATAGGAAGTGTCCCCCGACCTCCCAATACAGGGCAGCCAGGGCGTGATGAAGCGGGACCTGGCCAGGCCAGCCCTGTGTCCTGGGCTTGAGGACGGAGCCCTCGTTCACACCCTCCGAACGTCCTGCTGCGACAAAGTGGTCACTGCACATGCCGGCCTCCCGCCCCCCCGAGGCTCTGGCCACCGCGCAGCCGCGGGGCACGGCCAGCTGCACGGGCCGTGGGGTTGAGATCGCTGTCCCAGCATCCTTTCTCAGGGCCGTGGCTCCGAGGATGGCCCAGGTCCAAGAAGCCTGGTCTGGAAGATGAGGGGTGACCAGGCCGGTTTGGACAGCAGACACTGATGCCCGCCAACCCCCTGGGGAGGGTGGCTCCACTCAGGGGACAGTCTCACTTCCAGCACTACTCAGAGTTGGAAGCTCGACGAGACGCCAGCGCCCGCAGCTCCTCCCTCCAGAGCCCGGCACCTGGCTTCAGTGGACACCACACTCCGTGAGATGCTCCCCTTCCTGGTACAAGCCGTGCTTGGGCACCGCCCGGACGGCTGGCCTCGCGGACAGGAGAGGAGAGGGAGTGGCAGGAAGGACCAGGCGTGCTGTCCCCCAGGTGAGGCCACAGGAGCTGGAGACCCCTGCCCCAGGCCCCTTGCCCACTCTCCACATGTGAGTTCCCTTCTTTGGCCTCCGTTTCTCCATCTGAGGACCGAGGGCAGTGGGTGGACGGACTCAAGATCAGAGGAGACGAGGGTCTGAATTGGTGGGAGCGGAGGCTAAGGCCAGGCAACGGGCAGGAGGCCCAGCCCTGGTCCCTGCAGGGCTGCACCCACACCCCTGCCCTCCGGACCCACAGCCCGAAGGTAGGGCTGTCGTGCCTGCCCAGACAGGGCCCCGCCCGGCCAGACCTAGGACGCAGGCGTCAAAGGGGCCGGGCTGCGGGTGAGGGAGAAAGGCTGCGGCGGGGCTGAGCTGCCCTGCAAGAGCTTGGCTGCTGTCAGGCAACGAGCCTGCCCCCCAGAGGGAGGGCGCCCAGCCCCCAGCACCACCCCTGCTCAGGCCCACAGGCTGGAGGAGGTGCAGAGACCCTCCCTGGGGCGGGGGGCGCGTGCTTCCTCAGGGCGCTGAGCCACTGCTGGGGCGGGGCAGGGGGTGGGTTGCCAGCCCGTCTGAGTGGACGCTCCCAGGAGCACACGCGGGGCCTCAAGTACACGTTTCAGGGAGTGGCCAGGGGACCCTGTGCCTGCCCCGGAGGGGCCCTGTGTGTGTGGATGTGGACGCCCCCCAGCCCTGACCACACACACACACACGGCCGCATGGGGACAGCCACAGGCGCACCATATGTGCTCGTCTGACTGCAGCACCCAAGGGTCTCTGAGACCCCCGCCCACGGCCCCTCATCTGTAGACAAGGACCTGAGGTGGCTGGGGTCCCTGGCTGGGTGAGTCCTGGGCCTCTGTCTGACTGCCCAGGGCAGGGCAATCACCTGCCATCTGGACGCCCTGCCTTGTGCGCAGCAGGGAGGCCAGAGGCTAACCCTGGGGGTGTGGAAGGGCTGGGAGGGAGGGGACACCGGGAGGGGCAGAGGCCTGGGCAGCAGGATGTCTGGGCGCCAGAGTCCCAGCCTCCAGCCTTAGAGAGGCTCAGGCCTGGAAGCTGAACATACACAGGCCTTTGATCCAGCCGTTCTAGCCGCAGGGTGTCGCCAGCAGACAGCAGCACGCGTGTCCCCCGTGCAGGGGCAAGAAGACACTGGTAGCAGCCCCCAAGGGTGACAGGATACTGCCCCTGAGACACGCGCGTCCTAAGCCCCAGAACCTGTGACTGTGGCCCCTTACTGGAGAAAGGACATTGCCAATGGGATTAAGTGGAGGTCCTTGAGGTCCCGCTGTTACCACGTGGGTCCTTGTAAGAGGGAGGCCGCTGGGTCAGAGAAGGAATCAGACGTGGGGTGAGGAGGCCACGAGCCAAGGGATGCAGGTGCCTCTAGAAACTGGAAACGGCCAGGAACGGATTCTCCCCTGGAGCTTCCAGAAGGAACCAGTCCTGCAAACCTCTGACCTCCAGAACTGGGAGAGAGCGAAAGCGTGTTGTTTTAGCCACTGACCTGGCGGGATTTGTCAGAGTAGGTGAGACGGAGGAGAAGCCAAAAGCTGGTGCTGTTTGTTTTTAATTTATTTATTTAATTTATTTATTTTTGGCTGCATTGGGTCTTCGTTGCTGCGCGCGGGCTTTATCTAGTTGCAGCGAGTGGGGCCTCCTCTTCGTTGTGGTGCGCGGGCTTCCCATTGCAGTGGCTTCTCTTGTTGCAGAGCACGGGCTCTAGGCGCACGGGCTTCAGTAGCTGTGGCTCGCGGGCTCTAGAGCGCAGGCTCAGTAGTTGTGGTGCACAGGCTTAGTTGCTCCGCGGCATGTGGGATCTTCCCGGACCAGGGCTCGAACCCGTGTCTCCTGCATTGGCAGGTGGATTCTTAACCACTGCGCCACCAGGGAAGCCCGAGAGCTGGTGCTATTTGCTTCCCCTAAGTAAGTGCAGCCCAGAGAGCGGCGCACACCCCTGGGGGCCGGGGCGGCATCACCCGCGGGGGGCGGGGCGTGCCTGGGAAGGGCTCAGCTGTGTTTAGCATCTCAATCTGGGTGCTGGTCTCACGGGTGTTTCTTGCTTGTGAAAACTCACCCACGGGACACGTCAATTTCACACCTCAGGAAAAGTGAGCGGAAGTTCAAGGCCAGAGAGGGCTGGGGGGGCCGGGGGTGGGCGCAGGGGGCAGCTCAGCATGGTTTCTGACGGCCGGGAGGCTGACTAAGCACCTGGAGTCCGGGCACACCCCAGCTCCGCAAGGGCGCCCACTGCAGATGGACACAGGCTCCCACTTTGCACCTGCACGGCCTCCTGGACCACGAGGGACACATCCCCACCCTCAGTCAGGGACCCCGAGGCGCCGGCCCGCGGTACAGCCCGGAACCCGTGGGCAGGGGGCCTGGCTGCCTCCCAGAGGCCGCCTTGGGCACAGGCGTTTAATCAGAGCCGGGGGGTCAGACGAGCCAAGTGGCTCAGGCAGAGTCTCCCCAGCAAAAGCGGGCTCCACCCCTCACACCCCAGGGGCCCTCTGTGGGCAAGGCAGGGGTCCCAGGCTGAGGAGAAGGAGCTCCCCGAAAATGCGGCCCCCCACCCCACGCACCTGGGTCTCCCCTCTTCCAGAACTCCTCACCCTCAGCCTCACCTTTCAGCCTCACACCCGCACGAGCCCACCTTCACCCGTCCTCCCTGGTCTCCCCGCCCTCCTGCCTCTTTGCAGCCTCCGCAGAGGGCATCCCTTGTCCTGGGCTGGCTCAGCACCCCAGCCTCCGCACCCCCCCTCGCCCCAGCTCTCAGGAAAGGGGGAGCCGGTGGGCAGCGCCTGGAGGGAACGGGCAGCGTGGACGCAGCGCTGTGCGTGTGAGCCCCCTGCGTGCACAACCACGGCTGGGACACGACAGAGCGAGCACCTGAGATACAACTGGGGAGGGAGAAGAATCGTACCATGACGTCCTTTGCTCTGTTATAAACTTCCTTCCAAAACGTGGAGCCCTCACGAGGCGGTGCACCTTGGGCACTCAGGAGCCGCGCGTCGCACTGAGAAGATTTCTCTGTGCGCCGTTTTCAAGGAAGATTAAAATGACAGCTATTTCCAAAACACACAAAGTCGAAGTGACCCTGAGTAATTAAAGCGTCTGAGAGGTGGGAAACAATTCCCCATATCAAAGACGGAAAAAATTCGAGAAGAGATTTACAAAGTGGCGTTTTAACACCCAATGTGATCTCTTGCTATGAAACTGCTCTTTTCTGTCAGATACTGTGTTTTCTAAGCAAAATTCAGACTGGCTACGCACAGTTACTAATGCTTGCCCAGAGTACCTCCACACGCTGGGAGCTGTGACAGACTTCCTGGAGGACTTCTGGAAACGTGCGTCCAAAGTTAAAATAGGCAGACCTCTGACCCTGCATTTCTGAGAATTTTTTTCTAAGGAAATAGTTGTGCAAGGATGTATATGGCAGGAACCTTTGTCATAATGGTGAAAAACTAGCAGAAAAGCCACCGGAACCTGGCTGGTAGAGTGAATAAACGGTCCCCCCGTAGGGTGGGGTAGGCTCGGCCTGTGCACGTCTCCAGAGGAAGCTGCCCCTTGGTTCCAGAAGTTACAGCAAGATCTCAGTTGTGTTAGGACGTAGCAGCAGCTCTCAGCCAGGGACGGGTTCCCACCCGGCTCGCACAACCTGGGGACACGGCCACGTGTCCAGACAGCTGTGGATGTCACGATGTGACACGTGTGACGGTCACGACTCGGGTGCTCCTGGCGTCTGCTGGGCGGAGGGCAGGGGATCTGCTCACCACCCCGGGAAGCACGGGTCGTCCCTACACAGAGAACGTCGACAGTGCCAAGGTTGAGAAACCCCAGAATGCAGCCTTCTGAGTATCTGAAAGTCTGCCCGTCACACCGTTAACGAAGTTGAAATCTGAGGTGCAGGGCTGAGGGTGGAGGATTACGATGGGCCTGACTCTCTATATATTC
Source organism: Pseudorca crassidens (assembly GCF_039906515.1). Taxonomy (NCBI): domain Eukaryota; kingdom Metazoa; phylum Chordata; class Mammalia; order Artiodactyla; family Delphinidae; genus Pseudorca; species Pseudorca crassidens. The sequence goes on along the minus strand of NC_090301.1, from coordinate 1,238,003 downwards.
GTTTGCATTTTCAATAAATTATGTTACGAGATTTGCCTCCAAAACGCCACTTTGAGTCCCTCTCCCTCAAGGTTCCTAGTCGGTCACAGAGCACTTTGTTTCAAATGAGCCCTTACACCCTCTGCCCCCGGCTTGTCTCTGCCTGTCAGGATGATAAGAACGTGTGCTGAGGCCGTTTACTCTCCCCCCACCCCCGACTTTAATGGCTTTATTGAGCTATAATTTACATACCGTAACATACCCACAGCGTTGTGCAACCAATACCACCGTGTAACTGTAGGACACCGTCACCCTCCCCCAAAGAAACCTCGAGCCCATTCGCAGCCGCTCCACACACTCCCCACCCCCCAGCCCTCGGCAGCCACAATCTGCTCCCCGTCTCCTTAGATTTGCCTGTTGTGGAGACTTCATGTAAATGGAATCACATAACATGCGGTCTCGTGCGACTGGCTTCTTTCACTTAGCGTAATGCTTTCCAGGTTCATCATGTTGTAACGCGGATCAGAACTCCAGTCCTTTTTGTGGCCGAATAATATTCCGTTGTATGGACAGACCGCGCTGTGTTCGTCCGTCCATCCGTCACGGGACTCTTGCGTTGTTTCCACCTTCCGGCTGCAGTGAGTAATGCTGCTGTAGTCACCCACGTACGAGCTTCCGGAGGAACATGTGACTTCACGTCTCCTGAGTATATACTCGAGTGGAGTGGAATTGCCGGCTCATGTGGTAGCTCTATGTTTACCCTTTGAATGAACTACCGGACTTTTCCAAAGCGGCTGCAGCCGTTTCACTCCCCCACCGGCAGTGCACGGGACCCCCGTCTCCCCACCTCAGACGAGTCCTTCTACTTTTAAAGAGGAACCTTCCAGGAGCGCGGCCACTTGAGAGCAGCGGCCCTGCAGTCCCAGCAAGGGGAAATCACTTGCTACCTCCTCAAACTCTATGCAAATAAACGTGGAAAATGGATAACATGAGCCCTACCCTAGGAAACATAATTTGCTAAAACGAACAAGGGTGAGGGAGAGACCTAAATAGAACAATTGCCGAAAGAAAAGGAGAAGTGTGTCAAGCAGCTATGTTCCAAAAAAGTACGAGACCCGGGCAGTGTAACCAAGAAATTCTGCCCAACCCCCTCCAAGAAAAACAGATCGTTCCAACATCATTCACACAGCGTTAGAGCACAGACACAGACAGGTTCTGATTGTATCCAAGGTAAACGTGATACTGATGTCAAAACCCAACGTATATTGTACATAAAGATGGGTCTCTTCTATGAAGACCCGTGCAAAGATCCTAAGTGAAGCGCGAGCAAACAGGCTCTAGCCTGTTCGCACTTCAGGAGCGTCAGACTCCATGAGAAGCAGGACCTACTTCAGGGGGCAGTTACTGACGCAATGCGTGGATTTGATGAAGATGTTTCATGAAATGCAGCATTCATTCTCATTTAAAGTTTAAAAAGGTAACGAAACAGAAATAGGTGGACACCTCCCTCACATGATAAAGACACCTCCACCCCACACAAGCATCATGCTTGATGGGGAAATATAGATATCTTCGTCCCTAAGACCAAAGCCAGACAAACCCACCATCCGCCCTAATGTTTGGCATTGCTGCACAGGTGAGAAAAGGAAAGAAACCAGGGGCATTCAAACTGAAAAAAGAAAGGTAAAATTAACACTATTTTCAGAGTATATGATTGCATACTTGGAAAAACAAATAAAATCAACTAAACATTGTTATAAGCCAAAGGAGAATTCTGCATGATGACTAAGTACAAAAATAATATATAGAAACCAGTAGCTTTCATCAATACCCCTAATAATAAATTGTAGAAGATAGAAGAGAAGATCCCACTTGAAATAGCAACAAGCCTGATAAAATCCTGAGGAATAAACTCTGCATGAAGAAAATGTTTACACAGATATGTTCTGAATGAATAAAAAGTCAGACTATGCCCTTGCGTAGACAGATTCAACATCATAAAGATGTCAGTTCTCCAGAGCTTCATCTAAAACATTAATGTGATTCCAATAAAAACACCAAGAAGACATTTTAAATAGAAAAGGAAAAGTTTAAAGTAAAGCATCATAATTACAATGAGGTGGTACCGTCACGCGTGTAAGTGGATAGATGCTGGACGAGGCGTTCCCGGTATCAACCCAAACACGCGGACCACGTCCTGTGTGGGGAGACCTGGGTTGTTCGGTGTATGATAGGCGATGTTGGGACACCTAGAGCTGGCTGGGGGAAAGCTTAGCTATAGATCTCACATTTGACACCAGAAAAGTCAAAGATATAAATACAATGAAAGCATGAATGTTCAAAGGATCCGTGGGAGACCATTACATTTCCTTATCTCAGGGTAAGGAGGGCCTCTCTACACAAGACAAAATCTGAAGCCGTAAAAACATGGTACAAAGTAGCTGCTTAGGGGGACTTTTCTTCTGCTTAGGATGGAAGAAGCGACAAGAGAACGTCACTCCCACCGTGACGTGAATAAGCCTTCAGAATCATCATTTTGGGGCCACTGGAGGAGCTGAGGTGGAAGGACAGCCCCGGGAGCTGAAATCCAGCCGACAAGACGTACAGCTGCCCCCAAGCTGGGAAGCAGAAATCAGCAGCATTTTGACAAGTTCTCAGGACCCCATGGGGCTGACGTGGCGGTTTGGAAGCCCCCGGGAGTCCTGACACAGGGGTCATGATTGCTTGGGGCCCGCCGAGTCCTGGGAGCCGCCCGGGGGGCTTGGAGAGCCGCTCTGTGGCGCAGGGCACGGGGTGCCCATCCGGTGGCGATGGAGGGGCAGGTGGGCCGGGAGAAACCACCTGTGCCCCTGATTCTGTCTGATGCCAGGCAGGTGTCCTCTGCGTCAGGGGACAGTGACCAGCCTGCCTTCGGGACACCAAAAATGAGGCTGGGAGTGCTGCCTTTGGGAGTGGGGTGGGACTGCGCGTAAACCCTGCACTGGGTGCCATGGGGCGAAGGAGGGAAGGCAGCAGGGGGAACCCCGGAGGCCCAGCATGTTCCGTCCCGGGGAGCATGCCCTGTGTGTGCCGTTTAGTCGGTAGGACCCCCCAGGGTCAGTGTCAGTGTGGACAAAGTGCTATACCTTGCAGCATGCCAGCCCCGGGGGCAGCGGGGTGCAGGGCCTCCTGGAACTCTTCAGTAAGTCTGCAATCACTTCAAGATAAAAGTTGGAGAAAAACGACAGCAACTGAGAAGCAGTTTGCACGCTCTTTCCTTTCTGCATCCTCTATCCAGGGGGTGTCACGGTGAAACCTCGGCCCAAAGTTCCACCCTGCCCGTCAGGAGGGAATCCCTCTGCCAGCCCTGTGTGCCTGTGAAATGACCTGGGGCTGAGGGCTCTGGGCCCAAAAAACGGGAACACCCGCATGTCCACACGTCTCCGTGCGCACGGGACATACCGCGCACTGGGGCGAAAGTGTGCAGGGAACCGCAACTGGGGCAGCCGTGTGCACAGCTCCACGTGTGTGTGTCCTGGCTGCAAGTCCAGGTCTAGGTGTGCCCCACTACAGACGCACAAACCCTCAAGAGGACTCCAGGAGGGGGGACACCAGCGGAAGGAGGCGTGGCCCTGCACAAGCCCCAGCACCTCTGAACTCTGACCAGGGGATTTACTGTTTACTCAGAAACGCTACCTGTACACGTTTTAAATAATGCTTAGTGGTTCCTGGGGAGAGCAGGTTCCGGCTGGGGGACTCTCCTGGGGTTCACAGCACCTGGCACAGAGCAGGAGTCACATAATGCTGGATGAATGAATGAAAGAAAGAATGAACCGGTAAAGAAACAATGGAAGGTCCCCAGTTCCCCCTCGAGCTCCCCAACCTGCCCCCTGCCCCGCCTTCTGCCACCCATCCTAGTGGCGCTCCTGGGCTCACCTCACTGGCCCCCCAGGGCAGGAACCAGCTCTCCTCATCTCCAGAGACAGAGCAGTACTCTCCCACCCACTCTTTCCTCTCCCACCCCCTTTCTTCCCTCCTTGCAGCCACCTTGGGCCCGGCTGGCCCTGGGGCCACATGCACACGTTTTGCCCTTGGGCCCAGGAACCCCAGCCCGTCTTTGTTGTGGGAAGCAGAGACCTGGGAACCAGGGACCCCAATTCTGTCCAGGCCATCCTGGTGGTCCCCCTGTAACCTCCTGCCCCCCCCAGGGTGCCCCTGAAGGGTCTGTTAGCTGGTATCTCCCCACCACCATCCGACCCCAGGAGAAGGCAGGGCAAGTGGGGTGCATAAGCCACGGCTTGGGGCCCAGACACTCTGGCAGGACTGGGATGCTGAGATGCTGCCCCGTGGAGGGGAGGGGTCTGTTCACCTTCTCTGGAAACGCAGCAAAGACTGAGGCTGTGCAGCACGAGGGACGGCCCTGCTCAACAGTGGACACCTGTGCACAGCTTAGTGCTGGGACGCTGTCCCCGCTTGTTGACCTTCAGGCGCTCAGGGGCACTAGCCTCCATGACCCCCAACCCCCGGCCCTACCCCGCTGCCTCCAAGCTGCATTTCTAGCCCCCCGGCTCTGGTCCGCGCCCCCCCCCCCCAGGTCCACCCAGAGACCTTCTCCGCAGACCCCCCGCACAGCTCTACACGGTGCTCCTGGCTGGAGAAAGAGGGGTGGCCTTTCCGGGAGGGGAAGGGCAGGTCAGACCCGGGAGGGACAAAGGGCCCACGGGCCCTGCCCTGGGAGACCGTGGCCTGTTCAGACCTTCTTGTCCAGCTGCAGGTCCCAGGCCAGCCGGGAGGGGTTGGGGGAGCAGGACACTGAGCCCCACTGGAGTCCGCCATGCTCCGAGGCCACACGAGGGCCATGGCATCCCAGACCCTCCACGGTGGCCACGTGTGCCTACCTCCCCCATCAGCACCCCACGGGGGCGCCCCTGTCCTCCCACATTTCTCCCCTTCCTCGTCCCCCGCTGGGTATGGTTCTCTGCAACCTGACGGAGGGAAGGCAGCCTGCCTCACCAGAGGTCTTCCTGGGCCGCCCACCGGAGCGCCCCTCGCCCCAGCCTCACGGCCGTCACGTATGAAACACGGGGTGGCCGCTCTTTCTCTCCAGGCCGCAGACTGTGGAGGGGAGGGCGGGCAGGCGGGAAGGTGGGCCCCAGCGGGGAGGGCGTCTCCCACAGCAGCAGCCACCCCTGATTCCCACCGAGCGCAGGCCCTGGCTTTGGGGCCCAGCCTCGGACAGTCTCCTGAGGGCCCTGGCCTGCCGCCCAGCGCCCCTCTTCACGGCGTGGCCACCCCCCGCCTCCCACGCAGGATGTGGCCTGTATCCGCGTCTCCTGCGTGCGTGGGGGGGGGGCTATCTCAGGAACCCCCTGGAGTTCAGAGCCTCGCTGCAGCCCTTCTCCACCATCGAGTTCCCAAGGGCCCAGGAGCCACGAGGCCATAGCAGTCGTCCCCACGAGACCTCGGAGTCGCAGGCACTGTCCTCGCCCTGCAGACTCTCCCCTTCCACCGGGGCGCAGAGAGGGCTGAGGGCCAGCTGCATCTGCTCACCAGCCCCCAGGGCAGGAGAAGCTCAGGGAGAGGCCGAGACCGGCTCACCAGGGATGGATGCCGGGGTCCAGGAGGGGAGAGGGAGAGGCCCACGAGAGCAGAGCTTGGCTCCCTCGTGGTCGGCAGGGTGGGCAGCGGCTGGAAGGACTCGGGCTGAGTCTGAACCCTGCACCCCAGCCTTGCCCTCGCCTGACCAGCCATGTGACCAGGTGGTGGCCTCACGTGGAAGGCGACGACACACAGGCCTCTGCCCTGGGATGTCTGCCATGGGCAGGTTTCGAGGTTCAGAGCCCTCTGGGGGCCGTGGGCCTTTGGGTCCAGTGTGGGGTGAGCCCCAGGTCACTCCACCGTGCCAGGGAGAGGCTCTCAAGACACGTCCTGGGCCAGCAGGGACTTGCATGGACCTCCACCCATCCCTTCTCTCTCTGTTATAACCGGGGACTGCTCCCCCATGTGAGAGCTGAGGCTTCTGGAGGAGGGCCCGGTGGGGCGAGGGTCCCGGGCAGAGCCCCAAACAAGCATGGGGCCAGGTGTGCCCAGTCCTCCCCCGGTCCTGCGGTCTCAGTAAGCGGGGGCGCCATGGCTGTGGAGAGCAGACGCGTCTGCAGGTGGTCCTGCTGCTCCGGAGCCTGGGCATCCCAAGGGCAGTGGTCAGTTTACGGGACCCTCAGCTGAGCTTTGGTGCCAGTGACCCAATCGCACAGGAATCTAGGTGCTGCTGGGAAGCCGGCTGTGACGGGCCAGCATCCGAGTCAGCTGGCTTCAGTAGCGGAGGTGACCCCCGTGACACAGGCAGACCCCCAGACATCCCCTGACTGATGATAAAGGTGCTGTTGGTTCCAGCTCTCTGGCACGGCGGGGCTGCGAGGGCGGGGTGAGGGCCGCCTTCCTGCAACAGCCTGAAGAGCTTCGGGCCTGTCCGTTTTACAGACTGAGCTGGGGTCCAGGTAAGCTCTCCTTTCAATTAAGCATCTTCCGCTAAAAGTAAAGTTTGCCAACCACTGACGGAGCCAAGCCTCATGAACGCCCCGAAGGAGGCAGTGCAGCCAGGGGAGGAAGAGGCCGGGCTGGTCAAGGGCAAAGCCAGTTGGGCGCAGCCCCACACCCCCTGCGGCCTCAGCCTCTCCCTGTCTGGGTCTGGCGCTTTGGGCCAGGGTGGGAGAGGGACCTGGCAGGGAGCCCCCTGCAGCCGGGCCAGGCAGCCCGGCCCCTCTCCCGGCATCGATCACTGGCAGGGCAGCCCCAGGTCTGTCATCAATCACCCAGGGTTGATGGGGCCTCTCTTCTGGAAGATTCTGGAACAGTCTGCTTCACCGCTCCCATTCTTTCTCCAGAAGCGGGGTGGCGTCAGGGAGCTGTTGGTGGCCTCCTCCTCCCCCGCCCTGCGCCGACCTGGGGTGGGGCTCCAGGTCATCCTCCTGAGGCTGAGCCCCACCTCCATCGCTGTGCATTTGGGACCCTGGGTGGGAGGGTTGGCTGTGGTGGTCTCAGGGCGTAGGGGGTGCTGCCTGCCCGCCGCCCCGCGGATGCAGAGTTGGACGCCACGGCCAGTCCTAGAGATAGGCCAACCCCAAACCAGGCCAAGGCCCCTGGGGCTTTGGAGCCCCCCGCACGCAGGCCCCCAGGGGTCTGTTCCCCACTCCCCATCCAGGGAACCCCTTGGAGGGTGGCCCCAGAGAAGGATTGGGGTGACAAGATGGAAAGACACAGGAGGCGGAGATGCCTCCGGAAAAAGCATGCTGGTCCGGACAGGAATCCCTCAGATGTGCCCCAGCGCAGGCCCGGGTAGCAGAGAATCTAACCTCGCCCAAAACGAGGCCTGGCCACGGCACCGGCTTCCAGGAGGTGAGCCCTGAGCCCTTGGAAGGTACCACCTAGTGGGGGTGTCTTTGTTCACCTGGCGACCTCGGTGACAAATGTGATGTGAGGTGCAGTCTTGGGGTCATGTGGTATCAATTGACCTCAGGAGGGGCTGGACGCTGAGGTCAGCCACTTGGCCAATCCTGAATCAATCGATGAATTGTGCTCCTGTAGCGGAGCTCCCGGAGCAGCTCCAGACTCGGGCTGCAGTGAGCCCACGACTGGCTGTGCTCCAGGCCCTGATCTCACGTGGATGTGGGGAGGCCGACCATCCTACCTCCAAGAGAGGACAGTGGAAGCTTCCTGTCTGGCGTACTCCCAGGTTCTGCGCTCAGCTTCTCCCCATGGCTGCCTTTAACATGTCTCCTTTCCCGGGAAACACCATAACCCTGAGTGTAGCAGCTCGGGTGTGTTCTGAGAGGCTTTCTAGTGAATTACAGAACGTGAGGCTGGTCTCAGGGACCGCAGACTTGTCACTGATGTCAGAAACAGTCTTGTGTGGATTTTCCCTCCCGCCTGTGCCGGGTAAACTCTGGACCCCACCTCCCAGAGCTGCTGCGGGGAGACTGGTCCTGCTGTCCCGGGGGGCCCCCGACATGTGGAGGAGGTGCTGGAGGTCACCCACTTGCTCCTCTGAACACAAACGGCTGTGCTGGCAGGGCAGTGAAGATGGAGAAGGGTCTGTAAACATCTAAACAAGCTCTGGCCACTAGCCCTCTGGGACTCAGGTTCCTTAGCTGGAGAACGGCACAGCGGGGTCCGCCTACTGAGGGCCACACTGCAGCCACACGGGGGGCCGGGCCAAGGCTCCACCCCCGCCCAGCGGGCCATCTGCACAGACCTCAATTTCAAACAGAATCAAAGTCTTTTTAGAGTTTGGGCAAAAATCTTGTGATTTTTCTTCTTTTCAAATAGTTTGGGCTTGGCAAGTCCCAAACTATACTTTGCCAAGCTCTCCTTCCTCCTGTAATTTAAAGAAGAAAAAAAACAAGACGCCAAACCACTGTGCATTTCAAGGGAAACCCGGCCTGTGTGCCGCTTCTGCCGCGTCATCAAATTCACGGTTTGGAGAATTGACGTCGGGTCCAGCAGCCTCGCAGAGCCTCTCCCCGAGTTTGGTCATTTTCTATTTTATCGTTTTATTTTTAATCCGTCCACAAGGTGCTGTCTCTGCAGGGATCTGGGAGCCGGCCAGGCCACAGCTGGCCAGGTGATCCGTGCCGAGAACCCCTCCCCAGGGCTGCCAGGCCTGAGGGCCGGTACCCGGGAGCCGGCGGGCCAGACCCCAGCTGTGGGCGGAAGCGGGACAGCCGGTGAGGGGTCCTGGGTTGTGAGCTGCCGCCCTCCGCCCTGCCCGTCCACTTCAGAGGCTAGGGACCCAATACCATCTCCCGACTCTGTGTGCCAGGACAGACAGACTTGCTGACACCACCCACAGGGCCCAGAGGGCCTCGGGGGCCTCTGCTCCATGCTCCGGGGGCTAACAGGGAGGGGCTGCTCTACCACGGCGGGGTCTGGGGAAGGATGAGGGCCTCGGGATCAGGGCTGCTGCTTGACCTGCACCTTGCCCTCTGGGGGTTCCCTGGGGAAACAAAGGATAGAAGGGTGGCCTCCTGGGTGAGCAGACCCCAGGCAGTGCCCTCAGCGGAGGACGGATGCTGCAGGGCCTACGCCCTCTGCAGATGGGCGGGTGCCATGCCCCAGGGAGCCGCCGAGCCACACGCCTCTGTGTGATGACAAGGCACCAGCCCACTTACGGGGCCGGGAGCCAAGTGTCCACAGCTTTGAGCAGTGGTTTCTGCTGGATTAAGGGATGCGCATCTCCACTTCCACCACATGACCCGTTCTGCAGATCTGCCCGGGGGCACCAGCCTGCTGGGGACACCAGGCCCACAGAGTCAGGCGCAGGTTCCAGCCCTGGCACGGCGCTCAGCCGTGCGCCCCCAAGCTCAAAATTCCAAAGGACCTACTGTACAAAGATGTGCGGGGAGAGGCTGCAGACCCCTGGGTCTCAGCTGCTGGGCCCGGGGGGTTCCGGGGTGGGTGACTCCACCCATTTCCAGGCAGCCCCGGAAAGGCCACACCTGCCTCCCCAAGGCAGGACGGCGCCACCGTGAGCACGGGCGATGATGACTGGGGACACCAAGCACGGACAGCCCGGGGCAGGACAGGAGGGGGCCAGGGTTCTACAGCGAACTTTCCAGACTGTGGGACACACAGCACCAGAAGCTGCGTAAGGCAGGCCGGGCCCGGCAGGTGCTGCCCGTCACACCCTGGCTGAACAGCAGCCAGAGGTACACGGGGGCCAGAGCCACTGACGCCCCTCTGACCCCACAGTCACAGCGATGTGGCCGCCTGCCCCGAGACCGGCAGGGAGCCCCGGGGCAGGAGAAGTCACCCAGACCAGCAGAACCGGAGGGCTTGGGGGCTGACTCAGCAAACCATAACCAGGACGGGGTTGAAAACGCCTGCATCTCATGGAGGGTTTAATCCTGGGACAGAGGGACGGCTCAGCATCAGTAAATCTATAAATATAACCCACTGTGTGAAGAAGTGAGGAGAAAAAAACAGGATCATCTTAAAGGTGTTGAAAGCATTTCATATCCTTTCCTACTAAAAGCTTTGAAAGAATGGAGCAAACCTCCCTAACGTGATAAAGATTTCTTCTAGAAACCTTCAGCCAAAGTCATGATTAACGGTAAAACCTTAAAAGCACCCCCCTTACAGTCAGGAGAACAGACAAAGGTCTCCATCATTACCAATATATTTTTTTAATAAAGTTATTTATTTATTTTTATTTTTGGCTGTGCTGGGTCTTCGTTGTTGCGCACAGGCTTTCTCTAGTTGCGGCGAGCGGGGGCTACTCTTTGTCACGGTGCACGGACTTCTCCTTACCGTGGCTTCTCCTCTTGCTGAGCGTGGGCTCCAGGCACACAGGCTTCAGCAGTTGTGGCTCGCGGGCTCTGGAGCGCAGGCTCAGTAGTTGTGGCGCACGTGCTTAGTTGCTCTGCGGCATGTGGGATCTTCCCGGCCCAGGGATCGAACTCGTGTCCCCTGCATTGGCAGGCAGATTCTTAACCATTGCACCACCAGGGAAGTCCCACCAATATTTTTACAACATTTCGTCTTTTACCAGTATTACACTAGAGATCATAGGCAAGGCAGTAATATATATACTTTAAAAAAAGAACTGAAAGCCATAAATATTTGAAAATAAAAAGATCAAGCCATGATTAACTGTAGGTGCTATCGAGAAGTCAGAAGGGGGCCAACTGAAAAGCTGAATTCCCTGGGGGTCCAGGGGTTAAGACTTGGTACTTTCACTGCCGAGGGCCCAGGTCCGATCCCTGGTCAGGGAACTAAGATCCCACAAGCAGTGCAGTGCAGCCAAAAAATATATAGATATAGATATAGATATAGATATAGATATAGATATAGATATAGATATAGATATAGATATTAAAACTAGTTAGATAATTCAGTCAGGTTGTGAGGTCACAAAGCAACATTCAATAGTCACTAACTTTCCTGTACAAGTCATGACTGAGGAAAATACATTGCCAAAAATGTCACAAGAGCCAAAACAATCTAAAAATAAATCCAATAAAGTGTAAAAGGCCTAGATCAGGGGTCCCCACCCCCCGGGCCACGGACCACTACCAGTCCATCGCCTGTTAGGAACCGGGCCGCACAGCAGGAGGTGAACAGGGGGCGAGCGAGCGAAGCTTCATCTGTACTTACAGCCGCTCCTCATGGCTCGCGTTCGCCTGAGCTCCGCCTCCTGTCAGCATTATAGGGAGCTGTATAATTATTTCATTATGTCTTACAATGTAATAATAATAGAAATAAAGTGCCCAACAAATGCCCTTGAGTCGTCCCGAAACCATCCCTCCACCCCCAGCCCATGGAAAAACTGTTTTCCACATAACTGGTCCCTGGTGCCAAAAAGGTTGAGGACCACTGGCCTACATGATAAAAATTATAAAACTTCATTGAAAAGAAATTTTTAAAAAAACTGAATAAAGGGAGAAATTTGAAATACGTAAGATTCTCAATTTTGAGAAAAGAAATCAATTCTCCCAAAACTAGCCTACACATTCAGGGCAATTCATGAGACTTAAGGTCGAGCCCAGAGTTCTTACAGAGGAGAACATTTGAAAGAACAGCCAAGAAATTTTGAAAATTAAGAAATATGTGTCCTATTAAACTATGGTATTTGAAACCGTGAGCTTTTGGTCCAGACGGAAACCTGTGCAGAGATGGGAGGATGGGAGTCCGGAAGCCACCTGCGTGGGTTAGAATTCATGTGGACTGACTCACACGGCTGCGGGCGAGGTGGAATCTGCAACGGAGACTCCAGGTGAGAGACCTGTCTTTATCCATAGAGAACTCCTCAGATATCATTACAGAAAGACCAACAACAAAGGTAGAAGATGGCAAAGGGCTCGGATAGATGGGCCCCAGGAAACACGCAAGGTGCCACGAACTTATGAGAACATCTCAACCTCCCAGTCCTAGGGAAGCACAGATGGAAACACTCGTGAGATTCACCTGTCGTCCAGGTGGGCACATGACGAGGGGCTTCACCTGGCCTGGTGTTTCGGAAGGACAATTTGGCCATGTTTATTTAAAATATTGAAGTGCACACCCCATAACTCAGCAGACGTGTTTCTGATCATCTGTTCTATAGAAGAACTCACGTGTGATCACATAGACTCACTGGTGGGGTTTAATGTCGATTTGTCTGAAATAACAGGACTCTCGAGCAGAGGCGTGGTTAAACAGGAGGAGAATGCAGCCGCCTTTCAGAATAAAGAGGAAACAAACAGAAAGGACAGGGCGACCTGGACACACGAATGTGAAATGACCACCAGGACTCAGGGTTCAGTTCAAAACGCTCCACAACAATATGCCTGATAGACCTGAACTATTAGGGTCTCTCAGATGCCCAGCTAAGACGCAGAGAAAGTTCTAGAAGGGCATGCCTGCAGTGTTAACCTCCATACTCTGGATGGAGGGTGTGATCTGGGGTGTGAACAGGAACTTTATTTTTCATCACACACTTCTGAATTTGGAGTTATAACAACCACGTGTACATGCGCTACTAGAGAATGTTTTAAAGTTTTTGGGAAGCTTTCGATTCTGGCTGCTGGTCACGCTCACTGCAGCTCGGCTGACAGCAGCGGGCTTCGGCCTGCTCGGCCACCTCTCACCCCAGCACCTCCGCCCACTCCAGCAGGGGCTGCAGCAAACAGTTCCCCTACCCGAGGCCCTGCGGGAGACCCTCCTTGGTTCGGACAGGTGGACCCACCTGTCCAAACCAAGCATGTCACCTGTAAGTCCCAAGATCCCGGGCCCTCCTTCTACCCCCTACATAGCTGCACTCCCGGCGCCGGGGGCACCCAACCCAGCTCCTGCCTGGTGTCCCGGGTGTTTCTGACCACTGCGGGGGGTGGGCAGGGGGCTGGCAAGGTCTCTGGTTTTGAAGTGCATTTTCCACAATTGCAGTTAAGTCAGAATACCCAATCTGGACAGCCTGAAGGTGCAGACGTAGAAATGGTCATTTGGTGAGACTAGCTCCTTCCAGAGAATCTGCAGGGTGGGAAGGAACCTGAGGCTGGGGGTCTCTCTGAGGCAACAGGAGGGTCAGCAAGCAGGCTGGCTGGCAACCACCGCTCTGAGCCTCATTCTGAACGCGGTCCTGAGGGGTGTGTCCCATCCCCACCGGACAGGCCCCTGAGGATGAAGAAGCAGGACATCGGGGGTCTTCGTGGCCTGGACCAGGGCATGAGGGACATGTGCAGGGTGTGAACACTCAGGTGAGGGCCAGCCTGTGCTGGTCAGAGCAAAGGCGACTATCTCCCCGGGAGTCCCTGAGCCAGGGAGCCTGAGGTGGAGGGTCAGGGGAGGGGGGTGTCGGGGAGCAGCCTCACTCACCTGTGGATGAAGGATGGACGCGCCAGTTCCCGTTGTGAGCTCCGTGGCCTGCTCTCCTGACCTGGCGGTGACGCGTCAGTGGCACACGGAGAAGGCTCTATGGGCACCTGACATTGCGACGACATTGCTCTTGTCTGCTGTAAAAGGGTAGATGCATTCCCAGTGGGTGGGAAACTAAAGACTCAGAGCTCGAGAAGCTCTGCTCCTGCCACGCACTTCCCCTCGCCACCCCTTCCCTCCCTCCCAGGGGACCTGCCTTCGAGCTGACAAATGCAGGTCCCCGCCAGGGCTGGAGTCAGAGGAGGACGCACTGCCCGCTTGCCTCCTTCCCTGTAACTCTGGTGTTCCTCGCTGTCCCCACTCTGGAAGGAACTGTCACAACAGCTTATCACAAGAACATCCCAGGAGGATGGCTCACGCCAGGTGTGCTCCTAGGCTTCACTCAAATTAATCAGACTTACAAAGAATGACAGCCCTGGTTCTTTTTGGTGGGGAGCGGGTTACGTAAAATTCACGTGGCATAAAATTAACCATTTTAAAGCATACAGTTCGGTGACGTTTGGTGCCTTCACAATGCCGTGCAAGCACCACCTCTCTCTGGTTCTAACACGTTCTCGTCACCCCAGGAGGAAGCCTCGCCTATTGGCAGTCACTCCACATTCACCGCCCGCCCCAGCCCCTGGCTACTACCAGCCTGCTTTCTGCCCCTGTGGATTTCTCTCCTCCAGACGTTTCGTACAGAGGAACCAGACAACGCGTGGCTTCTGCGACCGGCTCCGTCCACTGAGCGCAGTGATTTCGAGGTTCATCCAGGTCGTGGGCTGTGTCAGCACCTCATTCCTTTTCATGGGTGAATACTACATCGTGTGGACAGACCACACTTGCTTTATCCACTCACTAGTTGGTGGACACTGGGGTTGTTTCCGCATTTTATCTGCTGTGAATAATGCTGCTGTGAACACTCATGTACAAGTTCTTGTTTGACTGCCTGTTGTCAGTTCTTCGGGGTATATATACCTAGGAGTAAAATAGCCAGGTCAAATGAGGACCCACCAAACTGTTCTGCCCAGGGGCTGCACCATTTTACATTCCCATCAGCAATGTACGGCAGTTCCAAATTCTCCACGTCCTGGCCAACATTTGTTATTTTCCATCTTTTTTATTATACCCATCCTAGTGGGTATGAAATGGTGCTTCCTTGTGGTTTTTTTTTTTTTTTTTTTGCGGTACGCGGGCCTCTCACTGTTGTGACCTCACTGTTTTGAGGAAGTCCAATGTATCGATTTTTTTCTTTTGTTGCCTGTGCTTTTGGTGTCCTAGCTAAAAGCTCATCGCCAAATCCAAGGTCATGAAGATCGACCCCTGTTTTCTTCTAAGAGTTTTATAGCTTTAGCTCTTCCCATTTAGGTCTTTGAGCCATTTTGAGTTAATTTTTGTGTATGGTGTGAGCTAGGGGTCTAACTTCATTATCCCAGCACCATTTGTTGAAGGGACTATTCTCTCTCTCAGCGAATGGTCTCCACACCCTTGTGGAAAACCAATTGACCATAGACATGCACGGGCTTATTTCTATTCCATTGGTCTATGTCTTTACGCCAGTATCACGCTATCTGATTACTGTAGCTTTGTAGTGGGTTTTGAAATTGAGAAATGTACCTCCTTCAACTTTGTTGTCCCTTTTTAAGGTTATCTGGCTATTCAGGGAACAACCTTGCATCGCGCCCACTTTTCCTATGCGATAAGGCAGGAAGCAAAGGATACAGTGCCCTCCTGGGGTGGCTCAGCTGTGTTGGAGGGGATGAGGGGAGAGGTCTCGGGGCGAGGCAAGGGCACTGGGGCTGCGGGCCGGGGGCTGAGGGCACAGTGGGCAGGCACCTCAGGCCACCCTCCCCGGCTCCAGCCCCAGCCTCAGGCCTGGGGAGCCCTTTGATCGGGGCCCTCGGGAAGGGCTAGGCCGGCCCGTCTGTCCCCATCTCGGGGACACCTTTGCCAGATTCTCACTGAAGGGCAGGCGCCAAGGTGACAGGCAAACTGGTCAACGTCACCATCCGGTCTAAGTCACCAGCTGCCTACGCGGAGGGGACACTTGACCTCCAGTGCCCCCCGCCTCCCAGCAAAGGTGGGCCATGGCCACGTCCTGCTCACCCAGAACTGGCCCAGGTCTGGGACACTCGGGCTGAGCTTGGCTGTAGGAACGACCCAACAGGCCAGGTCATGGCTGCAGCTGTGGTCACCAGCCTCCCCTTTCTCACCCAACTCCTCAGCCGTGTTGCTCCAGCCGGTGCCTCCTTTATCCATGGGGATGTCCCTGCTGTGCTGGGGGACAGGGGCCTGTAGCCTCCCGTGCGCAGGGCCAGGGCCAGAACCCTCCCTCACCTTGGGGTGCACCCAGGACAGCAGGGCAGGACGAGGCCGAACCGCTCCCCACGCCGTCCTTCCCGGCAGCGCACCCCTGACTCTGGAAGCAGCCTGCCCCCTGACTACCCCTTCCTCCCACCTTCCGCCCGTTTCCAGGGGTAGGGGTCCCTGGCTCAGCGTCAGGTGTCCCCTCCCACCCAGGAGGCTTTTACTCCTGCACAGAGAGTCAGAGCCCGGCAGTGTCACTGGCAGACCACGGCGGCTCGAGTCTTCTCTCAGCCCCACCTGCCAGTGCCTCCCCTCGGGGTCCGGAAGACGCGAGTTCCCACCCTGGGACTCGGTGCACTGCCAAGGTTACAAGACCTGCTCCTTGGACCCTGCAGGGCCCCCCAGGAGAAAGCGCTTCCCTGTGGGCCCACACTCTGTCCCCTGCCTGGCTCTGCCCCGGCCCCAGCTTCACACAGCGCATGGTGGGCTGAGCGTTGGGTGGCTGGGCCGGGTCCTGACCACACAGGCTGGGGGCCTCCTCAGCCCGGCGTACAGGCCCCGCCCCCAGCCCGTGGGCTGCCCACCAAGGCCGCTGAGGCCAGATCCACCTGCCCACTGTTCTCTGCTCCTCCCGGGCTGGCCGACAGGGGCCCCCAGCCTGGCCACCTCTCCCGTCCTCCCTGCCGACTCAGCCCTTTCTCTCAGGCGGACTCCCTGGGGAAGACCCTCGGACCGACGGCCCTGCAGCCCGGGGCACCTTCGTCAGGAGCAGCAAAGATTGGGACAGCCAGTGAGAGAGAGGTCCGTTCCTGGAGCACCACTCAGCGGCCGCGTGGTGCAGAGGAATCATCGTGTCCTGGGCATGCTGGGATCTTGGCCCACGAGGCGAGCACGGGGCCCGCGCCTACAGGAGCTCAGGAAGCATCTTGGTGAGCGAGCAAGGTGATGCCTTGTAGATGCCGACCTGCCTCTTCCTGAAAATGACAACTGGAATCTAGGTCCTCCTTCGGCCACGTGGCGGACCCTGGTGCTTCTGGGCCAGCTCCTCCCAGGGGCGAGTCCTCCACGGGGTTCTCAGAGGATGTCTCGAGCCTGACCGAGCCCTGGAAACTGCTCTTTGCTTTGGGGACCCAGCCCGAGGGCTCTCCGGGTGATGAAGGAATGCTGGAAGGCCTCAAGTGCGGAAGACCGACTTCCCTTGAGGTTCCGCGAGGTCTCGGGTGCTGCATCTGCGTGGACACATATGTCCTTGGCCCCAAACCTCTGGGGCTGGAAGCAACCTCAGACCTGCCCCAAGACGAGTGGAAGATTCCGGGAGTGAAGAGCCAGTTTTGTCTGGGGCGGAGGGAGCGGCCTGGCTTGGTTTAACGTGACGGTCAGCGGTCAGCCGCAAAGTGCGTGGCCGGGGGCTCTCTGGCATCACCCTGCAGGCAGAGTCTTTGCAGGCTTTGGGTAGAAGCTGGCTCTAGAACCAGCAGCCCGGCCACATGGACTGGAGAGAGAAAAGATGAGAAGCCAGCGATGGTCCAGGAGGGAAGAGGTGCGGAGGGGCCCACGGAACGAGGCAGGGAGGGAGCCAGCCAGCCCAGCCGGAATGCAGCAAGCTTCCGGTGGCCTGGGCCGGGACGGCTTCGCCCCAACACGCCAGACGGTGCCTGGACACCCCGGGTCCCGGCTTACCCCTTCCCCGGGGACGGGCCAAGGCGCCGGGGCGCGGAAGGCGGCACAGGGAAGCGTGCGCCAGGCGGGCCCAGGGCTGAGGGTGGGGCCTTCTCCTCCAGTGGGTGCGCAGACCCCAGACTCGGCCGCCCCGCCCGCGCAGCTCCTCCCCAGCGAGCCCCGCGTGCACGAGAGGCCTGCCCAGGCTGCTGGCAGATCAAAGGGCCCCGCAGAGCTGAGCAGGCTGCCAACAAGTCTGCCTCAAAGTCTGAGCCGGGCGGGGGGACAGGTAGGACCACCTTGCGGAACAAGAGAACCCGTGTTTCGTCTGACCTGCTGACCCCACGGTGCTCAGCAAGGGCCTCCTCCCGAGGCAGCCCCTGCCCCGGCTTGGGGAGCAGCTCGGTCTCAGAGCAGAGTCAGTCTTCTGGGGGTTGGGACGAGGCCCGCGTCTGGGGGGCCTCCAGAGTCCCACTGAGTGTCTGGGCAGAGTGGGGGCCAACTTTGGGTCTCCACACTGGGGCGATCCCGGGGTGGCCTTGGGCCGAGACCCTTTATAAGGACAAGAGACACATTCCCGAGCTGACGAGTGAGGGACTCTGAGTGTTCTCCCACCTCCCCCCAGAGGCAAGGAGCTGCAGGAAGCCGGTGGCATCCACGAGGCCCACAGGGTGGCTCTCCCTCCCACCCCCAGGCTCTGGGGAGCCCTGTCAGGGACCCTGATTCCGTCTGCAGACGCCCCGCCTGGCGGAGCCCCTGCTCAGCCAGTGTCACATTCCCCTCTATCAGCCACACCCTCTATCAGTGGCATCTACTTCCTCTCTCAGGCTGCGGCCTGGGGCCCCCGTGCCCTACAGAGGCGGGGGGACCCTGTGTCCTCCACTGACTCCCAGGGCATCACAACACCTCCGGGGCCCCAGTGGGTCAGGGTGTGGCAGCCTACCTGTCCTGCCCAGTGCCCTCTGACCCCGTGCCTTACTGCCAACAAGATGGGGCCCTCGTCAGGGACACGGCTGGCAGTGGCGGTCGTCAGCAGACACGTGGATGGAATTGCTCAGTCTATCTGAACACTTGCTTTGGGGGCTCCCCTGTTGCTCCGCAATAGCTGGGGAAGGGGAGCACGGGCCCGTGGGGATCCAGAGGTGGAGGCCAGCGGGCCGGCAGCCCTAGTGTGTGGATCCGGCGACCCGCTCACTCCCCGTCTTCTGAGCAGCGGGGCCCACCATGCCCTGACCCCGCCCTGGCCGGAGAAAGGAAGTGGGGGGCAGGGTGCTGCCCTTCAGGACTCGGGGTCACTCCTCGAGAAGACGGAAACGTGGGAGAGCACAGGCCCCCTTCCGAGATGACTCTAAATGGTCCCTTTCTTGTCAGCCCTCCCTTGGTGTAAGCAGAGGGCAAGTCCACCACACACCCACTCGTTCAGGGACGATGCCACTTCCTTTTCATGAGCAAACCACTCACCTTCCTCCCTTCCTTCCATTGCACGTCTGTGCCCGCACGTCTGGCGGACCAGGGCCCCAAAGCAGGAGGTGGTGGTCTTGGCTGGAGCCACAGCAGCCACGTGTGGGCTCACGAGGCGCTCCCCAGTGTGACCCGGCCCTGGCTCCCGAAGCCCGGGCGGTGTGGGGATCCCTCACCCTGGGCGGCCCCAGACGGGCACTAGATCTGAACGGCAGGGCCGGGGCAGTAAGTGGGGGCCTGGCAGAGGCAGCTGTGCCTCAGGAACAGCGGAGTCCCGGCAGCTGGCACTGGGGCAGCTCCTCTGGGCTTCATGACCTGGGACGGGCCCCTTCCCTCGCCCAGTAACAGTGTCCACGTCTGTACAACATAAGCACTCCCCTGGGCGGGGCAGCAAGGAAGGGGGCTCTGCGGGCCGGGCAACTGGATGGAAGAGGTGAAGGAACACTGCAGGTGCACAGGCATCTCCTCTCCGGGTCCCCGAAGCCCCGTGACCTGGCAGAGCCGCCTCGAGCCGTGACCACCTAGCAGTCAGCTGCCTCCGCACCCGGCCTTCCAGCTCCTTGTCAGCAAGGCCCTCTGGCAGGCGCCGGCCCCTCCAGAGCCGGAAGGATGGTCCCGCCTGGCATCCCGCTGGGCCACAGGCCAACACTGTGGCAGGGCCTTCATTACTGCCTCCTCTCAGGCCCTGAGAAGGGGCCCCCAGGAGCTGGGTCCACGCTGGGCACAGACCTCCCTCCTAGATCCTCACAGAGGAAATAAGGAAACTGAGCCGAGTGCCACATCCAGAATCACGCTGCGGACAAGTGGGAGGGCCGGGATTTGAACTCGGGTCTGATCCGTTCGCTCCGGAACAGGACCAGGGAGCCAGCCAGTGCCGGATACCACGACGATGCATCTCCTTTCCTCACGGAGGCTTCCTGTCACTTTCAGTCATCAAGGGTCCTGATGATGGAAAACTGGCAAGAAACTGCACCTGGTGGGGAGGCACGCCTGTGCCCTGGGAAGAACCTCTGCCCCAGCCTGGCCCCTGGCCTCCACTCGACCCCCTCAAGTGCACAGAGGCTGAGCACCCATGAAGCCACCCAACGTGGAGGAGACCAAGAGGAACACAGCCAGAGCCCCGCACCCCCGGGTAGGGGAGGGTGCCCGGCTGCCATCCCCAGTTCTCCTTACAGCCACTCTCCAAAGGGACACTGCGCCCCTCACTTACCCGCCTCCCCTCGACGTCAGGGAAATGAGAGCTCGGATCCAGCTGGGGGCGTGTCTCCCCACTAGGGGACACTAGGGGAAGGGCCCTGGCTGCGAGGGTCGTGACCTCTGGAGGGGAATGACACAGGGACCTTGCAGGCAGTGGTGAGGATTTCTCTAGGGGATGGAGTCATCGTACACCTGGGAGGGGCGTGTGTAAGGGCCGTGCCCGTGACCACCATGTCCTGAAAACCGGCCACGCGAGCACGGCACGTGGACATTCTGGCCACACCCCTGTCTGGAGGCCCAGAAACGCACTGGACGCCGACGCCACCCTGAGAAATCTCCCCGTCTGGCCAGATTAAGAGGAGGCGATGGATCCCCGTAACAACGGCAGTAAGCGTGTGTGACTCCATCGAGCCTCCGGCTGTCTGGCTCCTGCCTGACCCGGAAGCACGTGGCTGGAGGCGAGCTCCTAAAGAGAAAGGGGGGGCAGGGGCCCGGCGGGCATGGGGGAGGCATCCAGGCAGCTGCACTGGGCACGGGCAAGCAGGGACGGGCTGGCCTGAGCGCTGCACGGGATCTGGGAGTCACCAGCGGGACCGGGCGGCAGGTGCGTGAGCAGGGTTGGGGCCAGCACGCTGGGGTAGGGGCCTCCCAGCCCCTCTCACACGATGACTCAGTGTCTCTGGGCGAGGGGGTAGAAGGCTGCAAGGCCCCTCTGAGGCTGCTGAGCCAGCACTCAGGGAACCCCAGGGGAGGCGTGGGGCCCTCCTTCCTGCCCTGCCGTGAGGTGAAACCATTAGCCCCCAGGTTCAAGGTCTGGGCGCCCTTATTGGCACAGGGTGGTTACCCTGGGGTCCTCTTCCAAGGGTGCCTATTTACTGCATTTCCCCCCATTTCAACCAATCAGGCACCCGGGGTCATGGCCTGGTGGTCTCTGGGGCCTTTGCACACGTATCAGGAGAGCAGGAACGGGGTGGGGGAGTGCAGCAGCCGGCAAGGAAGAAACGGAGGCGCCCTCAGCTCCCGTCCGCCCGCCCCGGTCGCTCACCTCACTTCCCGCGGCCCGCATCCCCATCCTCTGCGGCTACCAGCACTGTCCACCCGCCCTGCACGGTCCCCCGCCGCCTCACTCACTGTCACGCTCTTCTCAGCCCCCAGCGATCTGACCTGTTGTCGGCCCGACGCCATCCCTTCCCCAAGAGGTCACCTGCCACCGCCCAGCGGCCCAAGCCAACGGACAAGCTTCTGCCCCCCTCGCTCGCTTCTCGAGCATCCAAAGCATCACGTGGAGGGGACACAAAACCCGCTGACGATCTCCAACAACTAACTCGTTGGTTTTGCCTCTACGCAGGAACGGGCGCGCGCGAGGTCTAGACTCTTGGCTAGTTTCCCACGTACAGCCCCCCACTCTCCTCCACATTAAAAATCAAGTGTGAGCTGGAGCCGCGGGAGAGGAGGCTGAAATGGGCGCGGGGCGAGGGGCCGTAAAGGCGTGCAGGCCAGGTGCGGGCGGGGGACAAAGGGGACCAAGGCTGTGGAAGCGGACGCGCGAGGCACGCGGCCAGGGTGCAGGAAGGCACGGCCTGATCCGAGGAGAGAGAAAACGGGAGGGATGCCGACTTCGGCTGGGGGCGGGGAAGCCCCTGATAGGCGCGCGGAAGGCGTGATGTCACGTCCGGCGGGGGAAGCCCTGCCTCAGCACCCCCGCCCCCGCCCCCACAGGTGGTGCCGCCGCCCCGGGCGCTGGGAGTGGAGGGCCCGCCCTCGGGGACCCCGGACACGGCCCGCGCGCTCCGGGCCACCCCGCTTCCCTCCAGCAGTCAACAGATCCGCGCGAGCCGGGCGGCCCCGGGAGCAGGACGGGCGCCCCGTGCGCCTCGGATCGCGCCCCCGCGCCGCGCCCCGCCCCGCCCCTGCGCGCCCCGCCCCGCGCGCCCCTCCCCGCCCCTCTCCCGGGCCGACGAGGGGCCGGGCCGGGACTGCGCGCTCGCCTGCCGCGCTCTGGGCCGCCGGAGAGAGCGGCCGGACCTCGCGCCCCGCGCGTCCCGCGCCCAACCGCCGCCGGCTTTTGTTGTCTCCGCCTCCCCTGCCGCCGGCGCCTCCGGACCGCGAGCCGAGTGCGCCGGGACCTTGGCTCTGCCCTTCGCGGGCGGGGGCTGCACGGGCCCGGCCGGGGGCGCCGCCGGCCCCGCCATGGAGCTCCGGGCCCGAGGCTGGTGGCTGCTGTGCGTGGCCGTCGCACTGGCCGCCTGCGCCCACGGGGACCCTGCCAGCAAGAGTCGGAGCTGCGGCGAAGTCCGCCACATCTACGGGACCAAGGGCTTCAGCCTGAGCGACGTGCCCCAGGCGGAGATCTCGGGTGAGTGACCCGGCGCTCCCGGGTCTCCCCTGCGCCCCCTTCTCTCTCCCGTTCTGCCCTCGTCCGCCCTGCGCCTCCGCGCCCCGAGCCGCCCTCCCTCCGCCCGGGTCTCCTCTGCTCCACTCGGCCGCCCCCCGGCCCCCAACACGCACACCGGCCCCTTCCCGGCGGAGCTCTCCTCGCAGGGCGGCGGACCGGGCGGTCCCCGGCTCGGTGCGTCCTCCGGGACAGGCAGGGCTGAGCTGCGGGGCCGGCTGTCGGGGCGCAGCCGACGGCGGCCATGGGCTGGGGACTCCCACCGGCTGTGCGGCCCTCTCCGGGAGGCGCCTCGGGTCGGCCCGGGGATTCCCGGGGGTCCCCGACAGAGTCAGCCTAGGGGCCCCGGGGAGGTCGGGAGCGAACTGTGCGCTCGGGGAGGGGCGGGGGCGAGGGTGGAGAGGCTCGACCTCTGCCACCGGGAAGGGAACATCACCTCGCAGGGATTCCTGCCCGGGGAACTTGTGCTCGCCCGGCACTCAGGGCCGCCTCGGGCGGGGAGTCCAGCTGCAGGTGGTCGGCGCCTTGGATCCCGCCCAGGGGCCGTGTCATTTCTTTGTAAGAGCATCGCCGTCTCAGGCGGCCTCAGCCTGCAGCTGCCCGCAGTCCTGCCCACACCCTCCCTGCAGGCCTCTAAGGAGCTCTGGGGACTGGAGTGAGGGTGGAGGTCTAAGGATTTCACAGACACCCCCAGGCTTTTTCCTCCAACTGCGAATGTGTCCAGAACCACCGTGGGTCTGCGCGTCTGTTCAGGGGGCCTGGGACACGGTGGATGAGAGCGGAGCAGACCAGCTTCCTGCCCTGGGGAACTCCTCCCAAACTGGGGCGGGGGTGGGGAGGGGGCATTCGAGTAGTGACACGGGGGACATGGAATGACCACAGCCACAGGAGTTCTGAGCGAGAGAGGAGTGTGAGGGGCAAGTCCATGGCCGTGTCTTGCTGGGGAATGGGAGGGGGCAGCCAGGCCCTGGACCCTGGCCCCCAGCAGGGCAGGACCCACAGAAGCCTCTGCCTTGATACCTTGACAGCCCCCTGCCCCGGGTTCAAGTCCCTCAAGGTAGGCCTTCCTGTGCCTCTGTCTGCTGGCAAAGCCCTGTCATTGTCAGGGCTGCCACCCTCCCTAGGGGACAGGTTTTGGGGGGCACATCTGGGTGCCTGGGGCCAGCACACGTTGGTTCATAAGCCCCGCCACCCGCCGTGCAAACAGAGGAGCTAATGCCCGGGAATCCCTGGCCTTTCGGTTGAATCCCTTCCCCTGGACACCAGGGTCTCAGGGCAGCTGAGCAGCTGCCCTCACCCAGCCCCGATCTTAGACGGCACTCCGAGGTCCCCTCGCCCCACAGCTCTCCTTCACACGTCCACTCCCACTCGGCCGCTGTGTCCTCGGGACCATCCTAAACTTGATCGCATCCACAGGCCTCTGTCCCAGTTAGGCTGAGAGACAGAATGGCAGAGTCTGGGCAGCCGTCGAGGGCTAGGAGAGAGCAGGGCAGGCTGGAGAAGGTGAGGCGGGGCCAGCGGGGGGCTGGGTCTTGGCCTCCTTGGGCTGGGGCTGCAGTGGGTTGGGGACCCAGGACCAGCAGAGTGCCTTGCTGCGCACATGACGGGGGGGGGGGTGGTGTACGGCCGCCCAGCAGCTGTCCAAGCACCGTGCCAGCCAGGGCTTCAGGTGCTGCCCCCCCGGGGCCTGGACTGCGCCCCCTCCTGACCAGTGCCCGTGGCTTCTCCGTCCCAGGTCCAGGGGCTTCTGGGAAGCTGCTCTCCCCGACCCCCTATGGCTTCAGCCTCCCCCGTAAGCACCTGAACTGGAGAGTGCCCTGCAGGGCCCAGGCCCCGAGGAGAGTGCCGGTGCCACGTGGGGTGAAGGAAACAGGGTGACCTCCCAAGGCAGCGGCCAGTCCTGTCCTCTCCTGCTCGAGCAACTTGGCCGGGCTCCGTGGAACGGGCGCCCTCTGGTGGCCCCGTGGTGACACGCTGCTCTCGGGGATCCGGGCCTTTGGTCTCCTGTCCTGCCAGCCGGCAGGCAGACTTCTCCAGCCTGGGGAGCCCCCGGGGTGGACGCCTGGGCTGGCTGGTGGGGTAGAGACTCAACGCTTGCTAGTCGTTGGAAGGGAGGGAGGGCGGCCCTGGGTCTTTGGGTGGGCTTTCCGGCCTGTGCTGCCCGGGAGAGCAGAAATGGTGTGGGCTCACGAAGGAGGGACCATCAGTGCGCACGGGGCTCCCGCTCGTGACTGTGTGTAGCGTTTTGGATGGACAGCCAGGCGCGGCCGTGATGAGGACGATGGTCACATCCCCTCTTACGGGCTGCACAGCGCAGGTAGCCCTCCCTCCGGCCAGAGCGCTGTGTGGAAGGTGAGGGGGAACTACCTCTCTAGCTGGCTCCCTCTGCAACACTGGGGAAAAGCCCAGCCCCGGGCTGCATCTCACGCACGCACATGCACACACGCGCGTGCACATGCACACGCGCGCGTGCACATGCACACACGCGCGCACGCACACGCACACGCACGCACGCACACGGGCCGGCCATCTTCTGTCTCTGCCTGTGGGGTGGCTTCTGGTCCCCCGATGTCTCCTGAGCATCTGCTCGGCCTCCTGACACTTGACACGGTTTGCCGTGTATCTCTCTGACCCTTCGCTGAGGCCCTGGGGGCAGAGGCCACCTCTGTCTGTACTGTTCTCTAGTAGCCACGGAGCCTGGCACAGTTCCTGGCACAAAGTAGGTTCTGAGTCACAACTTGCTGGAGACCCGCACACGGCCTGCTGTATGCCAACCCTGGTGGGTGGGCAGTGGGAGACGGAGGGCCTGGGCACAGGAGAAGGGGCCTGGACTTTGGGGATGGAGGTCAGAGGGGAGCGTGGGCCTGTCAGTGCAACACGGACTGGTGGGCAGCCCCTCTGCTCCTGGACCCCGGCTGCCTGTGGATTCCCCACCGAGGACCACCCCTTAGCCTCCCAGCAGAAACCGCTGCTTCTCTGCGCCGTCCTGCCCGAGGCTGAGAGCCCTCCGAGTCTGTCCCTCGGCCGTGAGGCTCTCGCAGGCCGTCTGCATGCAGCCCGGCCTCACAGCAGACGGTTGTGCGCACGCTGCCTGTTCAGAGGGCAGAGGCCCCCGTGTGCCTGGCTTGGGGCCCCAGGGTGGTCCGTGGCCTCCAGCTGCTGCTGTCCCTTCACCACTAGAGCAGCTGAGGTTTCATCATCCCCAGTGTGAGGGCAGGATACGCCCCCCCCCTCCCGCTGTGGGGAGAACCACAGGTAGGGGGGCCACCTGCACGATGCGGCGGCCTGGCCCTTGCTGGTGCCGGACACGCCGCGTGCTCCTCCGAGGGGCGGGACGTCCTCCATGGGCCTGGGCTCAGAGGCCAGCCCTGCCGCGTCAGCCTCCCCGCCGCCACCACCCCCGACCTGGCTTCTCTGTGCCTCTGTTTCTTCACGTGTGACAACGGGAATAGTCACGACCACCGGAAGGCTGTAGGAGGGGTGCATGCGGACGCCAGGCACTCTGCGGCTGCCTCAGGCATGTCCTCCCCTCTGCCCCCCGCCCTAGAGGCCCCTGGAGGGCCTGCAGGCAGTGGTGTCTGGAACTTGGGAGCCCTCAGCGTGGGTCCCTCCGCGTGACTGTCTAGCTGGTACAGCAGATGAGGAGGGATCTTTGCAGACGTGCTTCACAGAAAAGTAACTGAGGCCGAGAAGCCCCACAGCTTTCTTCAGGGGCCTCGGCCCACGTGGAGCTCTGAGGTCTAGAGCCCAGTCTGTTGACTCCAAAGCCGGTGGCATTAACTGCTGAACAGTCCTGGGCTCTGTGTCCTCTGGAAGCCTCGTGCCACCCCAGCCTGGAGGCCTGAAATGGGGCCTCGAGGGCAGGCCCTTATGGGCCACCAGCTGCCTTCTGGTCATAGACTCCACTGCTTAGGCCGGGTTAGAGCTCCTCTTAGCTGGATCGCCTCCTGCGCCTTCTCCGGGGCCGCCCTGCCTCCACCCCGACTGCTGCCAGTGACTCGGCCTTCCATGTGGCCGGCCTCACCCTGAGCTGGCCCCGGGAGCCTGTCCGGTGAAGGCTTGCCGCTCCTGCCCTGCTAGAGAGGGCTGCTCCAGGGGCGTGAGTCAGGCAGCCCTGCCCGGGGTGTACACAGAGGATGGGCCAGCTGTGTCCTGCTGGCTGACCCTAAGAGCAGCCCCTGGCGTGTCCCCAGCACCATGCTGGGCCAGGTCCCCCAGGAGTCATGGACAGATGCCCCATCCAGGGGTAGGTGAGTCCAGAAGACAAGGCAGGCCGGTCTTGGTAGACTGGTTCCATGCCGGTCCTAATAAGGGACAGGGCTGCAGGGCCACTGAGGCCTCCCAGGAGAGGGACTGAGGACACTCCCGCCAGGCGGCAGGTGGGCTTCGGAGCCGCGAGGAGAGCAGAGGGTGTGTGGGTGCTCCGGGCCTGTGCTAGGCCACCCACGTGCACGGGCGCAGGTGTCAGCCTGGCTGGTCCTGGACAGGGAGACAGGCCAGGAGAGGGGCTCACCCAAGGCCATGCCGGTATCAAATCGGGCCCAGGCCTGGACACGCCCAGGTGGTGAGAGGTTGGTCAGCTCTCCTATAAGCCAGACCCTCCTCCCTGAATCCTGGCTTGGTTCAGGAAGATTTCAGACCAAGACTCAGGGCCCAGGCCTTGCCTGTCTGATGTCTCTGCCTGGTCCCTGGCACCAGCTGTGACCACGTCTAGCCGTCAGCACAGCCCTGTGGGGTCAGGTCATCACCCACATTTGGGAGAGGACACAGGCTCAGGAGGGTGAGGGCTCCAGCCCGGGGCACCTACCCCGTGCCAGTTGGCGGCATTCTTGCCACGTGTGTCTAGGAACAGGCCTGGGCAGGTGCTCTGAGCTGCCTGAAGGCTCTGGGCGGATGGTTCAGGCGGAGGTGCTGCAGTCCTCCCCAACCCCAGGCCCTACGCCCTGTCCCCAGCTGTGGGGTGGGGGCTGTCCTGTCCTCCCAGCCGTGACCCCTGCAGTGGGGGCAGGGCCGGGGCTTCCAGCTTTCTCGACTGTTCTTGGTCTCGCCATGGGTGCAAGGGAAGCTCTGGGTGTGAGGGGTGCACACTGGCTTTCCTGGCAGGAATCTTGGACTCCTGGGTAGATTTAGGAGCCCCTGGGGGGCCAGGCCATACCCACCCCACCCCTCGTCTGCCTGTGGCCTCAGCGTTGGCTCCCACCAGCTCCTGGCTGGCTCACCTTCCTGGCACACGCGCCCCCTCCTGCCAGGTCGGCCCTCCCCACACCCACCCTCAGCACACGCCCATCACCATCCTCCCTCCGGGGCTTGGCCCTGCTGCTCAGCTTCCCAGGCATCCCCAACACACCCACTGCTCTCCAGGGCTCTCCCTGTTTTCCCGGGGTGCTCCCCAAGTCTGGGCAACCTCAGCAGTGAGTACGCTGAGCGCCGCCTGTGTGGTGCCGGGCTGGGCTGGGTGCTGGGGGTCAGGCGTGTGTCCGCTTCTCCCAGCTGCTGGCACAGGTGCAGCAGGCTAGGTGGCCTCACAGCAGGAGTTTATTGTCTAGCAGTTCAGAGGCTAGAAGTCCAAGATCAAGGTGTCACGGGGCTAGGACCTCCTGAGGCCGTGAGAGAGAAGCTGTTCCAGGGCCTCTCCTGGCTCCTGGGGGTTGCAGGCGATCCTTGGGGGCCCTTGGTCTGTAGTCTCTGGGTTTGTCGTTATGAGTAGGTGTCCCTGTGCTGGTCTGTTTCTGAATTTCACTTTATGGAAATGAGGACACCAATCCTATCAAGTTAGGGGCCCAACCAGTTACACTTGCAAAGACCCCACACTCAAATGAGCTCACGTCCTGAAGTCCTGGGGGGCATATGTCAGCGTCCTGGGGGTTCATATGTCAGAGTCCTGGGGACTCTGACATACGAACGAGGGCCAGGGTTCAGCCCACTGCAGGCGTGGCACCTCACTCTCGGGTGCGTGCTGTCCAGGGCGGGGATCCTGGGCTCTGGGTATTTCGGTGGGTGTCTCCTCAGGACAGGCCCATGCCACAGGCTCAGGGTCTCGGCCCCGACGTGCACCGGGGCCTTGGTGCTGGAGTGACGGTGTCAGACCATTCTCACCTCCACCAGCCTGCAGGCTTCTCAGGAAAATGGCCAGAGCTCTGCACCCTGTAGGCCTTAACTTCTCCAACTCCAACTGAGTCTGAGAGGAGGGCCGGGGGCCACTCATTCTGACATTCAGAGTCTGGTAACTGCCGACCCGCTGATGCATCTCACTTGTGGCACGTCCCAGAGCCTGGCTGGGCAGTGAGGGGCTCAGCTGACGCATCTCACTTGTGGCACGTCCCAGAGCCTGGCTGGGCAATGAGGGGCTCAGCTGATGACCTTCGTGGGGGTCAGGGGCACCCGTCTGGGAGAGTTGTGGCTCGCTGACAGCAGCTTGCCGTAGACAGGCTGGGGGTCCCCCCACAACAAGTGCGAGGGCCCCTGAGCAGGGCACACAGCGTGCGGGGCAGGGTGTGGGGAGGGGAGGTGGGCGGGCCGCTGGCTTCTGGCTCCGTGGCCCAGCCGAGGACGCTGGCTGCCGATTTGTACGAAGTGCTCCCTGGGTTCTAGAGGCTTGGCTGGATGACAGGCCAGGCCCGGCGGGCTCCGTCCACCCTGCTCCCTCACCATCTGCCCTGACCTCGGGCCCCTGGAGGCCCAGCGCCCTGCCTGCCGCCCCTGCTGCATCTTGGAGGAGGAGAGCTGTGCGGGCTCGGACTCCGGCAGGGGGAGGCCAGGCAGTTTGTGACCTGGTCGAGTCCGGGGCTGCGGGGAGGCAGGAGATGGAAGATGGGGTCCAGCATCAGGTGAGGACCAGCCAGCAGCACCGTGAGGCAGGCCTCCCATCAGCTCGCGCGTCTGCAGTGTGACGGAGCCCAGGGCCCTACAGGTGGACAGGATGGACAGGGTGGCCACAGCCGGGCCTGGGGCCAAGGAGAGCACCTGGGCTGGAGCAGGCCAGCAAGCGGAGGCCCTGCAGGGCCCGCCTCCTCACCACTCCTTCCCACCCACTGAAGTGTCCAGGAGCCAGCCCCGGCCTCGGTCCAAGGCCCTGCGTCCTTAAGCCGTGCCCTGGCCTCCACTGGCCCGTTGCCTGGCAACCCCTCCCAGCCTCCCAGAGCGGGCAGGACGGGGTGCCTGCAGGGCAGGCCGAGTACCACCTAGTGCAACCACTTAGTGTGCAGGTGGGGAAGCTGGGTCCCAGAAAGGGGTCCCCAGTGCCCAGAGCCCTGTCCCTGGAGTAGCTTCTCCTCCGTGGCCTTGCTGCCCTGGCCCAGGTTTGTCCCAGGTATCTGGTGTGGGCACCGGGCAATGGTGCCACCCATTGAGGGGGTGCCCCAGAGAGGAGGAGGTCAGGGCGAGCCCACGCAAGCCTGCCTCGTTGGGGCGCTGGGGGGCATCCGTGTGGCCCTGTCCTTAGGTGCTGGGCGTGCGTTCCAGGCTGCAGGGGTGAGGTCGGCCAGAGGACAGAGCTGGCGGGGAGGCCACAGAGCTCCCACAGGTACAAGGAAAGACGGGCCCTGGCAGGCCCCAGAGAACTGAGGGGCTCCAAGGCTAGGACAGGTGGGCGAGCCCCAGGAGGGGCTGGGTGGAGTGTCCGGGAGACGAGCCGGCCTAAGAGAGGTGCACGTGAGGACTCGGGCTGCAGGAGGGCCCGGCCAGCCGGCCGGCAGGAGAAGACAAGGTCAGGCTCCGCTCAACTCTAGCCCAAACTCTGCCAGCCCACCACCTCAAGGAGGGCCTCCTAAGCTCAGAGCTGGTCCTGCCGACGGGCACCAAACGCCCGCGCCCCGCCGCCCCGCCTGCTTGGAAGGGACGAGGAGAGGCTGGCCAGGCAGGAGGCAAGGCCCTTCACCCTCCTACCCGTCCATCCATTCATCCGCTCTGTGCTCACCCTCAAGCTATGGGCCCCACCCCCGGAAGGTCAGGGTCTAGTGAGAAACCCCGCAGTCCGGAGCCAGGCAGCCACTGGCCGTATCCTGAGCCGCGTCTGCGCCCCGGCTGTTGGCCCTGGGGGTGGATTAGGCTGCAGTGCTCCCAGCAGCCTGAGGGATAGGCCAACACGTCTCCCTCTCAGGCGGGCAGCCAGGTCCTGGACAGGTGCACCTGGCAGCGACTGTGGCCCCGTGTCTCCCTGGCGGGGACATTTCTTGGGCCCGCCATCAGCACCAGAACCTGTGGAGGTCTGTGGCCTGTGCACACCTTCGGACAGCATCCCCAGTGCTGAGGCCCACTCTCTGAGCCTGAGGGTGGCCGTACGGGCTCGTCTGTGTGTCTAAGCGCATCCTGGGGCCACCTGTGGACATCTGGGCCCTGTGGTGAGCCACGTGTGACGTCTGTGTGCGTCCTCGAGTGTCTGGGGCTACGGAGAGTACATCCCACCCACTGGGACCATCTGCAGGCCCTGGGGAGACAGGTGATGCCACCTGCTTCAGGACCGGCTGAGGTGTTCACTCCCACCTCCCTTCATCATGGAGTTCGGGACACACCGGACCCATAGGGGTATTTTAAAGGGACGAGGCTCTTAAAACGTTAAGCCCCGCCGTCCCTGACCCCCGTCCCCTGGCCTGGCAGTGGCCGCCCACAGGACACTCCAGGCGCCTTGCCGGTCTCCCTTCCAGTGACCTAACGCCCAGGGACTGCCACCTCCCCGTCACTGTATGTTTGGGAGCTGCTGCAGGTCAGACACACAGCTGACCGCCCCAGGATAAAGTGGGTGTTCCCAGCCGGGAGCCGTTCCCGGGGGGCGTTTTTGGTTGTCACAGCATTTAGGGGAGGGGACAGGGAGGCCAGGGACCCCATGAAGTGCAGGACTCTCCTGAACAGGTGGGAGGTGGCTTCCCGAAACGCCAGTCCCACCCCATGAGAAGCCCTTGAACCGAAGCTCTAGGCAGGATCGAGCCAGCAGGGGAGGGGGCACCCCTCTGCTTTGGGGCCAGGACGGCCTTGCAGGGATGGTGGTGGAGTCAGCTCCAAAAGGATGGGCAAACTGGGGTGGACAGACGTGGGTGTGCAGGCAGGTCATTTGAGGCTGGGGTCCTTCACCAGGGTGCACCGGAGAGGCCCAGGTTTAGGGGTCAGGGAGTTCATGAACTTGACTGAGAAAGAAATTAATCTCCTTTTTTGCTAACCTTTAGCATTTATTGTTACTGTGAACAAGGCGACGATGACATTCTAGAACCTGGGACTTGGTCACCAGTGGAAACTGCTGATTTTTTCGTGTCCTTTTACGTTTGTAGCAAATATCTCGAAGTAGCGTTCCCACTCACCACGGCTCTGAGTCTCTGATGGGCATCAGGCCTGCAAGATGCCATAGGAAAGCGCACGGGCACCTCCTCACGCACCTGTTTATAATGTTCCGACGGCTGCAGCACTGCGGCTAGCTTCCTTCATGATCCTCTGCGTAATTTTTTACTTCATTACTTCTTTATTCTGAGAACGGGTCTGCAGTCTTCGGCCAGCGGCCAAGGAGGCCCAGGGCCCAGAGAAGAGGAGGCCTCTGGGCGGCGGGCTGGGCCCCCAGCCAAGGCGGGAGGGCCGGTGGAGCGCCACGTCTGCCCCAGGAGAGCCAGCGGGCCGTCCGGGAACTGGGGCGGAGCGGGGGCCCGGCCAGCTGCCTGCGGGTGAGGGCGATAGGGACACCGAGATCAGTCTCTCTGAGTCACTCGGTAGTGTTCCTTGAGCTCCTACTGTGTGCCGGGCGCTGTCCTCGGTGCTGAAACGCAGCTGCAATGCCATCCGCGCAGGGACTGGAAGGGTGTCAGAGGCTTCACGTGAACTGCAGCTTTGCTGGCCACGGTGACCATGTGTTACTTTTGTAAGTTATAAGTAACGAGAAATAACGTGTGGGTTTAGACACACGCATGTGGTTTGGAACCATACATGTCCCCCTTGACCGCACAGCGAAGACCCCTCCCAGCCTGGGGCGGCCCCTGGCCCACGTGCTGCTCGGCCACTCGCTGTGAGCCGTGGCCTTCTCGCCCCATCCTCCCTGAGGGCTTGAGGCACTCGCTCGGACACAACTCCCCTCCGGGCCCGAGGGTCCCACGCTGCTCTTGCAGGGCTCTTGCCTTGGGCCCCCCACCCCAGGCATTCCTCCTCTGCTACCTAGAGTTTTCAAGGCCACCCCCTGGCCCAGGGCCAGTGTCCTTTGGATCCAGTGGCCATTCCCAGTGGCGTGTGTCTTAGGAAACAGGTGGAGCCCTAGCAGAAGCCAAAACCTGGTCTCCTGGACCCGCCACCCAGCCGCCAGGTTTCAAGTCTGGCGCCATGCTCCCTCGCTGTGTGACCTTGGGCCAATTACTGAACCTCTCTGTGCCTCAGAATCCTTTTCTGTAAAATGGGGATGGTAGCAACACCTGCTGTGTGGAGTGGTTGTGAAACTGGGTTCTCGTGTGGAGTGCTCAGCACGGGGCTGTGTCCTGGGGGGGCATCACGGCAGGCGGGGGAGCCTGTTGGAGAGACAGGCCCATCCTTTCTCCAGAGGTGGCTGTGGGGAAGAGTGCCCCCTGGTGGGGAGGGAGGCCAGCCTGTGCTGGCCAGGCCCAGGGATCGACCCCACCCCACACTGGGGGTCTGAGGGATCGGGCTGGAGAGGAGGGGCTCCCTGGTCACTACTGCTGCTTCCTGGGTGGCGCTGTCTCGTGGTGTCCCGTGTTCCCCCTTGGCTGGCCCTGGTCCTGAGAAATTGGGAACTGCAAGAAGAGTTGGCTGCAGGCCCCTGCTGGAGGGGCAGCCCGCGATGGAGGAGTGCTGCCCCAGCACAGGGCCGTGCCACCAGCCAGGAGGGCAGCCTGGGAGGGTGGCAGGTGGTATTCAGACATGAATCCCAAGCAGAGGCCCAGGGGCCCTGCAGGCTCTGCAGAGACGTCGGAGGGTGGGGGGAAGACAGCGCCAGCAGGACCCCACTCACGGCCAGCCCACGGCCAGCCTAGGGGCCTGGCAGCCCGCATCAGAAGGGGCCTCTCCTTGCCCAGGTCATGTGGGGCCTGTCCCGCCCCTTTGACCCCTCTCTGGGGATGGCGCTGACTGCCCTGGGCGGGACCGTCCCACCTCGCCTGCTGGGTGTGGCTGAACAGAGCGGAGACCAAGACCCTGGGTGCCTGAGGGAGCAGAATTCCCGGGCTGCGTAGACACCTGGCCCTTCCCTGACCGATGCGTCAGCTCGACCACCCTGCAGAAACTGAGCTGGAGAGGTCAGGAGGTAGGCTGGCCCACCCGTTCCCACAGCCCCCAGGCCCCACAGGAGGTCAGGGTCCGTCTCTGGGGAGCCGGGAAGCGGGCAAATGCCGAGGTCACCCGGCTGCCCAGGTTGGGAGCCCTCCGTGTGCTTGGGTGGTGGGGGCCCTTTCTGGTGGGTTTGTGCTGCTGCGGGAGTGTCCCGGCAGGTGTCCCTCCCGTGCGGGGCTTGGGCGTGGCCGCTGGCCCCGTGGGCTCCTGCCCAGCTGCCTGACGGTGTTCTAGGTCTCAGCAGCTCCTGGCCACTGACGGGGTGGTGCAGGCTAGCAGGGTGGCCAGGCCACCACTCTGCCCTCATCTTCCAGGAGCCTTCATCTCCGTACCTGGGACCTCTGGGCTGCTGGTGGGCCCCCAGGTGCCCAGCACTTTCATTTCCTTCCCTTCAGTGAAGACAGGGAGGCACTCGGGCCAGTGGAAGGAGACCAGCACTAGGCAACACGTTTGAGACATTGAGCAAGTCTCAGAACCCTCCCAGCCTCAGTCTTCCCATCTGTGAGATGGGGATAACTGTATCTTCCTGTTGACTGAGACGGTGAGGCCCACCGTTCTCCAAGGAGGTGGGGGCTGTAGGAAGGCAGACCCTGCTCTGACGTCAACCTCTGCCCTCCTGCCGCTGGCATGGGCAGGGTCTGAGGCCCTTTTCCAGGGAGCCTGGAAGGCAGTGCACGTGTGAGCGTGCCCACGCGTGGCGGGGAGTTGCCGGTGGGGAGCCTGAGTGACTTCGGTCCGGCTT
This sequence comes from Pseudorca crassidens, assembly GCF_039906515.1. Taxonomy (NCBI): domain Eukaryota; kingdom Metazoa; phylum Chordata; class Mammalia; order Artiodactyla; family Delphinidae; genus Pseudorca; species Pseudorca crassidens. Next base: position 1,203,651 of record NC_090301.1, on the reverse strand, counting down.
CTCCCCACGCCCCACAGAGGGCCGGGCCGCCAGACTTAGCAGATAAAACTACAGGAGACCCAGTGAAATTGCTATTTCAGATAGTTAATAGTTTCGTAGCGTGTGTCCTGAGTATTTAGGTTTCAAATAAACAACGAACACATTTTTAATATGAGTCCACTCCACATGTTTAGTATAAGCATGTCCCAGATACTGGGGAGCGGGACTGTGTGCTTTCTTGGTGGTGAAAGACGCATAATAAAATTTCCCGCTTTAATGACTTTCACGTGCACGTTCAGCGGCGTGAAGCTCACTCACACTGCTGTGCAGCCGTCACCACCATCCACCCGCAGAATTTCATCTTCCCCCACTTCGTACCCATTAAACACTCACCGCCCCCCGCCACCCCGCTCTCTTCAGTGCCTGGGAATCACCATTCTACTGTCTCTGAATTTGACTCCTCTGGGGCCCTCACTTAAGTGGAATCATAGCAGTATGTGTCGTTTCGAGACGGGCTTCTCGCGCTCAGCGTATGTTTTCAGGGTACGTCCACGTGGTGGTGCGTGTCGGCCCTTCGTGACTCGGGGCTGAATGGTGCCCGTTGTGTGGGTGTGCCCCGTTTCGTTTATGTGTTCAGCCATCAGTGGACGCTTGGGCTGTTTCCACCTTTTGGCTCCTGCAAATAATGCTGCTGTGAACCAGGGTGGAAAAGATTCTGTTCAAGTCCCTGTTTTCAGTTCTTTGGGGCCAGATACTTTTATTCTGAAAAATAATGCATCGTTTCTCTGAGGTGCACAGTTAGCTGTGTCCTGGCTGTATCTGCGCGCAGGCCCTCCCAATCGTGCCTTTGGGGCTGGGCTCGGTGCCCCGACACCGGCGAGCTGGGTGTGTGCTGCGCACGGAGGTGCTGCCTGGGCGGACGTGCTGAATCAGCAGCTGGGGACCATCGCACCTGAGAACTCCCAGGGCCCTCTGGGTGGCCGTCTGCATGTCGCCTGCGGGCAGAGCGTGTCTGTTCCTGCTTCAGCCGCCACCCTCCTGCTCAGGAATTCCCCTGGGACTGGAATCAAGGGAGGTCTTGCGATGGGAGAGGCGGGGGAGGCCAGGATGCTTCTGTGTCCCTTGCAGCGCTCCAAGCTCAGTCGCCTGGGCATGTCACTCTAGCTCCCTGTGTGGCGCCGCCGGCAGCAGTAGAATGGGAGAGAGCAGTTGTCGGGAAGAGGAAAGGATTCTCAAACCCGGAAATGGCTGAGACCCTTGCAGACACCCAGTGAGAGCTCCATCTCATCAGGAGGTGGCCGGGGCCTCTGGAAGAATAAGGGAGTCCTTGTGGACTGTGAAGTCACCCCGCGGCCCCCCTCGCACCAGCATGCAGATGGCTGTCATGCCGCCTCTGGGGAGGGGTCGGGCCGGGGAGGTGCTGGCTTTCCAGGGGAGGGGGAGGTCTGAGGCTGCGGCTCTGGGGCAGCGCTGCTGTGAAGCCCCTTTCCCTGAATGCCAACACTACACAGAGATCCTTTCTTTGTACGTTTGTCACTCAGCACCAGGTCCAGCCTGGACGCTGGGCAGAGAGGCGAGAGGAGAGGAGGCTCCCACCAGCAGGCCGAGCAGCTCTGCTGCTGCTGCTGAGAAGGGGGGCCAGTCGGAAAGCCCCCAGGGAGGGCTGCGCACGGTCGGGGAGGTTAGAGGCTAGGCAGGTGCTTCTGCCCAGAGGGACCTGGAGGGCTTCCTGGAGGAAGGGAGAGGTGAGTGGGCCTTGAAAGAGAGCAGGGCAGGGGAGAAGGGTGCGTGAGACCAACGGGTTAGTGGAAGCAGCAGGTCAGAGCGGATGCCAGCAGGGATGGCCGTGACCTCAGAGAGGCTGCCAGGCTTTGTGGGGAGGTGAGCGGCTGAGCCCCTCTGTTCCTTCCCCTCTGCATTTATGGAGCCGGTGCTGGGCATGGGCCTGGGCCTAAGCCTGTCCCCGAGGGCTCCCTCAGTGGCACTCAGGGGTCTGCTCTATGTTCCGGCCCAGCTGAGCGTCTGTGCCCTCTGCCCGTTCAGCCTTCCCAGTGTGGATGGATGGCCTGCGTTGGGTCTTTGGGGGAAACTGGCTGAGAGGACCCCTGGGCCGCAGGGTCCCCTCCTGCTATTCCAGGATCTCCTCGGTGGACACGGCAGTGGCAGGCGGCATCGGTCCATCTCCTGGGCTGCCCCCCTGGCCCAGAGGTTGGGTGGGCAAGCTAAATGGGAGAGCTGTACGGAGCCCAGAGCTCCCCCCCGGCCCCTGTCAGGGACGGCTGTGTAGAGTCCTGGGGGAGTGTCCTCTGCAGCTGGGCTTGGGCCAAGGATGAGGAATCAGCGCTGAGCCTGGCCTGGTGGGTGAGGCTTCCAGGGAGCATCTCACTCCCAGGCCCCACGAGAGGCCTCCTGTCCTGCAACCAAGACCTGGGGTCGCGGGCACAGAAGACGCGCCTTCATCCCCAGTTTGTTCTGAGGCCCGGTGTGAGCCCTGAACCCTGAAGCACTGTGGGGAGGCCAGTGGGAAGAGGCCTGGCCTCTGAGCCAGAGCTGCTTCCAGGCCCACCTCCGGGGGGCCCACCGCCTCGCCAAGGCACCCCCAAGCCCGGTGCCTGCCGGCAGGGTGGCCTACTCAAGGGGGGGGTCCCTGAGCAGGAACCAGACAGCAGAGAGTGGCCTTGTGAGCTACCTGGTGGAACCCCCTTCTTCGGGGGCCCTCGGTGTTCTGGGCCGCCTTGGAGAGGGTACTTCGCTCCAGAGCTACCTGTGCGGCGCGTGTCTCCGTGTCCCTGTGCGGGCTGGCCGGGGTGGGGGCGGGGGAGGGGGGGACCCGGCGCGGCGGCACTGCGGGAAGGGGGACTCAGTGGGTGGTTTCTCCAGTGGGTCTGGCAGGCACGGCGGAGGCAAGGAGCAGGGCTGGGGCTGCAGCGAGTGGAGGGGATTGGTCCTGGGTGTGGGAGGGTGAGCCAGGAGGAGGAGGTGGCTGAGCCAGAGGAGGGCGTGGCCAGGCGCGGTCTGATATTTCCTAGGGAAGCAGATCAGGACGTTAGGACGGAGGCCCAGGTCCCTGAGGCCAGAGGCTGGGGGCTGGAGAGGGCGGGGAGAGGATACGGGAGTGACCGATGGTGGCCCTTGAGTGCCCAGACAGCAGTAGGGATCTGGTCGTTGTCATGCGGAGAGGGGACTCTCAGGCAGTGGGCTGTCACTCTCCTTCGGAGGAGAGAGCTGACGCCCCTCCCATCACCATTCTGGGATGGGCCCTGGCTCCCCTGCCCACCAGACTCCAAATGGGGCGCAGCCCCCCGTAGGGCAGGGCGGCAGGAGCCTGGCGGGCGCCGGGTGGGCCTCTGGCCGTGGGAAGCTCGGGGGCTGAGCGCGGCTGCCGAGCCGGCGGCAGGAGGGGTGCGGGGCGGCCGCGGCGGTTTCCTGGGAGACGGGGGCGGTGCCGAGCGCAGCGGGGCGGGGGCAGCGGGAGGAGGCGCGTCGCCGCGCGGGGAGCCGCCGCCCTCCACGGTGCGCGCCAGTGCGGCTGTAGTGTCGCCCTGGGAGGCGGCCGCGGAGTCCTCCAGCCGGTCCCGCTCGGCTGCGGTTCCGCGCACCTCCTCCAAGCTCTCCAACCCGATCCTGCTCATCCGCCTTTCCACGGGCGGACCCCGAGCCCCCCACGCGCTCGCACCCGGCGTCGCGCGCCGCCCGCCCGGACCGCCGCCGCCGCCGCCACCACCGCAGCTGGGGACGCCGCCGCCGGAGCCGCCGCCGAGAAGGGGTTTCGGGCTAAGCCCGGGCGGCGTCCGCGGAGCTGGGATCCAAGCCGGTGACCCCGCCCGGGCCCAGCCGGCCGCCCGCCCTATACCCATTTCCATCTCCGCCGGCCCACCGCATCTCCATCCGCAGGCCCACTACCCTCACCTCCACTCCCTCCTCCTAGCCGTCTTCATCTCCAGCGCTGTCGTCCCCCATCACCACCGCCAGAACCCCACCTTCAGTCCATGCTACCCCGCCCTCACCCTCACCCGCACCCTCACCACAAGCCCTCGTCTGCGTCCTCATCCATTTCTCCATCCCCTTCCCATCATGAGCCCCCTCGCCAGTCTCCATGTCCACCCCATCGATCCCTCATCCTCAGTGCGCCCATCACCAACCCACCTCTCCTCCCCTCAGTTCCCCACCTTCACCCCATCTTCGCGTGCCTCCCGCTGTATCCCCGCAGCGCCCCTGCCACCCCTCCCCGCCCCCATCTCTTCCTGCAGCAAGCCCCCCTTCCTCTTCCGTCAAACCCATTCCCCTCCCCTTCGCTTGCGGCAGCCCCTGCGAGCCCCCTCTCCTGCCACCCCCGCCAGGGCCTGCCGCGCCCACTGCGGCAAGCCCCTTCCCCGCCAATCGCGTCGCCCTCCTGCCCGCCCCCCTTCGCCTGCCGCAGGCCCCGGCGGCGCGGCCCCCCTGCTCTCTGCGCGGCCGCGCCCACTGCGCCAGCGCCCCCTGCTCGCTGCACCAGGAGCCAGGAGCTCGGCCGCCGCTCCAGACCCCCGCGCGCCGGCTCCTGCGCCGCGCCGTGGGGCCCTCGGTCCTTGGCCGGCAGCGGCTGGCGCCCGGGCGCTCGGTCTTTGTCCCGCCGCCAGCGACGCAGCCCCTGGGCAGCGGGACCCGTGGCGAGCCTGAGGGGCGGACCCCTCCCGCCGAGCGCAGAGGTGTCGCAGCCGAGACCCCTCAGTTTCGGTCCCCGTGCGTGACGGAGGCTCCGCAGCGGCGGCAGAGGGCCGCCTTGGTGATGCTGTCACGTGGCCGGAATGGTGGAGGGGCTTAGGGCCGGCGGAGAGGTGGCCGGTGAGGGGTAGAGAAGCGCGCTGGGAGCGGGGCAGGAGGGGTTACGGGTTCTGTTGCCGCGTTAGGAGCGGGGGAGGATGGTGGTTGAAATGTCCCGTCTGAGGTGGGTCTGAGGCTGCCCCCCTGCATGGACTCTAGGTGCTCGGGGTAACCCTGCGACAGAGACTGGCCAGGGACAAACGCTTCTTGGTCGGGGCCGGGGCGGGGGCGTGGGGCGGAGTGAGGAGATGAGGAAAGAAGGTCCGGAGCTCGGGTTGTGGGCGGTGCCCAGGGGACCTCGGGTTATTTGTCCAGTGCCCCCCCCCCCGCAGCAGGGTCCTGCAGCGCCCACTGGAGCTGGAAGGGGTCCAGGAGCAGGAGTGGGCATGGGCAGTTGTCCCAAGAAGGGTCACGTGCTTGGGGAGAGCCTTCTGCACGCCCCACCCCCTCAGCAGGCCGGCTGGGGTCCAGAGCTGAGAAGAAGGGAGGGGTAGGGACGCAGCCCCCTAACTGCTTTTCCAGACCTGGGCCTCTCCCTCGTGTTTTGGAGGCCAGGGTGCCTAGAACTGGCCACAGAGCTGCCTTCCAGCACCGTCCTGGGAGGCCAGGGCGGCTAATTGCCTGCACCGAATTGCCGAGAGTATTCTAGGGGCGGCAGGATTTGTCGGTGCAGAGCATCTGGGATGTGGCTTTAAAGGCGAGTTGAGCAGGCGGTCTGCGTACCCCCGTGTGAGCTGCAGAAGCTTCTGGAGAGACGGGCTTGGTGTCGCGCCATCTTCCCTCTGCAGCCTCCTGGGAGGGCTCTGGGGCCACCAGTCAGGAGCGGCTGCCAGGCTGGGCCCGGACAGATGAGGTCTGCATCCAGCACTGGTGATGGGGATCCCTGTTGGGGTGGGGTCTTGGGCTAAAGCACTGGGTCTGCAGAGCCGGTGGGGGGCCTGCCGGGTGGGAACGCCATCAGGAGGCTGCTTGTGCCCTTAGGAGGGCTGGGAACTGCGGCTGTGTCAGCAGGTGGCAGGAGGTGTGGGGCTTAACGGTGTTTAAGCCATAGGCTGATGGGACTTGCTGAGGAGAAGCCGGAATCTGGGGTGCCCCCCGGAGGTCTGAGCATGGGGGAAGAAGGCGGATACGTGGTCTGCCATCCAGCAAGAAAAGGAACTGCTGGGGGGGCGGGGTAGGAAGCGAGTGCAGGTGTTTTAACCTGGGGAGGGCGGCTGGGGGTTTGGAGACTTGGGACCTAGGGGCCAGGCCTAGAGGAGAGGCTCTAAAGAGACTGGGGATGGGGGAGCAAACCTGCCATGAAAGAGCTTCCCCTCTTCCTCCCAAAAAACCTGGGATCTCGAGAGGAGGTGTCCCAAAGGCTGAGGGAAGGGAGAGTTCTAGAAGGATGTAGTCTGCTGTTGCAAAAGCAGCAACAGACTGAGGAAGGAAGGAGGGGCCGCCACTGGCCAGCTGGGGGAGGAGCCTCAGTGCAGATGGGAGGGGCAGTGGGAAGAGGGGCCAGGCTGACGCCTCCCAGTGGGGAGGGGAAAGGGCGGGGGGGTGACCGGAGGGTGGGACTGGGCAGCTCTAAGACGGACAGGATGCCAGCCATGCCCTCCTGCCTGGCCCGAGTGCCCCCCTTTCTCCAGAGGTGAGGGTTTGGGGGTGGAGGTGTGAAATGACGAGAGGGGGATTTTATCAGTCTGCCTTGCACACTTCCAGGGTCAGGGAGCTCACCTCCCCTCTGGCAGGCCCCACCCCCCTCCAACCGTGCGGCTTAGATCAGGGAGCAGACTTGCTTTTTGGGAAGGTGCCCTGCAGAGCCCACCTCTGCCCGGCTGATGTCCAGGACCGACAGATGACCCGCGGGCCCAGGCCGAGCTGGGCCAGGGCCTTGCCCACCGACTAGCAGCGGCCACCACGTCTGCCCTGCCGCGGGCTCGGGGAGCCTCAGCCCAGCCTGCCCGGGGCCTCAGGCCGGCGCCCGGGCTCTGGCTCCGTGTCTTCACTCCCGTGTGTGTCCGAGGAGGGAGGGAGGGACGGGGGCTGTGCTGGGGCGGCCGGAACAGCGCAGGTCACCGGGCTGGCTGGACGAGGTGGCCAGGCGGGGCTGAGGGGGCGCCGCAGGGAGGCGGCGGGGGCGGGGGAGGGGCGGGGAGGCCAAGGGCGGGGGGGGGGGGGGCGAGGGGGGGCGGCTCACGGCTGTGAGCGGTGGGTGGGCCCGACACTGCCAAGGAGCCGGCCTGAGAAAAGGGGGTCCTGGGTGTTTTGTCCTCGCCTCTCTCCTGCCTGCAGGAATGGAAGGTTCAGGAGGGAGGGGGGCCAGCCGGGGAGGCCACCTCGACAGCCTGCACCCTCCTGCCTCTCCTGCCTGGCCGCTGCTGCCCTGTGACCCATCCAACCTGGCCTGGGTGCCTGTCACAGCTGAGCCTAGGCTGGCACCTGCAGCCGCTCCCAGCCCCAGGGCACGTACCCAGTTCAGCCCCCGACCCCCAGCCGGGCACCACCACGGCCCGCTGGTCCCAAGCAGCAGGGGAGGGTCCTCGCCAAGGGTGCTCTCCCGGCCCCTGCCAGGGGGAAGGCGGTCAGGGCCCAGGCCCCTCCTGGCTGGGTGCACACGGCCCTGTTGCACAGCCTCCACCATCAGGGAGACGGGTCCACTGTCTGCCCGGCTCTACCAGCTGGGACGACGCCAGGTGGGGGACCCTCGTCCTGGTCTGTGAGCTGCCCCCTGCTGGCGATGGTGCAGGGCCACGGGTCAGCGTCAGCAAGGGCAGCCGAGAGGAAGAACTGTCTCTGGGGACGTCCTCGGGTCCCAGCCCTCCCCACCCCCCGAAGGAAGGAGGGCAGGGATGGGGGTGCTTACTCTCTTGCCAGGCCCTGGGGAGCCAGGCTCTGTCCCTTCACCCCAGCTGGTTCCCGTGAGACCCGCACGTGGCCAGAAAGGCCTGACTCAACCCGGGGCAGGGGGCAGGTCCCAGACCCCTGACTCCCCACCCCGCGGGTCTGGGGCTCTGCAGGGCATAGGCACACGAGCTCCGACATCTACCCCACAGTCAGCCCTGTTCCAGGGTGGAGACCACAGTGCCCCTTAGACAGCAGGCCCTGGGGGCAGGTTTGTGAGGGAAAAGGGGGAAGGAGCTGCGCTTCCTGCCTCTGCCCCCCGCCCTCCTTCCTCCCCACCGAGCCTCTTTCACGTCCCTCCAGTGCCACCGGAGTGTGCAGCGCCCTTCTGCCCCCTCCCACCGCGCCTGGGGCACCGCTGCCCTCTCCTGGCTGTTACACTGATGGGCACAGAGCTGCAGACAGGCCATAGGGTGACTCTGTCCTCTGCACCTGTCCCTGCTTCCCCGGGGCGTGTGCAGGAGAGGAGGACGCTCAGACTTAAGTGTGACCTAAGCACCCCCCCCCCCCCCCCCCCCCCCGCCGCAGGCTCTCCAGGGTTAATTCAGCCTGCGGAGAATGACTTGGTCTTACCCACCCCTCTCCCCCAGGCAAGGCCTCCGCTGGAGGCCGCTGCCCACCCTGCAGCCCCCCACCCCTCAGGGCAGCCTCGGGACCCAGAGAGCTCTGCCCAGGCTGCTCCACGACCCCCTGCAACTGTGCCAGCCGCACCGGGCGAGCCCTCGACTCCAGCCCCACACAGCCCCTGTCCGGGCCAGACCCCTGCGTCCACTTCCCTCCATGCCCTGCCCCGCTTAGAGTCAGGAATTGCGGCCTGTGGGGAGTGGGCCTGGGGGGCTGTGAGGCAGCCCAGTGGCCGTGGGGGCCTGAAATTGAGCGGCCTGAGCCACTCGGCCCCTGACTGTGTGACTTCAGACAGGAACCGGCGTCTCTGCCAGCCTCAGTTTCCTGGTCTGTAAAGTGGGTTCACAGCACCCACCTCAGAACGGGGACCAGCACAGTTTCAAAGGTGCGCCCTGCACCACGAGAGTCCCAGCGCTGCTGTAAGCAGTGCTGCCGGGAGCCCGCGCCCGGGCGGCGGCACGGGGGTGATGGGGGCTTTGAGGGTACAGAGGAGGGTACGCACACCCGAGGGGGCTCGGTGTGTCCTGCCAGGTGGGTGCGGGTCTCACAGCAGGGCCCCAGCAGACCTGTGCCCGGGCTGTCCTGACTGGGTGGGCCTCGGCCTGAGGGGCCACTGCCTCTGGCCGGCCCGGAGCTGTGGGTGGGTGGCCTGCAGGGGCTGCTCTCCTCAGTGGGAGCTGGCACCCCGCACTGGGGTCAGGGAGGGGCGCCGGGCAGGCCTGGGCACTTCCGCTGTGAGCCTCGAACCTGGCAGCCCCCCGTGCCCCCCCCACAGGACCTGAGGCCTCTCTGTGCTGAGGTCCAGGCGTGAGCTGAGCTGCTCAGGGCCCCTGGGGCGGCCCTCTTCACACGCAGGGGGCGTGGAGGAGGGCTCAGCCTTCCGCACTCCTGCTCTACACCCATCCCCGCCGGGGCTTGCCCCAGGAGGCCTGGAGGTGGGATTCTGCAGAGGAAGCCCTGCTCCTGTGCCCTGTGCTGAGGGCTGCACGGCCCACCCCAGGCGCTGCCCCGAGCCGGGCCTGCCTTCCCCCCACCCTGGCAGGCAGCCCCACCCGCGTGCCGATCACGTCCCCTCTCTGCAGGAGAGCCCACCGGCCGCGAGGCCCGTTCTCCTGGTGCCCCGCCCCCCAGCCTCCCATAGCCCTCCTCTCCCTCACGCCAGCCCCTCCCCACAGGTGAGCACCTGCGGATCTGCCCCCAGGGCTACACCTGCTGCACCAGCGAGATGGAGGAGAACCTGGCCAACCGCAGCCGGGCCGAGCTGGAGACGGCGCTCCTGGACAGCGGCCGGGCCCTGCAGGCCACGCTGGCCACCCAGCTGCGGGGCTTTGACGGTGAGGGGCTCCGGGGCCGCAGGACACTCACAGCGGGGGGCTGGGCACTTGGGGACCTCTCGCAGTGAGGCAGGGTCAGAGGGGACGTAGTAGCAGAGCACTGGCCGCGTGCAGGGGTCTGAGCAGGGATCCGTGAACTGGGGGTCACCTGCAGGTCTCCGTGCACCCCAAGGCATGCACGTTTGGGGAGAGGCAGCCTGCCCCTTCCATCAGGCCCTCAGAGGGGACCCTCTGCCCTCCAGAGCTCTCCTAGGCACCTGCCACTGGCCACCAGGTGGTCTGGAGCTGGGGGGCTCAGCGTGAGGACTGATATCGGGGGCCAGGCCGGGGCTGCAGGGTGCTGGGTGGAGGCACAAGGAGTTCGGGGCCCCTGCCGTGGCCCTCGAGCCTCCAGGTCAGCTGTGTGTGTCAGTCACCTATTCCCAGCCCCTCACCAGCTCTCTCGTCGTGTCTGGGCCCCTAAACAAGGGATGGCGGGATGACGTTGTGACACTGACAGCGGGCACCTCGGAGGGGATGGCGGGCGCTGGTGGGAGGGGCCCCAGAAGTGACAGCTGATGTCAGAGCCTGCACAGCATCCATTCGGGACACTAATCTGTGTTAAAAGCGACTCCTCTTCCGCTTCCAGGCCCACTTGTGCCCCCCACCCCGAGAGTCCTTTCCACCTGCCCCTCTGCGTGCCGCTTCCCGCCCCGCACCTCAGCCCCACTGTCGTGCCTGCTCCGGCTGCCCCGTGCCTTGTACCCCAGGAGCAGTCCTTACCTGGCCACCAGCGGCAGGGGTCTCAGAGCCTTCGTCTGAAGTGCGCCTGGGACCTGCGTGTAGCAGGGCCTCGGGTGGCTGTGTTCCAGGACGCGGGGCCCACGCTCACGCGCCACACCTTCTGGGCCGGCTGCCAGCGTCCTGGCTCAGAGCAGGACCCTGCTCAAAAGATGGGGCTGGAGGCTGGCCGTGGGGTTGGGGGCCCCGCGACCACCCTGTGTGCTGCTGGGCTAGCGACGAGCTACAGACTGCCCGCTTGGGCCGGAGGCTGGTGTGGGGACCAGGACCCGGAGTCCCGCGGCAGGGGCTGGATGGGAGCTTGGACCATCCGCTGGGGAGCTGCAGGGGCACAGCCGGAGCTGCGGGAGGGTCTTGGTGGGGTGGGTGTAGACACGGGTCCGAGAGCCAGAGGCCTAATGTCCATCACGCCTCAGAGCAAAGCCAGCCTGGCCATGTGTCCCTGGACACCCGAGTTGGGGCCTGTGTGGGGAGGGCTGGCCACAGCTCTCGAGGAAGCGTCTGAGTGGACGGTCTGTGTGCTTATGGACCCTGCCGTCTCCCTGCTGAAAGGGGCGGACGGCGTTAGGGGCCTCGTTCTCAGCACACGGGGCCCAGAGGTATTTCCCTGAAACCACAGGGGTCTGCGGCCCACGCTCATGCCCCGCCTCGGCACCCCCCTCCGAGACTCTGGGTGCATCCCGAGGGCTGCGGAGACCCTCCCCAGACCCTCAGGCTGTCCAGCTTCCAAAACCGGAGAGAGGGCGTCCGAGAGAGATGAGGACGGAGGGGGAGGGCAGGAAGCCCAGGAGAGCCTCAGAGGTGGGCAGGGTGGAGAGTGCAGAGGCACACCCCCAGGGCAGGGGGCCTGGCTGGGTGTCAGAGGCCGGGGTACGGGGAGGGGGAGGGACGCAAGGAGAGCTGCTGGGAGGGAAAGCAGGCGAGGGACGCCCTGGGCCTTCTTCCCCCAGTGGGTCCCACCCCGACTCAGAGCACCCTCCTGCCCCTCCACACAGACCCTTGCCAGGTGATCTCGGGGGGCAGTGAGGCACCGTGTGTCCCCTGCTCAAGGCCCAGCTCAGAAATGGATTCTGGATGCCCAGGCCCCGGGCCAGGAGGGGGAGGTCTCAGAGCCCCGTGGGGGTGGGCACCCAGGACCCGTGCAGGCTCTGATGACTCTCACAGCACCGGGGGTCCCCGGCAGAGCCCCCTTAATGCCGGTCGCGCTGCCACAGCACGCGGGGTGGGCAGGGGGCTCCGGGAAGGCCTGACGCCCGCCTCCCGTGCGCAGATCACTTCCAGCGCCTGCTGAACGACTCGGAGCGGGCGCTGCAGGAGACCTTCCCGGGCGCCTTCGGGGAGCTGTACGTGCAGAACGCCAAGGCCTTCCGCGACCTGTACGCCGAGCTGCGCCTCTACTACCGCGGCGCCAACCTGCACCTGGAGGAGACGCTGGCCGAGTTCTGGGCCCGCCTGCTCGAGCGCCTCTTCCGGCAGCTGCACCCGCAGCTGCTGCTGCCCGACGACTACCTGGACTGCCTGGGCAAGCAGGCCGAGCCGCTGCGGCCCTTCGGGGAGGCCCCCCGCGAGCTGCGCCTGCGCGCCACCCGCGCCTTCGTGGCGGCGCGCGCCTTCGTGCAGGGCCTGGGCGTGGCTAGCGACGTGGTCCGGAAGGTGGCCCAGGTGCGCGCGGAGGCCCCGCCCCCTGCCGCACGTCCCCGCGCCCCACCCCGGGGCCCTGGGACTCCCGGTGTCCCCTTCCACCCCCCACCCGGGCGGGTGGGAGGATCCAGCATGCGAGCTCTGCTCGGGGCAGCGATGGCCAGGCCGGTCCCGGGCAGAAAGGGAAGGGAAGAGGGCTGCGGCTGGTTGCTGAGCCAGCTCCAGGGGTCAGGTGGACGGGAGACGGGGGATGAGGGAGATGTGTGCTCCGAGGCCGGGGCGAGGGATGCCTGGCCCCGTCGGGCAGCTCGCTCGTGTCAGACCCACCAGCGTCGGGTGTGGGAGGGCATCGTGAGCCACCTCCACCCCCACTGGGGTCCCTAACGAGTCACCTACAGCCGCAGCCTCCATCCATTCAGCTGCGTGGTGGGCGGTATTCCCGCTTCCCTGGGAGGGTTCGTGACCGCGGTGCCCCGGGGAGTCGCGGCACTGTGAGTGTATCGCTTATTAGACGGAGCCCCACCATGGCCAGCAGGCCTGCTTGGTCATCTGAGAAGGACCCGGGCGCGCCTTGTGGGGCTGCACACCTGCTGCGGGGTGGCGCTCAGGCTGCCTTGCCTCCCCAGGTGCCCCTGAGCCCGGAGTGCTCACGGGCCGTCATGAAGCTGGTGTACTGTGCCCACTGCCTGGGGGTGCCTGGCGCCCGGCCCTGCCCCGACTACTGCCGCAACGTGCTCAAGGGCTGCCTGGCCAACCAGGCCGACCTGGACGCCGAGTGGAGGAACCTTCTGGGTGAGCTCCCACTGCCGTCACCGCCTGCGGGAAGGGGGGTTGGGGGCGTGCAAAACCGGGCCTGTCCTCTGGAGCAGGCGGTCCCTGGGGCGAGGAACAAGCTGCCCCCCGAACGTCCCGAACAGACTGCAACGTGGGCAGCTGCCCGGGAGGGAGCCCTGCGGGGTCACAGTCCTGCCCTTCTCCACTGAGCGCGTACGTGCCAACACATGCGTGAGTTAACGTGTGCGTTGCTGCCCTGGGGTGGGCCAGCTCTGAGGGGTGCCGACGTGACGTGGGTCACCAAGCAGCTGTGCCAACACAGATGTGCCACAGTGTGTACACCTGCTGCTGCGCGGTGAGCCCGCGTGCATCCACGGTGACACACGTGAGCTGACGGGAGGGTTCAGCTGACTGTGTGACTTCAGACAGGAACCGGCGTCTCTGCCAGCCTCAGTTTACCGAGCCTCAGTATACCGAGCCTCAGTTACCGAGCCTCAGTATACCGAGATGTGTAAGTTCTAACGCGTGCTGACACGTGGGCCAGCCCACATTCGTGCTGAGACACGTGCTAACGTGGACGTGTGCTGGCATGCCTCGAGCCAACGTGAAAACTATGTGAGGTAACATAGGGATGTGGTGGGCCAGGTGTACGTGTGCCGACACACACAGGCGCTAACGTGTACACGGGCTGGCCTGAAGTGAGCCGACATACAGATATATCGTCTCGTACAAGCTGCCGTGTGTGTGGTAGCACGTGGTGAGCCAGTGCGCGTACGTACAAAGTGCCCCCTGTGTGTGTGCTCACGCCCGTGCCAGACTCCATGGTGCTCATCACAGACAAGTTCTGGGGCCCGACGGGCGCAGAGAGCGTCATCGGCGGCGTGCACTTGTGGCTGGCAGAGGCCATCAGCGCCCTACAGGACAACAGCGACACCCTCACAGCCAAGGTGCGGGCAGGGGCATGCAGTGGGCGAGGGTGGGCGCCCCGGATACGGCCTCGTACCCTTCCAGGACACTTGCGTTCTCCCCCCAGGTCATCCAGGGCTGCGGGAACCCCAAGGTGAACCCCCAGGGCCCCGAGCCCGAGGAGAAGCGGCGCCGGGGCAAGCTGGCGCTGCCGGAGAAGCCACCCGCGGGCACGCTTCAGAAGCTGGTGAGGGGCCCCTCAGCCGGGCAGGCCCTGGGGGGAAGCGGTTGGGGGTCCAGGGCAGGCTGGGCCGGGGCGCCCAGGGGCCTGACTGCTGCCCTGCAGGTCTCCGAGGCCAAGGCCCAGCTCCGAGATGCCCAGGACTTCTGGATCAGCCTCCCGGGGACGCTGTGCAGTGAGAAGTTGGCCATGAGCGCGGCCAGCGATGACCGCTGCTGGAATGGGGTGGCCAAGGGTCGGTAGGTGCCCCTGGCTGACACACTCCGTCCCTCCTTCACGGCCCCTTGCCAGTCTGGGGTACCAGATGTTGTGTGCATAGGGCCATACCTGACGCGGGACACCCAACGGGACCCAGAGCTGGGATGAGGGCTGAGTCCTCGCCCTGTGCCAGCTCCCCACAGCAGGCGCCATGCTCAGCGCATCCTCACCCCACTGCAGTGGGGTCTGCACGGGCTCCCGTCGGCCCCTGGAGCCTCTGGGGGGGTCTCAGGCTTGCCACCGCCCTGATGGGGGGAGGGGAGTGGGCAGGCGTGCTGGGGCAGTGCCCCTGTGTGGGGAGCAGGGCAGTGACCCAGGGCTTGCCCTCCCGGCCTCCAGGTACCTGCCCGAGGTGATGGGCGACGGCCTGGCCAACCAGATCAACAACCCCGAGGTGGAGGTGGACATCACCAAGCCCGACATGGCCATCCGCCAGCAGATCATGCAGCTGAAGATCACGACCAACCGTCTGCGCGGCGCCTACAACGGCAACGACGTGGACTTCCAGGACGCCAGTGAGAGCGGGCCAGGGGTGGCCTGGGGGCTGAGAGCTGAGGGTTGGTGCCAGAACGCCAGGGAGAGCCCCCGGCCGGGGAAGGCTGCAGCGGATGGGGCCCTCCCAGCCCCCGGGCCTCCACAGTGGCTCTGAGGACGCTGCCACTGCCCGGTGTGGTCACAAAGTCCCCCTGCCCCTTGTCCCCGGGCACAGTTGTGACCCGGCCCGGACGTCCTCCCAGCCTCGGCAGGCCCAGGGGGTCGGGGTGCTGCGGTCAGGGCGGAGCTGGCGTCACTGGCCCGCGAGGCCCAGGCGGAGGGACGCGGCTCTCGGGGTCCCCAGGGCTGGGCGGGCCCACTGGAGCCGCCTCTTCTCCCCAGGTGATGACGGCAGCGGCTCAGGCAGCGGCGAGGGCTGCCCCGACGACGAGTGTGGCCGGAGGGTCGGCAGGAAGAGCTCCAGCTCCCGGACGCCCCTGAGCCACGCCCTGCCCGGCCTCTCCGAGCGAGAGGGTCAGAAGGCGTCGGCCACGGGCCGCCCGCAGCCCTGCACACGCCTCCTGCTGCTCTCCGGCCTCCCGCTGGTGCTCTCAGCAGCCAGGCCCCGGTGGCGGTAACTGCCCGGCCCCAGGGCCCGAGGCCAAGGACTGACTTTGCCAAAACCAGACGGTACAGGAAGGGTCGGCGAGGAACCGCGGCCGTGACTGTGCTGGGGGCCGGGCGAGGGGCTGTGCCAGCCACCCTGGCTTTTAGTTTTGTATGAGGCCCTCAGGTCAGCAGGGAACGGCGTCCCCAAAAGCCATGCATTTCAGGGACCTCGGGGATGCCGGTGCCGTCTCTCGCCCCCAGCTCCTGCGCCATCACGGCAGTACCGGGGCCTGCGAGGAGGCGGCCCGAGCAGAGTCCCGCCGGAGCGCGAGCCGCGCCTTCATCTCCCGCCTGCCCCGCCGAGCACCGGGGCCTCCAGGTGTCTGAAAGTCAGGCCCACCCCCAGCGCCCAAGAATCCCTGAGAGGGCGTCGGGGTTCCCGCCGTCTAGGGTCTAACGGGGCCTTTGAGATCACGCATGAACCTTGCCCCACCCCCCCCACCAGAGCCACCTCTCAGCTGCGTCTGTGCGGGGCTGGGCCGCGGCTCCTGCCCATCCACAGGGGACTTTGGGCTGTGCGGACGCGCCACCTGCCGTTGTCCTGCCCCCTGTCTCCACCCAGACCCAGGGCCAGTCCCAGCTCAGGGCGACACAGGCCAGGGCTGCAGGTGACCCCTGGCTGTCACCTGGCCACAGAGATGCTGGGTGGCTGGTGAAACTTCAGCTCAGGGCCAGCGAGACCCGGCTCTGCAGGCCGGAGGGACATCCCTTCCCTGACCCCGCCAGCTGCAGGGCCCGGGGAGCTTTGACAGTTAAGGGCTTTTCCAGCCGTGCGTACTCTGCAAGCGCTTCCCGTCCTCTCACCTAGAGCTGCTTTCTCAGCTCATCCCCAAATGCTTTTGAAGGTCCCGGGCGACCTTCCGTGGCCCTGGGATCTGGGCGCACCCCCGCTCACTCAGGCTGTCCAGGCCCCTCCGTAGACCTGTGGGCCCACCCTCCTGGGCCCTACCCTCTGCAGGGCCTGGGGAGGGGCTGGCGACAGAGGGAGCCGGGCACAGGAGGGTGGTCCTTGAGGGTCTGGGGGATGTTAAGCCACCATGACCAGGGAGAGTGGTCCTCACCAGCCCCCGGGCCCTGAGAAGGCTGCTTCGCGCTGCTTTGCTTTTCTTCACGGGGCCGGGGGGCCCCTGGCCACTGGTTAGGGCTTCTGGGGTGTGTGGGGTCCTGCACTCCGCCGGCAGCCCAGCCTCACAGGCACACCCACCCCATCGTAACCCTGTCGTGCCTGGGCAGGGGGCTGGGCCTGGGGCCTCCTTCCCTGCGAGTGAGGGCTAGCTGAACTCTCAGGGGCTCTGGGGCAGTGACCACCCGTGTGCCAGGACGGCCCCAGAGTGGCCTGCATTCCGGCCCTGCCCTACATGTGTCTCTGGAAGGGGCGGCCCTGCCACGGGCACTGGCCAGGCGGCGGCCAGGCCTGCCGTCTCCTTGTGCTGCACGGTGTCAGCAGGTGACGTGTGTTCTTTGAGTCCTCGTATGAATAAAAGGCTGGAGACCGCGTGTGGCTGCAGTGATCCCGCTGTGCTCAGCCCGGCCGCAAGGGTGTGCCGTGGGCCGTGCACAGCAGGCCGTGGCCGGTGGGGAGGTCAGGAGGGGTTCGGACACAGATCGCGCCTGGCGGTGTGGCCCACGGCTGCAGAGTGCTGTCCTGCCCCCAACCGGGGTCCCCCCTGCCGTCCACCCTCACCGCCCCTGCTCTGTACACACACATCCAGACACGTGTCCCAGGAAGGTTCCCGTTACCAGTTCCTGCCAAGTAGCCTCAGAGATGCCCAGATCAGGGCACGGGGACCAGCGTCTCCTGAGGCCGAGCCTGGCGAGACATCCTGATGGTCCAGTCAGCCCCCAGTGCTACAGAGAGCCCTGCCACACCTGGCTCCTCTCACCAGAGCGCGGACCCCTGCCCAGCCACGCTGCCCTTCCCCAGGCAGTCCCGTGGGATCCCTGAGTGAAGCTGCCAGACCCACTTTTGCCCCCGGGGGGCCCTGCAGCCCCTGGACACCGGCCTCTGCAGCACCGCACCGAGTGCAGGGCCCTGCACCTCAGCCAGAGGCTGCAACGCAGAGGCGGCAGCCACCGAGGGTCACTTTATTTGGGTGTCGCAGCCCACAGTGGCTGCCGGTCAAATGTTCCACAAAGCTTCTCTTGTCTCCTGGGGCCCTGGACCACTGAAGGACCAGCAGCCAGGACCCTGGGCCCCGTGAGTACAGGGAGCTGGGCCCCCAGCACGGGGTCGGGGGGGCCAGGCGGCGCACCCTGGGAGGAGAATGCAGCTCCACGGAGGGAGTCCTGCAGGGGTCACAGCTCCTGCTGGGCCTGGGGCGAAGCTCAGGCCTCCCTGGACACCTGCCGGGCAGCAACTGCGTGCTCACCCGCCCACCCCTCCACGAGTCCTGGGGTGGTCCCCGTTCCTGCTGGCCCAGCTCCTCCTGGAGCCCTGTATAGGCAGGTGGGCGCCCAGACGCTCACTCGTGACTGTAGGTGCAACGTAAGCACCTCGACTTGCGTGGCAGCTTCAGGGTCTGACTTCTGTGGCTCGTTGCCACGTTGCTTCAAAGGTTTCCTTGTGAACAGAGCTGGATGTATTTTCCCTGTCGGGGGAAAGGAGTCCACAGGGGAGGTGACAGCCGATGGGTCAGGAGCACGAAGGGAGGGCGCCCACCTCGGGGGTCTCTGTGCCTTGTCCCTGCAGCCCTGGGCCCGGCCCCGGACCACCCGTGAGCTCCCAAGCCCTGCCCACCCCAGGCCAGGTGCTGGGCAGCGAGAGGCTCCCCCTCCTTGGCTCCTGGGCTCCGTTCATTCCTCATGGGGATGCAGGAAGCCACAGACAGCCTGACCGACCCACAGTGACGGGCAGAGATCAGCCAGCTCCACAGGGAGCTACCTGTGGGTGGCCTGGGCAAGGCCAGCGTGTCCACACGCTTGTGCGGACACCTGTCCTACCGGGGGGAGGGGGAGGGGCTCCTTTTATTGTTGACTTTTTAAAATTTCCAGCATTGCACTAGGTTGGATCCAGGGCCTTGAAGCTCTTATAAGGGGGTGGAGGGTGGTCTCTTTAAAAACAAGAACACAAACCACAAAGGAAACTAAGCTGGGAGCCTCCCCAGGACCCGGAGGAGGAGGAGGTAGTGGGCGGAAGGGGGGAGGGGCGGGTGCCCAGCTCCCCAGGCTCCAAGCGGGGGCTGGCGGGGGCTCTGTGGCCTGGAAGGAACCTGAGGTTCCAGGCACTTGTTTTCTGCATCCTTCCTGGGACTCACCCTGCCCCCCACCCCATCTCTCCAGAGCATAGAACGCTGGCTCTGGGCAGAACCCCAGCACCCCAAATTCCAGGCCCTTTATCTCAACCACCAACATTCCCGGCCAAATGCCACTGCCCTTTCCCCATCCCAAGGCCTCCTCCCAGGCTGTGCCCCTCTTGGGCTCCCCGACTCCCCTTCCCAGCTTCCGGGCTGCTCCCCAGACCTTATCTGGCATCCCTCGGGGTACTACCAACCGGCCTGGTCCCTCCGGCCCAGAGGCTCTGGCCCGCCACCCCCCACTGTCCCCTCCACTCATGCCCTGAGAACATGGGCTCCCCTCATAGCATCCTCTTGGCCTGTCCCCCGCCCCCCTCCTCCACCGCTCTAGGAGGGGCCCTAGGAGGGGCCGTCAGCCCATCCGCACTCCCGCCCCTTCTCTCCCCCGCCCGCACCGCGCCCCCCTTCACGCACACTCTCCGCCGTCCTCCCTCACTGCACTCCTGGCCTGCTGCTCTTCCACTGAGTCTGGACCCCGGAGGCCACGGCCGCCACCCTCGCTCTGAGGTCGCCCACGGTCCCCCTGGGCCACCGCCCCCCTGCGCCGTCCCGCCCCGCCCCACCTCAGGTGTCCCCGGTGTGGGCCTGGGGCGAGGCACGTGGCAGGGCCCCTTTTACCAGCCTGAGGGAGGACCCCAGCGTCCAGGTGGCTGGCCGAGAGGAGCCTGGAGTGGGGGGAGCTGCGAGCGAGGGTCGCAGGGGAGCCAGGGGGCATCCGGGCACACTCTTGAGCCAGAGGAAGGGTGGGCGTGGCTGGGGGGAGTGAGAAGGCAGGGGTGGGAGCACCTCGGAGCAGCCTCAGCAAACACCCCTCACGGCTGCCCGGCGACACAGCCCCCGGGCAGCCCGGCCCTCCACCTACTTGGCAGTGACCGCCTCTGCACACGCGGACACACACGGACACACACCCCCTCCGCAGCTGCCCGGGGCAGGAGAAATCCCACCGTGCTGCCTCCCCTTCCTGAGGCCGTGGGCAGTCCGCTCTCCCCCTCAACTTCTCAGGACACGCAGGACTTGACCCTGAGGCCGCGCACCCCCCCATCCAACCACGCAGCTCCAGTGACCGCCCACGGCTGACGCGTCCACCCCGGCAGCCCTGCCACGTGCTCCCGGCGCCAGCGTGCGCTTCTCTGCAGCTCCGCCTCCTGCAGCTGCCCAGGACTGAGCGTTTCAACGTTGAGCTCTGACCCTGCACCCCCTCCCGCCAAAACTTGACCCGTCACTTAGACCCGTCGATCGCTGCCTTGTGCCCCCCCCCCACCGTGGCTGGTCCCCCTCCTGCCCTCATGGCCCTGACACCCAGCACAGCCCCTGAGGGACCCAGCACCAGGCCCTCGGAGCTCCTCCCTCTGGGGCACCGAGGTCCCGGAGAGTCACCAGGCCTCGCACACCGTACTCCCTGGCCTCAGCCCACCCCCCGATGGCGGTCTCACCCCGAGCGCTGCTGCCCCAGCGACCTTGGACGTTCCCCTCCCACCAGCCTCCAGCAGGCGACCAGCAGTCCCAGCAACGCCACGACCCCCCGAGGGGGTGGGACCCACGAGGGAGGGGCGGGCAGCCTCCTCCAGGTCCAGGGTGTCGTCGGGGGCACAGGTCGGGCCCAGAGTGCAGCCTGGACACAGCCTCCCTAGCTTCCCGGGGCCCGTCTTCCTGCCGTGGGGCCTAAGCGACCAGAACTCCAAGTTCGCAGAGAGCCAAGGGGCCAGCGGCCAGCCCAGCCCACCGCGGCCGGGAGAAGGGAGGTGGGATTTCGGGGCATATCCTCACGCTCAGAGAACAGAAGCAGGCAGAGGGTCTCAGCAACATCACAGAACTTTCTGGAAAGGGAGCTTTGCTTTGCAGAAGCCCCTAGCACGGGGCCCCCCTTGCTCCACACACACTGGCAGTGCCGGGTGCCATCCGGCTCTGAGTCTGTCAAGGGGAAAGCTGACCCCAGGGACAGCCAAGAGCCCAAGCTACCCCTGTGTCTGAAATCCCGACCGGCGGCTGCCCGAGGCACTCGGGACCCGAGGGGGTGGCCATTGGCTTGGCTGTATCCCTGCTCTGGTCGGAGTCTCCGTGGACGGCAATGTGGGAGGGGAATGGCCGGCACGAAGGAGGGGTCCATGAGGCACAGCCTCCCAGACACTGCAGGGACCACCAAGGGCAAGGTGAGAGGTGATGGGTTCCCGTATATACTGGAGACGCAGCTGAACTTCCGCGTGAGAAAGGGACGGAGAGGACAGCGCTGGGCCGTGGCCTGAGGGTGGCGGTGATGGGGGGATTCTTCACCACACAAGTAAAAATACACAGAGGCACGGCATGCACTAGATAGATCAATGGGGCAGAGAGGCAAGATCTAAGCTGGGACGGCCCAAGCGCAACAACCGTAGAACGGAATGCCGCGTATCCTTTTAAGAAATCAGTGGCTGAAAGCATTCCCTTAAAGTCACAGGTGGCCTGCCGCTGCCACGTCATCCAGCACCACTGCAGCACCGGCCAGCGCGCCGGGGAAGGGATAGAGAGCCACGGACGCCGGGGAGGGACGGACCCAGGCATGGCCATCTCCGGAGCCCGTGGCCGACCACCCAGAGAGCTGGGGGCAAGCAGCAGCCGCGGCTGCCCGATTTCATCCGTGGTGCGGGCACAGGTCATGTGTAAGACGGACGCTGGGGCCTGCGGGTGGGTCCCCCGTGGACGGTACTGAGGCACTGTTGTGGCACCTGCGGTTCGGCTTGGCACACAGTTCCTTGTGGAGGCCGGCAGCCGTGGCCCTCCCCCACACAGCAGCTCTCCCTCCTGGAATGTGGGCCCCCCCAGGGCAGGGACCCGGTGCCCTTGTCCTCTGCGGTGTCCTGGGTGCCCAGAGCATGCTGGGCAGCGGGGACGCACTCAGTGCACGTGTTGGCCCAGAAAGGAGTGGACATCGCAGCACCCATCTGGGGGCGGGAGGGAGGGAATGAACCACGTTTGCGGGAGGGCGGTCCAGCCAGAGGGTGGAGCCAAGCGCCAGGGTGGGTGTGGCGACGCAGCGGCCAGAGGCGCGAGGGCTCTGAGGGCGTGCGGGTGGAGGGCGGAGCTACATGGCCCTGGGCCGCACACTGAAGGCGGAGCTGATCAGACTTGCTGAAGATCTGACGTGAGGTGTGAAAGAGGTTGACGGTGATGCCTTTGTAACGGAAAGTATCAAACTCAACAGCAACATATTGTTGCCTAGAAAACAACATACAGAAGATGCTGTCTCCCGATCAAACTAAACACTGAAAATAATTACAAAGTCCCAGCAACACATTCTTGAACCTAACAATTTACAATTCATCTGCGTACGGACAACAGCTAGTGCATTTCAGAGGGAACAGAACCCTGGTGGGATTGTCCCGGGGACAGTAGAGCCAGCAGCCTGGAGCACCCAGGAGCACGTGTGCCCGGGCAGCAAACAGAAGTGGACACTCGATCACCATTAATCCTGGGGGGAGAGGTTCAGCTAGGCGGCTCTCGGGTCCTGCACAAGAATGAATTCTAGTCTGATTATAAAATTACAGGTAAAACCATAGTGCAAGAAAATCGCTTGTAAAATCTGGGCACACCCTTGTATAATCTCGTCCAGGGTTGCTCCCTAAGCAGCCCAGCAAACCGGACCCTGAAGGACAGAACAGACGAAGTGAAGAAAAGAGTAGAAAATTCCACGTGGCCAAGTTCAACTGGGATAAGGCCCTTTCCACAGGAGAGGGAGAGGGGATGTGCTTTAGGAAGAGTCCTCACAAGTCGGGGAGAGCAAAGCTCTCCAGTGAAAGCAGGGCAAGAGGAAAGACAAATGTTGAATCGGAAGTGTGCTCACACTGGTACAAGCATTCCCCAGGGGACCGGACAGGGCGACAGTGCCAGAGCCCGTGACTGATGGTGCGGTGTGGGGACACGCGCGGTGACCTCCCAGAACGCAAAACCAAAGGTGTGAAGAGTTAACGCCTGTGAATTTAGACAAAGGGGAAAATAGGCCAACGGTGTGTGTGCAGCACCCTCTCACAGGTGAACGGTGAACCCAAACGCCCTTCACAGGGGCATCGGGCAGACGTGCTCGGGTTCCTGCGTGCAAGGGACAGGACCACGCAGTGCTCTAGGAAGGCAGGTTAAAGTCGCAGAGTTCACCTTTGTTTCAATTAACGTAAATGGATGGAGTGCATGATAAAGTACATGTGTGCACGGGGTGCTTGAGGACATACACGCATGTACACAAGCGTGCACAGATGGAAGTCTAAACACGTTCAGCACAGTTACACTTTACGCTGCGTTCATCGCGCATAACCAGAATAAAACACACTTCATCCGAGGAAAATGATGCTGCAGGCGAGCATTTAGTAGCATAGAGCGATGTTCGTGGCCTAGTTTAGAACACGATCGTGCTCCCACTTCAGATACGCATGTGCGTCTGTGCTGTGTGTGCTGTCTGCAGACACACAGATGAAGTTGGAAGGACACACAGCGCGGTGCCGACCATGGTAACTTCCGGGTGTCGGGAATAGTCGTCGTTCGCTATTTCTTACTCTCGTGCACCCACCCATGTTCTCTAACTTTTCAGGAGTCCTTGTTAGGACGTTTTCCTCTGGCGGATGCAGTGGGAGGTGGCCACACCCCCACCCCTCCCCTCCCCAGGAAGGCCCTCCACTGCCATGTTATGTGTCCCCCCGGGGGGCCTGCAGCCACAACTCGCTGAGGCTGCTACAAAGGCCCAGCCCCCAGCCTCCATGGAGAGCCCCTCTGAAAAGCCAGCCCAGCTCCAGAGCGACACACGAGGTCATTTCTCACTCTGCCCACAGGCCTTCCTCTCCCCTTACAGGAGCATCAGTCGGGACGGCCCCCAGCACACCTCCCACATAGGGAGCCCCGTCTCCCACAAGAGGCTAGGAAAGTCAAGCAAAACCACCACGGCTGCAGATGCCGCCTTGACCAGCAAAAAGCCTGCCTGGTTGGGGTCCTCACCTGCGGGGCTCCAGCCCCGACTCCCTGCCCACTGCCATGCCCCGCCCTGCCCCACTCCCCACGGTTCTGCTCTCAGCAGCGAGCCCCCTCCCGCCACCTCCTCCCTGGAAACACCAGCACCTTCTTGCCCTCACTCCTCACCACGCCCTCCCCCACCCCCTTCCCCCCACCCCCTCCACGAGAGCAGACGCACCCCCCAGGGGCCCACCCTCCTCACTCTGTGCTCCTGGCTCACGGTCGCCCTCTAGTTCCTCCTCCGTCTCAGTCCACACCCAGCAGCCCCCCTAGAACACCCCTGGCAAAGCAGACACTCAGTAAACGCACGAGGAAGAAGTGAACGCGCTAGACGCCAGCGGACAGCCTGGAGCCCGTGGGCAGAAACGTGAGACACCCAGCCCATCCCTTCTGAGCCCAGATGGAGAGCAGGGCTGTGGGTCCCCCATCCCAGCGATAATCTCTAGAGCGCGCTGCAGCCGCACCCTCCGGCCCTCCTGACAGACGGCCCAGGCCCACGGGCCCAGTGAGCTCGCCAGCACAGACGGGGAGCCCCTGGCCCGGGTAGGGGCAGAGAGGGTTAAAAACACCCCCAGGAGCTGCCGCTTTATTGGGGGTCAGGAGGGAGACCTTGCTACGCACAGCCCTACAGGCGCAGACCCCCCGCCCTCGATTCCTCGGGGCCAGGAGCCCAGAAGCGACCCCAAGGGGCAGCTGCCAGCAGGTGAGAACAGGCAG
Organism: Pseudorca crassidens; assembly: GCF_039906515.1. Lineage (NCBI taxonomy): Eukaryota > Metazoa > Chordata > Mammalia > Artiodactyla > Delphinidae > Pseudorca > Pseudorca crassidens. The sequence goes on along the minus strand of NC_090301.1, from coordinate 1,179,301 downwards.
CCCGGCCCTCCCAGAGGGAGCAGCCTCGGCACCAGGTGCGGCTCCGCCACTGAGATCCTTCCACCCTCCAGTCCTCGTCCTTCCGGTGGGCCCCTGCACAAGGAACCGGCAGGGAGGAGGAGAAGGTGAGGGGCCTGGGCCGTCCCCCGGGGGCCTGCACGCCCTCGAGGGCCGGCGGCTGCTGCTCCCAGAGCAGGCCCTGAGAAAGTACAGGCAACACCTGCCCCCCTCCCTGGCCCCCAGCAGGCCTGGGCCTCCTGGCCACGTCCCAGGGGACAGTCTGCACACAGCTCTGCTCGCCACCCACCTCACCGGGAGCACAGGGCCAGCAGAGAGTCACTACCCACGCACCCTCAGCTCCCCTTGCAGCCCACCAGAGGGGGGTGGGGAGGGTGGGAGAGGAGGGTGCTTCTAGAAGCAGACTCCTGCTGCGACAGACACCCGGGAGAGCGGGTTAGGAGAAAACTTCCAGAAGCAGCCCCAAGGCCAAGTGCCCTGCAGTCCGGGGAAGCCATTGTCTACCAGGGCCTTCCGGTGTCAGCAGAGCCCCCAGGTGTCCAGCGGAGCCCCCGGTGTCACGTCACACCTCCAGGGAGCCACGGGCACACTGAGCGTGGCGTCGCCACCTTACACGGGGACAGTGCCCTCCCTGTCCCCGCACAGACCCATCTGGGAATTCTGCAGAGTGGCTTGAATTTGAGCAATTTCAGAGAATGATGGGGGATACTTGCCCGGCCACCCTGCAGGCCGGTGCCTGTGTCCTGGGAGCAGCCCGGCCCGACACCTGGACTCACCGATGGCCATCGGCGAGTGGCAATCCTTGCGGAAGTCGGTCCAGGCTTTGGTCTTGCAGTATTTGCTGCAGGTCAGGATCCCGTAGCAGCGGGTGCAGGGTGCGAGGCGCACCCCAGTGGAGCGGCCACACTCGTAGCAGAACTTGAAGAAGGGAACCCTGCAGGGGAGCCACGTGGGCCGTCGGGAGGCACCCGTCACCTGTGCCCGAGGCCCTGAGCCCCGGGGCCTGCCCTGTGTCCAGTGCGGTGCTACTGGGAACAGGAAACAAGCCCCGTGCCCTGGAAGCCATCCGGGTGCTGGCCGGCCCCACTGGGCAGGAGACGACACCACACCATTTGGGGACCCGCACCACGGCGTGGGAGTGGGGAGGAGGCTGCGGTGGGGGGAGCAGACTCCTAGCGGGCGCGCCTCGGGAGTGGGCCTGGCACCTGCCCCAGGGGAACAGTGAGTCCGGTGGGTGTGCCTCCCCCGCGCCCCACCCCAGCCCCATCCTCCAGGGTTTAGTGGGCGGGCGCCGTCCAGGATGCCCACCGCCCGCAGCAGGGCCAGGCCACTCGAGAGCCGTGCTGTCTGGGGCAGCGCAGGTCGGGACCGGCCTGGCAGCACACCCAGCCCACCGCCACCCTCAGCCACTCACTGCTCGTCCAAGCCCAGGCCCTCGGGCAGGCGGTGCCCTTCCGCTTCAGCCGGCGACAGGGGGCCGGCTCTGTTGCACCGAGAGACCGCGTTAGCCCCCACGGGCCCTCCTGGTCACGCACGACGCCACACGCGGAGGGGGCTCTGAGCTGCCCACCTCGCCCACCATCCCATGGTGGGCCCAGCCCTGGCTGTGCAGCAAGGCAGGCAGGCAGGCGCCCCAAGCCTTGGACAGCCCCCAAGCAGGTCTGAGGGCGCAGAGTGGGGCTCGGTGTTGGCGGCATCCCTCTGCTCCTGCATCCGGGCCCTCGGACCTGCAGCCTCCAGCCCCGGCTCTGTGTCCGCTCACCACGCCTTGAAAGGCCACCGGGCAGCATCAGGTTCTCTCCGGTCTTGCCTGGCAGCTCACACCCCTCTCTGGAGGGGAGACTCTTGGCTCTGCTCTCTGGCCACTGGTGGCAGGAGGCACAGTGGGCTGGGGGACAGGAGGGCAGCGAGCCCCCGACAATCATCAGAGGTTCAACCATGTCCCTCCACCTTCCTGCCCTTAAGCAACGCACAGTCCTCCCAAGAAAGGTCGCCCATCCTCCACTTCGCCAGCACCCCTGAAGATGCAGGAACTTCACAGAGAAACACCTGCTGGCGAGTAGAGTAGAGAAGGTGGGAGCCCCTCATCCCCCCGTCAACCGCCGCGCCCACCAGCACCCAGAGCCACTCCCCATGCTGCTCTGGGGACTAGGACGTGGGTCAGGAAGGCAGCTGTGTGACGAAGTGTGCAGGGCCAAAGCCACCGTCCTGAAGACCACATGGCATCAGGGCGACGCTTCTGGGAGGGCTGACAATAAAGCAGAACTTAAAAGTGGGTCTGATGGCTTCTCGGTGTCACACATCACCTCTTTAAAAGGAAACGGAAGTGACAAGAGGGCATGTCTGTTAGAATGCTGGGACTCTTTTGTGAACAGCTCTGTTGAGACCTAATTCATATTCCATCCAATACCCCCATTTAAATATTCACAATCCAATGGCTTTTAGTACATTCACAGCCGTGCAACCATCACCACAATCAATTTTAGAACATTTTCATCCTCCAAAACGGTTCCCAGCCCGACAGCTTTTATGCCCGATTCCCCTACCCCTCCATCTCTAAGCAGCCACTCATCTACTTTGTCTCTGTGTATTTTCCTGTCTGGACATTTCATATAAATGGAATCATATAATATGTTGTCTTTCACGACTAGATTATTTTGCTTACTATAATGTTTTCAAGTTCATCCATGTTGTAGCGTGTCTCAGTACTACATTCCTTTTTATGGATGAATAATACTCCATGGTATGGTAGACCACAATTTGTTTATCCATTCATCAACTGATGGATACTTGGGTGGTTTCCATTCTTTGGCTTTTATGGATCATGCTGCTATAAATCTCTGTGTGGACATATGTTTTCATGTCTCTTGAGTATATGCCTAGGAGTGGAATTGCTGGGTCTTATGGTAACTCCATGTTTAACATTAGAGGAGCTGCCAACTGTTGTCCACAGCAGCTGCGCCATTTTGCATTCCCACCAGCAGCGCACGAGGTTTCCACCGTCTCCACATCCTCACCGACACTTACTGACTTCGACTATAGCCATACTAGCGATTGTGAAGTGATCTCTCTCATCTCCCTGATGGCTAATGATGTTGCGCATCCTTTCACGTGCTTATTCGCCATTTGTGTATCTTTCTTAGTAGAAATTTCTATTCATACGCTTTGTCCATTTCTTAATTTGGTTGTTTGTCTTTATTATTAAGTCGTAAGATTTTAAAATTTATCCTAAATACATACAAGTCCCTTACAAGATTAATGATTTTCAAAACATCTCCCATACTGTGGGTTATGTTTCATTTTCTTCATAGAATCCTTTAAAGCATAAAAGTTTTTAATTTTGATTTTTTTCTTTCCTTGCTTATATCTAGGAATCCATTGACAAATCCAAGGATATGAAGATTTATCCCTGTATTTTCTTCTCAAAGTTTTATAGTTTAAGCTCTTACATTTAGCTCTTCAATCCAAATTGAATTAATTTTTCTATGTGGTGTGAGGTCGGGTCAAATTTCGCTCTTTTGTGTGTGATCACCAGTAGTCCCAGCACCGTTTGTTGAAAACACTGTTCTTACTCTCATTAAAAATTCTTGGCACCGTCGTTGAAAATCAGTTGACATAGACACATGGGTTTATTTCTGGGATCTGTTCTACTCCATTGTTTCTATATGTCTACCTTTAGGCCAGTGTCATGCTATCTTGATTACCGTTGTTTTGCAGTAAGTTTGAAATTGGAAAATCAGAGTCCTTCAGCTTTGTTCTTTTTCAAGATGGTTATGGCTATCCTGGGACCCCTGCAATTCCATATGAATTTTAAAATCAGTCTCGATTTGTACAAAGAAGTCAGTTGAGATTCTGATAGGGAGATGTCTTTCCACTTATTGAGGCCTCCTCTAATTTCTTTAACAATGTTTTGAGGTTTCCAGAGTATAAATTTTACACTGGTCTTGTTAAATGCATTAATAAGCATTTTATTCTTATTGATGCCATAGTAAATGGAATTGTTTTTGAAATTTCACTTTTGGTTTGTTCACTGCAACTGTATAGAAATACTATTGATTTTTGTATGTTGATCTTATATCCTGCAATCTTACTGAATGTATTTACTACTTTTAATAGTGTAATAGTTTTATTTTTAGATTAATATATTTTTATACTTAGTCAAAATAGTTTAATACTAGTTTGTTCGTTTTAAAGTGGTTTCCTAAGATTTTCAGTCTGTAAGATGATATCTGCAAATAGAGTTTAACTTTTTCCTTTCCAACCTGAATGCCTCTTATTTATTTTTCTTGCCTAATTACACTGGCTAACAACTCCAATATAATACTATATAGAAATGGTGAGAGAAGACATTCTTGTCTTCTTCCTGATCTTAGGGAGAAAGTATCTAGTCTTTCATCATTGAGTTTGATGTTAGCTACGGGGTTTTTTGCAGGTGCCCCTTACTGGGTTAAGGAAAGGCCCTTCTATTCTTTGTTGTGTGTTTTTATCATGAAAGGCTGTTGGATTTTTTACATCAAATGTTTTTTCTACATCAATTGAAATAGTTTTTTCTTTCATTTCTAATAATATAGTGTATTACATTTATTATTTTGTTGTTTAACCACCCTTGCATTTCTGGAGTAAATCCCACTTGGTCATGTCAGATATTCAATAGTTCTTTTGACATGATGCTGAATTTCGTTTGCTAGTATTTTGTTGAAGCTTTTTGCATTTATATTCATAAAGGATATTTGTCTGTAGTTTTCTCATAATGTCATTGTCCGGCTTTGGAATCAAAGTAATGCTGGCTTCATAAAATAAGTTAGGAAGTGTCCCCTTTAATTTTTGAAAGAATTTGAAAAGGATTGGTGTTAATTCTGCTTTAAATGTTTGGTATAATTTACCAGCCATCTGTGCCTGGGCTTTTCTTTGTTGGGAGTTTTTTTTAATCCTTTTCAATCTTTTTAGTTGTTATAAGTCTGTGTAGATTTTTTATTTCCTCTTTAATCAGTTGTGGTAGATCATGTGTTTTCAGCAATTTGTCCATTTCATCTCAGTGATCCAATTTTTGTCATAAAATTGTTCACAGTGTTCTCTCATAATCCTTTTCATTTCTATTAGTTTGGTAGTAATGTCCCCTCTTTTACTTCTGATTTTAGTAATTTGGGTCTTCACTTTTTCCTGGTCAGTGCAGCCAGATATGTCAGTTTTGCTGATTTTTTTCAGTGAACCACCTTTTGAATTTATTGATTTTCTGTTCTCTGTCTCATGAATGTTTGCTCTAACAGACACACGTTTATCTGGCTACTAACGAGCTTACTTTAGGTTAGTGTGCTCTTCTTCCACCAGTGTTTTAAGGAGGAAGGTTAGGTTACTGATTGAGACTTTTTTTCTTTTTAATATAGGCATTTACAGCTATAAACTTCCCTATAAGCACGGCTTTAGCTGCATTCCATAAGTTTTGGTAAGTTGTGTCTTCTTGGGCATTCATATCAAAGCATTTTCTAATTTCCCTTTTGATTTCTTCTTTGACCCCCTGGTTATTTAGGAGTGTGTTGTTTTATGTGATTTCCCCAAACTTCTTTCTGTTACTCATTTCTAATTTCATTCCACTGTGGCCAGAGTACATAATTTGTATTATTTCTATCCCTACAAATTTATTAAGAGTTTTGTGGGTTTATGACCTAGCAGCAGCAGACTCACAGGTACAGAGAACTAGTGGTTACCAGTGGGTAGAGGGGGCTGGGGCAATATAGGGGTAGGGGACCAAAAAAAGGGTTATGGTGGGATTATATGAAATCACGTGTGTGAAACTTCTGAAAATTGTAAAGCACTATGGAATTTAAAAAATCATTCGATTTTAAATGTTTTTAAAAAGAAAAGAAAAAATGTTATAAATAATCCATGAAAAAAATTTTTTTCTAGGTGTGTTTTCCAGATCTGCTATTGAAAAGGCCTAAAAATAATAACCAACCAATGCAGTAGTGATGAGCACACAGATCGTGGTTTCTAACTATCACGTCCCACTGAAGGAGCCAGGCTCAACGTGTAAGCAGTCGACGCCGGGTGCAGGGCAGGAAGTGTCTGAATGAGCCCGGAACTCCTTGCAGAGCAGGGGGCAAGAAAGCTACCAAAGCATGCTGGTGTTGAGTCAGAATTGCAAGAACTAAACTAAAGAGGCTCTCCCTGACCACAGACAGGCCCTGGGCATCAAAAAGCATAATGATTGCAATGGACAGAAACATGTCATACATATTAACATCCAGGAGTTGACAAAGATACTAAAAAAAACCTAACCCCCACTCACCACCATTGAAATCTGTTAGGAAATCAATGTATTATTCTGAAATAAAGAAAGGGGAAAGATCACGTTATCTTGCCTTTCTTGGACAAACTACCTCAAGGTCACCGAAGAGTTGATGAAGGATTTTTTTTTTTTAAAGCAAAGAGGGGTATTTATTGGTTCACATAACTGAAAAGTCCAGGGGATATACTAGCTTCAGGCATGGCTGGATCCAGGGGCACAAACCTTGTCATCAGGACCCAAGTCTCTCCATCATTTGGCTCTGCTTTCCTCTGTACTGGCTTCATTCTTTGAGTGGTTCATTAGATATGGTTTGAGCTTTTCATCCTACAGAGCTAGGCAAACTTAGCAGAGCTTCTGAGCTTCTCCTCCACAGTTCACTAAACCTCTCAGGGTTGGGTATCACTGGACCAACTTGAATTACATGACCATTCCTGAACCAATCACTATGGTCAAGGAGATGGACTGTGCTGATTGATCTGGTCACTGGTAAGACCAGATATTGAAAAAGTTTCATCTCTGCTTATAAAGTTGAATGGTAACAGCTGGCATTGGTTCCTTCCTTGACAATAAATGTATCTGGAAAAAATCACGAGGAGCGAGTTTGTCTTCTACTCAGGAGGCCTGTAATCCATCTGAATGTAATAATCACGTCCAATAGCATATTCTGGGTGATACTATACAGTTCCAATGTAAGTAAACTCAGTGGTCATGAGTTTGAGAGCCCAACTGTCTTGCTGACAGGAAGCAGGACAACCAGTCTCCCACTGGCAAATGGTTCTGTGATACTCATCAAGTCAGGGGTAAATTTTAAGTTCACTGGAAAAGTTCTCTTATGTTCCTTTAAGGCTTTTGCCAAGTTGAATTGGTACATTTCTGTGAGTACTGGCAAATCAGATTCATCTCTGTATTACTGTAGAAGAGGGGAATGGACAGTGATTTCAATCTGCTCTACTCCTTCAGATCTGGTGGAAAGAGTTCCAAGTGCTGAAGATGATCTAATATATATAGGCATAGAGGCTTACTCGGCAGTTAAAAAAAAAAAAAAAAAAGCTGCTGGTCAAGGAGTGTACAGCACAGTCCTTCGTGTTGTGAACATTAAGTCCTGGTGGGTGAGGTGCGGACTGCTTCTGTTCAGAACCCCTTGGTGGAACCGGGTATAAGAAAGACCGAGATCAGCTGTAGTCTTCTCAAGACAGCCAGTCTGATTGCAGCCATGTCAAAAAAGCAGGCAAGGGCTGAGTCAGGTAAACAGGCAAGTAGGTAAGGTACTTTCAGCAGGGCCAGCCATGTCAATAGGCAGCCCATGAGCTAGAACGGGCAGTTTAATATCAGAGCTCTGTACATTAGTTTCAACCCTGAGTACTCCAGGGTTAGTCCACAGGGTTTATGGATTAACTGGATCTTAAAGGGCCAGTCAGGTACAGCAACTTTCATTTTCCTGCTCATCTGCCCAAGAACCTTCAGCGCAGGAGAAGGCTATCTCCTTAATCCAGACTTGCGGCTCTGTTTAGAAGCCCATTCTATATCTGGGAGCGATAGGGTTGGGAGAGAAAGGTTGGCCCTACTTTCTTTGGTAATCAAGTCTCCATCTTCTGTAACTCAGCCCAACTCTGAGAATCATCTCATCAACGAGTGAAGGCCTCAGACTGGTTGAATGGTACTGCTGAAAGATGAGATCTGAGGCGTGGAGATAGTAAGATACTAGGTTGGAAGTTTACGCTTTTTCCACCATCAATTCTTATACACAGTGTACTTCACACTCTTGAACAGACGATCGTCTTTACCTTTCGTCCCTCATTTTGACAGGATTACAGGGAATGACTGCCAGTGTAGATCAAGGTCTCTATCGGTCAAGTATAGGAGAAAAAGAAAATCGAGCTGACATTTTGAAGGCAGTAGAAGAACTGAGCTTGTAGATAACTTCTTCATTACAAATAACAGTTGTATATACAAGCAGGCTAGTCATCAGATTTTATTTGTTGAGGGTGAGCAGTACAGAGTAACCAGACTTAGGCCTTGTTTGGTGATTTATAGACTGATTTATACAGTCATAGAATCACAATTAGCCTAGAAGATAAGAGACGAAGACGTAAAGAAGCATTTCCGACATTTAACCAGCGCATTCATTGAAGCAGCTGAGGTCAGCTGGTCCTCAAGTCGACCCTGAAGTAAGGCAACGTGGCTTTTCCCGTGGCACAAATCGAAGTCTGCGTGATCTGGTCTGGGGGTCGTGAGTCAGATCCCTTCTGCACAGGTAAGCTGTCTGCATGCCTGAGAGCATTTCATGACCAGGAATGAAGTCAGCCACTCTGATTCACAGCACTGAGACAGATGAAATTCCATGACAACATCCACAAGGACAGGGCACTGCGGTCTTGTGACATTAGGAAGCACCAGCAGGAAGCTCGTGAGTACTGATAAAATGTTTAGCTGCAGGCTTTGTAGATTTCAAGTCAGTCTCCATTTCCAGCAAAAAGGCAGATGATACGCAATGTGAGATGCCCACCAAGTAAGCTACCACGGCCTGGTCAAAAGGCCTACCTCCAAACATCATTAACACCAACAGTTAATGGTACCGGACATCAAAAGATCCATCTTAAAATCTCTCATTGGCTGGAAGAAAATGTTCGAAATGGCCACATTTTAAATCACACACACGAGAAAGGATGTTCAGAGATTGTCTCTTGTGGCTCAGGTATTACATGTAGGTAGAGCTGAGTATTCATAATTTTGGAGAATAGGCAGATATGCCAGTGATGGAGGAAATGTTTTAGCGATTTTTCAACCGTTATTAGCTCATTCACCCTGGAAACAGCAGTTAAACTGAATAAAAACCAAGAAGTGTAACTGCCACTGGTGGAGTGATAGTGACATAGTTTGAGAAGATGAATAATGACCTGGTACCCTTTCAGGTAATGTTGCCAGTCTTTGAATTCTGCTTTCATAGTTTATGGTTAACCCTTGCACACAAAGTAGAGTACCATGGCTGAGGACGGGAGGTCCAATGTACAGTTGGTCTAATATGGCTTCAATGAGACATCAGCATCAACGTCAGCTCCAATACCTGGTGATTCACGTATCCAAGAAGGATCAAGACTTCAAGGTCATGTGTTTCAAGCACCACTAGAGCCTCTGGTGTTTGTGAAAGAAGCTGGGTAAGGGGGTTTGTCAGTGTAGAGTATGGATGAATTGCTCTCTGGCTATATCAAATCCAGGAATCACTGGCAGTCCATCTGTGGGTAGAGGGCTATTACTCTAGGTCCATTTGATACCACCTCTTCAGCCCATATGACTACTCTGGGGGGCAAAGGTATGCCCATCTTCCTGCACTTTTCTGAGTTTGCCCATGGTAACTATTCCTAAGAATGTTCAGCATCAACTGAACATGGACGGTGCTGGGTACAGGTACAGGACAGAATGCCATTCAGGTCGAACATACTGTTGTCTAGGGCAGTGGTTTTCAAACTGTGTTCTGAAGAATTCTAGTTGCTGTAAAGAAGTCTCCTTAGATGTCACCATGGTGGTAAAGTAAGATGCTTGTGGCAGGTTGTAGGCCCCCACTTCTGCTTCCTCCAGAGCAGCTTCCCTTTTACTCTGGGCTTCCATAAAGTTTTCACTCGAAGGGCTTCATGGCCACAAAGACTTTGGAAAACCCACGATCTAATTGGTTTAACAACAAAAATAAGTTGTTCACAAAGTGCTGGATGTATCAAGAGGCGTTTTCTGGAATCTGATTGGAGCTTTGTGAGATGCTGTTAGGTAAACGGATTCCTTGGTAGAATTTCTTCCATTTGTGTGAAAAGTTCTGGTTCCTGAGTAATCGCAAAGAAGATGCTGGGAGTTCACTGTGCCCTTGTTTTAATCCCAGTGGGTCAGAACATCTGCTTACTCATTCAGCAGGCTACTACAGATCTGACACGGAAAAAGAATGGGGTGCAGGTTAGATATTTCCTGAATTTCAGTCTTTTAAGATAGTGGGGCATGGTCCGATGTGGTTCTCAGAAAGACGTTGCCATTCTTCAGACAGTGCTGACAACTAAATATCCCCTGGTCCAAATGTATTATGTGTCTCTGAAGGCTTTAACTGAAGAAACAAAACGCACACTCATGGAAGAAATGGAGCCTTTGTTGATAAAATAGCTTCAGCTATTTGGCTTGAGGAGTTGACTTCCCTACAAAGGGCTGTGCTGAATCCGGGTAGAACAGCACGGGAGTGGAGGTGAAGGCCACATCCTGATGCTTCGCTGGATGCCTCCTGGGTCACGTGGTCCACTGGAATGACGCCTTCTTCAGTAGTAAGGTGGCAGAATCACCGTGGGCGAAAGTCCAGGGGCCACATCTGCAGGCGGAGTTCACTTTGGGTGGAGCATCGCCAGAGTCTGCACTGAGCGTCTGGCGAAAACTCAGGTCTCCGAATTCCCAGTAACAGCGCTGGTGGCAGTGCTCGCTGTCATTGTCTCTTTTCTCAGAGCAAGGACAACAGTCCCCAAATTCAAATATAAAAAAATCCAGCTCCCAAGTTCCCGTCACACTTTGATAATCTCTTCCAGGTCCCTGATCCAGTTCTTGAAAATCTGGAAATCTGGAGTCCACGCCGTGACTACACTGAAGGACATCTGTTCCAGCGAGAGCAGAGCGCTGTAGTGAAACCCTGTCAACCTCCTATCCTGGACAGCTCATGTTTTGTCACAGAACTTCAAGCTTTGAGTTCCAGTTGCTTTTTTCCTCCTTTCTCCTGAGGAAAGCATCTTATCAACACAGTCTTAAGATTCTTCTGAGGTACATCCAGATTTAATTACAAAAGAGCTAAAAGACCAACACATTTTTCTCCAAAACAGTCACTTCTCTGGAACCGAAATCCTTTGTCTCCGCCCTCTAGGTAAAGAGAACAGTCAATGGATTTTTTCCAGATGTTTGTATGAAAGAGCAGAACCGGCTAATACCTAAACAGACAAAACACTTACGTGGCTTTGTGCCTGCTTGCTTAGAACGGTACCACTGGTAGCACCACTCCACAAACTGAAGAAAATGTTTGAAATCCAAGTGTTCAAACTTCTCTAGTGTTCGCTGGGTGATGGCCTGGAATTTGATAGGAGCAGCTGACGATGAACAAAGAGGCACGGACGGGCCTTTTGGCCGTCTGAGTAAACACACTTGCAAGCAAAGCGAACACACAAAGCAGGCCGGGAAAAAGTGAAGGTTTGAAACACTTGCAACCTACTGATCTTGAGGTTCAGCAGAAGTTCTAACAAAAGTTGTCAGAGAATGTTAACCTTCGATTAATAAAGACGAACCCCCAAACATCTTCAGGAATTCCATGCCTGGCTCAGTTTGCCCAGTCAGCCAGCTTGCTAAAACCCACCTGCACCATTAATTAGCTGGACTTGGCAGCACCATTTAAAACTAAGCCTGCTCACTGCCAACCACACAAACTAAGAATACAAAACGGGAGGAACGATGGCAACGGTGGTCGTGGAAAATGGTCAGTGAGACAGTCAGGAAGGTAGTCAGGCACCAGAACATAAGCTGTTGGCCCAAAGATTAAACAGGCTTCGTGATCCTAGAGAACACATCCACTCCTTCTTTCAGCTCCTTTATATTGGGGGCCACCGTACCATATGCGTCAACCACCCCTCAGGCGACCCATGGTGAAAAGACTCAGAATAGAAGCCAAACAGTGGAGTGTCGTTACCCTGAATATGCAGAGAACAGCTCACATATCCCAGGGATTCAACAGAGATTTCAAATTGGCTGCGACGGGTCCCAAATGACATCTAGGCCTCAGTTTCCTCCTCGTGGCAAAGGAATTGTGGTTCTTAACTCTCCTGGGTCACAGCCCCCTCTGAAAACTTGCTGGCGATGGATCCTCATTCACCTAAAATGCCCATTCCCACTAATTTTTGCACACAATTTCAGGGAGTTTGGGAATATACACCTCCAATCCAAGGTTCCCAGGTTCAAAATCCAAGGATCAGGCAATTGCTAAGTTTTCTTACAACTCAAAAAAAAAAAAAAAGAAAAAAAAAGCCAACCATGAACAATAATCATCCCTTACATTCACTGATGCTTTATAGTTTCCAGATGTGATTTTTCACAAAGACGCAAAGGCTAGGCGGTGGAGAAGTGAGTCTTTTCAGCAGATGGAGTTGGAACACTTGGACGTCCACACGTGGAGGAGGAGGAGGGAGCCTTACTTCACACAAAAACACAAAAATTAACTCAAACACAGACCTACAGGTAAGAGCTAAAACCATAAACGCAGAAGAAGACACATGACAGTCTTATGACCTGGCAAAATTATAGGCAAAAACGCAACGGCTGGGTGCTGGGGGTGGGAGGACAGAGCTGCTCCAAGGGCACACGGGTGACGTTCCGGGGCTGCTGGGACTGTTCCGCACCTTGACTGTGGTGGTTGTCACACAGCTCTATGCTGTCAGAGCTTCCAGCTCTGTGTGCTGAAGCGGGGCTTTTCCTGGAATGAGTAAGATGGGGGCGGGGGAGGTGTCTCTATTTGCAAAACCAGGATCTTCTCCAGGAAAAAGGGCAAGTCTCAAAACAGTAAGTGTAGACTGAGCCAGTTTATGTGTAAAGAGGTAAATATCTGCGGTGAGTCTACTGTTTAACCTAAGGATACACGACGTGCTGCTAGCCCGTCCCTGCTCCGGGGAGCAGAACAGCGACCAGCTTTCATTTTTTTCTCCTGTCGTTTTCATTTTCTTTTCACGCATCTTACGACTGTGCCTTGTGACGATACTATTATACTCACTAAGACCAAGAAAGCTACTTCTCGTCAAACAAACAATCTTCCCCAGGAGCACCTGTGCTGCTGTCCGGTGGCCTGAACACCAGGGCCATCCCCTCACCTGGAAGAGCCTCTCCTTCAGGTACATGGTGCCGTAGCCCTCTCAGGCGCTGAGGTAAAGCGTGCCCGTGCAGCTGGAGCCATCCGGCCACACGTACGTGCCCAGGCCGTGGCGGTGGTCCCGGCAGAGCTGCCCGTGGCAGGACTGTGAACAGAGAGCTCCGCAGCGGCTGTTGCAGGAGCCGCCCTGCACCGCCCCAGAACCTTCCAGAACGCCCTCCCAGCTGAGCCTCCAGGCCTGGGCCACAGTGAACAGGGGCTGCGGGGCTGACTGGGCTCACAGGGGGCCGGGCCAGCAGGCCCCCCTCAAGTGCCAGGGGTCACCCGAATCACGCATAGCGGGTGCCAGGCGCTCGGCCCCCCGATGGCCACGCTCCCTCCTGCCCGGCTCAGGCGGGGGAGTCTGGGGAGGTGTCAGCACTGCCTGGGTTTGGGCGGGAGCTGTCTCCACTCGGGAGCCCCACGCCGGGCTCTGCTCTCACCCCGTCGCCCCCGCTCAGGTCCACGTTAGCAGGCTGGCCCAGAGAGTGGGGGGCCGCTAGCCCCGGGGTCGCTGGCGTGGCCCTAACTTAAGACTGCTCGCTCCTGAGGCCATGGACGTGGGCCATCTGTGCTCGGGTCCCGAGCCCCGGGCGGGGGGGGGAGTGTGGTGCAGGTGCCCCTCTACTGGGGCCCCAGGAGGAAATCAGAGCGCCATGTCCATTCCGAGCACTTTTCAGTCACTAGACTTGACTCTCACGCGAGTCAGACAGCCGCCTTCCCCACCAGAAGCAGGCGGCTGGGCTCTCAGGCAGCCGGCGGCCGTGCTCACAGGCCACCCTGCGCCTGAGGGACGGTGACTGCGGCCTGCTTAGCGCCCCTTCTCTTCCTCTGGTGATGGACACGAGTCCCCACAGGTTGACGGAGGACTGACCCCAGCCCCTGGCACACGTGACCAGGCCTGGCCAAGCGAAGGGCTCCCAACCCCGCCTACAGCCTTGATTTGCGTTTGGCCACGGGACGCATCCCCGAGTCTCACCAGTGTCCACTAGGGCCCTTTCTCTCTTGCAGGAAGGTGTGACACCGACACCACCCCCTTCTGCCTCATGGCAGGTCAAACTTGGCTGCCCACATGGAGATGGGAGAGAGAGGGCCTGATAGAGTCGCTGGAACCCCTGGACCCAGCCAAGCCTGAGGCTGCGTGAGCCCTGAAGGTGGACTTTGCAGTTACAGCAGCCTAGAAGGGTCCTTTCCAGTCCCATGTGGGGGGACCTGGTCCTGCCAGTTACTACTCCTGGCCAGTGCAGGGACACAATGAGCAGTGAGGCGCCGGGCGGGGGACAGCCCATCTGATGCCCACCTTCATTCCATTTGTATGATTTGGGGGGGCCTATCAGAGTCTATCCAACTGAAAAGAAGTCCCACATTGCAGACCATTTGTGTAGAACTGTGAGGAGAATCCACCCCCCAGGGGGCTCGTCGGTTCGCCTGCAGGAGAGAGGGTTTCTGTCCACTCCCAGGAGGGTGCAGCTTTGGAGGAACCTCTCCATCCTTCCTCCACACGGTGCCGGAGCCTCATCTGACCAGCCGGACTGATGCGCTTGGGCCCGTTCCTCAAAGACAGCTGACACATTTAAAGCCGCTGCTCTCGGCCTGCACGCCCTCTCGTCCTCCTGGCCTCTCTGGTTCAGGAGCCGCCATGGCTGCAGGAGCACCTGCTCAGTGGACCCAGACGTCCCCCCAGGCAGTGACAAAGCCGAGGCTCCACCTGCTGTGGTCCCCCTGCACGGCGAGGACCCGGGGCCAGGAGGGCCGGTCAGTGGGCCCCAACCTACCACGGCTGGGAACACAGGCTGTCTGACCACTGGACACCACAGTGTTGGGTAAAAGAGGAAGTAGCCAAGGACTAAAGAAACAGATGCTGAACAAAAATCAGCGCTTGGTCATCGGGGTCACGATGCCGTGCATTCTTTGGCAGAAGCTCAGCACGGGCTCGGGTCGCGGCCTCTGTCCTCACGTGAGGTCTGGAGGCTCCTCCGTGCTGGGGGCGCACTCCAGGGGGACTGGGCTGGGGGCCCAGAAGCTCCGCCTCTGCCTGCCGCTGCTCCTGCTGTCCCCTCCCTGCCCCCACCGCTCCCCAGGCTCCATCCCAAGACCCCCGCTCGCCTCCCTGCCCCGCTCTCCCCTGGACTCGGGAGACTAAGTGCAGGAGGTGAGAGGCTGGGCGAGGTCCCCCAGCCTTGGGCGCCAAAACCAGGTGAACCGGGGCCCCACAGGCAGAACCAAGCCTGGAAGAGAGAGGGGCAGAGCCGGAACCCTACACAGCCCCTAGGAGGTTGTGCCAGCCAGCGCCTGCTTCCCAGAAGAGCTTCAATGCCAGGTGTCCTGCCCTCTGATGCTTTTCCAACCCCCCAAACGCACACACCCCTACAGTGCCTCCAGACGGTTTTTATTATCTGTAAGCAAAAGATGCACTTAAGTCTCCACTGAGTCACACAACCCTGCAAGCAGGGCAGAATCCTCCACCAGCGCACCTGCAGCACATTGTTGGGAAGCCTTCAGAAGCCAGCTTCCCCCTGGGGGAGGCGCACTAAGCCCCCAGGCCACAGCATACCCCCAGGTTCGCCAGATGCACGGCTGCTCCACCCTCGCGGGGACGCCAGGTGGCGCCAACAGCTCCTGCCACGGGCCCCTCAGAGTCCCCACTGAGGTCCTGACACCGCCTGCTGCAGGGGCGCAAAAGTGCACTTTCACTTTTAGGAAGATCCATTTTTTTCTGTTTGAGCTTAAATACAAGGCAATTTCATCAATACAAATATACAACTCACGACAGTAATTCGCAATTTTAAATATTTGCCTAGAATAAGAACTTATCTTCTGAAGTCACAGTTTCCCGAGCTGCAGCCTGTGGACACCCAGGCGAACCTCGGACGTGAGCTCAGAAGTCTCTCTGGGTGTTTCTCAAATAGGAAGGACATTTGCCTAGCATCCTTCCCATCGGTGGATCTATGAGCTCACAGCACGTGCCTCTCCGAAGGAGAGGGACAGGCCGTGGCTGGCTGAACTGGGGCCGGAGAGGGGAGAGCACCAGGAACGACTTGCCTCGCCCGTGGGCCGAGAGAATGCTCCGCATCCCAGCTTCATGTCCTGCTGAACTCTCCTCGGTAGACGCAGCCGTCCTGCCACTCCTGCACACCCTGGGCGAGCTCGATGCGGGCCTCCTTCAGGTCCTGCTCCCTAAGGGGACCCTCGGGCTCCTCCTCTTCCCCCTCTGGGGCCTCCGGGATGAATCTAGGAAGATGAAGAGCAGGGGGAGGGGAGACCAACGCTGGCTGAAGGTCTTAGGGCCACTGGGTACCGAGATCCACACACCATCTTATCTCAACCAGCAACCCCCGAAGCTGATTGCATAGCTATCCCACCGGGGCATCCGGTGCCCCGCGGAGACGCTCACACCGGCTTGCTGAGCCTGGGCCGGCGGTCTCCACCTCGGACACCCATCTCGTGGTCAAGCAGAGGACGGCAGGTCAGCCTCCCCGGGGGAGATAGCACTAAAAGCTCCCAACGCCCCCCAGGAAGAGCACAGAGGCCCCATGTGAGACCTGAGGACACTGAGGCACAAGGGAGTAAATTAACTTGTCCACGGTCACGTGCTAGCACACGGTAGGGCCAATACTTGATCAAGCCCTGCCTGACTCCAAAGCCGGTCGTTTCCGTTCAGTTAGTGTTTGTGGAAGGCACAGAGCAGGAGCTCATGGCTTGGTTGGGGAAAAAGACGAGGGAGGTGCCGAGGGTCACTGGGAGAGAAGGGTTAGCTGTCTGGACCGAGGGGTCACTGGGGAAACCTTTATGGGAGAAGAGTCCTAAGTGGGGTTTCAGAGGATGAGTAGGAGCTCTCTCAACAGAAGAGAGCGCATTTCAGGGAACTGGACTAGTACGTGCAAAAACACAAGGGTGGGAAAGAGCATGAGGCCTTTCTGCCACCGAAGCAGTTGTGGCTGCCTGGAGAGAGAGCGAGGAGGGGCTCTCTGGAGGCACAGGGATTGGGGTTCTCGACACAGACTGCCCCTTGGAACAGGGGAAAGGGATAAGAACACCTGACGACCAGGCCCTCCCCCACGAGCTGGAGTGGTGGGAAGGCGGCAGCTGTGCCAGGATCCCAGGGTTCCAGGGGCACTTCCTCCACCCTGCGATCTGTCTCCCAATTCACCTCTTTCTTCTCCCTTGCTCCCCTCTCAGCCCCCCAGTACCACCTTGGTTCCTAGGTCCCCTCTCTACCTCTTATCCTTTCCCCTCAGGTCCCGTCTTTGCTTTGCTCCAACTGCAGCTTGCGAAGCTAAGCAGAGACAAACCGTGCTGTCTTTAAAATTTGTTTGTGAAGAGAAAGAAAAGCAGTCAACTAAAACTGCCTGTTAAACCATCCCACCCGCTGAGTTGAGCAGTGCCCACCCCGCCCCCCCCAAAAAGGTAAGTTGAAGTCCTAACCCCTGGGAATGACCTTATACAGAAAGTGTCTTTACAGATGCGATCAAGTGAAGGGGTCAGACTGGCTTCGGGTGCGCCCCAAACCAAACAACTAGTGTCCTTACAAGGAGAGGGAGACTTGGAGACACACACACAGAGGGCAGGATACACTTCCATTGTTTGCAGCCTATGGGTTTGTTGTAATGCTTTGTTACGGTGACTCTAGGAAACTCACACATCACCCAGAATAAAAGACTGACTCAGCAGCAGCTAAAACTATTTGTTTCAGCAAATCTGACAACTTTCTGAGGCTGGCAAAACAATTCTAAATACTAACATGTGGCCCAAAAAAGGTGTTCTGGAAAATTCTATAAACTGGAAAAAAATGCAATATGAAATGCTGAAATTCTGCTTATGTTCTTAAGAATATATGCACTGGTATTTTTAAAAACCAGGCATACAAAGATTAAAAAGCCCTATTTCCACAAATTGATACAAGTCCTACAACGATGCTGAACAATATATTCCAAGAGAATGTTTTCATAAAAAATATATTAATATTCATCGACAATATTCAAGACTATTAGTTTTTAAAGTTTTTGGTGAATAAACTTGGCAAAAATCAGCAAATTAGTAGTTCAGCAAACGGACCTTTAGGATGACTGGCTTTCAGCAAGTTAGCTGTTCAAATGACCGCTGATGGTGTTAGCAAATCTGAACCTGCGATTATAGTTATGAAATTTAGTGAAATATGGCTGCTGACTTGTGCATGGAGAAGAAGAGTGGCATTTCTATTAAAATTCAGTTGAAGTCAACAAAAACCACTTAAAAATTGTAATCAGGGCTTCCCTGGTGGCGCAACGGTTGAGAGTCCGCCTGCCGATGCAGGGGACGCAGGTTCGTGCTCCGGTCTGGGAGGATCCCGCGTGCTGCGGAGCGGCTGGGCCCGTGAGCCATGGCTGCTGGGCCTGCGCGTCCGGAGCCTGTGCTCCGCAATGGGAGAGGCCGCAACAGTGAGAGGCCCGCGTACCGCAAAAAAAAAACCCCAAAAACTGCGATCAAATTAGATACATGTGAGACACTGTAAAAGATTTGTGAGTAAAAGAATATTTTAAAAAATTCCAAAAGGACTCTACTGGCTGATTGCTTCTCAAGTGCTTTTAAGTTCACATGAAGGAAAGCAAGGGAAACTAGAAGTCATGGCCCGGCAGCGAGGGCCACTGAGTATCGCCTCAGCTGACCCACAGGAAAAAGTGAGCAGATGTATATGTGTGATCATGACTCATCAGAGGAAAGTAAGTGGATATAAATGACAGGCAGTAGGTCAAAATACAATGTTTAAGGAAGTGGGTAAAAACCTTGCTTACTTTTTAGATCAACTAAATGATGGTTAGGTTTTTATCTTTTATCAGAATCACACGGAGGGCATGGTAACACAGAGCTTCCTGTGTCTCACTCCCAGGGTTTCCGCTTCAGCAGGTCCTGAGTAGGTGGACTCCTGAGAACGTGCATTGCTACCAAGTTCCCACCACGCTTTGAAAACCACTGGGCCATGGTGTGGTGGGCAGGTGGTGTCGACTGAAAAAAGAAAAAGCACAACCTGAGAATTACGAGTTAAGTTTCTTGGGGGGCCAAATGAGGACAATACCCGAGGAGGCAGCATGTCAGATAGCTCGGAGAAACTGCTCTGAACAGGTAGCGGGAGGTCAGTACAGACGTGACTCTGGTGAAGGGGGAGGACATGCAGTCAAGCACATATTTTTTGCAGGTTTCTGCTCGTCACGAGGAGCAGACGTCACCATGAGGGATTTTAGTGCCTTTCTACATAAGAGGAGAATCAAGAAGTGGGCTCATAAAATCTTCTCCTGAAAATATCTAACCATCTGAAGAACTGTTCTGCCAGTTTTTCCTAGAGTACGGAGCGCCACATTCCTGATCTCTGCCCTGAATTCCTGTCAGGAGGTGTTGAAGATCAGCAGCTGCATTGGCTCATAATTTAATCCTTGTAGAGGCAGATGGTCAGTGCCAATTTGTAGGTGACAAGGGAACAGAGAGAAAGGATGATGGACAGGACAAAGCAGGAGGAGCCTTGAACGCCAGGTTAAAAACAGAAGCAGCAAGACATTTTTAAACAGGAGGGCGGTGCAGTCAGATGTGTGCTCTGAGAGGTTTCAAGACTTTTTGCCTGGGACCCATTGTAATACCCCATTTCATATCATGAGCCAGTACAAACTAACTCAAAAAATGAGGAAAAACTCACTCTGCTACATGCACGCACTCTAATATTTTCATGTAGTCTGTTCTTTTCTATACCATTTTACTAAAAATAAAATATAGGTCATAACCCACAAAACTGATTTCACAACCCACTAACGGATCACAACTTGCTGAGTCAGGACCGACATTCAGAAAAGCACTGCTTTCAAAAGCGGATTCCGGCTCCAGTGAGGAAGGCTGGGAGGCCCCCCTCAGGAGGCTGGTGCCAAGCCCAGAAGAGGGTGGCCCAAAGTAAACACAGCATCAAGGTGGACAGAATGGATCTGAGATACGCAGGATGACTCGTTACCGATTCATTAACTCAATGGGGTGAAGGAGTGTGAGGTTATCAGTTAAGAGGCCTTGGAACAGAAAATCCACCTCAAATATCCAACAGCAAAGGGTGATTGGATGGCTCAGGAAACCAAACAGTCCAGAAGCTGGAGGCTCTTCAGGTTTGGTTTGATCCAGTGGCCCAGCAATATCTTCGAGGACCGTTTCTTCAGCTGTGCTTTCAACCAAGGCTGGCTTCCCTTTGAGCTCATAAGGAGAGGACAGAGGTTTCCAAGCCCCTCTCTCCTCTCTGGTTCACATGGCAGCCCAAGCCCTTTCCCGGAGCAGTCATGGGGGTATAGGCGTCACTGACTGGACGTAATCAGAAGCCCAATTCTGGAGCTGGGGGACAGGGAATCTCCACCTACTTGGATGGCTCCCGTGAACTCTGGGAAAAATGGGAATCCCATCCCAGGAAAGTCAGAATCCTTCCTTAGGCCACAGAAGAAGGAAATGGATGCCGAGAAGGCCTCTACGTAGGTGATGTCTGGACCTGTGAAGACCAGTGAAGACCTGGTTACACACCAACATTTG
Source organism: Pseudorca crassidens (assembly GCF_039906515.1). Classification (NCBI taxonomy): domain Eukaryota; kingdom Metazoa; phylum Chordata; class Mammalia; order Artiodactyla; family Delphinidae; genus Pseudorca; species Pseudorca crassidens. The sequence goes on along the minus strand of NC_090301.1, from coordinate 1,158,569 downwards.
AATCTTTAGCTCAAGGGAGAACCCCAGGTAGCAAAAAAGATCTGACAGTTACCAATGCCCGGTGGCTTTGGCTAGAATGGAGAGAATCCAGGTCACCCAGAGAGACTGTATAGGTTCATTTTGTCAGGTTTATTGAGTACTCTGTGTGTGTGGGGGGCATGGGTGTACTGGAGAATAATTTCTGATAGAACGGATTGCAAATCTTAAGTAAATGATGCAGATGAAGCAGAAAAAATGTTTTCATATTATTAGAATAGAATTGAAATGGCAATAACTAGATGCATGCAGGACTGGAAGACAGTTAACTTTTCACTGAAACCAGCCCCTGAAAGACACTGGACCTCAGAAAAATCTAGTGAAGAGGGCTTCTTACATGGCAACTGTGTAATTAAATGGTATTAATTCTTTAAAGTTACAGTAGTAATGCAAAAAAAATAATAGAGAAAAATAAAAACAAAAATATTGGTCTGTGAAAAAATGATGAAAAGCTAACAATAAATAGCTTTATTTTATATGAACCATGTTTTACAATGAAAGGGAAAATAAAATGCAGAAATTACACAGAGTGATTTATTAGCAAACAAATAACAAAAAGGAATGTACATAAAGCTATACTAAAGGGCACCTCACCTGGCGATGCGGTTATAAGAGAATCAGTTACTAAGGGGCCTACCTACAAAACGACGTGGCGGATACTGGTCAGTGCCCAGATGAGAATCTGTGACAGGGTCGCCTGCTCCTCTGCACACCAGCCACAGCTTGAGAAGCGCACCTCCCCGAGCCCCGCCCAGCTGGAAACCTCCACGTTCGCAGGGACAGGCACCAGCTACTCTCAGATCTCCCGGCTTGCAACCTGCGGGGCTCTGGTATCCAGCGAGGGGAGGCCCATTCCTCCCAGCAACCCGAACCCGCCCACCTCACTGCGGCCAATCAGACTCTTCCGATGGCCACCAGGCCAGCCAACGGCCGCAACCCCCAGCCTCAGCCAATCAGAGGAGGCCGCTCCCGTTTAGACCTGATCAATGAGGAGGCGGCCAGGGCTTTGCGGGCGTGCCCGCTCGTGCACAACCACTACAGGGCCCACCCCGGGGGCCTCTAGGACCCGGGGCCGCCCGGCTGGCCTCCCGACGGCCCAAAATAGACACCCGTGCTGGGGGCCCGAGAGCCGGTCATGGACGCGGAGCAAGCCGGACGCCGCGGGGCCACCAAGGCCGCCCCGCCGCCGTTCGTGCGCGTCGCCCCCTCGCTCTTCCTCGGGAGCGCGAAGGCCGCGGCCGCCCCGGAGCTGCTGGAGCGCGCGGGCGTCACCCTATGCGTCAACGTTTCGCGCCAGCAGCCCGGCCCCCGCGCGCCCGGCGTGACCGAGCTGCGCGTGCCCGTATTCGACGACCCGGCTGAGGACCTGCTGGCGCACCTGGAGCCTACCTGTGCCGCCATGGAGGCCGCGGTACGCGCCGGTGGTGCCTGCCTCGTCTACTGCAAGAACGGCCGCAGCCGCTCGGCCGCCGTCTGCACCGCCTACCTCATGCGTCATCGCGGCCTCACGCGGGAGCGGGCCTTCCAGGTAGGGCGGGACTTTCTCGTGGCGGGGCTTCCGGCGGGAAGAGGCGGGGCCTTCTGGGAGGGGCGAGGCTCTAGGCAGGGGCGGGGGCCCGCCCGTGGGGGCGGGGCTTCGAGGAGGGCCCGCTCGTTGGGGCGGGGCCTCCGGGCGTTGGGAATGCCAGCGGAGCTTGCAGCCGACGCTGCGCGGTGTCTAGCCAAAGCCTCTCGTTTGCAGACTGTGAAGAGCGCCCGCCCGGTGGCCGAGCCCAACCCGGGCTTCTGGTCCCAGCTCCAGAAGTACGAGGAGGCCCTGCAGTCGTGGTCCCGCCTGCCCGGGGAGCCCTCGGGCCCGACTGAGCCCTAATGGGTCAGCCCTTGAGGACGGCCCAACCCCAAAGCGGGGCGCTTGGAGTTTCCTGCAGCCTCGGGGTGGGAAGAGGTAGTTCGTGCACTGACTGGGGGGTGGTCTGTCCTCTCCTGCCTCACGTCCCACGGATTTTTTATTTTCTGCAACTTCCTGAAGGTCTCTGTCCCGCCTTGACGGTAGGGCTGGGGTGTGTCCGCCGAGGAGAGAACTGAGAACCGTACCGCCCCTCGTCAGCAGGTTTATTAGACAGAGCTTGGTCAGGAACATCAAAACCACTTGAGGAATTCTAGCCAGAAACACATTTACTACAGAGAGATGGAGGCCAGGGAGCCAAGGTCAGGAGATGGGGAAGTACAGGAGTCATGGAGACCCGCCACCCTGTTCCTGGCTGCCTGCCACTCTGATGTGGGGGGCTTCTGGGGGGCTGCTGGCAGAACCTCATGCCTGCCACCTGCTCAAGCCACAGTGGCTTTCCCAAACCTCACACTGGCCCCATCACAAAACGCAACATGCGATTCAGGTGGTGCGGGCCCAGTTTCCAGACTTGTAGCTGCTGTGACACGTAGTGAGGGCTCGAGGCTGTGTGACAGACCACCCAATGTGGGCACCCTTGGGGGTCTCAGTGTCCGTACCCACCTCCTACCTTACTGGCCTCCCAGTTTCAGCAACAGCAATGAGTCCCAGCCTAACATCCTGCAGCCAAGGTCATGTCAACAATGCAATGACCACCCATGTCTCTGAGCCTGTTGGTTCCTCTTCTGGTTCAGAGGCACCCCGCCTGGACACACTACAGCCTAAAGACTATACTAGAAGACTAATCACCAACACTCCTTAAATAAGATAGTGGGGAAAGAGTAAAGGAAAAATTGGGTAACACATATGAGTTACAGATAACATAATCCCTGGTTAATATACAAATATATACATAACAAGGTTATGAATAAAATACTGTAGTTGACGTTTATCATTTTCCTTGACCCTCAGCCAATGCCTCAGGTCCTGGTCTTTCCTAGTCGGGTGTCTGATGAGCCCTGAGTGGTCCTGCCTGCACTGGCGCTCTGGCCTCTGTGACCTCTGCAATACAACCAAGGAGTAGTGGGTGGCATCAGGAGAATGCCCTGAGTTCCAGCATACTCCTCCTGGCCCCCCTGAGCAGCAGCAAAGCCCTGCTGCCCCTTGAAAGTCAGGATCAGGGAATTCCCTGGCGGTCCAGTGGTTAGGAGTCGGTGCCTTCACTCCTGGGACCCACGTTCAATCCCTGGTTAGGGAACTAAGATCCTGCAAGCTGCATGGTGCGATCAGTCACCTCACCCAGCAGAGCAACTCCCGATTTGAGGCTTGTGGAGCCCAGATGGTGAAGTGGTGTCTCAGCCTCCTGTCCAGCTGTGTCCCCACATGGAAGCATCCTACCTGCAGATGAAGGCCTCTGACCCAGCAGAGCCCAAAGCTGTGGGGATGGGAAGCTCACACTCTGCGAGTGACGCACTGGGGCGGTTGGGAAAGGGTCTTCCTCCTCCCAACCCTCTTGCACATCTGGGCTTCCAGCTGTGACGGTCCCTGGCTCAGAGCACACACCACACCCTGCAGGTCAGCACCCAGCCCGGTGCGATGTCACCAGTCAGCAGCCCCCACGTCCAAGAGCCACAGCCCTCGTCATAACCCAAATGCAGCTCTCCGTGGCTCACCCGACTTTCACACAGCTTTGGAAGCTTGCCAGCTGCCACTTACTTGCCACAAGCCCCTCATAGCTCGTGTCACTTTTCATCAACCCCATAAACAAGCTCCTGCTGTTGCCTCCACGTGGCAGGTGAGGCTCCGGTGGCTCCGTCTGTAACCTCAGGTGAGCTGAGCGGTTTGCCCAGCTAGGAGGTCAGGAGCCAGGACCTGAGCCCACGTTTCTACCCCGTGTGCTCATGACATCCTTGCTGGTACACCCCCTCACCTGCTGACCTGGTCCTGGGTGACAGGGCTGCCAGGATGTCAGAGCCCGGGCCAGGCTGAAGGACATCTGTGGGTCCCATCAGCCTTTTGTCCCACCAGCTCCATTCTGAGAACCATCCAGCTTCGGCTGCCACCAGAGGCCCAGGTATCCCTAGGACCTCTGACCCAGGGACAACACAGCCCCCAGCTGAACACCACAGGCTTCCTGGAAGCCCTCCTGCCTCCGTGTCCACCTGCTGGCAAGTGAGGCCAGGGACCCACTCCCCTCCCAGTGCCGGCGCACTTGAATAGGGGTACCTAGTCCACGTGCATCAGGGGAGAGCTGGGGTGCAGGCGGAGTGTCAGCTGCATCAGCCCACCCAAGCCAGCCAGCATTTGATCATCAAAAGGCTGGTGTATGAAAATTCCTATGGGAGAAGCCCCAGCCTCTAGCAGTCCCGGCTTTCAGGTTCCTCTCCCCTAAGTGGTTTGGGGTGGGGTGACAGGAGGACTACGCTCCAGCCACCCTGGACCTTTGTCAGCAGGCAGTGCCCCCGTCCCCCAGCACTGAAGGCGCTGTCCTCTGCAGGACAGGGACAGGGTGGAGAGTGGAGACGACCCCTGTGGCCCGCACAGTGCCTTGGTGGGCTGCCTTTAATACCATAGAACAGGTCTGTTTGCTCCCGTAAGACTGGCTTGTGTTGGTTCCTTACAAAAATGTGGGGTGGGGCTTCCCTGGTGGCGCAGTGGTTGGGAGTCCGCCTGCCGATGCAGGAGACGTGGGTTCGTGCCCCGGTCCGGGAGGATCCCACATGCCGCAGAGCGGCTGGGCCCGTGAGCCATGGCCGCTGGGCCTGCTCATGCAGAGCCTGTGCTCCACAGCGGGAGAGGCCACAGCGGTGAGGGGCCCGCGTGCCAAAAAAAAAAAAAAAAATGTGGGGTGGAAGGCACCACCCCCGCTGGGGGTGGGTGGGCAGAAGTGGTAATAGCTCCTCTGGACCTGCAGGACTGCCCCATTCCACCGCTTCCGTGTGCAGAACTGGCCGCTGGGAGGTGCCCAGGAGAGAAGGGATGAGACCCAATCCCTGCTCACCCAAGTCCAGGGGACCAGGAGGGCGAGAAGCCCCCTGATGGTAACTTACCCTGAGTGTGCAGGTGGCTGGTAGGCCTGCCTGCGGGTCCCTAGGGCAGGCTAGTGTGGGCGCCCACGCACAGCCCTCCTGAAGGTCTTCTGGCTCCAGCCCCACCGGCCTGGTGGGCGGTGGTGGCCCCAAAAGGCTGGTCAAACTGGGAGTGCCATCTACAGCACTCTGCCCTTGGCACCTGGGCAGGCGCTGGGCCGCCCGAAGGCCTCGAGGACTGGCCAGACCCCAGCTCTCTTCCCTCTCGGGTCTCGGACGCAGGACTGAAACCCCTCCTCCAGGTGACTGGCGAGTTTGGGGTGGCGCCCCGACAAGGAGATTGTGTCCCCCCAGCTAAGAGGGCACATAGGAAAAACTGAAGAGATGCCTCAGTGCAGGTGCTCTGAGTCAGTGAACATGTGTCCTCCCACTCAGCCATCCTTCCCACCCAGCCCCCACCCGGGGAGGAGGGCAGGCAGGATCACATGGGTGACAGGTTGGGATACTGAACCCAGAAGGATCAAACGCTACTCGGGGACGCCATCGAGGTCAAGTGCATTGTGAGTCAGGCCCCAACTTTGCCACAGGGAGACCGATCGGGGAGAGAGGTGGGTGGGATTCCAGGCCAAAAAGCCCCTTCTCCCTAAGGGTCTGACTGCTTACGCGATGATGACCGCAACATCTTGGTGGCCCCTCTGGTTCCATGGCTTCGAGATCCCCCTGAGCTAGCTCTTTGAGCACCCTCGCTGGTCTGCAGGCATCCCCTCTGGGCCTAAGTCTCTGGACAGGCCTGGGAGAGGTGGAATGGGGACAGGCAGGCCAGGTCCTGTTACTGCCCAGCACTCACCTATACAATCTTCCTCCAGGGCCCCAACAGGCCTTAAGGCAGCACTGTCCAGCACAACTTTCTACAATGATGGGATATCTGCTCTGTCGAGGATGGCTACCACTAGCCAGACACTATCCTCCAAACACACACGGAGACATTGAAATATGGCTAGTGCAACTGAGACACTGAACTTCTAATTTAATTTAAATCTAAATAGCTACAATAATCTGACAGCACAGCCTTAAGATTCTTGAGCACCGCCATGTACCATATGGCACGTAACACAGACCACTGGTCTCACAGGGGAGTGGGTCGGGTGTATGGAAATCATTCCATCATTCCATCATTCCCTGGGACCAGAGGTTCCCGAATGGACGAATAACACTGAGTTCCAGACGCCACACTTCCCAGCTTCCCTGACCCAGGTGTCCCAGCAGTCGCTGCCCCAGGAACCTGGCCCGCAGCATCGCTGAGGGATCGGGCATCCTGACTCCCGGGGTCTCCCAGACGCGAGCCGGGTAGGAAGCGCAAAGGGGTGGGGAGACCGCAGGGCCACTCCTCCGCCCGGCGCGCCTCGGACCCCGAGCACACAGCGTCCCGCCCCTCACCCCCGGCTCCCGCTTTCCCCACCCCCCAGCACAGTGCCCCGGCCACCTGCACACGGCAGCCGCAGCCCCATGCACCGCACCCGGCTCTCGGCCTCATCCCTGGCACAGCGTCCCCGGCCCCAACACAGCGCCCCCGTCTCCCCCCGCCCCGCACAGCGCCCCGGGCTCGCGGTCCTAGCCCCGCTCTCGGCTACTCGGTCTCCCGGTTCACAGCGCCCCCGCTCACTGCGCCCCCGGCTCCCCGGTCTCCCCGCGCACAGCGCCCCCGGCGGCGGCCGAGCGGAGCCCGAGCGGGGCGGCGCACGGCGCGGGGCCGGGCCGGGCGGCTCCCGGCGCGACTTCCTGTTGTGCCCTCGCCCCGCCGCCGCCGCCGCCGCCGCCGCCGCTGCCGCCGCTGCCGCCACCGCCGCCCCTCACCCGCTCCCCGCGGCCCGGCGCGGCCGCCGCCCATGGATTTCACCTAGCGCGGCGGCCATGGCGGCGCAGTGCTGCTGCCGCAAAGCGCCCGGCGCCGAGGCCGCGCCCGCGCGTCCGCCGCCCGAGCCGCCGCCCGCCCTGGACGTGGCCTCGGCCTCCAGCGCGCAGCTCTTCCGCCTCCGCCACCTGCAGCTGGGCCTGGAGCTGCGGCCCGAGGCGCGCGAGCTGGCCGGCTGCCTGGTGCTCGAGCTGTGCGCGCGGCGCCCCGCGCCCCGCGCGCTCGTGCTCGACGCGCACCCGGCCCTGCGCCTGCATTCGGCCGCCTTCCGCCGCGCTCCCGCCGCCGCCGCCGGCGAGCCACCCTGCGCCTTCGCCTTCGCTGCACCCGGGCCGAGTCCCGCGCCGCCGCCCCCGCTGCCCGCCTTCCCCGAGGCACCCGGCGCGGAGCCCGCATGCTGCCCGCTGGCCTTCAGGGTGGACCCTTTCACGGACTACGGCTCCTCGCTCACCGTCACGCTGCCGCCTGAACTGCAGGCGCACCAGCCCTTCCAGGTCATCCTGCGCTACACCTCGACCGACGCCCCCGCCGTGAGTCCCCCCCCCCGCCGGGTGGGCGCTGGGGCGGTGGGCTGGTCGCCGGGTCGTTTCCAGGCGGTGTCTCCCCGCGCTGCCGCCAGGCTAGGGGAGCGTTAATGTGGGCTCTGCGCCTGAGGCACCTGCGGAGAGATGGGGCCGGCCTGGCACTTCCCCACCTGGCTCCGGAGTCCTGGCCAGGTGCCTGCAGTGCTTCCCAGCTGGTGCCCGGGGAGCCCTTAGGAACCTTGGACCGAGCGAGAGCCTGGGTGCTGGCCCTGGACCGTGGGGACAGGGGACAGCATGCCACCACGGGAAGCCTCTCCTTTCAGGTGTGCAGGGGCTGTCCCTGCCTGGGGACAGGGACAGCTTCTGGTGAGCACACGCCAAGCCATACATCTGAGGGAGCCTGGCACTGAGAAGCAGGCCAGGCAGTGTCAGATGTGGAAGGGCCTCCGTGTGACCTGGCCTTCAGAGGACTGTTCCCTGGAAGTGGCAAGAGGGACGGACCTGCCGGAGTGGGAGGCGGAGAGGTCCGGGTTGGCTCTAATACTTCAGGCCCCGTGGGGACTGGCGGGTGCGGCGGCAGGGTTGCCCTGTGTCCCCAACACAGACACACGTAGGCTCTGCAGGGCTTTGGACGTGGAGCATCTGCCGCCCCAGGGGCTCAGCAGGAAGGCTGCGTGGCCCAGGCTGGGTGCTGGTGCTGCAGCACCCCTCCACCATAGGAGGGCTTTCAGGATGGAGCAGGGCCTTCCGTTCTGGAAGCATGGGGGTTCCTGGGTCTCCACGTGGACAGCACACTTGTGACACTGCTCTTCCTCCAAACACACACACACAGCATACACGTAGCTCTGGGAGGCCCCGGAAGTTTCCATGTGTCAGCGCCCACGGCATGTAAATGGATACGGTGAAGCACAGGTGGCACAGAGGCACCAGGTCAGGAGCCATCAAGGTGACATCTGGACAGGAAGAGCCTAGAGCAGACACACACCTATGGGCTTCCTGCATGATTCCCAGGAGCCCTCAGCTGCCACCTCATCTCCTTTGTGAGCTTCCGTGGGTGTGCTGGCCTGGCCCCTGGCCTGCTGGGTTGGCACCTGCTGGGGTAGCCTGGATCTCAGACAGCGGCACGTATGCCTCCCACCACAGCCGCGAGAACAAAGGGGTATGATCCTCCCGGACCTTGATCTGTGAACTTGGAGCTCATGTGTCTGGTCCACCCAAGACTGGCAGAGTGGTGGGACTAGGGCCCATAACAGGCCACCCTTGCTGGCCTGACCGTATCCCTAGCAGCCTGACCACGGGGGCCTGTCCCCAGCATGAGCCAAGGGCTACCTGCAGAAGCGCTGCGGGGGGAGTCTCATTAAATGCAGATTCCTGGGTCCCAGCCCCAGGAAGCTCTGTGGCAGGGCCCAGGAGTCTGCATTTTTGAACAGGCTCCCCAGACAGGCCTTCTAAACATCTGGGGCAGCCCTAGGGGTCAGCAGAAAAGGAAGATACCACTGCACACTCCTCACCGTGAGAGGACAGAGACATAGCGGCCCGAAGGAAGTTTTGAAGACGTCCGTGAACGTTGACAGGGGTCTGGCTGGGTCTGCAGGAACTGGATAGGCAGCCCTGCCGAGCCCGGGCATCTGCTAAGATCTGGGGTCTGCAGGAGAGGCAGCCCCCTCCTGGGTCTGGGGTCTGGGGTTTGTGGGGTAGGGAGCCCCACTGGGTCTGGGGTCCTCCACCTCTGTGGTCTCAGCATGGACAACTCCCAGTGGCAAGCAACTGTGGATACCATCAGCTGTGGTTTGCTCAGACCTGTCACTTGCAGGGGGCTAGGGTCCTTCCATAATGGCCCTGGGAGAACCTGCGTGGCTCGGTCACTGAAGTGGGGACACGGAACAGTCCAGTTGGCTTCAATGATCGTGTCGTCCCGGCAGAGGGGGCGTGAGAACAGATTTGGGGCCCCACAGAATGACTGCGGTTGGGTTGGGGGAGCTCCCCCAGGCTCCGTGCTGACCTTCCTGGAGACCCTGGAATGTTTGGCCGGAGTTGAGAGGGGGTGTCTTGAAATGGCCCTAGGGAGGCTGGGGGCAGTGGTGGGCACGAGGGTGCGAGGGAGGGCTCCCTAGTGGGGGTGGGGCCTGGCCTTGGCATCTGGGGGGAGGTTGGCTGAGAGGGCGACAGTGTCTGGCAGGCGTGGAAGCAGGTAGGCGGCACGGCACCGAAGAGCACCCCCATCCTCGGCCCCCCGTGGCCTCCCCGGGCCACCGGCACTGTGCGGTGGAGGCATCTTCCAGGCAGGGGCCGTTTCCTTGCGCAGAAGCCCTGAAGGGCATCCTTCCCACTCCTGCCCTGAGCCCACGCCCACCCCCGACGGCTGCCCTTCCCGAGGACACCGTGTGTGGTGTCAGGTCCTGTGCGGAGGTCCCCGTCCATCCTGCAGATGAGCGAGGCACCCACCAGTGCCACCCCGCCCGGGAGGTGGGTGGCTGGGCGCTGGTGGCCGCTGCGGGGTCTGTCCACAGTGCTCCGGCCGTGGCCCCAGCGGCCCTCCCCCCGGGCTGCTCCTGTCCCACGCGTCCTCTCTGAGAGCCCAGCCTGAGCTCCCTGCCCACGGGCCCTGGCCGGGAGCCCTTCTCCCCGTGGGGGATCCCTCCCTGTGAGGCTGCCCCATTTCCAGGGGTGGCCCTGGGCTCAGGCGCACGTGGGGGTCACCAGGAAGCACTGCTCTCCCCACACGTCCACATTCCCGGCTCCCCTTCCCTGCTGAGACCGGGTTCGCGCCTGCCTGTGAGAATTGGACTCAGGTGCTCTGACCGTCTCAGTTTCCCTCTGGCAGCTGGTGTGAGGGGCACAGGCTGGGGGACTCCCTGAGTGCCTGGCCTCCCACCTGGAGAGAGGCCTGGCCCTGGTGGCGAAGCACAGGCCACACTCTGTGTCAGCCGCCCTGCCTGCCCAGGGTGGGCAAGCGATGGTGCCCAGGAGCTGCTGTTGGCCCTGGACGAGCCCAGTCGGGCCGTCCCCTCCTGGGCCCTTCCTCATGCCCTCCCTCTCCAGCCGCTGCCCCAGCAGCCCTGGGCCTGGAAGCCTGAGCAGGACAGGGGGGTTGGGGCCCACTTCCCAAGGCCTTGTCCTCTCCAGAAACTCTGCCTAGCTTTCAGGAATCAAGGCTGGGCTGGCAGGGAGGGGTGTTCTGGCGTCCCCACGTGCTGCTCTCTGTGGGGCAGGGCCCCCAGGCTCCCCCCATTCCCTGTGTGCCTCAGGTGCCCCCGCCTCACGGGTACAGTGAGGGCCGTCAGCCAGCAGCCCTGGTCTCCAGGAGGCCTCAGCCCACGTGATGGGGAGGGCGTCAAGGGCCAGAGCCCAGGGGCCGTCGGCTGATACCCTGCCCACCGCCCGCTGCAGATCTGGTGGCTGGACCCAGAGCTGACCTACGGCAGTGCCAAGCCCTTCGTCTTCACCCAGGGCCACTCCGTCTGCAACCGTTCCTTCTTCCCGTGCTTCGACACGCCCGCCGTCAAGTGCACCTACTCGGCCGTCGTCAAGGTCAGCGCCCACCAGCAGGCCCCGCTCCGCACTCTTACCTGCCCGAGCCTGGCCCCGGTTGCCACCGGGACCACTGCTCTAGGAGGAGCCCACCCTCCTCACTGTGCAGGAGGGGGCAGCCTGTTAGGGTCGGGGTCCTGGACCCAGGATGAGCCAATAGGACCCTGACGAGGGGAGGGCACAGACGGAGTCGCTGGGTCCCAGGGCTCCTGGCCTGAGCGTGGCAGCACCCCTACGCCCACCCGACTCCCGACTGGGGCAAGAGGTGTGCAGACCAGCAGCGTGGGGTTCCCCGAATAGTGTGGGGGGACCCCTGATGGGGCTGAGAGGGTCCCCGACAGTGACGTGGCTACCTGATCCAGGTGGCAGGGCTTCCCGTCGGGGACGTGGCGTTCCCTACCATGGATGTGGGGCTTCTGACCGGGCTATGGAGTTCCCAGTGGGGACACGGGGTGCCCTGACAGGGCGTGGGGCTCCCCATCGAGGACACGGGGTGCCCTGATGGGTGGGGCCTCCTCGAACACAGGCCCCGTCGGGGGTGCAGGTGCTGATGAGTGCCACACAGAGCACCTACGTGGAGGAGGAGGGCGTCTACCGCTTCCACATGGAGCACCCCGTGCCCGCCTACCTCGTGGCCCTCGTGGCCGGGGACCTCCAGCCGGCAGACATCGGGCCCAGGTAGGGCCGCCTCTTGCTTCCTGCAGCTGCTGCTGCCCGGAGTCCAGGCCTCGGGGAGATCCTACCGTGAGCTGGGTGTGCGGCCCGCGTCTGCAGCCACCCGCCAGAGGACCCCACGTGCCATGTTGCCACTCCCCGGGGCCGCCCCTGTCAGTGAGAGAGGAGCCCGCTCACTCCCGTGCACCCCCAGACCCGGAGGCTGGGCTTCCGGCCTCCCCAGCGCCCTGCGCAAGCTGGTCCTCCTGCCGGGCCGGGCCGCCGCTGGACGTAGCCTCACACCTGTGCGGGGTCCCTCGACTCAGAGACAGGAGGAGCCAGCGGCCCCTCGCGTGTGGCCCGGCCCCCACTGCGGGAAGGGCCTGCGTGGTGGCAGTGAGTGAGGCAGGGTGGCGGGCAGCAGCTGGGCGGTGGACCAGGCCAGACTAGGTGCAGGTGGTGTTCGAGCCCAGAAGCAGAGGAAAGGCCTAGTGGGGTGAGAGGGATGGGGACTGGCCGGCCCCCACCCACCCTCGCCCCTGTGACAGGAGCCGCGTGTGGGCTGAGCCATGCCTCCTGCCCACGGCCACCAGCAAGCTGTCCGGCGCGGTGGAGCAGTGGCTGAGCGCAGCCGAGCGCCTCTACGGGCCCTACCTGTGGGGCAGGTACGTCCTGGGGCCCCTGGGAGCCTGGCTGACTGTAGGAGGGCTCAGAGGGCAAGTCCCCACCCTACCGGGAAGCAACGGGAGCCCATGGTGGGGGGCCTTGTCTGACCTCCTGGGAAGGAAGTGACGCTCACTGCCCGGGCCCCGGCCCTCTCACGGTCACCCCCCACCCTGGGCAGGTATGACATCGTCTTCCTGCCCCCCTCCTTCCCCATCGTGGCCATGGAGAACCCCTGCCTCACCTTTATCATCTCCTCCATCCTGGAGAGTGACGAGTTCCTGATCATCGACGTCATCCACGAGGTGGCCCACAGCTGGTTCGGCAACGCCGTCACCAACGCCACATGGGAGGAGATGTGGCTGAGCGAGGGCCTGGCCACCTACGCGCAGCGCCGCATCACCACCGAGACCTACGGTACCACCCGGGCTGGGGCAGGGGCGGCGGGGTCACCGCCGGGGCCTTGTGCAGGCTGGGCTACCGGGGCCATCCGGGCACTGTGTGAGGGGCTGGGAGCCCAGCCTGGCCCCCGGGGTGCGGTCCCCCTGCCGTGCATGTGTCCAGCCGGGTGGCCAGGGGCCATCTCCACAAGGCTCAGGGCAGGGAGCCGCAAGGGCAGCAGCTTCGCACCTGCCCCGTCCAGGTGCTGCCTTCACCTGTCTGGAGACAGCCTTCCGCCTGGATGCCCTGCACAGACAGATGAAGCTCCTCGGCGAGGACAGCCCAGTTAGCAAGCTGCAGGTCAAGCTGGAGCCAGGTACCCACTCCCACCGGCCCTGCCCCGGGCCCTGGACACGTCATCCTGCAGGGCCTCCTTGCCCAGCCCAGGCTAACTCTGGCCGGGCGTCCCTGTCCCCACCGTGGCATCCCCGCAGAGGCCAGGTCAGGGGCCCCTCAGCCTGCCACTGCCTCTCAGGGGCTCTGAGCACCCGTCACCGTGGTGTGTGGACCGAGGTCTCCACCGAGGCCCCCTGGGTAAGGCGGGCCCCGTCTCCACACTCCTAGGACATCTAGATGTGAGGGACGGCGGCCCTCAGCGCTTCCCGTTCCACACAGCACCTGACCGCCATCCTGCCCCCGTCCCTCGGGACATGGGAGGGTCAGGGCACCGCCCAGAGCCACGGTGTTCCCCTTGCAGGGGTGAATCCGAGCCACCTGATGAACCTGTTCACTTACGAGAAGGGCTACTGCTTCGTGTACTACCTGTCCCAGCTCTGCGGGGACCCCCAGCGCTTTGACAGCTTTCTCCGAGTGAGCAGCCGCCTCCCCGAGACAGGCCCCGAACGCCCCCGCTTCTCTGCCCCGACTCCCAGGGCTGCCCTTCTCTCCTGGTGGTGAGGATGGAGTGGCGGGGGCCTGTGGGCGGAGCTGGGACGTGGCCTTCTCTCCGGGCAGTGCCTGGGGTGCTTCCTCCTCTCCGTCCCTCCCTCCCTCCCTCCCTCCCTCCGGTTTTGACCACTTGGCAGGGCCCATGTGGCAGCAGTGGGTGCCTCCGCGCCGCCCTGGGCCCTGCACACCGCTCTGTACAGACGCCTCGGGGCGGTGGCCCTTTCCGGCTGTGCAGGCCCCAGCTGTGGCGCGGGTGGTGGGATGGGGACGGTGTGCCCAGCCCCCAGGCCTGCCGAGCCCTGCCCCTTCCCCAGCAGGCCTACGTGGAGAAGTACAAGTTCACCAGCGTGGTAGCCCAGGACCTGCTGGACTCCTTCCTGACCTTCTTCCCGGAGCTGAAGGAGCAGAGTGTGGACTGCCGGGCAGGTGAGGCCCACCGCCTGCCGCGGGTCCGCAACCGGCGAGCCCCTCGGCCTGCCAGGGAGGCGGCGGGTGTGTGGGCTCCACCGCACAAGATGACGCCTCTGCCTGGAAGAAATTCCCTCGGGTTCATCCATCCTTCCTGCAGCCACGCTCGCTGGACAGTGTGGGCCTCGGGCTGGACACCGTAGGAGCAGAGAGGAGGGTGTGCTTCCCAGCATGGAGGCGGTACTTAGGCCAGGCAGACCTGATTAAGCAGTCCCAGAAAAAGGTCCCCGGAAACTGTGCAAAGGGCCTGGGGCAGGATCTGCGACACGGAGAGAGGTTTGCCTGAGAGCTAGCTGAAGGCAGCTGGCCTGCTTGTGAGGCTCGTGGGGCTGTGCCTGGTCCAAGGGCTTGGGGGCCAAAGAAGAGACTGGAAGGTCTGACATCTGGGAGAAGCCAGGGCTTGCTATAGGGCAGTGAGATGTGGCTGGGAGGTGTGGGCAGGGGGACCCTGTGTTTGGGAGGGTTTGGTAGGTGCTCCAAGGGCTTTTGAGAGCGGGCGATGGGCAGAACCTGCCCCCACGGCTGCCCAGCTCCAGGGTTTTAAAGCAGGAACATCCTTTGCCCAGGGTGGTGTCCCCTACCCCCTCGTGGGGCAGAGCCTATCCCGCCACCTTCCCTCCAAGGGTTTACAATGCCTCGTTGTCTCCTACCCAGGAGAGGCGTGGAGGGGCCGGGGGTCCCTCAGTCACCAGCTCGAGCCTCTGTGTGCCCCTTCGCCGAAGCCACCCCAGTGGTTTGGAGTGGCAGGGGCTAGAGGTGACCCCGGCCGTCCCCAGACGGCCCCCGCCCTCGGGGCTCCCAGGCCCGGAACAGTCACACCCAGGCACACCCTCGGGGTCTGGTGTCTCCCGGGCAGGCCTGCTCGGGACCCCAGGGTGGTGTCTTCCCTGCAGGGCTGGAGTTTGAGCGCTGGCTGAATGCCACAGGCCCCCCGCTGGCCGAGCCAGACCTGTCTCAGGGATCCAGCCTGACCCGGCCCGTGGAGGCCCTCTTCCAGCTGTGGACCGCGGAGCCCCTGGACCAGGCGGCCGCGTCCGCCAGCACCATCGACATCTCCAAGTGGAGGACCTTCCAGACAGCGCTCTTCCTGGACCGGCTCCTGGACGGGTCCCCGCTGCCCCAGGGTGAGTCCTGCAGCCGCTGGGGTGGTGGGGGAGGGGAGGGGCCGGCTGGCCTGACCTGCCCGTGGCCGGCAGAGGTGGTGATGAGCCTGTCCAAGTGCTACTCCTCCCTGCTGGACTCGATGAACGCCGAGATCCGCATCCGCTGGCTGCAGATCGTCGTCCGAAACGACTACTACCCTGACCTCCACAGGGTCCGGCGCTTCCTCGAGAGCCAGGTGTAGCCACCAGCGCGGGCCCGCCCCACCCCTCCCCCCACCCCTCCCCCACCCCTTCCCCACCCTTCCCCACCCCTCCCCTCCCCCCCCCCGTCCCCACCCACTCAGACTGGGCATCCCAGAGAATGGGGTGGGGAAGACGTGGCGTTGGGGCTGGCAGTGGGGGGAAGAGCACAGACCCCACCGGGCCTTGGGGTGGTGGTGCCCGAGGGCCAGGCCGGGAGCAGAGTCCGGGGTGGGGGTCTGGGCCCACTGGGCCCTGGGCGTGGACAGCCGGCACATCTGAGCTCCTCAGAGGCCCTAGGACCCCAGGCCTGCCGGGGCCCGGCCTCCCCACTCCCCAGACCTGTCCCCCGGCAGTGCCCCCCTAGCCCGAGCTCCCTGGAGACGGGGCCTCTACAGAGGCCTGCAGTGGTGGAGGCAAGGACAGTGGGGCCCCCGCTGCGGCAGTGTGAGTGCAGCCCTGGGGCCCGCGGGCGGCAGGGGCCGGGGAGCGGCCGGTGTGACAAGCGGCCACCCGCAGATGTCCCGCATGTACACCATCCCGCTGTACGAGGACCTCTGCACCGGCGCCCTCAAGTCCTTCGCCCTGGAGGTCTTCTACCAGACGCAGGGCCGGCTGCACCCCAACTTGCGCCGGACCATCCAGCAGATCCTGTCCCAGGGCCTGGGCCCCGGCACAGAGCCCAGCGTGGAGCAAGGCGGGGCCGGAGCGGACTCGGAGGCGGACACAGACGCACCAGCCCTGCTGCTCGGGGACGAGGCCCCCGGCAGCGCCATCTCTCTCAGGGATGTCAACGTGTCTGCCTAGCCCTGACTGCTCGACACCACGATTGTGCCTTCTGGGCCTCGGCCCACCGTGACCGTGCCCCAGCCTGGCCCACGCACCCCTCCTGCAGGCTCTCTGGGGGCACCCCCGGGGCCGGCCAAGGCCTGGGGACCTGGTCCCCGCAGCCCTCTTGCACTGCAGGCCTGGAGCGGCCAGCACACGCCACACCCTCCTGTCTCAACACTGACTGCCAGGCGCTGCCCCTGGGTCGATGGCGACCGCCACACCGTGCCTTACATCTGCCGGGGGCCCGGGCCATGCTGTCCCCCCAGCGTGCTTCCTGCCCGCGGCCCCCGCACCCCACCCCCGGGGATGGCAGCCTCGGTTGGCCTCCGGCAGAGGATGCAGACATGCTTCCGCGTGGGGGGCAAGGGACACCGAGTAAAGGGTGGATGTCCCTGGGGAGGGGCCCCCTGGAAAGCCTTAGCTCCTCAGGGAACACGGGATCCCAGGCCCCAGGGGGAGTGGGACAGGACAGTCTGTCTTGAGGCTGCCTGGGGCCAGTGCAGCAATAACACACAGGGAGGGGCAGGCGGCGCTGGTGCTCCTTCTAGGCCCACCCTGCCGGAAGAGGCCTGGGGAGCCCAGTGCCTAGAGCCGGGCCCCCCGGGGGACCACTGTGCAGGGTCGCCGTGACTGTCCCATTAAACCTCCACTCTGCAAACTACCTCCCGGCCTGTTCGTCCAGCTCCTTCACACCTGCCCAGCTGCCGGGGGGCGGGGTCCTGAGCTGGTCACCGCCAGACACGCAGGCCAGAGGCCGGAGGGGCGGGGTACTGCTGAGGCTCTTCTCTGCCCCCCAGCCCCTCCTGACCATCCTGGCTCTGCCCTCGGAAGCCCCCGATCCTGCCCGGCAGCCCTGGGGGTCTGAGCGCCAGCGGCACCTTCCACCCTCCCCAGCCCCTTCCCCCCACCCCGGACCCCCAAACACCAAAGCAAGGAGGCCACTTGACCACCGTTGCTGCGGGCCTTTCTCAGCAGTGGTCCCCCATCCCAAACTGGAGTAAAGGAAGAGGTGAGTGTGACTTCGGGGGATGGAGAAGGAAGGATGTCTGCAAGCACAGGTGCGGTCGAGGCTGCAGGTACTGGTGGGGCTGGAGGAGGGAGTGAGGTCGGGGACTCCACTTGGGGCATCGCCACGAAGGATGGCCAAGCTGTGGACGCCGGGATTGATGCAGCCACTGCGACAAAGGGCAGCGGTCGGGCCCTGGTCCTCCTGGTTGCCCGCAGGGTTGGGCTCACGGGGTGACACGCCTCTGGTGTGGGTCTCCCACCAGCATTACGCGCTCTGGCCCTGCAGTGACACGTCACCTGACCAACTGGCCGGACCCAGTCACAGAGCCCCCCCCACCCCCACCCAAGGGGCCAGGGCGAGGGAGGCCCGCAAATGGTGGGCCAGCAGCCCTGGCCCTGCCACATCCGGCCCCCAGGTCACCAGATGTCCCACGGATTCTCCTTCCTGCACTCAAGATGCAGCCCCTCCACCTCACCCCCTTGCCCCAGCCAGGAGGTGACTTGGCCCCACCCAGTTACGGCCCAGGGTCTCGGGGGGCTGTCCCAGCACCAGGGCCTGGTGGGGCTCCACTCGGCCCAGCCACTCGCGAGCTGGAAGGCCAGTCACCCGCCCGCGGGGAACAGGGACAGGGCGGCAGCAACAACACCCCTGCGGAGGGAGAACCACGGGGGACCAGCAGCCCCCGCCCCACAGCAGTGTTAGAGGCCTGCCAGGGGCCCCATCCTGGGCCAGGCTCCCCAGTCCTGGGTTCTCTGTGGCCCTTGGCTCTGCCCCGGGAAGGGTCCGCCCTTCTCCTGTCTAACTGGTCACGCCTGATAATGGCATTGGCCAAGCCCTCTTTGGGGGCTGAACTGCTTCCTCGGCCTCTTCTCCACCAAGACCATTTTCAAGTCTCTAGTCACAAACTTTTTAGTCCCAGCCTCCTGGTTTCTTCGGCAGTGCAACTCTCAAAAGCGCTGTGGTCCCCCAAGGTCCTGCCGTGGCCTCTGTGGGCGTGCAGCCACGCCCGAGGCGCCTGCTTCGCTCCCGCCCCCCCGGCCGCAGTGCAACTCTCAACAGCGCTGTGGTCCCCCAAGGTCCTGCCGTGGCCTCTGTGGGCGTGCAGCCACGCCCGAGGCGCCTGCTTCGCTCCCGCCCCCCCGGCCTCTCCCGGCCTTGCGAGGCTCAGAAGCAAGCCCTACAGTCTCACGGGAGCGACACCCACAGCTCGGTGTCGTCCTGCCACATGGTCCTGACTGATCTGCCCTCTGGGATGAGCAGGTGGCCTCTCACCCCCACGAGTCCCTGCGTTCCTGCCTTTCTCGATTCCTTTTCCTCCCAGCTTGCAAACCGGGCATGTGTTTTCAGGCTATCTCTCCCTCGTGGTATCTTGCCAAACGCAGCCTGTGACCAACACAGGCTGCCAGGGTTTCCCAACCTCTTCCACCAGACCTGTGAGTTATTTTGGACATCGTTTGCCTCATGGGTCGTCACGGTTGAGTTTTACCAAATGTTTTGTGGCTGCATACCACGGCTTCCAGGGATGGGCCCATGCCAGCCCCCGGCCTGCATCGTATGTCCTGATACAGCCTCACACCTATTCTGGGGCCGATGTCTGTGCTCTGGCAACAAACAGCTCTAAAATACCAACGTTTTATTTTATTTTATTTATTTTTTAAATTTATTTTTGGCTGCGTTGGGTCTTCGTTGCTGCGCGCAGGCTTTCTCTAGTTGCAACGAGCGGGGGTTACTCTTCATTGCGGTGCATGGGCTTCTCATTGCGGTGGCATCTCTTGTTGCGGAGCACGGGCTCTAGGTGCGCAGGCTTCAGTAGCTGTGGCTTGTGGGCTCTAGAGCGCAGGCTCAGTAGTTGTGGCGCATGGGCTTACTTGCTCCGTGGCATGTGGGATCTTCCCGGACCAGGGCTCGAACCCATGTCCCCTGTGTTGGCAGGTGGATTCTTAACCACTGCACCGCCAGGGAAGTCCCTAAAATACCAGTGTTTTAAATAACGAAGTTTTATCTCTCACTCGTGCCTTGTGTCCGCTTCAGGCCAGGCGGGGGTGTGGGCTTCCTGTCTCTCGTTCCTCAAGGACCCATGCTGATGGACGAAAGCACCTCGTCAGAGATGGGGCTGTGAAGGGGCTCACACCAGCAGTCAGACGCGCTGGGGCCATGCGCCACGTCTGTCCGCTCCTGCCACGTGCGTGGAGGTGGGGGGTTTCGGCCAGTGGCAGTACTGACCACCATAGGGGCTGAGGGCAGTGCTGGGAGACAGAACTTTCGGGACAGAGAGGGGAGCAGTCAGGCAGGAGAATTGGGCCGAGGAGGGTGATGTCCAGGATGGGGATGGGAGTGGCCGTGAGCATCGGATCTGCTGGGGCCAAGGAAGGCGGGGCAGCGAGGAGAGATGGTGTGTGGAGAGCTGACCCGTGAGGGTTTGTGTATAGAGCCCCGCGCTGCCTGGAGCCTCTCTGGAGTCCAGGTACGGGCGTCTTGAGTCCCTCAAGCCGTGTCCTGTGTGGTCCAGACTTGCCTTGGGGGCGCTTCTCTCCCCTCCCCCACTCTTACTGGGACTTACTGGGGGTAAGCCCCCCTCTCTCAGGCCAGGTGCCTTGGGCAGAGCTTCAGATGTAAACAAAAGGCCACGTCAAGCACCCACCCAGGAGAGCACCAACCACATGCTCAGCGGCCAACACTCCCCGGCCCAAGCGGACCCCCAGGGAAGCAGGGCTGACAAAGGAATCAGAACACAACTAACGTCTTGGCCACACAATGGCGGGGTGGGGGTGGTTTGAAATAAACCCTAAGACAGGAATAGGCACCTGTGAGATGACCAGGAGTCAAGAAAAAGAACCAGTCAGGGACCTTGGAAGTTTCTTAAAGGGACAACTTTTTAAATAAAAAAAAATGCAACCCGAGAAGAATGGTCACAGTGAAGACGGGACTCACGGACTGGAGCATCAAAGAGCCCTCCTCGCGTCAGCAAAGGCCTGACGAAGGGAAAGAACAGAGGAAGCGCGAAGCGGTAGGATTCGCCCAAGACCCGGGGTCGTGGAAAGACTGGGCCGCACGAAGAAGCTCAGACTGATCAAGGCATCCTCGCTCTCAACACATCCGGGACTCCAGCCTCCTCTCCTTAGCCATTGCCCCCCTCTACCCACCATCAGACCTCCCCGGCCAGGCTGGGCCACCTAAGGCCGCCTCCCCCAGGCAGCCTCCCTAACCCACATCCCCTAACACAGGCTGTCCTTTCATCAAGAGGATTCTGACGGCAGCTGTTACGGGTTTTGTTTTTTGTTTTTTTCTTCACTTTCTCTCTAAATAATCACCAGATGCTGGGAGGGTGAAGGCCAAGCGCAGGATGCGCCCTGAACACGGGCTGTGCCGAGGCTCCCACAGGGCTATAGCCCAGCATCCGGCAGGGGCTCTCAGCACAGGGCAGGGGGGAGAGGCTACCGCCCACCCACCCAGGCCCAGATAATCCTTCCTTGTTCAAAAACGCACGAGCAAGCAGAGAGGAATAGAGGACGCGACGCCCGCAGTGCAGAAAATATCCCACTTGGAAATCCGGTCACCTCAGAGCAGTGAAGTCAAGAAGAAATTACCTGTATTGTGTTCAAAATAAAACTTAAGAACACGTGACCACTTGGGAGCAGTAGTTAAGGGGGAAAGTCCTAACAGGAGCGTGTATTATTTTTAACAATGAGGTTAAAAAAAAAACCCAAACAATCTAAAACATCACCGCAAAAGAATCCATTCCTCTGTCAGCAAGCAAAGCGACCTAGGCCTGCCTGGTTTCGGAACGCTGGCTCCGTCCCACGTATAGCTGTGGGGTCCTGGGCTGCCCCCTCCTCCCTTTGAAGTTAAGGTTCTTTGTCGTAAAATGGGACGGTAACACCTACCTCTGAGATGCGTGGGGATCGTACAAACTCCACGTCTCAGCGTTGTCAAGTGCATTTGACCCTTCAAGCCCTTAGGGGCGGGACCTTCCTCACTTCTGTTGAACTGATTGCGGGTTGCAGGAAAGACACAGATGGCTTTGTTCCAGCCCTGCCTGGGGAGATTCCTTCAGCTGGAACCTCCAGACAGGGGCAGGGGAGAGACCCACGCTTCCAGGACGCACTCCCACTCCGCTCCAGCGAAGACCGTCCCACAGGGAAACAGTCCACATTCGTGGCCCTCGCTGACGCCCCTCGGCCCAGGCCCAGCCTTGTTTCTCATGTAATCCTCAGCCCGCCCCAGGGTCCCTGCAGCTGGAGACGGGCCCAGAGAGCAGCTGGGACAGCCGCCCAGCAGGGCCAGGTTTCCAGTGATTCTTGCTCAGGTGACCTCAGGGTGCTCCTGGCTCGGGGGCCCTGGACTACTGCTCTGCGTGCCCCCGGCCCCGGGGGGCGGACACCCGTGCTCCCACCGTCTCTCGGTGCTCAGAGGCCAGAGTCAGCTCTGGGATGTGCGCGGTGGAGGCTGGTCCTGTGCGCCCAGGGCCTTGCTAAGGTAGGGGACCTCCCACCTGTCCCATCCCCTGAGGAGGAGAGTCCCGGAGAGAAGGGCTTGCTCAGAGGGACAGCCGCCCCACCGCCCGCAGGCCCGGGACACGAGTCAGCCTTGGGCTGCCTAGGGTCGGGCACGTGGCCTTCACTGTTCTGCGGGCCTGAAACTGCCTTGCAATTTAGACGCATCAATGCAACTGAGAACGTGTCTCAAGAGCTTCCTCACCTGAGGGGCCCGAGGCCAATCCTTCTGCAGCTCCACGGGGCCTCCCGATGTCTCACTTGTAACCGTCAAACAGCGCTATGACATGGAGCTGGTGTTCCCGCCTTACAGCGAGGGCCCTGAGGTCAGACTTTAAATAACTGCCCATCCCGGGACCTGCGGTTGTGGAGACGGGTTGTGCACCAGCAGCCCCCAGAACACCTCCTCATTTTCCCACCCCAGGCTGCCTCCGTCGCCTCCTGATACCCCAAGCCAGAGGCTCCACTCTGCACAGGGCTGGGGAGTGGGCCCAGGAGGGAGAGGGGACTCCTGCTAATTGGCCAAGGGGTCATCTCTGCACCCAGAGGTGGGGAAAGGCACCACAGGGCTTGTGGGGTAAGTGTGGCCCAGGAGGAGCTGTGCCCGCAGGCCGACAGGAAAGATGCCTTCATGCCGTCTCGGTGTTGGTCACAAACCAACACTGCAGGCCTGGGCTGCTGCCTACCCAGCACCAACTGTCTGCTGGCCCCTTCTCTGGGCGTGGGCCCAGCTCTGGACACCGACATGCCCACAGGACACTGCCTGCTCTCCAGAGCTTGCAAGCCTGGGTAAGTGGCACAGCAGAGGCCCCCACTTAGAGTCCAGATCCTGGACTGGCCCCAGCCCGCTGCTCACCACCCCAGCGTGTTACCTGGAGCAGACCAGTCGCCCAACACCCCAGGTCAGGGAAGTTTCTCTTAGTCCTTCAGGACACCCACATGAAGCAGGGCCCAGGCCATTCCTGACTCCATCCAGCTACGGTGCAGCCTCCAGCCTGCCATAAACATCTTCTGGGAGAGTCAGCACCACGGGGGCAAGGGTCATGAAATGAGCATCCCAGAGAGAGATGTCAGACGATGCGGTTACTCCCTTCTCTAGAACCTCAGCAGAGATGAGGACCCTAGGCCTCCAAACCCCCCCGTATCATGCCACCACCAACAGCTGCTCCTCATGCAGGCCTTGCTGGACCTCTCAGAGGGAGAAGCCGCAGCTGTCACAGCAACCGGGGGCTCTGGAGCAAGAACGCCGGGGCAGGGGCTCCTGGACCAGGCTCCGTTTCTCATCAGCATGGATCAGACTGCAGAAGGGCTTCGATCTGACCACCCTTCCTATCTGGGAGGCTGGGCAAAAGCGGCCTGCGGATACAAAATCTGAGAAGCTCTAGTAGGTATCAGAGAGCTGTCCTAGAAGGATTGTGCCCCACCCCACCCCATCTCCTCCCCTGTGCGGCCCTCTGTGAAGGCTCCAGCCACAGTGAAGCAGGCTTGGAGAGGCAATCAGAGAATAAGCCTCTGGCTGGCTGCCTGCCTTCCTTCCTAGGAATGGGGACGGGGAAGGGCAGGCTCCTGCAGCAAAGGTGAATCCTTGAGCAGATCCTTAAGTCACTGCCCTCACCAACCCGCAGCACTGAGCGGCCATGAGCTACAACCGCAACTCCAGCGGGTCACTGTGCAGCCCACCAGCACCAGATGCCCGGCCATCTGGGGACCCGGAGGATGCTCCAGCCTCATCGCCTGCCCGGCTCAGGATCTAGCGCGTCTGATCCCAGCCTGCCCTGAGACAGCCTCCCAGGCCTGGGTAGGCCCTCCCGGGGCCGTAACATTCCCCAGGACCCCAGCACACAACCACAACAGTGGCGGACACCACACGGTCCCTGACGGCCCACAGCTCCCCTTCCCGAGTCTCTCATTGGCTCTCCCGACACCAGGTGGCCGGACCCACCGCCCCCGCCAGAAGAAGTGCATTCTGGAGGCAGCACGGCATGCTGGGACCTGTAGTTCGTGGCCCGACCTCGGCCGAGACTGCCTCTCTGGTCCCTTCAGCCTCAGGAGGCAGTCCTGACGCCCCGACCCGAACCACACCGGCCCGAGGACAAGACGCTGCCGGCTTCCCAGGTATGAGTCTCCGCTGAGACACCTTCGAGCCCCCCGGCCCTGGAAAGAGAAGTGCAGCCAAGGCGACTAACCGGCTTCGCTGGAGCCTAGATCGAGAGCCACGCCCTCTGGGGGCTGGGAATCTGGCGCGGACTTCCCAACGCTCGAGTGGGATTGGGCCGTTCTGTCATGTGATCAGGGGCTACGCGCCTGGTTGGCTGCAGCCTAGATCGACGGTTACCGGGGCGACGGAGCGGGCGGGCACCGGGGCCGGGTGGTACTGTGGGTCCAGCGGGGCTGGGGGGCCGGGCCGGGCGGGGGAGGCGCGAGGCAGGTGGGACCGCGGCCGGTTCGCGCTCCCTCCGGGGCTGCGCGCCCCCTCGGCTGCGCTCGGCACCGGGGCGCGGGCAGCAGATGGGAGCTCGGGGTGCCCAAGATGCGGGCGCCGGCCAGGGAGCTCTTCCGGGACGCTGCCTTCCCGGCCTCGGACTCCTCGCTCTTCTCCAGCTTCTCCACGCCGCTGGCCCAGTTCCGGGAGGAAATCACGTGGAGGCGGCCCCAGGTGGGGCAGGGGGGCGCGCGGGTCTCGCGGCAGGCCTCCAGGCGCTCCTTCCTGCAGGGGTGCGAGCGCGGCGGCCGGGGTTAGCCGGGGCTGGATGCACGACGGTCGGCAGGGTCTGCCGCCGCTGTCCTCCTGAGTGGGCTGCCAGGCCCCCTCCCCAGCCCACTCGGGGTGTGCTGGACCCGAGTTTACGGCCCCTCCTTGCGAGAGCTCCGTTCAATAGGAGATTCAAGCCACAGCGAGAGGGGCGTTTTAACAGACGCAAACTCAGCCCCACTTGCGTCTGCTTTGAAGAGCTTCCAGTCTGCATGGCTCTTCTGGCCACAAGCGGTCTCGTTCTGTTTCTCATTATGTTCTGGAAGGGCCAGGCTGAGCCTACAAAGCAAAGCCGTTTTGCTCTGCGCGTTCCTGTCTTGGACCTCGTGCACTTGCACTTTCAGATGTAATTATTTCAAGGTGGCAGTTTAGAGGGATGCTCCGGCCTAGTGCTATGCTGGTATCTTTAGAAATGGTGTATCAGCTGAATAAGACTGTCCAAGGAACCGTCTCTCCCTGAGTGTATGCAGTCTTAGTGGGGACAGCTGTGTGCACCAGCCCTGGAAGAAGGCCAGACCTGGCTCTGCCTGTTGAGGTGCTTTCCGTGGGCAGCACTGAGAGGGCCTGTTTGGCATGGAGGTGCCAAGGGCCAAAGAGCCTTACCGGCCGTGCCGGTGGAATTTGGGTTAAAAAAAAGTGTGGGGGGTGGATTTTGGGGACAATGGGAGGCCATTAGAATGTTTTTAGTAGAGGAGTGATTCGATTTGATTTACGTTTTAAGAAGCTCACTCTTACTGCCAGGTGTGAAATGGATTGTTGGGGCAAGAATGAAAGTGGCCATTGCAGTGGTCCCGGAGAAAGATGAAGGAGCTCAGATTAGTGTGACAGCTGTTGGGATGGGGCTTTGGAGTGGATGGATTTGAGAGATATTTTGGAGGGGGGCTTGATAGGTCTTAGTGACCGATTGGAAACTAGAGCTGGGTTCGTGGTGGTCAGGAAATGGGAAGAGAAACTTATATTTACATAACACTCATTATATGCCAGTAAAGGCTATAGGTATTCTATGTGCACAGAATTTATGCCCTTGATTTTATTTAGTCCACCTAATAATTCTATAAGGTTGGTACTTGTATCTCCATTTTACAGACCAGGAAACCAACGTTAAGTCAAAAGGTTGCCCAAGGTCTCAGGACTAAGAAGTGGCAGAGGTAGGTCTGAGACCCGTTTGTCTTAGTGACCGATTGGAAGTAGATGTCAGGATGAAAGAGGGACCAAGAATGACTTCTAGATTTCTAGCCTGAGCACCTGGGGGATGATGGTCCCGGTTGCTGTGCTGGGGAAACTGGGAGGTGGGGGAGAGCTAGGGGTGGAAATGTAGGCTTGGGTTTTGCTCTCACAGGTTCAAGCGGAGCTGACAGTAGGCAAGTGGGTATGAGAGTCGGGAGCTCAGGAAGACCTGGCCTAGATGCTCCACTGGGAGCTGGGACTGTAACAGATGGCTTACTGTCCAGGGTCTGGAAGGTATCTCAGGAGGAAGTATGGGCAGAGAAGAGGCGGCTTGGAACCGAGCCTTGAGGAACCGCAGGTGCCTTGACAGGTAGACTTGAGAAGTGGCAGGCAGCGAGGGGAAAGGACAGCCAGAAGCCCTTGGAATCATGGAAGCCAGGAGGGGACTGCCGGGGTCGGGGACAGCCACTGCTCTGATGCTGCCGAGTGTTGGGAAAGACAAGAACAGAGAATGCCCGTTGGAGGTGACGACACAGAGGTGACATTGATAAAAGCAGTTTGGGGGGCATGACTGGCTCAGAAGCAACGAGGTGTGGCAAGGAGCCGGAGGGAGGAAGTAGGGGCAGCAGCTCTTTCGAGAAGTCGGTCAGTGATGGGCCTAGAGAGGAAATAGTGCCCAGGGACAGCATCTTAGAGAAGAGAAGACATCCTCTCCCATGCCTTATGCTGGTGGGATCCTCCCTGCAGAGAAGGAAGGAAGCGGGGATCGTGGGAGGGACCAGATACTGAGGGCAGGAATGGGGTCAGGTCAGGGGGCTTCTGATGGAGCATCAGGTGTGGCCATCCGCTCAGAGGGGCGAGGGTGTTTTGAGAAGAGAAGGAGGAAGGAGAAGGGGTAAACTAGTCAGGAGTGTGGAAAACTGAGCCTTTTAGAGAAACAGTATAGAGGACCCACAAATTCATACTTGCCTGTATGAATTTAAAGTGAAACCGTTTTCTAGACCAACCGTTTTATGAAAGGCGGGGTAGGATTCATCCAGAGTTGGGAGTTTTGCCAATTAAGGGAGGTGGACAGAGACAGGGACCCTGGAATCTTAAGCTGGATGCGATGATCTGAAGCCAGGAGGGGCTGACGGATACCGGCTGCAAGAAGCCAGCTGCTTCCCGTCCCCTCTTAGGCAATGTGGATGACCAGAAAAGCTCCTCCCCAGCCCCTGTCACATAGATCCTGTGTTCTTGGTTTTAAAGCTAGCCACAGGCATGAAGTAATTCTGGACGATTTTCTTTATTTCAGGAAATCTGCGCCACACCCCAGCTGTTTGCAGATCGCGCTCAGGAAGGACAGGTGAAGCAAGGGCTGCTAGGGGACTGCTGGTTCCTGTGCGCCTGCGCCGCCCTGCAGAAGAGCCAGCACCTCCTGGACCAGGTGTCTGCCACAGCGCGGCTTCCCCTCCGGCCCTTGCTTCCTGTCTGCCCGCGTTGGAAGGAAGCAGGAGGCAGCCAAGCTCTTGCCCTGCGGGACTCGGCCCTCGGGGGCTCCGAGGCGCAGATGCAGTGACCCCCTCCCGCAGGGGCCAGCAGGGCTACTTTCTGCCCTGCTCTGCCATCTCCCGAGCCCTGGGTCAGGCAGGCATTTGGAATAAAAAGACAAACGTGCCAGCCAGGCGTCGGGGGAGGTGGAACCCTTTGCACGACGGGAGGGTACCGTTCCGCACGGTCACGCTCTGCTCGGGATGCTGGGAGCGCGCCGCGTGGTGGCTTCTCTCACCATCTCCTTTTGCCTCTCCCCACGCGCGGCAGGTCTTTCCTCCGGGACAGCCGAGCTGGCTCGACCAGACGTACCGCGGCTCCTTCACCTGTCGAGTTTGGCAGTTTGGACGCTGGGTGGAGGTGACCATAGATGACCGTCTGCCTTGTCTTGCAGGGAGACTCTGCTTCTCCCGGTGCCAGAGGGAGGATGTGTTCTGGCTTCCCTTACTGGAGAAGGTCTACGCCAAGTACGCACGCTGCGGGTGGAGGGGCCGGGCCAGGCGGGCTGGGGGCCTGGGAAGCACATCTGCTCGCCCTGGGCTGCAGCATCCTTGTCAGCAGCTAGGGTCTGGTGGCCAGTCCTGGGTGGGGCGACCCATCCAGAGACAGAGACTCTGAGACTTGGCCTGTGGTTTGCTGTCCCCTCTGCCCACTCCCTCTTTCCCTGCCCTCATTTCAAAGTCGGGCATGAAGGCCTCGCCTCCAGAAAGAGGGTGTGTGTTTTCCTCTCTCTTTCCTCAAACCCAAGTGAGAGAAATGTCTCCGTCTATCTGTGTCACCACTGGGGACAGGCGGCCTCTGTGCAGGTTGCTGGGAAGGAATGAGGCCACCGAGGTACCATGCTCGTTTATCGTAGTCCTGAGACCAAGGACTTCCTCCCCGAGTGTGCTGATGGCCGTGCTGAAAGGCGCTGGGCCCGTAGACAGGCCTCCGCGGTGGGAGTGAGCCCTCCACTGCTGCCGCTGGCGGGGCCGAAGGCCTTGATCATGAGAGACGCAGGAGTGGGAGCTCACAGCCTCCGTGCCCGCCTCCCACTGGTGCCCCACAGGGGCAGAGGCCGCAGGGCACTGCGGGGTGCTGTCCCGTATGGCCTTGGAGGCGAGCTTGTGTCTGGACTTGGTGAGGACAGGGTGGGAGGGAAAGAGGCGAGGAAAGAGAGGCGATTGAGGTGGGTAGAAGGCAGACCACAGGGGACAGGAGAGGGGCAGGGGGCCTGGTACCGGAGCCTCACGCCTTCCTGGCTGTCTCCCCAGGGTCTACGGGTCCTATGAGCACCTGTGGGCGGGACAGGTGGCTGACGCCCTGGTGGACCTCACTGGTGGCCTGGCCGAAAGGTGGAACTTGAAGGACATGGCAGGAGCCAGCGGCCAGCAGGACAGGCCCAGGGGCGCGGAACGCAGGACTTGTCGGCATCTGCTCAGCCTGAAGGACCGCGGTCTGCTGAGCTGCTCAGTGCTCAGCCCCAGAACAGGTAGGCGGGAGCGGGCGGCGGCATGGCAGTCCTGCACACCTGAGCCCTCTCGGCCTCCTATACAGAGCTTTTTACTGTGGTCCTAGATGGGCTAAGCGGAAAGGAGGACCTTCGGAACTGGTGTCTGAGTGTGTGACCTTCCCTACTGACCGTCCTTCTCTGGAGGGAAGTGTCCCCTTTTCCCTTGACCAGGGCTTGCCGCCATGGGGAGGCGGGAGCCTGTATTGGGGTCGCTGGGAACCAGGTGGCGGCACCATCTCTGGCCCAGCTGGTAACCTGGCAAAAGCGACAGTCAGGTTTTCACTTTAGTAATATACCTGCTCATTGAAAGAAATCCGTTGAAAAAACAAATCACTCAGACTTGACTACTTTTGACTTTTTAGTCCCTTCTCAGTTTGTTTTCAAAAAGATGTATATGTTTTATATTCTATATCATATGCCATTATCTGTGTTGCTGTGTAAACTTTGTCAACGTCTTACGTTATCAGTGTGTCTGCTGCACTCTTCTTAACTCTTCCCTTGATGTTGGGTATTCGAGGTCTTTCCATTTTATGCTATTATAAATAGCACTGCAGTGGATATCTTTATGCATAATTGTTTTCATATTTACGGTTATTTTCCTAACGGGCTTTTTGTCCAAAGAATAAGAACATCAAAATAAACTGCCACGTGTTGGCCGTCGCGCTGCCCGGCGGCGCGCGAGCGTTAGCACAGCCCCGGGCTGGTTTGCCCACCTGCAGGCCTCAGGGTGGGGTTGGGGAAGCACACTTCGGGGGTGAGGGGAGCCCACAGAGTGCTGTGCTGGGACGCTATGCGAGACACTGCCTCAGGGGGTGGCCTGTGTAGCATCAGCTGCCCCCAGGGTGGGGTAGGACTAACTCTGGGCACTTCAGGCTTTGGGGGAGCCCACAGGCAAAGATGGAGAGCAGCTGGAGCCCACCGAAGTGGCAGGGGGCTGGGGACGTGGGCGGGACACACAGAGTGGCGGCTCCAGTGCCTTTCTAAGCAAAGCACTTAAAGACATTCCAGGAGTTTCTTCTCCTGTCTGGACCGCCACCCGCCCACCAGTCTCTGCTTGGCCCCTTCACTTCTGCGCCTGTCTGTCCCAAGGCCTCTGGCCAGGTGGAGGGTCTCCCGTGGGCCTCCAGCCCTCCCCACCGGTTTCTGCTCAGACACTACCTGGCGCCCCTGACACCTTAGCAGGCCTCGCCGGGAAGAGGTTTCTCTAGTTTCTGGTGTCACAGACCCGCCCGTGACCGTGCTGGGAGCAGCCCTTTTGAGAACCTCCCTCATCATCCTCAACGAGGGCTGAGGCCCAGAGAAGGGAGTGACTTGTCAGGCCTGGCGGCAGCCGAGCCGCAGTCTAAACCCAGGCCTTCAGCGTGACTCACGCTGCATAAGGCCACTCCGGAGCTGACTTGTCGGCAGCGGTCAGGAAAGGAGCCCCTGGTGGCCCGCGGGGACCCGGGTGCCTGTGCAGCTGCGGTTGAGTGGGCTGGGGCGTCCCAGGGAAGGAGGCGGACCTGTGCATCTGCTCGGTTTGAGGACTTCCTGGCTGTCCCTCACCCAGGTACCAGGGCGCTGGGGGAGTTTCATGCTTTCATTGTCTCGGACCTGCGAGAGCTCCGGGATCGGGCTGGTCAGAGCATCCTGCTGCTGCGGATTCAGAACCCCTGGGGCCGGCGGTGTTGGCAGGGGCCCTGGAGAGAGGGGTGAGTGCGGCGAGGTGCACTCTGGGTCATTGCGCTGGTCTTGCTGGGGGAGGGGTGCGGGGCCCGAGGGGCAGCCCAGAGCCGCCTTGACCGTGTGTGCGCCTGGTGTCCGAGGCCGGGCCGTGGTCAGGACAGGGTTTGGTTGCTCTCCTGCTCGTGGGCCACCGTGCTCTGTGCTCGGCCCCAGATGGCCTGTTGAGGCAGCCTTAGTGCTGGGCCCTGCGACCCAGGCGCCCGGGGCGGTCGGGGCCTGTCCTGGGTCAGGGGCACCCACGGACTGGTGGATGCCTTGCCGGGCTGCGGGCGACAGACCCACGGAACGCCTGCACCCAGTCATCAGCTCAGCGTCAAGACCTGGCCCAGGGCCGCTGCCCTTCGCCGGCCCAGGGTCGCAGGGCGGGACCAGCATCCCCACCCCCACCCCGCCCTGCCACCTGCCACCCCCGTCATCCGCTCAGCAGGCGGGAGGCCTCGGCTGAAGGGAGGTTCCTTCCAGGGGTGAAGGGTGGAACCGGGTGGAGTCCACGGCCCAGTCTGAGCTGCTGTCACAGCTCCAGGAGGGGGAGTTCTGGGTGGAGGAGGATGAGTTTCTGCGGGAGTTTGACGAGGTCACCATCGGCTTCCCCATCTCGGAGGCTGGCCACCTGCAGAGCCTCTGCTCAGGTAAGGGAGGCCTGCGCCCTGGGGGAGGCCTCGTGGCTCGCAGTGGCCCGGACGACTGGCCTCTGACGTCCGGGGCTGAGCAGGCCCCGCATCCCACCGCAGGGTGCCTGGTTGCTCCTTGGCTTCTCTTCAGGGCGGAGCGGTGGCTGCACCCCCACCTGCCCTGGGGGGACAGGTGGCGGGGTGGGGGGCCCCTGCTCGTGCAGGGAGCAGGAGGGGGACCCCGTCCCTGCAGCTGACGTGGGGGTCGCCACCCAGGAAGGGCGCTGTGCCACACTCAGGAGCTGCCCGGGGCCTGGGTCAAGGGCCAGTCGGCGGGAGGCTGCCGGAACTACAGTGGCTT
This sequence comes from Pseudorca crassidens, assembly GCF_039906515.1. Lineage (NCBI taxonomy): Eukaryota > Metazoa > Chordata > Mammalia > Artiodactyla > Delphinidae > Pseudorca > Pseudorca crassidens. The sequence goes on along the minus strand of NC_090301.1, from coordinate 1,127,224 downwards.
CCCCAGCAACCCCAAGTTCTGGCTGCGGGTCTGCGAGCCCAGCGAGGTATACATGGCCGTCCTGCAGAGACCGCGGCTGCGCACGGCGGGCCACCCAGGCAGGGACTACCAGGCCGTGGGCCTGCACATCTGGAAGGTAACCCACCCGGGCCTGGCACCCCGCTCTGTGGGATGCAGGCACAGGGGTGAGGAGGCCTGAGCCCCAGGAGCCCCCGACGTGCCCCTCGCCCCCCCCCCCGGCTGTCTTCCCACAGACCCCGCTCAGATCTGAGTCCACAGGACTCACCTCCCTCCGCCTAGCCCAGGGTGTGCCCTTTGGCCAAAGGCAAGCTACACAGAAGCAGCCGTTAGCAGAGCTGGCAGAGGTGTTAGGAGGGCTGCTGGGGGCAGCCCCGGACCTCCCTACAAAACAGGGATGGGGTTGTTGTGCTCTCGTGGGTTGTCTGAGGTACCCTCGTACCTCAGGGTGGAGGTACGTGGAGACCCCTGTCCTGCTCTCCGAGGGGACAGGAGGGTGGCCGACAGAGGACCGCGCTGCCCGTTGGCTTGCCCAGTTGCTTGGTTGTTAACCCTGTGTGTCCTGACGGGGTCTGACAGCTCACATCACACTGTTCCCCGTCTCTGTGCGGCCACGGCCTGCCTGGTGTTGCTTTCCTCGTGCAGAAACTGCTAGCAAGCGTTTGCCTGGCAGTGCCCAGGTTGCATCAGCCTCCTGCCTTTGCAGGCGCGGCCCTGTCTGGATTTGTCTGTCTCCTCCCGGAGCAGAGGAGGACTTGCAGGCTCCCGTGTGGGATGGAGCCACTGACCCCAGGGCTGAGGGGAAGGCCCGGGTTCACCGGGGTGCGGGGGACCCGTAGGCCTGGGTGCTTCGAGGGGGCCCCTTCTGTGACGGATGCACACGGGCCTCCCCTGCAGGTGGAGAAGCGGCGGGTCAGCCTGCCCAAGGCCCTGTCTGCGCCCCCCGTGGCGGGCACCGCATGCCACGCGTACGACCGCGAGGTCCACCTGCGCTGTGAGCTCACCCCGGGCTACTACCTGGCCGTGCCCAGCACCTTCCTGAAGGACGTGCCAGGGCGGTTCCTGCTCCGGGTCTTCTCCAGCGGGAGAGTCTGCCTCAGGTGAGGGTGGTGGGCAGGCCGGGGACTGGGGCAGGGCCGCGTGAGTGTGCGCCACGGCCGCCTCCTGTGCTTCTCTCCCCGGCAGCGCCATCCAGCCGGCAGCCCAGAGCGCTGCCCCCCGGGAGGTCCTGCCCATGGGCGAGTGGGAGACCGTGAGGCTGCGGGGCTCCTGGAGAGTCGGCCGGACGGCGGGGGGCAGCCGGAACTTTGCCTCCTACCCCACCAACCCCCGCTTCCCCCTCTCGGTGCCAGAGGGCGCGGGCCCCCGCTGCGTCCGCATCACCCTGCGCCAGCACTGCCGTGACCACGAGGGCCTCCCCATCGGCTTCCACGTCTTCCAGGCAGGCGCCCCTGCTCCCGGGCGTCCGGGTGGGGTGAGCCGGGGTCGGGCAGAGAGGCCCCCGGGCTCTGTCCGCGTCATCCAGTCACACACAAGACTCATTTCTATTCCTAAAGTCCATAGCTCACTGGGGGTCACGGCTCAGCTCAGGCAGCCCCTCGTCCACTCGCCTGGGCTCAGAACCACTGGACACTTGTGTCCTGAGCTGCCCCCAGCACTGCACCTGCAGCCGGGAGGCCCGACAGGGCGCAGAGGGTGCCGTTGTCCAGCAGGAGCCGCCCTGAAGCCGCGTGAATCCTCCCCGCCCCAAACCCCGTGGCTGAGTCTGGAACCAGCGAGGGCCTGGGCTCTGGGGACCAGCAGGAAAGGGACGGAGGGGAGGCCCACACCCGCTGAGACGTGACGGATGGTCGCGCCACCGAGTGAGGGTCTTCTGATCAGAAAGAGAAGACAGAGCTGGGGGTAGGAGCTGAGAGCGAGGCCGAGGTGCAGGGCCGCATCCCAGGCAGCAGGAGGGTGGGGCGGCCTTCGGGAGCTCGGGGAAGTGCGCCTGTTGCCCCCGCAGAGGAGAGGCTGCCTCCCGGGCTCACGTGGGCACGGGTGGCAGGAGACTGTGGAGGCCAGGCGAGGGCCAGGGCGTCACAAACGCCGCCCCGAGCGCCTTCCCCGGCCTCAGTCAGCTCTTCCTCTCCCAGCGCGTGAACAGGATGCACCTAGCGACGTGTAGCTGGAGAAGGCGGGGAGGTGAAGTGCTAGAGGTCAGAGGTCACAAACCCAGATCCCATGGTGAGGCGTGGCTCCCCTGCTCCTTCTGGGGACCCCGCTTCAAGATGGGCTTGGACAGTGGCAGGTGCCCGAGGACGGCATGGGCTGGAGGATGGCCCGGAGCTGTGCCGTCAGGGGCCCGTCATGGGGCTGGGCACGCTTAGCCTGCGCTGCAGACGACGTGGGGGAGCGGAGGGTCGGCTCTTCTCTGAGAAGGTTCTGTGCCCTCAGGATCCCAACGGCTGAGGACGTATTCTGGTGCCTCGCTCCACCGCAGGCCACCCCTGGGGTACCCCCCCGGCGCTTCGAAAAAAGTGCCGGTGCCGGGGCCAAAGAGATGAGTCCTGGGGCAGGGGCTTGCGCAGTGGGGGCCTCCTGATGCCCTGGGTCTTAATTCCCCCACCCAGCTCCTCCCAGCGGCCACCCTGAAGGCTGGGCTGTGCCCTGGGACACGAGGTGCCCTGGTCTCTTCCCCTGAGAGCCCCAGGCAGAGCTTCTCGGGGCCCAGAAGCTGGGGCTGCAGTGACAGTCGCTGGAGGATGTGAGGGTGGGCCTTCTCCTGGTCCCCAGGCTGCGGCCCTCGGGTGGTGGGGCCCTGGTGAGTGGCGAGTCCAGCTTCGGGGGCCTGGCATGTGTGACGGGGTCCAAGCAGACTGCACTGGGCTGCTCCCGACCCAGGGCAGTGCTGCCTGGGAAGGGAGCGAGGCCAAGGCTGAGACAGAGGACTTGCCTTCGCCGTCCCGGCGGACACAGCCGATTCGGTCCGCCCACGGGCAGGCCGCCCGGTCTGAGCCCGGGCCTCCCCCAGGTCCCAGCGGACGGCGGGGGCCAGGATGCGCCCTCCTTGCTGCTCCAGGAGCCTCTGCTAAGCTGTGTGCCGCACTGCTACGCCCAGGAGGTCAGCCGGCTCTGCCACCTGTCCGAGGGGACCTATTGGATCGTGCCCTCCACCTACCTGCCAGACACAGAGGGGGCCTTCACAGTGACCGTAGAGACCAGAATAGACAGGTGGGGCGCCGGGGCCGTGTGTGGGGGTGTGTGTGTGTCGGTCGGGGGGCCGTGGTCCTCAGCATCTTAGCGCCCCTGGTTCTCTCCCACCTGTCGCACACACCCCAGCTCTCACTGTGCTGGCAGAGCCCAGAGGCCTGTGGGAGGAGAGTGCGCCGTCTAGAGAGCAGGCGGGCCTGGAGCGTGGCTGCCTCTCCAGGTGCGCGGGGAGGGACCCAGAGGGGTGAGAGCGGTGTCTTCTCCCACAGGCGCTCCATTCACAGCCAGGAGATGCTGGGGCAGCTCCTCAAGGAGGTACGTATGGGGCCTGGGAGGGCCCAGCTCACTCTGCTTTGGGGCCTCCTGGTGCCCTGCGTCTTAATTCCCCTGCCTAGCTCCTCCCAGCGGCCACCCTGAAGGCTGGGCTGTGCCCTGGGACACGAGGTGCCCTGGTCTCTTCCCCTGAGAGCCCCAGGCAGAGCTTCTCGGGGCCCAGAAGCTGGGGCTGCCGTGACAGCCCCTGGAGGACGTGAGGGCGGGCCTTCTCCCCTCGAACCAGGGCAGTGCCGCCAGCCCTCGCCATCTCCTCCCGCAGGCCTCCTTCGTGGCAGTGATGAAAGCCTAACCGGGTGATCCTGCGTGTCGGCTCTGGTGACCAGGGGTCTGAGGGGCTCCCAGTGGCCCACACGCCAGGGCCGCGGCGGCCGGCCTGAGCGGGTCCTGGCAAAGAGCCCCCGTCCCTGCAGGTGCTGCAGGAAGGGCAAGAAAAACTCAGGGTGGGCACCTTCGTTCCATGCCGCTGAGCCCACAGAGCCTCCCTGAGATCCTCCACGCCCTGTCTCCCTGGCCCCGGAGAGAGGCCTTACGGCGCGTCGGGACAGATCTCGTTTAAAACTATTTATTAGAAACGTTTTTAGGATGTAACTTTATAAATAAACATCAGTACTGAGCAGCTTCCGGCTGGCTCCTGGTTTAGGTAGCCAGCGGCTTCATTGGCTGTCACTGGGGGAGCAGGTGTGGGGCTCCCGCCTGGCTGCTGAGACACGGGGGGTGACCAGGTGGCCCGAGCGGTGCAGGGCTGGTGTAGGGAAGGAGGAGGTGGGTAGTGAGAGAGAAAATTGGAGGGGCGGCACACGGCAGTCTGCGAGTGGCTGAAGTGGCATGCTGCCATCAACTCCCCGTCCACACTGGGCCCCCCACCTGGCTGCCTTCTAGTCATCTGGTCTACCAGCCGACGGGCTCTGGTGCGAATGCTGCCGCCGGCGCCCAGCGGTCTCCTGCTTCCTTCTAGGAGGTGCGGGATGAGGTCCTCTGCTCTTGACTTGGGAGGGGATAGCCTGCAGGCCTCTGACCCCTGGACCCCTCAACCCCTAACCATTTCTGGTGCCCCGATCGTGGCCTGGTTTGTCTCCTGCCCCATCTTCCTCCTCTGACTTCAACGCCGTGTCATCACCATGACTGGGGCGTCGAGCCAGTTGGGTCTTTTTGTCCTGTATTACAACACAGTCTGGAAAAAACTGCCAGTGGCCGTTCCATTGCGCGAAAGTGCGGGCTGGTCCTCGTCTCTCCTGACCTGCACCGTCACGGAGCACTGCCGGGCCTGATGCTGCCCTCGGGGGGCAGGAGTTGTCCTGGGAACCCCGAGTTCTGTGTCACGTGGAGCTGGGCTGGGGCCGCCACTCCTGACGGGACCACCCGGGGTCTTCGGAGGCTCAAGGGGGGGGGGTGTCCCAGTCTCCACCCTCCCCCGAGGTACCGTTTGCGATTTGTTGTCTGGGGTGGGTGATGGTTTCAGCCTCGCCCTTGGCCTTCCTGACTGGCGTCTCTGACCCCAGAGAGGGTGTTGGTCATTTGCACATGTGAATCCCAGTTACATGCTTGGAGACCAGGAAGTGACGCCATTGCCCGCTGGGAGCCAGTCCTGGCAAGATTCCACTGTCAACAGCCTCCTGTGTCCCACCCTGGCAGGGCCCGTGAGGCCGTGCCAGAGGTCAGTGTCAGCTCAGGACCTGAATGCCCAGTGGTTCGCAAACGTCTGGACGTCCCCTCCCTCTCCCTGAGCGCAGCCAAGGAGTAGAGGGCCTAAGGGCCAGGTGGGCGGGGGCGTCTGGGGGAGTCTGTTGTGCACACCTGCTGTCGGGGGAGGGTCCTTCCTCTTGGAGCCCGGCCACCTCTGCAGTCCGTGGGCCCAGGCCTGGCTCTCTCTGCCCTGCAGCTGGAGCTCCTTCATGAGTGACCAGAGGCGGCCTCACACCTGGCCCCCAGCCACCTGCCCTGTCACCCTGCTGTCCGTGTATCTCAAACCCCCGGACGGGACGAGACCACCACCTGTGCCCAGAGGCAGGCCCCTGTCACCAGGCGCAGTGGGTGATCCAGCTCCAAACCCCATGGTATCAACTCTTCTTGGACCTCGGAGGCGACACGAAAACAAGTTTGGGGTGCAGGATGTTTATAAGGGAAGGAGGGGAGGTCTGACACGTGCATCCGGAGTCCCTCATGGGGCTTAAATGCAGGGTGTTTACACCCCGCCTGGCTAGGTCTCCCCGGCAGGTTACCCCGTGGGTGTCCTTAGAAGAGGTAGCAGAGCTTCACGTGAGGACACGGAAGGCGGCCTTCTGAGAGCCAGGACGGGGGCTCCGCCAGGAACCAAATTGGCCAGTGTCTTGACCTTGGACTTCCAGCTTCGAGAATTGGGAGAAATCAATGTCTGTGGTTAAGCCTCCGAGCCTGCGGTGTTTTGTCCCGGCAGCGACCGAGACAGGCTGCTCCTGATTCTTGAGCCGCGGCCGCAGCCTTCCCTGGAGTGGACTTTCTCTCTAAGCCTCCACAGGGTGCGTGTGCTCTCTGCAGCTGCCACTGCCTTGAAGAGCTCGGTCCCGAGATCGGCTGGGGCGTGGAGGGGTACCTCCAGACCCACACGTCCCTGCCCAGCCTCAAAGCCCTTCTGCAGTCGGCCAGCTCACCCGATGGCCCTGCCTGGACGACCAGCTGTGTGCTGGGCACCTCTCCCTCGGGCCAGCCTGGGGCTCCCTGCTCCACCGGGGCGGTCTGGGGAGGCCTCCGGGGGGCGCAGTTGAGCTGGGCCACCGCGTCTGAACTCTTGTCAAACGCTGATCCCCTTCCCTTCCCCACTTGCTTCGCTTCGAGGCACTTCATTCACGTGAACACAGAGAAAGCCAGTGCACTGTCTCACCCCGTGAGGGTTCAGACAGGGGCCGCGCGGAGCGCCCCCCTTCCAAAGGGGCCTGAAAAGTAACATGCTGTCAGCTGCCCCAACACCACTGGGCTCCCGCCCCGGGCAAGGCGCCAGGACTCCCAGAACCCCAGAAGGCGGGGGTGGGCCTTCCCGGGGCAGAGGGTGGGACGCTGCCGGCTTCTCCCCAGGAGCCCGTGGGGCGACTCACGGTTCCCCTCGGCCAGACACCCTCGCTGTGCCCGTCTGGGGAGAGTCCTGGTCCCTCGCTGGGTGAGGGCCCCGTCTGGGTCCCACGGCGGGGTCGTTTGAAGGCCAGGACCGCGGCCGCTGCAGATGGGAAGGCGCCCACCACCTGGGCTTCTAGGCCACAGCTGGCGCAGCGGGCGCCGGCCTTGTTCACTGAGCCAGAGGAAGCAGAGTCTGGGCACTGAGAGGCAGGGCGCCGTCGGGGGTGGCCTCCGTGCCCCAAGCCGCCTCCTGCCGTCAGCCCCAGGCTTGCGCCAGCTGTTACATCATCCCTTCACAGTGGCCAGCCACCGGCCGACTGAAGGGGCCCTGCGCCAGGCCAGCCTCAGGAGCCAGGCAGGCCCAGTTCCACTGCTGCCTCAAGCCTCCACTATACTGACTGACACAGACTGGGACCCTACTCTGGGCCCACCTGGGCTTCACGGAACCCACACCAAGCTGAGTGCCCGGTGCTGAGCCCAGGGCTGTGTCCAGGGCCAGGCCCTGCCTGGGGTCCCTGTTCTGTGGACATGCCACTGGGGGCCTCCCTCCCATGTGCCGTGGCCCTGGATGGCCCAGAGGGGCGGGCCAGGGGGTGTGCAGGTGAGGACGCCTCCTTTCCCGGGCTTTCCCAGAAGACTTTGCCCTGAACCGTCTGCTCGAGTTTTGTGGTAAAATCACTTCCTGCTCCAGGCACAGCAGGCAGCGCCTCCTCGGTGGGACCCGAGTCCTGCTCAGCCCGGAGCCTGGACCTTCTCTCTCACCATCCTCCCTCCCTCCCTAGGCCTGGTCAGCTTGGGGGCGGCAGAGCTTCCGGGGTGAGTGTCGGGATCCTGGTGCTCTGAGAGCGATTGTCAGGGAGGGCGCCCGGCGGGGCAGGGCTCCCGAGCAGCAGGCAGGATGGGGCCGGAGTGCGCGGGCCTGGCTCTCAGACGCTCCAGGCCCTTTCTGTCTGTCTCTACGTCTCTGTCTCTGTCTGCCCCTCTCCATTCCTAAGTAAGCCCTTCCTCTCTGTCTCTGCCTCTCTGTCTCTGCCTCTCTGTCTCTGTCTGCCCCTCTCCGTTCCTAAGCAAGCCCTTTCTCTCTGTCTCTACGTCTCTGTCTCTGTCTCTGTCTGCCCCTCTCCGTTCCTAAGCAAACCCTTTCTCTCTGTCTCTGCCTCTCTGTCTCTGTCTGCCCCTCTCCGTTCCTAAGCAAGCCCTTTCTGTCTGTCTCTACGTCTCTGTCTCTGTCTCTGTCTGCCCCTCTCCGTTCCTAAGCAAACCCTTTCTCTCTGTCTCTGCCTCTCTGTCTCTGTCTGCCCCTCTCCGTTCCTAAGCAAGCCCTCTCTCTCTGTCTCTGCCTCTCTGTCTCTGTCTGCCCCTCTCCGTTCCTAAGCAAGCCCTTTCTCTCTGTCTCTGCCTCTCTGTCTCTGTCTGCCCCTCTCCGTTCCTAAGCAAGCCCTTTCTGTCTGTCTCTACGTCTCTGTCTCTGTCTCTGTCTGCCCCTCTCCGTTCCTAAGCAAACCCTTTCTCTCTGTCTCTGCCTCTCTGTCTCTGTCTGCCCCTCTCCGTTCCTAAGCAAGCCCTTTCTCTCTGTCTCTGCCTCTCTGTCTCTGTCTGCCCCTCTCCGTTCCTAAGCAAGCCCTTTCTCTCTGTCTCTGCCTCTCTGTCTCTGTCTGCCCCTCTCCGTTCCTAAGCAAGCCCTTTCTGTCTGTCTCTACGTCTCTGTCTCTGTCTCTGTCTGCCCCTCTCCGTTCCTAAGCAAACCCTTTCTCTCTGTCTCTGCCTCTCTGTCTCTGTCTGCCCCTCTCCGTTCCTAAGCAAGCCTCGTTCAGTGTCCCGTTTATGGCTCTTGTAGCGTTGCTGAATTTCTTTTCTTCCCTGACGTGTAACAGATTTAACGGAGCTTTTGCTGCCGTTTGAAGTGAAGGGAAAAGGCACTTTCTTCCTGGGGACACTTGAGTTTTTATGACAACACGTGGCCCAGGACATGGCTGCTCCGTCAGAGGAAGAGTCCTTTCTAGTTGAGAGGACAAGCTTTGGGGCAGGCTGGGCCCGCCCGTCCCAGGAGCGCTCGGCTCTGCGGCTCTGGGGCCCTCTCCGTCTCCAGGGTTCTGGCCGCAGCCCGGGGGTGTCCAGTCTGTGCAGCGACCTTCAGGCCATTCCTCTCTGATCCCTGGCGAGTACAGGCTGCATCTGCCCAGACCGCACAGCCCCGAGTCCGGCCTGGGAGCCTGCTCACTCGGGGTCCCTGGGACCAGTGGCTGTGGAGGCTCAGTCAGGGGCACTCCTGTGCGCGATTTCCTAAGCCTCCCGCCTCCCACCCCGCTGCCCCGCCCCTTCCCCCCACCCCCACCCCGACACACAGGGCCAGGGCCTGTCCTCAGCTGCCTGGGACTCCTGGTCCCTTCACAAATCACCCAGGAAGTGAGGCTGCAGGCTGAGGAGCCAGCACTGGCTCGGGCTGGGCTGGGGCTGCGCCGTCCGGGGCCAGGCCAGGTCCCCTGCAGGTTCCGGGGCCTGGGCAGATGTGATGCCGGGGTGCCGGGGCATACGTGTGCATGTCTGTGAGCTCAGCCCTCATCCCCCAAGCCCCATGGACGGGACCGCCGGCATCTGCGCTCCCTGTCCACCATCTTGCTCCCCTAGTCCCTTCATTCTGAAGCCCCTCTGTGAGCACGTGCAGCTCCAGGTTGGACTGTCTGCACACGGGTCACCCAGAGAGTCATGACAATGAGGTGATAGGTGACGCATGGGGGTGGCGGTGGGGCTGGGTGGTCTTCGACCAGCCTGGGGTCAGCCAGGTGCAGGGCAGGGGCTGGCAGAAGAGCCGGGCACCCTCAGAGAATGGAAAGAAGCTGTCTGTGCCTGCAGTGCGGGGAGTGGGCTTGGGAACGAGGCAAGAGCTGAGGCTGGAGAAGCGTGTGAGGGTCCCGAGGCCGTTCCAGGAGCTGGGGTCTCACGTCTTGGGCAGTGTGTGCCCCATGTGTGCCTGCTTGACATCTGTCTCTGGCTGGAGTCTCAGGAACGACTGGGGGGAGGCGACCAACCAGAAGGCTTCTGCCTTTTGCAAGCGAGACAGGAGGGTGTCCCGGTGCGCGGGGACCGGGCGGGGGGCGCTGAGGGGAGAGGGCAGTGCTGTGGTCTGCTTGGAAAGCAAAGCCCGCAGAACGAGATGCTTCGTGCTTCCTTAATAGGTTTGGTTGTGCAGATGGACGTGAGGAGAACTGGGTGGGACCTTCCGACCCACGAGCATGGTGTAGCTATCCATTTTTGACAGTTTAATTTCTCTCAGCGATATTTTGTGGTTTTGAGCGTACCTGTTTTCCGTTCCTAGTTTGCTGAGAGTTTCTGTCATAAATGGTATTGAATTTTGTAAAATGATTGTTTTGCACCTATTAAGAGGATTATGTTCTCCTTTATTTTATTAATATAGCGAATTATATTGATGGATATTCTAATGTTAAAATAAACCTTACAATCTGGGATACTTGTGCATGGTGGCTTATTTGTTTTCTATATTGCTGGATTCAATCAGCTAAAAGTATTTTATTAAGGATTTTTGTGTCTATGTTCATACATGATGTTAATCTGTAGTTTTCTTGTAATACCATCTTTGTCTAGTTTTGCTATGAGGGTAAAGCTTGTCTTTGAAAATATGTTGGGAAGTGTTCCTCCTTATTTATTTTCAGAAAGTGTTTAAGATTAGCATTATTTCATCCTTAAATGTTTGATAGAATTCACCAGTGACATCATCTGGGTCAGGAGTTTTCTTTGTGGAAAGGTTTTTTAATTATAAATTCAACAACTTTAATAGATGCAGGCTATTCAAATTTTATATTTCTTCTACAAATTTTGGCAAGTTGTGACTTTCAAGGAATTTGTGAATTTCAACTGAGTTGTCAAATGTCTCTGCATAAAGTTATTAATAATGTTCCTTTATTATTATTCTAATGTCTGTAGGATCTAAATGATGTATCCTCCTTCATTCTTGATATTAGTAATTTATGGATTTTTTTCTTTTCTTTCCTTTTTTTTTGAATTTTTAAATTTTATTTTATTTACTTTTTTATACAGCAGATTCTTATTAGTCAACCATTTTATACCCATCAGTGTATACATGTCAATCCCAACCTCCCAATTCATCCCACCACCACCCCCCTTCCACTTTCCCCCCTTGGTGTCCATACGTTTGTTCTCTACACCTGTGTCTCAATTTCTGCCCTGCAAACCGGTTCATCTGTACCATTTTTCTAGAATCCACATATATGTGTTAATATACGATATTTGTTTTTCTCTTTCTGACTTACTTCACTCTGTATGACAGTCTCTAGATCCATCCACGTCTCAACAAATGACCCAATTTCGTTCCTTTTTATGGCTGAGTAATATTCCATTGTATATATGGACCACATCTTCTTTATCCATTCGTCTGTCGATGGGCATTTAGGTTGCTCCATGACCTGGCTGTTGTAAATAGTGCTGCAATGAACATTGGGGTGCATGTGTCTTTTTGAATTATGGTTTTCTCTGGGAATATGCCCAGTAGTGGGAGTGCTGGGTCATATGGTAATTCTACTTTTAGTTTTTTAAGGAACTCCATACTGTTCTCCATAGTGCCTGTATCAATTTACATTCCCACCAACAGTGCAAGAGGGTTCCCTTTTCTCCACGCCCTCTCCAGCATTTGTTGCTTGTAGATTTTCTGATGATTTCCATTCTAACTGGTATGAGGTGATACCTCATTGTAGGTTTTTTTTTTTCTTTCTTTCTTTTGTGGTACGCAGGCCTCTCACTCTCGTGGCCTCTCCCGTTGCGGAGCACAGGCTCCGGACACGCAGGCTCAGCGGCCATGGCTCACGGGCGCAGCCGCTCCGCGGCATGTGGGATCTTCCTGGACCGGGGCACGAACCCACGTCCCCTGCATCGGCAGGCGGACTCTCAACCACTGCGCCACCAGGGAAGCCCGTTCTCATTGTAGTTTTGATTTGCATTTCTCTAATTATTAGTGATGTTGAGCAGCTTTTCATGTGCTTCTTGGCCATCAGTATGTCTTCGTTGGAGAAATGTCTATTTAGGTCTTCTGCCGATTTTTTTTTTTTTTTTTTTGCGGTACGCGGGCCTCTCACTGTTGTGGCCTCTCCCGTTGCGGAGCACAGGCTCCAGACGCGCAGGCTCAGTGGCCGTGGCTCACGGGCCTAGCTGCTCCGCGGCATGTGGGATCTTCCCGGACCGGGGCACGAACCCACGTCCCCTGCATCGGCAGGCGGACTCTCAACCACTGCGCCACCAGGGAAGCCCTTCTGTCCATTTTTGTATTGGGTTGTTTTTTTTTTAATATTGAGCTGCATGTTTATACATTTTGGAGATTAATCCTTTGTCCGTTGATTCGTTTGCAAATATCTTCTCCCACTCTGAGGGTTGTCTTTTTGTCTTGTTTATGGTTTCCTTTGCTGTGCAAAAGCTTTGAAGTTTCATTAGGTCCCATTTGTTTATTTTTGTTTTTATTTCCATTACTCTAGGAGGTGGAGCAAAACATATCTTGCTGTGATTTATGTAAAAGAGTGTTCTTCCTATGTTTTCCTCTAAGAATTTTATAGTGTCCGGTCTTACATTTAGGTCTCTAATCCATTTTGAGTTTATTTTTGTGTATAGTGTTAGGGAGTGTTCTAATTTCATTCTTTTACATGTAGCTGTCCAGTTTTCCCAGCACCACTTATTGAAGAGACTGTCTTTTCTCTATTGTATATCCTTGCCTCCTTTGTCATAGATTAGTTGACCATAGGTATGTGGGTTTATCTCTGGGCTGTCTATCTCGTTCCATTGATCTACATTTCTGTTTTTGTGCCGGTACCATATTGTCTTGATTACCGTAGCTTTGTAGTATAGTTTGAAGTCAGGGACTCTGATTCCTCCAGGTCCGTTTTTTTCCCTCAAGACTGCTTTGGCTATTCAGGGTCTTTTGTGTCTCCATACAAATTTTAAGATTTTTTGTTCTAGTTCTGTAAAAAATGCCATTGGTAAGTTGATAGGGATTGCATTGAATCTGTAGATTTCTTTGGGTAGTATAGTCATTTTCACAATATTGATTCTTCCAATCCAAGAATATGGTATATCTCTCCATCTGTTGGTATCATCTTTAATTTCTTTCATCAGTGTCTTATAGTTTTCTGCATACCCGTCTTTTGTCTCCCTAGGTAGGTTTATTCCTAGGTATTTTATTCTTTTTGTTGCAATGGTAAATGGGAGTGTTTCCTTAATTTCTCTTTCAGATTTTTCATCATTAGTATATAGGAAAGCAAGAGATTTCTGTGCATTAATTTCGTATCCTGCAACTTTACCAAATTCATTGATTAGCTCTAGTAGTTTTCTGGTGGCATCTTTAGGAATCTCTAAGTATAGTATCATGTCATCTGCAAACAGTGACAGTTTTACTTCTTCTTTTCCAATTTGTATTCCTTTTATTTCTTTTTCTCCTTTGACTGCTGTGGCCAGGACTTCCAAAACTATGTTGAATAATAGTGGCGAGAGTGGACATCCTTGTCTTGTTCCTGATCTTAGAGGAAATGCTTTCAGATTTTCACCATTGAGAATAATGTTTGCTGTGGGTTTGCCATATATGGCCTTTATTATGTTGAGGTAAGTTCCCTCTATGCCCACTTTCTGGAGAGTTTTTATCATAAATGGGTGTTGAATTTTGTCAAAAGCTTTTTATGCATCTATTGAGATGATCATATGGTTTTTCTCCTTCAATTTGTTAATATGGTGTATCACATTGATTGATTTGCATATATTGAAGAATCCTTGCATCCCTGGGATAAACCCCACTTGATCGTGGTGTATGATCCTTTTAATGTGTTTTTGGATTCTGTTTGCTGGTATTTTGTTGAGGATTTTTGCATCTATATTCATCAGTGATATTGGTCTGTAGTTTTCTTTTTATGTAGTATCTTTAGTTTTGGTATCAGGGTGACGGTGGCCTCATAGAATGAGTTTGGGAGAGTTCCTTCCTCTGCAATTTTTTGGAAGAGTTTGAGAAGGGTGGGTGTTAGCTCTTCTCTAAATGTTTGATAGAATTCACCTGTAAAGCCATCTGGTCCTGGACTTTTGTTTGTTGGAAGATTTTTACTCACAGTTTCAATTCCATTACTTGTGATTGGTCTGTTCATATTTTCTATTTCTTCCTGGTTCAGTCTTGGAAGTTTATACCTTTCTAAGAATTTGTCCATTTCTTCCAGGTTGTCCATTTTATTGGCATAGAGTTGCTTGTAGTAGTCTCTTAGGATGCTCTGTATTTCTGCGGTGTCTGTTGTAACTTCTCCTTTTTCATTTCTAATCTTATTGATTTGAGTCTTCTCCCTCTTTTTCTTGATGAGTCTGGCTAATGGTTTATCAATTTTGTTTATCTTCTCAAAGAACCAGCTTTTAGTTTTATTGATCTTTGCTATTGTTTTCTTTGCTACTATTTCATTTATTTCTGCTCTGATCTTTATGACTTCTTTCCTTCTGCTAACTTTGGGTTTTGTTTGTTCTTCTTTCTCTAGTTCCTTTAGGTGTAAGGTTAGATTGTTTATTTGAGATTTTTCTTGTTTCTTGAGGTAGGCTTGTATAGCTATAAACTTCCCTCTTAGAACTGCTTTTGCTGCATCCCATAGATTTTGGATTGTCGTGTTTTCATTGTCATTTGTCTCTAGGTATTTTTTGATTTCCTCTTTGATTTCTTCAGTGATCTCTTGGTTATTTAGTAACGTATTGTTTAGCCTCCATGTGTTTGTGTTTTTTACATTTTCTTCCCTGTAATTGATTTCTAATCTCATAGCGTTGTGGTCAGAAAAGATGCTTGATGTGATTTCAATTTTCTTAAATTTACTGAGGCTTGACTTGTGACCCAAGACGTGATCTATCCTGGAGAATGTTCCGTGCACACTTGAGAAGAAAGTGTAATCTGCTGTTTTTGGATGGAATGTCCTATAAATATTAATTAAATCTATCTGGTCTATTTTGTCATTTAAAGCTTCTGTTTCCTTGTTTATTTTCATTTTGGATGATCTGTCCATTGGTGTAAGTGAGGTGTTAAAGTCCCCCACTATTATTGTGTTACTGTTGATTTCCTCTTTTATAGCTGTTAGCAGTTGCCTTATGCATTGAGGTGCTCCTGTGTTGAGTGCATATATATTTATAATTGTTATATCTTCTTCTTGGATTGATCCCTTGATCATTATGTAGTGTCCTTCCTTGTCTCTTGTAACATTCTTTATTTTAAAGTCTATTTTATCTGATATGAGTACTGCTACTCCAGCTTTCTTTTGATTTCCATTTGCCTGGAATATCTTTTTCCATCCCCTCACTTTCAGTCTGTATGTGTCCCTAGGTCTGAAGTGGGTCTCCTGTAGACAGCATATATATTGGTCTTGTTTTTGTATCTATTCAGCAAGCCTGTGTCTTTTGGTTGGAGCTTTTAATCCATTCACGTTTAAGGTAATTATCCATGTGTATGTTCCTATGACCATTTTCTTAATTGTTTTGGGTTTGTTTTTGTAGGTCCTTTTCTTCTCTTGTGTTTCCCACTTAGAGAAGTTCCTTTAGCATTTGTTGTAGAGCTGGTTTGGTGGTGCTGAATTCTCTTAGCTTTTGCTTGTCTGTAAAGCTTTTGATTTCTCCATCGAATCTGAATGAGATCCTTGCCGGGTAGAGTAATCTTGGTTGTAGGTTCTTCGCTTCCATCACTTTAAGTATATCATGTCACTGCCTTCCGGCTTGTAGAGTTTCTGCTGAGAAATCAGCTGTTAACCTTATGGGAGTTCCCTTGTATGTTATTTGTTGTTTTTCCCTTGCTGCTTTCAATAATTTTTCTTTGTCTTTAATTTTTGCCAATTTGATTATTATGTGTCTCGGCGTGTTTCTCCTTGGGTTTATCCTGTATGGGACTCTCTGCGCTTCCTGGACTTGGGTGACTATTTCCTTTCCCATGTTAGGGAAGTTTTCAACCATAATCTCTTCAAATATTTTCTCGGGTCCTTTCTCTCTGTCTTCTTCTGAGACCCCTATAATGTGAATGTTGTTGCGTTTAATGTTGTCCCAGAGATCTCTTAGGCTGTCTTCATTTCTTTTCATTCTTTTTGCTTTATTCTGTTCTGCGGTAGTGAATTCCACCATTCTGTCTTCCAGGTCACTTATCCGTTCTTCTGCCTCAGATATTCTGCTATTGATTCCTTCTAGTGTAGTTTTCATTTCAGTTATTGTATTATTCATCTGTTTGTTTGTTCTTTAATTTTTCTAGGTCTTTGTTAAACATTTCTTACATCTTCTTGATCTTTGTCTCCATCCTTTTTCCAAGGGCCTGGATCATCTTCACTATCATTATTCTGAATTCTTTTTCTGGAAGGTTGCCTATCTCCACTTCATTTAGTTGTTTTTCTGGAGTTTTATCTTGTTCCTTCATCTGGTACAAAGTCCTCTGCCTTTTCATCTTGTTTATCTTTCTGTGAATGTGGTTTTTGTTCCACAGGCTGCAGGATTGTAGTTCTTCTTGCTTCTGCTGTCTGCCTTCTGGTGGATGAGGCAATCTAAGAGGCTTGTGCAAGTTTCCTGCTGGGAGGGACTGGTGGTGGGCAGAGCTGGGTGTTGCTCTGGTGGGCAGAGCCCAGTAAAACTTTAATTCACTTGACTGCTGATGGGTAGGGCTGGGTTCCCTCCCTGTTGGTTGTTTGGCCTGAGGCAACCCAACACTGGAGCCTTCAGGCTCTTTGGTGGGGCTAGTGGTGGACTCTGGAAGGGCTCACACCAGGGAGTACTTCCCAGAACTTCTGCTGCCAGTGTCCTTCTCCTCACGGTGACCCACAGCCACCCACTGCCTCTGCAGGAGACCCTCCAACACTAGAAGGTAGGTCTGGTTCAGTCTCCCGTGGGGTCACTTCCCCTGGGCCCTTCCCCTGGGTCCCTCCCCTGGGTCCCAATGTGCACACTAATTTGTGTGCGCCCTCCAAGAGTGGAGTCTCTGTTTCCCCCAGTCCTGTCAGAGTCCTGCAATCAAATCCCGCTAGACTTCAAAGTCTGATTCTCTAGGAATTCCTCCTCCCATTGCCCTAGCCCTAGGTTGGGGAGCCTGACGTGGGGCTCAGAACCTTCACTCTAGTGGGTGGACTTCTGTGGTATAAGTGTTCTCCAGTTTGTGAGCCAACCAACCAGCAGTTATAGGATTTGATTTTATTGGATTGCACCCCTCCTACCTTCTCATTGTGGCTTCTCCTTTGTCTTTGGATGTGGGGTATCTTTTTTGGTGAGTTCCAGTGTCTTCCTGTCAATGACTGTTCAGCAGTTAGTTGTGATTCTGGTTTTTTTGCAAGAGAGAGTAAGAGCACGTCCTTCTACTCTGCCATCTTGATTCAGGCTCCAATACATAATCTTGTATTATGTGTGTTTTACAAAATGAGGATAAAGATGAACACAGAGATCATCTGGCCACAGCTAGTAAGTAGCAAGCGCTGGGATTTAAAGTCAGTCTGTTTGTATCCAGTCTGAGTTCCATTGCCTCCAGCTGATCAAGGAGTGAATGATCCTTTGTCTGGATTTTTTTTTCTTGATCAGTTTAGCCAGAGGTTTACCAGCTTCATTGATCTTTTCAAAGAACCAACTTCCATTTTATTGATATTTCTCTGTTGTAATTTTTCTATTATATTACTTTTACCTTTTCTTATTTCCTTTCTTCTACTTACTTGGGTTTAGTTTGTTGTTGTTGTTGTTTTATAGCTTCCCAAAGTGAAATCTTAGATGAATGATTTTAGGCCTTTTCTCTTTCCCAGTATCAGCACTTAAAGCTACAAGTTTTTCTCTAAACACTGCATTAGCTTTATCTCACAAATATTGATAAGTTGTGTTTTCATATCAATTAGTTCAAAATATTTTCTGATTTCCCTTTGATTACCTATTTAACCTTGAGTTTGTTATACTTATGTTGCTTAATTTCCAAATATTTGGGCATTCTTTAGATAGCTTATATCTTTTGCTACTGATTTCTCATTTAGTTGTGTTGTATTTGAAGAACATATTCTATATGATTTAAATCCTCTTAATTGTTTTGAGACTTGCTTTCTGGCCCAGTATATAGCCTATTTTGGGGACTATTCATGTGTACTTGAAAAGAATGGGTATTCTGCTCTTGTTGGGTATGCTGCTCTGTGGACATCAGTGTGGGCAAGTCGATTGATGTTGTTCAAGTCTACTGTATCCTTAATAATTTTTTTCTCAGTTACTGAGAGAGGAGTGTCAAAATAACCTATCATAAGTGTGGATTTGTCTATTTATTCTTCTGAGTTGATCCTTTTATCAATATGAAGTGTCATCTTTTTATCTCCAGTAAGAGTCCCTGTATTGAAGTCTACTTAGATATCAATACAGCCATCCCAAATTTCTTATGAGTAGTGTTTTCATTTTACATCTTCTTCCATTCTTTCACTTTGTTTTCATTTTTTGCTTTTAATCTATCTATTTGTTTAAAGTGTATATCATTTAGAGAGTATATTGTCACTTCTTGCATTTTTAATCAGTTTGATAATATTTGCCTTTTAATTGGAGTGTTTAGACCAGTTATATTTAATGTGATTATTGATATGGTTGGGCTAGATCTACCATCTTGCTATTGTTTTCTATTTATCTCATCTATTCTTTGTCTCTTTTCCTCCCACTTTTGGATTGAGTACTTTGTTTCATATTCCATTTATGTCCTCCGTTGGTTTATTTATTATGCCTCCCTGTTTTATCTTTTCAATGATTGCTATTGTGCTTACAATCTGCATATTTAACTTATCAATGACTGATTAGATGTAGGAGGGAGTGGAAATTGTGTGTTAAGAATGACACTCAAATATCTGGCCTGGGCCACAAGAGGGATCATTCTCTGAGATGGGGAACTCTGAAGGAAGATTACAGCATGGGGGTATGATGAAGGGGCTTGATGATGTGGTCAGTTCTGGTCAAGTTGCGCTTAAAGTGCTTGTTATATGTCCAAGAGAAGATGCCTTGTGGACAGTCCATGTGTGGTCCAGAGGTCTGGGCTGGAGCTGGCAGAGGGGTCAGGGGATAGGGGTGATTCTTGAATCAACAGGACTGGGTGAATCTGTATGGAGAGTGTGTGATGGGGCGAGAAAGGGCCCAGGACCAAACCCCAGCAAACCCCAAGTTAGGGACCCAGATGGAGAACAACAGGGATGTGAGAGGAGAAGCCAGAGAGGAAAGAGCAAAATAAGGCGAGTGCACCACCGTCTCAGAGCCAGAAGGGCAGTGGCCCAACAGTTAGCCTGTGCCCTGGGTCCTGCGGCCAGATCCAGACAGCATGCAAGGGGGCCTCAGAGGCCATCTGAGGCCCTCCCCCTTACCTGTGCACAGGTACCTGGTGTGCATTAGACCTAGTTAACATTTCATTAAAACATTTTAAAAGTAAAGAACTAGGGATAGTTCACCTCTGCACAGTGCTGCTGGGAGATGGAACAAGGTGGTCTGCCAGGGCCTGCTGGGTCTACGACATGGCAGCCAGAGGGCCCTCAGGGAGGATGCCTCTATGTGCTGACCATGGTGGGTCCCAAATCCCAGTGGCGGAGCAAGGAGGGGTTGGGAGAAGCAGACACTGTGCATGCAGACGTCTTTTGTCTTTTGGGAGAACGTATGGGCCTGAGGCACTTACTGTCCTCTAGCCAGGCTCTGCAGAGGGCTGGGCCCCCAGGGGAGGCAAGCAGTCAGCCAGACCCAGGCCAGGCTTCTCCAGAGGGGAAGTGCAGCGGGGGGAGCATCGCAGCACCATGGCCGACAAGGGGCCCATCCTCTCGGCCGGCAGCACTTCCCTGGGGACGGGTCTCACGAGTTGTGTCGTGCTCTGTCCTGCTCCGGAAGCTGCTCTTGCAGCCAGCCCCCCCCGCCCCCCCGCCGGGGCACGGTCCGCACGCCCCACCCCTCTTCTGGCCACTTATCTAAACAGGAGCAGCCCCAGCAGCTTTCCACAGCCCTGCAGTCTGACGAATCTGCCCCAGTACTGACTTCCTGGAAGTGCAGCCCCACCACATGGGGCTGTGCAGACTGACCCTGACCTCAAGCAGGAGACCAGCTGCTTGGCTCAGGGGCTGCCAGAGGGCGCTCAGCAGATAGTGGGGGGAAACGAACAGCTGGTGGATGGGGTGGCAGGCCTGCTGCAAGGGGCCCAGAACGGGCAGGTGGGGGATATAAGAGCAGAGGTTGGTGGCCCAGGTGAGGGTGAGCAGGTGCGAGGGTAGGGCCCATGAATCCGCCCTGAACTGCTGTACATATACGTGTACGCATGTATACATATATGTGTAGACATGTATCTGTGCCTGTGATCGCGTCTGTGTGTCTATGTGCGTGTGTGTATATGTATGTGTGCATGTGTGTGTGCGTGCACGTGTGTGTACGTGCGTGTGTATATACATACATGTGCATAGGTGGGTGGGGTGCTTGTTAAGTTGGGCTCGCCCCAGACAGACCGGCTGAAACCAGCCTGAGCTAAAGGCCGGCTGCTCTTAGGGAAGGGGGGAAGGGGGAAACCCTTCGTGGAGAGACAGGAGCCTTTCAAGGGAGACGCGCCCCTCCTGCTCTGAATCCAGCTGCTGACTTTAAGGCAAGGATGATGTGTGCTGGGCACACACTTGGGTTGCTCTCTGCCCATTGGACTCCCCAGCCCGAGGTCGTCGCCGGGAGCAGGGCCTGGGAGCTGCTGTTGGGCAGTGGGGGCCCCTGCAGGGGACTGGCCACCTGGTGAGGAAGGAGGGCGGAGAGTGGGCAGGGGATGCCCGGGTGGGGCGGCGCGGGCCGGGATGGCCATCTCTGCTGGGAAGGGAAGCCCGAGACCAGGTGGGATGCTGGCGCTGGAGGGCCGCCCGGGGACGTGGAGTCCCAGGGGGGACTGTCATGGGGCCAGCAGCTGCCTTCCAGGCAGAGAAACCCTGGGCAGAGAAAGGGGAAGGAGACCATGGAGCAGGCAGGAACCTGCGGTTGGAGCAGCACCATGGCCCACCAACCGCCCCTGCGGGAGGGGTCCCGGGGTTCAGGGCAGGTGATGGAGCGGGCGGCCTGGGAGCCGCCCCAGAGGAGGCCCGATGGGCCGTCAGGCGCCCCTGCCCTCAGCCAGCTGGGAGAGGACTGGACATCCCTGGCTTGGCCTCTGTTGGGCGCCAAGGGGTCCCAGGGCGAAGGGAGCACGGGGGTAGGAAGGGGCTGCAGAGCATAGGAGGGCGGAAGCGGGGTCTGTCTGGGGGCACCAGGGGTTTACGAGGGGGACTGGGTGGGGGAGCTTGCAGTGAGAGAGTAGTGGCGCCGGGACGGCCGGACGCCAGGGATGCCCGTCCCAGGGCACCGGAGTGCGTGCCCTGGACCCATGGCCTCTGTCCGCCGGGCCCCTGGCCTGTGTGGTGGTCACAGACGGAGGGACATTCCAGAGCCTGGAGAGCATCTGCCGCGCTGGCTGTCTGACCAGAGGACCACAGGCTCCCTGCCCCGGATGTGCCTGCTCGTTCCTGGAAACAGGGCAGCCATCCTTGGGCCGCTCAGAGCCGGCCCCCCGTGGGCTCCCTGGCCGGGTGGGGACCGGGTGGCAGTGGAGGCCAGAGGCCGAGGGCAGGCATGCGGCGTGGCCGCCACGTCCTCCCTGGTGTTTCCAAGCCCGGTGCTCTCCCTCTCTGGCTGCGTCCCACTGACTCCACCGTTTGAGGGGGAAACACGAGCCCGTGCGGGTGACACAGTGGGCGTCCAAAGGTGGCCTGTGGGAGCTGGCCTCCCTGTCCCCTGTCTGCGGCACAGCCAGGCCCTGAGGGCGGCTGCCAGGGCTCTGGCACCCCCTGCCCTCCTGCCCACACCCTTCCCCGCTCAGCCACATTTGCTGAGTGGGTGAACGAATGAGCGAACGGGGGGCAGGTTGAGCAGGGCGGGCCTCAGAGGCCACGTAGTGGCTTTGTGGAAGGACAGAGGTGGCAGCCGCAGGGGCAGGGGCTGGAGGCCTTCCGCGGGAGGGCCCCTGCTGGCCGTGGTGGCATCTGCCACTGAGCCAGGCGGGGCTGGCAGGCAGGAGGTGGGGTCTAGGAGGGAGGCGGGTGGCAGAGCTGCCGGCTGCCGCGCGTGCCCCCGGCCAGTGGGCAGTGCACGGAGATGAGTCGTGGGTCGTGCCCGAGGCCCTGCGCTGGCGGCCGGGTGAGCGCCAGGCTTGGCACAGGGCAAGTCTTGGGTTGAGGGCACCTCGGGCCGAAGAGCTGGACTCGGGCAGGCAGCCCCTCCCGTTCCACGTGCCCTTGCTGACCGGCCGCCTCATCTGCCCACCTAACGCAGACCCTTCCCCAGCCACGCACCTGTGTCTCTATTTTTATAAACTTTTTATTACGGGAAGCTCAGCTGTATATCAAGGTAGGGAGTCTAGTACAGAGAACCCCAGGTCTCCTGCCCCATGAGGATCAACTCCCCGGCTCCTGTCCAATTCCAGCCACTGTGTCACCCCAGCCAGTGACACTTGAGTGCGCTTCCAGCAGACAGGAGGCCAGCCAAGGTGCCAGGAAGGCGCCCGAGGACAGAGGGCTGATTCCTGGCCTCGTCCCCTTGCTGGCCGATTCCCAATGTCCAGTCACAGAAGGATGCCTTCCGCAGGTGGCTCTCCCCAGGTGGCGGGCAGTTGGGCCTGCGAGGCCCCATCTGGCCGTGCCTCTGGTCTGTGGATCCCACCGCCGGGTCCCCTGAGGGGCTGTGAGGCTGTGGGCAGAGCCGGGGACCTGGGCTCATCCATTGCCCCTGAGAGAGAGAGAGAGAGAGAGAGAGACCGACCAACCTGCAGGGAGACAAAGGGAGTGAGGCTGGGAAGAGCCAGGCCGGGGGGTGGGAGGCAGACCCAGCAGAGAAGGGCTCCTAGAGGCCAGCGGCTGCTGGGTGAGGGGACGGGGGGACGGTGCCGGAGAGGAGGGGGCGAGGGGGCAGCCCGGACCGGAAGGGTCTGTCCCCTGCCTCTCCCGGCCTTCCTCTGGGGAGCTGAGGCTGGTCTGATGGCTCAGGGGGGACCCAGGGCCCAGGGCCTGCGGGGGAGAAGCAGCCCGCCCAGTGCGAACAGGGCCGGCAGCGGTTCAGGGTGCGGGGGCTCGAGTGGCTGGAGTGAGGACCCGGGACAAGGCTGAAGGGACTGGGAGGAAGAGCGGGCGGCCCAGGGCAGGGCTGCCGGCCAGCGGGAGGAGGGCGAGGGGGATCCTCTTCCTCCCCCGAGCTGTGTCCCCATCGCCCGCAGTTTCCTGAGGGGTGTGCTCCCATCCTCCTCCACTCCCCGTGTGGCGTCCTGCAGTCACCCCCGCCTTGCCCCACTACGGTGAGAGCAGGGGCAGATGACAGGGCCCCCAGGCTGGCTTTTGGCCAAACCAGCGGGAGGCGGGAGGGATGTTTCCCAGGCCTGGTTTTCGAGAAGAGGGGAACAGAAAGTACCTGCCGTGACAGAAGCCCACGCCTCCTCTCTCAGCCTCGCAGGGATGCCAGGCCCAAGGCTGAGCCCAGGGCCCACGGGCCCACGGGCCCACGCCATCCCGGCCAGGCGCCTGGGCCAGGGTGAGGCAAGTGAGGCCTCGGCCCGGCACATCTACGAGGCCCCACAGAAGTCAGTAATCAAGATAAAGTCTCCTTTGGTGCAATATTTCAATACACCAGAGATAATGCAGAATCCACGAGAACAGAGAGTCAGCTATACTAGATTAAAGGCAGGTGGTGGGAGATGGAAGACCAGCCTCCACGGCCCGCCAGGCTCACCAGCCTCCACGGCCCGCCAGGCTCTGGAGGTGCCTGCTGCGCAGGGTCCCCCTCCGCCTGCGCCAACGGCCACATCTCCCTGCGGGCGGTCCAGCTGCCCCGTCCGCCCAGCTGTGCTGGGGATCGTGCAAGAGAGGTTGTGGCTCATCTCCAGCCTTCTGTCCCGGAGCCGAGGCAGGCGTCGTGCTTCCATCTTCCAGGAAGCCCCTCCCCCTCTCCACTCCTCCCACCTCCCAGGTCCAGCTCCAGGGCCTCCTCCTTCAAGAAGCCTCCAGGTCCTGACCTGCCCTCTGTGAAGCCTCGCGCTGCCCCGTGCTGGGTACGCCCACCTGGCCATGGCCCCCGCCCCCGCCCCCCGCCAGCCATGTCCAGCACGCTTGCCCACGCGTGGGGCGGCGAGGGTGGGCACAGAAGAGGGGCAGACCGTAGTGTAGAGTGAGGTCGGAGTGGACACAGAGTGTATGTAGCCTGGGGAGGACAGCCTGGGTGGGTCAAGGCCCTTGGCCAGGGGCCACACTGCCCGGCTCAGGACACCCCACCTGGGTGTCCTCAGGGTCCTTCGTCCTCTTTCTCGGCCAGGGTCCTGAATCCCCCACTCTCAGGGCTTTGTCCCCTCCTTGACCCTGACGGCAGGGGCCTCGCTGCCACCCGAGGTGAGGAAGCTAGGGCCCGGGAAGCAGTGAGGTTCCCGGCTGGCGGTGCGGTAGGGGCCCTGGGCCACGTCCAGAGCCTACGCTGGAGTGACTCCGCCTCCGGGGGGCACGTCCCTCGAAGGGAGGCTTACCTAGATAGGGTGGGTAGTGATGCCTATCTCCCAGCTGCAGCTGTTGCCAGCAGCCTTTTTCTCTCAAACCCCAAACGTTCGGAGGGGTGGGGGGCCGGGAGGAAGGGGCAGGAGAGACCCTCCTTCAGACATGCGCCTGGACCGCCACCACCCACGGGCCTGCCACGTGGGCTCCCTAGCACGTGCAAAGCCGGAGAGGAGGGTGCTGGGACGAGGCGCGGGGGGCTCCACGGTGGGTGCCAGCAGTGGGATCCTTCCCAGTCCTTCTCTGAGGAGGGTCCTTTATGGTTTTGAGACCAGCCGGCAGTGAGAATGGGCCAGGCCTCTCGGAGCCCCGGGGATCCAGTGGGACTTGAGGAAAGGACCCGGCCCTCCCCTGAGCAGCCCCAGCTCCCTCCACTGGGAGGGAGCTGGCCGAAGGGCCAGTAGACGGAAGGGCCGTGGGGCAGGGAGGTGGGGAGAGACGCTCCATCCCACTCCAGGCCGACAGGGTTCTGAGCCTGCGGCCACTCCTGTTTGCAGCGCCCCGCTATGGGCCAAGAATCTGCTTGTTCCTTGGCGCTGGCCACCCGGTTGGATTCTCCGGTTGGGGCCCCTGCTGACCGGTGAACGGGATTTGTTGAGGCCCTACTATGCGCAAGAGTGGGTGGGGTCCCAGAACAAGGACACAGTAGACATTCAGGGGAAGCCCTGTGGAGGACGCCAGGCAGGGTGGGGGGCTAGGGAGGGGCCAGGGGAGGAGGCTGGGGAGGCTGGGGGTCGGGGGACGGGCAGAGAGCAGGCAAGGCAGGGGAGGAGCCCACGGGGGGACCCTCAGGCCTGGGTCTGGAGGGTGGAGCCCGGGCCCTCCTCAGGGGCCTCTGGGCAGGGTCTCTGCAGGCTTAGGAGGCCTGGGCCAGCCACTCCCCTTCTCGGGCCTCAGTTTCTGCCTGTGGAGATGGGCAGGGCTGGGGTCGGAGCTCTCGCAGCCCCTGGCAGTCTGTGCAGAGAGAGGTGCTGAGGCCAGGTGCTGCGGGACCCAAGCGGAGGGCTGCGTAGCCCGGAGGTGGGCTCTGCAGGGGGCGGGAGTAGCCCTTTGAGCAGGGTGTCCCAGCCCTGAGCTCAGAGTGGGGAGAAGAGAACGCCCCGGGAGGGCCTGGCGGAGCGGGGGAGGAGAACACTCTAGACCAGGGGAAGGGATGGTCTGGAAAGAAGGCCCCTGAGGAGGTGGGTGTGACGAGGTGCAGCTGGTGGAGGGGAGGGACGAGCCTGCGGCTGGAGCAGAGCTGCAGGAAGCCCCCGTGTGTCCGCGGTCACCCCGTCAGCGTCAGCGTGGGTGTAGTGCGTGCGAAGGTGCAGGGCCTTCCTGCCAGCGTGCCGGGGTGGCGTGCGGGCACCGACCGCAGCCACGGGGCTCAGCCCTGGGAAAGGCTCAGCGCCATCCAGAGAGGCCAGAGACGATGGGAGAGAGGGTGCCTCCGCGCCGCCTGGTGGTCTGGACTCGCTAGCTCGGGCCGTCTCCAGAGCGAGTGCTGTCTTAGCAAGCACACCACTCCTCTGGAGGTGTTGACACAGGCGGCCTCTGGCACCCCACTTCCTCTCCCAGAAACTCCCCCAGGCAGCCCTGGGGTGGGGCTGGTGCAGGTGGTGGGGAGCCATGTCACCCCGACTCTGCTGTCATCAGCCTGCCCACCGCCTGCCGGCTTGAAGGAGGCGTACAGTCAGGGGGACCGGCTCACCTCAGCCCTGCTTCCCCACCACCCCCATCAGGTAGCACCTGCGTAGGCTTTGGCAGCTCAGTGCCAGCAGGCCAGCACCCCTGGGGCCAGGGGTCTCAGAGCGGAATGAGGGCTGGGATGGGGTCTCAGCAGGTGAGGGCTGGAATGGGGTCTCAGCAGGTGGGGGCTGGGATAGGGTTTTGAACCTCAGCAGAGTGTCCTGATGGAGGAGATCTGCGGGAGGTGATGGTCTAGAAAGGGGGCAGAGCGTGGACAGCAGTGCAGAGGAACTTAGGGTGTCTCCCAGGGCCTGGGCTCCCACCTCATTAAGTCTCTGAAATGTATCCGTGGGTGGAGACAAGCATCTGAAGCTGGAGGAGGAGGCATCTGAGTGGGGTTTTCCTCGCACAGTGAGCGCTGCCTTGTGAAACTTGTCCTGGATCCTGGGCTATTTCTAAAGTGGGGTCACAGCTCCAGAGGTTGCTATGGTGCCCAGGCAACGGGGGTCTGTGCCCACTCTCTGCCCCAGATCCCATTCAGGGAGTCTGCGGGGTTCCTTGGGGGGCCAGCAGGGAGGGCTGGCGGGAGGCTGCGCTGTGCTCGGACCTCCCAAACATGACCAGACTTATCTCCAGGTGACAGCAAAGGTATTTCAGCGCATAATCAGAGGGTGGCTTCCTACGTCTTGCAGGGGAAGCCGACTGATCTCACTGTCACCCCTGGAGCAGGAAGCGACACCTCTGACGTCCTCCTACCCCTCGGGCCAGCCTCCCCCAGCAGGAACTGGCAGAGGGCCCCTGACAGCCGAGGACCCTGAGCACCGGCCGTGCTGCGAGGGGCCGTAGCTGCCACAGGGCAATGGTGCACAGTGTCTGTTGGAGGTGACAGGTCTGTACATCCAAGCAGGAGGCCAGCTGGGGCCCCTGTTCTCCACAGAGGGCCCCACGCCCTCGCCTGGCACAGGCAGGGACCTCAACTGGTTGCCATGCCTTCTGGGGACCCCATGCTATTTGAGCTGGACCTTGAGACTTGACTCCCCAAACTTTTTTCACCCTAAAGGACAGAGATGAGGCGCCACGAGCAAGGCATTTCCTCAGGGTCTCGTGTGCACCTTGAGACGCTTGCAAAGTTGGTGTCCTTCTCCCTGACAGTTAGTTTGTTTTATTATAAAAGGGAAAATTGAAAGACTGCAGTTAGATTTTTTAACTTTCCTGCACAAAATATTGGGCCACGCTGAGGCTACACTGAAAGTTATACGCCCCGGGGTGTGTGGACCGGGGCCCAGACCCTAGGCAGCCGTCTGCGTGGAGGGCATCAAGGGAGGGGACAGGCCTGCCTCCTCTTCTCCCGCCCAGGCAGTGCCCTGGGTTGCGGGTGATCCAGAAGAGACAGCAGCCACCCACGGGTGCCGCACCACTGGCCCGAGTAGCGAGGGGCAGGCCCTGGACCCAGCTCGGGTGGGGAGGGGCACGGAGGACCCCCTGTGGCAGCTGGGCCTGCAGAATCAGGGGACATTCCCAGTAGGCTCCGCGGGCTCTGGGCTGGGGGTGCCACACGCAGCTGGCCTGGCTGCGGCCAGCAGGGCAGGCGGACGGGAAGGGAGGATCCCAGCAGTTGTTCCAGTGGGCTCCGGGGTCTGAGGAGACTGCCTGCGTGGGTCTGGGGGTCACAGAACCTGTGCAGAGTGTCGCTCAGAACAGGGCAAGAACAAGCAGAACCCTGCGAAAACGAGGAGAGAGGCTCCTCAGGGGCTGTAGGGATTTCAGACACGGTGAAAGGGCCCATGACAACATAATTCCTGGCAAATGTGCCGTGGATAATTCAGCAGAGGTGGAAGGGGGGTAACTGGTGGAAGACTTCTGCTCTGGCTACAGTCTGAGCTCCTGCCTCCCTAGTGGCCTGTGGCCTGGAGGCTCCCAGGGGGCCGTGGCTGAGGAAGTGGGCGCCCGCATGCCGGACACCAGTGAACCTGACACTGCAGCCGCGGGCTCCAGGACTCTTCCCTTCCTGTGTGGGGAGGGGGCCGGCGGAGCAGAACACACCAACCTGGCTGCGGGCCCTCCCCTGAGTGGACTGAACCCCCTTCCCTACCTCACCTAAAGGTCAGCGAGCCCCCAACAGGGCCTGTGCCCATGGGGGAAGGAAGGCCACTCCCGTCCCACCCCTCCAGGTCCTTCCAGCCAGAGAAACAAAGGTGGGGGGATGGGAGGGGGTCTGGTGGGCGTGCGCCGCTCACGCATGCGTGCTCCGTGGTCCCGCACGTTTGACACCAGCACCCCCGGGTGCTGCCCGGCTCAGGGTGAAGCCAGAGCTTGGCCTTTGCACCATCTGCCCCGGCCCCGAATGTCAGAGCGCTGACCCCGCCCACCTCCACCCTGGTGAGCTGATCCCAGCAGCCCCGGGCTGTGTCACGGAGCATGTCCAGGGGAGCGAGAGGCACGGAGGGTGAGGCCACGTGCGTGCTTCTGATGACAGGGTGTACCACGCCCAGGGCCACCCTAAGGCCGGCTCTGAGCCACGGGTCTGCACCCGGAGGAGCAGGGCTGCCCTCATGGCCCTGGCTGTAGGGAGCTCAAGGGGACTCCTGACCCCAGGGTGGCCTCAGGCCAATCTAAGTGGGACCTCAGGGCAGAGAGCTGGGGAGGGTCTCGGAGGGAGGGAGGGAGGGAGGGAGGCTGGCGCCTGGGGTGGCCCCAGCCACTGTGCCCTCAGGAAGAGGATAAAGCACTGGTAGGAGGGAGGGAGGGAGGGAAGAGGGGGGAGGGGGGAGGGAGGGGGGAGGGAGGGAGGAGGGGGGAGGGAGGGAGGAGGGGGGAGGGGGGAGGGAGGGAGGAGGGGGGAGGGAGGAGGGGGGAGGGAGGGAAGAGGGGGGAGGGGGAGGGAGGGGGAGGGAGGAGGGAGGGAGGAGGGAGGAGGGAGGAGGGGGGAGGGAGGGAGGAGGGGGGAGGGGGGAGGGAGACGGAGTTCTGGAGTTTTCTGGAGAGCTGGTTGACTGAGCCACAGACCCTGCTGTCCTGAACCTCGGCAGCCAGGAAAGGCCAGGCGGGGCAGGTGCCGGCCCACCGAGGTGCAGGTGTGGATCAGACGCGGGCACCACCTGCAGCTGGGTTTGCCGAGCGGGTGGAGGGGGCAGTAGGCGGCCCTGGGCTTTGTCCTCAGCCTGTCTCGGAGTCGCCTCTGAGCGTCCCCCCACCCTGTGAGAATGGTACTGGGTCTGGGGCGAGGCTGGCCCCCCTGGCCCCCCCATCCCAAGAGCTGGCAGAGTTGGGGTGGCTGGGACTGGAGGTGGACGGTGGGCTCCCGATTTCCTCTCTGCCCAGCGGCAGGCAGGTCCCTGCAGACGGGGCTCGGGAGAGGGGAGGGGAGCTGGGTCCAGCCCTGGGTCTGCTCACCGGGCACCTTGGGCCCGCGGGCCTCTGAAGGCCTTGGTTTCCCCACCCATCCAGCAGGTGGGGGTGGCCTGGAGGGTGCCTCAGAGCTCCTTTTGATTTCTTCTTTGGGAAGGTGAACTGGGGGCTCCTGACTGCGGGGTGGGCGCTCACCGCCTGCATCCCTGGCCGGAGGTGGGTGGGCCCGGGCTCCCCTCCCGGCCTGCGGCCTGCGCGCCTCACACCCTGCTCCCCTCCTGCAGCCCCAGGACCATGAACAACAGTACCTGCGGCTCCAGGGAGCTCCCCGGGCCCCCGGCGGTCAAGTACATCTTATTCATCTACACGGGCGGGCTCCTGGTGCTGGGTCTGCTGCTCAACAGCCTGGCACTGTGGGTGCTGTGCTGCCGCCTGCTGCGCTGGACGGAGACCCGCGTCTACATGGCCAACCTGGCCGTGGCTGACCTCTGCCTGCTCTGCGCCCTGCCCTTCTTTCTGCACTTCCTGAAGAGCAGCACAGACTCGCCACTCTGCCAGCTGTCCCAGGGCATCTACCTGGCCAACAGGTACATGAGCATCAGCCTGGTCATGGCCATCGCCGTGGACCGCTACGTGGCCGTGCGGCACCCACTGCGAGCCCGCAGGCTCCGCTCCCCACGCCAGGCCGTGGCCGTGTGCGCCGTGCTCTGGGTGCTGGTACTGGGCTCCCTGGTGCTTCGCTGGTTCCTGGATGTGCAGGACGGCAGCTTCTGCTTCTCCAGCCGCTCCAGGCAGAAATCCTACACCGTGGTCTTCTCACTGCTGGGCTTCTGCCTGCCGCTGGCCGTGCTGGTCTTCTGCTCTCTGCAGGTGGTGACCGCCCTGGCCCAGAGGCCAGCCGCCGACGCAGTCCAGGCGGAAGCCACCCGGAAGGCCTCCCGCATGGTCCTGGCAAACCTGGCCGTATTCGTGGTCTGCTTCCTGCCCTTCCACGTGGTGCTGACTCTGCGCGCGGCCATGGGCCTGCGCACCTGTGCCATCGGTCTTGCCCTCCAGATCACTAGCAGACTCTCGGACGCCAACTGCTGTCTGGACGCCATCTGCTACTACTTCATGGCCAAGGAGTTCCAGGAAGCATCTGCGCTGACCGCCCTCCGCACCAGAGCCAAGGCCCACAAAAGCCAGGACTCTCTGTGTGTGACCTTGGCCTAGGAGGTGGGCCACGGGCTCCTGGGCAGTGCTGCCGAGGCGGGGACTCGTGAGCAGCGACGAGGAGCTCCGGGGTCGGGCTGGGGGCGCTCTCACGAGGCCCAGGTGGGCAGAACAGCCCAGGCACGGAGCGTGGGGAGGAGACACCCCTAGCCCTGGGGCCGAAGAGGGGCAGGGAAGACGGCAGGAGGATGAGGCCTGAGCGAGGCCAACGCCAGGGGCCCTGGGTGGGGCTGCACCCGGAGCCTGGTACCTCTGGGGTGCCGGGGGGTGGGGCCTCCTGGGTGCTGTGAAGCTCTGATGGCTAGCTTTCTGCTGCTGCCCCACAGGGGCCGGAATAAAGCTCTCGACCAAGGCTCTGTGTGTGCCACCCACACTCACATGGCGGGAGGTGGGGGCCTGGGGGCATCTTCCCAGGTAACTTTCTAGAGCTTTCCCCGTGGGGGCTCTCCTCGGGCCCTGCCACCTGCTTCCCACCCCTGCCCACACTCCACATCCGTCTGGCAGTTCCTGGAGGGGCCACGCTGGCCGCCCTGGAGGGCTGGCTCTCATCTGCCTTGCCAGGCCCAGGCCCGGGCCGTGCCGAGTGTAGGCAGCTGGTCCTGAGCTCCCAGGCCAAGTGTAAGGAGGGGCGGAGGGGACGGTTGACGTCTGTGTCCGGCAGGTGACACGAGCGAGCATCTGTAAGGGCCAGAGGTGGGAGGAGCCCCACGTGCCTCAGCCCGGGGCGTGAGGAGGCCCTGGAGACAGAGACAATCTCTGGAATAGAGAAAAAGTGAGAGATGGGAGAGAATGAGAGACAGACGAGGAGAAGGCAAGAGGCAATGGGGGTGGGAAGTGTGGAGGAAAGGAGCAGGGGGACAGAAAGCAACGGGGGCAGAGTGATAGGGAGAGCAGGAGAGAAGGCCCGGCCAGAGACGAGAGTGAGGAAGACGTTGAGCAGAGCGAGAAGGGGCATCCGAGGAAGGTGAGGAGGGAGCACGAGGGCAGAGCCGGAGACGAGGGACTAACAGACAGACAGACGACAGGTCAGCCTGGTCTCCCCGAGGCGCCAGGCCCTCACGCCCTCCTGCAGACCGGGAGCCCCAACGGCTGGCCTGGGAGCCCTTCTGGTCCCTCAGAGGGTCCCCGAGAGCGGGTGGGGGTCCTGGATTCTTGAAGAAGGGCCAGGGGCCAGCTCTGCCTGCCACAGGAGTCTGGGGACCCCACGCCTAGGGCCGCAGGAGGATGGAACTTACAAGGGGCCACGTGGCCTGGGCGGACAGGGTAACCGGGCGGAGGTGCGGACCGGCAAAGGTGCTGGGCTGAGCAGAAGCCTTGGGTGGAGAGGCCCAGAAAGGACCCCCCACAGAGCCCCCTGCCTGGAAGGATGCCACAGTCCATGCCCAGGCACAAGGCCAGGGGCTGGGGCCCCTCGTCCCACGGGGCAGGGTAGGGGAGGTCCACAGGCTGGAGGGGGCCTTGGTGGAACCCCCTGAGGTTAGGGGAGCGACACCCTGACCCAGCTTGTTCGGGAGCCCTGGGGCTGGCACTGGAATTCGGCAGGAGAGAGGGAGAGAAAGATGGCGGGGCTGGGGGAGGGGGAAGAGAAAGGCGGCGGCATCTCCCTCCCTGGCCCAGGTGAAGCTCAGCCCAGCCGGGGCAGTGCCGGCCCCTGACCCGCTGAAGCTCCCTCCATCTCCCCCGCCCGCTCCAGGCCGTTGGCCTCGGTGCCTGTGGCCGCTGCCCCCGGGAACGACTCCAATGGCTGCGGTACGGGCAGGAGTGTCCTGTCCAGGTGGTGACCAGTGTCTCCATCTGCCTCCTCACGGCGCTGGGTCTGCCCTCAGCGGCCCGGCACACTGTGTGTTCTGCCACTGTCGGCGTAGGTTGACAGAGACCTGCATCACCTGGTCAACCAGGTGGTGGTGACCGCCCGCTGCTGCTGAGCTGGACGGATCCTGCCCCCAGGGCCGGGAGGCCGCCCGTGCGAGGTCCTGCAGTGTCTCCTAGGTCAACACCTACAGGAGCAGGTGCGTCATTTCAGCGCGGCCTGAGGGGAAGCTCCGGGGGACCCTGCTATGCCCAGATCGTCATGGACCTCAGGATGTGTCCACTCCACTGGGGCCAGAGGGCCTGGCGTGGAACCAAATGACTGGATCAGCACAAACACCTGCACTAAGAAGCCCAGGAAGGCGACCGTCCTGAGGACTCATGCTAGAGCCCGGAACCCCCAAACCGGGGCCGGGCAGTAGCGGTGGGTTCCCCTGACAACCTCAGGTGGCCAGGTGACTGGAAGAAGGATCGGGAGGCCCAGGCCCCTCGTTGGCCTCCCCAGCCACACAGGGAGATTTGTTCATGCAGAATGAGGGCGGACAGGCCGCAGGCAGGGCAGTCCCAGGCCAGAGCTGCTTTCCTGCCTGGCCACCAGCCTCAGCCTGAGGGAGACAGACTTCTTGGCACTGAAACAAAGCAGCAGGGCCCTGCACCTGCAGGGTGGTCAGCATGGCCTGCTGGTAAACCCCCGTCTGCCCATGCAGGTGCCCCACCCATGGCCTGGCCCCGGGGTCTTCCGCTGCCAGGAGGTCCAGGCTCACCTGGAGGCCCCGGCCACGCTGCCCGCCAGCAGCAGTTCACCTGCCCCCTCCCGCACTTGCTCTGGTGAGGTGGTGAGTACCTCTGGCCCCTGGGCGCACTGCTCTGGGCCCAGGCCCAGGGACGCTTCAGATGGCCCGTCAGCAGGCTCCTCAGAGAGGCCGTTTATGTAGCCAAGGCTGGTGGCGGCATCAGTGCCCTTGGCCGCTGCTCCAGTGCCGAGGACGTCAAGAGCCGCCGTCCTGTCCTTGGATCAAGTGCAGAGCTTCTCGGGGTGCCAAGAGCACGGCCACAGCCCCTGCCCCCGTCTCCTCTCGGGGCTGCCTGCTGGCCAGAGTGGCAGCTGGCCGGCAGAAGGAGGTGTAGCCCTGGCCCGGCATCGCCCCCTCTGGAAACTGCAGGGCATGAAGTCCGCCCCACGGGGTCCAATCCTGACCACCGGTGGGTGGGGAGGGGGTTCCTGAAGGGGGCACCGCCATGTCATCGTGAAGAGGCAGCGCCTTGGAAGACAACCCTGAGCTGCGAGTGACCCCCGGAGGGCCAGACCCGAGTTGACTTATTCATCAGCAAGTGGAGATAAAACCAGCCCCGTGACAGGCACTGGACCCCAAAACGTGCACCCCGGAGCCTCAAGGGCTGCGTTCTGAGGCCTCGCATGGAGGGAGCAGGGAGGAGAGAAGCTGGGAAGTGGGCCAGATAGGATCATGGGGCCTTGCAGGGGGATGCGGGCTCCACGGGTGCTCTGAAGGTGGGGGAGGGTTTGCGTCAGAGGAGCCGGAGGCGCTCTTCGTGCGGGCCTCTCCTCGTGCTGCACTGGGGCGTCCAAGGGAGGGCTGGCCAGGGCCAGGGTGGCAAGGGCAGAGGTTGGCCAGGATGAGGGCTCCGACCGTGATGAGGGGCAACACGGGACTCAGTGGGACACGCTAGAGGGGCGTGGCTAAGGAGGAAGAAAGGGTGCCCTCAGGAGTCCGGTGTCCTGGTTCCAGTGCGGAGGGGTGTGAGGGCCGGAGGAAGCAGGCAGCAGGCAGAGGCAGCGGAGTGACCCTCCGTAACCAGGAGGGTGCTCTCTGGAGAACAGCGGGGCGGGGTTGCCCAAGGGTCACGCTAAGTTCTGTCTCTTCTCAAGGACACCCCGGACCCCACCCCCACCCCTGCAGAACCCCCACCGGTTCTGTAGTCTTTGCGCCTCACACACTGGACTGGAGGCCAGAATCGCTGTCCTTGACGATGCTCAACTTGCTGGTCCCAGCCCTGCGCCCCGCACGGGGCAGGGACAGGCTGGACAGGACAGCTCTGGCGGGCGGGGGCGGAGCTTCGGCGATGGGGGCGGGGCCAGGCCACCGGAGCCGCCCACGTCCCCGCCGCTCCAGGTTCCGCCCCTCGGCGCCAGGTCCGGCCCATGCCCAGGGCCCCGCCCCTTAGCGCCCCGCCCCGCCCCCTCCCCTCCTTTTCTAGGAGGTTCCGCGCCCCGTGGGGCTGGGGCTCTCTGGTGCAGCCCCTCTTCCGTCCTCAAAGACAGTTAAGGCTCCAGGAAAAGAGCTGGGGGGCGGCTCCCGGCGCTGGTGGGGAGGGGGAGGAGGGCCGGGGCTTTGCCTTCCCCCTCACCTGCCTCTCACTACGCAGCTGTGTCCAGCTCTGCTTAAGGTTTTAAGTTAATTTACGAAGGGAATGTGAATTCTGCACTGCGACCGAGACCGACAGGGTGAGGATGGCATGCTCAACAGAGACCCAGCGGGGCACACAGGCAGCTCGGGTCATGGGTCTGTCCTGCCTGCCACTGTCCCTCGGCCCTAACTCCTTCCTGTAGGACTGTCCCAGTCTGCCGGGCGGTGGGGCGCTGCAGCGGAACACCACAGGCTGGGTGGTCTGTAAGCGGAGCCCCGACATCAGTGCCCACTTGGTCCGGGTGCCGGCGTGGCCGGGTTCTGGTGGGGCAGGCTCCTGGTTCCCAGACCACCGTCTTCTGCTGGGTCCTCACATGGTGGAAGGGATGCGGGAGCTCCCCGGCATCTCTTTCATAAGGGCTCTAATCCTGTCCCCGAGGGCTCCACTGTCGTGACCTAATCAACTCCCGAAGGTCCCACCCAGTACCATCCCACCCGGCCTTAGGATTCCAACATAGGAATTGTGGGGACACACAGACATTGTGACCATAGCAAGGGGCAAGTGATTTGACTTCGGTCATCACCTAGAGCTTGCCTGGTACATAGTCAGTATCACAAGGTGCTGGTGTCTGTTAGGAACTTCCAAGCCCCCCTAGATGAGAACCACTTTGTTAGTGAGAAGTGCTACCCAAGAGAAACAAAGCTGAGCCCTGGGCCCCTGCCCTCCCCTCCCTGCGTCCCGGCCAGCACACACGCAACAAGGCCCATCTCCCCTCGCCTTTCCTACCACCTCCAAAGTTTACACCCCAGCTGCCCTGTCCTCAGCCTGCCACAGCCTCTGGAACCCTCCCGCCTTTGCCCTGTTGGCCTCAGCTGGGAGCCCAGTGTGCCAGGGCCGGCAGGCTCTGACCTGCCCTTAGGATAGCCTGAGGTCCCGCAGTCCAGAGCGTGGTCCCGCAGCCTGGCTGCCTGCGTGCAGGTTCGCGTGGCTTCCTTACCAGCCGCAGTGTTCTCGCCTGTATCCTGGGATCCTTGGATCCAGGGTCGCCTCTAACATTTGTAGGGCCAAGGACATGAGTACAGGTGAGACCCAGGCACGTCCAAGTATTGAACTTACACCCGAACCCTCGGAGTCTGGCCTTAGTTCCCAGCCCAGGTCCCCAGGCCTGGAGACCCCATCCCTGGCAGGGCTCTCCGGGAACCTGAGGCATATCCCCAACTTAAGGGTCTCCCAGGACTCCTGGGAGTGAGTCCCTGGCTGGGAATGATGGGGGTCAGGGTGGCCTCCCTCAGGCACCCCTTTTCAGACTTGGGATCCCGAGGACTCCCCCAAGCCACCACGTGAGCAGAGGACAGGGAAGGGCATGTCCCGCCTGCACTGTCCCTCTGAGCAACTCTGAGAAGCGGTTTTCAATGCTCCTCCCATCTCATCCCCTGGACGTGCTGCAAGGCCCCTGGGGGGTCCAGGCACCACAGGCCTTGGTCCCTCTGTTTGTACGTAATATTGCCACGAATGGTCACTATCTTCCTGTCAAGATGCCGAGGCAGCTCTGCATCAGACTCGGGGAAGGCTGTGGGCCTGGAGAACCCCAGGCAAAGCTTGAGTTTCGGGTGTTGGCTTTGAGGCCTGGAAATGGGGAAGGCGTTAGAGAGTCAGGATAAATGGCCACCCATGAGATTTGGCGGCGAGACCTTTGCTAAAACGGTCACCTGCATCGAGGTCAGAGCCAAAGATCACCAGGAAGCCTCCGTCAGCAGCCAGCACCTGTTTTTTTTTTTTTTTTTTTTTTTTTTGTGGTACGTGGGTCCCTCACTGCTGTGGCCTCTCCCGTTGCGGAGCACAGGCTCTGAACGCGCAGGCTTAGCAGCCATGGCTCACGGGCCCAGCCGCTCCGCGGCATGTGGGATCTTCCCGGACCGGGGCACGAACCCGCGTCCCCTGCATCGGCAGGCGGACTCTCAACCACTGCGCCACCAGGGAAGCCCCTGCATCTGTTTTATTACTCACTGCAGCGGGGGACTATTAAGATTCACATTTATAGCAGGCCCATTTATAAAACTCTATCCCAAGAATTATAATTCTATCAGGTCCCCATTTGAGATGTTGTTTGATCACTTAGGCGATAGCATTAACACTGAAAGAGAAAAACATCAGAATTATTCTAGAAGACAAAACAAAATTCTTGCTGTGGGGCTGGATTATTTTATTACCCTGTTTGCGACAACAAGATACTGTAATTACACTTCCCACAAATGGAATAACTTGGAAGCCCTCACCTTCTAAGGGAAAATAAAAATGATTTTAGTGGGCAAAAGCATCTCTCTTGGTTCTAGATCTTCAGAAGCTCGTGGGAAGGTGGGGGCAACTCGGAGGTGACTCATTGCTGGGACCCCTTGACCTAGAGCCCATGCCCTGTGTTTCCAAAACCTGTGGGCGAAGTCCCAATAGAAGCGAACATTAGATCTTAGGAGGAGAAAGGAACGCAAGAGTTGATGAGACTGAAGTGAAACTTTGGATGAAAATTGGAATGCTTGAACAGACTGCAGGGGAGGTGCATCTGCTGTAGCAGAACGTATTCTGGGGATATGTACTGTGTCTGACTGGGGACGGCATCCCCTACCTAATCCCGTAAAACAGGAGGCGTGTAAACGCACCCTTCAGCCAACATTGATCGGGAGTTCTAAGTGGGGGTCAATGAGATTGTCCAGCCCACAGAGGTTATTAATACGAAATAGTATAGGACGCCTGATGGACGAAAGGGGATTACCATCTTCATTATGTCCGGTAGAAGCTGGAGCGCAGTAAGGACAAATTGAACTATAAGGCAAAAGAACTACTGCCCCATGTGGAGCACAGACTGGGCCTTAGGGTAAAAGTCAGCGAGCGCCACCCAGCGGGGACCACTGGGATGCTGGACCAGAACATTTCCGTCTGAGATGATTGGTCAGCTATTGGGCTTTGATTGAGATCACTCCTCTTACCCTGGGACATAAAGTAATTCTGAAACATCCTAAGTGATGCCAAAGAAACCGCCAGTGGGGAGGTCCGTGACCAGAAGAGCTCCCCAATAAGATGGAAATTTTATTTACTTACTTATACAGGTGCATGCTCCCAGAGGAACATCCATGATCAGGGAGCCTGTTTCCCCCTTGCACTGACTTTGGAACCCCTGAGGAGCCGCCAGACGCCACTACCGCATGGACGGTGCCCTATACACAGCTCTCAGCAGACCAACAGAGGGCTGCCTGGTTTACGGACGGCAGTTCCAGGGGGATGGGCAGCATCCTGTTTGCATGGTCACCATGTGATCAAAGAAGGTAAAAACGAATCAGCTCAGTGGGCTGAATTGCATGCGGTTTGCCTCTGCGTTTGAGTTTTTACTGACTCGCGGGTGGTGGCCAATGGCCTGGCCATACGATCAGGTAGATGATCAACAGAAAACTGACCTGTTAAGGAGACAGTCCCACGCAAATCACTATGGAAATTTAAGGGGTGCATTAAACTAGGACATTTCGATACCCATCAGAAGAACCCCCTTCCAGGATCAGAGGTGATCGGGATTGGCAAATGGCTATCCCGGTGCTTTTGCCTAAGGTGGCCACAGGGACCCATGAAATGAGGGGACATGTGGGCACTGCAGCCAGGCAGAGATGGGCTGAATCTCTACAGGGTCCTCCTGCACCTGCTGAGGCACAGAGTGCCGACAAAGGCTGTGTGTCCATCAACGAGAGAGACTGAGACTGCAGACGGCTGGGGGTAGGTTCCCAGCTGGCGGTGGCTCCCACAGGGCTGACAAGTCAGATTGATGCCCCACGGCCCCAGGTGGCCACAAATGGGTCCCACTAGGAGCAGACGCTGACCCTGCCCTGGGCTTTGCGGGCCCAGTGGTAGATGCAAGCGCTCAGAGTGCCAGCAGGGTTTGCACCAGTTTGTACGGTCAAGTTCCGTTTCTTCAGGCCAGAGAAGACACTTTCATCTTCAGAGTAATGGTCTGACAGAGAATTGGAGCAGGCGATTGAAGCACTGGCTGTCTAAGCGGTGGGGAGATGTGGCACAAAGGGCCGGTGTGTGCTAGGGGCCACGGGCAGCTCCTCCCAGAGAGCTTCCTGTGTTTTTCTGGGGGGTCCAGGGAAAGGGGGTGAGGGAGAAGCTCGTCCAACTATACAAGTCTAGGAAGACTTGTAGAAACGGGGAAGGATTCTAGTGCGACTGTGCGGTTTGGTGCACATATATTAAGGATTGCCTTGTCTTCTTAGTGCATTTAACCCCTCTTATCAATATGTAATGTCTCTCTCTGTCCCTGGTAATCTCTTTGCTCCGCAGTCTATATCTGATATGAACATAGCCACTCTGACTCTAGTTCATGTTTGCACGGCGTATCTCTCTCCATCCTCTTACTTTCAGCCTCCTTGTCTGATGAGGGTTGAAGTCGGCTTGTGAAAGGCGGCATGGACTAGTGTTTTCATGTCCATCCAGCCAGGCTCTCTCAATTGGCGTATTTGATCCATTTACATCTCAGTGGATATTGACATGATAGGGCTTTGTTCTGCCATTTTATTTACTGTTCCTTCTGTTTCTGTCTTTCTTCTGTAGAATTTACTTTTAGAATAATTTTAGATTTGTAGACAAGTTGAGAAGATCGTACAGATAATTCCCACGTGCCCTGTGCTCGCTTCCCCATTGTTAGCATCTTACATCTGTGTGGTGCGTTTGGTGCGATCAACGAACCAATATCGATTGTTGTTATTGACTCCTGTCATAGTTCGTTCCTATAGTGTAGTTTTACCTAACGTACTTTTCATGTCCCAGCATCCCATCCAGGATGTCACGTCACATCTAACTGTCCCGACTCCTGGGCTCTCCTTGGCTGTGACGGTTTCTTAGACTTCCTCGTTGTTGATGACCTGGGCACATGTTTTGTAGGATATCCCCCTATTAGAATTTATCTGGCCTTTTTTCACTATTAGACTGGGATCGTGGGCGGGGGGAGGAAGACACAGAGGTAAAGTGCTATTTGCTTCTCGTCGTATCAGTGTGCGTACTAGCAGCATGATAGATCACCGTGGGTGTTGACCGCGGTCACCTGCCTCAGGTAGTGCATGTCAGGTGTCTCCACTGGAAAGTTGCCCTTTTTCCCCTCTTTCCATCATGTCATCTTTGGAAGGAAGTCACTAAGAGTGGTCCACACCTATAAGGAGGATGGGATAGGCTCCCCTCCTTGAGAGCAGAGTATCTGCGTCAATTGGAATTCTTCCACACAGGAGTTTCTTCTACCTCATTCATTTATTTATGCGATAATTTATTTTTATCAGCGTGGATATTTATTTTATAAAGTGGGTTATTGACTCAGTTTTTTTTTTTTTTTTTTTTTTTTTTTGCGGTACGCGGGCTTCTCACTGCTGTGGCCTCTCCCGTTGTGGAGCACAGGCTCCGGACATGCAGGCTCAGTGGCCATGGCTCACGGGCCCAGCCGCTCCGCGGCATGTGGGATCCTCCCGGACCGGGACACGAACCCGCGTCCCCTGCATCGGCAGGCAGACTCTCAACCACTGCACCACCAGGGAAGCCCTTTGTTGTTGTTTTTTTAATTTTTATTTTATGTTGAGTCTAGTTGCTTTACAATGTTGTGTTAGTTTCAGGTGTACAGCAAAGTGATTCAGTTATACATATACACGTATCTATTCTTTTTCAGATACTTTTCCCATTCAGGTTATTACAGGATATTGAGTAGAGCTCCCTGTGATACACAGCAGGTCCTTTTGGATGATCTGTTTTATATATAGGAGTGTGTACCTGTTAATCCCAAACTCCTAATTTACCCTCCCCCACCTTCCCCTTTGGTGACCACAAGTCTGTGAGTAGATTTTTGTTGTTGCTGCCCAGACTGTTCCAGTCTCGGCCACTGGGGAACCTTTTCAGCTGGGTCCTTGTCCCTCTGACATACTCCCACCAGTGTGGGTGTTTGGGGGGTTTTCCTACCTTCCTGGCGCTACAAGATGCTGCAGGCTCACCTTGTGTACTTCCAGCCCCAGCCCTAGAAGCAGCCATTTCTCCAGGAAGTGCTGGTTCCTTTGATCGGAGGATGGGTTTAGAAATCAAGCTCTGGGAGCTGGAGGGGTGCTTTTGGGCCCTCTCTGCAGGCACCGGACTCCTCTCCAAAAGACCCCTCCCTCGCCGCAGCCGGGCTCCCACACCCCACGCAGCCAGGACGGGTGGGAGTGTGCTGGCGGGAGGGAGGGGCAGCGGCCCGGAGATGGGGGAGCTCTTGCTGGAGCCAACCTGGACGTCGGGCCTGGTGTCTGGAGCCCAGGAAGCCAGAGGTGTTGCAGGGCAGCCCGGCCCTCGCTGCAGGCCCACGAGACCAGCCCCTGGAGTGCACCCCCCAGCGCCCCTCCCACCACTACCCTGATCACTTCCTGCCTTCAAAATGGGCAGTTTAGACCATCAGGGGCTGGAGGGTCTAGGAGGAGTAGGGGTGCAGAGAAAGCTCCAGGGCTGTGCCTGGAGGCCTCAGCAGAGGGCAGCCCCTCTCGCCCTGTAGCCAGGCTACGGTTAACGCCCGCTGCCCACAGCGGGCTGCCCTGATTCCTATACGTACCGCAGCAGGTGCGGAGCAGCCCACGCCTGGGGCACTCCCCGCGGAGAAGCAGGGCAGCCCCAAGGCCTCCTTCGGCTGCGCAGCGGACTCTCTGGCCTCCCACTGACCTCTTTGCCGTTGCGCCTCCTCCCTGGAGGGCCCTGGGCTGGGCTGGGCACCGCGCGGTCAGTCAGCCTCTCCCCCCCCTCCGGCACAGGGGGCTGTGAGGGCGCAGCCAGGGGACCAAGGAAAGGTCCTTGGAGCAGGTTAGCGGCGCTCGTTCCTTAAGTGGCCAGCACGGGGACAGCGTAGGGGCTTAACCAGCACCCGTCAGGTAACGCTGACCATATAAAATGACGGGGTTGCCTGGGCATGAGGCTGGCAGTACAGGGGTGGCATACCCAAGGGCACCTGGAGCTGTTCAGACAGGTGCAGCCAGGTACTGAGGGAAGCAGCTGGATGCGACCACGATAAACACCACCTTGTACCTCCCACCCCTCAAGGCTCTCTCCCCTCCCCACCTCGCCACTGGGAGATGCGTGCTGTCTCCAGACAGCGCTGGACACCTGGCCCTGTGGCTATTTCAGGCCCCAGCAAACAGACCTAACGCATCAGTAAAGCCAGGCGGAGACCCGCGGGTCTGGTGTTGCATGAAGAGCCATGTTTATTTCTCAACTGGACAGAGCATTAAGTGCACACACATCGTACAGGAGCCTAGAGCCTAACACTTGGGTTTCGGACATCAGGGAACTAGAGTCATTACATCAGGATGGCAGTTACAGTGCAGGGGCTGGGGTGTGCCACACAACCACGTATGTACAAGCCACAGGGGAACTCAGGGGACAGTTGGCCGCAGGACGCACGGACTGGGAAGAAGCCACAGCCTGTCGTCTCTCCCGGGGGAACACGTGGCCCAGCCCCAGGGATACAGGAGGGTGCCTGCGGGGTCCCCACACTGAGGAGAGCTGACGGAGGACCAGCGTGGCCACCCTGCCCGTGCCTGCAGCATGGGCGACGTTTGGGGACCCTCCCCGAGTGCCTTGCGACATCCGCCCCAGAGGTGTCGAGGGGGGACGAGGACTGCCGGGAGACCACGTCACTGCAGCCGCCCTGGGGTGTGTGTGTGTGTGTGTGTGTGTGTGTGTGTGTGTGTGCGCGCGCACGCACGCATTGTCGGTGAGTGAGACAATGATTACTCAGAACAGAGAGGCCTTGAAGCTTACGAGCGTCTCAGTAGCCGGCCCTGGGCACCAGCCGGATCGCTTTGGAGCCGGGAGCCCAGCATCTCCCTCCCTGGGGCTCCTACTAGGCCCACAGCGGAAGGAGCCCACCCCTCCCTGGGGGACAGAGAGCCCTCTCCAGGCGAGCACGGCCTCAAGCACAATGAGGCTGCAGCCTGGGCGGCAGCAAGCACTGAACCGAAACCCGTCCAAGAGAGACGGCTTTCTGGATCTTTCTCTCCTTCCCCACTCGCAGGACACAGCAGCCACAGCCAGACCTGACTTTCCTGTCTGCACCCCACAACCTGAGGACCCTCACGGGCCTCCAGACCAGCCTCCCATGTCACAGATGTGGCAACTGAGTCCCAAACCACTCGTCTCTGGCTTACGTGACACCGGGCACGAGAGAGCAGCTTTCCTGACTACACACGGAATTCTCGGACCCAGGCCCTCGCGTGGAGCTGGCCTGAGAGGAGGAAGTGGTGGCGGGTAGGGGCCACCAGGTGGGCCACACCTGGTTCCGAGTCACTGCCAAGACGGCGCAAGGCCCAGACGAAGCAGCCCTGGAGGCCTCCATGGCCGTGGAGGCCCCTGAATTGGGGGCGGTTCCCAGAAACCCTCCCGGGGGCCCCCTGCCCCACTCAGCGGGTGCTCTGCAGGTTGGCTGGCCCCAGACACCTGTGCCCGGGGTGAGAGGGCCTCAGACTCTCAGGAGGCCTCCGCCTCAGGCTGGCTGACCTGAGTGGCCGTGGCCTGGCCCTGCACCTCCAATCTCCCCGCAGGAAGGAGGGGCTCTCGGAACCGACCCATCTTAGAGCAACTCACCCCACCTGTCTCTCCTCCCTGCCCTCAAGGCCATCGTGGTGGCCCGCGTCAGCGCTTGCTCCAGAGTGTGCTGTCCCCTCTGCCTCTGCGTCTTGGCCTCTGCCTCCAGGGAAGCCCTGTGCGGGGGGCACAGGCCTGCTGGTTTCTGGACAGTGTTTGACTTCAGTCTGGAATGTGAACCCTCCGTCACCTCCTCTTGGGGGACGTGGTAGGGGCGGGTCTTGTGCTGCGGTGGCTGAATGTGCCTCTGAGTGTAGGAACAGGTCACTGAAGACCCCGTGGTTTCTCTGAAGGGCTTATGGCCTGGGCATGACACACGACCAGACTCTGAGCCCGGGGCTGGCTCCTGCCCGGTCCCGGGCAACCCTCAGGCATGGGGTCTGCAAAGGGGACGAAATGGATATTGTCACGAGAGGGCAGAACAAGACAAGGGTGACACCCTCGGATACAGGAGGAAGCCCCCTTGATGACGGATGACCCCAGCACTGGCTGCCCTCACCTGACCCCATGGAGTTTTCTCACCAGGACTCAGAAACTCCGCTCTTGGGGCAAAGAGGGGAAGTCACGATTCCTTCCCTGGAGCTCACCCCGGGTCTCACAGTGGCTGCAGACGCCGCACCAGAAGCCCCTCACTGCCTGGACCACCTCTAAACACAGCTCCCCGCACCCAGCCGGCCTGGACACGTGACACTCCCGGTGGGACCCTGACCACTCTCCCGTTTGGTTCCCACCAGGACAGCTGCCAGCCAGGCGCCTGCTGCCTCACCTCCCACATGCCGCCAGGGACGGGCTGCCCCACATCCTGCCAGGGACGGGCTGCCCCACATCCTGCCAGGGACGGGCTGCCCCACATGCTGCCAGGGACGGGCTGCCCCACATCCTGCCAGGGACGGGCTGTCCCACATGCCGCCAGGGACGGGCTGCCGGCGTCACCGGGACAGTCACACCTCGGGTAGCTGCTGTCCAGGTGAGACGTGGGTCCTCCCTCCTGCGAGGAGGATGCACCCACCTTCTGCGCTGCTCAGACCTCAGGCATCAGACCCCCCAGACACACACACGCACACGCACACACACGCACACACACACACGCCCTGGGACCAGGGCCTGCCCCACGTGCCGCTGGGCAGAGGCCTCAGCTCAGGCCGGGCAGGTGCCCCGTGGTGCCAACCAGGAGGCGCCCGGCCTGTCCAGACACCACCTCACTGTGGTCTTCCCAGGCAGCTGCCCTG
The DNA here is from genome assembly GCF_039906515.1 of Pseudorca crassidens. Classification (NCBI taxonomy): domain Eukaryota; kingdom Metazoa; phylum Chordata; class Mammalia; order Artiodactyla; family Delphinidae; genus Pseudorca; species Pseudorca crassidens. The sequence goes on along the minus strand of NC_090301.1, from coordinate 1,082,775 downwards.
CCTTGTGTGTCCCCAAGAAGCTTGGGAGGTGCGTTTGGGAGCAAGCGGGGTGGGTCCACCTGAGCCCTGCGGGTCTGGGTGAGGGCATTAGAGATGCACGCTTATAAATAAAACAGTCTTACAGTTAACTTCCGAGTGGGCTGTTTCAGTGTCACTAACTGATGTATATTAATTAGAGTCTGTCTATGCTTAAAAAAATATTAGAACGGCAGCGATGCCCCCGTGGCTCCTGTCCTCTGGCCTTCCTGGCGTCTCCCAGCTCTTCCCACCCAGGGTGCGTTCTGAATGAAGAAAGGACAACAAACGCGGCCTCTGCTGGGAGCACGACAGGTCGTGTGGCAGGTCCCCGGCCAGAAGAGGTCTTTTGGGGCCCAGCGCGGGCATCCCCAGGAGGAGGGGGCGCGTTGGCTGTCTGCTGGGAGCAGGGCTGGGCGGCGGATGACACGACAGATGGTGACGAGGGTGGGAGAGCGGGGCCGGGCCTGCTGGCTGTCCAGGAGGGCTCGGCTCAGACCCTCATCTGGGCAGACCTCCTCCTGGAGAGCTTGGACCTGCCGGGGGCGGGAGAGACGTGGCGGTCAGGGCGCCAGGCTGCTGGCATTAGCGTCTCTGGTTCCCCGGTCGCCCAAGAGCCGTAACCTCTGTCTCCTGTCCCTGCGACTCGCGGGGAGCGGCCCCCCCCCCGCCCCAGCTTCCTTTGTGAGTCACTGACTAGGGGCGGGGCTCCGTCCACCGGGGGCCTGGCTGTCCCCAAGCCTGGTGCAGCATGTCCCCGACGTGGAGGCCCGCAAACGAGAATCCACGTCCTCAAGACCGCGCCCCTCCCTCTGCAGGCAGGACGTACCGTATGGTCCCCGCCAGGAGGGGGTTGAACGCGTACAGCCAGTCGTGCATGTCCTTGTCGCTGCTGGCCTGCAGCAGGATGCCCCGGTGCTCCGTGCACACGGCGAACGTGTTGGGGGTCTGTGGAGGGGCACTGCCGTGAGGGGCGCCAGGCCTCCCGCGGTCAGCTAGGGGCGGTCGCCGCTCCCCCGGGGCCCAGGTGGGGGGGAAGGGCCCTCCCCCCCAGGGGGAGCGTCAAGGATGAGGAAGCAGAAAAGAAGACCCCGAGGAGGGGGCAGCGCTGCTGCACGCACAGCCCGTCCTGACCCTGCAGGCGGTGGCTCCCCTCCGGAAGCCGGTATCTTCTGGTCATCCCCGTGGCCATGCCCGAGGCTACCTTGTCACTGCTCTGTGTCCCCGTGGGATGAGTCAACCCCTCACAGGCCAAGGTCCCTCCCCCGGGGACCCTGGCTCAACTGCTCGCCCAGATGTATCCTCTGGGGCCCGTTAATCCTGGCGTCTTCTCTCAGGCCCGAGCCCGCGACGTGGTGGGCGTGGGTGGCGGGCTGAGCTCACACCTCCCCCTCCCCCACCACAGGGAATCAGTGCCCAGTGGGCCCTGTGGCCACCAGCCAGGAGTCAGGGCTACTCACGTCCAGGGCCACCGCTTGCTCAGAGAGGAGCAGGGGCAAAGCCAGGCACAGGGCGCTGGACTCCTGGGCCCACTGCCCCGCTGGCCCTACAGGGCTCCATGACACCCACTGTGGGCGTCCCCAGGAAGAGGGGACTGTCGTTAGCCATCAAATGGGAGAGGATTAACGCCTGCCGCACCCATCACCGCCGTTGTCACCAGGACTACAAGCCCCGTGGGTGGGCAGAGTGGCCCCGGGACACGAGAGGCAGAGAGACAGTGAGGCTGACCCCAACGGCCCTGCCCGTGACAGACGGGCCCGGCTTCAGTCGGGCAGTGGGCAGACGCAGGGCCCGCAGAGGAGGACCCGTCCCAGCTCCCGCTCTCCCCGCCCGCGGCCGCGTCGCACCTTGAGCATCGCCTGCTGGTCCTCGCTGTACTCAACCTGGGCTGTGGAAAGGTTGAGCACAAACCTCTCCACGGCGTCCTTGTCGCTGTTGTACATGTAGGCGTAGGGCCGCCGCACCACCACGAAGCGCTTGGCCCAGCCAGCCGTGTGCGGCTCCAGGAAGTGCAGGTACCCCTTCTTGGAGACGATCGGGCTGGGGATGGGGACGCCCCAAAACCATCTTTCTGCAGCTGCCCACCAGGTGCCCAGCCCCCGCCCAGCACTGGCTCTGGCTCTGGTCCACCCTCCTGCCCTTTATGTCTGCTTATTCTCCACTGCTGTCCTAGGTCAGGGGGCCCTGCCCGACCCCCGGCACAGAGCTGTCCCCTGTCCTAGGTCAGGGGGCCCCCGGCATACAGCTGTCTCCGTTCCAGGTCAGGGGCGGCCCAGCTGTCCTTGCAGGAGCAGAACGGGCTGGCCGGTGCTTTAGAAGGGCCCTCACGCACCTGACCCGGATCTCCTGGATGTCGGGCACCAGCAGGCGCCGGGGCTCCTTGTCGGCCTCCGTTGCCCGGGCAGGGGAAGGGGACTTCTTGGAATCCATCTCCGGCAGGGGCTCAGGTTCTGGGCTGGCCGGCCGGGAGCAGGGCTGTGGGGTCCTGGGAAAGCACAGTGAAGCCCCTGCACTCCTGCCAGAAGGTGCCTCTCCGGCCCGGCTTCCCGACGGCCAGCGTTACCCGCTCAGAACCGCCAGGGCGACTGCCTGGGCCTGCCCCCCACGCTGGCTCAGACCTCCGGCCGGCCCGCCGCTGCGCCGCGCTGTGTGGCGGGCAGGGTCCACGCCGACGCAGCGCCTTCTCCCGTGGCATGTTCTGGCTCCCCACCTCCACCCCCTGCGAAAGCGGCTTCCGCATCTCTTGTCTCCAAAGTTAAACTGAGGCTGACCCGACTTCCTCAGGGACCGTGTGCGTGCAGGGAGCTGCTATAGTCCACTGGAGCCACCAGGCCCAAGCGACGGACCCGGTGGCCAAGGAGGCCTGACTCAGGATGGCGCCCAGAGGGCTTGATGCCTTTTTCTTTCAAGAAGAAAATCTGGAAAGCCTGAGGTGTTATACGACCTGATGGGTCAGACACCAGCGCTGTCAGCAACGTGCGCCCCACTCCCAACACCGCTCGGCAGGTGTCAGGTGGGCTCAGGTGTCCTCTAGGCTCCGCTCTGTCACCACTTTTCCCACTGAGTATTTTGCGAGAGCTGCCACTGAAAAGGGCTTTTTGTTCAGTGTTCTGACCCGTTCCTGGTTTTATTCACGACTGTATTCTAAATCTACGCTTTAGCAGAAAATGACCTTGGACGGCGCCGCATCAGCTGGGCAGGGCAGACCCCTCCCCCAGCCCTGCCCTAGTGCGCAGCTGTCCCCAGACACGCAGCCCCTCGAGCCCTGGCTGCTCGCTCTGTGCCCCAGTCACAGCCGTTTTGTCGGTCAGCTTGTGCAGGTGGAAGCTTTGCCGCGAGCCTGGAGCTCACTCACCTCAGTTCAGCAGCCCCGTACCGGCCCTCGACCAGGGAGGGGCAGGTGGAGGAGGGGGTGAGCGTGGCCGCCCCCAGAGGGGACATGGACGGGTCCCGCAGCAGGGTGACAGACATCTCGGAGAGCTGCGGAGGAGAGACGGCTCTTCAGGGACAGCCTCAGGGCCCTCTGCGGGTGGGGACATCCCTGCCGCGGCACCTTTGCCTGCATTTTATCCCTGTTTAGGGCAACCCCACTCCAGCTGCGGGCTGGGCTCTCCTCCCAGCCTCCCCACCCTCTCCCAGCCCCCACCGTCCCCCGGCCCACCCCGCCCAGGGCTTTAGGCTCTGCCTTTTGCTGAAGGAGGTCCTCGAGGCTGTGGAGCCCCAAAGACGGAGCGAGGACCGCTGGGTGGGGGTCGGGGAAGGAGTAGCCTCTGAGCCCCGACTTCAGGGTGCGCAGCCTGGCAGCCGCGGCAAGAGGAGGTTTGGGCAGAGGGAGAGGCCGGTGCAGAGCACAAAAGCCGGGCAGGGCTGTCTACCAGGCTGAGGGGGGACGGGTGATGGGCCCGAGCGCTGGAAGGGAAGCCTGGAGCCTGACACGGGCCAGGGCCAGCCTCCAGCACGAGAGCCGCCCCAGCCTTGGGCATGGATGTAGGGCTGCAAGACCAGGGTGGGCCCCCAGGTGAGGGAAGGAAGCCGAGGAGAGGGGGCTTGGCCAGCCCAGGACACAGGCAGCTGGGTGAGGGCCAGCCTGGACAGGGCCGGGGACCGGGGAGAGTGGGAGCCAGGGACGACACCGACTGGACACCCCTGGGCCCAGCGGGCCCCTCGCTCCCGGCCCTCCACGGACCCCAGCCTCAGGCCCCGGGAAGCCAGCCCCTTAGCTGTGAGGCATCCCTTTAGGCTGGGAGAGGAATGTTCCTAAGAAAACACTTATCTCCCTCTCTCGGCCACAGCAGCCCCGGCCCGCCCCCCCGTGGGCGGCCCCTCCACGCCCACCTTGCTCTCGCTGGCGCTGACGCAGACGTGGCTGTGGGTGTACTCTCTGTTGAAGGAGTGGGTGAGGAGCCGTAAGCACTGCCGGGAGAGCAAACGCCTGGTCAGGGACCTCCCAGGACCCGGCTCTGCCACGGACACAGGCCCAGGACACGGGAGACTGGCCGAGGGGCCAGGCACCCCAGGTCAAGGTGGGAAGCACCCTCACCTCTCCCAGGTAATGCGGCGGTCTGAGGAAGCCCCCCGGGGCAGGCCTGGGGCCTGGGCGGGAGTGGGGGTGGGGCCAGCACCCCCTGAAGTGCGGGAGGCCTTCCCCGTGGCCCACCCAGCAGCTGAAAGGCCAGCTCTGGTGTAGGTGGCGAGCTCCCCATCAGCACAGGTATGCAAGAGAGAGCAGGTCACTGCCTGGGGGAGTAGAGGCTATAAGAGGTCCCCAGGTTCCAATGTGGGTAGGGTGGGGTGGGGGTGGGGTCAAGGTGACCCTACGGACTCATTCTCCCAGGTCCTGGTGGCCGTGACAAGTCACTGGCACCAGGAAAGGGCCAGGAGCATGGCCGCCGCCCACCTGCCACCCACCTTGACCGCCAGCTCCCGCTGCCTCTCGTTGGGAGCCTCCAGGGACGACGGCCGGCCCGCAGCCGCGAGCGGGGAGCTGGACGAGCTGTGGGCCTCGGAGTCCTCGCTGGAGATGGGGGACAGGGTCTCGGGACCAGGCCGCTGGGCCGTCTCCAGCTTCTCCCGCAGCAGCAGGTAGTGCCGGGTCTTCTCCACCTGCACAGAGGAGCACGAGTGTGGCTTTGCCTCTGCTCCCGCCAGGGCGGGGAGGGCGGGCGGCTGCTCTGAGCCCCAGGCCTGCTCAGGCCCGGGAGAGCCGGCCGCCCTGCTGGGCTGTGGCATGTGACGTGGCGCCAACAGACCTGCCCGTGCGCCGCCGTGAGCCAACGGGACGGACACTGTGTTCCCGCAGCTGCGTTCCGGGGGGCCGTGCGCGCTGCAGCTGCGGACTCGGGAAGGGCCCAGAGGGTGGACATGGCCCCCGACGCCCGCTTCCCACCCGCGCCCCGGGTCAGCAGTCAGTGCCGCTGCTGGACACTGGCCGTCCTGGCCCGAGCGACAGAAGGGCCTCGCCCCGCCCACTAGCTTCCCTCCCTGTTCCTTTCTTGTCTCATCTACGTGCCCAACAGTCTGCGCTTGGGTCAAGAATGAACTCCCGGGCTTCCCTGGTGGCGCAGGGGTTGAGAATCTGCCTGCCAATGCAGGGGACACGGGTTTGAGCCCTGGTCTGGGAAGATCCCACATGCCGTGGAGCAACTAGGCCCGTGAGCCACAACTACTGAGCCTGCGCGTGTGGAGCCTGTGCTCCGCAACAAGAGAGGCCGCGACAGTGAGAGGCCCGCGTACCGCGATGAAGAGTGGCCCGCGCTTGCCGCAACTAAAGAAAGCCCTCGCACAGAAACAAAGACCCAACACAGCCAAAAATAAATAAATAAATTAATTAATTAAAAAAAAAAAAAAAAAAAGAATGAACCTCCCATCCTAGCCGGTGGCGTCATGCGGCCCTAAGCCCTGTGACGGGCGGCTCGAGGGCCACGCGCTCCATCCTGGGTGGGGTGGGGACCTGGTGGGCTTGGCCCTCTCACCTCCTGCAGGAGGCTCAGCTTCTCCAGCTCCCACTGGTGGTCCAGGATGAGGCTGTCGCTCCGCGGCCTCCAGCCTGCCAGGTTCTCCTCGCCCCGGACGTAGGCCACGGACGTGTCCAGCACCCGCCGGCGCCGCCGCTGCATCCCTGGAGCGGACGCCCGTCAGACGTGTCCCTAGCTGCAGGCTTATCCCCCGAGGGAGGCAGGACCCCCCCCCCAGAGCCAGGTGTCCCGCGGGGTCTCGGCTGCCCCTCCTCTCCCTTCCTCTCTCCCCTCACTGTCCTCCAGCCCCCCAGCAACTCCGGGGGGCACGAGGTGAGCACTCGAGTCTCCAGGTGAGGGGCCCCCAAATGGCAGCGTGGCTGAAGTCACCCAGGTGGTCCCAGGGACGGGGCTCCCTGACCTCCAACGGTGCCCCACCCCACCCCCGACCAGAGAGCCCAGGGCAGACGCTTACCTGGGCTGCCCGTGTCGGCCACGTGGCACAGGCTGAGCTCGTACACGCCCGTCACGCGATTGCTGCCAGGAGTGGTGGGGGATGGGAGGAGGAACGTCGCCACCTGGCCCCGCGTCGGCCAGGCACCGACTCTCGCCACCACCAAACGCACACTGGGCACGAGTCCTGCAGCCGCCCACGCCAAGCGGCCTTGCACGAGGTGGCAGAGGTGCTTGGTTCCCCGCGATGCAGTCCCTGTACACGGTCCCCATCCCAGACTCCCGCAGGGCCCCCCTTCCTCTTGGGACCACTGATTCTGCCAAGGGCTCCCCGCTAACCTGCTCATGGAGAGGGGCTCACGCTCACGGGGTGACCTCCTGGACGACAGGACCATGGCCAGGCCAGGACCCCCACCCCCCCTTCCTCCCGGCTGTGCCAGGGCAGTGGGGACACAGGGGCCACGAGACAGTGCGTGGGGAGCCTCACTGAAGGCTGCCAGTGGTGACCCCCAAGAATGCAGGTCAGAGCGCAAGAAGGGACGCAGGTCCTGGTGTCCGACTCCCCCACGTGCCCCCAGCCTCCAAGAGCACTGGCTTAGCACAGGTCCTCAGGAAGTGCTGTCCAGAGTCCCCCTTCCCGCCCAGCCCCATGTTTACCCAGTTTCTCCCACAGAGTGGGGGGAGCAATCCCAATAGCACAGATCCGCATGGCCCCTGGGGAGGAAGGTCACCAGCACCTCCCAGGGAGGCCCCAGAGTGGACACCTCAGGCCTTCCCACTGTGCCCTGTGGGGAGAGCCTGGCTCTCTCACACCCCCCAACATGACATCGGGGTCCCCACAAGTGCCCGGCGGCGTCCACTGACGGTCCGAGTGAGATGGACCCCAGAGCCGGAGGCCTGACGGGACCGGGGCGGGTCCTCTGTCTCATGGGCCAGCCGGCCCGGAGTGCACCACGTGACATACTGCTCCGCGCAGAGCCCAGTCTGGTACCCGCTGCGCCCAGGGCGCCACTGCAGGCTCACCTCTCCGAGGCCCGCAGGCTCCCGCTGCCGAACAGGTTGCGGATGGAGCGCGAGGCCGGCAGCTTGGCATCGCGGGAGTAGAAGACCATGCAGAAGTCCTTGGTGATGACGGCCGGCTGTGTGCAGTTCTCCATCTGCGGAGGGCAGGGAGGGGCTCGTACCCAAGGACACCCCGGGGGCTCGGCTCCAGCCGCACCTAGCCATCTCCCCCTCGGGGCACAAGAGCCTCCGCACCGAACCACAGACACGAGGGAGAGACAGCGGGGCACCCACTGCCGGGGGCCCCAAGTGTCCCGGACACGGGCCTCAGCTGCCTCACCATTAAAGCGGGGTGACACACTCCCCAAAACGTTTGTGAGGATCTGACTGGACCCTGTCTGTGCACCCACAGTTTAACTCTCAAACGCCACAGGAAATGACTGCACAGCAAGCGAGGTGCTGTCTTAAACAGCCGGTTCTTTGGTTTTCCCGAAGCTCCGGGATAACTGCTGACAAAGCTGGTGTCTTGTCTGGGCAAAGCCCTGCAAGTGTTTTCTCAGCCTGAGCCAACCTCATCCCGTGGGGCAGTCACACAGGTAGGTCCCCATATTACAGCTGGAGTAGCTAGGCTCTCAGGGGGTGGATGCCTTCGTCTCTACCATCCCGCTGGCTGCCGACCCCAAACCCCCGCCCCCATTCCTCAGTACTGTGCACAGCAAGAAACACCCACGCCCCCAGCCTCCTCCTGTGCTTCAGAGGGAGGTCACGGCCTGAGACCCTGGGGATGGGGAATGGGACGCTTCTGCTTTTGTGCTGCCTGGAAGATAGATGCAGTGTCTGGCGGTGCTGCAGCCATCTTGCAACCCCAAGGACAAACCCATACACTAAAGGTAGCAGCATTAGTTAACTGCGAGCACAGCCATTAAAAGTACATAGATTTAATTCAAGGACTTAAGAAGGCTTCTGAGAAGAGAATAGGGTTGACTGGGTTTGTCCAGGGCTAACAAGCACCCTCACTGCCCCTTGGCAAGCAGCTCAGGCTTGGGGGATGGGTGATTTTGGTGGAGTGCCCTGGGGGCAGGTTTCTCGCCTCGACGTAAGCAGAGAGGGTCATGTAGATCTTCTCTCGGTAAGGGGTGACCCGGTTCAGCAGGAGCGAGTTGTGCATGGAGCTGTCCCACGCAGCCTCAAACTGGTAGAAGGTCCTGGACGGAAGCAGAGACAAGGTAGAAGGTCGGGTGTGGCTTGCTCTTGGTGGGGTGGGGACAGGCAGACGGACAGACACAGACAGACAGACGTGTGGGCCACCCGCAGGGAGAGCCGCTGGGGCCACAGGTCAGCGGCCCAGGTGTTGGTGTCCAGGGAGGATGGAGCCCTCCTTACTCAGGACCATGCCAGGTGGGGGACTCAGGCGCCCCCCAGGGTGAGTGCGGAGCCCTCTCAGCTCCACCCTGGGCGAGGGGGAGAGGGGTCCCCTGGAGCTGAGGCAGGAGTGAGAGGATGGAGAGGGGAGGAGAGGAAAGGGGAGGGAGGGTGAGAGGAGGGGGGAAGGGGGCAGAGGCGACGGTGGTGGTGGGGAGACCATGGGATGGGGTGCCCAACTCCACCCAGTCTCGGCCTGAGTAAGGAGGCACCCTGGCCTCTCCCTGGCCTCAAAGGGAGCCCGCCCGGCTTTGCCGACACTCTCCATGGCCATCTCCTCCACCAACCGACTCGCCCTTGGGGGAGGATGCTGGGGGTGAAAACCGGGGTGGCCCCTCTCCCAGACGGCATGGCCTCCGCCCACCTCAGCCAGGCCCCGTGGAAAGGCAGGGCCCCACGTAGCACAGAGCGGGCAGTGGTGGTTTCTTCCTGTCCCCAGTCTCTAACCCAGAAAGTAATGACCAGTGCATGAGCCAGGGGCCAGGAAACCCCTCTGAGGGCAGCTCAGGGCAGGCCCAGGGCCCAGACAGTTTGGTGGCCTCCAGGGCAGGGTTTCCTGTCATACGACAGCTTCCGTTTTCAAGCATCTGATGGCAGAGCTCTAAACTCTTGCCTCAGGCCGGGTGCTGTTTTGAGGACCCTCGTATCTGAGCTGGGGCTGTGCCTCAAGGCACAGTGTGGCCGCTCTGTGGGCCCTGGCAGCCCCCAGCCTCACCCGGTTTCCGTCCAAGCATCCTCACGCAGACACAGTTGAGGAACGCATCACCACAAGCAGCCCTGACACGGCCCGGCCCCTGCGGAGGAGCCGGGCCCACCCGGCAATGCAGAGGGGAGAGGAGGGAAGCCGCGGAGGGGCAGGGACAGTGCCACGGCCACCCCCTCTCTCCATGGCGCAGTCCAGGGGCGCGGGAGAAGCAGCGGGACAGGGCAGGGCCACTGCCGGACACGCCACTGAGGAGAAAGTTCCAGAGGCAGGACGTGAGGACAATGGGGTAACCAGAGAATGGGCAGAGAGAGCGGGGAGACACCGGGGGAGAAAGGAAATTGAAAGTCAGAAGAGGACAGACCGAGCGAGCGCAGAAGAGAAAAGTGAGCTGTACCTAGTGTCACTTCCAAACGAAACGCTAAAGGCGGTGGCAGCCAGGACACACACGTACACACACAGAAGAAATTCACATGTCAGAACGAGCACCGTCACCCAGCCAGGTACCAGCTAACTGATACGGAGCAGGTGGGGCTGGGCCACACCAGCCGCGGAGCTGCTGACTGCCGTCTCGTGGGGCCCAGACGCGGCCCACGGGGGTGGGGGGCTCCCTGTGGGTGGGGCCCACTCTAAGCCCCAGCCCGGGGACCTGCAGACACCCCTTCCCCTGTGTCCACAGGGAGAGCCTTGGGTCCATCTCCAGCAGGACCAGCCGGGCGCACCTGGAGCTGCCACCCAGACCCAGAGGGATGCCCTCTGTCCCAGGGGTCCGCAAACGCCCCAGGTCTGCGGACAGAGCCAGAGGCCCGCTGCAGCGCAGCTCAGAACAAATGCCCCCCCGCCCCCCGCCCCCGACAGCCCAGCTCCAAATGCCACTTCACAGCACGTGACCTCGGGCTGACAGCAGACACCTCTGTGCCCTGCTTCCTGGACCAATGACGGGCAGTCACTGCCCCTCCTCATTGAGACATCCTGCGGGTTAAGGAAGCCGGGGAGGAGCTGAGGACAGGCCTGGGAGGCATTACTGTTATTACAAGTCCTCTCCCCAGGAGGCCCAACCGCACCCTGGGCACGGCCCAGCCTGAGGCCCCGGCCCTGGCAGGCTGGCCAGCCCCAAAGCCTCCCGCTGGCCCCGGGCCTGGCTCAGCGCTGCCACCTCTGTCCACCTGCCTAAAATGTCGCTACAGGACGCTGCCGGCTTCCTTCCCGCCGCAAGTGCTCGGGGCGTGAGGACCCAGCCCAGCCCAGCAGGGCGGGAGGGCGGCAGCCCACCGACGTGGGACCCAAGCAGCCCCCCTGGGCCGGGTGTCACATGGCAGGAAACTAAGACCCAGCGGGCTGAGAGGGAGCCGCGGTGCCTCCCGGAGGTGCCTGGCCTGCGGGGAGACCACGCCAGGACCGACTTGTGAGCAGCCCCAGCGGACCCTCTAGGGTCAGGTCACCCGGAAGGCGCCCCTCCCCTGCGGCGTTGCTCACTCTACCTGAGCGAAGTTCAGTCGGCCCCCCAGGTACACTTTCAAGGGGAACGTGTGGCCCAGACTTGGGGTCCCTGGACCCGCAGCATCTGCACCACCGGGAACTGATCAGAAATGCAGATTCCGGGGCCCCCGCACTCACGGAAGCAGAAACGCTGGGGTGGGGCCACCTTAAGGGCAGAGCATCAGAGCTTCACCACCGGCTCAGCACCGTCATACTGTGGACCCTCTGCATCCAGCCCATTCTGGGGAAAGTGGCCAGTCCCTCCCTCCAGCGAGGCCGTGCCGGGCTCCACCATGGATCCTGGTCCTTCGCCCTTCCCTCTGCGTGCCGTGCCCTGGGACCCCGTTTTAAAGAAAGGGGCCGCGGGCAGGCCAGCCTGCACCCGCAGCAGAGCCCCAGGGGGTTCCTGCAGGGCCCCCAGCCGGACGGAAAATGCCCATCAACACAGTCCCTCTGCAGCAGAGTGGGGACCCAGCATGGAGAAGTCCCCCACTCAGACACCTCCGGTCCACTTCCGGGAGCCTCCGGCTGACATCCTGACTCCAAGCGAGCCTTCCAAGCCTGGGAGGGAGGGGTTCCTGGACGAGGAGGCCTGTCTGGCGGCTCTCCTCCAGCCAAAGGGGTCAGGCAGCAGACCCCGGAAACAGAACCACCCCAAATTAGCTCTGGGACGAGAGCGTGATGCTCAAACAAGCGAGGACCCACACGGGGAAAACTTGAAAACTCAGTTAGAAAGTTCTGTTGACGAAGAAAATGCCACATGTTGTAAACATCTTTTCTATCCTGCCACAAGTAGGCTGCAGCTGTTTCGTTTTCCCCGGGGTTGGTGGAGCGGGAACCCTGCCTGTGAGCACGTGTGGGTCCGCGGGAGGCCCTGGGCTGCCCGGGTGGGAGGTGATGGAATCTCAGGGCTCTCGACACGAGCACCTGGTCATTCTGTATGAGACTCTACCACGCCTGCTGCCGACGGCCCATCAGAGCTCGTTTAAACTTCTGACGTGCGTCACAGCCATCGTGCAGCAACAGGCCGGCGTGGCGGGCATCCTAAGGCGAATGGGTCTGCCGAGAATCTGAAAATTAAACCCCACGCTCGAGGTTTCAACCTGAAACTCGTGATGCTCTGGGAACTATGTTTCTCGAAAGAGTGTCACACTTGCAGGAGTGGCCCAGGTTCTTGGGGGTGGTGATCTGATGGGCAGGTTTCCAGGACTGAGCCCCCGGACTGCAACCAGGGCAGCCCTCCTGTCCAGTGGGGACCGTGATCCCAAGACGTGCCCACGCGGCTAAGAGCAGTGGAACGGCCTCGAACCTCAGGAATTCTGCTGTGTCTGGATGCCACACGTGCTCGGCCAAGTGGCATCACCCACCTCGCAGAGCGAGCTCTTAGACCAGAGGGACACAGGGGATGGAGGATCGAGGGGATGAGGGGACAAGCGAACCCCCGGGCCAGGCTTTGAGCTTCCTGGGGACAGACTGTTCCTATCTTAGTCTTTAATCCCCCTTTCTAACACCCCAAAGAACGTGGCTCACATGTGACAGATGGATGAATGAGTGAGGGAGGGTCATGGCCCCATAAGTGGCGCAGCATGGCAGGACAGAAGGGGAAACTCAACAAGATCCCACATCTGGGCCCTTCCGGGGAGGCTGGAGTAGCCTTTGGGGCACCTGGGGCACCTGGGCCACCTGTTTGGGGAAATCAGATCCCGCGCCTGGTGGGATGGTGGGGGTCACCGTGCACTGCCAGTGTCCCCCAGCCTTCTCCTCAACACCTTTGTGCTTTAAAGGGTCATGAGGACCCTTTCTGCTCCAGGCGGGTGGAAACCCGAGCCCTGGGCAGGAGCGTGAGCTGGGGTAAGAGGCGCGGACAGCGTGGAAGGTCTGACCCAGCTCTTCATGGGTCGCAGGCTGTGTCACAACCCCTCCTGCGTGTCTCGGGGGCTCCGCAAGGTGGGCGTGAGTCCCTGGTATTTAAGTGGGGCCCCTTCGGCAAAATTGGAGTGGTTAGAAGAAACAGGCTTTTGCTCAGGAGGTATGTGTTTTAAATTAAGTACGAGCATTTTAAATTAAATACTAACGAGGTAGTAGTGAAAATAACCACACAACTTACATTAATGAAGTTCCACACGCAAGACCCCTGCTGAGAGCTTTCCACGTTCATCTCATTGAACATCACAACCTTAGGCCCTAATAAAATCCCCATCCTGAGGCGGAAGGAAACCAAGGTTCCAGAAGATTCTGCCACTTGTCCACATTCACAGCCAGGCTGCCCCAGCCCAGTCGGTACAGCCCCAGTCCCCACCCCACTCCAGATGGGATGGGTGGGGGTCACCGTGCACTGCCAGTGTCCCCAGTACTGGGGACTCTGCTAGTCCCCAGTACCACCCACCACAGTGGTTTCCTGCCCCGCAAAACACAGCCCCATGAAGCAGGCACTAGCCCGAGTCTTGGGGTGCTGACCCCTCACCCCTCTGAGCGCCCTAAGCCTCCTCTTCGGGCCAAGTCCACTGGGGGCCGATGAGCCCACCTCTGAAACTGGGGGCTGGGGCCCCCTGCTCGGGTGCAGGGGTGAGGTCCTCCTGAAGTCTAGGGGCTGGCGAAGGAGGCCCTGCCGGGAAGGAGGGGCTCCCCCTTCCTTTCCTGGTGCCATGTCTCCTCCTGGCCCGAGGGTATGTTTCCATTTTACCCAGAACCCTCCTGGAGGCATGAGGTATTTGTAGGGGGGTGTCCAGGACCAGCCTGAACACCCTCTATCATGCTGGGCTGCTCGTGGAAACGCAAACTTGAACAGAATGCCCACACACCCCCGTGCGATCGTACTGATGGGCCTGGAAGTTTCCACTCATCAGGGAAACAGCCCCTACATCGGGACCCCTTCAGGGATGAACCCGAGCCGATGGGATCCCGCCCCAGCGCCTTCTGAGACCCGGCAGACTTCCACCTCCAGGACCAGCTGGTAAGCTGCCACCTCCAGCAGGCCCTCCGGGCTGCCCGAGAGGCAGGTCCCTGCTCTGGGCTCCGCAGGGCTGTGACCCTCCCCTGGTACAGAGTCCACTGCCGTTTTCTCCTTGACCAGGTCTCGGCCGCACCCAGCTGCGTGTCCCCAGGGAGGGCAAGGATCTGCTCCTGGAGTGGGTGCGTACGTCCTCGGGCACACCCCGACAGGAACCACAGTCTGCTCACTGCCCCAGGGGGCCTCAGCTACAACTGCCCGGGGCACATTCACAGTGACCATCTGTCCTGACACACCACACCCATGACCTGACAAGGACACGGCCTCCGAACGTCCTGCTGTGCCCCCAACCTGGTCCTGGGGCTCCCCCCTCACAAAGGGGCAGGTGCCACCCGTTCCCCTCCCCGCAGCTTAAAGCCTCAAACATCGGCACTGGAAGCCTTCCTGCCGCTCCTTTCATCCTTCAAAACAGTGACCCCCAGGGCCACCAAGCTCTGGCCACAATCCACAGGGACCCATGAGCTGCCCGCCCCGGCTTGGCCCCCAGAAGCCTCTCCCTCCCTTGCCGCCCAGCCTGGCAAGACAGTTACGGCCTTGACCCTCCGCTCAGAACAGACTAGAGTCTCACGGACAAAGTCTGAATTAGGGACCGTGAGGCTGTCCGCCCCCAGGGTCTCAAGGACCCTGCACCCAGTCACCGGGCCAGGGCCTCACTGGAGTCGCGAGGGATCCGCTGTCCCCGGCCCAGGAGCCCGTGCCTCGGGGGGTTGGACCTGGGGCCACCCGAGCGCGTCCAGAGCCTGGGCCCACCCACCTACTTCCAAAAAGGGTGTGCGGTTGGAGCCACCCGCCTGGCCAGTCAAGGGGCTCGCACCCAGGCCTGGGAAGCGCAGAGCGAGGGGATCTCAGCCGGCTGCTCCTGTCTACGGCCCCTCCCCCCTCCCTCTTTTCTCTTTCACTTTGCGGGGAGTGGGCCTGGCCGGCCAGCCTGCATGCGGGTGCTCCCGCTGGGGTGCAGGGACGGGCAAGGCTCAGGGGTGGGGTGGGGGGGAGGGGAGCAGGAAGTCAGCCAGTGTCTACCGAGGGCAGGAAACTACCAAAGCGGCCAAAATCAAGAGTGGGGGCAGAAGGGACGCAGCCAGGGGAGGGTGACGGGGAAGGAAGCAGTAGGAAGAGAGAAATACAAAAGGAAATAAAATGAAAGGAGAAGATGGGAGAGACGGCAGGGAGAGGTGAGCAAGTGTGGAAGGAATCCAAAAAGCGGAAATGAAATCTCAGGGCTGCGGGGGTGGGAGGCGAGGCTGGAAGGAGACCAAGGGGCGCAAATGGTACCTAGGCATGTCCGAATCAAGAAACTGCCTGCAAAACACAAACAACCACAGGTTAGTGAGGGCGGGGCGGCGCGGAGAGAAGCCGTCCGCGGCCACAGAGGGGCGGGGCAGCGCGGGGAGAAGCCGTCCGCGGCCACAGAGGGGCGGGGCGGCGCGGAGAGAAGCCGTCCGCGGCCCCAGGCCCACTCTGAGCCGGGGAGGCTGCAAAGCGCGGCACCTTTGAGCGGGGAGGAGGCTGAGGCCGCGGCAAAGCGGGTGGGCAGCTGAGGCTCCGAGGCCCAAGCAGACCTGGGTCTCTGAGCCTCAGCGTCTCTCGGGGCAGAAGGGCCTGCCGGGTCCCCCGCAGAGCAGCCGGGCCCATCGCGGCTCCGCGGACGTCAGCCACCGTCCAGGGAAGACGAGGGCCCTCGGGAGGAGCTGCCGGCCTGGCCAGCTAAGCCTCAGAATGTCTCCTGCCGGGGGCCACCCCCCGAGGAGCGTCCCTGAGATTTTCCAGGCCGGGCTGGGGTCGGGGCAGTCCTGGGGCCGTACGGCACGGGCAGAAGCCAAGCAGGGGGCAAAGCAGCTACGGGCAAGGACTACAGCCCCAGCCCAAGGACGTCCTTGAGCCGTGAGGGCCCGGACCAGCCCAGAGCTGGCCGGCCTCACTGCCCACAGCCCCCAGGGAACAGGACAGAGCCCGTCAGCGATGGGTCCTCTGGCCTCCAGGAACAGGGAGAACCTCTTTGGCCAAAGCCCCACTGACCCGAGGTCCAGCCAGGAGCAGCTGTCCCCTCCACTGCCTGGGGACTGAGCCCAGGACGAGGTCCCCCTGTGCCCTGCAGCAGCCATGCTGGCCGGAGGACGGGAACCCAGAAACGCAGTCTCCCTCCTCAGAGCAGGGAGACCGTGTAGGGCGGGAGGCCCAGAGGCACCCCCGCCCCCTTCTCTCCCCCCCCCGACCCTTTCTTGCCCCAAGAATCTAGGAATTGCCGAGGCAAAGGAAGGGTCAGAGGTCAGGGGAATGCTGAGGTCATTCTCCAGGTCCACAGCGGCACTCAGCATGGCAGACAGAGCCCTCCCGGGCCCCACCTCCCCCGGGGTCCCCACCCCTGACGGCCCGGGCACAGCGGCCCGTGTCCCTGCAGGCAGCCCGTGCGGGTGGGCGCCAGGCCCTCTCTGCCATGTCCCCAGGGTGTGTTCTCATGGCGACAGGCCCCCCCTGCCCCCGCACTGTGCCTCACTGGCCCCTGCCCCGAGGTAAGCCCCGCCTGCCTGTCATGGTGTCCCCCGCCCCTGTGAGAACACCCCCCCAGCATTCTTCACCCAATCCCTCCCCGCTCTGGACATGAGTGCAGGGTGAGTTTCTTCTGGAAGGTTCTGGGGCAGGGCTGGAACCAGAGCCACACCTGCCCCTGTTGGGGTCTCTGCCCCCACCCCCCAAGCTGCCCACACCAAGGGATGGTTCCCTACAGCCACTCTCCAGGGAGTCAATAAAGAAACTGAGCTCCGTCTGGTCCCAGGACCCTTTATCCTTATGGATCCAGTTCTCCCTGCACGTGCGGGGTGTCCGCACTCCGCTCTGAGCACACCCAGCCCTCAAGACATCTTTCCTGCAAACACAGCCGCGAAGCCCGCGGAGACGCCCATGGCTCGAGCGCAGGGTCAGCTCTCGGCTTCCTCCTCCTGGGCCTGGTCGAGCCCTCGGGACTCGGGAGCGCCCTCCCCGTGTCCCCGAAGCCCCAGAAAGCAGCACCTCAGACACAGCCAAGCCTTCCGACCTTCCCCCCGGGAGGGCGGCTCTCAGTCATGAGCTGCCTGCCCCGGCCGGGCCCCCACAGGCCTCCGCCTCACATCCCCGCCCGGCCTGGCAAACCCCGACAGGCCTGCTTTGTCAGGGGCTGCCGGGGGGCCACATCCACCCACCCTGATGCGGTCAAGCTCAGACTGCCCAGGTTGCAGAGATCTCGGCCATCACCTGGGAGCTTGGAAAGGAACAGCCCAGTGACGAGGAGCGTGGGCTAAGCTGTGCCGCTGGGCAGACCTCCACCCCGGGACGCCAGACTGCCGACCCAGCTCGACCCTGAACTCCAGGACCCTCGGCCCCAGCACCCCTGCCAGAGGGTACAGACTTGCCCGCAGTGGTGTGGTTGGGAAATCGAACCTGTTTGTTCGCCCCATGCTTCCCACTGCCCCATCCCGCCCACCCACCCACGACACTCCCGAGGACAGGACCCAGCTCATCCGCCGGCAACTCCCACGCGGCCCCTCTGTCGGGTGACCGAGTGAGCCAGAGACAGGACGGTGCGCAGACAATCCTGCCGGGGGAAGTCGCGGCCACAGGCACCCCTCCCTGCACCCCTTCCCGGAGGGCTCAGAAAGGAGGGCTTGGAAAGCTTTGGGCCCTTTGTGGCCGGGGGGGCCAAGTGGATGAGCTGAGAACGCACCCTGGGTTCTGACGCGGACCCTCCTCCAGGGAGTCGGGAGCAGCCCTGCCGCCGCCCCCAGGGGACTCACCGGTCGTCCTGGGCCGGGTAGATGTATCCAGACGAGAGGATGTTGAGGGACAAGATGTTGGGGTCGATCAAGGACTCGTCGGTTTCCGGGGTGTTTCGGATGCGACCTACAGGAAAGGGGACAGGCCGCGTGTCACTGCCCAGGAGGGCAGGTGGGGGGCTGGGTCCCTGCTCTCCGCCTCTGCCTGGGCCGGAGCCTCCACCTGTGAGGCCACATCACGTGGCTCCCCACGTGGCCACAAGAGCACCTGACAAAAGGCAACACCGGGGGCGTGGGGGACAGGGAGGCCCACACGGGGTCTGCACCTGCACGTGGTGCCGCCTGTCAGTGGGCGTCCTGCCATCTTTCCCTGCGGCCTAAGTTCTGAGTTTCTCAGTCTTTCAGCCATCGATAACTCTCGCAGTATCTCCCCCACCCCAACTGATAGACGCCAGTCCCTCAGCCTAGAACTCACAGGCCCTCCCACCTGCTGGAAAAGGAAATCTTAGCAAGATGAGAAGGAGAAAATGTTCCCTTTTCTCTTTACACTTAAAAAAAGGAAGAAAGAAAGAAAAGAAACACTATCTGCATCAAAAATCTCTCCCTGTGAGAAGCATCTCCAACAGCGCCCTCCAAGGCGCCCGCACTTGGGTGGGGGGCGGGAGTGACTGTAAACGGCACCAGAACCACTGAGTCAGAACTCCCTCCTGGTGGTTTCAGTAATAATTTCGTGCCTTGTAGAGATCCTTAAATTCACTGCTCTGCTTCCTCGAGGAATAAACAAATACTGACTTTTCTTTGTTAAGCCAGAAAGGAATCCCTGGCCTCTCCCCTCCTCCCCGCCCCCCATGCAGAGTTGAAATAAGACCCAGCACCAGGACAGAATTCTGAGCCCACACCCTGGGGCTCCACTTCCTGGAAGCCTCTAGCAACATTTGAGCTCTGGGAGAAGGCAGGTGTGGGCCTCCAGCCACGTGTCCCCGAAGGGTGTGTCCCCCATGGCTGGAGGCTAAGGCAGGGGAGGGCCACACGGCCCCTCCTGGGGCAGCTCAGCTGCAAGAAGAGACCTGGCCCGTGTGCCAGCCTCACCCCTCCTCACCCCCCGGGCGTGGGCTTCAGCGGAGGCTCTTCGGAGGGACTCTGTCGGCTCAGAGTCTGCCCAGGGCTCCACCTGCAAAACTGATGCCCTCGGAGCCCCGGTCAGGCCGAGACGTCCACTCAGGTCTGCGAGGTTGATGCAGCCCAGAGCGGCAAAGCCCAAACCCCTTAGCCCAAGAGTGGGGGCCTTGGTGTTCCTGCCAGCATCTCCCCGAATCCCCTTCAATAGCACCCTTATCCCCTCACCACACACACAGGCGAACACCCCTGTCTGCATTTTCAAATGGGATGTGGCCCGGAGAGCAGAGAGAAAGGTGGGATCCCGGGACCAGGGCCTGGCTCCCCAAGGCCAGCGAGGGTGCAGCCTCTGTGCAGACACAGTCCTAGGGATGAGGGTGATGGGGTGGGGCGTCAGGGAGAGTTTCCACCAGGACCAGAGCCGGGTCAGTAGGTGGTGTAGACCCTTCCCTCTGGGCAGAACAGGCTCGGGGTGACGGCGGCATCATTTCCCACCCACGTGCAGTACGTCCGCGAGCGAGCTGGGGGTCTGCTTCACCTTCTCTTTAAATTGATGCAGAGTTTTTAGACTCACCCTAAACAACATCTGAAATGGGGGTGTGTGTGCTTGTTCGACTGTTTTTCTGATTTGTGTGAAAATAGATGCGAAACGTCTAAAATAAAAGCGTTTGTCCTGGGGCCCCCAGAACCTCCCTGCCCACAATCCTGCACTTCGGGTGCAGGACGATGGGTCCCTTGTCACAGTCCTGTTACTACACCCTCAGAACCCCCCCTACAAGCCCCAGGGACACTGCCCTGGAGCTGTTGCCCCCCGGCCACAGCAATGCCCCAGGGTGGGCCCTCCACGGGGCCCTCAGCTCCAGGCCAGGGTGGCGCGGGCAGCTTCATGCTGATGACACGCTGGAATGGACCGTGGTCCCTATCCTTGAACGGAAACTGGGAAGACAAATTCTTTACAAAGAATCAGCAAAGGAAATGTTTCCAGTAGATGAAAGAGTTCAGGACATGAAGTTACAGAAGGAAAGCGTCTAAGCTCCTGGGTGATCTCTGTAAGTTGAACTGTGTCCCCCCAGAAAGACGTGTTGCAGCCCTGACCCCCAGAACCTTATTTGGAAATAGGACCTTGGCAGACGTGATCAGTCAAGATGCTATCACGCTGGAGTCAGGTGGGCCGTCATCTAAGTATCTAGGCCCTGTGAAGACGGAGGACGGGGGAGATGTGTCTACAAGCCGAGGAGTCCCTACCAACCACCAGAAGCTGGAAGAGGCAAGAAAGGATTCTCCCCTGAGGTTTCGAGGCAGCGTGGCCCCTGCTGACACCTATGTCACAGCACTTGTGCCTCCAGAACGGGGACAGGATACATTTCCGTGGTTTTAAGCCACCAGTTTTTGGCACTTCGTTACGGCAGCCCTAGCAAGTTAGTATAGCGATTAAATAGAAACCTGGACTCGTCACCTGAGGCCAAGCCCTTCTCTTCAGGTGAGGGGCTGAGGCACACGGCAACAGAGGCAGGGCCGCGGTTAGAACCCAGGCGTCCGGCCAGGGCCCGGGGTGAGGGGGTGGTCTGTGCTCTTCCCCCGAGGCCCCCCCCGCACCACTCACCCACGACCAGCTCTCGCACTTCCTTCCAGTGAATGTGGCTGCCTGTCTCGTGCAGCAAGGTCACGGTTATCCGTCTCTGGATGCCCTGCGAGGCACCAGGAGAGAAGACACAGTCAGATGGCCTGGGGTCCCTGGGGGGGGCGGGCACTGGAGGCTGGCGGGAGCAGCAAGCGCTTCGCACCTGGTGAAGCAGGAAGGTCCCCATGCACGGCATCCCGCCACGGTGGTCCACCACTGCAGGGATGTAACTGGGAGAGAGACGTGAGAGCTGAGGGCCGCTCCCCTCCTCCCTGCCCCCCACCCACAGCGCACACACCCGGCCCCCAGGAGCAGAAGGGGTGAACACAGGAAAACAGATCAAAGGTGGGGCGGCCCGGTCCAGGGAGACCAGATGCCACCACGTGCCACCTGGCCCAGCCCCCGGACCCCTCCCTGCCCCACAACCCCAGAGGACCCCAGCCCATCCCCAGCGTGGGCTGCACCAGCCTTGGGACTTACTCGCCATTGGCCTCCAGCTCGCAGATCTCGAAGTAGACCAGCAGGTCGTACTTGCAGTGGCAGGGCCCGGGGCAGGGCCGCGTCAGCGTGCTGAGCTTGGTGGCGGGCACTGGGGGCGACAGGGGAGAAGCACACACTGGTGGGAAACTGAGAAGCCACGTGCCGAGGGTGCGCTCAGAGGGGAGGCCAGGGAGGGGACGCCTCAGGAGCAGTGAGGTCGTTGCCCTCCAAGATAAAGCACCAGCAGACCCCTCCCCAGGGCCCAGGGTACGCCCCGCTCTGGGTACCGATGGGCCTGGGGACAGACGTGACCGTGGGCCTCTCTGTGCCCCGCGGGAGGAGCGCTCAGCCACGCGCACCTGGCACGGGCTCTGCAGAGGGCGGTACTTGAGCCACACAGAAGCAGCAGGACGGAGGAGCCCTGCCTGCTCGGAGGCCACACAACCTGCCCAGGACCCTCTGCTACACCACCCTCACCCTCAGCCGCCGCACCAGCCCGAGCACCTGCCTCCAGCTCAAGGGGCCCCGGCCCTCGGCTCCCACTGCCCTCCACAGCCCCTTGCCCATCAAGTCCCACCTGAGCCCCACCGCTCCACCACAAATGTGCATCTGGGTGTCCCCCTGGAGGCTGCAGGGAAGGCTGAACAGCCCAGGAAACACAAGGGGCCAACCTAAGACCCACAGAGAGGCCAAGAATAATGTCCACAAGTGGTCTGCAGGCCTGGAGGGGCTGGCGTGCGTCCCCCTGCGGCGCCCTCAGTCCGAAGGCCACCATCTTACGGGGACTCGGGGGCGGGTACGCAAGGGTCACCGCGGACGCGGCCCAGGAAGCAGCAGACGCACCTCCTGCACGGCCCCTCTCGGGCACCCATGCCGGGGACAACGCCCCCCGACCTCCAAGCGGGTTCCTGGACTGTGAGGGCCTCAGCTGCACCGCCCGCCCCCGTGCTGACGCTCCAGCCTTCTAGAGACTGTGTCCCTGGACTTCAGCCCTTGTCGTGAGGGCAGGAAAAAGCCCTATAACCCCTTTAAACTAAAACCCAACCGATCTCAAGAGCTCTTGCTCCGCCCACCTGCTCCCGGGGAGGGGCTCTGGGCGCCAGGCAAGGTGCGGACCGTCCAGGGACCCCACTGGCCTGGCCACCACTAGCGTCAGCCTCCTGTGGACCAGCTTCCGGGTCTGCCTTCCACCCCAAACCTCGTCCATCCTGCGAGGTTCAGCTCAGATGTCCCTGCCCCGCTGAAGCCCCTGCCCCCCCACTGTCGGCTCCAGGCAGCCTCACGGGGCTCTGGGCAGGCACCCCCTGACCATTGCCCTGCTGCCCTGTACGTGCCGAGGGGTAAAGGACGTCCCTGTACCTTCGCCCTGTGCCCCCCGCTCCAGTGTGAGCCCCTTACTCCATGGGGACCCCATGAGGCCAGCAGGGGCAGGGTGGCCCCAGGAGGCCGGGAGAGCACCGACCCGTCACCAGGACTGCGCTCGGCCTTGGAGGGACCGCCTACACGGGCACCCCCTCGCCCAGGCGTGCACCCAGGAGGGCCCCGCCTACCTGGCTTGGACAGAGGCATGACCCGTGGGAAATGGCGGCGCGAGGGCCTCAGGGGGCTGTGGGGACAGAAGCACCCATGTGAGGTGACCAGAGGCTGGCGTCTGCAGGCCCCCAAGGTGGAGCGGGCAGCCGAGGGCAGGGGCTGGCCGGGGAGGCTAGCAGGCTGCCGGCGCCAAGCCCGGGTCTCCCTCCCTCCCTCCCACAGGGCCCGGGGAGGGCCCGGTCTCAGGCCCTCCACCAGCTCGGAGCGAGAGGGGGGCCCCTCAGGACCCCAGAGCCCACCTGCGAGGCCCCACGAGGCCCCGAGAACCGGGGCAAGGGCCAGGGGCTCCCGGGCCAGGGCCCCCTTGGCACTCCCAGGGACCGACAAGGGTCCTGGGGCCAGGTGCCCCGAAACCAGCTCCTCCCTGGGCCCTCTCTTTCCTCGACACCCCAGATGCTTTGCTCTGGGCCCCTCGTGTCAGCTGAGGGGAGATGGAGGTGGCAACAGGGGGTCCCACTGCCCCTGACGCCCGTCGGCTGTTCCCCCCACGCTCTGGGTGGGGTGGCCCAGAGGGCACTCGCCCCCCATCGAGTGAGCCGCCGGCAGGTTGCAGTAACGAGGGAGCAGACGAAGGGCCCCGTTCAGTCTGCGGAGCTGAGGACTCAGGGACCCTTCGGCGGAGTTCTCGGGGGGCCACAGAAGCCGTCTCCCCGTGGGCCACCCCGGCCTCCTCCAGCCCAGCACCCGGCTCCCCTCGGCCCCAGTACGCGGTCCATGCCCAGCCCAGGCTGAGGTTCTGACAGCGACGGTCTTTAAGAAACCCCTCCTCGGTCCTCAGGGGTCATCTCTGACCCGCTCTGGGTCCTGCCGACCCAGGAAACCAGCCGCCGTAGGCGGGAGATAGGCGGTGGGAGGCGCACGGCTCTGCGGCCGCCACACCAGGCTTGTCCGGGGCACGGGCCGACCCTGCTGGCCAGGGGGTGGAGAGGCCCTGACCCCCCGGCCCAGGGCCGCTGACCTGAGCACGTCCTTGCAGAGGGGCGGGAACGGGTGCTGCTGGTAATGACCGAAGACCTCGAACACGATGGGCTGGCTCTTGATGTACTCGATGAAGGACCTGGTCACCTCCACGGCGATCTGGAGGGAGGTGTGGTCGAGGGGGGGAGGGAGAGGCACAGAGGTGAGCGCTCAGCCCCCACAAAGGACTCGGCACTCCAGGCCCACATTGGAGACCCCCAGCCGGGCTGACCTGTGCCCACGAGGGGGGCAGTGCTCCTTGCCTAGGTCTGTCCAGCCCACCTCTCCTACTGTCACACTCCCAGTGGACAGGCCACCGGGCAGCGGCCCTAGGGCTCGCTCCCCGGGACAGATGGGGCTGGGGGCCCCTAGGCTCAGCTGCTCCTTCAGAGCACAGAGCTGGAGGAGGGGCCTCTGTGATCCGGTCTGACCCTCCTCGGGCCCTCGCCCACTCACCAAGAGTTGTGGGTTGAACTGTGTCCCCCCTGATTCATAGGCTGAAGTCCTAACCGCCCCCCGCACGTATGTTTAGAGACAGAGTCTTCACAGAGGTGATCAAGTTAGAATGGAGCCCCAACCCAACATGACTGGTGTCCTCGTAAGAAGGGGACATTGGGGCACAGGCACGGACGGAGAGATGCCGTGAGGACACAGGGAGAAGACGGCCGTCTACAAGCCAAGGACGGACCCTCCATCACAGCCTCAGAGGGACAGCCCTGCCCACCTGGGTCTCGGGCTTCCAGCCTCCAGGGACGAGAGCGGCTAAGTCTTTGCTGTTGAAGCCCCAGGGCGTGGGGCTCTGCTGGAGCAACAGGAAAGGAGTCCACCACGCACACCTTCAGCCCTGGCCCATTTCCCTGCCTTAGAAACCACGGGAGCCCCTCTTCCGAGGGTCAGGACAGGCCATAGCTCGCAAGGCCTTCTGAGCAAGGCCCCTGTGCCTGCTTAGGCTACACACCCACAGCCGGGCGGCCAGGGTCAAACTCGCATCCCCTGGCCGGGCCCCTGAGGCCTCGCCACCCGACAGTTTCCGGCATGGCCCCATTTTCCTGCCTCACAGCAGCAAGTCCCTGCTCTCCTGACAGCCTGGCTTGGAGACACTCCCCGGCCCGGAGCTCTCCTGGCCTCTCGGGCGTCTGCCCGGGCACCCTGCAGCTCTCCGCGTGCCCTGCCCCGGCCTCAGCCCCAGTGCCAGTCCAGGGTGGCCTCGCCGGGCACCCCAGACACTGCACGTCCACATCTGCCCAAGGCTCGCTGCAGGGAGCCCTCGGGGGCTCTGATCTGCCCCCACCCCCAGTCTTAAACCCACCAAGGCCCCCGGTGCCCAGGACAGGGCTGGTGCTCAGAGGAGGGAGAAGCCGTGTCGGAGAGAATGAATGAAGCTGGGGGAGGCTGCACGAGGCCCCGGGCCCAGGAGGGGCCGGCCATGGGGGGGAGAAGGGGCTCTAGGGACGTACGTTCTGGACGTGGTAGAAGCCGAGTGGGGGCCCCCTCCCCGTGTTCTTCAGGGGCTCCGTAGAGAAGGCCTCGTCATGGCGATGGATGAAGCTGTGAATGGGGAGGAGACGTTCGGCGGGTGTGGGGCCTGGACACGGGGACCCACAGCTTCCCGGGGGTCACCAGGTGCCCCCCGCACCTTGCCGAGACCCACCCGCACAGCCCGGCCCCGACGAGACTCACTTGAACTGGCAGAAGATGTCGGCGTACTCGGCGGAGATGCTGGACGCCTGCAGGACGGTCACGCGGAAGGTGAAGGTGCTGCCCAGGCCGAGGTGGTCCAGGGCGGCGTCCAGGGGCCCGTCCAGGGCGGCTTTCTCGGGGCTGTCCAGGAGGCCCTCCGGGGTCACTGCTGCTGGGAGCCAAGGACAGAGGGGCATGGCGGGACCCAAAGGGGCTAGAGCCCGGGCTCAAGGGCTGGGCCTCACCGCCTGTGCCAGCTAAGAGGCGGGGAGGGGGTGCGGGGCGGGCGAGGAGGAGTTCCAGGCCCTCGCGGGGTTGGGCCGTGTCCCAGAGCCTGTCCCAGCAGCCGCGGGGACCCACCTGAGCAGGTGTTGTTGTTGACCTCATCGGCCGAGGGCCCCGCGTCAGCACCCTGGCCCTGGCCCTCCACGATCCGCAGCTCCTCCTGGGAGGTCCCCGAGCGGGACATCCCCACCACGGGGCAGGACTCGGACTGGAACTGTGTGGGCAGGGGACACAGTCAGACAGAGCCGGCCTGGGTGCGGCCACTAGAGCGGCGTCGAGGACCCCGGGAGCCTCGTTCCAGGACTACCCTGCCGTGGGCAGGCACCCACCTCCCCAGGCCTGTCTCTCATGCTGTCACGGCCTATATTAGCCTACCAAGTGGGAAAGGAAGGTGGGAAGCGGTCTCTGGCCTTAAGTTCTGTCCCCTCTCCCCAGCCAGTACCCCTCCCGCAGCTCCTCCCCACTGTGGGCAGGACGCAGTGAGACTCTCCCATTGGCTTTCAGGGCCCTGGCCAGGCCCCCCCATAGCCTCTGCTGCCTCGTCCTCTCGTCCTCCGCACTCTCTGCCTGATGCCCTCTGCCCCTCCTGTGCATCCCCAGCACTGACGACCCCTCCGATAGGGACCGCGATCGCTGGGGGGCTCTGGGCCCAAGGCCTCAGAAGCACTGAGGTTCAGGGTGGGGCGGTGGGTGGCTGGGTGGTGTCAGGTTAGGAAGGGGCCTAGAGGAGAGAGGAGGAGCTGCCCGCTCCGGGGGGGCACCGAGCGGGACCCCCTCCTCCGCCCTCTCGCCTGAGAGCACAGATGGGAGCCCTGGGAGGGAGACACCGTCTGCCCTTCCTCCGAGTGAGGCCCGGAGTGCTGAGGACAGGCCAGAGGCCCGTCCAGTGGCGCCCATGGCTGCACCACCCCTGCACGCTACCTTCTCAAAATGCTGGTCGTCAAAAGAGATTTTGGCGGTTCCCGACTGGCGGACGCCGGAGCCGTAATCAGGGGCCTCTTCGTCGGCTGAAACGGGAACGGAGCAGGTGGTCAGGGCCCAGCTGGCCCCCCGGTGGGAGTGGCAGAGCTGCCCGGTGAGGGGAGGGCACGGGAACCAGGACGGGCTTTGACCCACTTTGGGGGGAACCCCGACACCGTCAACTGGCTCTGGAAGAATGAGGGCGCCGTCCTGGGCACACTGACCCCCAGCCTGTGCTAGCCCGGGGCCCAGAGGCAGCCACGTCCTCAGCACGGCCTGCTCTGACGGGCCCGCGAACTCCACATTTTCAGAACAAAATCTTCAACCCCTGCCCCTCTCCCCCCCAGCCCCGCCCGCCTGCCCCCACCTGCCCTGGCCCAGACTCAGATGCTCCAGCAGAACCCAGGGGTCCTCCGGACCCTACCTCCCCCTCAGCAGGGCCTGCCCCACCAGGTCCTCCTGGCTTCCTCTGGGAATCGCACCTGTCCCTCTGCCGCCACCGTCACCCATCTGGACACTCAGTGCCCCACACGCTCTCACACCCCGTCCTTCACAGCGTTTGGGGTTCCCCACTGTGCTTGGGACAAAACCCTCCTCCTGCTGCCTAAAGGACCCCAGATCTGACTTCCCACAGACTCCCTGGCCCCCAAGTCCAGCCACTCTGGCTAGATGCCACCCCAGCAGACTTCACAGACCCCAGGGGGCTCCAACCCTCTGTTCCGCGGCCTTGTCGGGGTGTTAACACCACCGTGCTCTCCACCCTGGTTGCCCGAGGGGCCGTGGCTCTGTCCCACCATCACCCAGGGCCGGCCCAGGGCCTGTGCACAGCCGGGCTCCGTGCTGGGAGGCTGGATCAGTCGACCCCTGCCATGGTCGAGGGCGGGGGCAGGTGTGGCTTCTGAGACCGTGAAACAACACCCTGTGGCTTTGTAACGTTCCCTCTCCTCCACCACAGCCACTAGACAGGGGACGCTAGGTGTGGCCCGAGCACAGACCGTCGACCTATAAGGCAGCCGGCTCAGGGGGACCCACTCACCAGGGCTGAGCGGGTCAGGAAGGGCCCAGGGAGAGCCCAGGGAGGACAGGCCCCCGGAGGCTGCGGGGGCAGCGTGCCCCGGGGCATGAGGTGGCGCTAGATGCTCCCAGCATCCCTGTCACCTAGAGCCACCCTCCCCCGAGCCCAGGCTCCCCCTTCTCAGCTGGGTCCCCAGGGGCCTCGGCACCATGGTGACATGACTGGGAGGTGCGGAAAGAGCACCTGGAATGACGGGGTAGTGAGAATTTGGCGACGGGGGACCAGACATCCAGAGTGGGGTTGCGTGAGCTGGCCAGTGGGAGCACAGGCCACCCAGGTTGCTCACACTCCGAGCCTCCCTGTCTCAGCCTGGAGACACTCCGCTGCCACACACTCTGTCCTGCCCCGTTCTGGCCCCAAGGTGCCTGGGCTGCTGAGACGTGTAGAGGAAAGAGAGTCCCGTGGAGGCCCCGGGGGCCCGAGGGCAGAGAAGGGAGGAACGGCCGTTACGGTGCGAGCACCAGGCCCTCTGGCCGAGCGCGCCCACGTCTGTGTTCTCCAGTGACCTCTCCGCACTCCTGCCTCTAGGAAGCTTCAAAGCGGACGCCATTCTCAAGGCAGCAAACCCAGGCTCAAAGGCCTGTGTGGCTGCCCACGGCCAGGAGGGGGTGCTGGGAAGGTGACTAGGCAGGGCGAGGGTGTCTGCCTCTGCAGTGAGAGGGGCTGTATCGCCAGGCCCACGGTGGAGGGGGTGTTCATGGCCTCTGAGGACACAGGCCAGCACATGAGAGGTCAAGGGGTCCAAAGCGGGCAATGCTGGGGAGTCAGGAAAGGCTTGGGGGCTGCAGTGGGCAGGGCCGGAGCTAAGGGCTGCAAGTCTGTGCGCCTGCCCTGGGGCAGAGATGGCGGTGGAGGGGGTGTGGCGGGGGGCACCTCTGCGCCAGGCTGGCTCCGTGGGTCCACCTGGGGCTGCCTGGTGGCAGGCCCGAGCCGGAGTGGGCTCAGACAGCCCTGGGCTCGGCCTGCACAGCCCCGGGGGCCCCAGCCGACCAGGAAGAGTCCAGGAAGCTAGAGCCAGGAGCCGGGCAGCAGGGGCTTCTCCCACAGGGAGAAACAGAGGAGGCCGGGGGCCTGGGTGGGGCTGGATGCACGCGGACCACCATGCGAGGCCCGCAGAGGTCTCCCCACCCAGGGGCCCCATCGGTGAAGGGACAGAGCCAGCCCGGGCCGCCCCGCACGCACCTGAGATGGCCTGGACGGCCACGCGGAGAAAGCCCTTCACCTCGCCCTTCTCGCTGACGATGGCCACACGGTGCACCAGGGGCACGGGGTACAGCAGGTTGCTCAGGTACACGAAGGCCCTGGGGGAGGTAGGGGCCACGGTCAGGACCAGCCCGCTGTGCGCTGTGACAGGCGGCAGCGGCTGCACGGCCCGGGCTCACGACACAACACTGCAAAGCAGAGCGAAGCGGGCAGCCAGGGCGGCAAGCAGCAGGGCGGGCGGGCAGGCGGGGCACTGCGCTGGGCGGGGAGGGGAGGGGTCCTCGGCCGCAGAGGAGACGGGAGGAGGCGCAGGGACGGGGGGCACGGGCGCCGGCGGGAGCAGAGGCTGTGGTGAGGGGGTGGGCCGGGGCGAAGCCCGCGGCCTGAGCAGAGAACAGCCGAGGAGGGAGGTTTCAGCCTGCTTCAAGGAGGAGGACCTGGGACCCGCCTCGCTGACCTACGACCCTCACGCTGGTGCTGATGTCCCCCCCCGCCCCTGTCTCCCCACCCGTTTCCCAGTGGCCCCTGACGCTTGCTCACGGACCCCACGACGGAATACGCCTCACGATTCCCTCTGGGCCCCTCCAGGAACACGGCGGGTCGGAGCTCCATGATGTCAGTAAAGCCAGGGCACCTCCCCCTCACCGGGGCCCAGGGGTCCGGCTGAGCCCTGAGGGACACCCCAGAAACCGTGGCACTGCCTGGCACGGCCCCACCAGCTCCCAGGGTGCCCAGAGCCACCCTCTCCTGTGCAGCTCAGCTGTGCACCCACCTAGTGCCAGCACAGGCGGGACAGAGGCCACGTCACCCTGGCGGTGCCCCTCTCCCCGAGCCGGCCAACGAGTGGGAGTCACACGGGCAGCCAGGAGGACAGGGGGGTCCCTGGAAGAGCCTGTGCTGCCCCGCCGGGTGGGCCGGCTGCTGTGAGCACAGCTCCTCACCATTCGGGGCACCCTCCTTTCGGGGGTCACCCTTGCCTCCCACCCTGCTCTGCCCTCCCCTCCAGCCCCGAGGAGCAGACCTCGGCAGCCCTGAGCTCGCTGGGCTGGGGGTCCGGGGTGGTGGTCCCGGGGGAGGGGCACGGCTTGGGCAGGATTTGGACAGAAGAGGGTGGGAGGCGCTGGGGAGGAAGTGCAGAAGGAGGGGTGAGGGAGGCCCAGGGCCTCAGTCAGGGATGGGGGAAGGTGGGAACAGAGGTGAGAGCAGCAGGGAGGACAGTGGAGGGGAGGTGGGAGTCTGCTGGCCAGGTGGGCGCTGGCACCTGGTGCATGGCCAGTGGCGGGGGGAGGACGGAGCTGGGAGGACAGGAGGAGAGGCGTGTCATCCCAGGCACCCTGCCCCTCGCCCAGGCTGAGCCACTGATGTCGCCCCACACTGAGAGCTCCAGGGTCCCCACTCTGGACCCCCTGTGGTGAGAGGCACGGGGAGGGGCTCTTCCCCAGGGGCCCTGATTCCAGGCCCTGGTGTCCCTTCTCAGGTGGGCTCCGTGTCTTCCCGCCACCCTCCCCCCGCAGGAGGTCGGAAATCTGAGCACCGTCCTGGCTTTTATCTCAGATGCATCAGCTCTACCTCAAAACTCTCTCTGAAATCCGCCACCCAGCCCATCACCCCTGGCCTCCCACCCGCTTCCTTCACGGCCTCCACAGCCGCCAGAGGGGACTTGAGGCGCGACCAGACCCGCACCCGCCGTGGCCCCCAAGCTCTTTGCATCCAAGAGGCACCTGAGCCCCTGCGGCAGCCCCACCCGCCCGCTCAGCCCCGCTCTGGCCCCCGGCGCCCATCTCCCTGCTCCTGCCACTGCCCCCAGCGGCTCCCATCTCCGCGTCCAGGCCGCCTTCTGCGCGGCTCTCCCTGTCTGTCTGAATTCACTCGTGGCCCATCTCTGTTGACTGCTTTTCGCTTTCTGGGCGCCCACAGGCCAAGGCAGGCCCCCGTCAGGGGAGGGTGTGCTGCCACCTGGGCCACCCTCCTGGGGCTAGAAGAAGCCCCTCTTCCCCAGCACAGTGCCCCTTCCTCCCACGAACTCTTCGGGGGCACGGTGTAGACAGATGGTGGGGGCGCATCTGCCCATCGCGGGGTTGGTGGGGGCCTGGGGCTCCATTGCCCCGACCACCCACTAAGGTGAGCCCCGGCCCTGGTCCCAAGAGGACATTGAGGCCACAGCAGCAGAGGGCACCAGCGGGCAGGGGATGGCCGGGGTGGGCTGCTGGCCTCATCCAGCACCCACCTCGGGACGGGACGGTGGTGGCCTTCCCTCGCCGGACACCCGGGCTCCTGGCCAAGGGCCTTTGATTGACATTGGGAGTGGGAGGGGGGCTACCATGAAATGAGCAAAGTCATGAGGTCCAGAAGGGGAAACGGAGGGGGCCCAGGACTCAGGCTGTGGGAGGAGGTGCAGACCCTGCTCTGCCCCTGCACCTGGAGGCCTGTACCCTGGGTTGGGGCACCGCCCAGCCACCCCACCCTGCCTGAGACAGCTTAGGGAGCTGGGCAGGACAGCCCCAAGCTGCAGGGCCAAGTCAGCACCCACCCTCCAGCAGGTGGAGGGCCTCTTCCCCAGGGCAGGACCCCTTCCCCGGGGCACTGCCCGCTGCAGAAAGCCGGGTGTCGGGAGGCTCCCAGAAGCCCCAGGCACAGCCGGAGGGAGGGGCCGCGGCCTGCCCACTCCACCCGCAGCCTGCAGGGAACCCACAGGAGGACCCTCGGGGAAGGCGGGGACACCTCTGGTTGTGGGCTAGGTGAGGGCATGGTGCCAGGCACAGGGGTGCCTAATCAGCACAGCTTGCCCGAGGGAGAGTTTAAGGGCTGTCCAGGGCCACCTGGCCAGGAGGGGAAGCCAGGCTCAGGGCCGCCTCAAAGCCCCCGGCCCGCCCAGGGCTGCCTTCCTGAAAGGGCCAGGGGGCAATTCCACAGGGACTTCAAGCTCCCAGAAGGCCACTTACAGAACCCTGGAGGCGACCCAGGACCGCCCCTGAGGGGCAGTAACGGAGGGGCAGGAGCTACCCCTCCCCCTTTTTGAGTCCGCAAAGGCCAGGCCAAAGGGAGTCTGAGGCACTGCACAGAAGTAAACTGAGGCAGGCACCGGACGCAGCCCAGGTCATAGGCGAAGGCCATGGCAGGCGGGCCCCCTCCTGGCTCCCCCCCCAGGGCCTCACCGCTCCACAAACCTACCGTGGTCTCCCAGGGGGCGCTTTCTACCACGTGGCCCACCCGTGGGCACAGACGCCAGGGTCCCACACATCAGAGGGGGCTGCGCCCCTCGTGTCCTGAGGCTCAAACAATCCCACTGGCAGCCCACGAGACTGAAAACTCCAGTGAAGAAACCATATGTGCCTGTCCCTCCAAGCTCACGGGGGAGGCACTGGAGCCCCCAGCACCCCGGGCGGCAGGTGCGCCCGCGTCTCCTCCGTTCACATCCCAGCACGGAGACCAGGGCCCCCTCACCAACGGCGCATCTTAGCTGGACTGGCTGCGTCTTTCTTTCTTAGGGGCACAAATACGGTGCCGGAGAGCTAAGACGCCGTGTAGAGCTGGTGAAATACGCCATTCCTGCCCCATTTCACAGGTGAAGACGGAGGCCCGAGGACATTAAGGAAGTTGCTGGCAGCAGAGCCCCAGCTGGCGTGAGACCCCACAGGCCGGCTCCTGTGCAGCTCCCAACCGTGCGGACGCCACGCCCCGCCCCCCACCGGCTTAATTAATGCAGCTCATTAACTAAGCAAATCTAGCCTCTCTTGATCTTTCAGGGTTTCCTCGCGTCAGAGGGGAAAGAAAGCCCGGGTACTCCTGGCATCGAAAAACGGCAGGGCCGGGACCTCGAGGGAGCCCTTGGCTGGAGGTTAGGGCCTTACAATGAAGAACACGCCTGGAATCCACGGCCACACTCCCTCCCTCTGAACCCCATCACCGGCTGTGGGAAGGCTCTCACGCTCACGGGTGCCCAGGTGGGCTCGCGTGCAGATCCAGCTGCGGCTCCCAAAGGCAGAGAAAGAAGCCACGCTGGATACTCTCTCCTTCCTGCTGCCCCGGTCCCTGTCTGATTGGTGATAGTGACGGGTGCACTCAGCCACAAGGGACCTCTGGGGGCCCAGCAGCCACGGCCCCTGCTGGCAGCACCACCTTCGAGGGCAGGGGGCGGGGGCTGGAAGACCCCAGGCCCACCCCGCCCGGCAGCCCCAGAACTTGAGGGGATGGGGCCACGGTGCAGAGGCTGGGCCTCCCCCTCACTGCCCACCAGGTGCCGGAAACAACCTGGCGTCAGCACCCGCCACCCTGGGCCAGAACAACCCAGCCCTGTCCAGAGAGCCCTGCCGGCCACGGCGCACCTACCCGCACACGGGGTGGCTTGGAGCCTCGCGGGGGCCGATTCGGGCTGAGCGGCTCGGCACACAGAGCGCACCCAGCTGGGAGCCGAGGGCCCAGCCTCGCCAGCCCAGACGGCACAGAGCAGACACGGCGGGTCAGTGCTTTCCCACCCAGTCCTGAACACGTCCCTTGGGCGGTCGCCAGTCCCCCTTCCCCGGGACCCTCCATCCCAGACAGTCACCCCCTCGCCTTCCTCTCTCTGCAGCCCACCCGCCTTCTGAAAGCCACGGTCTGAGCAGGGAGGATCATGGGGCAAAACGGAGCCCCCAGGCCCACTTCCTCCACCTGGGTTGGCCCATCTCACCTCCCAGTTCACTGGCACCCAGACCGCCAGAGGGAGACCCCCCGGGGGGCTGACCCTGGACTTGGGTGAGGAGCCCCGGCTGAGGACGGGGGAGGCCCCTGCCGGGGGCCCTGTTCACAGAGGTGAGGCACCTTGAAGCAGGCTGAGACCCGCCGGAGAGAGAGGAGGTGGCAGAGCCGGGGCTGAGTGTGGGGCAGCGCTAACCACGAGATTGGTGAGGTGCAGACGCATGCTGGGGCCCGGGAAGCCTGTCCAAGGGAGACAAGAGTGGGCGCCCCCATTTCGCTCAAGCCTTGGAGAGAGAGCCAGCGGCTACCAGAGGGAGAGAAGGAGACCAAGGGCGGGCCCTTCTCAGGGCCTGGGCCGGCACAGCTGCTGCGCGGGAAAAGCCAATTCTCGCCAAACCAAAAAGATCAGGACGTTTCCAGATGAACCCCTCGCAGACGCCCGCCGTGGGGAGCTGGCCTCTCACTCGTGGCTTTGGTTTGGCTTGGTGGTTTTGTCACATCCCAGATCCACAGAGGGGGGAATGTCGGAAGGACCCAGCTCTTTCCGGCTGAGACTGCGAGAGCCCACCCCCGTTTCTCCCGGTGT
Organism: Pseudorca crassidens; assembly: GCF_039906515.1. Lineage (NCBI taxonomy): Eukaryota > Metazoa > Chordata > Mammalia > Artiodactyla > Delphinidae > Pseudorca > Pseudorca crassidens. The sequence goes on along the minus strand of NC_090301.1, from coordinate 1,048,758 downwards.
CCTCGCCCCCGTGTGCCCCGACCCCACGCCTGCCTGGCACCCGGCCACCCTGGCCCTAGCGGCCGGGCGTTCTGAGAGGCCCGCGTGCAGCTGGCCCTGGGGCCGCACCTCCTCCTCGGGCTCAGCAGAGCAGGAACCCAGCCGGGGCGTCTCGGAGAGAGCCACGCGGTTTTGTCCAGTGGGCCAGCATCTCACACTCAGGGAAGAGTAATCAGAATAAATCCATGACGCGCCAGCTGAGAACCTGCTTCCTTCCAGGAGGAACCAGTGGGGCCTTCACTCCACCACCCGCACCCAAGGGCTCCCAGTGCAACCCCGCTATCTGGGGACCAGCCTCGGCCTTCAGCTTTCAGTACTGGTGCTGCAAGGTCAAGACCTCCAAACACTTCCATCGGTCTAGCCCAAGGAAGCAGTCTGAAACTCCTAAAGAGTGCTGTTAAAGCTATCTTACACCTTTGCCTATACGTAAATTCCATTTTCATGAGCTGAATTTCCTACTACTGCAGCTAGGTTGCTAGGCCTTTCCTTCACCTTCCTGCTTGCGTTCCACTCCACGGTCATAGACATAAGGATGGACTGGGTACGCCCAACCTGCCTGCAGGGCGGGGGGCCCCCGCTCCCCCACTGAACTTGGCCTCTCTCCTCTGTCCAGGAAACTGAATCATGGGCTCCTCTGCAAAGGGCACTTTCCCATGAGGGCACACGGCCACTGGCACCGTCTCCGGCACTGGGGGTCAGGAGGGACAGAGAGAGGCCGGGCTGCCCGGGACCCAGGGCTTCAGAAGGAGGCCCTTCCACTGCCCGGGCACCTGCCCTTCCTTCCCTGCCCCCCGGCACGGCCGGCTCCAGCTTCTGCCCCTCTCCCCACAGAGAGGGTAGGGGCACTGGGAGCAGACCAGGACCCTCCATCTCTTCTGGAAAACAGTGGAGGGAGGGAAAGCCACGCTGGCCGGGGTGGGGTGGGGGGGCCGCAAAGATGCACGGCTCCGCCTTTCCGAATGCCCCCGCGGGCCCTGAACGGGCAGGGGCGTTGCTCTTCCCGAGTCCCGGAGGCCTCTCTGCGGAAACAGGCCCACCAGTGAGGAGCCCGTGCCCCGGGGCACCCTGCCCTCCTCCATCACTGGGGCCCCTGCAGGAAGGCCAGGAACCCCCGCGCCCCCTTACGCCCTGTCCTGGGGAGGCCCCGCTAGCCGGGGGCCGCGCCCTGACGGCGGTCAAATCGTGCCCGCAGCAGTGCTCCTGTGCAAAAGAGCTGGTTCCTTCCCAGCATGCTGTCCTCGACCTCACCAACCTTCCTACTACACTGAACAGGGGGGGCCGGTCGTAAAACGGGTCCCGGCCGTCGCACGGCATGCGCTCCGGAAAGACGTCGTCCTCCAGGTCCTCCTCCTCCCCCACGCTCTGCTCCTCAGCAGGCTCGGCAGCGTCGGAGTCGGGGCTCGAGGAGGCGGGGGAGGGGGTGAGAGCAGCCATGCGCTCGCTCATGCATGTGTTGAGAAGAGGGTAGCTGTTGCAGCCAGAGGTGACTGAACTGGGGTTAGTGCGACAAGACAGAGAGAAGTTAACGCCAGCTCCTCGCGGGCGGACGGGGCGGGGCAGGGGCTTCCGAGGAGAACCCAAACCAAACACACGACCGTCGAGGATGCTGCCTCGACAGGCAAGAGAGCCAAAGTGCCCGGTCCCCAGGCGTGGGCAGACAACGCACGGGGGTCAGTGTAGAGCTCCGGAAGGTTCCGGAGGGCACCGGCAGGTATGGTCCCGACCAGGTGCGGCTGAGGCCGGTGAGGGCCTCGGGAGCCTGGCCGCACTGAGGCCTCAGGAACCTTGCCCCGTGGGGGGCAGGGGCCGGGTGCAGCCCCCCGGACCAGGAGGCTGGGGACATTAGGCGTGGACTCTGAGCTCTGGGAGGACACGGCTCCGCCTCCCGCTCACACCCCACCTGAAAGCCTGACCAAGCCTCACATTCACACACACGGACAGGTGTCACCTGACGGCCATGGTCCCGGAGCAGGGGTGGGTGGCGATGCTGAGACCCCGCTCCCTGGCCAGGGCCCACCGATGTGTGGAGAGGACTGGCCAGGGGGCTCAGACCAGGAAGGACCAGGGCCGGGGAGTCGGGATGGAGAAAGGCATCTGGCCGGCCCACTCCTCGTGTCAGGGCCAGGGCCCAACCCCGCGCTACCCCCCACCTTCTCTCAATCTCTCAGCCCGGGGGGAGGAGGCGCCTACCTGCCCACGAGCCGGAACCAGGGGAAGCGGTCGTAGAAGGGGTCTCCACCAGTCACCACGTTGTCACAGTCCTCGATGACGCTGGAGGGCACCTCGGCCGCCCGGTCGTACATCTCCCGCATCAGGTCCAGCCGCTGCCTGCAGGGCAGAGGTCAGCGTGGGCCCCGGGGGAGCATCCTGGGGTCTCAGGCCCAGCACGGCTCAGGCCACAGCATCCTGCTCAGGGTCACCCACGGCTCAAGCTGGCTTGACAGGAGGACCCTCTGGGGTCCTCGGAGTCAGCCGACCGTGGCCAAGGGGCTTGCAGTTTGCCACACGTTCCTCTCGGCCCCCGTGATGGCCGCGGCACGTCAGCCGGGTGGGGTCGGGGACCAGCCCCGCTCGGGATGGGGAGTCGGGGCACGGAGCCCCGGAAGTTCGGGGGTCAAAGGGCAAGTTGTGAGAAGACACAGGAAACAAGGCGTTTTAGAGGCTATCCCCCGGAAAACCGGCCGGTGGTGGGAGAGACGCAGACGTCTCCCTCGGGGGCTCAGGCGCACCAGGAGGGACGTGGGGTGGTGGGGGACATCCACCCTCCAAGAGCAGACGGCAGCCCAGGAGGACGGGGTAGAGGCAGTCACGTGTCTGTGAATGCGCGTGGGTCAGTGCGTGTGCCGGGGGCGGGGACCTCATAAGAAGGGAAAGCGTCTGCGTGTGAGGGTGTGTGAGCGGAATGGAGCGCGTATAAACGTGTCTGCGTGCGTGAGCACGTCGTGACCACGCTTTCCGTTCTCTGCATCTCATGACGTTTCCACATCTCTGGGGCCTGCCCCGACAGTGAACAGCCTGTGGGTGAGCCCACCTCCACACAGGCCACCACCCGCCCCTTAGCCGACTTGCACGCCAGCCGGCTCCCCAGCCCTAAATCACCCGGGCACAGCCCGGGCCCGAAGCCCGCAGGCGTTATGCTGACCAGCCGGTCCTCACTGTTCACCCTGCCCTGCTTTGCCCATGAAAACCTCGCAGAGGCCGTGGCAAGGCCCCCCTCTCCCTCCTTGGCCCCCGGACGGCCCTGTGCCCACGCGCCTCTCGTTTCTAGGGGCACTTGAGCAGCATTAAAATTGTCTTCAGTGGCAAAGAGCCGTCCTGTCACCTTCACCCAGGAAGAGCCAGGCGCACGTCACGGTGAGCGTGCGGGACCTGAGGTAGAGCCGTAGGGCAGACACCTCCCAGGACACCTGGCCGGCCTCCCTGGGGCCCCCACCCGGCCCTCCTCCACCCCCCCAGGTGGAGGAGCCCCCAGCTTCCTGCAGCGCCTCACCCGCCCCTTCCTCCAAACTGTGCCACTGCTCTGGTCGAGGAGAACGTGGATTCTATGATGAGGCTGGATCCTACTTACATCTTGTCTTCTGATTTTAAAAGAAATCGAAACAGGAGGAATCGCTGCCTGGACGCGTGCGCCCCTTGCATCCCACGCCCGCCTCTGTCTCAGCGGCCTCGGCCCAGGCCCGGGGAGCAGCCCCGCCCCACTGCCCACCGCACGGCCCACCCACTGCACCTGAGCTTCTCCAGCGTCCAGTAGTGGGTGGCCCCGTTCTTCTGGTCCTGGACCTCCACGGCCACGATGGTTCGGGGGAAGGGGCGAGTCTCTCGGTCTTTGGCGGCCTCTGGGGGCAGCAGGTCAGGCGGCAGTGGGGAGTACAGTGTGTCCGTAAGGAGGACAAACTGGAACTGGACCTGTGACCGATGAGGAGGACGCCCGTCAGCCCCGGGGAGGGTGGAGCCTGGCCCTGGAAGGGCCTCCTTCCCGCTGCCTGTCCCTCAACCGTCCTCGGAACCTTCCCGCCGACTCCACCTGGAGAGGAGGCTCCACCTGCCCACCGGCCTGCCTACGCGTCCTGCTCTGTCAGTCTGGGGCCCCCCCTCCAACCGCCCCCCCTCCTCCCGGGGGCTGCAGGTCAGGGGGTCCGCCCCGCCCCCCCCCGGGAGGCGGCGCAGCCTGGCACCGAGGCCCGGCGGGAAGCAGGACGGGTGACGCCCGCCCTCCGAGGCACAGACAGCAGGGGCAGGCGCAGCGGCAGGGGCCCACCTTCTTCTTGAGCTCGACACTGATGGCGTTGGCCTCCTTGAGGAAGATGGCGTTGCCCCACAGCAGGTCCCGCAGGGACGTGAACTGGTACCACTTCCACTTCCGGAAGGCCCACAGCGCCAGTTCACACTCCCTCTCCGTCCACTGGACTGCGGGGAGAAGCGCACGGGGTCATCACGGGGCTGGGCGCTCAGTGCGCGGGTCCCCAGTTGCACACTAACTGGCAGGAAGCTCTGCCGCAGGGGACGACCCTCGTGCCCCAAAGAGGCCGCCGGCTACCCCAGTTTGAGCGCCAGGGTCCTGAGAGTCAGGCTGGAGCTCAGCAAGGACCTGGGGGGCAGCAGTGGGACGGGGGCAGGAGGGCAGACCGGGGCTTGTCCCACACACCCTCTCGGGTGGACGAGTCCAGCCGGGGGAGACCTGGTCACATCAGCACAAAGGTGCCGACCAGCTGACCGGAGGCCGAGCTGGACGTGAACACCCTGCCCTTGGGCTGCCCTCGGGCCCCCAGCAGCGAGAGGTCAGCCAGTGGGCCGCCCAAGCAAATGCTCCCAAAGCGGGTCCCGAGGTGTGGAGCAGAGACCAGCCTCCCTCGGGCAGGACAGGGGTGAGTGGACGCAGGGCACCCGCCTGGGAGCACCCACCCCGCCCCGCCCTCCTCATGCTCCAGGCCGCCCCTGCCAGAACCAGCGGGTGGGTGCACACACGGGTGTGTGCGTATGCACGGGTGTGTGCTGCTGCAGCTCAGCCTCCCGCATCCTGCCTGCAGACCGGGGACCCCAGGGCAAAGGTGCCAAGCAGCTGACCTGCAGGGAGCAGCCCGGGGCCGCCTCTTTCCTGAGCCCCCTCTGCAGCCCACCCCCACGCGGGACAGGGCCCCTCACCTTCGTCCTCGGGCCCCTCCTCCTCCTCATTCGCCTCCGGGTAGCCCCGGGAGCCCATCTGCTTCTGCAAGGCCTCCAGCTTGCTCTCGTAGTCCTGGCGCAGAAGCGAGGCTGGTGGTCTCCACGTGGACACCCGCCCGTCGTCCCCAGCCCTCCCGCCCGGGCCCGGGCCCAGGGTGCCCGGACGCAGCCCCAGCACAGCAGGCCTCCCCACTCTCCCTGGTTCCACCCATCGGTCCCTCCTCTTTCGGCCTCGAGCGCCCACCGCCCTCACCAGCCTCTGCTGCTCCAGGAGGTAGGTGGCCTCCTCGCGCTCCCGGCGGTACTGGTCCTCCAGCTCCTGCAGCCTGCGAGAGCGTGCGGGGGTGAGGGCGGGCGGGACGGCGGCGGGTGCGGGGGGCGCCCGGGCGGCAGCCCCTGGGGCCTCACCTCTGCTCCATCTCCTGCTTCATGTCGATGCCCTGCTTCTCCAGCAGCTCGCGCTGGGCGAAGGCCCAGTCCACGGGCTCGGCGGGCGTCTCCGCGCAGGGCGTGCGCTCACGCTCCTGCCTTGCCTGCTCAGGGTGGTTGAACCGGAACACGTGGCTCTTTCCCATGATGATGCGGTTTCCTGGGGGATGGAGGCGAGGCCAGAGTTGGTGGACATTTGGCCTCGGCTGGTCTCGGGGGTGAGAGGGGGGAGGAGGAGGGAGAGAGGACGAATGCAGCCGGGGCTGCATCCTAGCACCACCCACCCCTGGGGGGGCCTCCAGCCGCCAGGAGCCGGCCCCCCGGGTCCTGTGCCCGGGGGTCACCCTTGCCCCCGCCAGGGGGCCACCTCCCCCACCAGGACCCGAGCGGGCCTCCCCACTCTCCCCGGTTCCTCCCCTCGGCACCTCCCCTTTCAGCAGCAGTGATGGTGGCAAAACACAGCCTGAGGCTTCTCCACTGCCCCATCCCCTCCAGGGCCCCACGGGTGCCACCCCCCGGGGCCAGCCTGGCCTCCTGCTCCCGTGCCCTGGGCCTTGGCACTCCCCTACCCGAGGGCTGGGCTTGGCCCCCTCCTGCAGGGAGCTTCCCTTCCCATCTGTCCCACCGGCGGAAGCAGGGCAGGGGTCTGTGTGTTTCCGGGGCAGGGTCCACCCTGTCTGCAGGACCCTCCAGGGTGCACCTGTCCCACGAGGGCAGGGCCTGCTGTCTCTGGACAGTCCTGCCGGTGGGGGTCTCTTTGGATGGCCTAGTTTCTCTCCAGCTTTTTCTCCAGGAACCTCGGCTCTGCCTTGCGGCCTGCAGAGCTGGTTCAGCCCCTCTCCCCACAGGAGAACCCGGGCCTGCAGGCTGGTCCTCCCCAGGCCTCCCTCAGCCCCTCCCCCAGCTCCCGAGCTCGGCCGCCCCTCCCAGTCCGGGCCCTGCCCCGGGCGCGCAAGCCCCAGGCCCCATCCTGAAACAACAGGGGGAAGAAGGGAGCTCTGGACCTGCCCTTGCCCAGCTCAACTGCCCCATCTCCCCACACTGGCGGCCAGGCGAGGACACCAGCCACTGGCGGCCAGGCGAGGCCCATGAACCCAGGATGCACGGTGTGTCCCTCCCTCAAAGCATCCCTCGGGACCTCAAAGGCAGGACCCTGGGTCCTGGAAGCTAAAAACAAGGCCCTTCAGGGTGGCCGGAGAGGTCTGCACGTCAGGCTGCCAGGCGTCGCCTTCTAGGCCTCCCATCCCCTCTGCACCCCCAGTTGGGGAAGGGGAGGGTCCCCCTCATTCTTAGCAAAAAGTCACCCCAGCCAAAGTTGACACGATGGTCAGTGTTGTGTCAGTTTGGCTGGGCTGGGGAGCCCAACGGTGCACCTACAGTCACGTGACCTCGGGAAGGAGCCCACCCACCGTTGCGCAGGCGGGCCTCCCCCCACCGGGTGAAAGGCCTCAGGAGCTAAACTGAGGCTGCCCTGAGGAGAAAGTCCCGCCTGTGGATTTCAGACGTGCCTGTCCAGCCCTCACCACGTCCTGAGCCAATTCCATTAAATAAATCTCTTGATAGGTGAACAGACAGATAGATAGACAGACAGACATATCTCCAGGTGTGATTTAGAACACGAGGACACGAAGCCAGGGGGCCGGCGTCCGGAGGCCGGTGCAGCGCACACCCCGCTGGCTGTTCCTCTGCTCCACCACGCGCCAGCCCACCGGGGCTCTGGGACAGGCACCCCTGCCCGGAATCCCGCCTCGGCACCCCTGGAGCGGCCTTCTCCCCCCACCCGCCCCGGCCCGTGCGCTGCCCGGCTGGTGGGGGGCGGATTGGGGTGCCGCACGAGCAGGAGGGGCGCGCGTGCAGGGTGGGCGGCACAGGGGCCACCCCTGCCTCCACTGTACCTGACCGCAGGACACTGGGCTCCGTGACTTTCTTGCCATTGACGTAGGTGTCTGCCCCTTCACAGGGCTCCAGGGTCACCACGGCTATAGGACAGATGGGGGCACGGAGAGGACCGTGAGGGGCTGTCCTCCTGGCCACGTCCCCGTCTGAGCCCAGCAAGCCCCACTCAGGGTCAGGGGCAGGGGGCTCGACCCACCTGGCCACCTGCCACCCAGGCGCGGCCCCCACCAGGCCCCTCTCCCCCCTGTGGCACCTGGCTTGGGCCTCGAGAAGCCAGAGGGGCCTCTCAGCCCCTCACAGATGAGGAAAGTGATGTCCCATTGGGAGGCTCACGGGCCCAAGTCAGAGGTGGGGAGGCCGTGCTGGGTGACCGCCCCGCCCCGCAGGGTCTCCAGGTGGGATGGGAAACAGTGGCTCGCATGTCCCCAGGAGTCCCAGAGCCCCTCCTGCCTTCGTGCCCACCCACCGAGGGGAGAGAGAGCTTTGGGGACGGAATTCTGGGAGAACCAACGTCCGCAACACTGTTTAAGGCCACCCTGAAGTGGCCTGGTCACAGAGGGGGCTTTGGTCACTGGTCTGCCTCCCAGAGGCTGTCCAGACACTTGCCCTGATCTCGGGGGCCGTGGGCACTGGGACAGCCCAGCAGGTGCCTTCTTGAGAAGGAAGGGTCATGCCCAGAACCGGCAGTGGGGATGGAGGCCCGAGGGCAGGCCGGCCAGGGAGATGGACAGATGGCCGCTCCCAGCCCACGGGAAGGCGTGGCCTAAGAATAGCCGTCCCTTCGATCCAGGCTCAGTGCCCTCCTGCCCGTGAGCACCCCAACCAGCCCCCTGTGCAGGGACAGAGCTGCATGTCCCCAGCCCAGCCTTCAGAGCACCTTTCGGGGTGGGGCAGGGGGGCTCCCGGGACTGAGTGGGGAGCCAGGAGGGCCGACACCAGCAGCGCCGGGTAGGGGCGGGGCTGGGGGAGGCCATACCTTCACCGCCCCCTCGGGAGTCGCTCCGGAAGACGCAGTGCTTCTCCTTGATGAAGTGTCCGCTCAGGACTATGTCCTGCCGCTTCTCTGCGCCTTCCCGGCCCACTCTGTGTGTGTGGTGCGGTCGTCAGCGCCGGCTGGACCCAGGGCGCCACGACGCCACCCACTGGCCCGCCTGGTCCCCCCGCAGCCCCCAGCATGCCCAGCTCTTACGGGAAATGCCTGGAGAGCACAAGCGGGGGTCCAGGGGACAGCCCCCAAAGCGGCCTGGCCTGGGGGACCACACTGCCCAGAGGGGCCCACAGCACCCCTGCCAGCAGGTGCCCGGGCTCAGCGACCCCTCAGTGGGGGAGCCCAGTCCTCCCCTCGCCCCGTCGACCCCCACCTGGTGATCCCATCCTTGATGTAGTAGAGAAGGCACTCGGACATGAGCGGGTCCTCATTCAGGTTGACGAGATGCGGCGTCTGCGGAGATAGAAGGGTCACCTCTCTTCGGGGGGCAGGGGGGGAGCCCGGCCCAGGCTGCCTGCTGCCCTCTCTCTCCCCAGGACCAGATTGCCACCCACCCTAGGCCTGGCCTCTCGGGGGACACAGTATCCTCCCAGCCTGGCAGAGAGGAGAAGACTTTGATGGGGACTCCAGAGTCTTGGGAGGACAGCTGCCAGGCGGCACGTGGGGGGCTGGGCTTCGGGAGGGGCTGGGACCCCAGCTCTGAGCACGTGAGTGCCCAGGGAGTGCTTGGAGGCTATGGTAGGCCCTTGGATGTGCAGGGCAAGGCTGGGTCTCATGGGGCCTGGGCCTGGTCCTCCATCCTAAAACGGGGCTGCAGGTCCCCATTCCAACCGGGGCAGCCAGGAGCTGAGGGCCCTGGGATTAGGACGCTGGGCAGGGAGGGGTCGGGCCCTGGACGCCAGGGAGCAGAGAGGCTGTGATAAAAGTCCCCTGAGCCACCCAGGTCAGACGCCTACACCTGTCCTAACCACGGCTCTACCAAAGCATGACCCAAGGCCAAGGTGACCGCTTCCCGCAAGCTGCCCCGTCTGAGCGCTGCCCTTGGCTCCCCACCCCAGCCCGTGCCCAGGGCAGCCACTGCAGGCTCTGTCCACTGGGCCTTGGACCAGCACCCCCTCTCTTCACTTTCTCCACTGCTCTCACCCGGGGTCTCTGGGCCCCGACACTTCCTGACCTCACACCCAGTCCCGGGCAAGGATCCTGCAACATGGCGGAGGCTGGAAGAGCTTCCTGTCTGTTCCCCACCTGGCACCTTGGGCCAAGCTGCCCCCACTCTGAGCTACAAACCCCTCTGACACCCCTGCACAGGGCTGTGGACACCTGGTCATCAGACACAGGACAGGCCATCCACAGCGGCCCCTTCCCCTGAGCACAGAAGGCATCCAGCCAGGAAGGGCCTGTGCTCCCTCCACGGGGCCGAGCGGGGGACCCAGCTGGCCCATGTGCTTCTCCAGAGCCCAGTGGGGACCCCACTGTCCTCCAGAGGAAGTGTCCCTGGTGGTCCCGAGGGCCGCCCTCCCACTCCTGGACAGTGTCCAGGCCCGGGGCCACCAGCAGATCCCTCTGCCCGCCCCGGGCACTGCACCCACTGGCAACGCAACAGCTCAAGAGCGAAGCATTCCAAACGGAAACCAAAGGCCCATCCGACAGGCACTGAGGCAGGACCCCGCCAGGGCGCCACCTGCTCCCCGCCCTGCCGAGGGCCTCCCGGGCACCCCTCCTCCCTGCTTCTGGGCCTCAGCTGCTCCCTGGGCCGGAGTGCGTGGGTGCGGGAGAAGCCTGAGGAGCCCGGCCCTGTCCCCAGGGAGCAGGCACCCTAGCGGATGTGCCCATCCTACCAGCGCCCCGTGCTCCTTTCCCTTGGGGCCCCAGTGGCTCCGTGGGGCTCCACGTGCCGCCAGCTTCGCAGGCTGGCGAACGAAGAAACCCTTTGCTGGGGTGAAAGGTCAGCCAGGCAGCAGGGGCAGGGCCTGCGGAGTCCCGTGCTGGCGTCAGAACAGACGCCACTGCCTTCCAGGCAGGCTTCTGGGCTTGAAGCTAAGCTCCTAAGGGCTCTGAGGGTCTGGCAATCTTGGGGGTGGGGGCATGGGGGTGGGGGTCTGGGTCCTAGAATCACACAGAGACTTTTCCCCTGATGTTCATGCTTCGCCCCATCTGAGCTACTGAACAGGGGGCGGTGCTCTGCTCCACTTGAGGGCCGGGGCCATGGGCAAGCTGGCCTGGGTGGGAGAAGAGGGGTCCCTGCTGGGACAGCCAGACCCTGCCCATGAGGGCTACAGGCTCCTGGGGGGTCCAGGCCCCACCTGTTTCAGGACCCCGTCCACCCCTCAGGCAGCTAAGTGACCTCTCTGACGTCCTAAGGCCATAGGGACATCCCACCATGAGGAGACAGGGTCTAGGCTCCACACAGGGAAGGGAGGGCTGCGGGTGAGCCTGGCCGGGTGCCTGGAGCCGCTCTCCCTGCTCCCAGGAGGACCCTGCTGACCTTCCAGGAGCCGACACCTGCCAAGGGCCGCAGGTCCCCCAGCCCTGTCCACATCGGGGCAGCCCAGAGAATGGCCAGCTCCTACCTTTTTGGGAGAGAACACCCCCAGGGTGCCGCCGTCCTCCCTCATGGCCACGCCCATCTCGGCCAGCAGTGCTTCCCTGGGGGATAGAGCGGGGGTCAGCACCCGCACAATCTTCCATCTGGTCAGTGAGTTCAGGTGTCCACTTGAGGGACTGGTCCCCTGACTGGGGATCGGCTCAGTGGGGCCATTGGTGACAGCGGGGGGCGTGTCACTGGATGAGAGGGGACGGGTGTGTCCTGCACTGGGCGCGGCCACCCCTGGGTGCAGGAGCCGAGAGCTGAGCACAGGGCTGCTGCCGGCCCCCAGCCCGCACCGCCCACCTCTCCATCCGGATGGCTTCCGTCCGCCGCAGCTTCTCCTCCCAGGTCTCATTGAGCTCAGCGATGATCTTCTCTGTCTCCTGGGGAGCAGACAGAGCAGAGCGAGGTCAGCGCGGGGGGCAGGCAGTGGACAGAGGCCTGCGTGCCAGGCAAAGGAGAGACGAGTAGCCGGGCCTGCAGGGTCCAGCACCCCAATTCCCAGGTCCATCCAGACTGCTCGAAGTCTGAAAGGTCAAGGTGAAGGGCTGAGGGCTAAGACGTGCAAAGGACGCGTGTCTTTGCTGTGGACACACAGAGAACAGAGGGAAAGGCAGAATAAACCCAGAGGGAGAAACAAACACGCAGGGAGACGCTGACACCGGTTCTGAGGCTCGCGTGCCCCTGGACCACGGGTGAGACGGACGACACTTCCCACACCAGCACCGCCTCCCCGTCTCCTTCCCAGCCCCTGCATTCCAGTGGGCCTCTGTACCCCAGGTCCATCCCGGGTGGACGCCTCCCACACCTCAGGTGGGCCCTACGCCCCAGGGTGGCCGCACAGCCCACCCCCTCATCAGCCCGGGTCTGGCGCCTGTGCCGTTGTCCCCTCCGTCTGGGCTCGCCGTCCGCCGCTCACACCCGGCACCTTGTACCCACTCGCTGAAGGAAGCCAGTAACCCTAACCCTGAATGCAGGCCGCCGTGGCCAGGCCGGGAGGGTGAAGACCATGCAAGAGCAGGTTTAAGCACGGAAACCCGGGAGGGAGGGCGCAGAGGCCCTAGGACCCCCGCCCTAATCAGCAGACGGGCCCCACAGTCCTGGACAGGGTGCACCGACCCCCTGGACGGGGTGCTTGGGGTCGGGGGCCGAGACGCCCCCCGTGCCCCCCTGCATGGCTCACTTCGCCTCTGACCAAGCACCTCCGCCTGCGACCATCCAGGAGGAGGGGTCTTGGCCTAGCGCCCACCAGGTCCGAGCCCGGCCCTGCCTCACCTTCAGCCTTTCTATGGCCTCTTCACTGCCCGGGGCAAACAAGATGCGCTCGTGCAGGCTGGACACAGAGGCGGCACGGCTGGACAGGGCCGAGAGCGAGGACGACGGGCTCACACCCACCAGGGCGTTGGTCACTGTGGAGAGATTGTCAGGGACTGCACTCAGCTCCACCCCGCCACGGTTACAGTTACTGTTCTCAAGGTCGGACACGTCTACGAGAGGAAGCGGGGAAGACAGACGGGAGGAGAGAAAAGAAAGACCAAGTTGGGAAAAAGCAAGAGGCAGGTGAAGAGAAGGTAGCAAGCAGGGACCAGGAGCTGGGCACCCGCACGAGCACATGCACTGCTGCCCCTGCCACGGTGCGGCTGCGCCACCAGGTCCCTCGGCATCCCCGCCAGGGCCTCCGCTCCCCCCCCGCACACATGCCGAGCCTGCGGGCCACCGGCGTCCCTGCCCCCCTGCCCCCCTTCCCACTGCCCTTTGCTGCCACTGCCCAGCGGCCCCCCTGCACCCAGGCCCTGACTCTCATCCTCATCCTCTCCGCCCCTCGAGCCCGCCACCCACCAGCCTGCCACGCACCCCGAGCTGCGGGCGCGGGCGGTGCTGTCCGCCCCGCCGAGCGGCCTGGCCGAGCCGTGGACTGTGGGACCTCCGAGGGAGCCCACGCTCCTCCACCCCAAGAAGCTGCTCTGGGCCCCCCGCCACCCCAGCCTCCCTGCCCCCCAAGGCCTGGGAGTTGGGGCTGACGCAGCCCCTGGGGCGGGAGGTGCCCAGGCCCCTCCTGGCAGAAGCAGACACACAGCAGAGCAGCGGCAGACATAGGACAGCACGGGCACTGCGGAAACTGAGGGCGCCCTGTGGCCCCTGGGGTGGGGAGGCCCCAGCGCGTGCTCCTGCCCGGGGAGCCGGGCCCACAGCCGGCGGGAGACGCAGGCTGGGAGGACCTGGCCGCATTCACACTCCTGGCGTTTCCAGGGGAAGGGGCCTCAGGGTGGGTGGGGTCAGAGGGGGGCCAGAGCCAGGAGTCGGGGATGGACCCGGCCCTGTGAGCTGTCCCAGCCTCTGCTGACATTCAGGCCTGTAGGAGCATGGCGGGCAGAGAGCCTGACCCCAGCCGCGCTCAGCCTGAGGCCTTGGCTGCCCCACGCCTCCCGGTTGCCTCAGTTTCCCAGCAGACGCGAGGGTGAACCAGGATCACGGCTCGCAGGGTGCCGTGAGAGAGAGGGCTCAGGTCCCCCAGACCCCAGGGGGGGAAGGCCAAGGAGGGGTGGGTGCGCCCCGCCCCCCCACCGTGCTGCCCTAGGCCCCGCGGGGCTGGGCCGAAGCAGGGATGCGCAGAGAGCAGCGGAGGGGATACACACATTTGGGTCCTCCGGGCACAGTGTTGGCTAAGGGGGGGAGGCGAGGGGGAGAGACAGAAACAGAAGAACAGGTTTGTCTCCAGAGGGCGCCGTCGCAGGCCGGGCATCAGGTAGGGTGGTGGTGGTCTTCAGCGGGACGGGGGGACAACCCCGGCACCGCGGCCGGCCGCTGTGGCTTCCGGGGAGACCGTCACCGGCCTGCTTGGGCCAGCGGCAAACCCGAACCATGCAGCTCCCCAGGCCCAGTCCAGAACCCCGGCCCCCCACCCAGCGGTGGCTCTGCCTGGAGCCCGGAGCAGAGCCTGGGCCTCAGACCAGAGGGGCCGCGAGGGCAGCGGGACCTGCCCCAGCCCCGCAGCCCCGCTGCCCTGGCCAGGACGGGCGGGCACGGACACTCACTGTCGGCGATGTCACCGAGCCCCTGGGCGTACAGCAGGTCCCGCAGCCGCGTCACCTCATCCTTCAGCTCGCGGATCAGCTTGTTGTTGGGGTCCTCGTTGATGACGGCGTTACAGCGGATCTGCTTGGCCCGGTCCGCGTACCTGGGTGGCAGAGGGGGGCTGGGGGCTGTGCTGCCCGGCGGCCAAGGGCACCCGGAGCCCCGCCTGCGCCCAGCTGCAGGGGCATCTCCGACAGGGAGTCACCAGGGCCACTGACCTACGGGGGGCTTGCCACTTGGGGAAACCGAGGCCCCGGGAGGGGAAGGGACGGGGTGGAAATTTCTCCACACGGCGAGGCCTCCGCGTTTGGACTTGTGGTCCCAGGTGGACGCTGCGAATCTAACCTGCACTCCAGTCCTTTGCTGGGGCAGCCAAGAGGCCAGAGCGCCGAGCCCGGCCGCCAAGCTGCTTCCCGCAGCCCGGGACGGCCCCTGGCCGGAGGGACCTTCAGACATGCCTGCCCCCCCGTGGCTCGTTAAAAACCCCGGCGGCTCTGTGGACCACGGGTGGGGGCGAACCGCTCAGCCCGTGAGCCCAGCTCTCCTGGTCAGGTGGCAGGGCCCTGGGCCACTCGAGGCCACTCGCGGTGGGAAATGGAATGGGGCCCGGAAGCACCAGGTGCCCTGCCAGCCATCTGGAGCCTAAGAAGTCCAGGTGAGCCGGCCCTGCAAGGAGGCACCCGGAGGATCCACTCCCGCCCAAGCCGGCTGGTGGGGGACAGGGAGGGTCCACGCCCCGCGGACACACCTCAGGGTACTCAGCGTCTCATCGTAGTTGATGTCTGCGGGGCTCAGCGCCGCCACCATCGCCGTCCGCGAGTTCCCACCTGTGGGAGGAGAGCAGGTGGTCCCAGAGGAGGGTCAGCCCCGCTGCTGCGCCCCCTGCCCTCCGCCCGCACAGGCGTAGCTGGGAGGTGAGCAGACAGCAGGCGGCCGGCCTCCCTCACCGCGCCGGGCACCCTGCTCACTTTTCGTCTACATAAAACCATGCTTTTCCGACATTTGGGGTCACATTACAACCAACAGGCCTCCCCCTCCCCATAATAAAGAGAAAAGTTGTGGAGAGTTTTATGGCGTTTACTACAAGGACTGTTTCTGCTCCATAAACGTTTCACTTTTATCCTTCCTATTTGATACGTTTCTTAACGTTTCATGTCAGATTCCCAGCTCGGGTCACGTGGATCCCAGCATCAGGAAACGCACGGACCCACAGGGACCTGTGTCCCGGGGACCACATCCCCAGGGTGTGGCCTCCAGCAGACTGCGAGGCGATGCCGCGAAGGGCTCGGGGTGCCATGCTGTGAAGGGCCTCCCCACCCACCCTGGGGCGGGACCTGGGTGTGGCCCTGGGGCAGAGGCCTCCGTCCAGGCTGCATCTCAGGTGAAGGGACACTCACTCCTGTGACTCTCGCGTCCTCTCTTGGGGGCCCACCTGCCCCCGGGGTCTCCCATCTGCCCTCTCCTCCACCGGGAGGCCGGCCACTGCACCCGACGCTGGCCCGAGCCGCGGACCAGCTAGGCTGGTTCTGGGGTGCAGGGTCAGCCAGCCGGGGCTCCCCAGAATCACCGAGGCCCAGAGGGTGGGTCCTGGCTCAGGAGCTCTGACACAGTGTCTGCTCATGTGCAGCCCCGAGGGCCATCCGGGTCCCCGGGCCTGGCGTCGTTAACCTACTGCTGACCCCTGGCCCGGGCCCCCGGAGGAGCCCCCGGGCTCGCCGCACAGCCCGGAAAGCATGGGCACCCGCCCAGGCCGGGGAGGACGGCGGCGGCCGGGCCGGGCGAGTCCTCACCCAGGTTTTCCCGGAGAAGCCAGGTCAGCACCGAATCTCTGTAGGGAATGAAGTCTGTCTTCTTCTTTTTCTTGTTCTGCGGGAGAGGAGCGTCCAAGGTCAGCCCCGAGCCGCCGCAGGGGGAGGGAAGAGGGGCTCGAGCACGGGTGTGTCCCCGAAGTCCAGGCGCCTGGGGCTCGGGGTGGGGCTGCTCCCAGGGCCTCTCCGACCCCCAGTCCCAGTGCCTCCGCTCGGGCTGCGACCAGGGACTTGCTAGCACGTTCCGGCCTCCCCCCTCCTCCGTCGCCACAGTGTGTCTGGGCCACACGGCCGGCCGAGCCCGGGCGGGCTGATGCCAGGGGCCGGGGCCAGTGCGTCCTCGCTCCGCGCCGTCAGAAGGACCAGCGCGAGCCCATCGCCCCACAAACACCGCCAGCAGCTCTGCTGACGGAGGGCAAGAGGCCCCTCGCCTGCAGGAAGCCCTGCGGGGCCCCTCCCCGTGCACGCAAAGCCGCCTGCGCCTGCGCCAGGCCCGGGCCCGTCCCGCCTAAGCGGCTCCAAAGCCCCCAGCAACCTGGTCCCCCTCGGCACCCGCTACCCCCGTCAGGACGGGGCTCCCGCGGGCACCACCAAGCGCGGCGCAGGGGCTTCCCCGCCTCCCTCGTTCGCGCACGTTTTTGCCTCAGGAGCGTCTGCTCGGCAGCCGCAGCGGCCCCCAGGGCCCCGCGAGGGCGTTCCTCAGGGCACAGACGCATCACCCGGAGGGGAGCCTGCAGGGCCCGCGAGTCACGGACGCTCCGAGACCCGCCGCTCGGGGGCGGCTCCCCCGCGAGAGCAGGTGTGGTGGCGTCTGGCCACCAAAGCGCAGCTTCCTTCCCACCGCAAACTTGGGGGGTGAGGAGACTCCACTTCCACCTTGTGCTTAATCATTTGACCCCTGAGGGTGAATTCTCTGCCACGTTTGTCACGCTCCTCGTTCCCACAGTAAATGCCCCACGGTCACCCGCTCACCCCATGAGGAGCCCAAGCGGCGCCTCTGACTTGGTGGCTCCCTCCACTCCGCCCGCCCGGCCACGAGTGCCTCAGCTCCAGGACCTTCGCCGCCCCGACCCTCCGCCGTCCTGCCGGCCACCGCGGCCACCCCTCCTGCCAGTGGCTCCTCACACGGCAGCCCGAGGGCGCAGCCAGCTGCAGTCAGTCTTCCTGAGCCTCCGGCCAACCCATGGCCGCTTCCGCTAGATCACAGTCAGCTGCTTCCTGGTGACGCTGTGGAGCGGGTCAGGCCCGGCCCTCTGGCCTCATCGCCCACGGGCCCCCACGCTCCCGGCTCCAGGCGCTGAGCCCCCAAACTGGTCTCGCTCTGTTCCTGCAAAGTCTCCATCGCAGCCCCTCACAGTCCCTTCCTATTTCCATCACACGGTTCCCCACACAGTTCCTCACATAGTTCCTCACACGGTTCCCCACACGGTTCCTCACACGGTTCCCCACACGGTTCCTCACACGGTTCCCCGCACGGTTCCCCACACGGTTCCTCACACGGTTCCCCACACGGTTCCTCGCACGGTTCCCCGCACGGTTCCCCACACGGTTCCTCACACGGTTCCTCACACGGTTCCCCACACGGTTCCTCACACGGTTCCCCGCACGGTTCCCCACACGGTTCCTCACACGGTTCCCCACACGGTTCCTCACACGGTTCCCCGCACGGTTCCCCACACGGTTCCTCACACGGTTCCCCACACGGTTCCCCACACGGTTCCTCACACGGTTCCCCACACGGTTCCCCACACGGTTCCTCACACGGTTCCCCACACGGTTCCCCACACGGTTCCTCACACGGTTCCTCACACAGTTCCTCACGGTTCCTCACACAGTTCCTCACGGTTCCTCACACAGTTCCTCACATCGTTCTTCACACCGTTCTACATGGTTCCTCACAGTTCCTCACACAGTTCCCCACATGGTTCTTCACACCATTCTACATGGTTCCTCACAGTTCCTCACATGGCTCCTCACAGTTCCTCACACGGTTCCTCACACGGTTCCTCACACAGTTCCTCACATGGTTCTTCACACCGTTCTACATGGTTCCTCACAGTTCCTCACACGGCTCCTCACAGTTCCTCAAACGGTTCCTCACACGGTTCCTCACGTAGTTTCTTACACAGTTCCTCATAGTTCTACACAGTTCCTCACACTTCCTCTCACACCTCCACAGTCTCTCACAGTCACACCCAGCTCCTCACACACTTCAGCACACAGTGCCTCCCAGTTCCACTCAGAGCTTCTCAGAGCTCCCACAGGTTCCCTCACGCACTTCCACACGTCTTCTCACGCGTCCCCACACAATTCCACACGCATGTCCCTCACAGGTCCTCACACCACCTCCCACACTTCCTCTCACGTTTCCACAGTTCCCCCGAATCCGCACGCTTCCTAACGATTCTGCTTGTCGTTGCACATGTTCCCACACGCTCCTCACACCTTCTTGCACAGGCCCCCTCCCAGGTCCCACCCCACGCTGTTCCTCACAGCCCAGGTTCCGCACGGCTCTCTCCCCGCCACACGCAAGACCTCACACGTCCTCACGTGTCTCCTCACACAGCAGGTCCACACCTAGCTCCTCTCGCAGCTCCTCACGGAGCCCCTCACAGTTCCCGCTGTGCTGCAGCTTCACTCGCCTCCTCACGCAGAGTCCCTGCACAGAGCGTCACGCTTGCAGCACAGCTCTGCACACAGTTCCTGCCAGTGCCGCACACATGCCCGCGCCTGTCACACGTGGCCCTTCAGCCTTCACGCAGCTCCTCGCAGCGCCCAGAGTCCCTCCGCCTCCTCACAGAGCTACCCGCTCGCTTCCCCCGACACGGGCCACGCTTGCCTACAATTCGTCACACAGCCCATCACACGGGTCCTTCGCATTTGCCCCCGAAGCGTCTCACGCTTCCTCTCACAGCCTCGCCCGGTGTCGCGGTCCGCGCGCTCTCTCCGCTCCTCACGGAGCCCCTCACGGCGCTCCTGGGACCCCCGCCACCGCACGCGCCTCCTCCCACCGCTCCTCACACAAACCAGGCTCTTCCACCTCAGCGCGTCACACGCTCGGCGGGCTTCCCGCCCGGTGCTTCCTCCCCCTGGGTGCTCCCCAGCCCCCAGCCCCGGAGCCACGACGCCCCCGGCCCCCCAGCCACGCGGGCGGGAGGCCACCCTCCTGCTCAGGGTCACCCTCGCAGCCCCGTTCTGTCCTCCACGAGGCTCCTCGCCGTTCATTCACCATGATCTCAGTTCCCGCCGTCTCTCATCCACCCCCGCGGGCTGCTCTCCCCGCACCGGCCCCGGCCCGGCTCTGCTTCTCAGGCACCCCCCGCCCGCCCGAGAGGGCTGAGACCCCCCCCGCTCCCCGAGAAGCGAGGAAGAAGATGCTTACCTTGTTGGGCCCAGAGTCCTGCAGAGGCAAAGACAGGGTCTGAGGACGGAGCACGCCGGGCCCAGGGGCAAAGCGGTGGGGGGAGCCCGAGCCGCCCGAGCCCCCCGCACTACACTGCCTCCCCTCCACCGCCCCCCAGGCCCAGCCCCTCAGCCCGGGGGTCCCGGCTCCTCCCGACAGCCCGGGGGCCACCCAAGGCCCCTGCCCCGCCCGCAGCCCAAGGCCGCCCCCAGGGCCCTGTGGGGAGGCGGCACGTCCCCATTTCACAGGTGGGACAACTGAGGCTCGGGGGAGGGACAGGGTCGTGGCTCCATCTCCAGCCCGGGGACCCCCTCACCTCCAAGCCTCTGGGCTTTTCCGTGAACCTGGCCCCACAGCAGGGACAGGTGGCCGCTCCCGGCACCTCCCCAGCAGGGCCCCCCACCCCCGAGGCCACCCGACCGCAGTGCTTGGAGCCGCTCACCATCTCGGCCAGCGCGGAGATGACCTTGCCCAGGGTGGTCAGGGACTTGTTGATGTTGGCCCCCTCCTGCGCGGGCAAGACGAGGCCGGGCGTCAGGAGGCCTCAGGCCCCTCGCTCCGGCAGGACCGGGCCTGACCACTCGGCCCTGATGGAGACCCAGCGCCCAGCCCTGCACCGTTGACCCTTCCCGCTTCCCCGTCCCACGAGAGCAGGGGCAAAGGGGGCGCCCACCCGAGACGCCCTGCAGCCACTGGGCGCCAGGCCCCGCCGGCAAGTCGGTGGGGACCCTGGTGGGGGCGGCCCTACCTTGAGGCGCGTGCCCTTGGCCCCCGTGGAGTCGGCCCGCTCGCTCCCGGCCAGGTCCACCAGGCTGACTTTGCTCACCTGCGGGGACATGTGTGTCACGCGCAGGAGCTGTGACGCTGCGTGGCCCCCGCCTCCCCTGGGTGCGGCCTGCAGGGGCCCCCCTCCCTGGGGCCGGAGCGCCCAACCCTGCGGAGCACAGCGGCCCTGCTCTCAGCTCCTCTGAGGAGGAGGCCACCTTCCCTGGGAGGCTGCACGGCCTCT
This sequence comes from Pseudorca crassidens, assembly GCF_039906515.1. NCBI lineage: Eukaryota > Metazoa > Chordata > Mammalia > Artiodactyla > Delphinidae > Pseudorca > Pseudorca crassidens. The sequence continues at coordinate 1,028,361 of NC_090301.1, read as the reverse complement.
GCCCCGGGCACCTGGCACCCAGCTGTTCCCTGCCTGCTGGCCGCTCGTCACCTGCACGTCACTGTCGCTATCACCCGTTCCACAGACCAGGCTCACCGTGTGGTGGGATTTGAACCTGGCTCCGGGAGCCCCTTCCCCCACTGCCCGCTGCCCCCGGAGCCACCCGGGCACTGGGCAGGGGCTCCCTCCCCAGCACTCGCCCAGCCCGGGCTAGGCAGACACATGCACCCAGGGAAGCCCAGGGCTGCGGGCAGGAGTCGCCTGGTGGGCCTGCCAGCTGCCCTGAGCCCGAGGGGTGGGAGCTGCAGGCAGCCCGCAGCCAGGCCCCCGGGAGGACGGCGCCAGGCCGGGGTGACCCAGCCTCATCGGGGACTGAGCACCCTGAGTTCCCCCAGCCACTCTGTGGACCTCAGGGTGCTGCCCCCGGGAGCAGGGCCTGGCTGGCAGGGTGCCCAGTCAGAGAAATCGAGATGCTTAGGGTCAGAGCCACGGAGGGCGCCCGCCCTACTGCCCCTGCAGCGCCCACAGTCAGCGTGTCTGGATAAAGGCCCCAGGAGACGAGGCGCCTGCCTGGGTCCACTGACAAGGCCAAGGCTCATGGGAAAGGCATCTGGGGCGGGGGCAGTGGGCAGGGCCGCTCAGCACAGCCTCTCCTTTGTGCTCACAGATGCCGGTGCCCACGGGGTGAGGGGCACCCCCAGCCTGCACCAGGGCCCACGGCCAGCCTGTGACGGGCACTCACAACCTGCGGCCTTCGACACCGCCCTCCAAGGGCCCCCGAGGCGTCTCCGGCCAGTGGGGCTGTCCCGGAGACGTCCCTCCTCGGGCCTACAGTCTCCACCATAACCGCCTGGCAGGAGGCTGTTCCAGGGTCCACGGCCCCTCCACTCAGTCCCTTCCCCAGCCACGTGGCGCCAAACACCGAGAAGAGGTGGTCTCGCAGGGCTGGCCAGCCCCTCACCGAGGCCCGGGCTGGGCAGGGAACGGCCCGCGCCCACGCCTCACGGGCCGGCACCCGGCTGGGCCTCCCCACCCGCCGGCCCGGGGCCCCGCCCGCCGAGGCTGAACTCACTTTCTCTGTGGTGATGTTGGTCTCTGCGTCGTGGCGCTTCTGCGTGAAGATGATGTTGAAGACGGCGTGGGAGCGGCTGCTGGTCTCGTTCATGTTCGTGGCCGCCACGGTCCTGGGGAACAGAAGCCACACACTGTCACCCAGGGTCCCGTGGTCGGGCGTGTGGGCCGCTGGTGCTGCCGGCCCGCTTGACCAGGTCACTAGACGTCAGCTCCCCGGGCTCCCGGGGCCGCCCTGCCCGGCCTGGTGGCGACCGTGCCTCCTGTAGGGCTCGGGCAGGGCCCACACTGCCTGCCCCACGGCGTCCGGTGCGGCTCCTTCGGCCCCGACTCGAGCCTGGCACTCGGGGCCCCGTGACTGGGGATGTCCTGCTCCCAGGGGCTGAGCAGAGCCCCCTGGGCGGCGGCCTGCAGGCTGTGACGTGGAAAGGCCCCCAGAAGGGAAAGGGGGCTCTACTGTCCATCCACACCGGCCAATCCGGGGGGGCCAGCACGGCCTTGGGGGAGAAGGCCCGAGGCTGCCAAGCGGAAGCCAGTGGTTGGTCCCGATGTCGCCGCCGTGCAGAGCCCCCAGGGAAGCCCCCAGGCTGGGCTCGCTGCCCGACAGCTGCCTCCACAGAGGTGGAAGAGCCCCCGGGGACCCCTACTGAGTGCAGGGTAGGCCACTGGCCAGGGATCCTCACCCTCCCGCGAGTCCCTGCGTGGCAGAAGGCAGGGGGACTGTTGCCACGACAACCAGGGCAGACCCTCCTAGGCTGGGAGGCCCAGGGCAGCGTGGTCACGGAGACCAATAGCTCGTGGCCGGCAGCACCTTGTGGCCGACCCTCCCCACATGCCCCTGTCCAGAGGGCCATCTGCCCTCCAAGCAGGCAGGGCTGGTCCTCACAGCCTGGCCCCACCCAGGGCAGCCACCACCCCCCAGGGCGCACAGCCTGACCCCCCACGAGGAGCAGACCCTGTGTAGGCGACAGCGTCCCCTTCCTGGGGGAGCTGGAGGCCCCCGTGGGCTGGCATGTGCCCTTGATGTCCTTAGGCCCACGAGGCCCACACCTCCATGGGGGCTGCTGGACAGACCCCATGGGGATACCAACAGGCACCCCAAGGACAGGTGTTCCTCGGAGAGACTCGGAGCTGCGCGGGTGGGAGGGGGAGGGCAGGGAGGGTGGGCACGTCACCCCGCACACACCGGGCCTTGTTCCCTGAGTCCATGAGGTCCTGGATGTCATTGTAGGAGGTGACAGCCAGCTTGGACAGGTCCTCCACGTAGGGCCCCAGCAGCGGGTGCTCCCTCACGCGCAGGTTGCCCTTGTTCTTGGGGTTCAGGAGGTCACGGACACGCTCGCAGTAGATCTCCATGTAGCTGACCTGCGGGGCAGCGAGGACATCAGGGACCTCTGGGGGGGGGAGCACACGGTGCGGCCAGGCCCCCCGCACGAACATGTCAGTGGGGGTGTCAGCCCACCCGCTGCCTGGCCCTCCCCACACACAGCCGTGCCGGGGGCTCACCCAACACGGTCACAGCGGGGCCACCCGGGCCACGCAGCTCGGAGCAGCTGCTCAGCAGACACTGCAGAGCGGACACTGCCCTTCGCTCCTGTGCCCGGCGTGGGCTGGCACGTTTGCCACATGCACGCGTGAATGACAAGCTAAGGGCACAGACCGGTGGCGGGCACTGGCTTTAAGTCAGTAAAGCCACGCTCCGAGGGACGGGTGACGGAGAGCCCTACCTCCACGGAGTAGGACATGTTGTCGTTGGTGGTGTCGTTGATTCGGGAGAAGAGGTCCTCACAGAGCTGCAGGGACAGAGCACACCACCAGACGTGAGGCTGGGCTGTGCCCAGAGCCTCACCCCTCGAGGTGCTGTGGTCCCTGCGACCCAGGCTGGACTCTGCTCTCCCGGGCCCCTCCCGCACCCTCCCGCTCCACCTTAAAGGCACTGAGACGGCCTGTAGCCAAGGAGCCACTGTCTTCTGCTAACTCGGGGGCCCCCCAGCTGACGTCTGATCCCCTCCTGTTCCTTGCATCATCCTTGCCTGCATGAGGTGGAGGGTCTGCCATGCGACAGACCACCCAGCACTCTCCCCTGCCCTGACCAGGTCAAGTACTGACCAGCTCAGGTTCAGAGACCCACCCCGTGGGCGTCCCCTTGTCCCGGGCCTCTCCCTGCCGGGAACTCCAGCCCTCACAGCCCTCCCAGGAAGAGTCGGCCCCTACCAGCAGCTGTCCCAGCCTCCCTGTCTTATGGGTGTGACCATGGTGGGCACTGCCCAGGCCTGGGGCCCTCCCGCAGCTCCCCACCCTCGGATCTGGGTCTCCAGCCCCTTCACAGCCCGTCTGCCCCACGCTGCCCCTCCTGCCCTGCCCTCCCCGCCACCCCCATGCTTTACCTTCCCTCCCGGCCCCCTGCTCTCCCGGGTCTCAGCTTGTGCTCGCCTGCCTGTCCTGCCCTCACCGGGTCCCCCCGCCCGCTGCGTGCCTGCGGGATGATGCCCTGCTGGTCCCCCTCACCGGCCCCCCCACCGCGTGCCTGCGGGATGATGCCCTGCTGGTCCTTCTCCTGCTTGCCCATCATGGTGTAGGACTTGCCGGCCCCGGTCTGCCCGTAGGCGAAGATGCAGACGTTGTAGCCCTCGAAGGCGTGCTGCAGCATCTCCTCGCCAATGTCGCGGTACACCTGCTTCTGCGAGGCGTAGTTCATGTCTTCCGGCTGCGGGACAAGGAGGGTAGCAGCTGCAGGGGGCTGGGCCTGCCGTGCTGGGCTCTCGGCCCACGATGTTCACTGAGAGACTGCGTCGCACCCAGGGCCTCCGGGCGCCAGGGCCACAGCACCGTGGGGAGGGACGCCTGCCCGGCCCATCCACTCACAGGAGACCCGGAGAGGGGAAATAGTCCTGCCTGGGAGGCAGCTTCCGGAGGGAAGGGTGGGAGGAGCCAGCCAGTCTAGGGCCAGACAGAATGGAAGGGCATTTTAGTAGTGGGAAGAGCATGTGCAAAGGCCCAGAGGCGGGGGTACATGACGTGGTGCTCAAGGTAGCAGCTGTGGGGGTGACGAGGTGGGGCTGGAGAGGCAGCAGGGCAGGGGCCCAAGGAGTCCATGGTCCTGGCTATCACCCCTGGACGCTGTCCTGAAGACAGCGGTCACTTTAGGCAGGCCCAGGATTACCCTGACGACGTGAGGGGCGGGGCTGGATGGGGAAGGTGAAATGGGGAGCCCTGGGGCCGTCCCGGGACCAGGCGCTCAAGGTGTGACCCGAGGTGGCCCTGGCCCTGGGGCAGGCGGCCTGGACACCTTCTCAGGTTCAGGAGGCTGAGGGATGGGAGGACTGGTGTAGGCCCAATGGGGGATGTGGAGGCGCAAGGTCCGGGGCTCTCCCAGGCTCCAGGGGGCGGGGGAGGGCGTGCAGGGGCTGGCGCCAGGGGGCAGCTTCCGCTTCGGACACCGAGCTTGGGGTGTCTGGGGAAGAGGAGAGGCTGGCAGGCAAACGGCTGTACGGCTAGGACCCTGGGAAACTGCCCCCAGTGGGCTGATGGCCCCTTGGTCCCTGCCGCAGCTGGGCAGTGTGTGTCACAGCTCACACAAGGCGGCTCAGGAAAGCAGGCCCCTCCCCACAGGCCTCACACCTGTGCCCCCACCTCCCAGTCGGCCCTGCAGAGGAGCGGGGTGGTCCCTCGGCCCATTGGCGCAGAGAGGTCAAGGCGTTGGCTGAGGGCCGCACAGCGGACAGGGCTGCGCTGGCACCCGCACGGCAGCAGCCCACCCCCTGGAACCCCAGCCCTGGGCTTACCGAAGTGTGTGACCAGTAGGAATAGTCGAAGCTGAAGCTCTTGGGCACCTCCTTGGGCTGTTTGGGGTTAACGATGGCTGCGGGGAGGGGACAGGCATGGCGCTCAGCGCTGTGCTGCAGGGACAGGCTGACCCTGGATGCGCCCGCCCGAGGGGGACCCCAGGGCAGGGAGGAGGGGTCCTCAGAGGCCTTGGCCCCAACAAAGCCAGCCCCCCTGCCAATGGGCAGCGACAAGGGCCCTGTTTCCAGGCAGACCAGCCGTCTCTGCCCCCTACCCTGTCTGACCTCCCCCCAACCCCCGCCAAGGCAGCCCAGAACAGTCCCTTGGCACAGGCACTGGGTCAGACCTCGAGCCCCTGGCCCGTCCCACCTCTCGGGTCCACACCCCACTCCCCCCCAGCCCAGGTCTGTCTTGTCTGCCCTGCATGCGAGCGCTGGGAGGTGCAGCACAGTCACAGCCGCGTCCCTGCTGCTTTGGGGCCCCATCACGCCCGCGTGCTCATCCATGTCGGGGGCGTGCTGGCTGTCCCCCCGCAGGGACACCACACGTGTCCCTCCTCCTGCCGGGGCACCTGCAGGTCCCGTCCAGGTTGCTCTCAGGGGCTGTGGGACTGTCCTCTGCTTAGGTCCTCTCCCAACCCGTCCCCCTCCTCCAGCAGCTGCACCTGGGCTGGCAGGAGGCGGTGCTCACAAAACGTCGGTTCATCAAAGGAGGAGCAATGCCACCGGCACACACCGCCGGGCCTGCTGGGCACCCCGGGAGCCCCCCAGGCAGGGCTGAGGCATCCCATGTTCCCAGGCCCTGGACAGGTCTCGGCTCCCTGAGGCCCGGGCCCAGCGGGCGGCATGTCTTCGGTGGCTGGGCAGAAGGGGCTGCGGCCCCCGCGCCCGCCAGGCTGCCCTCTGGGACGCTGTCTGAACCCCCGAAGTCTGTGTGGGTAGAGGACCCCGAGGACCCCCGAGGGCCCACCTGGCCGGGGGTTTTCACCTCCACCAGGAACTTGGGCTGTCCTGGTGGGAGAGGGCTCCAGGCCACCGCTCCACGTCATCCCATCTGAGGGCCACATTCCCCCACCTACTTGGAGATGAAAGACGTGTCTGCCAACCCCTTGGACTGGCTTTCCCCAGCTGCAGTGGGCTGGGGGCCTCGCCTCTCTGGACTCCAGGACACCCCACCCTTCCCCACCAGCACATGTCCAGGGTGACCTGTAACTCACACCAAGGGGACAAGCCCTGGCCCTGTTGCAGGTTGAATTCTACCCCTCAAAATTCACATGTTGAGTCCTAACCCCCAGGACCTCAGAATGTGACCTTACTTACATACTTGCAGACGTAACTGGTAAGGATGAGGTTATACTGGAGTCAGGTGGGCCCTAATCCAACATGACTGGTGTCTCATGAAAGGGGAAATTTGACACAGACTCACACGTAGTGTGGAGCCCATGTAAGGGGGAGGGGGAGACTGGGATGGTGCTTCTGCAAGCCAGAGGATGCCGGCATTGCCAGAAAACCACTCGGGGCTGGAGAGGCAGGGAACGGATTCTCCCTCTGGACCCCAGAAGGCACCAACCCGGCGACACGCTGATCGGGGACTTAGCACCTCAGGAGCTGCCATCTAAGCCGTCCAGTCCACGGTGCTCTGCTCCGGAGCCCTGGGACGCTGGGACTCCCACAGCCTCACCCCACTCGGTAGCTGCCCCGGGCCACGGCTTGGCGGGCAGGAGCCGACCGGCTCTGGGTCCCAGACCCCAGGCTTTATGGGTTCTGGGAGATGACCCGACACCCTCGGGAGGCCGGCAGGAGGGAGCAGGTGACTGACCATCACAGCCCTTTCTTTGGAGCCGAGAGGGGGTCACGTCCATGCTGGCCCCAGGAGTGAGGCTGAGAGGAGACCTCGCCATCCCGGTTTCAACTCCTGCTGGACCTGGGGATGCGGCCGCCAGAACCCGAGCACGGTAACGCCGGCGCCATGGGAACGACAGTCACGGCGTCTCCGGAGCGCAGGCAATCTGGGCAGGGCCCCCAACGGCGCCCACCAGTGCCCCACCTCCACCCACCCCACCCAGCCCCTCCTGCTCGCGGGCTGCGACACCTGCCCCCCCGCTGACCTTGCTCTGACTGTGTCCTGGTGCGGGGCGTCTGCTGTATACCCTGTGTGGACCGGGAGCTCCCTGACGACCCCCCCCACCAGGGACGGGGCACGGATGTGCTCAAGGAACGCTGGGTGGGCAGGGGACAGCCGGCTGCGAGGGTCAGTGAACGCGGAGTGGGCCACGAGGAGAGCCCGCAGTGGGGACCACCAGGCAGAGCTGCTCTGGCCCGCGGGAACTGCTGTCACCTGCCCCCTCCCCCTTGGGCGGGGTCCCCTGGAGTGGCTCTGACCCCTGCCCTGGTCCTGACCCCCAGGTGTCCTGCAGGGGTCCTGTGGTGTCTCCGTGATCACAGATGGGGTTCTGCGCTCCAGAGGGGACGGCGCTCCCCAGGTTCCACCCCAGACCTGCTCTCCACCGACGCCTGGGAGCCCTCACCAGGGCGACCTGCCTGGACTAGGCCTGGACGGCAGCCCCCTGCCGGCACTGAGGCGATTTGGTGGCGAGGGGCTTCCCGGGCAGCTCTCAGGTCGCTTCCTCCCGTGGGTTTGAGGAGGGGGACGGGACCGCGGGTTGTTGAGCGGGGGGCTCCGTGCCCTCTGCCCCTGCTGCAGGAGCACAGAGGACAAAGGCGACAGCTGGGAGGGCCCAGCTTGAACAGGGGGCGGGAGCAGCTAAGCAAGGGAAGCCGTGTCCTCAGAGCCTGAAACCCCACAGCCGCGTGCGGCGCCCGCCCTTCTGGGAGCCGTGGCCCAGCTCTGCGGAATTCCACGGGTCTGTGGTTAAACCCTGGGTAGCTTGCACCGTGGGGAGAGCACTGACACCACGGAAATCGGCAGACAGGGGTGTGTGTGTGTGTGTGTGTGTGTGTGTGTGTGTGTGTGTGTGAGAGTGAGAGGAGAGAGAGAGCGAGCGAGGGGCCTCGTGGAAACGGAGACCGAGACCTCAGTGTCGGGAGTCTCGGGGACGTTCTCAACACGGGGCCGTGCCGGTCCTCATGAGCCCTCAGCGACGGCTCCTCCCACTGACCTGACTTGGCCCCCACGCTCCACGCCCCCGGCAAGGCCCCCCACGCCCGTCACTGCCTGCCTGACTGCGATCTGTGGCCCTTGTCACCGGCCCGTCTAGTTCCATCTCCGTGTCCCCACTGGAGCGTCACCCCCAGGGCAGTGAGAGCCTCTGCTCTGCTCCGTGGGGCCCGATGCCAGGAGTGGAGCCTGGCGCAGGCTGGAGCTCAGCGATGTGTGCTGACCTGACCCCACCTGGCCTCGTTTCCCCACCTGGGCCGTGGGAGCACCTCAGCCCTGAGGGGCTCAGGCAGCCCTAACCCCAACCCTAACCCTAACCCTAACCCTAACCCTAACCCTGAGGGGCTCAGGCAGCCCTAACCCTAACCCTGACCCTGACCCTGACCCTGACCCTGACCCTAACCCTAACCCTAACCCTAACCCTGAGGGGCGCAGGCAGCCCTAACCCCAACCCTAACCCTGCAAGTGGAGAGCCCGTCGCGACTCTCACGGTGGCCCCCGGGGAGAGGCCGCTCAAGGCAGGGAGTACAGGGGCATCTTGGCCTGGGGCCAGCCAGTGGCGGCAGGCCCCCAGCACCGTCGGCCAAGGCTGCTGACCAGGACTCTGCTGGCCCCCGGGGTCCGTCCTTTGACACCACGTGTGTGGAGCCGTTCCGCTAACAGAAAGGCCTGCACCGCGTCACCACCTCCTGGCAAAACCAAGCTGCCTGCTGTGGACTCCCAGGCCCAGTCTCACTGTATTTGGAGCCCAGAACATTCTAGAATAGTGATGGCAAATGGGGCCGACTTCTCGGATGGGTTAGGTTTTGAGACCGCACGGGGGCTGCTGGTCAGTAGGGTCCCGGTGGACCTTCCAGAATGGTGGTCCATTCCCTGAAAGCACACACTGGGCCCAGCTTGCCAGGGTCCAGTTGGAAGGCTGGGGGCCCGGCCCTGAAGACATCACCCTGTGGTTTTGGGCGGGTCCCTCCCCTCCAGGCACTGTCCTGGGTTGAACAGTGTTCTCCCAGAACCTCAGACAGTGGCCTTATTTGGAGATAGGGTCCCAGCTGTAGGGACAGAAGCACACATCACATACAATTTGGTTGGCTCACAGAACTGCTAGATTTGCTGTGTTTCAGATGAAGAGCGCTGCTATCAAGGCCATGATTACAGGATAAGAATTTAAACCGACTTTTAAGCGTTCTAATTTCTGTGTCACAGTGGAGATTCCGGGTGGCACGTTCCAAGAACTGGGGTCTCCTGCTGTGCCCCTCGTTTTGAGATGCAAGGAGTACGTCACCGCCCCCGCTGACAGGGCTGGCAGATCAGCTCCTACCCTGACAAAACGACCGTGAGCTGCTGCCCAAACCCAGCTCCTGTGAGCCTCTGCCTCCGGCCGGCTCTGGAGCCGCCTGCCCCGCCCTAGCCCCTGGCCCGGGACCCCCCGGAATAGAGCTCACCCCGCCCTCCGACGCCACTCCTCAGGCAGGCTTCCCTGTGCTGGGGGCTGCCTCTCTCTGTGTCTGTCTGTCTCTCTCTGTCTCTCTTTGTCTCTGTCTCTCTCTGTCTCTGTCATTCTCTCTGTCTCTGTCTTTCTGTCTCTCTCTGTCTCTCTGTCTCTCTCTCTGTCTTTCTGTCTCTCTCTATTTCTTTCTGTCTCTCTCTCTCTATCTCTGTTTCTCTCTCTGTCTCTCTCTCTCTCTGGTCTTTCTCTCTGTCTCTGTCTCTGTCTCTAACTCTGTCTCCCTCTATCTCTCTCTCTGCCTCTGTCTGTCTCTCTCTCTATCTCTCTGTCTATCTCTATCTCTCTTTCTGTATCTCTGTCTCTCTCTCTCTATCTCTGTCTCTGTCTCTGTCTCTCTATCTCTCTGTCTCTGTCTCTGTCTGTCTGTCTCTATCTCTCTCTCTGTCTCTGTCTCTCTATCTCTCTCTCTGTCTCTGTCTCTGTCTGTCTCTATCTCTCTCTGTCTCTATCTCTGTCTCTCTGTCTCTGTCTCTGTCTCTATCTCTGTCTCTATCTCTCTCTCTGTCTCTGTCTCTCTGTCTCTTTCTGTCTCTGTCTGTCTCTATCTCTCTCTCTCTCTCTGTCTGTCTCTGTCTCTGTCTCTATCTCTGTCTCTATCTCTCTCTCTGTCTCTGTCTCTCTGTCTTTCTCTGTCTCCCTTTGTCTGTCTCTATCTCTCTCTCTGTCTCTATCTCTCTCTCTCTCTCTGTCTGTCTCTGTCTCTGTCTCTATCTGTCTCTATCTCTCTCTCTGTCTCTGTCTCTCTGTCTTTCTCTGTCTCCCTTTGTCTGTCTCTATCTCTCTCTCTGTCTCTATCTCTCTCTCTGTCTCTATCTCTGTCTCTATCTCTCTCTCTGTCTCTGTCTCTGTCTGTCTCTGTCTCTCTCTCCGTCTCTGTCTCTCTCTGTCTCTCAGGCCCCAGGTGGATCAGAAGTTCCCCTGAGTGCAGCCCGCCATCATCTCCAGCTCTTTGCTTCTGTGACACCTGCCCCACCCTGTCCTGGACCGCCCCCAGGTTCCAGGGGAGACACGGGGTCGGCCTCTGATCCTTTGTTCTTTCTGTCCATTCTACAGGTTCCCGTAGGGTTTGGTCACCTGTGAGCCCCTCAAGCCGAGACCCCCAGCTAATGTCTAAGGTGGCAACTATGCCGCTGGGGCCTGACCCAGCATGGACGGGGATTCTCACAGCCATTCCTGATGTCCTGGGTCACCCAACAGCGATGTGGCCGCAACCCTATCAGCTCCTCGTGCAGATGCCGCCTGCCCACCCAGGGTCACGCTTCCACCTGCGGTCACAGTCCCTGGCTTCCCACCTTAAGGCTTGAGTCACACCTCCTGAGCACTTTCTCCAGCCTCGAGGGGGCCAGGCTGGAGATACAAGAAAGCCAGGACCTGAACGGACCCTCCGCCCGCGTTGGGCAGCAGCTGAACAAGACCCCCAGCTTCCTGGGGAGGACAGCCCAGAGGTGCACTCTGTATTCAGAGGGTCCCAGCGAGCTGAGCCCCCGCTGCCCGTGGCGGCCACCTGCTCACCTGCTGCTTCGCAGCTTCTGCACCCCCGCAGTGCATCCAGGGACCACCTCCCACATAAGCTCTTGGCACCCAAATCCTCACCTCAGTTCTGCTTCCAGGGACCAAGCAGAGGCAGCCCCACTCACAGAGTCACTATGAGCCCCCAGATATGCCCAACAGACCCCCCACAGGCTCTGAGTGGGGCCTCCACAACCTGCTCCAGGGCCTCCTGCAGAGACCCCCAGCCACGCCCGAAGCCTCAGCCCCAGAACAGGCCTAGGGCGGCAGCCGCCATCAGCCCTGAGCGCCCTTCCCCTGGGGCAGCCCCTCCCTCCAACCCGGTGGATGACAGAGGGGGTGGGGTTACTCAGGTGCAGGCGCACCACGGCAGCCTGCGGTGACGGCAGCAGCTCCAGGTGCAAACCTCCCGGCTGAGCCCTGCCAAACCCACAGCTGGGAGAGAGGACGGCGAATTCTTGCTCTAAGTCACCAAGCGTGGAGGTGGGCTCTTGACCAGCAGGAGATGCCAAACACTGGCTTGACTTCCAGGGGACCCCAAACAAGCCTCTAACCTAGTGTTAGAAGCAAGGATGCCGGCTCCCCTGTGGGTAAGGGTGGGTGGGGCTGGGGAGGGGGGCTTCCGGGTGCCGGCATCGCTCTGTTCTCAGCAGTGGGGTGCTGCTGAGAACTCCTTGAGCTGCACACTGGGCTCTGTCCACTCTTCTGCAAACGTGCCCCAACTCAGGACAAAGTCTGTGGCACCAGAAAGAGCAAAAGGGGAGGCCCGGGGCTAAGTCCTCTCTGCGGCTCCGGCAGCCGGGTCCTGCGCACTAGACGGGCCCTGGAGGCCATGCCTGTCCTTCTGACCTTCTCGAAATTGCCATTCTGTCTCTTCCTACTCCCTGTTCACCCTGTTGACCCCAAGCCTCCTACTTCTCAGAAAGGCTTAAGATGACTTTCAATTAGAAACAAAACAGAAGAGCAGACAAAGTAAAACGCAGCTGAAACAAGACAAGAAACAGGAACCTTGTGCCCTGGGTTGAAAAGCGGCCCCGCCAGAACTCCTGTCTACCCCGAACCTCAGAACGTGAGAAACAGGGCCTTTGAAGATGTAGTCAGTTGTTGAAATGAGGTCACACTGGATTAGGGTACGTCCCATGGTCATCAGGTCACACAAAGACACAGACATGCAGGGAAGAAGCCACGTGATGACAGCAGAGCTTGGGGTGATGCGGCCGCAGGCCAACCTGGCGGCCACAACTGGAAAAGCCACGAGAGGCAAGAAGGATCTTCCTCCAGAGGAGTGTGGCCCTGTCAACACCTCGGTTTTGAACTCTGGCCTCCACAACCACGAGAGGATAAATTTCCGTTGTTTTAAGCCACCCAGTTTGTGGTCATTTGTTACTGCAGCCCCAGGAGACCGACACCCCGGGTGGACCAGGAGGGAGCCAGGGCCCCGAGGGCCCAGCAGCCACGGCCCCGAGGGCCCGGCAGCCACGGCAGCCCCGAGGGCCCGGCAGCCACGGCCCCGAGGGCCCAGCAGCAACGGCGACCCCAAGGGCCCAGTAGCCACGGCCCCGAGGGCCCAGCAGCCATGGCGGCCCCGAGGGCCCAGCAGCCACGGCCCCGAGGGCCCAGCAGCCATGGCGGCCCCGAGGGCCCAGCAGCCACGGCCCCGAGGGCCCAGCAGCAGCCACGGCCCCGAGGGCCCAGCAGCAACGGTAACCCCGAGGGCCCGGCAGCCGCGATACTCACTGGTGGTGCTTCCGGACATCTGGATGATGCACTTGGAGTCGCGGCTCATTTCTCGGGAATTGAAGGGGCGGACGCGCACCGCCACCTTCACCGAGGCCCCAGCCATCTCTGCGGCCTTTGTGGGTCACTCCTAGTGGCGGCGGGAGCCCCAGCGGGCACAGGAGACACCTTGGGAAAAAGGGAGACGCGAGTTAGAAACAATATCCACAAGGGCAGCGCAGATGTTTCCGGCTGTGACACCTGCTCGGATAACCAGTCCACAGGAAGAGGAACGGAGCAGGGCAGCTGCGGGTGAGAAATGCCGCGAGTTTTAGGAAAGAACGCCAACGGGATGAGAGGAGCCTAGGAAAGCTGGAGCCTAACCAGAAACAGCCGATTCGCTCTCTGGGACCCGGAAAGACTCCGGGTGCCTCTGAAGGTCAGCGGCTGGGTGGGACCGAAAACAGGTGTTTGTGGAAAGTTAGCAGAGGGAGGGTCAGGCCATGTCATGGGTTAAATTGTATCCCTTGAAAATTCACATGCTGAGTCCTAAACCCCAGGACCTCAGAACGTGACCTTATTTGGGGACAGGGTCCTGGCACTATAACTGGTTAAGATGAGGTCCCACTGGAGTGAGGTGGGCCCTGCCCAGGGTGACCAGCGTCCTTATAAAAGGAGACGCACACGGAGAGTACCACGTGAAGACAAAGACAGAGGTCTACAAGCCAAGGACTGGGGGTAAACCGCCAAAAGACAGGAGAGAAGCAGGCAGTGGTTCTCCCCCACGGCCTTGGAGGGAACCACCCTGCACATCTGGGACTTCCAGCCTCCAGACTGTGAGACAATACACTTCTGTTGTCTAAGCCCTCAGTCTGTGGTACTTTGTTATGGCAGCCCCAGCAGAGCAATGAAGACCCCGAGACCACCATCCCCACCCGGTGAACATCCAGGACCTGCCCCCCCACCCCATGCCACCATCAGGCAGGAGGCCAGAGGCTACCCTCTGGGAGAGTGAGGCTTGGTCCAGCCTGGAGTTCTGAGGACCCGCTGAAGGTGGGTGTGAAAAGCCCAGTGAAGATGCCCAGTAGTGGGGGACCCCAGCCTCCTCCTCCTGCTGCAGGGCCCCCACCTGCTGGCTGCCAGGGAAGAGGGCAGGGTCCTCTGCTGGGGAAACAGGACCATAGCCTCTAGCAAGCAATACAGAGACTAAAGCAAACAGAAAAGGAGCACAGCAGAAAGAGACAAAGCAGGAAGAGAAGAACAAAAATGTTTCAACACCTTGTAATTAATATCCTCAGAAAGGAAATTTACTCACCCAGGAGCAAGTGAAGTAGCTTTTTTTCAAAGGACCATTTAATGAATAAGAACGAGTCCTTGGAAATTAAGACTACGAAAACAGGACCTTCAGAAGTAAATAAAAAGGTTGGAAATACAGTTAAGTAATTTTCTGTGTGAGGAGAGAAATGAAATTTGGGGATCAATGAAAAGAAGCTACTAAAGAAATAATTCAAGAAAACTTCCCAGCACAGCCAGTCATGAGTCTCCAAATTCAAAGGGTCTACCTACCCCACCTGCTATAAAAGGTCAGAAACCACAGCAAACTGTGAAATCTCAGGGCTAAAGGGAAGATTCCAGAAGCTTCCAGAGAGAAAGGATGGAGACTCAGAATGGCACCAGCATCTCAGGGATACCAGATGAAGAAACACTTTCCAAGTGCTGAGGAACGGCGACTTTCGGCCTAGAACTCTGAGCTCAGCCAATCACAACTGGGAGGGAGGGTGAGAGGAAGACCCAGGAAGACCCTGCAGGAGGCTAGAACCTGTGCTCCAGCAGGTAGGTGGCTGGTGGGGCAGACGTGGGTGCGGGCCCAGCCCGGAGGATGGTGAAGGGGTCCCAGCAGGACCCTGGGGCTGCCTCGAGGGGGGGACGTCCCTCATCGGAGGGCAATGGAGGGGACCCAGCCAGGAAGAAGACGGGGCTGCGAGGCGGGAGGTGGTCTCCCTACGCGGAGAAGCATCCACCAGAGGGTTTGAGGAGAGATCAGTGATGACCCCAGGCATTACGTTATCACTCATTCCTGACACCACGTTCTTCAAGAAAGAGAATATAAGCAGAGTGCACCCCTGAGAGCAGCAGGAAGGAATGTCCACTAGTTCTGCTGGCGTAAACACAAAATACTAACCAACACACAGGAAACACAGCAGGAAGACGGGGAGGCGCGTTGCATGCGGTGGGGTCGCTAGCAGTGCGATGGGGCAGAAAAGCTGACTCTGTCCCAGTGGGATCTAAACGGATCAGACAAAACCAAAACCGGACTGTGGAGGGTGAGGCCCGGGCGGGGCTGCTGCTCCCGTGGAGACTCGCAGCCCTGGACCTGGATGCCACGTCTCCATGTTGCTTTGGAAAAATTTTAAGAACAAACAAAAGGGGAAAGCCAAGAGGGAACCCACGGTGTGGCCAGGCTCGGGGCAAACGCCTGAGGAAGGAGGGCAAGGGCGCGGCCACTGTCTGGCCACCACGGAGTGAGCCTCTGCACGCGGCTGCCGCTCCCTGGGCCTGCTTGGCCACCACCCAGGTGTGAATGTGAAGCTGACCCTCACGTCCACTTGCAGGTCACACTCACACGGAGGAGGCACCCCCCCACCGCCCAAGGACGCAGGCCCCGGGCAGGCTCCATGCCAGGTCTGTGCCGGCTCGAGAGGGCTGTCCCTCCCTGGGCTGGAAGCCCACGGGCCCAAGATGAATGGACAGAGCAGTGCCCACAAGCCGCGGATGAGCCGGGAGGTGATTCCATGGAACACTGAGGTCCCATGACCTCTCCCCTTCTGAAAAGGGAACCTTCTGCCTCAGTCTCCCTGCCTGTAATGGACACCCTCAGGAGAATCTGGCCCAAAGACCCCCTTCTAGAATGGGACAGGGACCTCTGTACACAGACCCAGGACCAAGAGCAGGAGGGGCCTGCAGAGACCCTGGGGACCCTCTCTCTACAGATGGGGGAGGGCATGGCCAGGGCTGAGGTCAATGCTGTAAAGTCCCAGGGCCAGCTCCTAGGCTCCCCAGAACTCCCCAGAGCAGGCTGGGCACGGAGCAGGACCGTCCCCTCAGGCAACACAGCTCTTCCAGAGGCTACAGGGAGAGAGGGAACTGCCAGGCCAGCCAACAGCTGAGGGCCAACGGGTCCAGGACACGAGCAAAAGCCCAGGTGGGTGGAGCAGAATTCAGGGGCTGGAATCACGCCCAGCTCCACCCCACAGCCCTTCACAGACCAAGTGCGCCCTCATCTACCCACCAGAAACGTTTTTTCCAACACTGTTTCACCTTCTTACATCCATGAATGACCGTCCAGGGTGGACTGGAGGACGTGCCTTTCTGAGAATCCACGTTTCCTTGTGCTGGAAAATCTTTGCCCTTTCTAAACTGAGAAAAGCCTTAGGACATGCTGGCTGGAGTGGGAAGAGTAGGAACAAGGTCATGAATTCTTGGTGAGAATGCAAACTGGGGTGAGATTTCTAGGCAAGCCTTTAGCAATGGGCCTCATGCCTTAAAAATAAAGGCCGTACCCTTTGAATAAGTGATTCCCAAGTGGCGAAATAGTAATAATTAGAAACGAGGAAAATATTTATGAAAGATGTTCAATTTGACATTGCAAAATGTTCAGTTCTCCTCAGACTTAGCTATATTAATTCAGCGCAATTCCAGTAAGCAAAATATTCCAGCAGGATTTTCAGTGGAATTTGGCAAGTATTTGGAAGAGAGTTTTGAAAAATAAGAACAAAGAGGGGGTGCATCCCCTGCCAGCTATCGTATTTACTCTAAAGCTACAATAATTTACAAAGTCTAGTAGTGACACAAGAACAGAGATATCAATGGAAAAGATGAAGCTTGGCCACAGACAGACACACACACACACACACAGACAAAGCCAACATATGATAAAGCAGCATTGCAGGGATTGGGTGAGATTGGTATCGGACAACTGGCTGTCCCATGTTGAAAAATAGAGCTAGAACTTTATTTTGGAAAGTGTTACAAGAACATATAGGAGACTCTGCTTATGGCTCTGGAGAGAAAGTATGCATTGACGCCAAGCATGAAAAACAAAGGAGGACTCGTGCGTCCAGATGGCGGAACGGCTCCCCTCCGTGCACAGCTAGAGGAGCTGCATACAATTTTTAAATCTGTTTGAAGGTCTAAGAGCTACAGAAGCCACGCAGACAGGCAGGCCAAGATTCCAGAGATGGGACTACCGGGGCAGGGGAGGACTTTCCCCAGCACTTTCTCCCTGAGCGTTTTGCATTCTGGTCACGGGCTCGGGGCCGGGAATCTAGAGTTTTCCCAGGCAGAAAGCCGTTGCTGAGGGATGGAGAACCTGCAGAGCTTTTTGGTCGAGAAAAACAAAACTTGAGAGGTCAAGATCCCAGGAGAAAGAAGCAGAGACTTAAGCCAAACAAATGGTCAGTTCTCCCCTTAAAACATCTGCCTAACTCCGAAGGCATGAGGGGCGGAAGTTTAAAACTCAAGTAGGAAGCCTCTGGAAATCAAAGAGAAGTCTTCCACGGTCTCAGGTGCCAAGGAGTCCGAGGTTAGAGTTCTGGGTCCACTGGGAGGAGAGGCCACAGCAATCATGCCAGGGTCTGATTTGAAAGCCCTGAAGGGCACAGAACCTACAACAGGGCAGAGCCACAGGTGGGCTGCACCTTGTCACACTGCGGCCAGCCCTGGCTCAGCTCGGGGCTGAACGAGGGATGACCCTCACTCCACCTGCCTGGAAGAGAAAATCTGAGCCATCTGGAGCCTCGCATATGTATTCGCAGGCAACTTCTGAGACCAATCAAAACTCACAAGTCATGAAAAGAGACGGGGCTATATGCCTCAAAACAAATTGGGAAAGAAAGGTAAAAAGAAACAAACCTACATATGATCCAGATCTAGGACTTATCAAACGAGCACTTTAAAATAATCATGACTTTTATGTTCAAAATAAGAGAGGAAAGGATGGAGAGAATAAAGGGAAAATGGAGAATTTTGCAAGAGGATTTGAAACTATAAAAAAGAATCAAATGGAAATTTTAGAACCGAAAATACAATCACTGAAATTAAACACGGAAGAGATTAGACACATCTGAAGACAGAGTTCACGAAGTGGAGAACAGGTCAACGGAAAGTTAAAGAACAGAGAAAACAAAGAACAGAAAATATAAAAGTGAGCGTCAGAGAAATACAGGACACAGTGAAATGGTCGAACATGCATGCAACTGAAATCTAAAAGGAGAATAATGGAATAGGAGAGAAGCAATACTTTAAAAGATAATGACCATTAATTGTCTAAAACTACTGAAGTATTTTAGTACTTCATCCAGACTCAAGAAGCTCTGCAAACACCAAGAATACTACACCAACGCACATCACAGTAAGACTGTCGAGTACCAAAGACGGAAAGAAAAGTATTAAAAGCTGGCAGGAAAAAAAGACCTTTAAAGGAACAAGAATAAGATTGACAATTGAGGACTTCCCTGGTGGCGCAGCGGTTAAGAATCCGCCTGCCAATGCAGGGGACAAGGGTTCAAGCCCGGGTCCAGGAAGATCCCACATGCCGCAGAGCAATTAAGCCCATGCACCGCAACTACTGAGCCTGTGCTCTAGAGCCCTCAAGCCACAACCACTGTGCCCACGCACCACAACTACTGAAACCTGCGTGCCTAGAGCCTGTGCTCCGCAACAAGAGAAGCCACCACAATGAGAAGCCTGCGCACCACAAGGAAGAGCAGCCCCAGCTCACCACAACTAGAGAAAGCCCGCACGCAGCAACTGAAGACCCAATGCAGCCAAAAATAAAATACATAAATTTATATTAAAAAAAAGATTGACAATTGACTTCTCAACAGAAATGATGGAAGCCAAAATACAGGTTCTAAGGTTTCAACGTTAAGTAGAAAAGTAATCATTTATATTAGACTCTCAAGGATACTTGTTTCAATTGCTAGGGTAACCATCAAAAGAGCAGAGAAAGAATGTACAACTAACAGGTTAATAGCAAGATAAATAGAAAAAATTTTTAATATTTTTATTAATCCAATAGAAGGCAATACAGGAGGAAAAACAGAACAAAAAAAAGTGTCAAATGGAAAATGAAGATTGAAGACCCTAGATAAAAGCTCAAGTCAATTAGTATGGACCATTCACTCCAAGTCAAATGTTACAGTTGTCAGAACAGATTTTTTTTTTAAAGTTATAGTCTGTTG
Organism: Pseudorca crassidens; assembly: GCF_039906515.1. Taxonomy (NCBI): domain Eukaryota; kingdom Metazoa; phylum Chordata; class Mammalia; order Artiodactyla; family Delphinidae; genus Pseudorca; species Pseudorca crassidens. The sequence continues at coordinate 1,009,413 of NC_090301.1, read as the reverse complement.
ACGAGAGACATCTTTAAATAAAAAGACACAGAGAGGCGGAAAACAAAAAGATAAAATTTTTTCGTTTTCCTATTCTTTTTTTTTTTAAGTGGACCATTTTCAAAGTCTTTATTGAATTTGTGACAATATTGCTTCTGTTTTACGTTTTCTGTTTTGTTGTCTTTTTTGGCAAGGCATGTGGGATCTTAGCTCCCCGACCAGGGATCAAACCTACACCCCTTGCATTGGAAGCCGAAGTCTTAACTACTGGACTGTTAGGAAGTCCCTGCTTTGCCTATTCTATCAGCTACTGAAAAGGAAAAATATCTATCATGCACGTTCTTTTAAAGCGCCCATGGAACATTTACTAAAATTAGCCATAGGCTGGTCATAAAGTAAAGGCTAGCGAATTTCAATTTATAATTAAATCCATTAATTTCATAAAATTAAATTCATATGTTCTCTGACCACAGTAGAATTAGGCTATACATCAATACCAAACAAAAAAGCAGTAGGGCTTCCCTGGTGGCGCAGTGGTTGAGAGTCCGCCTGCCGATGCAGGGGACACGGGTTCATGCCCCGGTCCGGGAAGATCCCACATGCCGCGGAGCGGCTGGGCCCATAAGCCATGGCCGCTGAGCCTGCGCATCCAGAGCCTGTGCTCCGCAACGGGAGAGGCCACAACAGTGAGAGGCCCGCGTACCGCAAAAAAAAAAAAAAAGCAATAAAAAAACCTACAACCAGGACTTCCCTGGTGGTGCAGTGGTTAAGAATCTGCCTGCCAACACAGAGGACATGGGTTCGAGCCCTGGTCTGGGAAGATCCCACATGCCGCGGAGCAACTAAGCCTGTGCGCCACAACTACTGAGCCTGCGCTCTACAGCCCGCGAGCCACAACTACTGAGCCCGCGTGCCACAACTACCGAAGCCTGCACACACTAGAGCCCGTGCTCCGCAACAAGAGAAGCCACCGCAACTAGAGAAGAGAAGCCCGCTCACCGCAACAAAGAGTACCCCTGCTCACCGCAACTAGAGAAAGCCCTCACGCAGCAACAAAGACCCAGCACAGCCAAAAATAAATTAATTAATTTAAAAAAAACCCCAAACCTACAACCTCTCGACTGTTTGGACATAAAGCAATACAATTCTAAATAACCTATGGGTCAAAGGAAAAAAAACTCATTGACTGTTAGAAAATATTTTGAACTGAATAATGAGGATACAACATATCAAAGCTGTGGAGTGCAGTTCACACAGAACTCACGAGGAAATGTATAGCTTTAAGTCATGGGGGTCGAGGTGGGGAGTCCTTCACAGCAGTCCCAGGTCAATCCAGAACCCACCGTCCCCCAGGGAGCCATGGCTTTGCCAGGCGGACCTTCGGGACTTGAAGGTTTGCCTTGAGAAGGACCTGGTGCACGTGAACCAGCAGCTGAGGCTCTGCCAGAGGAGGATTGTCATCTCGTTCACCCCTTAACCCTGGCGCCAGCAGGAGATGCCTGGAGATGTTTGGGAGGAGGCTGGATGTGAGCATCTGAGGAGGGGTCAGGGCAGGAAAAATGCATCAGTTGCTTGTGAGCACTGACTCTTTAAGTCATGGAGATGGACGCGATCAAGGAGGGAGAAGGGTTAGAAAGGAAGAAAGAAATGGGGAAGGAGCAGGTGGGGAGAATTCTCAGGAGTCTAGCTGCTTCTCGAGCAGACTTTGGACCCGTCTGCCCAGGGCAGCTGGGGGCCCAGTTCCTGAGCCTTGTGAGGACGTCCGCGGGCTGCTTCCCAATCTCCCTCTATGCCTTTGGCTTTCCTGGACCTGCTGTCAGTTACCACGTGGGCTCTGCCTTTCATTTTCCAAAACGTGGTTGCTGAGCCTTGTCTCCTGTTTTTTTATCCTTATGGAAGCATTTAGGTCTTTCTTTAGTTTACCTCTACTGTTATTTCAATGGCATTTAAGGAGGGAGAGAAGATAAATTAGAAAGGATGAACCAAACACTGAATTCTATATAATTCTACCTATGTAACTTCTGAAACAGGCCAAAAATGAGCAGAATAGCACATTATTTAGCAATCTAGAGCTAAATAACAACAGTAACAACAACAAAAAGTAACAACAACAGCTAAAGGGAGTTGAAAGAGGTTGCAGATAGACAGCAAAAACTGCTGATTCCCTAAATGAGTTTTGTAGATACATTCGACTCTTCTAAATCATGTTCATATTTTACCTAAAAAGAATTATTTTAAAAATAATTACCAAATGGTTCAGGGAAAGAGGGAGAGAGAAAGCTAGCTCACTTTCGGTTGACAAGCGCTGGTGTGCATGAAGACAAAAATCAGTTTTGCTCATTAAAATTAATATTTCAAAACTGATGGGGGGAGAAAGGTGATTGAGAGACTCCCATTTCTGGCAATATGATGGATGAGATACCCTCCCATTAGACATCACCTAGAAATTTGGGATAAATAACAAGCATCAGAATAAAAGAAGAGAATTCTGGAAAAGGGGGGAAAAGAGGAAGGAGGAGCTGAAATGAAAGTGGGGAGCCCATCCCACAAGCCCACCCAGAAGGAAGCTGCAGGCGTTTGCTGATGCCAGAAATGCAGAGAATTGGGTTTCACCTGCTGAGTGGGGGGATGGGAGACAGCCTCAAACACAGGCAGTCGGGACTGGAATCAAATGCCACAAAAAGTTGGATCCTGCAAAGTTACAGCCCCCGTGGAGTGGAAGGCTGGGGAAAGCCATCTGCCGTCAAAGGGATGTCGGCATTGGTCTGAAGGACTCTCAGCTCCATTGGTGAACAAGCCAGTGCTTCTGAGAATTTGAGGCCACAGCCCTGACCTCATGCAGGTTTGGGTCTAAATTCACCAGCATGGTTAGGGAAGCCCAAGGTTGAGAAATTAGCTCAGAGCAGGTCTCAGGTGTTGCACCCAAAGCACCTCACAAAGGCAGATACAAATCCTCCTTGGAAATAGCTTCCTACCCTTGGGGTCCCAGTATTCCCAGAGATGAAGATCTGTCAAGTAGCAGCTGATGGTGAAATGTTACCCGACACAGAGATGAAATTCACCATGAGAATCAGCAAAAAAGGAAAAGAAAACCAGAACTAGATCCTCAAGGACCTCAGATGTTACAATTGTCAGATACAGGTTACAAAATAAGTGCACTTAAAATGTCTACAGAAATAAGCAGGAATGGGAAATAGTGCAGTAAAACACGAGGGAAAAGCCATGCAGAACTTTTAGATATAAAAATGTAATCCTTTAAATTTTCAAACTTAGCAGACACGTCAATCAGCAAATTAAGTGGAGCTGAACAGAGAATTAATGAAGTGGAAAATATGTCAGAAAAAATTACCCAGAATGGCCCCAGAGAGACAAAATGATGAAACCATAAAACAAAGGTTAGGAGTCATGCAACATGGAATAATTCATTAATTTACCACGGCAGTTTTAACACACCTCTCACTAACTGACAGATCAAGCAGACATATAATTAATGAGGATGCAGAAGATGTGAACAACATAACGATCATGAACTAATGAACATACGTGCTCCCTTGCCCTCAAAAATTAGAGACATACTTTTCTAATACATAGGGGACATTTTCAATATTTTACCTTGTCGTAGGCCATAAAGCAACTCCCAATAAATTTCAAAGACTCTGTATCAAATCATCATGTAATTTGAACACAATTAAATTAAAAATCAATAAAAGATCATTAAAACCCATATGTTTAGAAATTAAAAAAATAAACTTCTAAATAACTAACACACAAAACAAAAAATCACTACAGAGTTATAAATAAACTTAGTAGTAAATGATCATGCAAATACTACCAGCAAAATTTATAGCACTTCCACATCCAGCCATGAAGGAGTTACAAGGACCATACTTAACCTCCCACTGTGAACAACAACTAGCAAACTGGACAAAATAGATGAAAATGACTGTTTTCAGACATGGCACAAAAAGCACTGAGAGGAGGGAAACATATGAGTCTCCCTTCCCTCCAATCACTCCAAATCTTCCTAGAGACAATGTACAGACCTCAGGCACTGGGAGGTGGGACCCAAACAGCTCAGCAACTCTGATGAGTTGGGGAGATGGAAGTCAGAGTTTGGGTAGGTTGCAGCTGCTGGAATCTGTGGGTCAGAGTTCTGGAAAGGAAACAGTTGCTCAGTAATAGAGCTCCAGAAATCTGCATAGGGATCCCCTTGCATCTTTGTAGACTACTAGTCCATGCCCATGGACTGGACAAAGAAGACTGAAGACTGAAGACTTCCCAAAGCTCACACAAAGTCAGAAGACATCTGTGCTTCCACCAGCCAGAATACAGTTCTCTTGGTCCCTCCATCCCAGGCCCCCAGACATTCAGTAGAGACTCCAAAGAAATCATACTTTAGTGTGGGCTTAACTAGTTCCAAAGTGAAATCTACCCTAGAGCAACTCTATAAAAGCTTAAAATCAGGCCTTGAAGGATCAAATAAGTCCTCAAGTAATTTAACTGCTTTTGCCAAAACAAAGCCCAACATTCTTTACAGGAAGAAAGCATAATTCAGATGCTCCACAATGTAGAAATGTCTAGAATTCAATTTTAAAAATTACTACACGTGCCAAGAAGCCAGAAAAGATGACCTATAACCAGGAGAAAAATTTGTCAGTAGGAACTTGAATTTTCCTACAATCATTAAATAATTGATTCAATAGTTTAAAATATTAACCACCAGAAAAGTAGAAGACTCAGATACTTTTTATGAGTTCTACCAGACATACAAAAGACCAGATATTTCCAATCTTATACAAACTATTTAAGAGAACAGGAAAAAGAGAGGGAAACAGAGGGAGAAAGTTTATATCCCCAACTCATTCACTGAGGCTAATATGACCTTGGCATCAAATTAGACAAAGAACATTTGAGAAATGACCAATTTCACTGATGAACATAGATAGAAAAGTTCAAAATATTAACAAGAAAGTCCAGCAGAAAATAAAAAAGATAATACAGTAGGTTTATTTCAGGAATACCAGTATGGTAATATAATGCATGGCTTAACATTAGGGTATCTATTAATACAATTCAGCACATATCAGATTAAAGGAGAAAAAGGCCAAATGAGGTCCTCTATAGATCCTGAAGGAGTATTCAGTCATTTTCAAAATCCATTTGTGATAAAACTCTTGGCAATAGAAGGATAAAACTTCTTTAATCTCATAATAGGTATCTAGTAAAAATCTACCCAAATACCACACTTAATGGTGAAATAGTAGGAACATTTCCTTTAAATTCAGGAACAAGTTCCGGATGCCTGCTGTCACCACTTGTATTCAACATTGTAGCAGAGGTTCTTGCCAGAGTGATAAGGCAAGAAAAAGGAATAACATGGGCAAAATATGGGTTGGAAAAGAATAAAACAACTTGTCATTATTTGCAGACTATTTGCTTATCTACACAGGAATCAAGAGGATCCAGAGACATATTATTTTAATTATTTAATTAGTGGGAGGGGTCAGCAAAGTTGCTAGGAAACAACCATGTTAGTATGCACTAGAGACAAGAGTTTAAAAATATTTTTTAAGGTGGCATTTAAAAAATAACCAAAAATATAAAGTACCTTCATAGGAATAAATGTCACAAAGGATACATACAACTTTTATGAAGAAAACTTTTAAACTTTACAAAAACATTATAGAAAATCTAAATAAATGAAGACTACAACCTGTTCATGAAAAAGAAATTTAAATGTCTTAAAAATGTTTATTTTCACCCAAATGAATCAAAACATTCAATGTAATTTCAAATGAAATCACAAACAAGTCTTTTTGTGAAACTAGACAGATTGCTTCTAAAAATTTATATGGCATAAGATACTACAAATACCAATAACAAGCTTGAAGAAACACAAGAGGGTGGGAAGCAGCCGCATAGCACAGGGAGATCAGCTCGGTGCTTTGTGACCGCCTGGAGGGGTGGGATAGGGAGGGTGGGAGGGAGGGAGACGCAAGAGGGAAGAGATATGGGAACATACGTATATGTATAACTGATTCACTTTGTTATAAAGCAGAAACTAACACACCATTGTAAAGCAATTATACTCCAATAAAGATGTTAAAAAAAAAAAAGAAACACAAGAGGTAGAAGGCAATAGGCCCCACTGATAACAAGACTTAATATAAAGCTGTAGTCATTAAGACAAGGTGGCTGGGACAAGCAAGTCACCACCATTGTAACAGACGGGACCCCAGAAACAGACCTGCACACACAGCCCTTCTGACAAGGAGGCTTTACAGGCTGATGAGAAGAGAAAGGGATGCTGACCCAGTGATGCTGAGAAAACAGGTGTCATGGACTGAATGTCTGTGTTCCCCCCAGATTCCTACGTTGAAACCCTACCCTCCAGTGTGATGGTGTTGGGGGCGGGGCATTGGGGAGGCTATAGGTCATGAGGATGGAGCCTCATGAATGGGATCATCGCCCTAAAAAGGTCCCAAGAGAACTTGCTCCTTGTCTCTGCTCAGCCATGTGAAAACACAGTGAGTCAGCCATCCACAACCCAGAAGAAGGCTCTCACCAGAACCTGGCCATGCTGGTACCGCGACAATGCTGCACCCAGACCAAGCTCATGCCCTCATCCTGTATGTCCAGCCTCAGAGCTGTGAGAATTAGTTTCTGTGGTTTTTAAGCCCCCCAGTCTGTGGTACTCTGTTATAGCAGACTAAGACAGACCAGCACAACTGGCCAGTCCTACAAAATTAGAGCCCTTTTTATTCCAAAACAACTTCCATGCAGACTGAAGACCTAAATGCAAACAACAAAGTTCTGGAAGAAACCAAACACTGTTATCTCCATGCTCACCTTTAAGAAGGATTTCTAAGCCCATGGAAGACACCAAAAGGAAAAGTCCAGGCATCGAGATACCATTGAAAGGGTGAGGAGAAGCCCACCCACCTGGAGATGTCTGTAGCCCATATGATCAACAAGGATTCACGTGCAGAACATATAAAGAACAGACAAAATCAAAGAAAAGAGACACAAAAGAAAAAATGGGCACAAAGATATGAACAGGCAAATTACAGGACAAGATACTCAACCACAATAGTAATTAACAAAGTGTTGTCTAAAACCATACCCAACAGATCACAACATTAAAACGTCTAACAACCCCAACTGTTACAAGGATACAGCAACAGGAACTTACAGATCACCTGGGAAAAGTTCATTGGTTCAACCGCTTTGAAAACAACAGGGCAATTTTCTAGTAAGGCTGCAGACCACATGGCCAGCAGCTGTGCAACTAGAGGTGTTGTGCATGAGTCCAGGAGTTGAGAGGGAGGGAATGGAGATGCCTAAATGCCCCACACCTGGGGACCAGTCAGTCCTACGGGAGCTCCATCCAGACGCAAAAGCGAATGACGCATCCTAGGGGATCTCACAAACGTGGTTCAGGCAGCAACGTGCAGACAAGTGGACAGGGTGAGAACAGCCGGTAGAGCCGCACACTCCTGGCAACACTACTGAGAGCCCAGGGGTAAATCATGGAGTTCTGAGAATGCTGACGCCGATTTCAGGGTGGCAGGGAGACCCCTGGCCAGGGGTCCAGCCGACTGGGGCCAAGGCCTCGAAGTGGACCTCCAGGATGCCAGCAGCACGGGCGGAACTCTGCACGATCCTGTGACCCCATGTGCAAAGTGGGTAAGACAGGCCCTCCCCCGACTCCAGGAGGATTAGGGGAGCGGTCCTCTGTAGCACAATAGCGGGGGCCTCCGGGGGCTCTAGGCTGAGGGCTCATGGACCCAGCAGTGGGCAGGAGTGGGGAGTGAGGCTGAAGAGGGGGCGCTGGGTGCAAGTCTGCCTGTGAAACCACCACTTCGATGGTGAAACCCTCACCCCTTTCCCTGCCTCCTCTTCAGAGGGCCGTGGCTTCCAAATCCTCAGGCAAAAGGTAGGAGGCTCTTCCCTACAGAAACGGAAGAAAACACCCGGCAAGAGTGATGTCCTCAATGTGGACGCTGGCCCCCTGCACTCTGGCGCTTGGGACACAGCTTGGCATCCAGCTCCCACACCTTTGCCTAAAGCAAACCTGCCACTGGGCACCCCCCACCCCACACTCGGCTCCAGTTGGAATCCCACCCAGATCGCAGGAACCCTTCCACTACCCAGCAGGCCACCCGGCGGCTTCAAAGTGAGAGACCAGTAAACCAGCAGAAAACAAGCCCTGTGAGAAAGGGTAAAACCATGAGCAAAAACAAGCAAACCGACAAAAAACCTTTATAACCTGACTCAGAATGTTTCAAGATGCTACATTCTCAAAACAAGAACAGGATGCTATGAAACGGGAACACTTAGAGACAAGGAAGACGGTTCTTTTAGAGATAAACAGTGTGAATGCTGAAACACAAAACGTCCCCAAAGAACTCGAAAATGAAGTCCAAAAATTGTCCAGAAAGTAGGACATAAACGAGGAGACAGAATGAGAGAAAAGGCCAGAACACAGAAGACCAATGCCTGAATTCAAGGAGGAAAACAGAAAAAAATGAAAGGGAAGAAACATGAACAGATGAAAGAATAGAGCTTGTCTTCAGCTGAAAGGTCCCACCGAGCACCAGTAAACACATAAACCCACACGTAACCCAACTGCATGGATGGTCAGGAGTCCGCAGATGAAGAAAGGATCCTAAAAGATTTCAGGAAGGAAAGTCGAGTTGCTGACAAAGACTTCTCATAGGTGACTGGATGCAGAAGGTGACGATGACAAAGGCTTCAGGGTGATTTACCAACAAAAAGTGCTCCCAGACAAAGCATCGACCAGCGTGAGGACAGAGCGAAGACACGCTCTAGAAGCCGAGGACTCATCACCCTTTTTAGGATGTCACACAAGGATGCGCTTGAGCCAAACAGGACAGGAAACTAAGAAAGAAGCAGCTCCGGGGCCAGCGGACAGAGTCCAGCCCAGGGGATGCAGCGGGCAGCAGGAGGGGGGTGGCTTCCGGGGCTGAGAGCGCCAGGAAAGAGGGGACTCAGCGGAAGAGAGAATGTGATTGAGAAGCTGGGGAAGGTGAGGATGAAAGGGATGCATTCAGTACAAGAAAGGGACAGCTGAGATCGCCCACCGCACCACTGCTCGTCCCGGAGCTGCCGCCCTCCTGGGCACAGCCTCGGCCGTGGTACAGCCCTGGACCCAGAAGCAGGTGGAGAGTGAAGACCAGATGACACTAGCAGCTGAGTCACCCTCTGCCCCAGCCCCATGATGGCCCCCAGAAGCATGGTCCCCACTGACCCACAGGCCTTGAGCCTTGATGACCAAGCCCTGCCCCTCACCATCCTGGCTTGAGCTGGTGACAGACGGGGAAGGAAACTGAGGACTACCTGAGTGTTACTTGCAGGGCTGAGACTGGGGTGGGGGGCCAGGACTCCTGACACCCCTGAGGATAGGCCAGAGGCTGGGCTAGGGGAGGGGGCCTGCAGGGAGCTGGGCCTACAGGAGCAGTTGGGGCATCCCCACCCTCATCCCAGAGCTGCATTTCAGGAGCCCTGGCAGGTCCTGATGGAAACACAGAGACACACAGACAATCCCCACCCCCGACAGAGAGGCAGCTGCTCGCCCTGGGGCCACAGGAAACGAACGCCTTGGGCTAAAGCCACTGGCCCAACAAGGAACCAGCGTTTACGGAGTGGCCACTGCGTGTAAGGCACTGTGCTGGCACGGGATGGGGTGGCAATGGGGTGGGGGTGGGGGGAGCAGAAAGCGCTCGAAGAGCAAAGTTTTTGGAGTCGGAGGCAGCTGGGGTGGAACCCCAGGTCCTCTGTGACAAGTCACATGCTTTCTCAGGAGCCTCAGCCTCTAAATCTGGAAAATGGGTGCGATGCCACCTGCGCGTTGAGGTGTTGGGAGCGCGGACAAGGCGGCACACGGAGGTGTGCAATGCAGTCTGCCCCGATCAGTGTCCCCTTCCTCCTCGCTGGCCCCCAAGCTACCTGCGTGGGGTGGGGTGGCCCTCAGGGGCGCTCACGGCAGGCTTCAAGGCGCTGGCAGCACTGGAGGGGGCGGGGATCTCACAGTGGGGGCTCATGTGGAGTGCCCCAGGGGAGAGAGGGCCAGGCAGGACCTGTGTGTGTGAGCGTGTGTGTACACGTGTGTGTGTGAGTCTGTGTGTGTCTGTGAGTGTGTATGCGAGTAGCAGCTCCAGTCAGCCCAAGAGCCAAGTGGGGAAGGTGAGGAGTGAGAACAGGAGGCCAGGGCTGGGGGGTCCTGGCTTGTCCTCCCCAGACCCCAGGGAGCCCTGAAACCTAGGTAGAGGGAGGGGCAGGGGGGCGTTTCCCCACCTGGGGCTCCTGAGCAGGGGATGAGGCGGGGGCGGGGACCCAGGGTTCAGCCGGCCCAGACACAAGGACAGGATCAGGAGATTAAATCCAGCAGAGGCATTAGAGAAGCGGCAGGCAGAAGCGGGGCCCAGCCACGCAGGCGGTGTGTCCTTCCCAATCCCAGGGGTGACACCTCGGAGGCCGCAAGGGGAGTGGCTTCCGGCAAGCACGGGGGCGGGGGGGCGCAGCTGGGAGGGAGCGGGCTCAGGGTGGTGTGTGTCGGGGGAGGGGAAAGCCCACAGGAGGGGCTGCGGAAAACCCCAGAGGGGTCAGGAGGCTCAGCCTCGGCTGACCGCTGACCTTGACCGTACCCTCCACCCTTCCAACGTCTCCATTACTCTGGGCTGGGGAGCTGGGGGAGCCCGGGGTCAGCCAGCGGCCCCTCAGCCCGAAGCCAGGACCCTGGTGGTGCTCAGCAAACCCACTAGAACAGGTGGGACGGTGCAGCACACCTGCCACCAGCCCCATCCCCGCCCCCTGCCCTGGGCCTGCCTGTTCGGGGTGAGGCCAGGTGGGAGGAGTTCCACCAGCTAACTGGACAGAACCACGTACTGAGCAGGCCCAGCAGCCCGGCGGCGCCCCTGGGCACCCTGGCAGAGCAGAGAGGTTTGCGGGAGGGCACGGTCCGGCCCCTCCAGCATTCTCAGAGGTGCTCCAGGGTATGGGGCAGGGGAGACAGTGGGAGTGGCCCACCTGGGTAGGGGTGGTGAGCCTGGTCCTTTGGGCCGAAGAATACTGAACGGGGAGTGCTCTAGGGAGCACGTAGGACTGGGCAGGAGGGCAGCCACGCACTCATCCTGGGGGTCACTCGCTGCAGAGCGACCCCTGGCCAGCCACTCTCCCTCCCAGGGGAGGCAGCCCAGGCCCCTCCAGACTCAGAAGGGTCTCAGGTCTGAAGGGCTTGGCAGGCCTGAGCACAGGCCCTGGTCAGTCAATCCTAAAGTCCAGGGTGGGGTTCCCAGTGCTGGTAGCCCTTCCACAGGCCCCAATCCTGTGACAGCAGGACCGCATGAGAATATCCCCCCCCGCCACGCCCAGCTCACCCACCTTGGCTGGCCTATTTGAGCTGAATGGGCCTAGGCAGACTGCCCCATCCCTTCTGAGCCTTCTCCTGAGGCTATGCCCCCCATCTCCACCTCCCCCCCACTCCCGGTCCCTCCCCCAGCCCCATCCCACACTCCACAGAGCCCAGGGGAGGACTTCCCTGCTCCGCGTCCAAAGGACGTGGTCAGCCCTGGGTCAGCAGTGGTGACACCAGGGGGACTGAAGGGGGACGAGGCTGGGGGGCTGGACCCCCTGCACCCAGTGAGTCTGGGTGTGACTCCCACTGCGCCCCACCTCTGGGCTTCAGGCAGAGCCTCGGCTTCCACCTGGCCGTGGCTGGCCCATCGGGAGGCCCCAGGACGGGCAGTCTATGGGCCACTCCTGCGGGGGGAGGTGGAAGGACGGACACTCAGCAGGGGTAGCAGCCAGTGGGTGGACACAGCAGGCATCTGGCAGGCCCTCCTCAAAGGGGCCCTCCCTGGGAGCCTTGTGGGGGAGGGGCCCTGACCCCACACCGACCCTCCCTCTGTCCTGTGGGCCGCGCCCCACAGGCAACTCCCTGCTCACCTTCAGATCCAGGCATAGCATGGGATGGAGTTTCTAGTCCCTTCCCTGGCTCTGACCCAGTACCCTCACCAGACTTCACACCCAGGTAGAGACTGACTGTCCCCTCCACCTCGTCTGGGTCTCTCAGCCAGTGGCCTCCTTGCAAGCATCAGCCCCTGAAGGTTCCTGGATCTCGACCCCAGCCAAGTGCAGTCCTGAGATCCGGCCCTGGCCCCAGCAGCATCCTTCACCCTACACCGCAGACACTGCAACCCGCTGGAAGTGCCGCACCTGCTTCATTCCTGACTACCCCCTTCCCTCAGGCTCAGCTAAGGCGGGTGGCCGACCACACCTGCAAAATGGCCGCCGCAGGTACAGCCCCAAGCCCCCACTCCAGACCCCAGAGCTTCCCTTCAAACCTGCGGCGGCTTTCTCAGCCCGAGAGGGGGATGGGCACGGTTGCCCCGGTAAAGGGCCCTCAGCCAGCTCGAGAGCAGGGAGAGGATGGGTTAGGTGTGACTGTCCTGCAGAAGCGCGCGCTGGGTGTCGCGCTGACTCCCCAGGGTTAGGACAGGGGCAGCCCTGCGCCGCAGGGGCCTCTCCGCACCACCTCCTCTCCTCAGCCTTAAGATCCAATCCTTTGCTCTAACAGGCCTTTATCCCAGCAATGCAGGCATCCCCTGGAGGGGGCGGCCGCTTAGGGAGGGTCCGCGGGTCTCTGTGGGAAAGTCCCTCTTCCCGGGAACGTGGGCGCGCATCGGGTCCGCGCCGGGGCGACGTCGCGCCCGCGCCAGGCAGGCCCCATGACTTGGCATTCCCTCCTTCCCCTCCCCCTTCCGCCCCTGCGGCCCGAGGTCCCCCAGCCCACCCAGCGCCAGGCAGACTGCGGACCCTCCCTGCCCGCCGCCAGGGCTGCGCGGCGGGTTTGGAGGGGAAGTAAGGGCGACAGGCAGCTTAAAGGACTAGCGAAAGGGTCTAAGCTGCAGTGTCCCTGTCATCCGAGCTCAGGCGCCTGGGAAGCGCCGCCAGCCGAGACGTCGCGGCCCCGCAGCCCCCTCCCCTCCTGCAGGCCACACCTGTTACTGGGGCGCTGGCTGCGTGGACGCAGGCCGCATCCACAGGCGGCCCCTCCCAAACCGTGGGTCTTTCTGGAAGGGAGAAGAGGTCTCTTGGGAGGAGGACGCGACTTGGGGTGGGGCGATGGGCAGTCTCGGAGGTGCGCACCAAGCTGGCGGCCCAGCCCTCCCGCCGCAGCCCCCGCCCGCCCCGCCCGCCTGCCCGCCTGCCCGCCTGCCTGTTTGGCTCTCGGCTCCAGCATCCGCCCTCCCCCACCCCGGGGACCAGGGCCTCTGCTCGCGCCCGGCCGCCCTGAGTGCCCTCCCCTCAGGCCTGGCCGCTGCAGTCGCGCCCCCTCCCGGATGCCCCATCCGCATCCTCTCGCCTTCTCTCCATCCCTCCCCTCCCCCGCCGGTCCGGTCGCAGTCCCGGCCGCATCCCTAGGAATGGCTCCACTCCAGGGGAGGGGAGGATCGGCGAAGGGGGGGAGGGTGTCTCGAGATGCAGCCAGCTGCCTGCGCCCTCCCCGTAACGACCCCCGCCCATCCCAGACGAGAGTCCCCCTGCAGCCGGGGCCGCATCGGAGGGGCCTTTCCGGAGGGCCCTGCCCAGCTGCTAAAGAAGGGCGGACACCCCAGAATTTGCACCATTGTTCTCCGCGGGGACGGGGGAGGGTCGGGGGAAGGGAAGGGGCCGCGCGGCGCCAGCGCCTCTGGCTGAGAAGAGGACGCCAGCGCAGGGCGCGAGCTCCCCGCCCCGGGGCGCAGACGATGCAGGTGCAGGATGCGGGGTGCAGGTTCTGGACGCGGGGCTCGGGAGGCCGGGAGAGCCGCTGCCCTACCTCTTCGGCGTCAGTGGCGGCGGCCCGGCATGAGCACGGGCATGGGCGCGGGTCCCCGAGCGCGGAGCTGCTGCCGCTCCCGGGCTGCTCTCGGCGCTCTGACGGCGGCACCGCGTGACGGCTGCGGGCCCCCGGCCCGGCCCGCCCCGCGCCCCTCCCGCCGCGCTGGTTGGCTGCGCGCGGCGCCCAAGCCCCAGCCGCCAGCTGGTTTGTCGCGCGGGGAGAGGGACGGGCGTCGCGGCTGCGGCGGGGATGGGGCTGGGGCCGGGCTGTGACATCACCGCTGACACCGCGGTGCGATAGGTGGGGGAGTGGGGGACCGACACCCGGGCCCGGACGCGCCGCCCCTTCCCCTGGCGCAGCCCTGGGCCCCCCCGCACCCCGACTCGGACCCCTTTCAAGTGAAACCACTAAATCTTCACCTGCCCCACCCGCGATGCCAGCAGTACAAACGCATCGACGCTGAGGGACAAAACTCGCGTTTGTCCCTCCGAGGGCCTCCCTCCTTGCACCGTGGAGGGGCTGTCGGGGGTGGTAGAGATACTGACTTCTAGGTGTAACAGGTGAGTTTTCAATCGCGCCTGGCGTCTGGGCCAGAGCCCTGGAGGGAGACCAGAGCATCGCAGACAGCCCTCCTAGCAGGGATGATGCAACCGGCCGGCCAGTGGACCTGCCGCTTCTCCTCCCGTCATGCCTCGGGTGGAGACCCCCGCCATCCTCTCGCCCCACTTCTCCAGGTCGTCAGCGCCCCCGTCCTCACGGCCTGTTTCTCCAGCTTAACTTCCTTGGACCGAGTCACACGCGGCTCTTGGTCCCCACTGGCAAAGCCCAGCCTTTGTCAATCCCCCAGCCGGAAAACAGGCCACCAGGGACGGACTGGCATCTTTGCGTGCCACCGACCTCCTTCCGCATACCCCATTGCTGGGCAACTTTGACAAAGCCTCTGGCCAGCTCGCCCACCGGAACTGCGGTGGGTGCGGTGACGTCCTGCCGCCCTGAAGCCGGGGCGCCGGGACCCCCTTCCCACGCAGCCCCTGCGTCAGCCTCCTCCGCATCCCCAGGGCCTCGGTGGCGTCGGGCAGGTGCCAGGCGCTGCCCCCAAGGTTTACCCGGTTAACCATTTACCCCTCACACTGTGCAGTAAGGGAGGTGCTTCACCTCCGTTTGCAGCATCCGTGGGGCTTGTGCCTTGAACGTAGCAAGGGCACAGACACATACACTTCTGCAAAGGAGACCACCCTACCCGCCGAAGCCCCCCAGGTAGCTTCTGTTTTTCTATTCCCTGGCACCACCTGCAAAAAGAGAAGTTATTGTTCTTCCAAACTTTTGGTAGAAACAATAAAACTATGTGGGCCCCCCAGGGAGGGTGGGTCTTTTATCCTTTCTATTTCCAGCAGAGTTATCCCTCTGGTCAAATTCTCTATTTCTTGAGCCAAATTTGGCATTTTACATGCTTCTAGGAATTAGTCCATGTCACGGAGGTTGTAGAATAAATACTAGCATATTTATTCTTATACCTACTGTTTCTGTACTTCTTTCTCCTTTTTATTCTGTACTTTGCTGATTTGCATTTTTCTCTTTTTTAACATTTTCAAAGGACAAACTTACACTTTGTTAATCTTCTCATCTTTCCCTTTATTTCATTTATTTCTGTCCTTATCTATTATTTCCTTCCTTCCTGGTTCTTTGGATTTGATCCGTTGCTCCACCTCGAGGTCAATTCTTAGCTCATTTACTTGTAACTCTTCTATTTTCTGATCCATTTAAAGGCACCAAATTCCTTCTATAGCACTGCCCTAGCTGGGTCTCACAGAATTTGAACATGCAATGTTTTCATTATCATTCAGATCTAAATATTTCTTAATGTTCCATGTGATCTCCTTTTAAACCCAAACCCATGGGTTACTTAATAATGTTACTTATTTTCCAATAGTGTTTCTTTTATGATAAACTTTTGTTACCAATTTCTAATTTAATTGCATTATTGTCTGAGCACGTAGTCCGTGTTCCATAAGGATGCTGGCAGGAAGCAGATGGCACGTTCAAATGAGCAGGGCCTGGTAAAGGGAGTACTTACAAAGGTGTGGGTAGGAGGTAGGGAAACCACAGAGCTGAGCGACGCTGTCTCCTGATTGCCCCGGGGGTGGGGGGTGGAGGTGCCCTGGCTATAGGAGCAGAGGCCTCAGTTGAGGAACGCAGCCAGCCTGAGCGCCCATCGGAAGGGACCTGGGGAAAAGACCCTGAACCTCACTCTCCGCTATCTGTCAGTGCTCCCTTTGTCTGAAGCCCCCACTGACATGGTCTATGTAGGACGATCCCTTAGAGCGTCGGGCAAGGGGGATTGAGAAGCACAAACAGAGGACAGCAGCCCCGTCTGCGTGGATTTCTCCTCTGGAACTTATGGAGGCTTCTTTACGTCCTAACGCCTCGTCTATTTCTGTAAATATTCTGCGTGTGCTCGAAAGGTTGTGTTCTCTGTATGATGGGTGTAAAGTTCTGTATGTATTTAAAAGTTCAGAATTATTCATTATATAGATCAGAATGTGGAGATGGTGCTAATTTTTGTCTGCTCGAGCTGTTAAATTATTAGTTTTAAGTTAAAGTCTCCAGTTGCAATTGTTGAAATGCCTACTTTTCCGCGCAAATCTGGCGGGCGTCGCTTGATGGGCACTGGGGCAAACTCAGGCATTTCAATGCTTTTGACGGGTGTGCACCGTCATTCTGCGGCCCCTCTCACCAGCGTGCATGTAAGGTCCTTCTTCATCTGTTGCTGGTTTTTTTCTGTTTGTTTGTTTGTTTTTGCCTTAAATTTGAATGTCATATATGAAGAGGTCAACCCAGCTTCCTTTGGTCCATGTTGGCTAGTATGTCCTCTGCCAACATTTTTATTCTAAACTTTTTGTACCTTTAAGTGTATGTCTTTTAGGCAACCCATTGTGAGGATGTCAAAATCCAGACTGCTTCCACCTTTTACTTGGAATTTAACCCACTCACATTTATAGAACTGTTATATTGAGACTTAGATTTGCCACCTTATTAAAAATTTCCATTTATTATATATATTCTTTCCTGTTTCTTTTTGAGTAAATATTCTTTCTCCTGGTGGTTCATCCTTATTCTTATTTTTGTTTTTATAGCAATTGCCCTTAATTTAAAATGCTGTTTCTTTCTTTCTTTCTTTTTTTCTTTTTCTTTTTTCTTTTTTCGCTACTCACCACCTGTTTGGTCACTTACTCCTCACTCCCTGGCAATAATGAGATTGTCTGGAATTACACAGTTCTGAGTTATTGTGGATATATTCTATTTCTTTTCTTTTGTCCTCTCTTTTAAGACAATTAATACACATTCTAAGAAACTTGGTCGTCCTTATTGTCCATACCTCTTGAAGAGTCTTCTTCATTTGTGTTACTTATGAAATACAAAGTATTTTCAATGTGGGCCTTGGGTGGAAACATTCTGAAACCTTGTATTTCTGAGAATATTTTTTATAATACTTTCAATTTCACTGGATGTAAAATTCTAGGTGCAAAGTTTGTTTCCTTCAATACTTTAAACATATGACTTTGTGGTCTCCTTGTGTGCTTTTGAGAAGAGTCCACGCTTATTGGGCTCTAGTTCCATGTTCTCTCAGGATGCTTCTAGAATTTTCTTATGGTGTGGATTTTTCTGTCTCCTGTTTGACAGTCTGTGAGTCCTTCAATCTGAAGTTGTTTATTTTTCTTTAATTCTGGAAAATTCATTTCCTTTGTTTTTCAAATATTTTCTCTTCTCTGGTTTTGTTTTTTTTTTTTTTTTGGTACGCGGGCCTCTCACTGTTGTGGCCTCTCCTGTTGCGGAGCACAGGCTCCGGATGCGCAGGCTCAGCGGCCATGGCTCACGGGCCCAGCCGCTCCGCGGCATGTGGGATCTTCCCAGACCGGGGCATGAACCCGCGTCCCCTGCATCGGCAGGCGGACTGTCAACCATTGCGCCACCAGGGAAGCCCCTCTTCTCTGTTTTAGCATCTTTTTTCTTTTGGGATGCCTAGCATCGGTGCCCGTCCCCACCATTAAAACGGCTGGCTTAACAATCACATCCTTCATGTTTTAGCCCTGCCACAGCGCACTGCCCTGTGTTTTGTGCTCTGACCCTCTTCTGAGGTGCAGGTCGGCATCTGCTTTCAGTTATGTGCTCCACCCCATCACCGCTCATCGTGATGCTTTCTGGTTTGAAAATGTCCACTTAGGTTGCATTTCAAATGTATCAACTCAAGGGCTTCACACCGCTATGGACTCGAAACAGCTTCTGGAAAGATGGGGGCAGCGGGTGAAATTGTGGATTTTTTTTTCATGGATAAAGGAAAACCAGTAAATTTGACAGGTTCAGAACTGAGGTCAAGGAGTCTCCCTGCTTCTGGTTGGGGGCTGCTGCCCTTCTTTCTTCCTGCAGACAGGTCCTGAAAACATGATCAGACCTATGTTGCAGAAATGTCCACAGCATAACAAACCTTCTTGCTTTCACCTCATTGCAGTGTGGAAAGGAGGCCACGCTCAGAGACTGGGAGCCACACGTGGCTTGCAATCTAAACAACATTAAAATGACCCTACACCTTGACTAAATTCTCTGGAAGGCAAGGGTGGTTCAGTATTAAGGACTCCATCATTATAATCTACCATTCTCGTAAGTCACAGGATAAAAAGAAATAGGATGACTTTAGCAGGTGTTGAAAAGGCATTTGACCAGAGGGCCATCCATTTCTGGTTAAAAAGCAAATAACTACTCCCTTCGGGGAAAGATGGCTTCTTCTTTCACTTTAGGAGACAGCATCCCTTCAGGATCTTGGGGGATAAGAGTGCAGCCAAGGGGCAGCATGGGTTAGTGTCTGACTTCACTCTCTATCAGCTGTGTGACTCTGGGCAAGTTCACCAGCGCCTATGTCTGTCACCTCTCCTGTTGGTGGGATAAGAACAGTACCAACATCAAACGGCAGTGGTGAGGATTCATGTATGAAATGCTGGGTCCAGGGCTGGGCACACGGTAAGCCCTACACAAACAATACTCGTAATGGTGAAACAGCAAAAGAATTCTCGTTTAATTAGGGATGTGCATTATCATCTCATCTCTGTTTTATTTAGAAGTATCAGCCAATGCAATTACAAAGGAGAAAAAAAGGTTAAAATATTGAAACAAAAAAAAGAAACAAAATTATCAATATTTGCAGATGACGTAATCATCTACCAAGAAAATTTAAGGGATGAGTGAAAAGCTATGGGAAACAGTACTTTAGGGAGAGGTAAGAAAAATTATCACTGAGAAGGCAACGGTTTCCATAAAAACAAATAACCAGTTAGAGCCTATAATGGAGGAGTCTAACCACAATAGTACTAAGAAAGGTAAATAACAGGAAATGTGCTGGTTTCTCGTTTACAAAGAAATTAGGTAGGAAAACGCTGGAAATCCATGAAAAGAGGTAAATTAATGGAAAAGTATAGCATACTCTTGGAAAGGAACAGGTGATATTGTAAAAGGTCTAGTTTTCCCTAAATTAAAGCTACACGCTTGTTGCAATCTCAATTTAAAAAGCAGCAGAAGTTCATGTAGAAAAACAAGAAAGACTAGTGAGACGATTTGTTAAAAAGAAAGAAGAATGAGGAGGATTTGCCATTAGATATTAAAACATATCATGATATTCTAATCATTAAAAATATACCAGTATTAAAAGAAAATAGATCAAAAGTTTATGATAAAGGTATCTGTTCAAAAAATTTGGAGAAAATAGATGATTTGATAACTGGTGTAGGACACTATAGGAAATACATAAAATTGGATCCCACCTGACACGACATCAAGATAAATTTCCAATGAAGTACACATTTATTTGTAAAAAATGACATTTTAGGAAACTAGAATGAAGTGTGAATGGATGCATTCAACATCTTGGTGTGGAGAAATCAGGGTACACCAGCTGATTGCTCTAAAGAAGAAGATGGACTTCATAAAAAGTAAACATCTACATGGCCGAAACATCATAAACAAAACTGAGAGACCAACCCTGCCCTGGAAAAAGTATTTCAAAACATATGAAGATGAAGGGAACTTCCTCGAGGTATAAAAAGCTTATGCAAACTAATAGCAAAAACTATAAGTAACCACCAGAGAAATAGCCACGGACTATGAAAGGGACACTTTACAGAAAGAAAATGGGTCGATAAGCAAAGATAGTCATAGTTAAAGAAATGCAGGTCAGAACAGTGAGATCTTTTTTCTGACCTGTCAGAGCGTCCAAAGTTTAAATGTTTGGCAGCATCCAGTACCCTGTGGGTGTGGGGAAAGGAGCCCTCCACACCACAGCTGTGGTTGGGGCAGTGGAGAGATTTTTCTGGGCGTGTCTGCATTCAGGTGCCCCCTCCTTGATTCAGTAATCCCACGGATAGAAATCTGCCTGCAGTATCTGCGCACAAAAATTTCCCAAGAGACAAGATAACCAAGGTGTTCACCCACGAGCCCTGGTTAAATTAATCGGGGTGCACAGGAGAGAGTTCTCTGATGTTACTGAAAAGAATGAGTCCAAAAGTTATGTGCCAGTGTGGAAAGACCACCGAGATGTTTGTTCAATTATTTAAAAGGGGCACAGAGGAGTGTGCATAATATACCCAAACAACCACAAGAAACGGTTGGCAGTGTTTGCCAGCGCTGGGCCTGCTGTTGGGGGAGGGAAGCAAGGTTGCATTCACTTAAAAAAAAAAAGTATCCATCTATCTATCTATCGATCTATCGATCGATCTGTCTACTTTCTGTTTATATAGTTTGAGTTTTCTACTCATATTCAGGGATATATTTTGTAGGCCAGTAGCACTATCTAGGAGTAGAAATTAAGACCCATTTTCATTTTTTACTTTTTTTGGCACCATTTACAATACTAATAAATACTACATTAGGTTTTTTAAATTTTAAAAATCTATCAAAGCTGTAGACTTCCCTAAGGCTAAGCAATGTTGAAAGACCCCAGTCCCTCCAAATATTAGGTTAAGTTATATAAAATTGCTTATGTTCAACTAATTTGGATCATGAAAAATGGTAATTTCAAATGGTTTAACCTCATAAGAATAAGTTGTAGAAAAATATATTACAAAATTCAAAATACACAAACCAAGCTTGCAAACAGAAAAGAAAAACTACCCAGGTGTCACAAACCAAGAGGAAACTAAAAATGTAGTGGTGGCTACAGTCAAGGTGAGCTGATGGCAGGATGGTAATGTCTGGACAGCAACTGGGCAGGTGCAGAGGGGACCAGGTGAACCAGGTGGGTAAGGAGTCAGCTGAAGGAGCTCTTCGGGCAGGATGGCATATCCAGGTCAGGAAAACGACTGTCCAACACGGGTCATCCCTGGGGCCTGAATGTGCTTGAACTGGGGGGAAGCTGGGAGGAAAAGGCTGGGCCGGGGCTCCTGCCTGGTGGGCACCCAAAGTCTAGGCTAGGCCAGGGCTCAGCAGAAAAGCCAAGGATGGGTGGTAGGGTCCGGGGAAGCTGGGAGCCAGGTGGAACCCGTGACCTGTGCTTGAGAAGCGATCCTGAAATTCTTGAAGGAGGCATAGAGTCACTGAAACCATATTTGCAGAAATATTGGCTTCGACTTTTCCAGAATTGTAGATAGACAGAAATACTTAGTGAGGAATTAGCATGAACCCCAATAGGAAAAAGAAAACCAAACCTGCAGAAACCGGAGACCATGAATGAACGAATGAATGAATGAATGACGGAATGAAAAGACAGGTTGCCTGAAAAGAAGCCACAGCTGGGGGAGTGGTGGGATGTGAGGCTGCTATGGAAGTACATGGGAGCCCTGGAGGAGTTGAGGGGACACGTGGAATTTGAACAATGCCGCACTGCCTCAACCTGGGCCTCCTCTGCCCAAGCCCGCCTCCCCTCAGGGGCCACAGAGCATCTGGTGTTCTTGCGGTCCAGGCCCTGGAGACCCCGCCCCACTGGAGACCCCTCTCATTGGAGGCCCCGCCCTTTGGAGGTGCCGCCTGGTTGCCGCGGCAACCCACTGCCGCCGAGTTCCGGGCTCTGCGGGGCCGCAGGGGAACGCCGTTGCCACAGCAACGGTGGGGCGTGTCTGGCCTGGTCCAGAGAGCGGGGCGCACATCCCCGCGGACGCAGGTGTCCTTGCCTCTGCAGCGAGAGGGCCCCGCGCGGGGTACGGATCCGGACTGTGAGGTGAGGCCAGGCCGCGGGGGGAGCTCTGTGGGCTCGAGCTGAGTCGCGGTGGGGTTCCAGATCCAGCACTGGAAGGCCTTTATCCGTATTTTACAGATGGGGAAACTGAGGCCAGGAAGGGAAAGACCTGCTCCAAGTCAGCGCGTTGATGTCCAGGCAGAGCTGGACAGAGCTCCCCTATCTGGCTGAAGCTCCTTTGCCCACCTGGTCCCCGTTGATCCCCTATAGCAGGGGTCCCCAGCCCCCGGGCCCCTGTGAGGGACCGGGTCGCAGAGCAGGGGGCGAGCAGTGGGGGAGCGAAGCTTCATCTGCTGCTTCCCATCCCGCCATCGTTCACATTACCGCCTGAACCACCCCCCACACCCCCCGCCCATCCGTGGAAAAATTGCCTTCCACGAGACCAGTCCCTGGTGCCAAAAAGGTTGGGAACCGCGGCCCTGTCGGCATCTGCAGAGCTACACTGAAGTCACCCCCTCTCTTCAGTTTCTGCAGCCTTTCCCTAAGCTGAGCCTCCCATCCTCCACAGCCCTATGAGAAAGCCTCCTCCATGCAGCCTTCCTGCCGTCACCACTGGATGGAACGTTTCCACCCTCTGAGTTCTCATTTGTTTCATCCTCTGAGAGTCTCATGTTGTGTTTAAAGTGGGCCCAATGCCCTCCTTGGGGTCTGGGGAAGAGTAAAGCAAGTGAGCCAACAGGCAGTGTGTAAATTGTCTGAGAACCAGGCTGTCTGGGTCAGTCTTGGGCAGGAGAACACGACACTCAGGCTGGGAGGCCAACACGGGTGCAAGCATCCAGGAACCGCAGCAACGGTGCGGACAGGATTCCTGTATGACCCACCGGAGGCTGCCAAAATGGGGCAGGGACCAGACACCAGCCACTGACCTGGGTGCAGGGGAAGAGGCCCAGCAGAGCTCCTGTCACTGACCCAGCATATGCAGTGGGGCTAGGGTCCAGAACGGGCCAGAGACTCGAGTCCTAGGGCTGGGACTCTCAACCAGGCTGACCTGAGGGCAGCCTGAGGCTGAGCACGTGTTAACACGGGGGGGCCGCCAGGGAGAGAGCCTCGAGCCCGCATACGGACACTGCTCTGGGCTCCCATCAGTAGTAACCTGGGCCCTGCCAGCGTTTGTATCATGCTGCAGAATTTGCAAAGTGCTTACTTTTGAATAACTGAGCTCCTTACACGCAGGTCCCCTTGCACAGGGAGGCACAATCATCGACCCCGTTTTGTGGATAAAGAAACCAAGGCTGAGAGACTTGAAAAGGCCCTGAGCGTCCCAGGTACTTGCGGTCAGCCTGAGCCAGACCCCTGGTTGAACACACTTTCTACGACTCCAGTAGCTTCTCAGGGGCCAGAGCCACAGGGGGTGAAGCAGCCCTTGGGGGATGGTAGGAGCAGGTTCCCAGGTGACTGGCCCACCCCAGGCTTTAATTACTGGAGGCTCTGATTAGCCGGACCCCTGAGCGCCTGCCCTGGAGAGTGGGCAGGGCTGGGATGAAGCCCAGGAGTCTGAATTTGTAGGAAAACGCCCTCCCCCTTAACCATTCCCAATCTCACCTCACTGCAGAATCACCCAGGAGGTAAGATCAATGTTATCAAACTTTATGAAGAAGGGAAATAACCTGCAGGAGGCTCCAGGTTTGGAACCCAGAGCAGAGCTGGGAGATGCGCACCCAGTCGAGGGTGGAGATTGGCGAGGCCCCAGGTGAACGGGTCCCTGGGCTTTGGGCTTGGGAGGCCTGGAGGGGATCTGCACTGCGTCTGGATAGCTCTGCTGGGTTCTGCTCCTGGTGTGCCTGACGGCCAATTGCTGACTCAGTGTCTGGCCAGCAGCAGCTGGCAGCCGGGTGGCTGGGCTGGGGCCAAAGCCCATTGTGGGGGACCGTGTCCGAACAGCAGCTGCTTCCAGAAGCTCCCTTCGTGACCCAGACCAGAAGGAAATGCTGACTCTTTAAAGGTCAGTCAAAGTCCCCAGCACACCCCCCGCCCGGCCCCTCCACTGTTTTCCCTCCTCTGCACATCTGCAAAGACCCCACAAGCTCTGAGCTGTGTCTGGGCTTGTAGGGTGAGGGAACAGGAAGGGTGTCCTCTGTATCGTGAATATGTTGTTAGGTAGGGCTAGTAATCAGGACTGTCCCGCCACCCACCCTGAGCCGTGTCCAGGGAGGGAAGGTTGAGGCTCCCCAGTGATGTGGCTTATAGATTCTGCTGTCAGGCAGCAGGTGAAGCCAGGGGGAGGCTCTGGGGCCTAGAGCAGGTGCTCTGGGGTTCAGAAGGGAGGGGGTCCAGCACTCTGCTAGATGCCGGCAAGGGTTCAGGGGCTGGGTAGGACACCATGCTGCTCAGGGCAACTGCCGTCTTACAGAAGACGGGGCCTTCCCCAGGAAATTTCTGCGAAGTGGGAAGTGTTGCGGTGGCGATGCCCAGCAGCGCACAGGGCAGGACCCCGCCCGACCCCCCACTTCCCCAGTCAGCCTCCACCCACTATGTCCCTGACTCCTCTGGGCTCTGCTTTGCCTTCAGCCAGTGGGAGGGTCCAGCAGGAGGTTAGAGGGCAGGAGGAGAGGGTGGGGGGAGGTGGGGGCAGGTTTCCCCAGCACCTCCTTTTCAGATCTCGCCGGGGGGGCTGCCACCCTTGTTGAGGGCTCTGTTTCCCGCACAACCTTCTCCAGGTTCTGGTGTGGCCCCTCCCTGTGCCCTCCGGGACCGACACAGACTCCCAGCGCTGCTGACTCCTGGGGCTCCCCCTCCCTCAGGGGCCCCCAGCCCTGCCTCCGCTGAATAAACAGTCCTTCACGAACTCTCTGCAGCTACCCCAGCGAGTTTCCTCCTGTAACCCTCACCAGTACATGCGGCCCCTTCGCAAAAGCCCAAGCACGTTGACATAATTTTAATTAGGCCTAGGGCCCGCCAAAGTATCAGTAAATTATTCGAAGAAGAAACTGTTCAGGTCATCTCTTTCTCTCTGAGGCCCAGGTAATAAAACAGGAAGGAAACGAGAAAAGTGTGGCTCCAGGGGACAAAATCAAACATCTTAGAACTTAGAAAACTTATTTGGTTCAATGAGGAAATAAAACTGAAATTATACTCTAGTTAGAAATGAATGAGAATGAGAATGTGCTTCGTCAGAACCAATGGGATGTAGCCATTGTGTTAAAAGAAACAAATTCAAGCCTTAAATGCTTGGTAAGAATTCAAGAAAGATCGAAAATGATTGGCCTCTACATTCAACTTCAGCATTTATCTTTTTATCTTATTTTATTTTATTTTTTGGCTGCGTTGGGTCTTCATTGCCATGCGCAGGCTCTTCTCTAGTTGTGGTGAGTGGGGGCTACTCTTTGTTGCGGAGCGCGGGCTTCTCATTGCAGTGGCTTCTCTTGTCATGGAACACGGGCCCTAGACCGTGAGGGCTTCAGTAGTTGCAGCACACGGGCTCAGTAGCTGCAGCTCGCGGGCCCTAGAGCACGTGGGCTTCAGTAGTTGTGGCGCACGGGCTTAGTTGCTCTGCAGCATGTGGGATCTTCCTGGACAATGGCTCGAACCCATGTCCCCTGCATTGGCAGGTAGATTCTTAACCACTGCGCCACCAGGGAAGTCCAACTTCAGAATTTAGATTATGAGTAACAACAACAAAATTCAACAGATAGTACAAGAAAGAAGCTAAGGAAAACCTGAAATTATGAAATAGAAAATAAACAACAATTAGACTTAAAAAAAAAAAGGATTGGTTCTTTGAAAATGAGGAGAGGATATAACTACAGAAAAGATATTTAAAATGCAATGTTTATATAAAAAGTGAAAATCTAAATAAAATTGATAACTTTCTAAGAAAATATTAATTACCAAGATTTTCTTACAAGGTGCTATAGACTGAATGTTTATGTCCCCCCATATTCATATGTTGAAATCCTAATCCCTGATGTAATGGTGTTAGGAGGTGGGGGTTTGGGCAAGTGATTAGGTCATGAGGGTGGAGCCCTCACAAATGGGGTTAGTGCCTTTGGAAGAGAGACCCCAGGGAGCTCCCTCCTACCTTCCACCGTGTGAGGGCACAGGGAGAAGTCGGAGGTCTGTGAACCAGGAAGCAGACCTTACCAGACACCAAATCTGCTAGCTCTTTGGCTTTGGACTTCCAGCCTCCAGGACTATGAGAAATAAGTTCCTGTTGTTTCTAAGCCCCCAGTCTATAGTGTTCTGTTGTAGCAACCCGAGCAGACTAAGACACAGGGAGAGAGAAAACCTGAATGGCCCAGTAACACAGGGGAAAAAATGGGAGATGCAGTAAATGATTTGACTTCCCTCACACGTGCTCGCGGGTTAGGCCCGGATTGTTGCATGGACAAGTTCTCCCAACTCCTCCAGGAACATAGTATCTGTTATCTAAAGTGATCCAAGGCAGAAAAAATATGTCACGATCCCTGATTTTTCCTCTGAAGATAATGTAGTCCTGAGACCAACATCAACAATAGCACAAAAGAGAAACTAAAGACTAATATCACTTTCTAATATCCACGCAAACATCCTAAGTGGGGTTGAAGAGTACAGTACAAGAATGACATGTCTTGACCATGTAGAATTTGTTCCAAGAATGAAAGGATGGTTCAACATTAGGAATCTTATAATTAAATTCATCGCACTAATAGGGTAGAACAGGAAAAACCATGTCATATTGATCAATGCAAAAAATACATTTGATAAAATTCAACAATGATTCCTGATACAAATGCTTAAACTAGTAATAGCATGAGTCTTCCTAACTTCAAAGAGATAGATCAAAGCCTAACATCAGACACAGTCTCCATCACCCTCAAACATGGTACCCTACTCTATTTTCATTGTAATATTTACATGTCCCTTAAATTGTTTTATTTTTTCTTGTTTACTTCCTCTCTTCTACCAGGGAGGAAGGATCTTGTTTGCCTTGTTCGTAGTTGTGCCGCCAGAATCAAGAACAGTGCCTGGCACAAAAGATACAGGCGAAGAAATACTTGATGAATGACTGAGTAAACAAAGAAACAAATATCAGAATGAATAACTCAACGTAGTTCCATCAGGGTTAAAGACAACCAAGGATGGGCTTCCCTGGTGGCGCAGTGGTTGAGAGTCCGCCTGCCGATGCAGGGGACACGGGTTCGTGCCCCGGTCCAGGAAGATCCCACGTGCCGCGGAGCGGCTGGGCCCGTGAGCCATGGCCGCGGAGGCTGCGCGTCCGGAGCCTGTGCTCCACAAGGATGGACGCTATTGCTGTTCAAGTTCAGTATTTTATGATGCTTCTGCTCCATGTGAAGGCAGGAGAAAACAAATGCTAGATCTAAGTGTGGAAAGGAAGAAAGAGTTACACTTTTCAGATGAAATATTGTCACTACTTGGGAAATCTAAGAGAACAAACAAGGAATTTAGTAAGCTGGCCAAATGGCAAAATAACCAGGAAAAATTCCAGCAGTAAACGTGGAAGAACACAATGGCAAGAAGGACTCATAGGGAGGAACGCAAATACCCAGCAGACACAGCGAACACTTGAAAAGCTGCTCAACCCAAAGTCACGATTACGACAGTGATGACGTAGCACCCACGGCCTTCAGATCTCCGAGCACTCAGCCTGCACAGCCCCAGGCGGCCAGGCTGCCGGCCGTCCAGCAAACCCCACCCCGCTCAGGGACCAGGGCTCGGAAGGTGAGCCATTACACTCAAGATGTTACCCCAGCACAAGTCCAGAGGAAACACACACAAGGGCAGTCGTCACAGTATTGCTCAACACCCCCAAATTAGAACCCCCCTGAAAGTCCACCAGTGGAAGAGTGGATAAATAAAGTGTGATGTGCTCATGTAAAAACTGCCACAGCAGTTAGGATGAATGGACCAGATCTATGTATAGCTGCATGGATTAAACCCTCAAGACATAACCCTGGATAAAAGGGGCAAACAGCCAGTGTTTACCATGTGCATTTGACCACAGAAGACATTTTTACTTATGGTTTATGAATCCACACAAGTATAGCAAAATTCTGGAGGCACGATTTTAATGTTAAAGACCTTGGAGCTGAGTTTCTCTGGGGAGGGAGGAAGGAGAATGGGGTTAGGGAAGGGTACATAAGAAACTTCAGTTGCGTCTGTGAGACATTCTCGGCTTTAGTCTTTATCGAGGTGTACTTTGCGCACAGTGCAATGCTCAGATGTGTGCCACTTAATCAGTTTTGACAAATACCCAGCAAGCCAGGCACCTTTCCATCACTCCAGAAAGTTCTCACGTGTCCCTTCCCAGTCCATTCCCCACCCCAGAAGCAATCTCAGACCTGATTTCTAGTATCAGGCGTTCCTTTGCCAGCTCTAGAATCTCAGTGAATGGAATTGTACGCTTCTGAGCCTGGACTCTTCCAGCACAACATTTCTGAGCTTCACCCATGCTGTTAACACACCGGCAGTCTCTCTTCGCCGCTGAGTGGTGATCCAGCTTTGCAGCTATGCCGTGGTTTGCTTGCCCTTCTCCTGTTGATGAGCATCTAGGTTGTTTCTAGTCTCTGACTATCATCAAATAAGCTTGAGCATTCTTGTACAAGGCTTTTGGGGGATATATATTTTTAGTTTCTCTTGAAACTGAAGAGGAACTGCTGAGTCATAGAAAAAATATATATATATTTAACTTTCCAAGAAACTGCAGTAAAAATTTCCACTCCCGTCAGTAGCGTGAGAGGCTCCACTTGCGTCGGTCTTGCCAACATTTGGTATTGTCAGCCTCTTTCAATTTTAGCCACATCTTATTTTCCTTGATCGTTCCTTGATGGCTAATGATGTTAAGAACTTTTTTATGTGTTTATTGACCACTTGTATATGTGTGTGTGTGTGTGTGTGTGTGTGTGTGTGTGAAGTGTCTGTTCAAGTCTTTGCATTAAAATAAAGTTGGATATTTGTCTCTTTATTATTAAATTGCAGGCTTCTTTACATATCCTGGATACAACTCATTCGTCAACCATGTGCGCTGTGAATATTTTCTACCAGTTTGTGATTTGCCTATTTATTTTCTTGATGATGTTTTCGATGAGCAGAAGTGTTTAATTTTTATGAAGTTCCATTTATCTTTTTTTGTGTGTTTGGTTAGTGTTTTTTGTGTCCTGAGAAATCTTTGCTTACAAGGCTGCAAAGATTTCCTCCTGTTTTCCTGTGGTTTATTCTTGCACTTTTGTTGTTTTCACTTTTACCTTTAGGTCTACGATGCAGCTCTGATTTTTGGAGCACCGCTCACTGGAGAGCCTTCCTTTCTCTGGTCAGCCACACTGGGACCTTTGACAGAAACCGTTGGCCGTACGTTTTGGGTCCATTTTTAGTCACTGTTCTGTTGCAGTGATCAACTGGTCTTTTTTTTTTTCCAGTACCACACTGTCTTGATTACTGTAGGTATCAGGACACTTTATTGTTTTAAAAAACAGGATCTGAAGCAAAAGGAAGAAAATGTTAACATTCGTTAAATCTAGTGGTGCGTCCATGGATTTTGAAACCTTTCAAAATATTAAAAAATGTAAATATGTAATGGAAGACAGATTCCAATCACAACAGCAACAAAAACATATAAGTACCTAGGAATAAATTAAACAATAAACGGACAAGTTCTTTATTAAAAAAACTATAGAAGGTTATTGAAGACATAGAATTTATATGAATAATTGAGAGATAGTATACTTTCTTGGAAGGAAAGACTGAGTATTATAAATTTAATGTAATTTCTATAAAAATCATAAGAGAGTATTTTAGGAAGGTAAGTTGGTTCTCAAGTTAATCTAGGCAAAACCAATAAGAGTGGATAGCAAGAAAAAATTGACACAAGTAAAAGAAAAAATACTCAGGGAAATTTATCTGCCTTATGGGAAATCAACCTTAAAGCTATAATAATGATAATAGCTCAATACTGGCAAAGGAATTGACCAAAAAATGACACAGAACAGACATACATGAATTTAGCTTGTGATAAAGATGACATTTCAAACCAATAGGGAAAATCAGCCTATTTTCTGAACTGTGTCTGTTGATTAAAGATCTATTTGGGGGAGGAAAAAATAAGGTGTCTTCCTCATTTTACATACACACAAAATTCCAGATGGAGTCAAAATCTAAAAGAAAAATTAAGACTTCTGGTTACTTTTGTCCCCCCAAAAATACAAATCCTAGTTTTCTCTTCCTTGGGCTGTGGAAGACCTTTCCAGAACATAAGGAGTCCAGAAACCTGACAGATGGGGCCACAGCAAAATCTAGAGCTTGAATGTGACAAAATCAACCAGAGACAGAGTTAAATGAAAAAAAAAAAAGGTCCAACCTAGGAGAAAATGTTTATAACACACCTAAAAGATTGCGTACCTGTACCCATAACATTGAAATACCTCTAAATATTAAATCAATGCTTCAGGTACATTTGAGTGTTTATAAAAGAAGGTACTAACTTTGAAATGTTTTGAGAAATAAATAACCAATTTTTTAAAAACTACAAGAAAGTATGAGGTTATAAAAAAGAGCCCTGACAACTCAGAAAATTGTGGGTGGCCTCTACTGGGGTGACTCCCTCCCCCACTCACCCAGGAGTCAGGAAGCAGGGGATGCCAGGGGAGAGTCCTGGCTGATTGGGGCATATGGAGGAGCGTGGGGTCCAGGCCCTTCCAGCTCCCACCTTGTTGTGACTGTGTTTTTGTATCTGTCATTTGGGCCACGTGTATGAGTTTCCTGTGGCCGCTGTAACAACACACCACAAACGTGGCTCAGGACGACCCAAATTCATTCTCTCCTGGTTCTGGAGGCCACAAGTCCGGATCAGTTTCGCTTCGCCGAAATCAGGGTGTTGGCGTCAGCAGGGGGGGTCCGTCTGGAGCCTCCAGGGGAGAATCTGTCCTGGCCTCTCCCACCCTCTGGACCCACACTCCTTGACTCACGGCCCCTCCCTCCGTCTTCAAAGTCAGTATCTCAGCATCTTTAAATCCCCGCTTCCATTGTCACACTGTCCTCTGCCTTCTCTGTGTGTCTAATCTCCTTCTGTCCCTCTCTTATAAGGGCTCTTGTGATGGCGTCTAGGGACACCTGGATACTCCAGAAAAATGTCCCCATCTCAGGACCCTTCCTGTAAACATACCTGCGAACACTTTACTTGGTAAGATGCTATTCACAGGCGCCAGGGCTGAGACCTGAGATCCCCGGGGTCTTCGTCTGGCCTGGTGCCACGTGTCGCTCTATCTTTTATGCCGAGATATCAAAATAGGTGAACGTGTGGGTGCTGCACTTTGGCTCGTTTCACCACGTGCGCTTTCCTGCCCTGCAGAGGCTGCGTAGCCCTTGCCGTGATATAGGCTCTGCCAACCCTGTGAGCTCACAGGGGTTTTGAAGGCAGAGGGCTGCTGTGGCTGGTGGCCCAGGTCAGTCACATGGCTTTGGGTCATTCCTGGAAACCCGAGAAGGTCCCGATGGTCAGGAATGGGGACCAGCACCCCTCAGTACACGCATTTCTCCTCAAACCAGCCATAGTGAATTCTCACTGACCCCTCTGACGCTGTGGACCCCATCCACTGCTGCACTTAGCGTCCCCGGGAAGCATGCCTGAGCCTCGTGGAACTGACTGAATCAGGAGGTCCGTGGAGGCGTCTGGCCCAGGCCGTTTTTAAGGCTCGTCGGTTTGACCCACGTGTGCAGCTGGGCTGAGAACCACTGTTTTGGTGGCTCCATCTGCAGAGGCATCGGCTCTGTCCCACTAAAATGTGATTGATACCATCTCATACCATTTCTCTCTATCAGGCTCCACGACCGCAGCAGTCAGTGCTGGAACCTCCCACGGCTCCTCCAGACCACCTTCTGTTACTGGTCGTGTCCATCACCTGCTTCACACAGGCTGCCTGGAGCCCCTTCCCCTGATTAGGCACTTCTGCCGACCCCTTAGGTTAAGTTCCCAAACCCAGAATTTTTGTACGCAGAGGTCATTCACCTCCACACTTTTTGGTGTTGGTAGCTTCCTGTCTGTTTTTTTCTCCCGAATTTGTGTTTCCCTCCATATGATGATGGGCTTGTTATTCTTCTGAAGAATCCATCAGTCATCTGGGACCTCTTCTGTGCAGACAAGCCCGCGAGTAGCACTCCTCTGCAGGACTGGCCGGATGTGGGGCTCTCAGGAGCAGAAGAAGCCCCGCAGCAGGCTTCAGCCCAAGAAAACGCAGCTCACAGAGGCTTTCATCCAGAAGATGGCATCGCAGGGACGAAATGGGCAGCAAAAGCGGCTGAAGTGAACTCTTGTCTTAGATCTTGTCAGAAGAGAGGCTGGCCTGGGAGGAAGCAGTTTGGGGATCAATTGCTTTCTCATCCGCTATTCAGGAGCAGAGGAGAGGGAAGCCGGAGGCCACCCCACGCCCCGATGACGCTGCTACTGGCTAAGGCTTCACCAGGAATGAGCGTGGGGCTGCGGTCCCTCTGGCCGGTGCATTCAGGTCTCCTCACTAAGCGGCCACGGGCTTTGAGTTGGGAGCCTGAACGCCTCCCGCCCGAGGTGCAATCTCTGGGGAAAAATGGGTGAAACAGAGGCGGCAGCGCACCAGGGGCTCCCAGGACCAAGGCGAGGCCTGTGCAGGCCCTGGCGGAGGAGCGCGAGCTCCCTCGGACGGGTCAGCACGGAGCAAGATGCCGGCGGCCTCGTGGTCTGAGCCACGTGCTGGGAGCAGTGGGGAGAGGGGGAGGACGCGGAATGCGTCTGGAAATGACAGGGAGGTTAGCAGAGCGCTCCTGGTGGGCGAGTCTTCACGTGAGCTGCCACACCAGGTCCTGCCTGCCTGGGACCGCCGCCCCCCAGGAGGACCACGGCCCTGGCTGAGCTGGGGGGTGCCTGCCACCTCCCAGGGAGATCCGGGCTGAGGCCCTGACGACAAGCACCCCTCGGAATGACCCAGCGTTTGCTCCTTCCACACTCGCACCCGGGGCTGAAAGCCGGGAGCCCAGCTCACCCCTGACGCCCATCAGCGTGTGCTCACGGTGGCCGCGGTCTGGGTGGACACAGGTCCAGGCCCCTCCTCCCCCAGGCCGGCTTGGTCCCTCCCCTCTCCCCGCGCTCCTCCCCGCTGTAACGGAGCTGCCCTTGCGGAAGGCGGCCCCTGCTCCGAGCCTCGGTGTCTTAATTCATAAACAGGGAATTAAACAGCCTGCCTTCCCTGAGGGGCGCCAGGCTTGGGTGAGTCAAGTGCTGCGAAGTGAGGACGGGCAAACCAGGAGCCCTCTCCCCACGCCCTGGGCTTCTAGAACACACGGGAATCCCACCGCCCCCTGGGCTTTTGGTTCCAACCCTTCCCAGGAGGAGCTGGCAGAGGAGGGGCCCCAGTCCCCTTCAGGACCTCCCACCACTGTGCTTCTGGAGGGACAGTGAGGACGAGCGTCCTCTTGGGGTCCTGGTATCTCCCCGACACCTCCCCCAGCTTTGTCCTGTGCTTCTGGAGGGACAGGGAGAACAAGCGTCCTCTCGGGGTCCTGGTGTCTCCCCAACGCCTCCCCCAGCCTTGTCTGTAGCCTCCCGGGTCTCCCCGACGCCTCCCCCAGCCTTGTCTGTAGCCTCCTGGGTCTCCCCGACGCCGCCCCCAGCCTTGTCTGTAGCCTCTTGGGTCTCCCCGACGCCTCCCCCAGCCTTGTCTGTAGCCTCCTGGTGTCTCCCCGACGCCTCCCCCAGCCTTGTCTGTGGCCTCCCGGGTCTCCCCGACACCGCCCCCAGCCTTATCTGTAGCCTCCTGGGCCATGTCTGGAGTCTCAGGAGCTTGGGTGCCTTGCGCCAGCTTCCTGGGGGGCAGGGGCAGGGGCAGAGGTCAGCAGGAGGCCCGTGACCTCAGTCACCCGCCCTCCTGCACATACCGGGTCTGGGGGCAGGGGCAGCACAGAAGGATGTGCTGGCATTCTCAGAGCCCCTACCAGAGCAGGGCAGAGGCAAGGGGGGATTCCAGGCTGGGAGCTGGACCCCAGGGTTTCCAGCAAGACCGGGTGAAGGTCTGAGCTGGGGTCTTGGGAAAGGAACCTGAGGGGAGGGGTCTGTCCTGAGGAAGGGGGCATCTCCTGACCTGGGATGACCCTTCTCAGGGTAGTCTCACCCTTCCCACCAGGAAATCAGTCGCGGCCTTGGGCCCCACGCGGTCAAACCTCAGACCCTGGGGAAAGGTGACCCTCCTGCCCTGTCCCTTCATCCCTCCCCTCTCAGAGGCTCCTGGAACAGGATGTCGGTGTCCCAGGGGTGCTGGGGGGTGACGGAGATGCAGGAAGAGGAGGCCGGCCGGGTGGCCAGGGGCTGGGGGCAGCCAGCAAAGCCCTCGAGACCCAGAGCTTTCCATGACGTGGGGGCTTGTCATAAATGCAGAGTCTCGGGCCCCACCCTGACCTCCTGAGCCAGGATTTGACCTTAGACAAGCTTCCTGCAGAGGCCTGTTTCCACCGATGCACGAGAGACGGTCATCCATGAACGGAGACTTGCACCCAGCAACACACGACGCCGGGACCCAGTCTGAACCCAACGCTAACCAACCACCTGTGAAAGGTCATATTTTGGACAATCGGGAAAGTTCGTCTCTGGACGGGCCATTAGATGATATGAAGCAATCTGATTTAGTTTTGTGAAGCATGAGGCACTGTAAGAAAATGTCCATTTATTTTAGATGCACACTGGAAGATTCGGGTAAAACACCATAAGGTCTGGGATTTGCTTTGAAACAGGGAAAATTAGACAAGTGAACATGGGGGGCTGGGGGACCAGATCAAAGAAATGAGGTCGACAAGATGTAGACGGCCAGTGGGCCTGGGCTGCTGGTGGGAACCAGGTTCTATGAGCTCTACATCTGTGTCTGCTTCGAGTGTTTCTGTCGTGACTCACACTGAAGATAGTTTAAATTTGTGACTGTCCCCTGTGAGGTTCCACCACCGCGTCCTTCCCGCGGTTCACCCACCTCTGCCTCTGCACGTCCCCGCAGACTCCGCAGGGGTCACTGTCGCACTGCTCAGAGCACAGCCGCGCAGGCAGGTGAGTGCCTAGCCACCTCCTGGGGCCACGTGCACAGCCCAGACCCTCTGCAGGGTTGGCGCTCTCGCCCTGGCCCTGGGTGGGATCTTGGGTAAGGGGCACCGTCCTCTTTAGACCTTCCTGCAGTCCCCCTGTGCCCGCCTGGAACAACCAACCTGTGTCACGTTGCCATCAGGAAGAGCAAGAAAGCTGCGTTTTGAGGAAGGAGAATGAGAAGCATCCTGTGGGGTCTCAGGCTGGCCGCTGGGTGTCGCTGTTCTCCGCGGGGCCAGCACGTGGTCCCCCTACCTCATCTGTCCCATCCCCAGGCTGGAGGCTCCCAGGGCCCAAGCACAGGCTTTTGGAGTCAGGTGACCTCTGACCCCAGACCCACACCCTCTGAGCCTCCCTGTCCTGTGGGTCCCCTGGGAATCCTGGCCGCCTCGGGCTCCCTGCTGAGGATCTCTGGCCAGAAATGCAGATTCCCGGGACCACCCAAGTCCTGCTGAGCAGAAATCTGGGGATTCAGATACTCACTCCCATTTGGGACCCTCTGCACTCCAGACACACAGGAGGTCACCAGGGGAGGCGCCCCCCTCTCCTGGCCAGCTCTCAAAGCACCTTCCTTGCTGGATCCGTCATTGCTCAGGAAGAGTCTGCGGTTCCGCGGGGCTTTCAGGAGAGACCCCAAATGTGCCTTCCTCTGCTGCTGACGCTGCCGGCTCCCTGGGGCTGGCCCTTTGTACCTCCCACCCTCATGACCCGGTCAACCTTTCTCCCCTGTCAGACTCAGAGCTTCCTGCCCGCCTGTCCCCACCTTGGACATGCTCCCTGCTGCCGCCTGGGCTTCTCGGAGGCCACAGCCGGCAGCTGCATCTGTCCCTCCCCTGGGCCAGCATGTCAGAACCGTAAGCCCGCGGGTTTTCTCATCATCTTATGCACAGTCATTTATTCTCATACGGTTGACTCAGAGTAGACGCAGTCAATGACGGTGAACAAACAAAAACATGAACTAATGAAGCGCAACGTCAGAACGTCTCTCAGCACAGGAAGGAAATGAGGCTGAAGTTTGCATGGATCTGATTACAGAGCTGCCAGCGTTTGCATGGATCTGATTACAGAGCTGCCGGCGGTGCAACTCAACGCCCTGAGCTTTGAAAAGTCAACTGTGCATATTTGCGTCCCCAGGACCACCCCCAGGTTCGCTAGGGGGCCCCCAGGACTCAGCAGAGGCCGTGCTCACAGCTGGATTCAGGACAGAGAAAGGATACAAAGCAGCATCAGTAAAAGGAAGGGGCGCAGGGACAAGTTGGGGACCAGGCGTGAGCTTCCAGAGCCCCCTCCCCTCACACGACACGCTTAGCTCCGCACCACCAGCCGTGACGAGACCGTGAGGTGCTGTCTCCCCGGGGAGCCCGTCGGAGACACAGCGCCTGGGGCTTTTCCTGGGAGTGGTCGCGGGCACCTGTGCCTGGTGAAGGTTCCAGACTCCCAGGAGGAAGCGGCACTCCGCAGGAGCCTCACTGGGCACAAACGTCTAGGGGCAGCGAGGCCGTCTGCTCCACGAGGGGGCTGGGGACCCTCCCGGCGCGCCCAGCCCAGGGCCAGCCTCGCGGGCGGGCGGGGGCCTGTTAACCCTTTCCTCCACAGCAGCTGGAAGGCAGCCCCCGGGATGTCAGGGAGAGACACTGAGAAGATGTTGCTCTAGAAACGCCAAGGTAAATGACTTTAGCTGCAGCTGGATCGAACAGACCTGCTCACCCGACACACTGACAAATGAGAGTATCAGCTCTGCCTCTTGAAGGTCTATGAAATGGCTTAAGAAATCGTTTCCTTTCCTGTTCATTAAGAAAAACCTGGACCGGGAAAGGCAGACAAAGTCTGAGCATCCAGACTGTCTCAGGAGTGAAAGGCAGCATCGGCTCTGACCTGTTCTCTATCCTTCCCTCAGGGACCCATGAAGGCTCCGGTGTTGACGCCACTGAAATATCAGCGCATATTAAATGATTTCAGTGACGCAGACAAAAAGCTGGCAGGATGAACACAGAGTGTAAGAGGGGCCTGGTGTCCATAGAGGGTTTCCAAGCATTTGATTTGTTTTAAATTTCTTTTGTCTTTTAAAAAATTATTTATGGTGAGCATATAATACTTTTATCTTTTAAAATTCAACTTAGAAGCTGAATGTCAGGTAGGCATTGAATTGTTTTTCCTGGGAAAATTCCTGAGAATAGCAGAGTTCCCCAGGTTCTCCACAGCATCAGGCCAAGGTGACTCAGGGCAAGAGTTTGCAAAGTGTCTTCTCACATCCTATGTCTTTTGAGGTTCATAAACCCCTGGGATGCCAGTGAGGGTGGGCACCTATACCTCCTGCCGAAGAGGCAATCCCAGTCGGGGGCGTTAAGTGACCGATGAGGGCCAGGCCCCAGGAAGAAGCGGGTCCACTCAGGTCTCCAACCTCCTCCAACAGCGTTCACCCGGCCCCCAGAAGTAACTGCGTTTAGGGCAATGGACGTTTAGGAAGCTCTCAGTGAGGGTCAGACATGGAGGGCCATGGGCACGAGAGTCCCAGGGGACGTGGGCCGTTTCTCATCTCTTTCCGTAAGAGCTGGGTGAGTTTCGGAGGTGGGGCAGGGCTGGCAGCCCACCGGGAAGGCTGAGCGGCCACAGGGACGGCATCCCTGTCATCAGCCCAGTGCTTGTGTAGCCAGAGAACACCTTCCACTTTTGTGTTTGCTGAATCAGAGTTTCAGAAATCTTGAGGGTGTGAGATTGGAGAGAAGAGTGAGGGCTTGTGAAAGAGACACCAATGAGCCCTCAGAGGAGCTGTGCCAGGCAGTGGGACCGGGGGGTGGGGGGATTGGAGTGCGGGGCTGGCACCAACAGGCAGCGGGAGGCTGGAGCGCGGCGGCCAGCAGTGCCCTAGCTCTTGACTCTTAACAGCCGTTGACAGCAAAACCTAAAGGTAAAGCCCCAGCGTCAGGGGTCCCCTGCTGCATTAGCTTCCTAGGGCTGCTGTGACACATCCCCGCAAACTGAAATGTGTTCTCTGCTGGTTCTGGAGGCCAGACGTCCAAAGTCAAGGTGTGGGCAGGGCCGCACTCCTCTGAAGCCGGAGGAGGCTCCTTCCTGCCTCCCCAGCTTCTGCTGGTGGCTGGCGATCCTTGGCGTCCCTCGCCTTGTGGCTGCGTCCTTCCGATCGCATAGCCTCTGTGTGTGTCTGTACCCGTGCCCAAATCTCCCTCTCCTTGTGAGGACACCCGCCATCGGATGGGGGCCTGCTGTGCCCAGGATGACCTTGTCTTACCTGGATCGCACCTGCAGAGACCTATCATAAGGTCACATTCACGGGTACCAGGGGTCAGGACCAGAACATACAGTCTGGGGGGCACAGTGCAACCCACAACACCTGAGAGCACTGAGATCTACGTGGCAGGGGCCTGTTCCCCTGGCACCAGTGTTGGGAAGGCAGGCTGCAGCGAAGACACGTGGAGGTGGGCTGACCCCGCAGAGCTGCATGCAGTCCTGCCCTGAGCATCACGTCCTCGCAGACAACCCGCCTTCTGGCTTGGATTCCACGGTCGCCTCAGAGAAGAGGGTGAGGCCGTCCCGGCATGCGAGGACCGCTCAGCTTGGTGGAGGCCTTAAAAACTCCCTGAGATTCTGACTCCTGAGGCCCAGAGGAACGTGATCCGGCCCAATGGCCCTGCAGCACCTGGCACCTGTGTGCCAGGCAGCCCCGGTCTCCCTGCTCACCGTGGCCCGTGATGCCAGCGCCTCCCCGATCTGTGGTCCAGGCGGGGTGAGCAGCTGCTCAGGCCACACGGTGGAGGCCATTCCAGACGCCCTGCCCGCCGCTGCCGCCTCCAGGAAGGAGGCCAGGCCCTCGTCTCTGGGCCCGACGCAGAGTCTGCTCATAGCCCCTGCGTGGGGCTCCCAGGGTCCCGAGGGTGGGGTCAGGGGACTTCTCTCTTCTGGGAACCCAGAGCGGACTCCAGGAGGACAGTGCTGGCCGCCGCCCCGGCCCCCCGCCGCCCCCAACACTGAGGGAAACACGCCAGCCAGGCATGGGCCTGCCGACAGGTGGGGGCAACGAAGTGCTAGAGGCATCTCCCCCAGAATCACAGAACTTCTGACTTCTGAGACCTTCCAGAGTTCAGGGGTCCTGCCCAGACTCCCGGGAGCCCACCCTCGGAGGTACCCCTATGTGCCCGTCCTCAGCTTGGAGGGTTCGGCAGGGGAGTGGGCAGCGCTTTGGGGAGATCAGAGCCTGGACGGGAGAGTCTGGGGTGCTAGACACCCCTTTGCTTCCCAGACCTCGGCGGGCAGAGTGCCCTCAGCCCGTGTGCAGCCCTGGAGGCACAGAGAGATGCGGGTGTGGGCAACGGGGGCAGCAGCGGGGGCGGGGCTCAGACAAGCGCAGGGCCCGGGTCGGGGTGCGCCAGCAAAGGTGTTGGTCCAGCCCATCCAGCTGCGGGCCCTGGGCCAGCTCCCTCCCCACCGGGGACCTGTACTCACGGCCTCCGCAGGACCAGCCAGACAGGACAGGCCGTGCAGTCCCTGACAGCAGAAGGGACCGGGTCCCTGGGATCCCAAACACGAAGGGCGGGGCGACCTCTCACCTTGCCTTGCAGCTAAACTGCAGCTTCCCGCTAATAGGAAAACAGTCAGAGAGGGTTCAGTGCCTGCACCGCGGCGATCCCCGGGAGGAAGCTCCAGGCGTGCGCGTCCAGTCCAGCCTGAGTCTCGCCAAACTTTCCCGCAAACTCTCGTGCCCTGGGTTTCGACGACCCTCATCTCACGTTGGATTTTAAACTGACGTTACAGTTGATGCTAAATGTACCCTCCGACTGACAGCAAAGGCTGGATCGACTTCCGTGACGTCTGTGAGGCCGGTGTGCGCCATCTCCTCAGCTCTGTAGGTGGGCCATACAAACAGCTACTTCCTGGGCTTTGGGGCGCGAGAGGGTGGGGCGCCTGGGCGATCCTAGACCCCGGTTCTGCTGTGTTAAGAGCAATGTTTTAAAAATATATATAAATAAATAACAAATAAATTAATTTTAAAAAAGCAATGTTTTAAGTCCAAACGTCAGTGGGAAACACTCAGAAGGATCTCTTTACGTCTTAGTAAACTCAGCGGCTGGCGCCCAGCCGTCCCTCTGGGGCACTGGCCGTGGGAGCCGGAGGGCACGTGGGGTGCAGCCTGGCCAAACCTCCCACCTCACGGGGCAGGCGCAAGGCTCCGGGGTCCTCTCTGGTTTGTCACGACTGTCACATTATGAAGGACACAGGGACCCATATGGGAAAGGGGCCGAGCCCCCCATGAGGCCCTGAGAATCACAGCACACAGAGCGGACACTCGAGAGCCCCAGGAGCGCTTGGTTTTTCTGCGACGGTGCTCTGCTGCTGTGGTCGACGTGTCATTCGTCACCACGTGGCCAGGGGCTCATCTGCCTGCTCAGCGCCTGGAGAACGGGGGTGACTTGCTGCCGCAAGTCGCCCGTCCACCCTCATCGCAGTGGAGCTGAAGCACGTGAGCCATACCTGTGGCAGTGCCCTGACACTGCTCAGTCCTGATTCTCCAAGGCAGAGCTGGGCTCCTGGCCCCTCGCCACAGGCGCAGGCTTCCACACCACGACCTGGTGTCCTCACCCAGGGCACCCTGACCACAAGGAAGCAGCATTGTGCTGGGCCGGGGGTGGGTGGGGGAACAGCAGTTAATCGATGGTGTCCAGAGCCTGGCCCTTGTAGCACCTGCCAGGGCACCACTAAACAAATACCCAGGCACGTGATGCCTCAGCAGGGGCTGCTCGCTGGGACAGGCTCCCACTGACCTTCTCCCAGCAGAGACCCACCCCTACCACTCAGGTGGGGACCTGGCCGTGGCGCCTTGAGCCGGACGCCTTGAGGCAAAGCTGCAGTTCCCACCAGGCAGCCCTGGGGGTCCTGCCGCTCTGGCTACGGTTGCGGGTTTCAGGCCGTCTGGGACCTGGCGGGCT
Source organism: Pseudorca crassidens (assembly GCF_039906515.1). Taxonomy (NCBI): domain Eukaryota; kingdom Metazoa; phylum Chordata; class Mammalia; order Artiodactyla; family Delphinidae; genus Pseudorca; species Pseudorca crassidens. The sequence continues at coordinate 968,410 of NC_090301.1, read as the reverse complement.
GTCTGTGAAAATGGGAGCGGTGGGCCTCTGGCGGCTCCTCTGGCCCAGAATGTCAGGACAGGCTGGCTTTAGCCGTAGGTTTGAAACAGAGCATCCGTGGAGACTCCCAGCTGGTAGATAGGACGAGAAGCCCGTCGGTACCGGCACACAAGGTCACTGTCTGCCCGGAGGGCCAAGGGGACAGACGGCACCGCCTGCCTTCATGACACGCCTCTGGGGTGCGGCAGGTTGCAGACCCTCAGGCAAAAGCAGTCGTTTGTGCTTTTCACGTCAACTGTGGGAAACCAGAAGTGAAATTTCAAAACCAGGCTCAGTGTGTGGCAGGCATCAGCCTGTGGGTTCCACCACTGGCTGGGAGACTAAGACACTCCTGGGTCTACGGGCAGCTGGACCCAGGAAGCCCGCCGCGGGCAGGCACAGGAGCTGGTCTGCACTTCATTCCCAGGCCCCCACGGCTGCTGGTTCAAGGCCCCGCAGGGTGGCCCCGGGTGAGCCGGCTGGTCCTTCCGGAGCTACAAGACGCAGCTTCCGGGCGACGCTGTGCTGACCTTGGCCTCAAGACCAGGAACTGCCTAGCCCACCTGGCCAGGTGGCCCTTGTCTCCAGGGCTCTGGGAGACAGAGGTCGGTTACCTGCCGCGCTGCTCACTGGCGTCAATGGCTCGCGGCTCCCAATCTGCTCTCGGACTGAGGAGACGCCTCTCTGGATTGCAACACTCCCCTCCCGGTTACGTTGACACAGGACATCTTCCTGTTTTGGAACAAAGAACACACACCTCCCTCGTTTCCCTGGGCTGCCCCCACCCGTCCACCGGCCAGGCCGGGTCGGCCAACCCCGGGCCCAGGCTTCTCCTGCCCCGACGTGCCACGCTGGGCACCCCTCAGGGCTGCACGAAGTGGGGTCCTGCCCAAGGCCTACACAGACAGGGCGGCCCATGCAGCCTGTGGCGTGGCGGAAGGACGTCTGAGGAACTCCAGACAGGATGGCTCCCCGGACGGGAGGCTTGGCCACAGCTCTGAGAAAAGAGCCAGAGGGGCTGAGCAAAGAGAGGGACAAGCCTTCCAGGCAGAGGGAACAGCACGTGCAAAGGCACAGAGACATTTGTTAGACTGGAGCGAAGGCAGCAGTGTACCTGGTGGGAGGCCCCGATGATGCACTGGTCCAGGTGGTGCAGCTCTCAGGTGGGCGGAGGGCGGGCCGAGCAGGACTCTGGGCTCAGGGACTGAGGGAAGGAGCCCAGGGACCGTGTGGCTGCAGACAAGGTGGCCAGGGCAGGAGCAGAGTCGAGGGGTCTGTCCTGCGGACCGGGTGGTCCCCCCGCTGCCAGCAGGCAGGGGACCCCCAGCGTGGGCACAGCTGTGGGGCTGGCACCCCCTCCAGCAGGAGAAGGTTCCTCAGCTGTGGCAGGTCAGCACCAGGGCTGGGCAGGGCTGACACACCTGTGACTCCAGAGGCCCAGTGCCGCACAGGTGTTACCAGGCCAGTACCGGGCCCCAGCCACCATGGCCGGGCCAGATCTGAGGCTGCTGGCCCCAGCAGGGGTCTGCACGGGCCCCCCTCACACAGGCCTCCACCTCTGTGCCCAGGTCCCTGCAGCTCCTTCTGCCTAGCAGGCCCTCACCACCCCTCCCACCCTGGGGTGGGCCCGCCTCTCCCTTCTCCAAGACCCAGCTCCGAAGCCCCCACGGACTTTGCCCAGCAGCCCCCCGGGGCTGTCCCCTCCTCCAGGCGCTCAGGCCCTTCAGGCGTCTCCTCTCAGCTCCCAGGAGGCTGTCGCAGACCCCAGGTCCTCTGCCCCACCCGCCGGCCGCCGGTAGGGGCTTCTGCTTCTCTTCTAGCTGACACTGCATCAGCTGGAGCTGCCAGACTGGGTCCTGGCCCAGAGGGATCGCTTGGTAAGGAAGATGTCGGGGCAGTGGGGAAAGAAGGGAAGGAAGGAGCGAGGGAGGGGGCGCCCGCTGGGCCTCCCTGTGCAGGACAGGGCCAGGCTAGCGGTGGCGTGGCAGGCCTGCCCTGGGCCAACAGGGACATGTCTGGCCCCCCTTCCCTGAGTTTCTTTCTGCCCACCACTCGGGGCCTGTCCCCTTTGCCTGTTCCTCCCAGACCCAGCAGGGCTGTGAGGGTCTCCAGGTGCTCAGGCCATGCCCGTCCATCCTGGCTAAAGCTTGTGGAGTCCCTGCCACCCCAGGATGCCAGACGAACCCAGCCCAAGCAACGAGTGCTGAATGCAGGGCTCTGCTGAGCTGAGGGCAAGTCCCCATGGGGGAAGGTCATGTGCAGTCACTTGTCGACCACGGGGGCTCCGTGCAAGCCCGGACGCCCCCCTGGTTACTGAGGCCCAGGCGTCAGATCCCTAAACACAAAACGGGAAGTGCTGGCAAGCTCCAACCCGGCCCCTTGAGAGCTGTCAGAAGCAAGAGCTACTCAGAGAGCATCCGGTCCAGTGCCTCCCCGGCCTGGTCACCCACAACGCAGGGCTCCTTCGATGTCCCAGGACGCCAGCGGCTCTGCTGGGCTGCCGCCCTGGGCTGGGCCTGGCTCCTCCTGCAGGGAGTCTTGGTCGCATTTATTCGACCCACGTGCTGACTCAGAAGCTGCGGAGGCTCCCCAGTGAGCACCCCTTGGTTACGTGTGTGGAGACCAATCATCGGGGCCCTCAGGTGTAGACGGGCAGAGGAAATACTCCAAAAGGATCAAGAATGGACATGTCCTCAGTGTGTACATATGTGTGTTTATACACGTGGAGCATATATTTTCTGAAGTGAGTCTTTCCGGGAGCTAAGCCAGAATCAGCAAACTGTGGCCCTGGGCCAAATCTGGCCCACCGCTTCTTTTATAAATAAAGTTTTATTAGCACACAGCCACACCCTTGTAACCGCCTTCTCACCACCACAGCAGGGCTGAGTAGTTTTAACACAGCCTGCAGGTCTGCCAAGTCTGAAATGTTGGCGCTCTAGTCACATAAGAAAAACGCTGGGGCCCCCTGAGCCCAGCCAGGCGTACCAGGCTGGGCATCCTTCGGGGACGGAGAGGGAGGGGTGGCTGGAGGGCAGAGGGCAGCTTGCCAAGATCTGTTTTTCACTGACTGGACTTTGTTGGCTCCTCCTCTCCCACCGAGGGTTCAACACCCCTGCTTCCAAGCCTTCACGTGCAGGACAAGCATTGATAACGGCCTGGTAACAACGACACACAGCAAAAGACAGCAGGTGGAGCAGAAACCCGTCAACCAGGCTCACCTCCTGGACGCCTCCGTGTCCTCCGGTGCCCATCGTCCAGTGCAGGGCCTGCTGGGAAATGCTCCGGGCACTGACCGCGGCCAGTGCGGCCCTGGGGCACAAGGCGGCAGGTTGGGTGAGGACCATGGCCTCCCACCCACTGCTGGTGGCCCCCCCAGAAGCCCTGAGTAAGCCCCTGTCCCTCCCCAGCCGGCTTCTGCTGGGGCCCGGCCCCTCTAACCTGACCCCCCGCGTCATGGCGGCTGGGGGGAGGCAGACAATAGGACACATGCACAAGGAGATGTTCCAGGTAGGCCACTGAGACACAGCGGTCAGTGCCCTGAGTGGCCTCCTCCCTGGGGTGGGAGTAGGGGAGGCGGTGACCTGCATGTCCACTGCCCCCAGATCATGGACGAGATCAAGCAAGGCATCCAGTACGTGTTCCAGACCCGGAACCCCCTCACGCTGGCCATCAGCGGCTCAGGGCACTGCGCACTGGAGGCCGCCCTGTTCAACCTCCTGGAGCCGGGGGACTCCTTCCTGGTCGGGGTCAACGGCATCTGGGGTCAGCGGGCCCAGGACATCGGGGAGCGCATCGGTAAGAGACGGTGTGGGCGTGGGGTGCGGCCCTTCTCTCCATCCTTCCCCAGAGGCCTCCCTCCTCCGGCACAAAGCCTGGAAGCCCCCCTCTCCAGGTACCAACCTCGGGCCCTGAGCACTTACCCCCCCTGGAGGCCCTTCACGCATCCCCCTGCCTGCCAGCCTGCTGTCTCCTCCAAGAGGGCGTCGGGATGCTCGAGGGGCCCCCATCCCCCTGGTCTCCCGGAGTTTGGGGAACAGCTATTTCCGGAGCCCGTGGTGGGGACGGCACTGCAGGGACTCCTCTGGTCTCAGCACGAACCCAGAGCATCCCCGCAGCTGTCTGAGGTCCCCAGGGGCCACCTCTACCCTGTCACAGGACAAGGTTTCAGAAGCTGACATCCCCCCCTCAAAATCTCAGAAACAGCTGTTTCTAGAGCTGCAAAATACGGACGTATGGACAGGGTGTCCAGTTCCAGAGTAAAATTTACTAAAGGAAGAGACAGAAGTCGAAAGCCCTAGGGTGCATTGGGTTTAATGATTTACCGCGGGTTTGGAAACATCACGGAACCCCTGCCTGGTCAGCTCCGCACATGGGCACACTCGGTCCAGGTTAATGGACAACCCCCGACAGCCCGAGGGCATCCTGACCCCTCACCGGGGCCCCTCCAGTGCACATGCCGGTTTTCAAGGGGAGCTCGGGTCAGGCAGGGTCCGGGACCCTGAGCGGACCTCGGCCACCCTCCTGGCCTGGGCAAGCCCCTCCCCTGCCTCCACCACACACCTCAGGCCCCTGAGGCTGGATGGTCCTAGGGCCTCCCTGCCTCCTGCATATGACACTGGGGGCCTGCTGTGCACGGGGGTGCAGGGCTTCAAGAGACAGAGCAGGACCAGGGCCTGCCTCCCTGGAGCCCCAAGGCCCCAGAGGGGGCAAAGCCTGCTCCCGCACCCCCTCAATCCTTCACCCAGTCATCCACCAAATGCATGGCCCCTCTGCAGCTACCCTCTGCTGGGAAGCGCCCATCTGCTCAGCCTGGCACAGATGCTTCCCTACTTCCCATGTGGAGAGGGCTGCAAAGGACCAGGGTGCCCCGGCCTGGCTGGGCTCAGGGAAGGTGGGCTGGGGAGGCGACAGTGGAGCTGAGGGACCCGCTCTCATCCACGGCACCCCGGAACCTGGGTTCACCAAGCACACTCCACCTTCCCCCTCCAGCAGCGGCTGGGGGCAGGCATGGGCGGCCCTCACAGGACCCACCTGCTCAGCCGGGCCTCTGTCCCCAGCACTGGCTCCCCCCAGCGTGCGGGGACTGCTCACCACTCACTCTGCCCCCAGGAGCCCGCGTACACCCCATGATCAAGGACCCTGGAGGCCACTTCACGCTGCGGGAGGTGGAGGAGGTACGGGGGGTGCGCCAGCCCGGGGAGGGGGCCGGTCAGCTGGTGGGGCAGGAGGGGTTGAGGGGCGTCCAGCTCCCACTGCCCAGATTTGCACTGTCCCTGGGGAGGGGGACAGACGGAGGCCCCTTCCCCGCACTGGGTCTGCCCATGGCTGTAACCTCTGTCCTCTCAGGCCCTGGCCCAGCACAAGCCCGTGCTGCTGTTCCTGACCCAGGGAGAGTCATCCAGTGGCGTGCTGCAGCCCCTCGATGGCTATGGGGAGCTCTGCCACAGGTGAGCCTGTCCCCTCAGGTGTCCGCACAGGTGAGCCTGTCCCCTCAGGTGTCCGCACAGGTGAGCCTGTCCCCACCGGTGAGCCTGTCCCCTCAGGTGTCCACACAGGTGAGCCTGTCCCCTCAGGTGAGCCTGTCCCCTCAGGTGGGCCTGTCCCCACAGGTGAGCCTGTCCCCTCAGGTGTCCGCACAGGTGAGTCTGTCCACACAGGTGAGCCTGTCCCCTCAGGTGTCCGCACAGGTGAGCCTGTCCCCACAGGTGAGCCTGTCCCCTCAGGTGTCCGCACAGGTGAGCCTGTCCCCACAGGTGAGCCTGTCCCCTCAGGTGTCCGCACAGGTGAGCCTGTCCCCTCAGGTGTCCGCACAGGTGAGCCTGTCTCCTCAGGTGTCCACACACGTGAGCCTGTCCACACAGGTGATCCTGTCCCCTCAGGTGAGCCTGTCCACACAGGTGAGCCTGTCCCCTCAGGTGAGCCTGTCCGCACAGGTGAGCCTGTCCGCACAGGTGATCCTGTCCCCTCAGGTGAGCCTGTCCGCACAGGTGAGCCTATCCCCACAGGTGAGTCTGTCCCCTCAGGTGAGCCTGTCCACACAGGTGAGCCTGTCCCCTCAGGTAAGCCTGTCCCTCGGGGGAGCCTGTTCCAGGGTGGCAGTGCTGGGGGCAGAGCCAAGCACAGCTCAGACCCAGTCTGAGGACAGGGTGGGAGTGTGGTGGGCTGCTGGCCGGTCCCCCCAGCCTCTGCCGTGTGATGGTGGTGCAGGTCCTCGGGGGTCCTCCTGGCTCTGGGCCGAGGCTGGATGGACCCTCCCATCTGAGAGCAGGGTCAGGTGTCCCCCCAGTGCCACTGCCCTCCTGGCCCCATGACTAGGGAGGGCTCAAGCTGACCCTGCAGCCTTGGTGCCAGGGCCTGCCCCCCTTGCCCCGAGGTCCCAGAGCCCCAAAGCAGCACCGTCCTCCACTGCCTTCCGCCAGGTTCCCCCACCCCTGCATGGGCTGCCCAGGGCCTTGGGTGGGGTCGGGGGGATTCCCTCCTAGGACCAGCAGTCGTGCTCTGGACAGCTGACCACAGGGTGGGAGGAGAGAAGCTCCACTGACAGGCAGGGTCACCCTGGCAGGGCTGCCATCCTCCATGGGGGCCTCGGGCCCACTGGGCACAGCCCAGCCAGGACCACCTGCCGCCTGGGGTCTTGTCCAGTGAATCAAGCTCACAGATGTCACCTGGGCTATGACTCCCATAGGTCCGCGTGGAATACTCTTCGTGTGTTTTTTAAAGAAAATGTGGAGGTGGAGGAAAGTCAGAGGTTTCAGTTCAGGCTGTTCCTGGACTCTGTCCTCCCATGCTCTGGACTTCTGCCCTGTGGGCTGTCAGCAGAAGAGATGCAGCCTTGTGCTAGGCTGGTCCCTGGACCCCACATGGCCCTTGGGCCTGAGCAGTCAGAGCACCCAGCCAGCCCCCAGGACACAGACTGCCTGGCTGGCCTCACGAGTACCTGGGTCCGGCCACCTGGGGCCCCCAGGGTGACTCGCTGTGCCGGGGGCTCACCCAGGTTCAGACACAGAGCTGGTCCCGGGGGGCTGTGGGAGGTGGGAGGCTCCCCTGCTTCCCCGGTGGCCCTTCTAAAGGCTCTTAAGGCCCCTCCAGAAACCCCACCCCGGGGCAGAGTCTGACGCCCCTCCTGCTCTCTGCTGCCCCTCCCCCCAGGTACCAGTGCCTGCTGCTGGTGGACTCGGTGGCATCCCTGGGCGGGGTCCCCATCTACATGGACCAGCAGGGTAAGGGAGTGCCCCCCGCCCAGCCACCCACCGGTGGCCCGAAGCGTCAGAAGCCCTGGCTGGGGGTGTGCTGTGCCAGGGCCTGCGGGTCCGTCGGCTGCATACGGATTAGGCGCTGGTCTCCACAAGGCGTGGGAGAGCCGCCAGCTCCTCACGGGGCAGGACACGCTCCAGAGACTGGCCACACCCCGTGTTTCTGCTGGGCCGTCGGGCCGGGACCGGGCGGCAGGCGGGAGGAAGGGACCCTCCAGGGGAGGCATTTGGAGAGGCACCCAGAGCCTTGGAGGAGGTGTGGGGGCAGTGCCAGGGCCCCTGCCAATCAGGGCGGAGACCCCCCTAACACCTGTCACACGCCGGGAGCACCGCTGACATTGTCACCTGCAGGCCAGCCCGGGGAAGCTTTCCAGGCCCAGCATCTCCTCAGGGAGGAAAGCCCGGCTCCACTCTGGGTGGTGCTGCGTCCACGGCCGCCCGGCCCACTTGGCCTGGTCCGCTTCTGCCTCTGCAGAGGGCTCTGCTCCGCGGGATCCAGTGCTGAAGGGGGAGCCTTCTGGGCTGACCCCAAACCACTGCTCTGAAAGGACAGGCACACAGAGGGGCCCTGGGGATGGGAGCAGGCGGGCAGTGCTGTCCCCGGGATGCCCACCCTGGGCCTCCAGGCTGGCCGCCCCCGCCGTGGAGGGAGAAGCCGGGCAAGGAGGCTCCAGCCTGAGGCCCAGGCCGCAGAGCAGCAGGGCCAGGCTCAGGACCTCTGGCCTTCACTGCCCCCCACCGGCCTCCACGGGACCCTGTGGGTCAGCAGACGTCAACCTAATGTCAGCAAGGTCGCTCGTGTTGCTGGTCCTGAGTATTCATCGCTTGTGTGAACCCCCACTTCACCCCTTTCCTCTCGGGAGAACGTTGGGTCCGCCCAGTTTTAGGCTTTAGGAATGAACTGTAAAGAACATTCCGGGTCCACCCGTCCGTGCACCTGGGCATGCAGTTGCCTCGGGTCCCCACCCTCAGGGAGTCAGAGACGGTGCAGGGCTTGGATCTGAATCCTGGCCCTTCGTCCTCCCGGCTTTGGGCTTGACCACCGCCCTCTGCTGCTGCCCCATAATTTGAAACTCCCCTCAGGCTGTGTGGGAGCCCAGGGGACGGGCACTGCAAGATGTGAAGGAAAAACCCATTTGCTGCTCCACCCTCCGCCGCCCCCCACTCTCTCCCAGCGCTTGACCCCAGACGTGTGGGTTTTCCACACCAGGCAGATGCTAACGGGTGCCCTCCAGTTAGCTCAGCCCACCTGCAATAGCGTCGGACCCCACAGGGTAAGGGTCTAGTCCTCCAACACTGTCCCTCCCATTTCTGACACCAGTTGCATGGTGGGTCCCAGGTTCCTGCAACGTCTGCTGGACTCTCAGGACCTGGGCTGGGCAGCCCCCCCGTGACCCCTCCCCCCCGTGGGGCTCAGCCCCTGAGCATGCGTCCCTCCCCTCCACAGGCATCGATGTCTTATACTCGGGCTCCCAGAAGGTCCTGAACGCCCCTGCAGGCACCTCGCTCATCTCCTTCAGCGACAAGGCCAAGTGAGTGTGCCCCGCCCCCAGCCAGGGCTGGACGGGCAGCAAGGCCAGGTGGCCCCGAGGAGGGAGGGACAGAGCAAGGGAAGGGACGGCTCCTCGGGCCGTGCTCTGCAATGCTCCCCCCAGTGACAGGCGCACACCCTCGAGGCAGAGGCACAGCTGGGCCGCAGGGGCCTGAATACAGACACGGGGGTCCTGGGGGCCCCACCCATCTGGCTCACTTCTGAGCAACGGGGGGCTGGGGGCATTCAGGCTGATTCTCCTCCCCAGAAATAAGATCTACACTCGGAAGACCAAGCCCTTCTCCTTCTACCTGGACATCAAGTGGCTGGCCAACTTCTGGGGCTGTGACGACAAGCCCAGGCTGTGAGAGAGGGGGCGGGGCTGGGCAGGGAGGAAAGGGGGTGGGTGGGTGGGGGGAGGGAAGTGCTAAGCCCAGGATGTGAGAGAGGGGGCGGGGCTGGGCAGGGAGGAAAGGGGGTGGGTGGGTGGGGGAGGGAGGTGCTAAGGGGTGGGAGCCTCCACCCTCATGCCCTCACACCCCAGCTGGAGCCCAGTGCCAAGCCTTCAATGCCCCCAGCGGGGTCCCCCCCATTCCTCCCAGGCCCCCCAGGCATGGTCCCCACCCCACTTTCCATGGGCCCTCTCCTCCCAGAAGTCCCAGCGCATCTGCAGGCACTTTGGACCTGGCCTGACACATCTTCCCAATCCTGGGCCTTGCTTTACCCATCTCTCAGAGGGAGTGGGGGACAGGGGGCTCTCTGTGAGGTGGCTTTGACCCTAACCCGAGGCCCCTTACGTGACACACGTAGACAGGGACACCAGGAACTGCGCCCTATGCAGCGGGCCCAGCGGGGCACTGGGGCCACAGGTGGGAGCCAGTGCCTGGTCTCCAGCCCAGTCAGCCTCTCCCCGCAGCCCGGCCAGTGCCCTGCTCTGAGCCAGGCTCTCCCCACATCTGGCTGCAGGTCTGTAGCCCCCAAGCTGGACCGCGCTCCCCTGGGTGGGGGCCGACCCCTCGTCAGAGAGCCTGGGCCAGCTGGGGCTGGGAGAGACACAGTCACTGCCCTGGCCCCGCCCAGTGACCTGGCCACCCGCTCCTGTCTTCCAGATACCATCACACCACCCCCGTCGTCAGCCTGTACAGCCTGAGAGAGAGCCTGGCCCATCTAGCAGAGCAGGTGAGCGGAGGGGCAGCGGAGCAGCGTGGAGCGGGGACCCGGCAGGTGCTGAGGCTGGCGAACCGCTGGGTGGCCCCCACCCCGAGATTCCCTGATTGGGGGCAGGGGGCGAGAGGGATGCTAAGACTCGGTTGGTTTGCTGAGGGGCCCGCAGGAAGGAAGAGGTGCTGGGGGCCTTGCTGGAGAGTAGCCCTGAGTGGGGAGGGGGATAGGCTCTGGGCAGGCATGGGGTGGGCGCGGGGGGTGGCGAGCCGGCTGCCAGCTGAGGGTAGAGGCCCCGGAGGATAGAGCCCTGAGGGCAGATGCGGCGAAAGGGCAGGTGTGGACCCCCTTCCAGGCCCTAGGTTCTTAGTGAAGCGCTCAGCGCGGGCCTGGCTGAGCAGAGGGCCCAGGTGGGAGGAAGAGAGGGCGGGCGGCCAAGAAGTGGAGCCAGAGGGCGGGGGGGGGGGGAGTGAGACCACCGTCAGGAGGCTTGGCTGTGCCCTCGGCCACTACCCGCTCCCGGGTGTGGGCAGGAGCCACGTGGGGACAGCTGGGTGTGACCACGACCAGGGTGGTGCCTTGGCCCAGTGCAAGGTCCACACTCTCGGGACCCAGGAGGCCAAGTCTGGCCCAGGCCAGGAAACACAGCCCCAGGACGGCCCCCAGGGGCCCTGCCAGCTGGCGGTCCAGAGGCCGGGAGAGACCTGGGCCAAGACCTGCCTCCAGCAAGGCTGCAGTGCTGCGCCGGCCACGTCTGCCCCCTGCGTCCACCCACGTCGCCACCGGCCCAGGGCTGGGCTAGTGTCCCATGGGCTGGGTGGGACATGGTAGTGTCCCATGGGCTGGGCTAGACTCGAGGTGTCCCGTGGGCTGGGTGGTCACCTGTGCAGCCGGGAGAGAGGCCGGGAGCTGACGCTTGCAGGGCAGGGGACTGGGCCACGGCTGGGAGCTGTGCCGCCGGAGAGGCTGGACCCCCGTGGAGTAGGGACTGTGGGCTCAGCGGCTGGGAGGGCAGGAGGCAGCGTGCAGCCCAGAAGCCTTTCTGCCCCCAGGCAGCCCCCCACCTCTGGCCAGGTCGTCCCCACCCCTCCCAGGGGCCTGGAGGATCCAACAACCAGCTGGGCCGCCACGTCCCCCTCCCAGACCCAGACTATTTCCACCTCCCTGAGGTAGCCCGGGCCCGGCCCCTGGGGCAGAGTCAGGGCCCTGAACCTGGGGCTCCAGGGGGCTCCCGAGGCGCTCAGGGTCCAGGCCAAGAGAGGAGCCCCTCCCCCGGCCAAAGTTGCCCCCCCCGGTGGATGCCAGCCAGTTTCTCCCTCTCTGCCCACCGAGGAGGGCCCCCAGCCCACCCTGCCCACCCCACTGCCCTCTCCCCACCCAGGGCCTGGAGAAGAGCTGGCAGCAGCACCGCGAGGCCTCAGAGTACCTGCACGGGCGCCTGCAGGGGCTGGGCCTACAGCTCTTCGTGAAGGATCCGGTGAGGAGGGCGGGGGCAGAGGGCATCACATGGCAGTGGGGGGAGGGCGAGCTCCTGTCCAGCCCCCTTTATGGATATGCAGTTCTGGTGGGGGCAGGGGCGGTCCTGGGGATGGGGGCACAGTCCCCGTCATGGTCACGGTTTCCTGGCCTCCGGATCTCAGGACATTTAGTTGGATGCCTCCACTTCCCCCAGAGCCTCTCCGTCTGGAGTAGTTATGGGTGCTCCCTGAGCTGGAGGACGCCAATCGGCCTCCAGAACGCCAGCCAGACACCATCCTGGAGGGGCTGGGGGTAGGGGGTCAGCTGAATAAGCCAGCGTGTGGCCTGTCAGAGAACAGACACACAGAGGGGTCCCTGGAGGCTGGAAGCCCTGCTCTGAGCACCAGCCGGTAGGCGTGGCTCCTGGGGCGGTGGTGACCTCGCTCTCCTGGGGCCCCTTCTCCGTCCCCCACATGCACCCCTGCCTGCCCCTTTGGAGCCTGCGGCCAGGGCTGGCCAGGCCAGGGCAGGTGGAGCTGGCTGTGATGGCACGAGGTGGCTGAGCCCGGCCTGTCCTGCAGGCGATCCGTCTGCCCACCGTCACCACCGTGGCCGCACCTGCGGGCTACGACTGGAGAGACCTCGTCAGCTACGTCATGGACCACTTCAGCATCGAGATCACGGGCGGCCTCGGGCCCTCGGTGGGGAAGGTGAGGGGGGCCTTCTGTGCTGAGTGTACCACATGCAGGCCGAGGTCAGCAGTCGTCTGCGGACCCGGTACAGCAGGGCGTCAGGAAGGGAGCACCTTCTCTGAACCCCGGGGGCTGTACGGGGAGTGACCTAGGCCACGTGTACCCTCCCACCCACTTCCTCCCGCACAGGGGGACACCAGCTGGCTCTGCCCTGGCCTCAGTCACAGCCAGGCAGGACCCCAGACAGAGGCTGACATCTGCGCCCCGCCCCCGCCCTAGGTGCTGCGGATCGGCCTGCTGGGCTGTAACGCCTCCCGGGAGAACGTGGACCGAGTGATTGGGGCCCTGCAGGAGGCCCTGCAGCGCTGCCCCCAGAACAAGCTGTGACCCGGCTGCCTGTCCCATGCTCACGCAGTGACTGCGGGTGGGAGCCCAGGGGCAAACAGACTCTGCCAGGGGGACAGGGACAGGACAGCTGCTGACCCAGCCCGGGTGAAGGGGGGAGGGGCAGGGCCGGGCAGGGGCCTGACCCCTCCGAGTGGAGCTTCCTGGATGTGGGCTGTTTGGACCCTCAGCGCCTCCCCAGCGAGCGGCCGTCCCCATAGGTCACTGGCCTGGGAATGTTCAATAAAGAAGCCGCTGGTCATCTGTCCTCACTGTGTGGGGCCGGGCTGCGGAGGAGTCTGGCAGGAAGGCCCCCCGCTCCCTGACTGCACCTCTGTTGCGGGGAGCTCAGGGAGCGGATCCTCGCCCGGGCCTCCCCAGGGCTGGAGGATGGGGTGTGTGACCGTCAGCTGGGCCGGGCGCCCTGACACTGCACACCCTGGGCCCAGACCTTGAACCTGCAAAACACATCCTCACGTACGACCTCCACGGAAGGCCCGCAGGGTGGCGGGACTAGGGCACCAAGATGTCCAAGGGCAAACAGCCAGGACTCGAGCCCTGGAGACTCAAGGGCACACCGCAGGCACGCAAGCCACTGCAGGCGCGGAGCGTCTGGGAGTTCGCAGCCCTGGGGCCACTCTGCAGCCCCCAGCCCCTCCCCCTCCTCTGCCTGGCTCCCCCGACCCCTGTCCCTTCGCTCCTGCCCCTCACTGGCTTCTGCCTATGCCAGGCTCCCTCGCCTCTCCTTCCTGGGAAGGGTCAGGCCAGGCCAGAGCAGCGTGTGCTGCAGCCACAGCCACGTCCACACGTCCAGGTCCTCACGTCCACACGTCCAGGTCCTCACGCAGAACCTCTAGGATGCACGCCATTGCTCCCTCTGGTCGAGATGGGCACCCACCCCATGCAGCCCTGTGTCTCTGTGGAGGGCTGGGGCTGGCCTGGCTCCAGCCCGCTGCTCACCCAGCTGGGCGCTGGACACAGCTCTGGGCACTGGGGTGGGGCTCTGAGCAGACCCGAGGCCCGCTGCCCCGTGGTGCTCACAGCCACTGGGAGAGATGGCACTGATAGGGCGACCCAGACACTGTCACAGGGTAGCTGTGATCAGCGCAGGAGCTGAGAGGCCAGAGGGTCTGCAATCCCACTTTTAAGGTCCTACTTGCTCCTGTGTTTCTTTTATGGTCTGTGCTGTTTGGATCCTCCCTAGGAAACCTCTGCCTCCCTTGAGGTCCCGAGGATCTGTTCCCGTGTTTTCCTCTAGAAACTTTGTGGTGTCAGGTTTAATGCTGAGGTTTATGACCCACCTCACGTTGACTTTGTCCGTGGAGGCGAGAAGGGGGCGAGGTTCATTTTTATCCAGGCTGATACCCAGTCTTTGCCATGTTTGTTAAATAGCCCTTCCTTCCCATCTAGTTGATGCGGCCCCTTTGCCAGCTGACCATGGGTGCAGGCCTCCTTCCGCCTCTGTTCCCGTTCGTTGCTCAATTTATCCGCCCTTATGTCCACACCACACCGTCTTAAGTACATCAGCTTTATAGAGAGTTTTGAAATCACGTAGTGAGCGTCCTCCAGTTTCATTCTCCCTTTTAAAGATTGTATTTCCTATCCTAGATCTTTTGAATTTGCATACAAATTTTAGTCATCTTGTCTATTTCCTCAGAATAGCTTACTGGAATTTTGGTGGGAATTGCACTAAATCTATACATCAAGTTAAGGACAATGGAAACTATTAAAATATTACAAATTCTTGTTCATGAACATTAATTTAGGTCTTTTAAAATTAAACTTAGCCGTGTTTCCAGTTTTCAGTGTAGAGGTCTTACGCATCTTTTATGTGATGTATTCCCAGGTGTCTGGGTTTTGTTTTATGTATAAATTAATTTTTGGCGGCATTGGGTCCTCGCTGCTGCGCGTGGGCTTTCCCCAACTGCCCATGAAGGGGGGCTACTCCTCATCGTGGTGCGCGGGCCTCTCACTGTTGTGGCCTCTCCCGTTGAGGAGCACAGGCTCCGGAGGTGCAGGCTCAGCGGCCATGGCTCACGGGCCCAGCCGCTCCACAGCATGTGGGATCTTCCCGGACCGGGGCACGAACCCGTGTCCCCTGCATCGGCAGGCGGACTCTCAACCACTGCGCCACCAGGGAAGCCCTGTAAATGGTATTTTTAAATTTTCATTTCCAATAGTGATTCTTAATATATAGATTTATAGCTAACTCTTCTCTATAAGCAAACCTAGTAGTTTCTTTGTAGAGTCCTTGCGAATTTCTATGCAATCAAGTCGTCTATGAATAACAACATTTTCACTCCTTCTTTTCCAGTGTTCATATCTTTTCATCATTTTTTCCTGCCTCGTGGCACAGGTGAGGACCCTGTACCAGGTGGCTCCCGATGGGCAGCTTGGAGCACACGGTCCGCTGGGGTCTCGCAGGCAGGGCCTCGTTCTCTGCCAGGGCTGCGCATCATGGTAGACACTGTGCTGAGCAGTGAGGCTGCAGATGACGTGGTCCCGCTCCACCACCTCCACGACCACGTTAGGGTTTCCAGAGATGCCACGCGCTGCCCACTCTCCCCGGGTCCCACCAGCACCTGCACCTGCACCTGCTGGAGAGCCCAGCTGGGCTCTGACCCCACTCGGAACCCACAACCTTCCAAGTCACTTACCCTCCGCACTTTGGGATGAATATGTCTAACAAGGCATCCAGCGAACTGCTAGCTAATGCCCCCAGGTCTTCTTCGCAGGATGTAATCAAAACGGTGAACCAGAGTGACGTTCTACAGGATGTCCCAATGATAAAGGCCCATCAGGCTTATGTTGTGACACAGAGCACGAGGATGAACCTGGGGCAAGATCGCGAACTTACGTTGTTGCCTCTTCCAAGTGAATGCAAACTGTTTCCGACCCTCCTCTCTAAAGGGGGTTGAAGAGAATGCATTTCCCAGATCAGTAGTCACCTAGCACGTCCCAGAGGCTGTGCTGTCTGTTCTACTAAAGAAACCACAAAGTACAGCACCTGGGTTGCAGGGTACGACTTGGTTCGGTTTATGTAATCCACTGCCAGTCACCACAATCCCACTGAGTTTTTATTTTTTAAGACACATTTTTAGAGCAGGTTTAGGTTCTTAGCAAAATAGAGAGGAAGCGTCAGAAATTTCCCATACACCCCCTACCCCTAGCGGTATGTAGTCTTCCCCACTGTCAACACCCCCGACCAGCATGTTATATTTGCTGGAATTAGTGAGCCTACATTGACGTGTCCTAATCATCTAAGGTTTAGAGTTTACAGTAGGACTCACTCTGGGTGCTGTACATTCTATGGGTCTGGACAAACGTATAATGACATGTGTCCACCATTATAGTATCATACAGAGCATTTTCACTGCCCTAAAGTCCCCTGTGCCCCACCCATTCATCCCTACCCCTACCGCAAACCCTGGCAATCACTGATCTTTTTGCTGTCTCCATAGTTCTGCCTTTTCCAGAATGTCATAGAGTTGGAAGCATACAGTATGTAGCCTTTTTCAGATTGGCTTCTTTCACTTAATAATATGCATTTAAGCTTCCTCCATGTGTTTTCATGGCTTGATAGCTCATTTCTTTTGAAGTCTGAATAATATTCCATTGCCTGGATGGACCACAGTCTATTTATCCACTCGCCTACTGAAGGACATCTCAGTTGCTTCCAGGTTTTGGTAACTATGAGTAAGGTTGCTATGAACATCTGCATGCAGGTTTTTGTGTAGACGTAAGTTTTCAGCTGCTTTGGTTAAATACTAAGGGGTATGATTGCTAGATCGTATGGTGAGAGTATGTTTAGTTGTACAAGAAACCACCACATTGTCTTCCAGGGCGGCTGCACCGTGTTGCATTCCCACCAGCAACGCATGAGCGTTCCTGTTGCTCCACATCCTCGCCAGCATGGTGTTGTCAGAGTTCCGCATTTTGGCCATGCTGATAGGGGTGTAGCGGCACCTCACATTAACTCGTATTTCCCCTGATGACCTATGATGTGGAGCATCTTTTCAGATGCTCATTTTCCATCCGCATATCTTCTTTGGTGAGCTGTCTGTTAAGGCCATTGGCCCACTTTTTGGTCGGGTTGTTTCTTTTCTTGTTGAGTTTTAAGAGTTCTTTGCATATTTCAGATAACAGTCCTTTATCAGGTGTGTGTTTTGCAAATTTTTTCTCCCATTATGTGGCTTGTCTTCTCACTCTCTTGATATTGTCTTTCACAGAGTGAAGGTTTTTAATTTCAGTGACAGCCAGCTTATCCACTGCTTTTTTCATGCCTTTGGCGTTGTGTCAAAAGTCAATACCATACCCAAGGTTATTTGGGTTTTCTCCCGTGTTACCTTCTAGGAGATTTATAGTTTTATGCTTTACATTTTGCTGTCTGGTCTGTTTTGAGCTCATTTTTGTTAAGGGTGTAAAGTCTGTGTCTAGACTCATTTTTGTCACGTGGCTGTCCAGTGATTGCAGCGCCATTTGAGGAAGAGACCAGCTTGGCGCCATTGTATTGCCTTTGCTCCTCTGTCAGAGGTCAGCTGACTGCATATATGGGTCTCTTTCTGGGCTCTCTACTCTGTTCCATTGATGTATGTGTCTAGTCTCTTGCCGTCCTGATTACTGTAGCTTTAGAGTAAATCTTGAAGTCTGATAGAGTCGGTCCTCCGACTTTGTTCTTCTACTTTAATATTGTGTTGCCTTCTGGGTCTTTTTTCTTTCCATATAAACATTACATCAATCTGTTGATATCCACAAAATAAATTGCTGGGGTTGGGATTGCAGTGAATCTATAGACCAAGTTGGGAAGAACTGACGTCCTGACATACTGAGTCTTCTATCCATGAAGATGAAATATCTCTCCATTTAGTATTATCTTCTTTGATTTTGTTCATCAGAGTTACGCAGTTTTTCTCTAATAGGTTTTGTATATATCTTGTTGGATTTTATCTAAGCATTTCATTTTTGACCCATCTGTTGCTGAGGTCGTCCGGGTGAGTCACAGTTTTGAAGGTGGCTCTAAGCCCTGACACTGCACTGGCACACAGTATGTTTTGCTGGACAATTTTGGCCATGGCAGTAGGTGGTTTTAAAGGCTTCCCCTTGGCCTTTCCTACCACTGTGGCTCTTACTCCTGCTAAGTACAGCCATCCATCCTGATATACCTCCAACAGCAAGGAAATGACCACAGGGTGGGCCTGGACACTTTGCACCCATTACAAATCAGATTGGACCAAGATAATGTCTTCTGCAACCTCCCCTGACTCATGGCAGGGGGTGGGGGGGGTGGGCATCATGGCATTTTTTTGTCTCCTTGTATGAGTGTCAACTCTGGTCCTGAGTCCCACAGCCTTCAGAGAAACTCGCATGTCCTCTCCGTGGCCACAGGTCTTTCTGGAGGAGGTTCAGGGAGGTGGCTCCCACGTGGACTTGCTCAGGGTTTGCAGGCCCTTCTCAGGACCCCGGGGTGTGGGCTGTGGCTCAGAATCTGAGGAGTAACGTCATTGAGAGGCAAAGAGAGTGAAGAGTAGAAAACGCCTGTCACCACCTGAGCCTGGAGCTGGAACCAGCTGGGGAAAGTCTCCTTGGGACCGCCCGGCCCGGCTGGGAAGCCTCGCCCTGCCGTCGCCTCCAGCACCTGCCCAGCCGTCTGCCTCGGCCCCTCTGTCTCTATGGGACTCTGACCTGCAGGGAGGAGGCGCTGCTGCAGAGGAGCTGGGGTCTCTCCTTCCTGACCCTGACCCTCGGGCGTGGGGCCCTCTCTGCACCTTCACTCCACTGTCTGTGATTCGATGATTCTTACATTCCTCCAGCTTCACTTTCCCAAGAATCTCACAATTCTCCTGAATTTGCCCAGGAGACCTGGCGACACTTCGTGTACCCAAAGCGCCAAGGGGCTCTGAGCCTAGAGGAAGGCCCAGCTCCACGCCCGACGGGCCCCACTAGGTACCTGCCCCCCGCTCAGGCGTAGCCCTGTGTCCGGGGAGCGCTCCTCGCTTGGCTCCTGGAGCCCCTCCCCCCGACCAGGGGCACTGAGGTGCCTGAGGCTGGCGTCCACTCTCCCTCCTGTGTGGTCTCCTCTCCCTTGCCGTGCACGTCCATCATCGCCCTTTGCTGACACCCCTGCTCCTGCGGCCCCAGGACCAGGCCAATCTGCCCTCCAACGTCTCAGGCACCTCGTACCCAGCAAGCTCAGCGTGCGTCTCCAGTCTGCCCCCAGAGGGTTCTCCCACCCCCTGCTCCCATCTCGAGGTCACCCTGCTTCCACCCAGTTAGTCCTGGATCTGCTCCCCCTCCCTGCGTGCACACCTCCACCCATAGCCACCCCTCCTCAGCCCCACGTCGCTCCTCCCCGGGCCGCCCAGCCACGGCCCTGAGCCTCCAGAGCCTGCCCACCCCAGAGGAAGGAATCTGGCCCCAGCGCGCGCCTCTGGGTCATCCGTCTCCGGACTTCCATGCTTGCAGGGCTCTCTTCCTACCCTGGCCGGACAGCAGGCCCTGCCTGGCTGAGCCCTGACCCCTCCTGTGGCGCACTGGTCCCCTGCCAGTTCCTCGCTGCCCGCCCCCCCCGGCCCCTCTGCACACGCTCCCCCCCCCGCGCTCTGCCCCTGCCCGCTGCCCTCCCGTGCTTTCCCAGACCTCAGCTCTGATCGGAGCCCTGATGAGCCAGGCCACGTCCTTTCCCCTGCAGCCCCTGGACGGGTGGTAAGTTCCCCAGCAGATGGTAAGCTCCACGCGGCTGGGGCAGTGTGGGCCTCCTCAGCGTGCGCCAGGGGGGCACAGAGGCTGGCACGCAGCCGGCACTTGGACAATGGGTGGAGGCCCAGGAAAGCTGGATGTGAGCCCCGCCTGGACCCGCCAGGACCCAGCCGGGAGAGTGGGGCGAGAGACGAGAGAGACGGGGCCCAGGGCGCAGGGGAAGCAGGCGCCCACCCCAGCCGGCCAGGTAGCATTAGACCACGGGGGAGCCACGTACCTCGGGCCACAGCCGCCAGGACCACAGCCCTGGGACCCCAGCGGGGAGCGAGGGGAAGACCAGACATGCCCAGCATCGTGGGCGGATCTGAAGAGCTCCCCGTGGGCCTTGGCGGCACTGGGCTGGCTGGCCTGCGCGTGTCTGTGTTGCTTCCATCTCTCAGTGTAACTCAGGGCAGCACGGGAGCCTGTATTTCGGGGGTTCCCAGAGGTGCCGGGAAAGGGGTCACGCGTTCCACCTGAACAGGCTTGTGAAATGAGTCCTGGGAGCACAATGGCAGCCCCCGCGAGGGCTCGGCACAGGTGAGGGACGATCCAGGTGGCGAGGGGTTTGCCCCCGGAAGGACACAGGTGGCAGTCCTGCCCTGGGTGCCCTCCAGAGCAGCGTCAGACGGAGGAGAGGACTCTGGCCTCGGCGTGGCCTCGCTCCGCCCTGTCTCCTCGGTTCCCAGCCCATTTGGGGCACATCCCATGTCGCCCACTGTCCCCCATTACTGGACTTCAGACTCGTGCACAGTGATGCCCCTGGGGCTGGAGCCCCTGGATTCCCAGTGATTTCCTGGGAAAGCATTTCCCCCGGGTTACGGGACGTGAGCCCTGACAGCCAGGATCTGTCCCACTGCTGGTCCCCGTGGCCCAGGGGCTGTCCTCCTGACCACCCATCACCACCCCGCGGGCCTGCTACGTGCTAGGAGGGGCCCGGGGGCTGAGGGGAGGCAGGCTGCCCCTGGGGAGGCAGCCACCCAGCCTGCTGCCTTTTCTCACAGGGACCCAGCTCTCAGCGTGTGCCCAGCTCTGACGTAAACACGCAGGGAACCTGCAGGACCAGGTGTGGAAGCGGGTGATGGGACAATCGACCCCCAGGTTGGTGGAGAAGCCTGGGGAGGCACTCGGGTCGGTTCCTGCGCAAGATGCAAGGTGCACGTGTGCTGTCGGGGGGCAGGGGGCGCAGGCAGGGTCTGTCTGTCCAATGGGGCCTGCGGGGGGGAGCCCTGAGGAGGTGAGCTGTCCAGGCGTTTGTGAACACCCGGGCCACCCAAAGAGAAGCAGGCATGTGGCCAACCAGCATGGTCACCGGGAAGGTAACCCCCCCACCAAGTGGGGAGCAGACAGCTGAGCCATGAAGCTTTCCAAGCGGAAGGAAGGCAGGGGTCGCCACAGCCCAGGACGGGGCGGGCAGGGGTCTATGGGGAGAGGAGGGTCCCGAGGGCCTCGGCACAGGGCTGGGGAAGAGGGGGCTGAGAAAGGGGCCCAGGGAGCAGCCACACGGTCATCTGGCGTCACGCAGAGTGACCCAGCTCTGTCGCACAGGCCCAGTCAGTCAGCCCAGGGCCAGACCGGAGTCACTCCCGCCCTCCCCTAGAACGTGGCATCTATCTCACAGCCCGGACTGAAGAAGCTACTAGGGCTCATCGAAGCTGCCAGGTGGGGGAGAAGAATTTGATCCCCAGGTGGTGCCGGCAGATTTGAGTTGTTTTTGTTTTTCTTTTTGAGATGTTTTTATTGTGACGAAAAAACATAACATAAAATTTACCATCTTAACAATTTTTAAGTGTAAATTCAATGACATTAAAAATATTTACGGGCTTCCCTGGTGGCGCAGTGGTTGAGAGTCCACCTACCGATGCAGGGGACAAGGGTTCGTGCCCCAGTCCAGGAGGATCCCACATGCCACGGAGCGGCTGGGCCCGTGAGCCATGGCCGCTGAGCCTGCGCATCCGGAGCCTGTGCTCCGCAGTGGGAGAGGCCACAGCAGTGAGAGGCCCGCGTACCGCAAAAAAAAAAAAAAAAGTCACATCGTGCCACCAAGTTCACCATCCATCTCCAGAACTCTCCTTCTTCCCAAACTGACACTCGGTCCCCTTTAAACACTCCCTCCCCATGCCCCTCCCCCAGCCCCTGGTAAACACCATACTTTCTGTCTCTATGAATTTGACTGCTTTAGAGACCGCATACGAGTGCGATCGGCGCGTTTGTCTTTTTGTGGCTGGCTTATTTCACTCAGCACAGTGTCTTCAAGGTTCATGCGTGCTGTAGCCTGTGTCAGTGCTGCACCCCTTCTGGCCGAGTAATGTCCCATTGTATGCGCAGACCACATTTGCCTATCCACGCATCTATCAGCGAACACTTGGCTGTTGTGAAGTACGCTGCTATGAACACGAGGGTACAAATATCTCTCTGAGACCCTGCTGTCAACTCTTTTGGGTTTGTACCCGGAAGTGGAATTGCTGGATCACGTGGTAATTCTATGTTTAATTTTTTGAGGACGCACCACACTGTTTTCTATAGTGGCTGCACCATGTTTTATTCCCACCAACAATGCACAAGCATTTTGATTTCTCCACATCCTTGCCAATACTTGTGATTTTCTGGGGCTTTTTGTTTGTTTGGTTGGTTGGTGGGTTGGTTGGTTTCTTTTTGGCCGCGCAGCACGGCCTGTGGGATCTTAGTTCCCCGACCAGGGATTGAACCTGGGCCCTCGGAGTCCTAACCACTGGACCGCCAGGGAAGTCCGTTCCGGGGTTTTTTGATAGTGGCCATGCTAATGGGTGTGGGGTGATATCTCACTATGGTTTTGATTTGCATTTCCGTAACGATTAGTGATGTTGAGCATCTTTTCATGGACTTATTGGCATTTATATGTCTTCTTTAGAGAGCTGTTGATTCAAGGCCTTTGCCCATTTTAAAATTGAGTTGTTTGGAGTTTGCTGTTGTTGAGTTGTAGGAGTTCTTTATATATTCTGGACATTAATTCCGATATCAGATATATGATTTGCAAATATTTTCTCCCATTCTGAGGGTTGCCTTTTCACTCTCTCGATAGCTTCTTTGATGCACAGAAGTTTTCAATTTATCCAGTCTATTATTTTTGGTTTTGTTGTTGCCTGTGCTTTTGGTATCATATCCAAGAAATCATTGCCAAATCCAAGGCCATGAAGATCCCCCTGTGTCTCAGCTCTGACGATGAGGATCCCCCCGTGTCTCAGCTCTGACGGTGAGGATCCCCCGTGTCTCGGCTCTGACGATGAGGACTTTCGTGGCAGGGTTTTAATGCCCCGATAGCACCACACCTCCCAGGTGCCCCAGGCAGAGGCACCCTCCCCCGGGTTGCCGTCTTCACCGTCGTGCAGAGCTTGGTGCTCCGCTGTACCCACCCCGTGAGAGCAGGTGCCAGGGGCAGGGCCCATGCGTCATCCCCGCACCCCTTCCCCAGGACCGTCCCCCAGAGCCCGCCCAGGGCAGCAGTCTCGGGCAGCCCTTCCAGTGGATGAATACAGGCTGGGTTCTGCTCCTGGTGGCCTCCCAGGACTTATCCCCTGTCTGGGATACGTCCTGAGACTTATCCCCCACCCCAAAACACCAGGGCTGATGCGCCCCCTCATGGTCTCCGGGCAGTGGACTGGACGCCGAGAGAGGCCCCCAGAGCTGGAGAGAGAGGGAAGGCGGTGAGGTACCGCTCCCACAGCACACGTGCCCAGGGGCCCACTTGGGGTGACCCCAAGAGGCTGGCCGGCAGTGTCCCTAACTGTGAGCCTCCCAAGCCCCGCGTTACAGGGCCGCCGCTGCTACCTCATGGCCAGGCCTCAGGCGCGGACAGATGGCCGGGAGGCGCAGACGCACAGATGGCAGCCAGCAGCCTGGGGCCAGCGGGCAGTGGGACAGCCAGCCTTGTCGCCAGTCAGCGGCTCTGGGCAGTGCCCGAGGCTGCGCCCCAGCCAGTGGGCAGAACAGGGCTGCATTTTGGTGCCGCAGCAGAGTTCTCAGGCTACTTCTGCCCAGCACCTGCAGGGGACACACCCCAAAGAGGCGGTGGACCCGGGTCAGCTGAGCCACAGCGGCCAGTAGGAGCCCCTCTTCTCAGGAGCTGTCGCCGGCCGTCCCACCAAACCGGCTGCCAGGAGAGACGTCTGCTGGGGGCACGGGAGGCGGGGGGGCCCGGGGCACAGGGTCACAGAGGAGCATAGACAGGCACAAACGCCAGCCAGGTCCCAGGGCCGATTACGGCGAGACCTGCGGCCCAGAGGCCACGGGGCTGGGACAGAGGAGCCCGCCCCTTCCCGGCCTCCCACCCTCTTCCCAGGCTGCCCTGCATGTGACCCGTCTTCAGAGGACACGTCAGGGTCCCCCATCATGTCCGCAGCAGGCATCCACCCCGGCTCCGTCTGTCAGGCCGTCCAAGGGCCGGAGTGGCCTGAGCATGGGGAAGCCCACGCTTTCCTGGGAGTTTCGAGGTCCCTTCCTCTTGGGGAGGGTCTGGCTCAGGGGTGGCAAATTCTGGTGCCCCCGGGGCCGGCGAGGGGCAGAAAGAGGTGAGGCCAGCCTGGCCCTGTTTCAGCTTCCCCACTCCTCACCCAGCCCCCTGGGGCCCCCTGTCCACACGTGGGCCCGGCACGGCCAGGACTGCGGACTGTCCTGAGGGAGTTTATGGGTGACCTGTCACTGTAAACTCAGCAGGGGCTGAGGAGAACCCAGCGAGGCTCCTGCTTCAAGGAGGGAACTGTGACAAAACGCGGTGACACCCTGACGGTGAGGGACCTTCCTGTGCACAGACAAGGGTGGCCACGTGCTGGGCAGGGGCCGGTGGGTGAGGCCACAGCACGGCGCTCGCTGCCTGGGGGCCCTGGCCTTCTCCAAGCCGCAGGGGGAGGCGCTGGGTCCAGGGCGCCGGCCAGCAGAGCCCATGAGGAGGGGGTCAGGACAGCCGCGGTCCTCCCTGAGCCCACCCTGCCCGCAGGCCCGTCCCACTGGGACCCCCCTTATGGTGAGCTTCTCCATCACACCCTCTCTCATTCCAGAGCCTTCCCCGGGGGCTGTGCCCAGGCCCTGGGCTGAGCCCTTCCCTGAGGGCTCTCCGGCCCACTGATGGCCCAGGACGAGAAGCCGCGAGCACGGACGCTGGGCCGTGAAGCCCTGGGTGGTGCGTAGGGGGCCCGTGTGAGCCTAGGGGGGCAGGGGCATGGGGGCCAGAGAAGGGGTCTTGGAGGAGAGGGTGCTGGGGTGGGTGAGGGTAAGGCCAGAGGGCACAGGGCTGCTCTGCTCAGCCTCGAGTGTTCAAAGGGGCAGAACAGGCCGAGGCGGGTGTCCGGGTGGGGAGGGGTGGGGTACAGGCTAGACAACCCCACCCGCCAGAGGGGCACCAACTTCCCTTGTGTCCGGCCGGCGGAGTCTTATTTGGACTCGTCTGAGTCACCTTCACGGGTGGTCACACCGACCTCTGCAGCCTCTCATCCCCCCACTGTCCGAGCACCCCCCTTTGAGCCCCCCAGGTAGGAGCTCTCCCCAGAGGGCAGGGTCGCACTCTCCCAGCCCCCAAGCCCAGCTCCCTGGGGGCAGATGAGGCCCAGCCTCCGGGCAGCAGGAAGTGCCGAGCCTGTCCCTTCCCCAGCCCCCTCCCCAGCTCCCCAGGTGCTCAGTCCTCGGGGCCCACAGGGGTCCAGGGCTCCAGGAGCTAGAGGCAGCCTTGGGTACCAGGCTGGCGCCCCAGCCATGGCGGTCAGAATCTAGGCCTCTGCTTGGAGCCTCCGGAAGCCAGAAGTCGCCACTAATCCAGAGGGGCCGTGCTCAGAGGATGGCCTTGTCCCCCGTCCCCCAAACTGTCCAGTGATGCCCGGCGGGGCTGTGTCCGGCCAAGAGCCCGTCCTGTCCCTGCGTAGGGCACGCTCGTGGCTATCCTCACGGGTGGTGGGGGGGGGGCAGCCTGAGGACACCAGGAGGAGACAGAGGGCACGCGTTTCTTGGGGAGAGCTTCCTTTAAGCAACGGCAGCACCGTCGTACATTTCGGCTCTGAGGAAGTGGCCTGGACCCCGTCAGTCTCGCCCCTGGCAGCCCTGGGGACAGAAACGCTGACCCACTAAGTGTCCACCCTCACTGCTGGCCCCTTCTGGCCTTGCCCGGCAGGCCACCTCTATCTCCTGAGCTGCCTCAGAAGAGCCCAGGTCTCTGGGAGTCTGGGGACCACCCCCCGTCCCCAGGGCCCCAAACTGGCCTCCTTTCATTAGAGGGGCTGTCACTCCCGCTGCTGGGTCCACCTCCAGAGGCTGCCCGTTTCCAAGAGGGACTCCTGTCGGCATTAGCCCGGCTGGGAAAGGTCCAAATTTGAAGGAGGATCCCCTGAGGGGAGGGAACACTGGGGAGCCACACTCACTGCAGAGGCCCAGGCTGGGGAGCACAGAGCTCTGGGCCTGCAGGGACCTCTCCCATCACCACCCACAACAGGTCAGCTGCTGCCAGTGGTCTGTGTGGTTCCGGGGAGGTTCAGGTGAGAGAAAGTGAAGTAGGAAGTGCACAAGCCACGCGGCAGGTCACCTGACGGGCTCCAGAGGGAAGTCAGGTTCCAGAGGCGCATCCGAGGGCAGGTGAGGAAGACGGGCTCTGCTCTGGGCCTGGGGCAGGTGACCTCCCCTCCGCAGGCTCTGCGCACCTGTTACACGGCATTGCACTACTGAACTCAAGCTCCTTTGCAAATGCTCGGACAAGAGTCACAGTTTATGATTCTCCATCAGGAAGGACCCGTGGTCTGCACGCTTCCTCTACCTGGTGTGTGGCCACCAAGCACACAACTCCTCCTGGGGCAACTGCTCAGTGGAGGGCTGAGGGCCCTTCCCTGCAGGGCTGGGGGCCCGGGGGAGAGGCCAGTCGCCCGGGTGTGGTCGCTCAGGCGGAGAGCTTCACCCAGGGCCTCTCCAGGTCTCCTGGGGAACAGCTTCTGGACAACAGCGTTCCCTAGTCCCCATGGCAACAGGGCCTGCACTCCTGTTTCCAGGGAAAACCAGCCCTCAGCGTCGTGGTTGCCGCAGCAACGCCTATGGGCTCAGTCAGCCACGCTGTCCCGCCAACCCAGAGAGGGCAGCTGGGCACCCAGGACAGAGGAGCCAGGTGCTGCCCAGGTGCGGGGTCGGTGCACAGAAGGAGGTCCTGACCCTGCCAGGGTCCCAGGAGGAAACTCACCGGCAGCAGAGTCCCTGCTTTCCCTTGGGTCCTGTGCCCCAGCCCACGATGAGTTCCGCCTCCAGCGAGCCAGGCAACGGGGACTCTGCCGAGCGGCCCCGGCTGGGGCTGGACGCTGTGATCCAGGTCAGTTGTGTGGCTGCCCTCTGGCACCCTCCTGGGAGCAGGTCCCAAGGGCACCTGGGGAGGGAAAGGACCCTGCACAGAGAGGCCACACCTCCCCGGCTCCAAGGGGCACTTTCCACGTGTTCACGTGGTCAGCATGAGCACCACGTGAGCGCACGCGCACACAGGCACCTTACACACAGGTGCACACGTACACACACAGGTTCACACGTACACACACACACAGGCACCTTACACACAGGTGCACACGTACACACACAGGTGCACACGTACACACACACACAGGCACCTTACACACAGGTGCCCACGCAGGACAGAACACGACCGGGGCAGGATATTTGAATCAGGTGATGCAGGCAGCAAGGCTGACAAGATGGCCCTGGGTGGGGTGACTTTCTCTGTCCAGTTCCCGTGAGGTCCAGCTCTGCGAGGCCCTGGGTGCCGGTGGCCATGAGGGCCGGTGGGGGTCAGGGGAGGGAGGGCCGCTTGCACACCAGTTTCCAAGCCAGGCACCCCGTCAGCCTGTGAGGATTCTACCACGCCTTTGGGTTCCAGGAAAATAGAGACTCGGGAGTCGAAGCAAGTTGCTATGGTTACGGGCTGGTTTGAGGGAGAAACACAGGATGGTGCCGACATCCGGCAGTGGGCATCGGTGCTTGGCAAAAGTGGCTGCCCCCCAGCTCCCGCTGCCCGTGGGAAACCGTCATCTGAAAGCCACGGGGAGCCCTGGCCGAGGTCCGCTCTGCCCGCCCAGCCAACACCTGTTGTCTTCACCACGGTGATGGAGATCGCGGTGGTTACTCCAGGGCTGAGCAGGCAGCAGGCGCCGCAAGATGCCCGGATAGGCCCGTCCGGAGGGGGAGGAGGGGGGATCCTCCAGCCCCTCCAGCTACAGACGGGGAAACCGAGGAGTCCGGGCAAGGCGTGGCTCCTGGGGGACCAGACCTGAATGTGCTCCCCTGCCCAGAGGAGCTCCTGACACCCCACTTGCTGCAGCCGGAGCTGCTGCCCCTGTCAACCCCGGCCCCGGCCCACCCTCAGAGCTGGATTCTCTGAGGGTCTGGATGCAGAGGCGGTGGAGAAGGCCGATGGGCAGGAAGATTTGTAAGTCTGGGCCCAGTTCCTCTAGAGCTTCAGGAATTTTCAGACTCTTTCTTTTGGGTTAGGTTTTGATTAACGGTATTTTTCTAAGAACTTGTCTATTATATATAAATTTTCAAATTTACTGCCCAAGGTTGTTCCCAATATCCTCTTACTGTCTTCTTGAAGTCTGAGGCTCTGAAGCAGGTAACCACCTGCCCCTGAGTGTTGAGGCGCTTGAGACCCAGGGGTCACCCAGGACCCAATCTGAGGAAGTCCCTGGCAGGCTGCAATGAGCTGGTCACCCCGAACTGACGCCTCCTTTTGCATTGCTGATACCGGTCATTGTGGGTCCTCTGTACGGTATTTTGTCTTCTATTTCATTGATTTATATACTTTTTATTCCTTTGCTTTTCAGTTCTTTGGGCTGTTTTTCTTCTAATATTTTGAGATGCGTGCTTAGCTCGTTGATTTGCAGCCTTCTTTGTTTTAAAATTTTTTTTTTACTTAAAAAACTGTGGTAAATCATATATACATAAAATTTACCATTTTCATCAGTTTTAAGTGTACAGCTCAATGGCATTAAGTACATTCACATTGTGCAGCTATAGCCACCATCCAACTCCAGAACTTTCTTCATCTTCCCCAACTGAAACTCTGCCCCCGCTAAACACGAACTCCCCCCTCCCCCTCCCCCCCTCCCCCAGCCCTGGCACCCACCACCCTACTTCCTATCTCTATGAATCTGACTCCTCTAGGGACCTCATATGAGTGGCATCATACGATACTCGCCTTTTCGTGTCTGGCTTATTTCACTTAGTTTTGTGTCCTAGGGGGTCATCCATGCTGTAGCCTGTGTCAGAAGGTCCTTCCTTTCTAAGGCTGAATAATATCCCACTGTACGGATGGGCCCCATTTTGTAATCCATCCATGTGCTCATGGATCCTTGGGTTGTTTCCACCTCTGGCTGTTGTTAATAGTGCAGCAAATACCTGTTCAAATCCCTGCTCTCACTTCTTTGGGGTGTACACCCGGAAGTGGGATTGCTGGATCCCACGGTAATCCCATGTTTAATTTGGGAAGACTCCATACTGTTTTCCACCGTGGCGGCATCATTTCACTTTCCCACTTTCTTCTTTAATGTGTGCATTTCCTCCTAAACAAGGCTTTAGCTGCGTCCCATAAATTCTGATATAATAAGTTTCATTTTTACCCAGTTCAAACTGCTTTCTAATTTCCACTGTGGCTTCTTATTTTAGCCCTGGATTATCTAAAGGTATAAATACCTTAGTTTTCAAACATATAGAGATTTTCAAGCTTTTCTTTACATCTAGTTTAACTACCCTGTGCACAGAGGTTTTGCTTTGAGCGTCGTCAGGTGGAAAAGCTGATTAGCGTCCGCACGGAGGCAGTCGGGGGGCAAACGGACGCCTGGATCTGGTTTCAGAGAAGAGCTCCGTGCTGGAACCAGATGTCCGGGGCCGTTGGCATGTGGGTCACTGGGTGAGATCCCAAGGGGAGACTGTACCCAGGAAAAGGAGCGGGTGCACACCCGCACCTAAAGGTGGGCGAGGCGAGAAGGAACCGGCCAAGGGGACCGAGACGGGGAGGCCAAGGAGGTGAGATTGACTGGGAGAGGCCATGTCTGGAAACCTCGTGAGGGGAGAGCTCCAGGGAGGAGGAACGACCGTCAGCACAAAGTGCTGCTAGTAGGTCAAGCACAGACTCGGTGGACCACGGCATTCAACAGCGCGGGGGTCATGGGTGACATTGACCACAAGGGTAACTCGTGGGGCACGTAGGGGCAATACATCTTTTTAAGGCGAGGATAAATTATGACAGTTTGCGTCGACAAGAATGGTCTGATAGAGAGAAAAATAACTGATATGTAAGCAATAAAGAAGGATTGCTGGAGCAATGTCCTTAGTGCAAGAGAGAAGATGGTATGGGATGAGGTGGGGTGGGTGGGATGGGATAGGATGGGATGGGGTGGGATGGGGGGGTGGGATGAGTAGATACATGGATTAAAGCAGAGGCTGGCAAACTTTCTGGAGGGGCCAGATGACTGATACTTTAGGCTTTGCAAATCATAAAGTTTCTGTAGCAACTATTCAGCTCTGACACTGGAGCATGAAGGGGGTCACAGACACTGTGTGAGCAAATGGATGTAGTTATTTTCCAAGAAAGCTTTACTTACGAACAAGCAGCAGGCCCGGATTTAGCCTACAGATAGAGTCTGCCGAGCTCAGGATCAGCGGACGGAGGAATAAGGGGACATTCGGGTGGGTAGGGGAAGAGACTGTCGTACAGATGGTGGCAGATGGTTGAGTGGGTGGGTGGGAGTGGTGGACACGTGGTAGGTTGGAGAATGGATGGAAAGTCATTGTACACAGAGTGTGGGGATGAGAGCAGAGCCCCGCATTCTAGAAACTGGCCCTTGCATGCATACAAAAGCGTGCCGACATCCTAAGTGTGCAGCTTAACTGAGCCCGTCGTCGTGTGGCTGGCGCCCGCCCCAGCAGAGCATTCTCAGAATGCCAGAAGCCCCCTCCCCCAACATACATTAGTCTTGCCCATTTGGGGACTTCAGGGAAATGGAGCCGTATACGTGAGTGTGTAAACACACACACTCTTGGTACTACACCACGTTTGCGAAATTCACCGGAATGCAGCGCGTCGCTCTAGTTTGCTGTGCACGCCAGTGTGTGAATATGCCGCACTTCTGAAATGGTTCATTTTAGAGCTAATGGCCATTTGCGTGGTTCCATGAACAGCACCGCCACGAACGTTCTGCTCCACATCTTTGGGGGCCATATGTGTATGTTTCTGTTGGGTGCACACCCAGCCACAGGAGTGCCGGGTCACAGGTTGCATACATCCAGCTTCAGTGAACACCGCCAACAGATTTCAAAGTGGCTGCATGGGTTCGCAGCGTGTGAGGGGCTGGCCGCTACACATCCTCGCCAGCACTAGGCATTTCCTGTCATTTTCCTATTCAGCCATTATGGGGAATGTACAGCGGTATTGCTCTATGGTTTTAATTATCGTTTACCCGATGACTAATGAAACTGAGCACATTTCCCTGTGTTTACGGGCCCTCCAGACATCTTCCTTTGTGAAGCGTCTGCTCTACCATGTGCCCGTTTTGCTCTTGGGGTCGTGCCTTCCCTTCTTATTACTGATCTCGATTTGATGGCCTAATCTGGAAACAAGTCCTTTATTAAATACGTGTATTGCGAATACCTCCCGTGGGTGGCCTTTTCACCCCTGTAACGGTGCTTTGAGGAACGGTTCATGACTGTAACCTGCCACAATCTGTCCATTTTCCACCTTAGGTTACTGCTGCTTGTGTGCTATTTAAGAAACACACTTCGCCTACTCCAAGGCCACTAAGAGGTTCTTCTCTGTTTTCTCTTAAAAGCTTTACTGTGTTACTTTCACAGTTAAATCCGCAACCCATTGGGAATTGGCCTCTGTGTACGGTGTGAGGTGGAGACCACGCGTTTCCTTCCGTATGAACAGCCAGTGGGCCTTGCCCCAGACTGAAAATCCCATCATCTCCCCACTGCACTGTGTCACCTTTGTCACTCACCAGTGTGTGCATGTGTCTGCGCACGTGTGTCTGCGTGTGCATGTGCGCATATATACTTCCAGAGTTCGTGGCCTCTTCCCTGGTCAGCTGGTCCTTATACCAACGCTACCCTGTCTTCGTCCCTGTGGATCTGTGACGTGTCGTTACGTCTGAGCATAAGCTTTCTTCACGATTCCCTACATACTTTTTTTTTTTTTTTTTTTTTGTGGTACGCGGGCCTCTCACTGCTGTGGCCTCTCCCATTGCGGAGCACAGGCTCTGGACGCGCAGGCTCAGCGGCCATGGCTCACGGGCCCAGCCGCTCCGCGGCATGTGGGATCTTCCCGGACCGGGGCACGAACCCGTGTCCCCTGCATCGGCAGGCGGACTCTCAACCACTGCGCCACCAGGGAAGCCCTCCCTACGTACTTTTGACTCTTCCATAAGAATTTTAGAATCCGTTTGTTAATTTCTACAAACTAAGAACCCTGCTGGGATTCGGATTGGGATTTCATTGAATCTGCAGATTAATTTGAGGAGGACTGACGGCTTTACAATGCTGTCTTCCATTCTTCCATTTACGTTTTTGCTAATTTTACTCAACGTAGCTCTCCACGGAGCGGCCCTGCACATACTTTGTTAGCACATTGGCTCCTAGGTATTTGACGTGTTGGGAAGCTGTTACCACTTTTAAAATGATCATAGCTGAGAAACCAGCTCTGTTTTGAGGGTCGCTCCGTTCCCAGGCTCTGTCGCTGATCTTCCAAACTCAGAGCACCCACCCAGCCCAGGACGCCCTGCCGCTCACCTCTCCCTGAGTGTCGGTCCATCTCCCCCACTGCTTCCGTGGCTCTCTGACGTCTTCAGGAGTAGGAGTTTCACAGTCTACCTGGCTGTTCTAGTAACTGTGGAGGGAGGGCTGGCTCCCTGGGTCCTCTGTGTCCTGCGTCCTCCCCTCCCCACACACACACCTTCTCCACTCACGGGTTTTGTAGAGGTGTTTATGGTTTAAGTTTCCAAAGTGGGAAGGTCTGAGGGGGAGGGGGGAAGGGAGGGGCACCGGGGAGAGGGAGGAGGTGCTGTCAGGAGGCCCGGGAGGGCTGGCACAGTCATGAAGTCGCAGCTGCCCCTGAGCAGAAAGGAGGGCACTGTGGTGTTCAGGTTCTGGACCTGAACTGGCCCTGCCACTGACTGTCTGCCTCAGGGTCCCCATCTGTACGAGGGTGAGACAGGTGGTCTGGGGGGCTCCCCAGAGCCTGGGTGAGTGAGGGCCCACCCTCAGGACAGGAGCCGGGATGGTTTGAGAGTGCCAGGGTGTGGCCAAGCCCTGTGTGGACGGCAGCCAGGGTCACTGCCAATCAGATGGGACATGTCTCCCTTCCTCGTTCAGAAGCGAAGACGGGGCGCCACCATCCTCACGGGGATGTTAAAGGCCTTCAGTTACCTCTCCCGCCTCGTGGCTCCCGTGCACCCTGCTCCCCAGCCCCGCACAGACTGCCTCTCCTCCTCTGGTCCCTCCACCTGGACGCCTGACCTCTGTCCCCTCTGGCTGCTGGACTCTTATTTATCCTTCAAGGTCCAACTCAGCGGCCCCCTCCTCCCGGAAGTCCGTGTGGGCACAGAGGACACAGTAGCAAACAAGACGGACAGGATGCTGCCCTTCTGTCATCCCTTGACATGAGTCATTTTTCAGTTGTGATTCATACCTTGGGCTTGGCTTTCAGTCCCTCTGGTAGTGACCTGTGTCTGAGCCTGCTTGCGTGCCAAGCGCTGACGGTGCCGGGCTGGGGAAGCGGGGATGAATGAGAAATTGTCCCCCCATCCCCAGTGCCTGCTTTCATGCCTGGCCCAGATTGCCCCCTTATTGTTAGTTGAGGCCCAAACTACCACCCACAGAAGCCTGACCCGGCTCCTGGGGTGATGCCCAGGGCCCCAGAGGGCTCAACGGACGCACAGAGATCTGAAACTGGGCGGTGCTGAGATACAGCACGGTGGGGGCCAGGGGTTACCCCAGGCACAGAGAAGCTCTTTTTCCTAAGGAAATGGAGCCTGGCAGGCCGCCACCCAGGCCCAGGGCCCTCTCTGCAGCCGGCCAAGCCACGGAAGGATGGCAAGCAGACGTCCGGTGGCTGGACTTGGCTGGAGGCCCTGTCCTCAGATGTGTTCTTCAAGCTGGGCCCGCGCCTGGCGAGGGCCAAAGCCTGGCCCTGGGGTGCCTGGGGCCCTGTGGGGGTGCTGGGGAGGGTCTGAGGGGCAGAGGCGGAGGAGGAAGCCAGGCTTGGGCCGACCCCCATTCCTCTGCCTTCGGGGAGGGGACCCAAGGCCAGCGTGCCTGAGGAGTCCTGATCTCGGGCCACTGGGAAGGTGCTGGGGGCCCACGGGCAGGGGCCCAGGCCTAACACTGCCGCCCGTGAGTGCAAGACCCTGAGCCTCCCTTCCAGCCGAGATGACAGATATAAAACGGGTGCTGGGAGACCTTGAGAGGTGACGCCCTTCTCACATCTCCATGAGCAAGGGAGCCTCTGCCTTCCCGCCGCCCCCAGGAGCCCCAGCCTCCCTCCTCGAGCGACGGGCAGTCACAGCTCCTGCAGCGCCCCTTGCGGCCACACGGTGGCACTGTTGGAGCTCCGCCACCCCAGACCCAGGCTGCTGGCCAGGGGCGCCCCCCCCACCATCCCCCGACTCTGCCGAGGGGCCCAGGATTCTGACTCGCTCACGCTGCTGGCTGAGTTGAGGTCCCCCGCTGGACACCCGCTCTCGCAGGGTGACTTTCAACGGGGCTTCTGGCGCCCCTCCCTGCCTTGCCACGGGGCTCATCTGGACCCACCCGGGCCACCCAGGGGTCTCCCTCACTGGGCTCTGGGTATGGGGCACCCTCATCTTCCTTCCAGAAGTCGCTGGGCTCCTCTCCCTGGGGATCTGTGCCTGGGCAGCCTGCGGATTCAGAGGGGCCACTCGGGGGTCCGATGCTGGTCACCAGTGAGGGAGAGAGTGAGATTGTTCCGTGTGGGTTCCGTTTCTGTCTTACAGCTCCACCCGCCCTCCCCAGCCGCCTCATGTCCTCACCTGTGGGGTTAGGGCGGGGTCCCCAGAGCCGCAGCCCCCGGGTCCCTGGGACGCCCCATTTTCAAAGATGAGAACACACGGCTCGGGACAGCAGGTGGCATGCCTGAGGTCAGGCAGTGCACCGGCAGTGGCAGAGCAGGGGCCCCAGCCCACCTCTCCCAGAGGGGAGCCCAGGGTCCTCGGAGCGGAGACCCTCCCCATCCACAGGGCCACACGGCGAGGGCGGCGGCGAGGAAGGAGGGGATGGCCGCCCCACTGGGCCGCACACACAGGCCCCCCTCTAGGGCTCACTGGGGGTGTCACGCAGGGGCTGTGACCTCCCTGAGGTCCTTAGAAGCTGGTTGAGCTGATGGGGAGGAGGACGCTGGGGACAGAAAGGAGGAGGGGACATGGTCAGGCTCAACTGTGAGTCTGAGGTCTTTTGGGGAGCTGATGCCCAGCTCTGGTGTCCCCTCTGACCAGCTGAGACTGCGAGGGGGGGAGGGGGGCTTCTAGAAGTCTCCCAGTGCACTGCCCGGTCACAGGCAGACAGCACACCCCCCCAAAGCTGACCCAGAGCCACCCCTGGCCCACAGGGCTGCAGGTGGCATCACGGGGTCCCGGGCGGCCGCAGGGGGAACCAAGCCCCAAGGCCAGAGGTTGGTGCAGGCCCAGTGACCTGCCCTGGGTGAAGGCCCCTCCCTGCCCCCATTACTGGGGGGAGTGGGGGGCAGGAGGTGGGGCGGGGTGGGAGGGGGCAGCCCCAGGGCCTCCGCGCACCCCCACCGTGCTGACCCCGCTGCCTCCCTCCGCTCCAGCTGGGCCACGGCCCATCGCAGGCACCCGGCTGCAGCTGGAACCCATTACGCGCCCAGCTCCTCTTGGGACATCTCGGCTAATAACTGACCCTCCGTAAATGTTAGGAATGAGTCAAGTTTATGCCGCTGCTGCCTTCCCGTTAGCGGGTGGCGCCGCGGACGCTGGGGCGGGGAGGGTGGTGTGGAGAGCGGAGGGGCAGGGGCCTTCCTGGACTCGACAGTCCCGCGGGTCTCAGGTGGCTCTCGCCTCCCCCTTGGGCCTTGGTTTCCCTGAGTGCAAAGGGGGTTCAGGGGGGACGATGGCTGAGCCCCTGCCTGCGGCCTTGGTGGTCTCGGCGCCCCCTTCCGGGCTCTGCCGAAAGGGGCCAGCAGGCACCTCGTCCCCTCCCCTCAAGGGAGGCTGCTCACCCGAAGTCATGCTGAAGGGGGGTCGGCGAGGGGGAGTAGTCAAGGTGCCTCCCAAGACCTCCCAGGGGACTCAAATTCCTACACGCAGGTGAAGGAGGACTGGGGTCCAGGTGAACCAGAGCCAGGGTTCTCACTCCCCGTGGGGGGCGGTGGAATTCAGTCCCGCGAGTTTGCTCAGTGTCTGCCCAGCACCGAGCTCCTGTTGGGATGGGAACGTGGCTTCACCAGGTGTCATGCAAGAGCCCGGGTCTCGGGGTCGCCCTGGCCACTCTGGTGCTGACGGAGGGGCAGGCCTCGTGTCCAGGCAGACGTGAGCGGAAGAGACCAGGCTGGGGTCTCAGGAGGAGGGGACGGGCTGAGATTGTACCAGGGCAGTGGGGTGGGGGGAGCAGGGCTGCACCCAGGAAGCCCTCCATCCCTACTGGCCCAGGCCTGAGGGTCAGAGCCAGGTGGAGGGGTCTAGGCCTCGAGAGGGTCTTCAGGGAGAGCTGGGGGGATCAGAGGAGGACAGGCAGGTAGGAGGCTGTGCGGTGGTCACTCACCAGGGCCCTGGGATGGGAGGGAGATCTGGGGAGTCTCGGGGTGGGGGGTCTTGGGAAGCCAGGGGTGGGGAGGGGCTGGGCATATGGTGATAAGTTTGAGAAGTCTGGGACCTTCGGGGGTGATGGGAGGACCCTGGTTTGTCGCCCTAGAGAGTCACTGGAGGGGACATCCATCTCCAGGACCCCCTGGGAAGCGTCTGGTTACCCTCTGCTATTTCACTCACTGCCTGACAGCTCATATCGCAAAGGCAGCAGGGCCGGTGGGCAGCTACGGACTGTCCTGAGTGCAGGCCCATCCTGCCTCGCTGCCCTCTCACGTCCAGATGTTCATGCTGGCTTAGAAGTGGCTGCCTCGGCCTGCAGCGTTCACGAGTTCCCCCCACGGTCAGCACCACGACAGACCTGGCGACAAAGGCCCCGCCCGGCCCTGGGCTCTGGAGGGCAGCCCAGGCCCTCCCCCGGCGGTGCCATCGTCGTGGAGCCAAGAATGCCCAGGGCCGAGGCAAAGTGCCAACTGGAGCCCAAGACCCCAACACCAGTCTCTGGGTACCCAAGACCCAGGGTCTCCTACCCGCGTCCGGGGCTATTCGGACCTCTGCCACAGATGGTCAGCTGTTCTAGGCGGCTAGGAAGGAGGGCCGTCCCCACGATCCACCCACTGTCCCTCCCTCGGCTCCCACCCTGCCCCGGCCCAGGGCCCACGCGTGCCCCTCCCAGTGGACGGGGAAGCCCCACATGGCTGGCCTTGTCCTAAAGGGGGGTGTGTGGGTGGACCTTCTACCAGTTGTCCCTCTGCTGTTGTCAGCCCCTCCTGCCGTGGGGCTCTGGGCCTGCTGGGTGGGGTTCAAACCCCTCCCTGCCAACCCCACTGTGAGAACTGGGAGGCTGCCTGCTCCAGGAGGGCCAGAGGCAGGAGCCTGCCTCCCAGCGTCCCCGGAGAGGTCCACCACGACGGTCAGTGCAGCCCCCGCAGAGGCGGAGCAGCGCTGAAGGGTGGGACGAGGTGGTGCCCTAGGCTCGGAGCTCTCCGGACCAGCTCTTCTTTCCTCACCTGTGCTCAGAGCAGCGCCAGGATGGGCAGGGTGCCCTCCCACCTTGAAAGGTGGGGAAACCAAGGCACGGGCCTTGGTGACCTCACCCAGTCCTCTCCAGCGCACTTTGCCACCGTATGGGAGCCCCGTGGCAGCGCCCACTAACTCCAGTGGGTTCACGTGGGGCTCTGGCAGCTGTCCAGGGACCTGCCAGCCCCAGGCATCTCTGAGCCGGTGTTTTTCAGAGGCTGGAGGACACCGTTCTGAGCCCCATGGCCAGCAGAGAAGACCGGGCGCTGACCGTGCATGGGGGAGGCTGGCGGGCCTCACCCATCCCCGTGCCTGCCCGCATCCGTGAGATTGTGGCTGGCAGCCTGGGCGAGGAGCCGCCCCAAGGTGAGGGGGGCCACCAGGGGGGCTGCAGAGCCGTCAGTCAGAGTCCAGCTTCAGGGAGCCAAGCCCCTCACTGTCCCCTGACCGGGCCGGCCCCTCCCGGCCCATCATCCTCCCCTGTGCTAGGGCGAGAAGCACACCTTCCCACGGCATCGTCCCCGGGGGTCAGAAGCCCATCCCCACGGCGCGCTCACCACCAGGCCACAGGGACCATGCCCACCTAGCCCTGCGTTGGTTTGTCACACATCTGTGCCCACCAGTCTTGATTTAATTATGTTCATTTTTCATTAGATGATGAAATCCTAAAGGGTGACACTCAGGAGGCGTGGACGCTAAGCAGCCCCCCCCCCAAGAGCTCTGCTCCCCCAGCCCCCGGGCCCCCTCGCGGTGCCTCTCGCTGTCTGTCACGGCTGCGTGCGCGGCTGGGTCCCTGCACCGAGGCCACCCAGCCAGTAGGGCAGCCTGGCCCCAGAGTGTGCCCCAACCCCCTCGTGTGGGGGTCCCGAGACCCCTTTCTGAAATAAGGGGCTCTCCAGCCTCCTAGAGGAACTGGGGACCTCACTGTGTGTTAAGGAAAAAGAAAGCCCACTGTGTGGTTAGAACAGCAACTTACTACTTGGGGGTGAGATCTGGTTACCCTGAGTCAGCAGTTCTCACTGCCTGACGGGGGTGTGGGATCCCCAGCGTCCAGGGGGACGCTGTAACTGGGTTGGGGCTCGCCCTGGGCAGGGGTCTGTACCGGGGTGAAACGTGATGTCCACGGCAGGAGAGGAAGGGAGGCCCGCGGCCGAGGTGCGGCCCCAGATCGGGGTCCCCCGGGTCAGTCCCGGCAGATCGGCAGACCGGCGGCGGGACAGGGAGCCGGGCTGGGGGCTGGCCTGGCCACAGGCTGACCTGCTGCTGCGCCTGCAGCGCTGCGGGAGCCGCCAGCTGCCTCGGCCCACGTGCAGGAGGAGCTGTCCCGGCTGGAGGAGCTGCTGGCCCAGGCGGGGGCCGAGCGGGACGAGCCGGCCGGCAGGTACCACGCAGTCAGCGAGCAGGTGAGCGTGCGTAGGGACGCGTGGCAGCCAGAGGGTGGCAGCCGGGCCCGGGGTGACCGGTGGATCCGTCAGCGCATCTCAGGACGTGGAATGACAGTGGTCAGCCATGGCACGGCTGGACCCTGGGCGGTGGCTAGAGAAGCTGAGGCTGGAGGGGACCGGTGAGAGCGGGACAGGTGCCCGGGGCTCCCCGGCCCCGGGGTCCCCCAGGACTCCCCCCCCAGCTTAAGCACTGACTTGTGCCCCACCTGCCAGAAGCCCTGGGGGCGGCTGGGGCATTCCTGACCCCTGGCCCTGGCCTCCAGCCCAGCGTGGGCACGTGGCAGCAACTGCCCAGGGGAGGAGCGGGAGCAAAAGGAACCGCCTGGCGGCCGCCGAGGACTGGCCCCGCCCCCAGCCCCCACCCCCGACGGCCGAGGGCGGACGGAGCCCCTGGGCCTCTGTCCTCAGTGCCCTGGGCAGCGCGGTGCCCTCCAGGGTGACTGGCTGTGGCAACAGGCCATTTGGTCACGACCAGTGGGGCTGGGAGGGCCTCCTGGTGGACAGATGGGGAAACCGAGGCAGAAAAGTGATGAAACTTGCTAGGCCAGAGCCTCTGTCCCATGTCTGCCACTCTAAGACATGATGGCCTCTGAGGCAGGACTGGGCTGGGGTGCCCGGCCCACAGTGTGGCACACTGGGAGCCCCTGTGTCTGCAGAGTCCCCCTGGTCTACGTGGCAGGGCAGATGACTCCACTTTCCAGATGAGAAAACTGAGGCTCAGAGCTAGTCCGAGTTATCCAGGGCCACGCTGCCATTGCTGGGTGAGACCTGACTCAGGTCTTTCTCCGGCATGACCAGTGACCAGTGCCGAACGCCCAAGGGCCCTGGGTCAGCCTCGTCTCCTCGAGGGTTCCGAGGGCTTCCTGGGATAGGCGGCGTCACCAGCCCCACAGAGGGAGGGGCTCCCTGCCCCCACCCGGAACTGTCACACCTGTTCTCATCGCCAGCCCCACCCCCGGGCAGACTGGGAAGGCCCTCCTCATCCCCGGAGGGGACAACGTCTCTCGCCCACCCTGGGCCCTGCGCGGGGCGGGGCGGGGATCTTCCTAGCACAGGGTGGGGAGATGTTGGGAACTAGAGGCCCTATGGGAATAGAAGCCGCAGAAATCCCGCGGCCAATTAGGAAACCTCGTGAGTCAGTGAGCTCTGAACTCAGGCCTGTGCCAGCTCTGGCAGGCGGCTCAGCAGCCCTTGTGAGGGCCGCAGAGGGGCCCAGCCTCCCCAGGTTCCCCCAAGCAGATGGGCGGGCGGATGGTGGTAGCAGGGGCCGCGTGACGGTTCCGTGGGCACCTCCATCCCGGCTAGACTCCCAGCCCCCGCCCAGGCCCCTGGGCTCGGCTGGACCCCCGGGCCCTCCTCTCCAATCCCACTGGTAGCTGCGGGGGCCACTCACCTCCCTGTACTCAGGCCCCATGTCGTGCCACAAGGGTGCCCTTCAGCTCTCCTGACCTACCTGCCTCAGCCCCCCACCAGCCGGCCTCCTCGGGTCGGGGCCCCCAGCACTGCCTTTTCCCCTCAGAGCCCCGGGTCCCCGTCTGCTCAGGCTCCAGCAGGCTCGGGGTCCACCTGGCCCAATTTGGGGGGCTCCCCTCCCTGCCAGGCCCACTTACTGGGGGTGTGGTACCCACCCACCCGCTAGATGAGGGGCTGGGAGCAGACGGAGGGTCGAGCACAGGCAGGAGGGCAGCTGCAGGGGCGGGACCCTACGCTCACTCACTCCCATGGGGGTGACCCCAGGCCTGCTCTGCATCTCGGCCATCCTGCCCCTTATGTGGCCGGACCAGAGCCTGGACCCCCACTCCGCCAGCCGTGGGCACATGGCACAGGACCATGGCACGGACGGCTGCCCGCCTGACCCGTCTTAGCAGACCCAGCTTGACCCCAGCTCGACCCCAGCCCTTATCCCAGCCTGGCCCCGCCCCAACTAGGGACCCAAGGGGAGCCCTCTCACCCGTCCCTGGGAGGGTTTTGTGCCAAAGCTGCCCAGCCCGCTGGGCTTGGAAGTGTCCAGCCAGGTGGGTTAATGCCCCTCTCCAGCCGCAGGCCCGGCTGGAGGCCACCGAGGCTCGGCTGCGGAGGTCAGAGCAGAAGCACAGCGTCGACCTGGAGGAAGCCCTCGGCCGGCTAGAGGCTGCCGAGCAGAGGTGAGGCCAGGCAGGCAGGGCAGTGGGGCAGCAGGGAGCTCGGCCGTCACTGCGCAGCGGACGCCACTGTGCCGTCGGGCTGTTGACACCTCTTCCCAGGTGGCTCCAGGGCGGGGCAGCGCGGGGCGGAGCAGCACAGGGAGGGGCAGCACGGGGAGGGGCAGCACGGGAAGCAGCACGAGGAGGGGCAGCACGGGGAGGAGGAGCACGGGGAGGGGCAGCACGGGGAGGAGCACGAGGAGGGGCAGCACGGGGAGGAGCAGCACGGGGAGGGGCAGCACGGGGAGGGGCAGCACGGGGAGGAGCACAGGGAGGGGCAGCACGGGGAGGAGGAGCACGGGGAGGGGCAGCACGGGGAGGGGCAGCACGGGGAGGAGGAGCACGAGGAGGGGCAGCACGGGGAGGGGCAGCACGGGGAGGAGCAGCACGGGGAGGGGCAGCACGGGGAGGGGCAGCACGGGGAGGAGGAGCACGGAGAGGAGCAGCACGGGGCGGGGCAGCACGGGGAGGGGCAGCACGGGGAGGGGCAGCACGGGGAGGGGCAGCACGGGGAGGAGGAGCACGGGGAGGGGCAGCATGGGGAGGAGGAGCACGGGGAGGAGGAGCATGGGGAGGAGCACGAGGAGGGGCAGCACGGGGAGGGACAGCACGGGGAGGAGGACCACCCCAAGGGCCTCAGGCGAGAGTGCAGGTCCCACAGGTCATGGGGCCTCCCTGGCCCTCTGCGCCCTCGTGTGTCACCCCAGGCCCCCACCGCCTGCTGAGGCCGGGGCTCTGGCCTGAACTCCAGGAAGGCCGCCTGAGCTGCTCCTGGCCCTCGGCTGGCCTGGCCAATCCTGGGGGGCCCGAGGGTTCTCCCCTCAGTCCCAGTCCACTTCACACTCTGGCCCTGACTCCCAGGCCCCTTTGGCTTCAAGCCGCTCTGATTTCATGATCGGGCTTACTTGTGCACCGTTGGTAAGTGTGTGTCATACCCCAGCGCCCCCGGAAGTAGCCCCAAGCCCCAGGACACGGCCGCGGAAGGGAAGGGCATCTCTCCACGTTCCCTGCAGGGCGGCCAGCGGGAGGGATGAGCCCCCACTCCACGGCCAGCTCTGTCTCCA
This sequence comes from Pseudorca crassidens, assembly GCF_039906515.1. NCBI lineage: Eukaryota > Metazoa > Chordata > Mammalia > Artiodactyla > Delphinidae > Pseudorca > Pseudorca crassidens. The sequence goes on along the minus strand of NC_090301.1, from coordinate 926,649 downwards.
GACCTGGGGGAGGTTAAGCCATTTGTGGAAGACTTCCCGGCCTTGGTTCATCCTCAGGGACTCTGGATAAGGAAGAAAAGTGCTGAGAAGCATTTTGAAAACCAGTTTTGGAGCAGGGGGGTGGAGGGTGTTGGTAAATAAGCCAGGAGAAGGCTGATGCCCACAGAGCAGACAGGAGCAGAGGAAGTCCCTGTGGCCGCGCGGCTAGCCTGGAGGTGCGGGCTCCAGAGGGTTTGGGGTCCCTGACTGCAGCCACATGCAGACCTGCCCTGGGTGGAGAGAGACCCCCACGGTCCCAGAGGAGCTGCCCCCTCCACGGGGCAGGCCTGACTCCCTCTGCCCCCGCCCTGCGCGGCAGGGTACCTTCCCAGCCCTGGTACCCTCGGCCAGGCTCCCAAGCCCTAAGCCTCTTGATGGTCTCCCAGCCCCTGGAGTTAGGAGCCAGCCACAGTTGTGTGGCAGAGCCAGCGGAGCCCAGAGGGGCGGAAGGTGGGGAGAGCAAGCGAGTCAGGGCAGGAGGGGGCGTGCCGGGCTGGCACCCAGAGGCTGGCCCCCGTTGGCGGGGCCACTGAGGACCGCTGCAGGTGGCCAGTGCCTCTTAGGGGCAGTCTGGGCACTGCACAGTCGAGCTGGGGTCGTCTGGGCCCAGGAGGTTCGGGGCCCGGCTGTCTGAGCATGTCTGTAGGGAGAGGCCACCCGCCCATGGCCACGCCGCTCCGTCCCTACCCGTACAGGAGCACCGGCCTCTCCCAGGTGAACACCCTCCTGCGGGAGCAGCTAGGACACATGAAGAAGGCCAACGACAGACTGGCCGAGGAGCTGGCGGGGACGACGCACAGCGTGCTCCTCCTGCGGGCTGAGCTGGAGCTGCGGGAGAGGCAGCGCTGGACCCAGAGAGAGGTGCTCCCCGGCTCTCGCCCGTGGGCAGGGGCATGCCTGGTCTGGTTCCCGTGGCCGGGGTCGGGGTGGGGGGCAGGAACAGGGAAACGGAGAGCTGGCTTCTGCCACGGCCCCTTCTGGGGGCAAGGCCCCTGGCCTCCCGCCACACCATGTCCCCCACTCGGCTTGGCCACGTTAGTCTGCAGGGTGGGGGACACTGCGTGGGAAGACCCCCGCTTTGAGAGAAGGACGCCTGGCTGGGCTTGGAAAATAGAGTGAGGGCCGAGCCCTGGTTCTGGCGTGGCCGAGCTGCTCTAGAGAGAAGAGTCTCTGCAGGCCCAACTCAGGGTCAGACACAGGAGCCTGGGCCGCACCACAACCCCCCACTCCCTGGCCAGCCCAGCAGGGCCCACGCAGCCTCTTCTGAAACCCGCAGCCCTGGGGCACGGGGTCACGGCACGGGGCTCCAGGCCTCAGCCTTGCTGGGGGGAGATACTGTGTTGACCATCCCGGGCTGGTCACCGGGGCAGGACGTCCAGCTTGAGGTAGGGGACATATTTGAGACGGGTCACCCCACGCCTCTGCCTGTCCACATCCCCGCTGGGCTTGCAACCTCTGCTCCGATCGTCCCTGGATGTCCCCACGGACCTCCCGGCGTCTGCCACGGGCCCCATGGGCAGGATTTCTCCCCAGACGTGGCAGGAGCAGAGGCCGAGCTGGTCCCCGGGTGCCTGGGCCTCAGGCTGACCCTGCACAGGTGTCCCTCGGACAAGCCCATCTCAGAGGGGCCGTCTCGGCACTGCCCACACGGATCGGGCGGGGTGGGAGGCCCAACCCCACTGTGTGGACAGGGCTCCTCCTGCTGGACAGCTGCTCCAGTCAGAAGCCGAGCGGCCCCTCCTGCTGCAGCCACCCCTGCACGGGGACGGGACGCCAAGAGGGAATATGCGCTTGTCATCACAGGGTGGTCGTCGATGGCCGGGCTCCCACGTGGGGTTGGGGAGACGTGGGAGACACATCACGCCCCCGCCTTGGCCACTAGGGAAACAAATGCCCTGGAGACGGGCCTCGCGTCCAGTTTGGCACTGGTTTATCGAGGGTCTTTATTCCCCCTTGGCCGCTGGCCGGCGGCTCTTCCTCTCAGCGCCTTAGAGACCCCCGTCCTCTGTCTGCTGGCCCGCCACGGAGGCCGTCGTCCTCTTGCCGTGGCCGCTGTGAGCGGCCGCTCTCTGTGACTGCATCCTGCCAGCTTCCCGCCAGCTTCCCGCCGCAGACGCGCGGGTTTCTTTGTGTTTATCCTGCTGAGGACTCATCAGATGCCGCGCTCCCCTTGTCCTTGGCAAGCAGCCGTCACCTCCTTCAGTGTCACCCGCGTCCCGCTCTCCCCTGTCCTCTCCCGCCCCGTGGACCTTACCCATCCCCGTGCTCCCTCCCACGCTTCTTAACCTCCCAGACTTTCCTCCCTTCTTCCCCCTGGTCTACGTGGTAGATAGAAGGTAGAATCTGCCCTCCTGGTCATCAGTTTGCTCCTCTGGGGTCCAACCGCCCTTAAACCTGCCTGTTAGGCTTGAATCCTAAACGTGGCGTTTCTCAGCTTTAGCAATTCTGACGTTATTCTGGATATTTTCCAGCTATCTCACTCTTAACTGGTACTTTCAAGCCTCTCGTGTGTTTGCTGATGCATATTAGGAAACAGTTATTTTGTAGTCTGGGTCTGACGTTCTAACATCTGAACTTCTTCAAGGTGTGAGTCTATTGTTTCTGCTAGGTCGTGGTCATGGTGCTGTGTTTCCTTGTGTCTTTGGTGGTTTTTAAAAAAAATTTTTACCTAAGACCTGCATGTTATCCTTGGGACTCTGAAAATTGTTTGAAACCTGGAATGAACGTGGTGTGCTCCAGAAAGGACTGCCATTTGCTTAGGTCGGGTTCTCAGGGGCTCTGACGACCTTTGGACCACATTGAAGTAAATTTTCAGCTTTATTGTTTTTTTTAAACCACCCAGGTTTTGTGAATCCAGGCTGAAAACTGCACCAAGGCTAACTTGTGGTTCCAAAACCACAGGGAGATTTTTTCCTTACTGTCTTGGTCCCTCCAGGCCACTGTAGCAGAAATACCCCAGCCTGGGGGCTTGTCCACAGACATTTACTTCTCACAGCTCTGGAGCCTAGAAGTCCAAGATCAAAGCGCCAGGTCCTTCGTCTGGTGAAGAGCGCTTCCTGGTCACAGACGATACCTCCTGGCTGTAAGCTCACATGGCAGAAGGGACTGGATCCTCGTGGGGCCTCTTTTATAAGGACACTAACACCAATCCTGAAGGTGGAACTGGAAAGCCCCACCTCCAAATACCATCACGTTGGGGATTAGGTTCCAACATGTGAATTGTGGGGGACACTGCACCTCTTTACAGCGCCCTGCAGGCAGGTGTGTGTGTGCATGTGTGTGTGCGTGTGTGTGTGTGTGCGTGTGCACGCTTGTTCACTGTCCACGGCACCTCGTTATAGCACCCTGCAAGCAGCTGTGTACGTGCGCGTTTGCGTGTGTGTGCGTGCGCACGTGTGTGCTGATTCGCCCATCTCTAGCACACCTTACTTGGAGTGCAGCTTGGGGGATCACGTCCACATGTGAGCAGACTCCCCCTTGGGTGGACCTTAAGCTTTCCTCTCTGTCCCCAGAGCCCCTGTGGTCAAGGAAACGTGTTCAAGTTACTGTTTGGCGAGCCCCCTAGAGTCCCTGACTTTCCTGGTTCCTGGCTTGCGTGTCCCTTACCATACCGGCCGCCCAGCCTTGCGTTCAAGAAGTCGTAAAGTGTGGAATCCCAAGTATTCCAGTGTCTTAGTGGGCAGGCGGGACAGGAGTCGCTCTTCGTGTCAGCAGGAGGGATGTCTAATCCCTGCTCTTTGATGGTCACGGTTGGGGGGTGGGGTGCAAGCATACACAAGGCTCTGGCACCAGGCGCAAAGGGCGTTCCCTACACAAGGTACACAGCAGGTGTTTCTGGGCTCGATGGGGGGCACCTCAGATGGGGGCTCAGGGGAGGCGATCGGCAAAGGCTTCACGAAGTAGCAGGTGAGCGTGTGGGTCCGGAGCTGGAGGACCGGCAGGACGTGAAAGTGCTTTGTTTGAAGCAACATTGAAAAGCCGCGGGTGGGGCTGTACCAGGCAGGAGGGGCCCTGGGAGCACCGGAAAGCACTGGGCGTGGTGGTGAGCCCCCCGGGGGGCCCTGGAGGTCAGTGTTCAGGACACAGCCCAGTGCAGGGGCTGGGACGGTGGTGGGGAGACTCAGGACCTTCTGGCCTTCGGCTAGTTCCCTGCAAGGCTGGCGCCGCTGACCGCACGTGACCCCATCCCACTCCTGCCCCCAACTCTCCACCCCGTCCCCTCCCCGTTCACAGCCCAGCGCTGGGCTCTCGCTGCACCTTACAACCTTGTTCACTCCGCCTGTTCTCAGGGTGGCTCCCCCACCCCTACCACTGCATGGGCTCCTACTGGCAGAGGCTTCTGCCTCCCTGCCACCTTGAAGGGCCAGGCCCCACTCCCGACGTCCTAGGGGCCCTCCGAGAGTAAGCGCTGCTCTCTAGGTCCTGGAGAAGGCAAGGTCTGTTTCCTTGTGTCGTGCTCCCAACCCCCCAGCTGGAGGGCGGGAGCTGAGTGCCGCCCACGGCCCCACTGGGGGAACCAGGCTGAGTGGGTCCTGGTTCTGGACCTGGGAGTGGTCCCCTCCCCAGGTCCTTTGGGGAGGGGAGCAAAGCGCTGCCCCCGGGGACGGGGGCGAGTTGCATTGCTCAGGAAGGTAAGCCAGTGGGGTAGGCGCCGCATGCAGGAGGGTAGTGATGAGGGGCTGCACTCCGCCTGCCTGGAGCCGGAGGACCGGATTGTGGGGCGGGTGAATGGGGCCGCAGGGCTCCCCTCACCCCTCAGCGCCTGGCCTCCGCCTGCAGTGGACGCAAGCCTCTTGCTTTCAGACCCAGCGTACTTGCGCGGTGGGACACCAGGATGTCCTCCTCCTGCAGAGACAGGTCACAGCCCTCCGTGGACACCTGGCTGAGCTGCGTGCAGCCACCGAGAGGTGCGTGCCAGCCACCCTGCCCACACAGCCAGGCGTGGGCGCCATCAGGGTCGGGGAGAAGGGCACCTGAGGCCCAGGCATCGGGCCCACCACACTCCTCCCACGGGGGGCCCGATGGGAGTGGTGGAGACGGCAGCAGAGGTGGGCAGTGGACGAGATGGACGGATGGACAGAGTGAGGCAGGCAAGGGTGCAGGGGAGAGAAGAGAGGCAGGCCAGCTAGGGAGATGCAGCGCCAGGGGCCGGATCCACCCGCAGGGACTCTGGCTTCCCCCCTGCCCTTGCCGAGAACCTCCAACGGTCCACCCTGGGCCCCTGAGGCTCAGAGGGTGGAAGTGCTGCTCAAGGTGGACAGCCTGTCCTGTCCGGCCTGGCCCATTCCCCGCTTACCCCCGCCCCTCCGAGATGCCACCCGGCGGGGCCTCCCCTGAGGACGGCACGGGAGGGGTCTGCCGCAGGCCTGTCACCAGACCCTGCCCCTGCCGCCCAGCGTGGAGCCTCCAGGCCGAGCCACAGGCAGCCCCGAGGCTCAGCGGAGTGCCGCCCTTGTCTCCCAGGGGCCTCGCTGACATGCGAGTGGACGCGGCCAGGACGGCCCAGCGCCTGCACACGGCCTGCCTGAACCTCGGCTCCAACCTGCGGCTGACGGCCAGCCGCACAGCCAGCGCCCTGGAGCAGCAGCTGCAGGACAAGGTGCGGGAGATGCTGCAGCTGCAGGGTCGCTGGGACGCCGAGAAGGTGGCACTCCAGGCCAGGTGGGTGCAGGAGGTCAGGGGTGGGGGGCGGGGGCGGGTTGCCACGCCCACCCATCTGCCCTGCGGCCGCGGGTCTGGGACTTTGCTCACATGCAGTTGTAACTCCTGATTTCACCCCACACCCTGACACCGGGGCACTTGCCCTGAAGCCGCCCACGGCTCATAATCGCCACCTCGTGGCAAAGGCAGGAGGGTCCAGTTCTCCTTACCCACCATGCCCTGGAGGCAGCGCTAGCGCCCTGCGGCTGGGCGCGTCTCTGTGGACACTGCCCCCATGGCTGCTTCCAGAAGTGGAATTTTCAGACCTAAAAGGCCTATCCTTTCAGGGGTGGGCGCCTGTTTTGAGGGCCCCCAGAGGGGCCGGGGTCCACCCCCGGTTATCGTGGGAGGTTCTGGACACGGAACTCACGTGTGGTGCTCGAAGGTCTTGTGAGGACAGCTTCTGCAGGAAGCAGGAGGCAGCTCCTAACGCTGCCACGGGCCTCTGTTCCACGGGACCTGGGGCTCACGGGGTCACGAACGCCCTCGGAGTCAGCGAGTCCAACACACTGGAGCCGGCCCGGAGGAGAGCCGCGGCGGGCCCGGGGGCACGGGCGGTCTAGCGCAGCCCGAGGGTTCAGCGCCCGGGGCCTGAGCCGAGGGCTCTGGGCCCACGGGAAGGGAGGCCCGGGTGCTGGGGGGCAGCCAGGGGCCTTTGAGAAGAAGGCGGTCCCGGGAAGGAAAGACAATGACACCATTAGACTTACGGTGGCAGAGGAGTTCCAGGCAGAGGAACCAGCCGGGACAAAAGCCCAGAGGTGAGCACGGCACCTGCCACACCCCAAAGACAGAGCAGGGCCTTGGGAAGCCACGCTGTGGGGCTGGAGAGCTGAGTCAGGGTCAGAGCGGGGGCCCTGAGTGCTGCACTCGGGCTCTGCGCTCTACCCTGAGACAGCGGGAGCCACTGCAGGTTCTAGAGCAGAAGACAGGCGTCTGACTGGAGCGGGACTAAGGTCCACGCAGGCAGAGGCGGCCGAAGCCAGCAGGCAGGCCACACCCCAGGAGGTGGCCGACGGGGCCGGGGGGTTCCAGGGCCCGCCGGTGCCCCAGCCTCTGTTCTGTGCACTGACGACCCCACCCCGACTTCTCTCCAGACTCTGGGAGCAGACGTTGCTGGTGCGGAAGCTCACAGAGCAGAACGCGGACAAGGAGGAAACCATCTCCTCTCTCAGAACGGAGGTTCAGGAACTGGTGCGTGGCACTGGGAGAGGGGCGGCTCGCGGTGGGGGAACCCGGGCCCGCTGAGCAGCCTCCCCCCCCCCGCCAGCAGGAGTCCCGTCACAGTGGAGGCCGGCCGGCCCCGGGAGACTTGAGGGCTGAGGTGGAATCCCTGCAGCTCACCTCGGACAGCATCACAAAGGTGCGGGCCCGTCCCGGGTCCTTCCCGCGTGGAGCAGCGGAGGGGCTGCAGGGTCCTGGTGCTTCGAGCAGGCCCGGGAGATGCTCTGGAAGGACCCGTCCGACCTCAGCCCTGCGCTCTCTCCCCTCTACCCCTTCCTCCCTGCGCCCTGAAGGTGGCGAAGGCAGACGCGGGGTGCCCGGAGCCAGCCTGGAGCGGCAGCACCGAAGGCCAGGAGGCGCGGGGCCAACCAAGGAGCCCCCCACGGGCCGCGTCCCCCCCACGGGCCGCGTCCCCGCCACGGGCGTGCTCCCCGGCCGCCCTGGACCCTGCGCTGCGGGCTGTGCAGGTGGTCATTGAGAGGCGGCGGCTACGGGAGCAGGTGGGCGGCCACAGAGGCAACGCTGTGCCCCGTCCCCACCGGAGCAAAGCCACAAGGCCCACCAGGCGCCTGCCCCTGGACCCCACACCCCGGCAGGGTCTCCGGTCTGAAGTGCATCCTTTCTCGGGCAGTCGGGAGCCCCGCTGGCTTCTGTGGTCGAAGGCCTGGCCAGGCCACGGGGCTCACGCCACGCTCCCACTCGCGGGCAGGAGCTGCGCCGGCGGCTGGAGTCCTCCGAGGCAGCGGCCGCCGGGCTCCACGAGCAGCTGTCCGAGAGCCAGCGGGAGCTGCGGGCCTCGCGGAGGCTCCTGCAGGAGCTGAGGCAGGAGCAGGCCCGGGAGCGCCAGGACCTCCTGGGCAAGCTGGAGGCGAAGCGCTGCCGGGAGTCCAGCAAGCTCCGGGGAAGGTGAGGCTGGAGGGCTGGGCTCACCTTCTCCACGATGCCCCCCGCAGGAGAAGTGAGGGCCATCTCCCGGACAGGAAGTACTCCTGGCCCGAAGGCTGCCTCCTCGCCCCTTCACCCCCCAGCCCCTGCCTGCACTGAGCACAGCCCCTCTTCCCTCGTCTGGGCCCGTCTGGGCTGTGTCTCCCCAGGACTCACCCTCCCAAAGCCCAGGCTGAGCACGTGCCTGCCCCTTGGCCTGCATCCCAGGCTCCCGGCCGCCCGGCCCATTTCCACACTCCCCTCCTGGGAGCAGGCTGTGCTCTCTCCCACCTCCCCGCTGGCAGCCAGGACTCCTCCGGGGGTCGTACCCAGCCTTCACAGGTGGTCCATAAAACCCCAACTCTGGCCCCATCTGCTGGGGTGGCCCAGCGTGCCCTCCTGGCGTGTCCTGCGGCTCTGCTGTTCCGTGGTGCAGTCGGCCGTGAGGCTGTCTGGATTCTTCTGTGCACGTCTTACTGCCCTGGGGCTGGTGGGGGTGAAGGACCTGGAACGAGAATCCCCCAGGATTTATAGTCCTGAGTGAGAGGCTCGGTGGGCCTTCCCAAATCCACACACTGCCCGAGCCGGGAGATGGGGCGGGGAGTGGGCTGGCGGCCCAGGAAGGCTTCCTGCAGGAGGGAGCGACGCAGGGGCAGACAGGACCACCTCCTGTGCTTCCCCTCGCTCACCCCGGGGGCTGGGACTGCAGGTCCCTCGGGGCCGCCCCTTCTCCGGGTGTCCTGACAGCGCACTTGGTTCTGAGACAGGAGGTCCAAAGAAAAAATTCATCCCGGTCCCGCTCTGGAGAAACACACGGGAGATGGGCAAAGAGATGGGAGCAGGCGGGTTCAGCCTGGCACAGGGGCCCGGGAGCGGAGGAGCCAGCGGGGGCCCCCGGGGGGCGGGAAGAGCTTTGCCAGGGGGAGACAGGAGCAGGTGTGGGGCGCAAAGCAAGGCAGGCGGGGCCCCCTCACCACGCCAAGGAGCAGAGGTCACAGGGGCCGCGGGGGAGCCGTTGGCAGCGACGCCGCCCTCACAGCCGTGGCTTTGGCAGGGCTGATCTGGCTGCAGCGTCCTAGGGCCAGGGGGGTGGAGGGCAGGCTGGAGCGGCCCCTCAGCACCGGGGAAGGAGGGGCTGAATCCCAGGGACATTTGGGAAATGGGGCCTCAGGACTCGGTGCTTCAGAGCACGGCCGGGAGAGAGCTGCTGAGACTGCAGCCCTGGCTGGTGGGTGACCGGCAGAGGGGACCTGGCCGGGGCGACGGGGGCGGGTCAGCAGCGAGCACAGCTTTGACAAGGCTCAGCAGTCAGGGGAGGTCAGCAGCGCAAGCAGACCTGGAGCTGTGGGGTTCCCGTCGGGCAGGCGCCCCTCTTCCCCGCTGGGTTCTGCAGGTGCAGAGGCCGAGGGCAGGGACACCCCGGGCGCAAGGCCCTCCAGGGCTTTTGGATCCCTGGGGTCCCCTCCCCGCTGCACGCCCGGGACCCCCGGCTTCTCCTCCCCTGCTCCCAGAGAGGAGGCAGCTCGGGAGGGGCGTGGAGGAGCTGAGGGGGAGATGGATGTTTCCGACAGGGAGCGGCAGAGTCCGGAGGCCAGGCGCGCGGGGCTGCAGAGAAGCCTCCTGCGGGGGGCGGGGCAGAAGGCGGAGCTGGTGAAGCAGGGCCTGCAGGGCCGGAGGGAGCTGGACGGCAGGGGCGCCGCGCCGCCACCAGCGGGCTGTCCTGTCCCCTCTGGGCCCCGCGTCCTCAGCTGCTGATGCGACCTCTTCTGCACCAGCCTCGTCTCAGGGGTCGGGGTGCCTAGCGAGACAGCAGGCCCCGCCCACGGCGGCCGGCCCCCACCGCCACCCAGACACCCACTCCAAGCCCGGCCCAGCGCCACCCCGGGGCAAATCCACCACCCTGGGCCCAGCCGAGATGGGTGCCCCAGCGTGTGTGCCGCGCTGCTCACCCAGGCGTGTGGGCCAGGCCTCTGCTGACAGTGCCACCTCCAGCCAGAAAGGGCTCAGCGGTTCCTGGCCTGCAGGGCGAGCCGCGCTCCTCTGGGGCCCCTGGGCTTGGAGGGAGCTGCCCTGCCTGCCGGCCCCCGTCTCGCCCTGAGGTGACCTAGCGCCCTCTGGTTTCCGGGTCTCAGTCAAGGGCGCCTGGAGCAGCTGGAGGAGAAGGTCTCGGGGCTCAAGAAGGAGCTGGTGTCGGCCCAGGAGGTGCTGAACACAGCACGGCTGCAGAGGGACGTCCTGCAGAGTGAGGCGGAGGTTCTGCGCAGGGCCCTGGCCCAGGTACGACTTCTACTCCTCTCTCCCCGCTGCCTGGGCCCTCAGGCCATCCCCAGAGCCCCCAAACTCAGCGGCGGCCTCCTGGGTCCCTGGCCAGTGGGCACCGGCCCACCTGCGCTGGGCACACCTTCTCTCAGGGTGCCCCCTCCCTCGGTCGCCCTGTCACCTCTCCTGGCTGCAGCCTTGTACCCGGGGGCCACCGTCTGCCCCAGAGGCCTCACCACCGTGGGCCCCCTTCCACCAGGCCCCACCCAGAGCGCCGGCTCACACACCTCCGTGATGCGGGGCTCACTCCCTCCCCGGCGCTAACAGCTCTGCCCAGCGGAAGCTCTGCCCATGAACCTGAAAGTCCCTCCCTGGCTTCCCCGCTGGGGTGCCCTCTGCCCTCCCTCCACCCCCCAGGCCGAGTCCAGCAAAACCAACCTGGAACTGCTCGTGTGCCAGCTCAAGGCGGAGGGGGTGGAGCAGAGACACTCCCTGGCTGACATGGCTGCCCTGATGGCGGGGCTGGCTCGGGACAAAGGCTCCCTGAGCCACCTGGTCCTGCAGGTGAGACAAGGGCCCAGGGGGACGGACCCTGCCTGAGCCTCGCTTCCCCAGCGTGGCTGTGAGTTCCTGCCCCCACCCTGCTCCCCTGAGCTCAGGGCCCTCCCTTCACCCGTGCTCTCCCCGCCTTCTCCCCTCCTGGACTTGGGGGCTGAGGGTGTGGGGGCGGGGCCTGCACATGGGCCCCTCCCTGCCTCTCTGGCGGCAGCTGGAGCAGGTGGGCCAGGTGAGGGGTCCGCGGGGCCCCGGGCCCCCAGGCCCACCCAGCAGGACCACCGCTGCCTCTGGGGCAGCCGGGCACACGGCACCTTTGGAAGTCACGCTGGTTCAGGATGCATGTCAGCACCAGCGCTTTCTAACTGCAATGCTGCCTGACGTGGCTGATTCGAAGCCGTCTCCGCAGGGCTGGGAGGCGGGGAACGGGGGAGGGACACACAAAGAAGGACCTTTACATCAGGCCTGTCCCCAACATCCGGGGGCTGGGTTCTCCGCTGGTCAGAGGGTCGAAGGCCTCGGGCCCACTGATGCTCACAAGCTCGGGGGGAAGGCTTCACTCCTCCTCCGTTGTCTTGTTTCTCTCCTTCCTGGACCACATCCACACAAAAGAGCTGCCCCGTCACTCACTCGCTCTTGCATTCCTGCGTTCATTCCCAAATCTGCTGACATGGATCTTCCATGGAGGAGGTCAGACTCCCTGGGACGAGACACTGCAGCACCTTTGCTTTCTCCTGACATCAGCCTTGTCGGTCCACATGGAAACCCTGTCTCTGCAGCGTCTCCGGCCCCCAGTGGCATTCAGACTTCATGGTCTGTCACCTTTGGGACTCAGTCCAGCCTCTTTCTGTTTCTCAGACTGTCCTAGCCTTTTTGGGGTCATCTTTTCCTCTTTTTTTAGTCAGAGGGTGACTACACTCAGTAAGCCAGTGCACAGTTTTTGACAGTTGTAAGCAAAGTGTCTCCACCAGCCCAGCAGGCTCCCTCCTGTCACGGCCACCCAGGTGGCCTCTGCCCTGACCTGTTTTAGACCTTGCTGTAAATGGAGCCATGGGGCATAGACTCTTTTGAGCCCGGCTTCTCTCCCTCAACATGACGTCTTTGAGAGCCATCCCTGTTCTTTGGTGTATCAAGAGCTCCTTCCTTTTGACTGCATAGTAATATTCTATCATTCGGATAAACCACGCTTGCTTATCCATTCACCCGCTGCTGGACTTCTGGGTTCTTTCCATTTGGGGAGTGGACAAGACTGCGATGAGCATTCATGGTCAAGTCACGTGTGGATGTTCTCATTTCTCTCGAGTAAATACATAGGTGTGCAATTGTGGAGTCACTGGGTAGGTGTGTGTTGAACTTTATAAGAAACCGGCAAGCGGTCTTCCAAAGTGGTTCTATCATTTTACTCACCAGCAGCGTGGGAGGCTTCCAGCCGCTCCTCTGCCTCGTCAACATTTGGCATCATCCGTCTTTACTTTTTAGCTATTCTGTGTGTGTGAAGTGATACGCCATTGTGGTTTTAATTGGCATTTTCTGATAACAGATGGCATTAAGCACATTTTCATGTGCTTCCTAAATATTCATATACCTTATTTTGTCAGATATCTATTCAAGTCTATTGCCTATTTTTATTGGGTTTTCATATTTCGGTTATGGATATGTAGGAGTTCGTATATCTTGGATAAAAGTACTTTGCCAGACAGATGTACTCACGTTTCTGTGACTCGCCTATACATTTTCTTTTTTTTTTTGGTGGGGGTGGTACGCGGGCCTCTCAGTGTTGTGGCCTCTCCCGTTGCGGAGCACAGGCTCCGGACGCGCAGGCTCAGCGGCCGTGGCTCATGGGCCCAGCCGCTCCGCAATATGTGGGATCTTCCCAGCCCGGGGCATGAGCCTGTGTCCCCTGCATCGGCAGGCGGACTCTCAACCACTGCGCCACCAGGGAATCCCTTTTTTTTTTTTTTTTAAATATACATTTTCTTAATGGTATTTTTGATGGACAGAAAAGTTTAACTTTGGCAAAATTCAGTTTACCAAGTTTTAAAAAAATTTATGGTTAGTGTTTTCTAGGGGCTGTCTGAAAAATTTTTGCCTAGCCCAAGGACGAGACAATATCCTGCTCTGTTTTCATCTAGCTCTTAGGTCTATGATCCATTACAAGTTGATTTTTCTGTACAGCAGTGGTTCTCAAAGTGTGTTCCTCAGACCAGCAGCATTCGTATCTCTTGAGAACTTGTTTAAAATGCAAATTCTCAGCTGCCCTCCCCAAACCTACTGAATCTGAAACTCTGTGGGTGGGGCCCAGAAATCTGGATTTTAATTATCCCTCCCAGTGACGCTGATGCACATTACGGTGTGAGAACCACAGGTGTGTGGTATGAAATAGGAACTGAAGTCAGGTGTGTGGTATGAATAGGAACTGAAGTCCATTATTTTTCATACTAATATCCAGTTGTCCCAGCACCAATTTTCAAAAAGACTTTCCTTTTCTCCTTGAATTATCTTGGCAACTTGTTGAAAATAAATCGATCATACATGTGCATATATGTGCCCAGATCATATTGTTGATCTGTGCAAACTGATCTATGTGTTCATCCTTTCACCAAAACTGCACTGTCTTCATTCCTGTAGCTTTTTTTTTTTTTTTTTTTTTTTTTTTTTGCGGTACGCGGGCCTCTCACTGCTGTGGCCTCTCCCGTTGCAGAGCACAGGCTCCGGACGCGCAGGCTCAGCGGCCATGGCTCACGGGCCCAGCCGCTCCGCGGCACGTGGGATCCTCCCGGACCGGGGCACGAACCCGTGTCCCCTGCATCGGCAGGCGGACTCCCAACCACTGCGCCACCAGGGAAGCCCCCTGTAGCTTTTTAATGTCTTGAAATTAAGTAATGTGAGTGTCCCCGTCTTATCCTTCTTTTCAAGGTTGTTTGGCTGTTCTCAAACCTCTGCATATTCATATACATTTTAGGGTTAGATTGTCAATTTCTATACCCAAAAAAGCCTGGTAGAACCTTGACTGGGATTGTGTTGAATTTATAGATCAATTTGAGAAGACTGGACATCTTAACTGTATCTAGTTGTCCCTCCATGAACATGGTATATCTCTCCATTTTTTTCTTTACTTAATTCCTCTCAGCTGTGTTTTGTAGTTTTCAGTGTAGAGGTCTTGCACGTCTTTGATTAAATTAATTCCTAGTTTTGATATTGTGCCTTGCTGTTTTAATTTCATTTTCCTATGTCCATTACTAGTATATAGAAATATAATCTCGTTGATTAACTTTCAGTCATGCAACCTTGACAAATTCATTGATAAGCGCCAGGGTTTTACATGTACATAATCATGTTATCTGTGAATAACAACAGTTTTACTTCCTTTCTGATCTCAGTGACTTTTATCTCATCTTCTCTTAATTCACTGGCTAAAGACCTACAGAACAAAATTGAAAAGAAGTAGTGAGAGTGGCCATCCTCCTACCAAACTCAACTACGAGGAAAGAATTCAATATTTCACCATGAAGTGTGATGTTATCTATAGGCTTTTCATAGGTGCCTCTTATCGGATTGAGGAAGCTCTCTTTTATTCCTAGCATGCTGAGATTTTTTTTTTTAATTATGAATGGGTTTTGAATTCTGTTAAATGTGTTCCCTGAATGAATTAAGATGATCATGCCATCATTCTTATTCTGTTAATACAGCTAATTATATTGGTTTATTTTTTAATGTTAAAACAACCTTGCATACCTGAGATAAACAATTTCATAATGTTTTTTAAGGATTTTGACATCCATATTCATGAGGAACATTAGTCTATAATTTTTTTTCTCATAATGTTTTTTGTCAGATTTGGAATGTGGGTTATGCTGGCCTCACAAAATAAGTTGGGAGGTGTTCCCTCCTCTTCTATGTCCTGAAAGTGTTTTAAAATTTCTGTTTCTTCCTTAAATGTTGGTAGAATTCACTAGTGAAATCATTTAAGTCTGGAGTTTTCTTTGTGAGAAAAGTTTTGATAAAAATTTAATTATTTATTAGATATAGGGCTATTCAGATTTCCTACTTGGTCTTGTGGCTGTTTCTTCTGCATTCTAATAATTTTGCCTGTTGTGTTTTTATTATCATTCAGTTCAAACTATTTTCTCATTCTCTGTGTGATTTCTTCTTTGACCCATGGATTATTTAGACATATATTACCTAATTTCCAAATGTGGGAATTTCCTAAGTATCTAATTATTATCAACATCTAATGTAATTCCAATAAGGTCAGAAAATATACTCCATATTATTTGAACAGATTTAAATGTATTGAAGCATGCTGTATGGCCCAGCATATTAGCTATTTTGTTGAACATTCCATGTTCATGTAAAAAGAATGTGTATTATGCCATTGTTGAGTGTAGTGCCTATAAATATCAGTTAAGTCAAGTTGCTTGATACTGTTGTTTAAGTCTTCTGTGTCCTTATGGGGTTTATTAGTTTGTTTGCTTTATTAGTTTGATATTTTTTTTGTCTACTTGTTCTATTAATGACATTTAAATCTCTATGATTGTGGAATTGTCTATTTCTATCTTTAGTTCTGTCTACTTTTGCTTCATATATTTTGAATTCCTATTTTTAGGAGCACACAAATTAGTATTTTATGTCTTCATGCTGAACTGACTTTTTATCTTTATAAAATGTCCCCTCTTATCTTTGGTAACATTTGTTTTCTTGGCATCTAATTTTCCTGATATTGATATAGCCACACCAACTTTCTTTACTTACTGTTTCCATGTTATATCCTTTCCATACATTAACCTTCATTTTTCTATGTCTGTATATGTGAAGTGTGTCGGGTCTTGCTTCTGTATTTACTCTGACAATCTCTACCTTTCAACTGGAGTGTTTACATCGTTTACATGTAAGGTAACTGTTGATATGCTTGGTTCAAGTTCACCATCTAGGTGTTTGTTTTCTATTTATCTCATTTTTTTGTAAATTTTTACATTTTGCCTTTCCAGATTTCTTTTGGGTTATTTGCATATTTATTTAGTATTCCATTTTATGTTCTCTATTAACTTTTTAAAGCTATACTTCTTCTTGTTATTATTTTAGTGATTACTTTAAAATTACGGTATGCACAGTCTATATTAAAATAACATTATACTATTTCACAAACAATGTAAGATCGTGACAACAATATATTCCATTTATCCCTCCCATCCTTAGGGCTTGTTGCCATATATTTTATTTATACATATGTTGTTATAAGCTCTGTAATACATTATTAATATTTCTGCTTCAAATGGTCACTTCAACCACACGCACACACACGCACACACACGCGCACACACACGCACACACGCACACACACACGCGCGCACACACGCGCACACACGCACACACACAAGCACACACGCGCGCACACGCGCGCACACACAAGCACACACGCGCACACGCACACGCACAAGCTGTCTAGTGAAATTCTCCATCTTCTTGGATATGTTCTTGAACGCATTAATTATAACATGTTTCAGGTCTTTGTCTGATAACTGCAACATCTGGACCCCCAAATTGGGTCTATTTCTGTTGTCTTTTACCTCCTCGTTTTCAGTCCTTTGGCCTTATCTCCTGGTGCTTAATAATTTTTTATTGAATGACAGATTTTGAGGTTTTGTAGAGCTAATCTGAGGCTCTGGGTGATACAAGCTTCTTCCAAAGGGAATTTGCTTTTCATTTTAGGATATCAGAGTCAGAGCAGATCACCTTTACCCAGTCTTGGATTTAGCTGTTTTGTAACTGGTTTCAGTCTTTTTTGAAGAGTGAGCTACCTCGGGGTGTTGACCTCATGGAATGGCTCTCCTGTGCTCCTAACTAGGGCCCCCACCCTGAACTCTGGGTGTTTGTGTCTCAATTCTGAGATTGCCAGACGTCCTGCCTGACATTCTGGATGCTCCACTGCACTTTCTGGTCCTATTCATAATAGGACAGCACATGCTCTGAGGAGAGAAGAGATACTGAGTGGTGGTCTCACTCTTCTGTTTCCCTTTCCTCCAAGATCTTGGCTCCTTCAGACCCAGCTACCTTGACAGCTCTCTGAGGCCTTATACAGATTCCTGTGATAGGTTTTGTCTAGATTTTTGTGATGTTCTTGGTGGAGGTGTTAGTCTGCTACAATCTGTTCCTCTGTCACCTTCTTTGCATTTCTGTGCCATGTCTCCTGACCCCAGAAACTTGTGACCCAACAGAGGTTACCATTTAGATTGGCAGCTGGGTCCCACCTGGGGGTGCTCAGTTCAATAATTTCTCCATCATGGTGACAGGAGTGGAGGTCCCTCTGCTGTGAAAACACACATGCACCAGGGGTCCAATATGTCTCATAGCCACCCTCCTCCTCCACTCTTTCCTCCATGCCGTTCTGCATGAAACCACTTTTTCTGAAGTCCTTCTTTTCCCTGGAGAGGCCCCTCCTCACACTTCCACTCTCTCTGCTGGACTTTCCCCTCCCCCTCCCCTAGGTCACATGCAAGAAACAGGCCCTGGAGGAGCAGCTGGCCCAGAGCCTGCAAGACCAGGAGGCCCACATGGACGCGCTCCAGAGGGCCCTGCAGGAGAAGGAGGCTTTGTCTGAAGAGCGGGCCCAGCTGCTGGCCAAGCAGCAGGCCCTGGAGAGGCAGGGCCAGCTCACAGCTGAGGAGGCAGCTGACCTCAGGTACCTGGGGTCATGTGGCCTTGACCTCAGGGAGCCTGTGGTGTGGCAGGGATGGGCAGTCACTCAGCAACTGTAAGGCAGGGCAGGTATGTCTACATGGGAGAGAGGCTGTAAGGGAGGGGCAAACACAGTGCCCGTGGGGTCAGAGAGCACCTAGAAGAGGTGAATGCAGCGAGAGCCTTCCTAGAACAGTTTTCCTGAGAGAGATGGTTGCACTGGCCCACCTCAGACCAGCAGAAGAAAAGGTGTGGAACGTCCTGCTCATGGATCTGAGCAGTTCAGGGTACACACGGCTTCAGGCAAGGCTGGATCCAGGCGCTCCTGGTGCTCTCAACAGCCTGCCTTTCCGCCATCAGCGTGGCTCAACTCTAAGGAGACTTCATTCCCGGGCAGGCTCGGGGTGAGAGCTGGCCAGATGGCCAGCAGCCACGCCCAGCTCCTCCTCCAGCAGACACAGAGTGCCCTTCTCCCCACTGCCCACAGCCGTCTTGAGCCGCTTGACATCCTTGAGGAGATCCTGGGCGTCGCAGGGCTCCGACATGCAGGCTGGGGCCCCGTGACTACCCCTGGAGCCCGGGTGGTGGCAGCCCCAGGGAACCACGAGGCTGGGGGTGGGGGTGAACCCTGAAGACCATCGGGGCCACTTCCAGGACACCTGGAACAGACACTGCAGGCGAGAACAGGGTGCCCTGCCAGCTGTTGCCTGGTGAGCTGAGCTGGCCTGTGGCCTGTAAGGACATCCATAAGCTGGTGGCTTTCTGCACCTTGTGCCCTCCTCAGGAACATCGAAGTACTTTTGTAGAAAGAGTTCCTCCCGAAATTCCAGTACTGGGGGCCATGAGGAAACTTAGAGGCCCAGGTCCTCGAACTTCTTCACAGAAGACCTCTCCTCCCAAGGAAAGCATGGCCACAAGTTGGAGCAGGAAGCCCGAT
Source organism: Pseudorca crassidens (assembly GCF_039906515.1). Lineage (NCBI taxonomy): Eukaryota > Metazoa > Chordata > Mammalia > Artiodactyla > Delphinidae > Pseudorca > Pseudorca crassidens. The sequence goes on along the minus strand of NC_090301.1, from coordinate 908,339 downwards.
GAAGTCTCCTCCTGGTGGCTGGCAGCAGAGGGTCCCAAGACCCCACTCCTGGCCCCGTCCCAGGCCCCACCAGTGCTCAGAGGACAGGGAAGGGGGCCTCTTTCCTCCCGCCAGCATTTGCCGCCCAGAGCATGGGCCCTGGTCAGGGGACCCTCCCCCAGCCTCAGCACTGGGCCCAGGGCCTCTGTGCATGGAGGCCCTGCAGCTCCCAGACGGAGTCCCACACCCACTAAACAGCACTTCGCAGGGACCAGTCTGAGCTTCTGGTGACAGGGCGGCACGGGACATGGCTTGCTTCTCCTGATGACCGAGGAGCCCAGGTTTCAAGGTCCTCCGGCCCCCCGTCCCAGGCCCTGACAAGGCTGCGGTGCCGCGGACCTCTTTTAGTTCTCAGGCTCCAGCAGGATGGACTGGGGTCCCCACTTGTATCCCACGCACCCTTGCTGGTGGTGCCGGGCCTCCTTCCAGGAAGTGAGATGCTCCCGGGCTCTGGTGGAGGGACAGACTGGACACATCCTTAGAGTGTCCGGGACTGGCACAGGTCACTCCCCTCAGAGGGGCCCGGGTGGGCACAGAAAGCTGGGGAGAGCCGTCCAGACGTGGAGAGTGGGGAACATGTGAGGTGCTTAAGAGGGTGGGGACTGGAGGGGGGACGGGATATCAGAGGAGTGAGGTTCCTGGACCCTGCAGACACCAGGGCGCCCCGGAAGGTGCTGACAACACCCCACTCTGACACTGGCGGCAGAGGTGTGCAGGGGGCCCGAGGGAGACTGCGGCGGGGCCGGGACAGGCTGAGCAAGGTCCCCCATGGCCCGTGGCCCTCCCTGACCCACCGAGCCGTTTGGGGCTGCGCGTCGGCTGTCTGTGTCTTCATGTGGGCATCTGTGTTGAGTGTGGTGTGTCCTCGTTGGTTAGTTGGTTGGTTTTTTCACCGTACGTCACCCAGCACTGGACCGGGCACACGCTCGTTGGCTGGCTGGACTGATGGATTTGCTGTCAGAGACGCAGTCCGTGTCATCACCCGCCCCCGAAGCGGGTGCCGCTGTGAGTCACCTCGTGCACCCCAGGCACTTTCTGAAGGGCTGCGTCTGTGCCCAGACGCAGAGGCGGCTTCTTCACGCGGGGGAATCGTGCTGCACGAGTTCCGCTCTGAAGGCTGCTTCTCAGAGTGACTCTTTAAGAGAATGTCCTCATTGTCTTAGCAGCTAACGAGATGCCCCGTAGTTTCTGAAACATTCCAGCATTTCATGGCATCAAAGCTGAGTGTGATTGATGCCCCGTGTGGAGCTACGGGGAACGTCGCTGCGCTGCGCCATTGGTTCATGTGTATTTTCTGAAGAACCGACGCCTAGAAGTGGGATTGCTGTGGCCCAAAGACATGCACGCTTTACGTTCTGAAATTTCCCAGCCCCCCTCCCCCCAACCAGAGAAAGTCACCCTCACACCCTGCCAACACTAGATGTGATCGTTATTTTAAGCTTTTGCTAATGTGACATGTAATCGATTAACCATCATAGTTGTGATTAGAACCCCCTTGAGGACCAGTGAGTTTCTTACGTTTATTCCCCATGTGTGTTTTCTTTGTGAATACCGGTCACTGTTCTCATTGTTCTGTAGGATCAGACGCCTTCTGTCATTGATTGGCAGGAGCTCCTTGTATGTGACGGACATTCACCCTTTGCATATTTAGTGCAAATACTTTCTCCAAGTCTGTCCCTTGTTTTTTTTGTTTGTTTGTTTGTTTTTTGCGGTACACGGGCCTCTCACTGTTGTGGCCTCTCCGTTGCGGAGCACAGGCTCCGGACGCGCAGGCTCAGCAGCCATGGCTCACGGGCCCAGCCGCTCCGCGGCATGTGGGATCCTCCCGGACCGGGGCACGAACCCGCGTCCCCTGCATCGGCAGGCGGACTCCCAACCACGGCGCCACCAGGGAAGCCCTGTCCCTTGTCTTTTGACTTGGTTTGTGGAATCTTTTCTGCACAGAAGGTTCCGTCTCCCTCTCTTTAAGTGTATTCAGATCTGTTGGCCTCCTTATTTTTGTCTTGTGGCTTTTATGTCTTGCTTAAGATTATAAAACACCCTTCTGGATTTTTTCTACTATTTTTACAGTTCTGAGTCGCTTAGTTGTTGTCTATTTGTGTTGTTTTGCATTTTAGCTTTTTAGTCCACCTGGAACATGGTTTATGCAGGGTCCAGTTTGTTCTTAGATTTACGATGAACGAGCTGTCCCCCGTTTGCCTTCTGATTTACCATCCCACCCTGACGGGCACCGTCCTAGCAAATGGGCTCCACGCTGTCCCTCGTTGGCAGGATCCTCCGCCAGTCACGCCAGTGAGTGACTCGCCTGTTGTTTGGTGACTCTCTGCAGGGCCGAGAGGGACTCCCTGGAGAACAGCCTCTTTGAGGCCCAACAGCTGGCGTCACAGCTGCAGTCACGGCAGGAGCAGCTGGAGGGAGAGGCCCAGAGCGCAAGGCTGGCCCGGCAGGCCCTGCAAGGTGCTCCGCAGACAGGCCCCCTCGGCTCCTGTCCCCAGACCAGCCCCAGACGGACCCTTTAGATGAGCTCGTCCCCTGATGCTCTGCTCCCACTCCCCAGCCCCCAAAGGGGCCCAAACGCAGCCCAGAGCTCGTGTGTCTGAGTGACTTGTGCCACTATTCTCTGTGATGGGTGGGCACTGCTGCCGGCGCTGGCCCGAGGCTCAGAACGGGCTGTGGCCACAGGGTCAGCGTGGCAGCCCCCGGCCCCACCCCCTGTGCGCCCGTCCCTGCTCAGCCCACCCTGCAGCATGCAGGCTGCCCAGCGCAGGCTGGGATCAGGACACGTGCCTGCAGTGGCACCTGGGGGGCTCTGTCCTGCTGGCTTGGGCCGTATCCTCAGAGCCGGGGGCTGCCACTCCACAGGGGCTCACAGGGCCGCAGGGTGTTCCGGGGGATGAGGTAGGGGTGAGGGAGGGCCCCGCGGCGGGTGTCAGATGCGCCTGTCCCTTCACAGTGCAAATGGAGCAGCTGAAGTGCACCTGGGAGGTCCAGGAGACGAAGCTGCAGGGGGACGTGGGGCGGCTCTTGCAGCAGGTGATACAGCAGGAGCAGGACACGCAGCTGGCCCTGGAGAGCCAGGCGCTGGCCCACCTCGAGGACCTAGCCCGGCTCCAGAGGGAGAAGGTCTGCCTCCCTGGGACCAGCCCCCAGCTGCCCAGCCGCTTCCCGGGAGTCTACCATGTCCCCAGGGACGGCAGGCACTTGGGGAGGGGCCCAGGAGACCAGCCGGGCGGCAGGGGTGCCCAGGCCACGCTGAGGCTGGGCCAGAGGACCCTTGACAGTGCACGTGGGCGGCCAGGGCCCTGTCCCTCACGGAAGAGGCACCCACGGGCGTCGGCTGACCTGGCCGCAGTCTGAGGACCCATAGCTGGACGGAGCTCTGTCCCCCTCTGAGACGTCCCGCTGGTCACAGTCCCAGAAGGCCTCGAGTGACACGTCCTTACACACTTTGCATGTCAGGGTGCCTGGTGCTCTGTGGAGGCTCAGGAAAAGTTTCTGAGCTGTGACTTGAGTGGGGGGTGGTAGCCGCTGGGGCCCAGAGAGCCCTTCGCAGCGCGTGTCACTGCGTGTGAGGTGTCGGCGTGAGGCTGGCTGGACCGGATGGTCCCTGGGCGCCTGTCCTGCCCTGACGTCCCACGAACCCAGTCTCACTCAGGAACACAAGCGCCTGCTGGTCTCACGAGTCCTGACCTGTGAGTCTTCATGGCCTGTCCCTTTTCCTCGGCCCAGGAGACCCCGAGTCTGTCTCTGACAGAGGAGAAGGAAGTGGCGGCACGCAGGCTGGAACAGGAGGAGGAGCTGGTGGCAAAAAGTGCAGCCAAGAGGGAGCCTCTGCAGGAGGAGATTCAGAGCCTGAAGCGTGAGCGGGATGAGAGTCTCCTTCAGCTGGAACGCGAGATGCAGCAGGTGATGGGCCGACCACGAGGCAGTGGGAGCTCTCGTGTCTGATCACTTGCCTTCTCCGACCCAGCAAGAGGGCTGTGCGGGGCAACCTTTCCACGCCACTGTCATTGCAGCTTTGATCTTCCACAGCAGTCCTGGTGGACAGACATCCACCCACCTACCATCCACCCATCCACCCATTCATCCATCCACCCATCCATCCATCCATCCATCCATCCATCCATCCATCTATCCATCCGTCCTTCCATCCATCCACCCATCCAACCATGCACCCATCCACCTGTCCATCCATCCATCCATCCATCTACCCATCCACCCATCCATCCATCCATCCATCTATCCATCCATCCGTCCATCCATCCATCCATCCAACCACGCACCCATCCAACCATCTGTCCATCCAGCCACATAGCCATTCATCCATCCACCTGTCCATCCATCCACCCATCTATCCATCCACCCATCTATCCACCAATCCACCCATCCATCTACCCATCCAACCATTCATCCATCTGCCCATTAAATTACCTGCCCATTTACACATCCATGCAATTCACTGTCCCTCCACTCCCCTGTCCATCATCCATCCGTTCACTTGAATATCCATCCTTTATTCACACACCCAGCTGTCTACCCACGTACATAGCCGTCTATTAACATACCCAATTGGCCATTCACACACGTGACCATGAATCTATCCATCAACTTGCTTAAACATCCACCCAACTGTCCATCCACACAACTATCCTCCACTCACCTGACCATCCGTCTCTTCAGCCACTCACCCAGCCAGTCATCCATCCATTCACTTAAAGACCCTTCCCTCCATCCACACACCCAGCTGCCCACCCACATCCACTGATTGTCCACGTGTCTGATGATCCCTCCATCCATCTGATCACCAGCCAGCCGGCTATCAGTGTGTCCATCCATCAGCCACCCACCCAACCCGCCTCCCATCCCACAGGCCGTTGGAATTCAGACACTGGGCAGGTAAAAGCTACCCTGTGAGTGCAGACAGTTCCGGTATCCCGCGCCGCCCTGAAGCGCGCGCTGTTGAGTGAAGGGGACGGACAAGTAAACACATTCCTGTGGGCTGTCGCACTGTGACAGGACGCTCAGGGGTTGGTACAGCTACAGATCGTGGGAGAAGAGTTACAGTAGCAGGAATAACCAAGGTTGTTGTCAGACTCTGCATCTCTAGTTTGACTCTCACAACGCTGAGAGGTTCACGCTCTTATCGGCCCCTTTGACAGGAGGGAAACAGAGATTCACAGACGTTGAATAACTTGCCCAGGGCGGCACGGTACACCTGCTGGGCAGTGGGGACCATGTCCTTGGCCACTCCGCTCTGCTGCTTCCTGAAAGTGAGGACGGCGTGTCGAGGGTGGGGCTTGAAGGAGGGTCGGGAGGCTGTGGTAGAGGAACAGCATCGTACGAATGTCCGGGGAGGGCAGAGCCCCGGATTCAGCTGTTCACCAGCGTGACTCACAGAACTCCAGGAAGCACCGCACTTGCCGTTAGTGCTATTGTAAAGGACACAGGCCAGGACGAGCCCAGTGCAGAGATACGGGGACGGGCTCTCTCTCCGCAGAGCCAGGGCCGGCCACCCACTGGCACATTAGGGTGTTTACCAGCCGGTAAGCTCCAGGGTTTTATTGGTGTTTCCTTGTGTGGGTGTGATGGACTAAACTCAGGGTCCAGCCCCCTCCCAGAGGCTGGGTGGTCAGGCCGGTCTCAGTGGCTCACTGCCCCAGGGTTCCGACCACCTTGTTAGCACAAGCTCAGGTGTGGCCCCAGGGTCCGCAAATAACAGACAACCCTCACCTGTGAAATTCCGGGGGTTTAGAGGCTCCCCCAGCACCCAGGGCAAAAAGCAGACACACTCTGTTACAAACCTCCTCCCAGAGACTGCCGTGCACAGGCCAGCAAGTGGGAATACACGCTCCTACGCCCGCCTCTGTAGCACAGGGATGAAGAGGACACACAATGTTCTGGACCTTTCTCTTCTCAGGATCAACAGACCTGGGGGCTTCCACACTGTGTTCAGGGCTCGCTGGTTCTTTTCCACGGCTGCATGGCGCCCCGACGTGTGCAGGGATCCCCCTTCGTTCTGTTGGCCTCCCTTCGGTGGGAGTCTTGTTGTCATTATGAATAACATCATAAATACTCCTCGGAGACCCCGAGCGTCGGTCACGCGTGTCTCCAGGCTGCCCTCCCCAGGGGGCCTGGCAGGGAGAGAATGTGCATTTGTGACTGACGGGCATTGCCAAATCCCTACCACCCCACAGCCTGAGGACAGAGCGGGGTCCCTCCCCCTCGGGGCTGGTGCGCGAAACGCAGCATCTCCGGCGGCTCACGCGCACCCCTCACCCTCAGCGACGCGGAGCACGTGGGGGGGTTAGGAACGATCAGCAGTTCCTGCTCTGTGCCTGGAGCAGGTGGAGGGCTCCAGGGAGGAGGTGGCCCGTGAAGCCCCCTGACCTGCGCTGGGAGAGAGCAGGTATTGGGCAGAAGCAGGTGGGAGGGGAAAGGCACCCTGGGTGGGGCAGGGGAGCTGCCTGAGCGCAGGCTGGCAGGCTGGACCCACCCCCTCAGGATGCAGCTGCCTCTGAGGGGCTCCTCCTCCCAGAGCCTGCGTCCTGGCAGAGCCGTGGCACCCAGAATTCTGCTGAGCCTCTCCTCAGAGCCCCCCAGCCCTCTCACGAGCACCCTGCCCCTGTCGCCCAGGCCCTGTCTCTGAGAGAAGCGGAGACCAGCCAGCTGAGGGAGGAGCTGTCCAGGGCCGCGTGGGAGCTGGAGCTGGTGCAGCACGAGGCCCGGGGCCGGCAGGAGCGAGCCGAGGTGAGCCCGCACCCCAGCCGGAGCGAGACACCTGGCTTGGCCGCCTGCACAGCCCAGCGGGGGCGGCAGACCCCAGAGGCGCCCCCTCCCTGCCTGGTCCCAGGGATGCATCCCCTCCACCCAACCCACCCGAGCCTCCGTTTCCCCCAGGGATCTCCAGATCCCCTGCTGGGAGGGGACAGTGTCTCTGCGGGAAGCAAAGGTGATGGGGTGGGACAGGGGTGGGGGGCAGCAGGCCAGTCACCCTTGTGCCACTGGGCAGAAGCCAGAGAGGGGAGGGCCTGGCACCAGCAACAGAGGGGGCAGACCAGGCTTATGCCCGCCAGCCCCCCAGCCCCTGGCCTTCCCTGTCTGACCTCAGCTGCCTGTGGCACAGCATAGCTGTAGGAGGTTCCGAGGGCCTCTTGGGGCTGACTTTCTGGAGAGGCCCCTCCCAAAGGAGAAACCCAGCGGGTAGGCCAGCGTTGTAACTGAGGCAAGCGCTCACCAGAAGGACCCCATAGAGAATCCCCAGCAGAGCTGGAGGGAGGCATCCGCCGAGGGGCCAGAAGAGACCCCAGCAGGTAGCCGCCCACCCTGGGCCAGTGGGCAGAGGCCCCCACGTGCATGGAGGCCACTGTGGGCAGCCAGCTGGGGTCACCTGGGGTCCCTGGCTTCTCTTCAGTAGCCCCCGTCTGGGGGCACAGGGCAGGCAACAGCAAGTAAGACTCCGGGAGCAGGGGTGGCCACACTGGTGCCCTGTGCCCCACCCCACGGGCGGGGCTGGGCACCGCTGCAGTCGCCGGCAGGGTAGCCTCGGCCTGTTTACGGAGTGGCGCCAGGCCCCGGGTGGGTGACGCAGAGGCCAGGGCCCTGCCGCCCACGGGAGGAGGGGGCCGGGGGGATGGCTCACGGTGAGGTTGGGGGACGCAGTCCCCCCACAGGTAGCGGGGGTGGTCGAGGGCAAAGCCGGACCCTGCCCTCAGGACTCCAGCCGCACCCAGTCGGCTCAGCTGGGCCAGCGCCATGTCTCCTCTGCCCCCGCCTTCGTTCTTCCAGCCTGCCCACCTTCATTTTTCACCCCGGTCCCCGGTGTGTCCCCAGCCCCAAGGGTGCGGGGTTAGATGCTCCCCTGGTGTTGCATTAATGGCTCAGTGAGTCCATGAACAAGTGAGTGGGTGGAACGCAGGCTTCAGGGCTGGGTGGCGACCCTCTGACCCCACAAGCGGGGCCGTGCTCAGAGACCGCAAGGGGCCCTGGACGAGGGCAGGACACCCAGATGGCAGGCCTGGGGAGCCCAGGCCGTTTGCTCCGACCTAGCGGGCCGTGGCGGGAGGGGCGCTGGGCAAGGGAAGGAGTGTTGCAATTAGGGGTTGGCTGCCAGGGTGTTTCTTCACCCCCTCCTGATGCAGCGACCTGGACCCCCGGGTCACTAGCAGAGCAGTCCCGGGCCGCTCCTGGCACCCGGGAAGGTGTTGCCTAAGAGCCTCTCTCCCTGGAGCCCCCGCCCTGCTCTGTCCTACCATGGACACAGCCGCGAGGGGTGTGGGAGCCCCATGGAACTGGGACCTCCTTTCCCCGACCACCCCCTAGCTGCTCCCTCGGGCCAGGAAAGACCCCAAGGCCCGGGAGCGGAGGCCCCGGCTCGCAGAGGGGCCTCTCTGGGAGTCCTCCCTAGAGCTGGCTCTGAGCCTCCCACTGGATGGGGGGGGGCCTGCCCGCCAGCTGGGCTCTTCCGGGAGCTCATTAAGGGTTCTTTTGCCACCTTGACTTGGAAAACGGAAATTAAAACCCACTGAGAGGGGAGGGTGGGGAGAAATGCCGGCCACGGAACAGCAGTTGTGGGTGACCTACAAGCAAGGCCCCCGTCGGTGCAGGGGCTCCCGGCTTCGCCCTGCGGTTCCTGATCCCGAGGAAGCAGTCCTTCCACTCGCACCCCACCCTGGCCACACCAAGCGCTCATTGCAGCCTCGCTGGGGCTGTCCCGGGGGCACAGCCAGACCTGGCCGGCAGTCCTTCCACTCGCACCCCACCCTGGCCACACCAAGCACTCACTGCAGCCTTGCTGGGGCTGTCCCGGGGGCACAGCCAGACCTGGCCGTCCAAGGTGACACTTCTCAGTGGAGATGGACAGCCGCACCCCACCCTGGCCACACCAAGCGCTCACTGCAGCCTCGCTGGGGCTGTCCTGGGGGGCACAGCCAGACCTGGCCGCCAAGGTGACACTTCTCAGTGGAGATGGACAGCAGGGGCCAGGAACAGAGGCGGCACCAGCGAGCTTCCTTCCCTGAGGGCAGGAAGCTTGGCCTGATAGAGCCCCAGCTTGCCAGATCCCTCAGACAGTGGCCTGTGAATTGGGAAGGGGCGGGGGAAGGGTGTCTCCCAGAGACCCCATCGGGGGCAGCAGGGCACCAGGCCTCCCTGGAGCACAGAGCCAGCTCTGTCCCTCGCCCTGCGGAGGAAACTGCCCCTGGGGACCCAGACCACCCCGGGCGGTGGCGGAGGTATGTCCTGGCCAGGAAGCTAGGCTGGGTCTCGGGCTCAGGGTAGGCAGGTGGTGTCCTCATTCATGGACAGGAGGGGTTCTCGCACCGCCATGGCCAAGCCTGTGGCCCAGAGGCCCCCCTGCTCCAGGTGGCCCTCGGTTAGCACTAGAGGAGCGTCTTGGCGCTGCGGCCACCGGAAAGCAGAGTCAGGCCCAGCTGAGTCCCGCCCGCGTGGACATCCAAGTTCGGGGCGTAGCCGCGGGTCCCGCCCGCATGGACATCCAAGTTCGGAGCGTAGCCGCGGGTCCCGCCCACGTGGACATCCAAGTTCGGGGCGTAACCGCGGGTCCGAATAGGGACGACCCCGACCCCTACCAGGTGTGTCGCAGGTACTCTCACACTTAGAGCCTGGGAGCGTCCCCCAATCCCACCCGCCTGCTTGAAAGTTCAGGGGGCAGGGTCAGCCCTTCCCATAGGAAGCTCCCCCCGACCCCGACACCGGGGCCTCTGCCCCGCCCCCCTCACCACTGGGACCCTCAGGAACCGGCACTGGCGGCACTGGCCGTGGTCATCCGGAGCCCCAGGCCCACCTCACGTGGCCCGAGCGGGCTGCCCGCCTGGCCCAGCACAGCGTGGGGCTGCCCGTGGGGGCCTGAGCCTCCCGCCAGGCACACTTGACGCTGCGGCCGGCTTGCTGCTCCCCCCAGGCCACCATCAGCGCCACGACCGCAGACCTGAAGGCCCTGCAGGCCCACTTCGAGGACGCCGTCTCGGCCCATCAGAGGGAGGCCAGGGCTCTGGGCGAGAGGCTCCGGGAGATGGCGGCCCAGCGGAGCAGCGCCAGGAGAGAGGTGAGGCAGGGTGGGAAGGGGGGCCCCTGCGAGGCAGGTGTGACCTGAGGGGTAGGAGGGGACCCGCATCCGGGACCCACCTTCCAACAAGCCGTGGGGAGACCCCGGGCGAGACGCTGCTGAGTGGGTGCAGCCCGCACACAGCGTGAGGCCTGGATGCCGCCGGACCAGGCCCTGGGGGGGCGAGGCTGCCCTGGACGGGGGGAGACACGCAGAGCGAGTGGGGTGTCCCGGGGCAGCCACGCGCGGGCCCCGCCAGGGCCCAGAGGCTGGTGCGGGGCCCCCGGAGCCTTGTGAGGTGTCCCGGGGTGGGGGCCAGTCTGGGCCCGGGCGAGCGGAGCTCGGCAGGCAGGCTGGGGAGGTGTTTCTGAAGGGGATTTGACAGGACGTGGGGACGCGGGAGGGGGCGGGCAGGCGGGCACAGGGATTGGGGCTGGGGGAGGGGCCCCGGGGCCCAGCGACCTCATGCACTCCCCGGGCCGGGCGCCAAGGCTGGCAGGCAGGCGGGGGAGCGGCCAGCAGAGTGAGCAGAGGGGCCGGGCCTCCCCCAGCCCCCCGAGCCGGGCCAGGAGAGGACGAGAGCGTGATTGAACATGACAGCCTGTTTACTTTGGCCCCCAAAGAGAAAGGTCTCCTTTCAACAGATTTCGAAGTCAGGCCCGGTCAGCGACCACACGGGGAAGCAGAATGAGATTTTAAAACTGGGGGCGGCAGGGGGAGGAGCCGGGGGGGGCACGTTTGTGCTGGTGGGTGAAGGGAGAAAGCAATGCCTCGTGGGAAGTTCAGGTTCCCCGATCGGCCGCCCCCAGAAAGGAGAGGGGCCCCAGAATGGGGACGGGGTGGAGGCTGAGGCGGGTGAGGGGGGCAAGGGGAACAATGGCAGGGGGAGGGAGCCCAGAGGACCCTCCCAGGCGCCAGGCTGGCCCAGAGTCGCCATGGAAACCATAACACTTTCACAGCCTTTAAACTGGAGGAACATCCAGGCCTCTCACAGCCGTGCCTGAGGTCCACACGTGCGTGCATGCGTGTGTGCATGTGCGTGTGTGCGTGTGCGTGTATCACACGCAATACATACACCGCCTGTGCACATGGAGACCACACCCCCATGCACACACGTGCACACACAGAGTGGCAGTGCACACACATGCACTCATGCGTGGACACAGCACTCACACATGCAAACACATATGGGCACCACATCTGTGCAACAAGCAGCACACGTGACCCCGAGAGTCCTCACACGTATGAGCATCACACACGCGTGTGAACGGACATGTGGGCACGCGCGTCTGCACATAGGTGTGTGCAGACGCACACACTCACGCATGCTGTGTGCATACACACGTGTGTGCTTGCACATGCATGCACACGTGTGAACACGCACACACAGGCCAGGGCCCCTCAGCAGCCCCTCCCCCGTGCAGAGCCCTCGGGTCACTTCCCTGCAGGAGATTTCAAAAGAGTCTGTTTATACAATTTCTAGTAAAGAAATAATTATTATAATCACATTAAGAGATTTGGCTGTAAAATTCCTGTAAAAGGGGTGGTTGTTCTCATGAGGCGGGGGGGCGGGGAGCAGGGGGGGCGGGGGGCTCCCTCCCCCACGTTTGTTTTGCTTGTTTTCATCTCCTCGGCCCTGGGAAATGAAAACAGCTTCTTTTATGATGGATAGGCCCTTTTGCTGGTCCTTGACCTTCGGGTGGATTTCTGCTGAGCTCAGCGGAAAATGCTCCGCGCAGTTGTGGCTCCCACATGTGGGGGGCGGGAGGGGAGCGGAGGGGGGCCCTTCCCAAAAACAGAACAACAATAACAGCCGGCGGACGCGGGAGCCAGGCCGGCCGGGGGCCTGGACAGTGTCCCGCTGAAACAGCCAGCAAAGTGGGGCTCGCTCTGGCAAACCAGCGCCTGGACAAGGCTCCGTTTCTGTGGCTTCCCCCACCTCCTCCTCTGGGGCACGCCTTCTCCAGAGTGCGCCAGTGGTCGGTGGGGAGACCAGGGATCCCGGCCGAGCCCCAGAGCCCGCACGTCGGGCCGGGCTGCCCCTTCCCGGGGTCTGCGCTCCCTCCAGCGCCTCCCACCAGAGGGTGAGCCCCGGGGGCCCTGAGGCAGCTTAGGAACCCAGGGCGCTTAGGAACCCTGACCGCCACGGACGCTTCAGCTCGGCTCTCAGCCCCACAAAACCACGGAGCCCGCAGGCCCTGCCCGGAAGCCAGGGGGTGAGGAGGGCCCCGGAGCAGGAGATGACACAGGTCCCGGCTCCAGCGCGGTGGGAGTCCCCCTCTGGGCCCGGAGCAGGTCTGGCAGGGGACGAGGACACACCTGCAGCCTCTCCCCCTCCTCGGGTCAGCTCACAGAGGTGCGGGTGGCCTGAGGCCAGGGTCCGGGCTGCTGGGCCCTGAGGTCCCCACTGGCTCCACAGCCTTCCCACCCTGGGGCCTCGGCTGCCCTCACCCCTGGGGTTTAGGAGGCCCTCGATTCTGTGGCGGGCACCTTGAACCATGCTCCTGTGACAGCGACAGCCCAGTCCGAGCAGCCCTGCTGCGGCCAGAGGACGCTGAGGGCGCCGTCGCCCAGAGACCTGGCTTCCCCACTCCCTCCCTCACGGAGAGGGAGCCCAGGCCCGAGGCAGTGGACGTGCCCACGGCCGTGCAGGGCTCAGGAACCTGGGCTGCTGAGGCTGCTCTCCACACCAGGGTGGGCGGTGGCCCGGGGTCCACACCCTTATTGAAGGGGAGGAGCCGGCCCGAGGGACACAGGTGGGGACAGTGCAGACGTGTGGGCCGAGCTGTGTCCCACACAGGCCCTGCTGACCGGTGACCAACGTCCCCAGGGTCCAGGGAGGGAGCGCAGGGCAGCACCAGGGTCAGGAAGGGCCAGGGTGTCTCCTGCCAGGGCTCTGGGATGGGCCCCTGTGAGCCGTCCTGCAGCCTCAGCGGCGTGGGCAAAGCCAGGCTGCCTGCTTCTCCTTCGAGCACTTGACAACCCGGGGCCGGGGTGTTGGGGGGGCACTGGCGCTGCCAGAGGCCACAGCTGACCCTGGCCCGTGGCCCCCAGCTGGCCCCTAGAGACACACACTCCTCCCCAGGCCGAGAGGCTGCGGGCACAGCTGGACGAGGCCCAGGAGGGCCTGGCCGCCCTGCGCCGGGAGCTGCAGGGCAGCGAGGAGAGCCGGGAGAGGCTGCACAGGGAGGCCCTGGATGCCCGCCGGCTGCTGGAGGACGAGGCCCGAGAGAAGGACGTGCTGCGGGATTCCAACACCGAGCTGCGGGCCACCATCCGCAGAGTCGAGCAGGAGAAGGCCAGGTAGGGCGGCCGCCCCACAGAGCAGCCCTGGTCCTGTTGAGCTGGGCCAGATGATGGTGAAGTGGACACACCCAGCGGACCCAGGTGCCAGCTGCCCGTCCAAAGGGTCTACGGTGCTGGCCCGGGAGGTGGAGGCTGGGACGCCGCCAGGCCTGTCCTCGCCCTCAGGAAGTTCCGTTCAGCAGGCAAGACAGGCCCCAGGTGTCCAGGGCTGGGGAGCAGAGGGAGGCCAAGGACCTGGTCAGTGGCTCCGGGATGCCTACCAGAGGCAGGACAGCCTGGCCGGAGCTGCGGCCCTCCCCGGGGAGCAGCAGAGGTGCCGGCGGATGCTGGACACCGGGTCTCTAGGAGCGTGGCTAGAGGGAGGGGAGTGGGGAGAGGGGCTGAGACACGGTGAGGGGCCCGGCCAGCTGGGCAGTCGGACCCAGAGGCGTCCCCAGACAGAGGAGGCTGGGCTTCGGCACACTCGAATCGGAGGTGGGGAGTGTCTGGCTGGAGTGAGGCGGGCGGCCTGCCGGGTGGCCAGGACCGTCACCTGGGGGGATGCCGGAGCCCCCAGGGAGCTCCCCGGCCCAAGGCTGTGACCCTCTGCTCAGCTTTCAGCGTTCCAAGGAGGAGAAGGCGCAGAAGGTGCTGGTCCTGGAGGAGGCCCGGGCAGCGGCTCAGAAGGAGGCCGGCACGCTGCGGGCCCTTCTGCGGGGGGCACAGCAGGCACGGGCAGACGCCCGCCGGCAGCTGCAGGAGCTACGCAGACAGGTGAGGGGCCGCCCTGGAGCCCACACCCCTCCAGGAGCGTCCCCCCACTCCCCAGACTTGGAGCCACAGCAGAAGGGCCCTGCTCGGACTCACGGGGTCTGGCTTTGGTCTGCCTGTGGGGCACAAGGACACGCCCCAAACCTACTGGCTTAAAACAACCATTCGGACGCCCACGGACTCTGAGGGCCAGGAGTGAGCCAGGGCGCCACGCGGAGGGGACCCCACTCCACAGAGGGACCGACGGTGGGGCTCTCCCAGCACGTCTTCTCAGGCGCCCGGTGGTGATGCTGGCTGTCGGGGGGACGGGGTGGGCAGCTCCCATGGCCCCGAGTGGCCTGGCTTCTTCCCATCACGGCCGCCTCAGGGCTCAGGGTGAACAGATGGGTACTGCTTCATCCTTTAGCCTTGGCGTCCGAGGTCAGGGCCACTCAACACTGACCACCTTGGTCTCAAGCCCACCCAGGAGGGCCCCAGACTGCCTTCAAAGTGTGCACGCCCAGTTTTGCCAGACTTCTGCAGACAAATCGGTTGGTGAACTGTCTACTGTAGGGACGGGCACAGGCACCCTTCCTCACTCGAGTGGCCTCTGCACCCGCATTTTTCACATCTCTGGGCTCCACAGAGTGTCCTGGCTCCAGAGGCGAGACACCAGGAGAGGGTGTGGAGTGGCAGAGAGAGTCAGCTCCAAGGGCCTGGTCTTGCGGGGGACACGGCACAGACCCCAGGCTGGAACTGGACGTGGCCTTAGCCTCCCTGAGTGCAGTCTGCTGCCCGGGAGGGAGGCTCTCTCCCGGGCCATGTGAGCAGAGGCAGGGGTCAGGGAGGCCTGGCACAGAGGCCCAGGCGACCCCATCAGTGTCGACCCCACACACCCAGGTGATGTCACTGGAGGCCGAGAACCAGAGGAAGAGCCAGGAGCTGTGCCGGATGCAGGTCCGGGGCACACAGGGTGCGCAGCAGGGGACGCCGGAGCTGCAGAGGCTGGCGGCCGAGGCACAGGCAGCCAGAGAGGGCTCACAGAGGGAGGTAGGAGCCCAGCAGCGCCCAGGGCTTCCCGTCTGGCAGGCGCGGGGCCCCAAGCTGGGGGACTGGCTGTCTCCACCCCAGCCTGGGCACTTCCTGAGGGGCTGTGGCGTCTCCGTTTACCCCCCATTCACTCATGAGTATTCAACGGGCACCTTGCCCGAGTCCATGGAGGGACCATCCCAGGGGATGGGGGCACGAGTCAGGCCACGAGCAGGGTCTGCCTGGGGCTTGCCCCACGCAGGCCAAGGAGGGCACAGCCTGGGGCCATCGCCCCGTCTGGCCAGGGTTGTGAGGCTGCCAGTGGGCTCTGCTGCCTGCCAGGACCTGCTCCATGGTTCTGGGGTGTCCCTCCCCACCTGGGCTCGGTGTCCCCATAGTCAGACAGGGGGTGGGAAGCAGGTCCAGGGCCCCCTAGCTGTGACATGCCGAGCAGGGGCTAAGGCCAAGCGGGCTGGGGAGTCTTCAGAGAGCAGGTGGGTCTGGAGCCCCGAGTCCCTCCCCCAGGTCCTGAGGCTGCAGCAGACGCTGGTGGAGGCGGAAGCCAGGGCCGCGGCCCGGGAGAAGCAGCTGGAGGAGCGCCTCTGCGAGAGCCGGGGCACCGAGCGGGCCCTCCGGGCCGAGCTGCACCGCGTCACCAGAGAGCTGCAGAAGGCCAGCGGCACGGCCGATGGCCTCCAGGCTCGCCTGGACGGGGCCTGCCAGCGGCTCGGCAGCCTGCAGCAGGAGGTGGCCCAGGCCAAGGGCGCCAGGCGGGAGGCGGAGGCCCAGCTGGGCCGGCTGTGGTCCACGCTCCGCCTGGGCCTGGGGCTCCGGGGACAGAGCCCCGTGGCCTCCCCCAAGCGGCCCGGCTCCCCCGCCAAAGGTCAGTGTCGTCTGTGGCTTCAGGCAGGCTCCTGTCCCAGCTGTGTCACCCTCCTGGGGCATCACCCCCGCCCCCCAGGGCCCATGACCCTCGGGTTAGGGTTAGGGTTAGGAATCCAAAGGAGGGATGTCTGGGAGCAGAGCCAGCAGGAGAGAAGCGGGGGCCTGAGCCCTGTGCCTCTCCCCAGGCTCCCCATGGCCGGGGATGGCAGAGAGAAAGGGGGACGGGGCACCTGCGTGTCTGTCACCGCATCCCCACCACGCTCTCTCAGTCGTCACTGTCCTGCAGGCTCAGAGGGCACCCAGGGTTCCCCTGGGCGGCAGAGTGCCAGCACCCCCGGCCGGTCCCGCTCGCCGCTCCGATGGCCCTCGCCTGCCCCGGGAGACTGCAGCACAGAGGGGGCCGTGGCCTCGGTGAGGGACGCCCTGAGGGACTTGGCGCAGAAGCTGAGGGATGCCCGGCGGGAGCGGGAATGGGGGCGGGGAGGGGCTGCTCGCTCGGTCTGCTGTCCTTCTGTCTGTCCGTCCTGGATCCACTGAGACCCTGGCAGGACCCTGAGGGATAGATGCCAATAAATACCAGCAGCCCTCGAAAGCCAGCTGCCCCACTGCCCAGGGCTGCCCTCCGTCCTCTGAAGAACCAACCCAGGAGCTGGCCAGGGCCCCCTAGAGTGCCCCAGTGACCCCACCCTGCTGCCCCGGGGATCCCGCAGGGCAGTCCATGAGCTGCCCCCGCCAGATTCGCCAGACTCGAAGGGGCGAGGGTGGGAAGAGACAGACTGACAGTGACGGGGTCCTCCACGGACACCTGTTCCCCTTCCACTCCCACCCCACCCCCGCCCCGCCTGACCAGTGCCAGCCCCGGGGACGGGCTCCAGCCCCACACAGGCCCAGACCCCGGCGGGGGGCCGTCCCTGCAGGTCACCCTGACCCCACCCACGGGCCAGCTCCCGTGCCCCTGCAGGCCCTGCTGCCCCGCTGTGTCCATCCCGCACAGCTGGACACGGGACCCCAGCCGCCACTCCAGCCCTCGGTGCCCCCCTCCCCGCACCCGCAGGCCAGCCCAGCCGCCCACCGCCCTGTCCCACCCGAGCAGCCTTGAGCTGCCCCACCCCACCCTCCAGCCGGGTACTTGGCCCTCCACCCGCCCCTGCCCACCAGCTGCCCCCGACCTTGGTTCTCCCCCAGGATGCCTGGCGCTGCCAGGAGGGGAGCCTGAGCTGCCGGCTGAGCGAGGCCGAGAGTGAGCGCGCCCGAGCCACGCGGGGCAGCTGCAGAGGGCACCGGCCGGGGCAGAGGAAGGTGGCCGCCCTTCTCCACCCTGCCCTGGCCACCACTACAAGGTCCCCCAGAGCCCCCCTCCTGGCACCTCGAGGGTCCGTCCCGGGAGCTGCTCGGGCCCGGGCCACGGGGCCAGACCCCGGAACCAGCATGCCCCCTACCCCGAGGCGCCCCAGCACCTGGCAGCTGGCGGGTCTTTCTCAGCCGTGGCCTCCCCGTCACAAGGCAGTAAAGTCCAGAGACCTCCAAGGCCCGCCCCGACCTGGCCCCCAGCTACTCCGCCACGCCGGCCTCCTGCAGTCCCACCTCTGGGCATCTTCACTGGCTGTGCCTACCGCCAGGAGCCCTCTTCCCCCACCGGGTCCTCGGCCCACGTCAGCTCCTCAGAAGGAGGCCCCCTGCCCTGCTGGTCACCCCACCTCCTTTCTGCCCCCCTTCCCCCACTCCTGGGTCTGCCCAGGAGGCAGGCCCGGGCCTGGCACGGAGTCCAAGGGAGGGATGTCCAGGAGCAAAGCCAGCAGGAGAGAAGGAAGGGTGGGGAGGGGCCTAGAGTCCAGGCAGAGGGAGCTGGCACCCCAGACCTGCCCCCGGGGACCTTGACTTTGAGGCAGGACGGGAAGGGCAGGGAATTTTCAGAGGGGGGGCCTCTCCAGCCCCTACCATCTAGGTGCCGGTCACTTAAATAAACCAAGCCTCAGTTTCCCAGCCTGTGCAATGGGAGGGGCCATCCCTGAGAGGCAGCCCCACAGGCCCTGGGAGCCAGGTGAGCTGCCCCGCTTTCCCCACAGGCCGGCGTGCAGGCTGCATGGGCCCTGCAGGAGGAGGTGTCCCCGAGGCGCGGAGGAGCGAGGCTCCAGGTGGGCGCACCTCACACCCCGGGGCAGGGGGCGGGGTGCGGAGGAAGGCTTCTGGGGGAGGGCGGGTTCCAGGTCCCCGCAGGCAGTGGCACTGGCTGTGCTGGGCTGGGGCAGGCGGCCCCTGGGCGTCGGGCCCCCACAGAGCTCGTCTGGGCCACCCTGGCAGAGCCTTCTTTGCAGTGGTCCCAGCCCTTATTTCACAGATTTGCAGACACTGAGTCCTGAGCAGGGAGTCACCTGGCCCCGGTGGCACAGTCGGCGAGGGGCCAAGTCGGGGGCAGACCCCCGGCCTCCCAGGTCTGTGCTTTTGGCGGCAGGCATAGGGCGGCGCTGGCCTAGCCTTGGAGCTCTCCAGGTGCGTGGGGTCATATTTATGCGGCCACGGGACCGCATTTTCTTCTATGACACTCAGACATGGAAGGAGGTTGCACAGGGTGGACTTGGGTAAATATGCCACGTGCTGGCCTTTCGGGTGTGAAGGCGGCCACCGGGGTGAAGTTTTCAGGTGAGGATCTGGGCCTGGGGTGGGGGCCAGGCCTGGGCGGACGGGGGCTGGCCCGGACCCCCCTCCCT
This sequence comes from Pseudorca crassidens, assembly GCF_039906515.1. Lineage (NCBI taxonomy): Eukaryota > Metazoa > Chordata > Mammalia > Artiodactyla > Delphinidae > Pseudorca > Pseudorca crassidens. The sequence goes on along the minus strand of NC_090301.1, from coordinate 889,580 downwards.
GCACCCCACCCAGGCCCACAAGTCCAAGGAACCCTGGGCTGTGCTAAGATCCCTCGGCAGGACAGGGCCAGGGCCAGGGCTCAGCCGGGTCTGGGTCGCTGCGGCTGCTTGAGGACCTCAGAGCTCCAAGAACAGCGCACCTGGCTCAGGGGGTACAGGCCCCAGAGGCGGCCACCCCCAGGTGTCAGGGAATCGGGTCCCCCGGCCCCACGCTGGAAAGACGAGGCTGATGGAGACAGCAGAGCAGAGGGGCTGAGGAGGACACGGGCTCGGGTCCAGGCCACCCCCTCCCAGTGCCTGCGAGGAGGGACCTGGAGAGACGGCCTTGCATGTCAGCATAGCAGTGAGCCGGGCGAGGCCTGTAGGGCCCCAGGGGCAGCCGGCAGGCAGGCCTCCCCTCAGAGGGCAGGTGCGGACGCCAAGCCTGCGCTGACTCGCTCCGTGCGGGGCTCGGCCTGGAGCCTGGTGGCAGGGGCCTGGGTCCCAGGTGCCCGCTAGGCCAGGAGCCTCTGAGGAGTGGCCTCCTGCAGGCGATGGGCAGAGAGCAGAGAAGGAGCTCAGCCTGGAAAACATTTGTGAGCTGAGAGGGGATTTCTGTTTCAAAGGCCCCAGTGGCTGAAGCTGCTGGGGAGAGCCTCGGAGGGCTCAGTCCCAGCGCCCAGGTGCCTGGCTGGGGGCTTGGGAGATGCCCAGGAAGTGTGGGGTCTGAGGAAGCAGGGGAGGCGGGGCCAGGCTGTTTCATCCTACACGTATGTCCACATGTATTTGTTCCGTGCACATTTGAAACCAGTGCTTCCTGTTCGCAGGTTACACGTTTTGAAATATGCCTACTAAACCAAACTTTACATCGTTCAAATATTCCACCTTGATTCTGTCTCCTGGATTTATCGAAGCTAAGAATCATGTGTGGAATTTTCCCAAGACAGTTTTTTGGGGCAATGTCTCCTTTTATCTCTAAGGGTCTGTAACTTCTAGATCTCTCTGACGCGCCCGCTAACGTTTGCTTACTGGTCTGGAGGCCTCTGTGCCCTGCTCCGTGCCATTTGTCTTGAACTCTGCTCTGCCCAACGCTGGCAGTGCCCCCGCCATCTCCTGACCCTGGCCTCTGCACTTCGCCCTGTGGGTTTTCGGCCATCGTCGCGTCAGCCTGGCTTTGGTTACAATCCTACCTTAGAGTCTCTCCCTTTTGCAGGAGAATTTGCCCCACTTACAAGTTTTGTGATAACTTATGCTCCGCTTTTCTTCCATCGCTGACGAGACACCTGCCCCTTTAACGACTCCTCACGACTTCCTTTTTGTCCTTTCACTGTGGGGTCATCTGCTCGCCCCTTCCCTCCAGTGTCTGCATCCTGGTGTCATCCTTGTCCGGTCTCTTGGTCACTGCTTGGGGGAGGGGGGGGTGTTACAACAGTTGAAGTGTTTTCCCCTAATATTCGGTGTTAAATGTGAAGAGAATGTGTGTGTCACCTGAGCTCAAGGACCTCCCACGGCCACCCCCAGCAGCAGGGGTTCTGCACCTGTGCCCTGGCTCTGCTGTGCTCTGAGGGCTCCCCTCCTCCAGCCCTGCCCCACCCCTTTCTTTCTCCTCAGCGCCCAGGTGGGGTCCCTGAAGAGCTGGTCCCTGAGTCTGAACCCCACCCCACCCCCTGCCCGCGTCTGCCGAGACGGGGGCTTTGTGCTCCCAGCAGTCCCCGCCGGCATCCCCCTCTCTGACGGCCCAGCTGCGAGTCGCCATGGACGGCTGACTTCACTCCACGTGTGAGCCCCTGTCCTTGGCCAGAAGTCCCGCTGGCCTGCCTGCCTGCCTGCGGGGCTGGGCTCCCTCCGGGCTCCCACACTTGGGAGGCTGGGTCCACCCTCTTGAGGCTCCGGGAAGCGTCCCCTCGCAGCCGTGGGACTAGGTCCCGTTTCCCAGCTGTCCTCTGGACGCCTTCCCATAGGCTGCCCGCTGCTTGCCCCCCCCACCCCCCCCACCCCCGCACCGGCCTATGGCCCTGTAATGGACTAGGCCCGCCCACCTGGGTGCCCTCTCCTTGGGTGAACTCGAAGCCAATGGGCAGAGCCTTAATTACAGCTGCAAATCCTTTCGCCAATAACCTCACGAACTCGTGGGACAACACCGGCCAAAGGTCACGGGCCATCTCAGAACGCTGCCCTTCGCGGTTGGGTTCTGTTAGGCACGTCAGCTGAGCTCTTCGTGAGCACAGATGGTTCCCTGAGTCAGGCTCACGTCCCACCTCTTCTGAGCGGGGCCTGTTTTTCCTTAGATTTCAGGCGCCTTGTTTGCCCTCTGACCTCAGTGTCAGACGGTGTCAAGAAATGTGAGGGTGTTTTAGGTTGTTGGAGCTGCTCCTTCCGGAGTGGGAGCCGGAGGGCCCGTTGATCTTTGAAATGTTTGCCCTGCGCGTGGGAGCCCGCTCCGCGTGCAGGATCAAACCTACCTTCAGTTTATACGAGTTCTTTCCACTTCGAAACCGTCTCTTCCCCCCCACCCCGCAACTCTCAGCCGCCCACCCTGCACTCTGGGCCTGCCTCCCTCGCTGACCTCAGACTTCACCTTCTCATCGCGTCTCCCACCAAGTCTGGGAGGACTTAGGGTCTCCGTGGTCTTAGCCGCTCTGCCTTCTCTCCCTGCTGCCCCACGGCCCCGGGCTGGCGCTGGTGTTTTCACCGCAGATGGTTCGCCCTCTGGCTCCCCGCTGGGCTCACCGTCTCGAGAACATCAGTTACCGTTTTCGGACACGATTCCCCTTTCCTGCAATAACTCTGTTCTCTTTTTGATTCGAGACCCTCCGATCAGATTCCGTGGACCGACTGCTCTCCTGACAGCTGACCGCGAGCGACTCACGTAGTGATTCTTTTCCTCCTTTTGAGAAGGGGGTCCGGTCTCCTTCCCAGCTGGGGCTGCAGAGGAACCCATCAGGGGCTTCACGCGTCTCTGGCCAGATGTTTCACACCCCAAGGAAAGGCAGAGAGGAAGAGCCCAAGGGGAGACGTGGGGAGCAACGGCAGAGACGGCACTGAGGCCCCCCCAGAACTCTTCTGTTCCAGGAATGGGGAGGGTGGCGGCCCCCGCCTCAGGGCAGAGCTGCGGGGTTGTCCTCCGGCTCCTCCCCCAGGCACTTGCCTGCCAGGGGAGTGGGGGCCTTCCTGGTGCCTCCCCCACCGTGACCCTGGTCCCTGGAGGCCTCCCCTCCACACCCCCACTGCCCCCTCCAGCCGCGGCCTCTGAGGTGCCCACGTGGGGTCTCCACACGGGGCGCAGACGGCTCTGCCGGAAGTTGTTCACGTATTCTCCACCCCTGTTCGTCCTTCTGGTTGATCGAGTGTTGAGCAAACTGTGTGCTAGAATCCATCCGTCGTTTGTCCAATTCTTCTAAGAATTCTGGCAATTCGCAATTATCCTATTTTTAGGCCACTTGCCTCCATGTGCGCTCCATCTTTCGGGAACCCTCAAAGTCCCTGGTCTCCAGCTGAGGGAAGTCTTTCCCAATGTTTGTAACCTGTTGGTCATTGCAGTGGGCGCCCGGGAGGGGGTTCAGACACACCTCAGTCACCGGAGGCCCCGGGCACTCTCCACTCACAGCCAACCCAGGCTGCAGCGTTTCCAGCCCGCTGTGGGCTCAGGATACGTGGCCGCACCGCCTGCCACCCACTGCCTGCACCACGTCCAGGCCAGGCTGCCAGGCGGCCAGCGTGAGCCAGAGCAAGGCTTGCACTTGACAACATCTTTCACTCTCATGGACTGGATTTTTCCCTCGTTTCACAGAAGCCAATGTGTTTGTCAAGAGAAAGTTAATTAAAAACATATTTTTCTAATTAAATGGTAGGCTGTGCTATGCAAACAGTAAGATTCTTGTTTGAGAGCAAATCCCTCCCTGTTTCCAGGGCTACCCTGGGAATTCAATAGATCAACAATGCAGAACCGAGCCCCAAGGTTAGGACACGCGCGAACACAGCCCCCGGGGGGCCTGCAGGCAGCTGGCGGGGCCTGAGCCAGCGGGAGGCGAGGCGCGGAGGGGGACCTGGCGCCCGCCCACTGGGAGAGACCGCCCGAGGCTGTCCTCGGACCGGCGCCAGGTCACAGCCTCGATGGCTCAGAGGGGCTCGAGGCGTCCACCAGCACCTCACAGTCCCTCGCACACCCTCCCCTCCTCTCCAGAGAGCTCAGCCCCAGGGCCCAAATCCAGCTTCAGTCCAGGTTCTAGAGGCGAAGTGGGGAGCCGCTCGGCCTTCTGGGCGCGCTGTGGCTGGAGCGCGTTCCCGATACTTGTTCAGGAATGTCTGTGCGCCTTTAGGGCACCATGCTTGTCAGATGTTTTGTGTGTTAAGAGTATTTTATCTTCATAAAAGGAATCGGTGAGCTTCCCATCTCTTTCTACTACCTGGGATCATCTAAATAGCCTCGGAGTCAAGCCTTCCTGAAAGGTTACATTGAACTCACCTGCAAATGCCCCGCCCCTCCTGTCAGCTTACGTAATACATTTTCATTTCCTCTCCCAGCTTTTCCCTCGCGGTCTCTGAGTTTTTCTATCTCTTCTGGGGTCAGTTTTGGACATTTGGAAGTCACCCATCTCATGTTCAAAGGCGCTGCCAGGAACTCGCTCTTATGTTTGGTGGCCGTTTTTCATTTTTACACCTGTAGTTAGAACTTATTTATATCTATAGTTAGATCTGTTTCTGTCCCTGATGTTGGAGATTTTTATTTGTCTCTCTTTAACTTGCCAACAGTTCATCTGTTTTATTGGTCTTTTCAAAGAATCAACTTTTATCTCTTTTCTCCTTTCATGTGGTTTATTCGTTTCAGCTTTTATCCCTATGGACACACTCTTTGTTGTTGTTGTAATATTTCTGATTTCTTCAGTTGCTTAGTGCTGTGTTTATTCTGGGCTTTACTCTTTCAATAGTAAAAGCATTCAGTGTTATTGTGTTTTCCCTCGTTGTGGTTTGGTATGTGCCCCCATACGTTGTTGTTGTTGTTGTTGCTTTATTTACTTTTGGCTGCGTTGGGTCTTCGTTGCTGCGCGGGCTTTTCTCTAGTTGCGAGGAGCGGGGGCTACTCTTCGTTGCGGTGCGCGGGCTTCTCACTGTGGTGGCTTCTCTTGTTGCAGAGCACGGGCTCTAGGCGCGTGGGCTTCAGTAGTTGTGGCTCGTGGGCTCTAGTGCGCAGGTTCAGTAGTTGCGGTGCACGGGTTTAGTTGCTCCGCGGCATGTGGGATCTTCCCAGACCAGGGCTCAAACCCATGTCCCCTGCATTGGCAGGTGGATTCTTAACCACTGCCCCATCAGGGAAGCCCCCCAAAGGTTTTTATCATGAATTCTTTTCCTTTCTTACCAATCCTCTAGGAGTTTCTGCTTTTATTTCTTCTTTAATTCAAAGGTTGTTTAGAAGAATAGACGCTGTGCCTCTTCTTGCGGCTGTGTCTCGTCTTACTGGAGAGGGGCTGCCTTTGGGGCCGTTATGATGTTTTGATCAGCTTCTGGGTGGATCTTTGCTTATGTTCCTGGTTTGTCGGTTGCTTCTTGGTTGTTGGTTGTTTGCTTTCTTGGTTCGGTTTTGTCTATTTGTTTGTGGTATGTTTGGAGGGAAACTGGATAAGCTGATTGCAGAGTTTACAGGGAAGAATAGATGTTTGAGATTTTCTAAGAAATTTTTGAAATAGTATCGTAATACTGACTGTAACAGTAGCGTGGTCAAAGCAGCAGGGGTTGGCACAAGGGTGGACGAAGAGGCAAGCAGGACAGGACAGAGTCCAGAAGTTTCCAGCTGTCCCTAACCGGCACCAGATCCCAGCCTCCTGTCTGGCCTACTGAGGCCCACCGTGTAAAGTAAGGCGCTTGGGTCCCCTTATATTGGAGCACTTCCCAGCGCTAGTTCTGTCCTGTGACCGGCCAGAGGGCTCGCGAGGCTCCCAGAGGGCAGGGCCAGGTGGCCGTGCACTGCTGCCCAGCGCTCACCCACACTGGACACTTGCCAGCCGATGAACAAATCGATCCGTTGTCGCCAGTGGATGAAAAGGCTGAGGACCTGAACTCCGAAGGATGCGCTGGGGTTGGCGGCAGGCTCTGCTCTTGTGCAACAGGCAGGGTGCGGAACGTCGCGTCCGCCTGCTGTGCTAGTGCCTGAGGCATTTCTAGCCTCTACAGACCCCCACTTTACAGCAGCCCCCATACAGGGGGGCGGTCCTCACAGTTCTTCTCCCGTCCTTCTCTTGCTCCCGACGAAAACGCTGTGAGATCGCATCACACCCGTCCGCAGAGGGGGAAACCAAGGCTGGGGGCTGGCCCAAGGGCACGCGCCGAGCCCTGCCTCCTTCCCCAGGCCCGGGGTGGAACCACAGAAGCCGGCGGTCGAGCCTCGTGCACTCCTGCAGCTGAACCCCCGCGCTGAGCGCAGGCTTGTGACGCGTGCACGGCCAGCCGCCCCCCATTCAGGCTCAGGGCTCAGAACCAAAGCAAGCCAGCAAGGAGACTGACTCCGTGGGGCAAAGGGAGGTGTCCATAAAGGGTGCCCCGTTCAGTTATTATGGTTCATCTGAATTCCACAAACGCTGAGTCACTACAAGAGGAGCATAGCGCATCACGAGTGGCCTAGAGCCTCTTTAAAATACCGTGAAATATTTAAGCCATATTTGAAGGAAACGTCTGCTTTTCTACGGGAAAATGTGTACAAACAGAAAACTGTAATTTCCAAAATTGTAAAGAAGGGTGAAACCTCAATTTGAGGTACAAGCATTGCCCTCCCTTTCCTTTAACTTTCTAAACTGACAGACCCAGAAAAGTTCCTACAGGGTCACGGCACCTGTCCCACATTCACCCAGCCTGGGACGGGGGTGCCCGGTGGCTCCCCCTCTTCCCCTGAGCCAGTCCTCCTCTTGTATTTAGTGAAAACAGAGTGGGAGGTGGATGCAAAGCCCCCTTAGACACACGGCTCCCGGGGCACAACTGCTGGGTCCCTGTGCCTTCAGGCGTTCCTGCTCTGGCTCTAGACCCAGTCTCCCTCTTCCTAAACAAGCACCTCTTGCCCGCCACAACCCACACCCCCTCCTCTCTCTGCTGGCCCCATCTCCCCTCCCCCAGCCAGGATTCTGGAAGGGCTGCCCCTCCCCCTCTCCCCAGACCGTCAGCACCGCAACCTCCCGGGACCCACACAGACACAGAGATCACCAGCAACTTTGGTCCCTTCCAAAGGGTGCCTTTTGGGTCCATGTCTACCCGAGCCCCTGGAGCTTTCCGCACAGGAGCCCGACCTCTCCCTCCGATCTCCGCCAGCTCTCTGGTCCTCCCTGGGCCCAGCCTCCTCTTTTCTCTGCTCTGAAGTCCACTTGGCCTGGACCCCTCCTCCCCCCACTCCCTGGCCTTCCGTGCCAGGGCCTCCATAGTCACTTGGTCCTTTGACACTGCCCCCGGCGCAGTGACCCCCGGGAGACCCCTCAACGTGCTCCCACACCCACCTTCCCATCCCAGCAAGTGGGCTCCGGACACCCCGCACGCAGTCCAAGCTTGGGAGCCCTCGTGGCACTGCCTGCCCCCTCACTCGCCACGCGGCCCTCGGGCTACCTCACCATTCCGTGGCGCGTTCTTCCACTTCTTGGCTCCTTGAGCCCAAGCCGCCACAGGCTCCGTATGGACAATCCCGGGGCCCCCAACTTGCCTTCCTCCGCCCCCCGCTCAGCCCCCGCAATGGGCCGGACGCGGCTCCTGATTTTCCAGAGTGCTCTGTACCAAAGATCACCACCACCTCCTGCCCACCAGACACTCGCGGGCAGGACGGCATCCGTGTGCTCCCGAGAATCGCCAGGCCCCACTGCGCACCAGCTCCAGCCCGGGGACACCACAGGCGCCGTCCTCGTGAAGGCTCAGAGAGGAGGGGTGACAGGGAGGGGGCGGCGCAGCGGGAGAGGGGGGCGGCCAGCAGCACTCTGGGCTCGGGCAGCAGGGGTGGGGAGGCCTGAGTCACGGGGGTACGAGGTGGGCACAGGGGAAGAAGGCTGCAGGTGGAGGGCGTGGGGGCTGAGCCCCACCCGCCCCGGGAGCTTCGGAGGACTCGGGGGGACTGTCGCGGTCTTTCTTCCAAGGGCTGGAAGCAGGGCAGGGAAAACGGATGTGTCTTCTGAGCCACTCTGACCACAGCGGAGAACCCGCCTTTGCCCACGCCGCCGGGCCAACAAGGCCTGCTTCTAGGACCCCTCCCACCCCGCCCGTGGTTACATCGGAAACTGCCCGATCCGTGCACATGGCACTCAACCTGTTCTTGCGTCTTTGCTTCCCAGCCACTGCACGTGATCTGGGCAGACGCCAGGTGCCACAGCCTCACCTGCAGCACACCCCGGGCCGTGCTTCCAGACGGCCTGTGCCTCCCTCCCCCAGAAGCACTGGACACGCGGCACCAGGCCCTGGACGAGGGCAGAAGGCACAGGCAGGGCCTGGCCCAGAGCGGGCGCTGCTAGAGGAGAAGGTCGCCCCCCTGGAGCGCAGGCACGGGAGGCCCTGCAGCAGGTGAGGGGCCCCGGGGGGCAGGGCCCTGCCTTCCCTTTAGGAATCGCTCCCTCCGTGTGAAGGGAAGTCCAGGGAGACGCTGGAGGCAGGTGTCAGGCCTGGAGTCACCCAGACGCGTCCAATCCCCAGCTGACAGAGGGGAAACCGAGGCGGGAGGGGCACGCAGGGAGTCAGAGCCCCAAGGCCTCTCCCTGGTTTCCTGCTCCACTGCGGGCGCCCCTACGACAGAAGGTGGACTGTGGACACACAGCTCCGGGAAAAATAATCAGCCGAGCCGGGGGCTCAGCCTCAGGCCAGAGTGACCTGCCTACGCGCGGCCTCTGCCCGGCCCCTGCCCGGCCCACGTGCTCTGGCGGCGGCGGCGGCGGCGGGCGCAGCGCGCGGAGAGGCGTGTCCTGCGGGAGGAGCGGCCGCGCTGCGCCCCGGGCGGCCCGCCTGCAGGGGGAGCTCGCGGTGCACCGGGCCCAGGTACCCGGATCCGGTGGATGGTCCCCGGAAGAGGGGGGTGGGGTGGAAGGGTGGTCCCTGGAGAGTTGGGGGTGGGGAGGCGGGGGTAGGGGGAGGGCCTCGCGGGCGTCCAGGCAGGGGCTGGGGGGTCGGGGAGGCACCGGCTTCTGTGTCCCAACCTGCCAGTGGGGAGTATGCCCGCCCTGGGCCTGTCCACCCGCCTCCAAGCTCAGGGTCAGCCTGGCGTTGGCAGGTCACCCTGTGGACCTCCACAGCCCTCCGGTGATGTTACCCCAACTCTACCTCTGCTGTCCTCGGGGGAGGACCACAGGTCATGGCAAACACACACACGCGCGCACACACACACGCACACACCCGCGCACAAACACACACACACACGCGGCGTTGTTCCCAGTGTTTGAGCGCCAGTCCTGCCTGGAGCTGTGTGGCATTGGCACACTGCCCGCCTCTGGAGCCCAGATTCCCCTGTCCGCGGTGGAGATAGCCCAGGCTCAGGGGGTGCCCTGCAGATGGGGGCAATGGGAGGGTAGGTGTAGGCCCGCACAACAGAGACCAGGAAGAGCGCCGGAAGCCGTCTCGTCACCCTTGCAGACCCAACATGGGCTGGGGTGCAAGACAGGGAACCAACCAAAGAGGCTGAATGAATGCAGGACAGGGCACGGGCCGGCCCAGAGACGGGCAGAAAGGATGTGAAAGGCAGGGAGGCCCAGGGGCCTGCTGGCCAGTGATTCTGACAGCTGAACTGTCCTCAGGCGTGAATGGACCATCTTCACGTATGAAACGGGCCAAAGTGGAGGTATTTGGGTTGAAATCAGGGGTTGGGGTCACCAGAGCATCTTCCTGGGGCCCAGGTTAACTGATGGGGAAACTGAGGCTAGTGAAAGGAAATGACGTTCTTGGAACCAGGCAGAATGTCACCCAGGCCCCAACCCCAGCTATGGCTCTGTGGACCCACCCGGCAGGCCTGCTGTGTGCAGGGACCTCCCAGGTCACGTGGCCTGAGAGGCAGCTCCCTTGACCTCGATGTCCTGCCTCTGCCCCATAGGAACAGGCACGACCCATCCAGCTGACCCCGGCAGAGTGCGAGGCTGGACTTTGGGCCTGGGATTCTGATGCCCTCTCAACACCCCCAGGGGTGGGCAGGACAGGGAGTCCAGAGGGAAGACAGACCACCGGGCAGTAGGTGGAAAGCCTGCGCTGGGCTGGTGACCAGGCACCCGAGGCACCCGTCCCTTCAGGCTCCGTGTCCCCACCTGAGCGGGGGGGGGAAGCAGGAGTCCTGGCAGTGGGGAGAGCTGGGGGCTCAGTCCTGGACCCCAGAGCAGGGCAGCCTTCCCAAGGCCTCTCTGGGGCGAGGGCATGGTTGGGTCCTGCTGCCCGGGCGGCCTGGCAGGTGGTGGCCGGAGGCTGTGTGAGCACACCTGGGCAGAGGTCTCGCTGCCTGTCCCCTGGAGCCGGGAGCTGGGCTCATGTGCAGGCACAGGGACACGGCCCTCCCGACGTGGCACGGATGACCGGGTACAGCTGCTGTCCCTTGCACCGCAACACTGGCCCTGGGTGGAGGTGTGGGTGGACCCTGCCAGCCTGGGCTCAGCTGTGTAAAGGGAACTGGGCCGAGAAGGGAAGGTTCGTCCCTCACGGTAGGTCCAGGCAGCAGTGTCCGGCCAGGGCTTCTCAGAGGGCGGTGGAGGGTCCGTGTTTCATGGCTCAGCCCATGGACTTTGCAGGGACCACCTCAGGCCCAGTGGATCCCTGAGCTTGTCACTGTGCCACCTGCCTGCCAGGTCCTGCGCAGAATGGCTCTGTGCGGGGGCGGGGTTTGTCTGGGCCGTGCAGCCCAGGGCAGGAGGGCCCGGGCACCACAGGGGCCAGGCTTGGCCTCGCCAGCACACAGTCGTGGCCGCTGGGACGAATGGTGAGGTGACAGTGCCCAGGGCTCTCAGACTTGGAGGGCAAAGATGTCGGGGGGCGGGGCGTGTGGACACCAGCGAGGAGTGAAAAGGACAGGCTCAGGGTCGGAGAAGAGGCAGAGGCCACCGGCCACGGCAGGGGCAGGAAGGAGAGTGTTTCACTGTGTCAGGAGCAAGGTGCAGAACTAGGAACAGTGGGGTCCCCACAGGGGGTGACGGCGGCACCCCAGCGTGGAGGGCAGGCTCCAGAGAGGACTGACCAACACACCCCGAGGGAGGACAGCAAGGCCCCGCCCGGCGAGGAGCTGCCAGGCCTGGAGCCTCCAGGAGAGCCGCCACCCGGGTCACGTGTCCCCAAGCACATGGGGACACGTGTCCCGGGCAGGCCCTGGCCACCATGTGCACACTGTCCAGCTCAGGTGGGCTCGGGGACAGGACGGTTTTCCAGAGGGAAGTGGCCGGGTCAGTGGGGTGGCCATGGAAGGCAGGGACCCTGGGGACAGAACTGGGGTCAGGACGGAGGCGCAGAGGCCAGCAGATCAGGTCACTGAGAGCCAGCGGCCAGCTTGTCCACACAAGGCCACCTGCCTTCTCACAGAGAAGTGTTGTCCAGCCGGGCATGGTCACCAGGACCCTGCAGCTTCTCCTGAAGGGCAGGCCCAGTGCCAAGCTGGGGAAGCCAAGGGCTCCCGTGGCCGCTCGGGGTAGGGGGCCTGGGGGCTGGGAGGCCGAGATGGCACTGCCCCGGGCAGCAGAGCCAACCGCGGGTCCCTGGAGCCCAGATGGGGGAGGGGAGGAACAGCTAACGAGTTCCGGGAGGTCAGCTGTGAGGGGCCCGAAAACCCATAAACCCTTTATTGGCGTCTCAGGAGGGAAACCCGGATGCAGCCGTTTATTTACTTTGGATTTCACTTTTCTCTTCTCTTTTTAACATGCACTTCCCGGAGTGTAACTGGATTTTTAAAGAAACAGGACTTCCTTTCTCAGTGGAGGGGCACCCTTCGTTTTCCTCAGTCCTGAAGAAGAAAGGGTCCCCTCCTTCTGTAACACGCTGGACACCGCCCCCGTCACGTTGCACTCAAGACCGATCCGCCATGTCCCAGGGCCCCCCGAGAGACCAGGCCCTGTCCAGCCTGAGGGCGAGAGGACAGGCCTGGGCCTCCAGCAGCTGGGGCTGACCACTGTCCCACCCGGCCCAGAGCCGGGGAAGTGGACAGGTCTGGTCTGGGGCCCAGATTCCCATCCTGCCCCAGTGGCTGATGGGCCAGGCCTGCCCTGCGTGTCAGTTCCTTCCTCCAAAGGGACCATCCACAAGGGGGCAAAAAGGAGCCCCCAAACCTTCCCACCAAAAGTGTTTGTTTCATTGGTCACCCAACATTCATCCCCAGTTCTTCCCCCCTGTCCTGTGCCTGCGTGGTGAGGATGGGGGCCAGGAGGGGGGCTGTACTCAAGCAGCGGGCCGTTCCAAGGAAGACGGGCTGTGGGGACAGGGACACAGAGGACACAGGCTGGCTGGGACCTGGTCAGGGAGAGGTTGGGGCCTATGAGCCGGCTGCAGGCGCTGAGGTGCAGGGGTGCCAGGATGCAGCGCACAGAGGCTCCCTGAGGCTGGGAGCGGCACTGCAAGGGCCTGGAGGTACCAGGAGATGCAGCTGGTCCAAAGCAGGACAGCAACGTGACTGGTGGTCCCCCCTCACTCTCATAGCAGCCCCACATGCTGGACGGCCCAGGCCACTGGGCATCCTGGCCAGGGAGCTCCCTCCCCCAACCCAGCCAGCTCTCATGGGATCCAGAGCCCCTCCCGGGGGCACCCCACGTGCTCTCCAGGGAAAAGGCTGGCCTGAGCTCACACCCCCGCCAGAGACTGTGGCAGGTTCTGCTCTTGTAGACAGAGCTGAGGAGGGAAAGGGACAACGTGAGGGCGGGGGCCGAGAAGGAGCCGCTGGACCATACCTGCCTGCACCAGGAAGCGGACAGGGCCCTGAGGCAAAACCAGCTGGGCTCCATGCACCCCAGTCTTGGGAGTGGGCCGGGGCCTGGGGCTGGGGGTGTCCGGGTGGGTGTGGGTCCCAGTGCTTCTGTCTCGTGCTTGGACACACATATGCACACGCCCAGATGGGAAGGGCGGGCTGGACCACTCCTACACAGAACAGGTGCGGAGACGCAGCCCCAGACAACAAAGGGGTCCACCAGGGCGACACCTCAGGTCTCAGGGCTCCATGGGCCCCGTGGGAGTGGGGGGACCATCAGGGGACCGTGAGCCAGTGCATGGACCAGAAGGGGGAGGAGTGTGGGAAACACAGGGCCAGGCAGGCCCACAGGCAGGTCCAGGGGCTGCTCCTGTGTGTTCTGGGGTATCTCCCCTTTCACCACTGGACAGACCCTCTATCGCCAGACAAGGAATCGGCAAGGGAGGTGGGGGCGAGAATCAGCCTGCGATGCCTCTGGGACCCCAGGTCCAGCCAAGTGGAAACTAGGATGCCATTAAAACAGATGTAAGGCTCACCTTGCCGGCCTGTGGGTGGGGCTCCGGAGCAGACAAGGCCCGGGGGCCGAATGTGTTTACAAAACCCTCCGCTCACCTTCCGGTCCTGGCCAGGCCCTGGGCTCCAGCAAAGGGCAGCCGGGCCAACTGGGGGTCCCCAGGGGAGGGCTGGATGCGCCTGTCCCGGGACTCTGCGCAGCCCTGGGTGGGCAGGCCACAGTGAGGTGCCTGGGGTCTCCCCTATGCCCAGCGGCTCCAGGAGCTGGCCACCCAGCACCAGCGAGACCTGATGGTGGAGGCCGAGCGGCTGCACGGAGCCCATGTACAGGCTGCACAGGCCCTGGCGTCCCGAGAGAGGACCCACCAGCAGCGGGTGAAGGTGCTGGAGAAGCAGGTGGGCGGGGACCCAGCGCCCGGCGGGGGTGCAGAGGGAGGGGAGGGTCCCTGCGCCCGCCTGGCCCCAGCCCGAGGTCCTCCGGCAGCGCTACTGCCCGGTGGGCTCCAGGCCATCCCCACGGGACCCCACACTACCCTCCGTCACTCCCACACCTCACTGAGGGGCGGAGGGGGATTCTGGGGCGGGTCACCACCCTCTCCGTGCCGCCATCGCCCCCCATAAAGAGGGGCGGGGACAGTCCCTCAGCCGGTGGTTGCTGCGTATGAAACGTCCAGATGGTGCCTGGCGCGTGGCAGTCCTAGTGGCGGTGGCCGCTGCACCGTCCTGCGGAGTCAGGGACGGGGGCAGCAGCGAACGGGGGGGCGGGGCAGTAACAAAGCAGGACAGAGCCTTGAGTGTGTGCCTGTGCTGACCACACCCCCCCCACACGCACGCATGTGCACAGACACACACGTGCACGCACACATACACAGACATGCCAGCCGGGGCTGCCGCGCGGGCTCCGAGCTCTCTGCCTCGGGGGAGCTGCTCGATGGGGGAACAGAGGAGGGAACTGAGACGCAGAGACATAGAGTGGCAGCCCGCTGACTCCCTGAGGTGGTGTCCCTGACCCTCCAAGCCACGTTTGCTCGATTTATAAGCCCAGGAGCATTATTTCCTCATTACTCTGAGTGTGTTCATGGCTGAGTGGAAGGAGGTCCACCCACTGTGAGTGGTGGTCACCCGGGTCCCTAAGAGCCCACGGGGGGGTGACCCTGATCAGAGGTGGGACCCTGCACGCCCCATCTGGCCTCTGGTGAGTCTGTCTGTCTGCCGGGGTTTCTCTCCACGCACACCGCCCCCTTGGGAGCCGTGGACCGCGGCCTCCCAGCCCTTCCGGTCACGGAGCTCAGCCACGGGGCCCGCCCGCCCGCCCGAGCTCCTGCCCTGTCCCCAGGTGGCCAGCCTGAAGGAGCCGCGGGACCAGGAAGTGCAGCAGCGGCGACGAGCCCGCCTCGGCCAGGCCTTCCAGGCCAAGGAGTGAGTCCGGCTCCCGACCCCTGGGTGGCCCGGCTGCCACTGCCCTGACCGGCCCGGCAGCAGAACCGCTGCTGGGGAAGCAACGCCTCGTGCTGCTCAGCCGGGGGGCCGAGCTCGAGGGGCACCGGGCCAGGGAAGCCACCACCCGTGCCGGGAGTCAGTGGGCACCCTCTGATCCCCTGACCACAGAGCTCCCCCAGCCCTTGGGACCCCCGCCTCCGGCTGGCGTGGCCCGAGCTCCGGAGCCGCTGCTCTCCGACGCGCCCCTCCCCGGCAGCACGGAGCCTCCCGCGGCCGGCATCGGCCCTGGCACCGCTGTGGATGTGCTGACCCGGCCAGATCCCGGCGGCCAGGCCCCAGCAGGCCAGCTTCCGCAGCCACGGGCTGCATTCCGTGCCCTCAGCTCTGTAAACATGGGGAAACACGTGGAAAACATTTCCACCAACTGAAGCCAAAAACATAATGTCCCGCAGGGCCCAGCTACCACATCCCTGCGCACAGAGGCGGCAAGACCTCCGTATCCAGGAACTGCAGGGCCGTCACGGTGGCAGGTGGCTGCAAGTGACTCAGAGTCCAGTCCCCACCCCCACCCCCACCCCCCGTGCTCCCCGCCCCGTGACTCACTGCCCGTGAGAGGCATCAGGATGTAAACGTTAAAGTTGTTAGAGAACCACCCACTTTCCCAGCCTATAACTCTGGGAAAATTCCTGCGGGAATCCAGCCCTGGTTGCCACGGAGACCGGGGCAGCCATCTTAGGCCGATGCCTGGTTCACCTGTTCGCATTTTCTCTCTTTTCCCCCCATGAACACTGGTCGGAGTGATTTGTTTCCTCTCCAAAGGGCCTCTTTTGTTTTGTAAGTGACGTGTTTACAACATCTGCGGGGCACCAGCCAGCCCAGGAAATTCCTGCGTCCGCAGGTGCTAGCCGCCACCCCGAAGCACCTCCTCCCTCCAGGACTCATGGGGGTGAGAAGGGCCAAAGCTCCTGGAGCCCACCCATTCCAATCACGATCCCGCACTTAAAACAGGCTGTCCTGTCAGGCCTTCCTTTCTGACTGAACCTAGTAACGGAGTTGCCATATGTTGCGAACTGCACAAAAAATAGGTTTCATTCTGCCTGTCAGCTCTGCCTGATTATTGGTGGCTGTGTTGAGAAGGATTCTGAAGTTCAGCCCAGACTCAGAGGGGAAGAGCATGGTGACCCATTAACAACGCTGCTCTGGGCGAAGGAGGCGTTAGTGGTGGTGTTCGCACCCAGGTATTCACCAGCTTGCAGCGGCCCATTGGAACGCATAGCAACCCAGCGGCTGCCCCCACCATTGGAGAGCCTGGTACAGA
The DNA here is from genome assembly GCF_039906515.1 of Pseudorca crassidens. NCBI lineage: Eukaryota > Metazoa > Chordata > Mammalia > Artiodactyla > Delphinidae > Pseudorca > Pseudorca crassidens. Next base: position 873,462 of record NC_090301.1, on the reverse strand, counting down.
CAGGAAGGGTAGGGCCGTGAGACACACACAGCTCTGATGCTCAAGGCCTGGCATTTAGTAGGCAAGTCCCTTCCCTTCCTCCTCGACCCGGCGACCCCACGACCCAGTGGGCAGCTCCCTTGTGGAGGAAGGGCCTGAGGGTTGGCGGGTGGGGAGGAAGGACCCGGCATCTGGAGATTGACACTTGGAAAGTGTCAACACTTGCCTCCCTTTGGTGGCCACTGGCGTCTCAGCGTCACGCCTTTGGGACTGAATCTCCCAGCACAGAGGAGGTGCCTAGTAAACGTGCACAGATGAGAGAGGAATACACCCCAGATGCAAAAGGGGTCGGAAAGGTTTCTCAACATTGAAATGAGGGCCACGCGCTATTTGATCAATGTCCTTGCTGGTGATTTCTGGACCCTCCTTGCCCAGACTGCTCCCGGGAGACGTAAGATTTCTTATATTTCAATGAAAGTTCAATCAGTGTAGGAGACGCTGTTTTTACTTGTTCAACATAAAGTTGTATACTTAGGAGAAAGGATTTTTCTGATGGAGATAAACTGCTGTTTTCTTAAACATTTCCAATGGCAAGCGTGTGGCTTCCGTGTGAGAGCCTTATGGCCGCCCGCACCCACGTGTGCACAGCTGTGTACCCTGAACCAGGGCCCCCCATCTCTGCCGCAGCTGCACCAAGGCCCCATCCATCCTCACAGTGTAGTGACCACGCCGGGTGGGCCTCCGCAAGAGCCAGATCCCGCCTGCCCCTCCAGGCCCTGTGACCTCCTGACCTCATTCCCGGACCAGGTAGGGGTCTCCCTGAGGTCTCACCTACGTGGAAGCCCCAGGTGCTCAGGGCGGGTGGGAAGGAGAGAGTGGGAGGGGGGTGCAGCCAGGCAGCCTCCACCACCAGCAGCCCTGCTAGAGCCCCCGTCCCAGCCCTGCAGGGACCAGCCGGCCAGGCCAGGTTCGGTGGGGGAGACGCTCCCCACCTTGGCCGGCACGGGGTCCTGGGGCTTCCCGAGGTCGGCTCCGGGGCTCCCCATCTAAACTGCGTACACACTCAGGCCCTAAATTAAAATGTCACAGGCCTGTTGGGGAGTCTCGGGTTTCCTGGCCGCGGAACACGAGCCTGCTTGATAAAACGATTTTGGTTTTGATAAATGTGGACTTTCTGTGGCCAAGACAAAGGCACCCTTGAGTCTGGAGGGGAACCTGAAACAGCACATTGCTGAAAAGTATTTCCTGATAATATTTTTAGCACCTGGAAAAAAATTTTTTTTTCTCTTTTTCGCCTGTGGAGCTGTGTGTGTGTGTGTGTGTGTGAATGTAACACCCAGCATGGCGGTGCCTCCTGTTAACCCCCAGTCTCCCAAATGGGACTGCAAATGGCCCAGGGTGAGGGCCGCGGAGGGTCAGCAGGCCTGTGCCTGCAAATGCACAGCCTCGCGGGGGGTCTGCCTGCCGAGCGCCACCGTGTGCCCCGGGCATGGCCCCTGGGGCAGCCCTGCCCCTACAGGCCCCCAGGAGGACCCAGAAGAGAGCCTTTACTAGGGTCCCCGGAGGCATGTGCTCAGGAGAAGGTCAGCAGTGCCCCGGAGGGACCTCCTCCGCCTAGGCGGCCTACTCAGAGGAGGAAAGTGCAACTGGGGGGAGGACGGGGCGTGTGCCCCCTCCCACCCCCTGCAGGAGGTGGGCCAGTCTAGGGGGGGGGTCCAGAGGTCAGCCTGGACAACCCACTGTTCCCACCTTCCCCCCTGCCCCCCCCCCCGCCGTGGTTTGGTGCAAGCTGGGAAGTTCTGCCCCTTCTCCCTGTCAGGGAGGGGCCACCTGCCCTCCCCCCTGAGGAAACAAACAGGAGAGGGCCTTCCCCTGGGCCCCAAACCCACGGCACAGACGGCAGAGGGCTGCCAGTTTCCCACAGAAAACCCACAGATGGAAAAGCACGTCCTCCTGGGCTCCCACCAAGGTGACCGGCCTGCTGGCAGCTCTGCCCTCCGGGCTGCACTGTTGGAGGCCGTGTCCTGACCCCACGGGGATTTTGCGAGTGAGGTTCACGGACCCTCCCTGTCCAAGGAGGGTGAGGCTGCCACACCCCTCCTCCGACCTTGGCCATGATTTGACCACTGTGCTGCAGCCTGGCTCAGGTCTTCCCCCCACCTCCCCACTCAGCATCTGAGCCAGCGGGGTGCCAGGCTTGGCTTGTCCTCACGAATCAGCCCCCACCAGCACCCGAGAGCAGAGAGGGTGGAGAGCCCCCGGGGGTCGGGCCCTGTTCTGGGCCTAGGGACCAGAGGTGGCCAGATGCCGGCCCCCTGTGGAGGACAAACAGAGTCTGACTCAGAGCAAGTTCCTGTGGCACGAGAAGAGCTGCGATGGCCACAGGCTGGAGACGCAGAATCTGAGTTGTGGGCACTCGAGGGCCTGCTCCCACCCACGGGGCATCTGTCCACTTGCCCCCAGGCCGGCGTGGACCAGCCTCCCCGATGGAAGGCTGATTTACCGGGAGTTGGCCCCAGACTTCTCTTGCTGTGAGGTTTCCTTAGGCCCCCAAATCATCTCCCCCCGCATTTCTCCTGATGTGGCCATGCAGGGCAGAAACTGCTTAATGCCCTGAAGCAGCCCGGGCCAGAGTCCTCCTCACATACGACCAGATGGCAAGCCTCAGGGCTGGGTGGGCAGCGTGAGGCTGGCCTCTGGCCACTTCCAGAAGGGTGGCCCCCGGCCGACGACACGCTGGCAGGAGGGTGACCTGGTCCCCTGGGGGACAGGGGCCTGAAAGGACACCCAGGAGGCCTGCCCCCAGGCCCAACAACTCACGCAGGCCTGAGGGTCTGTCCTGGAGCTGCCTTGCGGACAAGGCACCTCCTCTGGGCCGGCCCCACACGGGCGCCTGGGGACCCACGGAGGAGGAGGAGGATGGCCCCGGCCGCAGGGCACGCCCGCAGAGCCCTCTCCTTGCGGACAGCTACCTCCGGGGGGCTCGGGCCCGTGGGCTGAGACGCCCGCCCCGCTTGGCGCTTTAAGAGCCGCCTAATTTGCATGGCCCGGCCCGGCCCCGCCCAGGCCCGAGTGACCGCCCGGTTGGATATTTAAATCGCGGCCGTAGGGGCGGGTCCGGCTCCGAACGCGGTCCCGCCCGGCGCCTTCCTCCGCGAGAGACGACCGGAGCACGGCCCGGCCGAGCGGCAGCGGGACTCCGAAGTCCACCAACGGCGCGGCCGCGCTCCCCGCACGCCCGGCCGGCCGGCCCTGCGGGCCACTCCCGACCGCGGCCTCGCTCCTGCCCCGCGGTGACCGCAAGCCCCCCTGCGGCCCCTCCTCGTCGCCTGTCCGTCCCCGCTGTGTCTTCGCTGTGTCCCCCGCTCCGTCCTTCTCTGTCCCCGTTCCGTCCCGCTGTGTCCCTCGCTCCGTCCCCGCCCGCCGACCCCCGGCGATGCGGCGCGGCGCCACCTGGGCGCTGCTCTTGGCCGCGGCCCTGGGGCTCGGGGCGCGCGGCGTGCGCGGCGCTGTGGCCCTAGCCGACTTCTACCCATTCGGCGCGGAGCGCGGCGACGCCGTCACCCCCAAGCAGGACGACGGCGGCTCCGGGCTGCGGCCGCTCTCCGTGCCCTTTCCGTTCTTCGGCGCCGAGCACTCCGGCCTCTACGTGAGTAACCCGAGCCCGCGGGGGGCGCCAGGGGGGTGCTGCGCCCCGGCCGCTGCCCGCCGCCCCGAGTCCCGCCGCCGCCGCCAGCAACTTGGCACCGTGGCGGCCAGAGGTGGAATGAGGACAGCGCTTCCTCCCTCCGGCGGCCAAGGCCGGACAGCGGCCCGCGGGAGCGGCGGGCGGGGTTGGGGGCCCGAGCTGCGGCCCGGCCACCTTGGCGAGTGGAGCGGGGCGCGCCCGGCCCTGGCCCCTGCCCCTGTCGGACCGCCTGGGGCTTGGGCTGCGGGCACTGAGCCGTGTGCCCCTGCTGGGCCCAGCGCAGCGGGGTGAGGGGAGGCCTGCCCCGTCCCGCCCCGTCCCGGTTCCTTCACAGACAGCAGTGTAACAGCAGGCGACTGCTTCCTGGGTCCTCAGTTTCCCGAGTGGGGCTCCTGGCCCCTTCAATTCCTCACTTGGCCTGCCGAGGTCTCAGCCCCTCCCAGGGCCACACGGGCCCCGCCCCCAGTTGACACCTGAGGCCCACTTGCTGGAGGCTGGGACGCGCCCAGACTTTCAGAGGTGCTGTGCGAGACTCAGCAAGCTGGTCGTCTCTGAGCCGCCCTTTCCCTCTCCCTCTCCTCCTGAGCCTGGGGGCTGGCCACTCAGGCCCAGACCTTCAAACAGGACTCCCAGAGGGAGCTCAGGAGAGCGGGGACAGTTCAGGCTTAAGGACAGCAGAACCCCCCCGGGGGGACCCGGGGCCACTGAGGAAATGCAATGTCACGCCTCATTGCTGCATCGAGCATTTACTGGGGGGCACCGTGCGCTGTCCTCTGAATCCCAGCTAGAAAAGTGCCGGCACCCTGTACCTCCAACACCATTGCCCCGCCCTCTGTCACTTCCAGCACCACCTCCACCTCCCCCCTCCACCGCCCATCAGCACCACTGCCTGCACTGCCAGCTCCCCCATCAGCCCTGTCACCTCCCCCATCAACACTGCCTCTCTCCACTCGACCCCAGCGCGGCTGCCAGCATCACTAGCTACCCTCCCACCACAGCCCTTCCATCGCCAGAGGTGGGAGGGGCAGCCGTTCTCTCTGTAGGTGCCACCCAGTGCACGTTCCTCCGGGCCAGGACTTGGACAGAGGGGCAGGACTGACTTCCGGAAGTATGGGGCTGGGGGCAGAGCTGTGCTCAGGGTCTTTGGGAGCCAGGGAGGCCCATGCATCCTAGAAGGGGGAAAATTCACGTTGGCATCGTCTTAACAGAGCCTCTGTCCAAATGCTCCTTGAACCTTCGGGCCAGGCGCAACCTCCTCACTCCAAGTCACAGGTGAAAATATTATTAAAACGGCCGACCCTCTTAACAGCCTCACCAAAACCATCTACCCCTGCCAAAGCAACTGGGAGACATGGTTCTAAAGTGGAGAGATGTGCTAGCAAAACAAACGGTTTCATCTGAAACCAGCACGTGGTTCCTCGCAAAACCTGTGTCTCCATGAGAGCTCTTTCCTGAAAAAAGCTGTCGTCTGACAAACACCTGCCCGTGGCGACGTAGGGAGCCCACTTCACCTCTCTTCGCTCGGTAGGAAAGACAGTGGAAACCTTGAGGGCCCCGGACACCTTGCCTGAAATAATGGCCAGGGCTCTGTGGTCAAGGAGGGAGCAGGGCAGCGGGTCAGAAATGAGGCCAGTTAGAGAAGAGAAGGCATTTATTCCGAAGCAAGTGGGTCAGACTGGTGCCTCCCAGCTCGCGCAGCTGAGACAGTGCTTCTCTGCATGCCCCTGTCTCTGACCCTCGTCCAGCCGGGCGCGGCGTCAGCCAGCCCTGAGCCCAGGTGCCTGCATCCGGCCGAGTGAGGATCCTCCAGGGCTGGACACCCCGGCCCGATGCCTGGCAAAGAGCAGGCTTGTGGAGTGAATGGACACACGGGTGAGTGAATGGAGGCCTCGCCGTGACCCTGCGTGAAGATCAGTGCTTTCTGATCAGAATCGACCCCGGCAAGGACTCGGTCCTGCCGTGTGCGCGGTGGCCTCCTTTCTAGAAAGCCCCGTCGTTTTGCTTCTTTCTCACGCCGTAGCAGCCGTATGTGGTGACTTGTAAGGCTCTGAAAATTGTTGAGAGTCCCTTCTGAACACAAACCAGGCCGGCCCCGCTGGTGGGCATGGAGCGCGGCAGCTGAGAGGGAACCTTCTTGCAGGGAAAAAAGCTGGACAAGTTCACAGGTAGAGATGGCAGCTGTGCTGTGGCCTGCAGGCCCGGCCGAGGTGCAGCGTCCGCGCGGGGCGGCCACGGGGACTGAGAGGCCGTGAGCGGCCAGCGGTGGTGAGGAGCCCCCGTGTCCCCCCAGAAGGGTGAGGCCTGGGGGCTGCGGAGGAAGGTCTTGGTTTATTTGGCATCAGGAGCCCCAAGTGGCAACCTCAGGGAGCACTTCTGCTCCTTCATCGGGGAAGGAGTGCCAGGTGGGCGGTGTCTGCGAAGGTGCTGGGCACGCTGAGGGGGTCCACACGTCTGTTACGAGGGTGCAGTGGCCGAGACATGGGTGCGGGGCCTGCCGGCTGTGTCTCCAAGGCTGGGCTGCTGGGGGTGATGCACAGGGGGGTACCCGCCTTGGCGTGCCTTCCATCCTTCCCCTGCAGAGCCCCTTCCAGCCCCTGCTGGCCCCGCACGCACAGTGCTGTGACACCCTTGACCTCTGAATCTTGGGGACTCTTCCTTGTTCTGGTCTTTTGGAGCACCTTGGGGCCAGTCACGGAGAGCCCCGAGTGGGAAACGGGAAGGGTGTGGGCCCGGGGCGGGCAGTGGCACCTCCGAACCTGGGGGAAGACGTGTTGACAGTTGATTTGACCTGAGCCCTGGCCAGCAGCCCCTCTCTCTAGTGTCCCAGACAAGGCTGGCTCCACACCTGGTGTCTGCTTATCCGCTGGCATCCCCACCGGGGGCACAGTCCCCGCCCAGCCTCTCCCAGACCGCCCGCCCAGGGGAGGTCCGCAGGCGGCCCGGGACCGGTGGCTGGTCGGTTCCTCCGAGAACCCCGGCTTCCCCACCTGTGCAGCCCGTGGCACCTTGCCAACCAAGACAGTCCGCTGGCTGGCCACCAGCTCCGAGCCATCTGGAAAACCCACCCTGACCCACAGGACAAAACCAGTGAGATGGAGGCAGGCCTGGCAGTGGAGCTCGGCTTTTCTGACCTGAGGAAGCCCCCGCAGAAACGCATGAGCCCCCTGGCTGGGAGGAGAGGCCGCAGCCCCCAGGGGGCAGACAGGGTCCTGGGCAGGCCCCTCCCCACGCTCCCTTCCTGCTGGTACCTGGGGTGGAGCGGGGCACAGGCAAGGGGCTCGGAGGTGGAGGTGGAGGTGGGCAGGGGTCGAGGGAGGGTCCTGGGTGGCCTGGCAGCCCCACGTGGGGGGAGAGCGCCGGGGCGAGATCCAGGCTGGCCCCTCGGCCTGGACCTCCCGGCAGCCCGACGGAGGGCGGGCAGTGCAGTCCTCCCCGGCCCAGAGAGGAAAGTGGGCCTCAGATGCAGGCCCAGGGGCCTCAGGACTCCTGCGTCCCGCTGCCTCCTTGCTATTCCACCCCGGCCGTAGTGCGGCCCAGACAGAAGTCCTGCTTCCTCGGCCATCCTGGGAGCTCCCCTGAGACCCCGCCTCGTTCCCACGTGGTCAGAGCAGGCAGCTGGGCCTGCAGCCCTGCCTTGGAAATGCTCCCACTTCCCAGAGCGGCCACCCCGCCGGCCTGGGCGCGTGCGGCACCTCCTCGTGGGCCTCCGGCTCCTGGCCCTGCCCCTCCAGCCTGTCCGTGGGGCGGCTGAGGGAGCCTTGCCTTTCTCTCCTGCCCTTACCCAGCCCCCCTGGCCTTGGGGCTGGGCCCCGTGTACCTGTGCCCCCCCATCACCCGTCAGCCCCCCTGGCCCTGGGCCCTGTGTACCTGTGCCCCCCCAGACCCCTGACCTTGGGGCTGGGCCCCGTGTACCTGTGCCCCCCCGTCCCCCGCCAGCCCCCCTGGCCCTGGGGCTGGGCCCCGTGTACCTGTGCCCCCCCATCTCCCGCCAGCACCCCTGGCCTTGGGGCTGGGCCCTGTGTACCTGTGCCCCCCATCCCCCGCCAGCACCCCTGGCCTTGGGGCTGGGCCCTGTGTACCTGGGCCCCGTGTACCTGTGCCCCCCGTCCCCCGCCAGCGCCCCGGCCCTGGGGCTGGGCCCCGTGTACCTGTGCCCCCCGTCCCCCACCAGCGCCCCTGGCCTTGGGGCTGGGCCCCGTGTACCTGTGCCCCGTGTACCTGTGCCTCCCGTCCCCCGCCAGCGCCCCTGGTCCTGGGGCTGGGCCCCGTGTACCTGTGCCCCGTGTACCTGTGCCCCCCGTCCCCCGCCAGCGCCCCTGGCCCTGGGGCTGGGCCCCGTGTACCTGTGCCTCCCGTCCCCCGCCAGCGCCCCTGGCCCTGTGTACCTGTGCCCCGTGTACCTGTGCCCCCGTCCCCCGCCAGCCCCCCAGCTCCCTCTGCTCCAGCCAATACAGAACAGGTCACCCTCAGCCACTGTGCTTGCTGCCAGCTCGGAGCCCCTCCCAGGACAGGCAGGCCTCCTCCCCTGAACGGGCCCCACTCCCCCAGCCTGGTCCCTGCGCTCCCCGCGTGTCGCTTCTGACCCCACCTCGGTTGTTTACCCTGCACGGGGCGTGTGCCCACAAGGCACATCAGTACACGGTCCTGGCACCCACGTGTGCTTGACTGTATTTGGGCGTCGTGCTGGCGGATGTGGACGTAGGTGTGTAGGTGCGTCTGCCCACTGAGGGAAACGCAAGCAGCGACACCTCAGCGGCCGTGAGCAGTCCTCGGGCTCAGGTCCTGGTTCCCGAACACCAGGCACCACTGAAAGGAACTGGGGCTCTCTGGAGATTATACAGCCATGGCAGGAAGAGAAGAAAATGAGCTTGGGAAAGCTTGTGCCAGAAAGCACTAGCGTGATCAAAGAAAGATGGGGATGTGGCGGAGGGACACAGCGGCCACACCCGAAAGGGGCTCTCGGGACAAGCGCAGCATTACTTTAATGGTAGTGACAGATTTCAGTCCCTAAGGAAAGGGGAGCCAGCGAGTTCACGCCGATACGAGTATAGATACATGATTAAATGTATAAACGAGGGAGAAAGTGGTACTGACCACACTGCCTCGGTGCTGAGTGTCCTGCTCCGGGCAGCCGTGTGTTCTCGGTAGAGGATGTCCTTGCTCAGGCGAATACACAGTAGGGGGCTCAGTGGGTAAAGGGTCATCACTTCTGCAAGGTCCTGTCAAGTGGTTCAGGAAACATCTGTGTAGAAGGAGAGAGAGCATGATGAAGCAAATGGGGCAGGATCCTAGAATCTGGTGAATGTGGATCAAAAGTATGAGGAGTGCCTTGCACTTTTTCTGTAAGTTTGACATTCTGTCAAAACATAACGTAACCTCTAGGGAATGCCTTCTGGCAGGAACACCCGGAGCCCCGGGCACACACCCCGCCACCCTCACTGGGAAGCCAGCCTGGCCGGCTGGGAAGGACTCAGGTGTTCCCCTCCTCAGCTCTCAGGGGCTGTGTGAAGCTAGAAGTGACCAGCTCGCCACAGCGTGCCTCCAGGACAGCCCACCACTCACTCACCATTGACTTATTTGCTAATTCATTTAGTCACACATCCATCCGGAAACCTTGGTGGAGCCCTAGCTCTGAGTCAAGGAGCGGACATATGCACCAGCAGCAGAGTTTTACTTTTAGTCCTAAAATTTTGTCTCTTTTGTTCACGGTGCTCTCCCAGCCTCTGCAAGAGAGCTAGCTTGTAGAAGCAGCTCTGTAAACGTCGGCTGTTCATCCTCTGACTGTTGGGATAACACGCCCATAATTCCATCTTCCCAAAACAAGCGCTCTAAACATTTTGGCAACATCCTTCCCGATGTGTTTTCAAGCGCATTTGGAGCTGCCATTTCATACAAATTTCCATTTTGCATATTTCGTTCAATATTATACTGTGAGCATTTTCCAGTGCCTTAAATTTGCTGTGAAGAGTGTGCTTTTTGGTGGCAGTGTAATATTCCATCCTGTGGCTATACCATAATTCTTTTCAGCAGTCACAACCTGTGGCCTGTGTGGGTGGCTTCAGTGTCTCCGGGGATGCTCCAGTGCACATCTTTGTTCAGGCAGGTCTTTTGTTTTTCCGTTCCTCCAGGGGGGCTGGCTGGGTCCCAAGGAGTGTGCTTTTCAGGGCTGTCTCCCTACTTTCCCCTGCTGCCCAGAGGGCGTCCTTATTCACACCCTCCTCTGCTGGGGGAAGGGGGCCTCCTCAGGTGACCTGAGTCAGCCTGGAGGGCACAGCCGCTTCCAGGCCACACAGGGTACCTGCGGTCCAGTCGACGATGGGGTGGGGACAGTGGGCAGACCCAGGGACAAAACAAGCTGCGGGAGCCTGGGCCCCAGTGGACACTGCTCCCATGGCTCTGAAACCAGGCGGCTGGAGGGGGCTGCCCGGCTCGTTCCCTCCCCCCCACTCCCCCCAACCCCCGTACCTCCCCACAGGGGGTCCAGCCTCAGAGCCTTAGCAGCCATTAACTGGCCGTTTACACACCGGGGCGAGTCCTTCACTGAACGCCTGCTGTGTGCGAAGCGTTACCCGGCTCCCAGCCCGAGGACTCGGCTCGGGCAGAAGTCTGAGTGCTGGGGGCTGCGTCCAGGGTGGGAGGAGTGGGCACCGTGTCTTGGTACAGGTCCCAGGACCAGGCTGTCCTCCAGGCGGGTCCAGGCGGCTGGCCGAGGGCCAGACACAGCCCCCTCGGGCCCTCACACACGTCCTGCAGCGAATGTTTCCCGCCACCTGCTCTGGGCAGAGGGGCTGCCGGGCACAGGCAGCTCTGGAGGCTTGCTGTGGATGGGGCCTGGGGTAGGGCTGGTGTCCCGGGGGAGTGGCCACCGTCCCCAGAGTGAGACTGGCAGGGTGAGAGGCCTAGGTTTGGGAGCAGAGGCACACTGTCCCTGCACTTGGAGGTGGCAGCCAGGGGCGGTGGCTGCAGGGTGACAGTGGACCCGACGTGGCCTCAGAGCTCAGGGCAGCAAGGTCAGGCTGTGCTGGGCCCGGGGGAGGGGGGCGTGGGTGCCCAAGCACAGGGCATGTCCAGGGGCCTCTGGGGACTTGGGATCTGGTCCTAGGGGGGCACCTGGCCCAGGTGTGCCAGAGGTGAGGCAGGAGCTGCCATCTAATCTACACAGGGAAGGAAGGGAAGGGCTGTGAGGACAGCTGGAGGGACAGGACACGGGAGGGGCAGGTGCCTGGACCCCCCGCCCACTGGAGAGGCAGCCCCTGTTGGAGTGGGGTGGGGCTCAAGGGCCTGGGCTCTGGGCCGTAGGCAGGACCACAAGGCCCAGCAGGAGACGAGAGGGTGGCCACCGGGAGGCCCTGGACAGCTGACGGCAGGGGGCACGGTAGGGAGGTAGCAGAGGACCTGCGCCCCGAGGGCCCAGCCTGGGAGGGGGAAGGGCCGTCGCTCCAGTGCTGCAGGGAATCCCTCCTCCCCCGCTGGGCGCTGAAGCCAGCCCACTGCCCCACCCGCAGGCTACACCCTGGCTGCCCAGCAGTGCCCCCCCCCCACCCGGTCCTCTGTGGCCCTCCAGCAGCCAGGCGAGGCCACCTGGCACTCCGGGTGCTCAGAGAGGGCCAGCCTCCCCTCCTCGCCAGGTCTGGGTGTCCAGGGCCCCACCTTGCCGGGGGCCCAGGGCCCTGCCCACGGCCGCCCTGCGAGCAGGACCCCAGCCCCGAGCTGTGCTTGTGGAAGGAATCCTGGTTCCCCAGAGAGCTGCCAGGAAATAAAAGACATGCCTACATTTTTCAAAACAAGCTTATAAAAGGCCTCAGAACTTTATTGTTTTATTTCTGGCAGAAACGTCAAAGCAGGAACCAAGGCCCCGCCCTTTCGGATCTGATGTTTGCAGAGCTGGGGTGCTGTGCCCGTGGGGTCCCCAGCTCCCCTCCAGGCTTGCCTCCTGGCCCAGAGCAGCCCCTCGCCCAGCAAGGGTGGCACCAGCCAGCCCCAAGCTGCCCAGTTCAGGGACCAGCCAGACACACGTCAAACGCTTTCGGCTGCAAGTGGCCTCTGAGAGACTCTCCAGGACATCCCCGCTCCCTCCCAGTTCCCTCCCAGCTCTCTCCCCGCTCTCTCCCAGTTCCCTCCCAGTTCCCTCCCAGCTCTCTCCCAGTTCCCTCCCAGCTCTCTCCCAGTTCCCTCCCAGTTCCCTCCCAGTTTTATCCAAGTCGGAAATGCCACCAGGCCATCTCTCTGCGCTTTCTCCTGGCCCAGCGGAGGGAGGGCCGGCCCCTCCTGTGAGAAAGGCCTGGGTGCCTTTCCCTCTGCGGGCCACACGCCCCCCCAGGTCAAGGGCAGGCTTCCTCCACGCCCCGCGGGCCCCCTTCCTGCTGCTGTGGCCTCGGGGCCTCCCCAGGGGACCAGCCCAGGCCCACCTGGCTGGCCTCAGGTCCTGAGGGGCAGCGGACGCGGGGCGGCACATTGCAGGGCCCGGACCCAGCCGACGGCCGGCCCGGGTCTGGTTTCCGGTACGTCAGTGGCTGAAGAGCACGCTGGTGCCCGGCAGGGGGTCGGGGTCGAGTCCTTTCCCCTGTTTTCCCGACGTGTTGCCCGTTCTACAGAGTGCTGTTGCAAGGAGAGAAATAATAATAGTAAGATTGATATTCTGTGGGAGTAGCATTCGCTGGCCCTGAAGAAGGAGAGGGACCCCGGTGGGGGGGAGGGGTGCCGTGCCGCTCCCCGCGCCGCCAGCCCCGCCCGCCCCACCGGAGGTTCAGACGTTCTCCCCTGGAGGAAGACAGTCCGGGCACGCCCCTGCCCAGGTGGCCCCGGCCCTGCTCTGCCCTGGCCCCGCCCCGTGGGGAGGGCGGCAGCCATCCGGTGGGGGCGGAGAGGGGAGCCCGCCGGCCGAGCGCTGGCGGGCAGGCCGGAGGCCTCTGCACACACCGCACACACCTGAGCACCGGACTTCAAAGGCAGGAAGGAAACTGGGCAGAGCGCCTGTGGGGGAGCCATGGGGCCCAGGCCAGCCGAGGAAGACAGACGGGGGGGGGGGGGGGGGGGGGGGGGCGGTGCAGGATGCAGGGAGGGCGGGGCAGGCGGTCCCACCCGGCAGGTGGCCACGGCCCTAGGGACCCTCACTCCAGCCTGCGGCGCCCCCCCATCCAACTGTGACTCCTCACCCTTGACTCTTTTCCTAAACACGGGCAGAAAAGGGGACCCAAAGTAAGTGTGCAGCGAAAGAGCAGATGTGATGCCAGCCCCGAGGGACGGCGGCCCCAAGTTAAGGCCTGTGGTTGCCGCCCACACCGTGCAGCCCTGACAAGGCTGCCTGCACCTGCCTCCTTCCCTCCAAGTTGTTCAGGTTCTTCCATGTTTTGTCCATTATCACCGTGGTTCAATTACATAGATCGTCTTCAAGTTGTTTGTTTCACTGTGGTGGACATTTGGAGCTGTTCCTACTTTTAGACCATTCTTACTGTGCTGTCTGGGAACATTCCGGAACGTGCGTCCCGGTGCACGTGGGCGCTGGCGTGGAGGGTGGTGGGCCCTAGGGGTGGGGCTGTCGGGCATGGGCCGCACCCGCTCCCAGCTCGTGAAGTACAGAGGCCACGGGTGTTCCCACTGCAGGACACGCTTGCCAGCCCGGTGGTTGTGGACGGGCGTGAAAACGAGGTGCTGCTGCTCTGTTTTGTTCATGAGGCTGAGCACATCTTGTTCACTTGCCGTTGGATTGCCTCATTTGTAAGCCCGCTGTCAAGTCTTTCCTCTTTCCTACTGAGTTCCCTTTTTCCTTGTTACTTTATGGGAGTTGTGTACATACACCAGGTCACAAGTGTTGCAAACATCTTTTCCCTTTTCTCTGCACCTTACTTCACGCTCTTTGGTGCGCCTTTGGGTGAATAGGTACTCTTGAGTTTAATGCAGTAAATGTACCCGTCTTTATTTTTATGGTCAGAGGTTTTTTGTGCTTTTTTTTTTTTTTTTTTTGCGGTACGCGGGCCTCTCACTGTTGTGGCCTCTCCCGCTGTGGAGCACAGGCTCCGGACGCGCAGGCTCAGCGGCCATGGCTCACGGGCCCAGCCGCTCCGCAGCATGTGGGATCTTCCCGGACCGGGGCACGAACCCGTGTCCCCTGCATCAGCAGGTGGACTCTCAACCACTGCGCCACCAGGGAAGCCCCTGTGCCTTTTTCTTAAAAACATTTTATTTATTTATTTGGCCGTGTTGGGTCTTAGTTGCGGCACGTGGGATCTTCCGTTGCGGTGTGCGGGCTCCCTAGTTGTGGCACGCGGGCTCAGTTGCCCACGGCATGTGGGAATCTTAGTTCCCTGACAGGGGATGGAACCTGCGTCCCCTGCGTTGGAAAGTGGATTCTTCACCACTGGACCGCCGGGGATGTCCTGTGCCTTATTTTAAAAATCACCTCCAAGTCTTGAATATGTTCTCCATGGCCCCCCACAACAGCGTCTCTGCTGTGCAGCTTGGTCGCTCACACCTCCGTGCCTGCGCATGTGGAGCTGGGCACGAGGTAGGCCCCCCAGCCCGCCCCCCACCCCCCACCGAGTGTGTGCCTGGGCCATCTCCCGGCCCTCCTCCTGCCCACCTGTCTGATCACTGTTCCGTGTGAGAGCCCAGTGTCCACCACAGCATCCATCCTGGACCAGCAAGTCCTTCCATCTTTTCTTCTCCAGGAAGTCTTGGTCCTTCTTGGCTTTGCCTTTTCATATAAAATTTACAGTTGGCTTATCAGGTTACACACACACACAGACCCACGTCTGCCGGGATTTTTACTGGGATTGCGTGGAGTATGAAGACTGATGCGAGAACTGATACCTTTACCTGGGTTGACTCGCGTGGCCCGGGAACAGAGCACGTTCCTGCGTTTATTTAGATTGTCTCTGACATTCTCTAATAAATCTAACATCTTTTGTTAGATCTATTCTTAAGGACTTGCTATTCTCTATACTGTTGTAAACGGTGTCTTTTCTTCATTTCTTTTCTAAGTACTTACTGCTGTCAATGTGGAATCACAACTGAGTTCTTACCGCTTCTAGTTTTATATGTAACAACCAGGCCGAGCCTCTTACCAATTCTGCTGCATCATCGGGATTCTTCTGGATTTTCCCACATTCACGTGCATAGCATTTGCACCTGATGGTCGTTGTGTTTCTCCCTTTCTAGTCCGTTTGCATTTTGATTCATTTTTCGCCTTGCTGTGCTGGTTGGATACATTGCGTGTTAGCAGGACCCAGAAAGAAAGTGTCCGTGTTTCACGACTAAACGTGCTGCTTCCTCCTGTTCGTTTTCAAGATGCCCTTTTCCGGATCAGAATGTCCCCTCCTATTCCTATTCTCATATTCAGGGAATTTGTATCACATGTGGGTGTTGGCTCTAGTAAATACCATCTCTACACCTATAAAGGTGACTCTCACCTTTAATCTGTTAAATGGGTCACTTAAATTCATTGGATTTCTAATGTAAAGCCACGCTTGATTCCTAACAGAAATCCAAGCTGGTAGTGATGAATTATGTACCCAGTTCATATACTGCTGCATTCAGTTTGCTAACTGCGTTAAGATTTGGGCGGTTTTATATGTGAGATTGGGCTGTTAGCCCATCCATGTTACATTTTAGTGTCGGGGTTGTGCTAGCCTCAGAAGATGAGTTCTTCTGTCTGGAAGAGTTCGTGTATCTCTGGACTTACTCCTTGGATGTTTGGTAGAACTCACTGGTGCTGCCATCTGGACCTAGAGTTTTCTTGGTGGGAAAATTGTGAACACTAATTGAATTTCCTTATGAATATAAAAAAATAGATTTTCTATTTCTTTTCACATTTGGTAAGTTGTGTTTTTCTAGGGGAAAAGATCCATTTTATATACAGCTTCAAGGTGATCAACATAAAACTGTTGAGGTCTGGGATTCGATGGTAGCCTCCTTACACACCAGCGGTCAGCCTGTCACTGCTTCTCAGAAGCTGGCCGAGGCCCGAGGCTCCCGGGTCAGGAACAAAGGCCGTTAGGGCTCATGGTGCAGGGAGAGGCACACCGTGTGGTTCGCCTTGGTGTCCCTGGCTCTCCTCGTGGTGTCATGAGGCCACACGGAGGGGCCCAGGCAGATGGAACCCAGACTGGGGGTTTGTGTCATAGCCAGGAAGCCCGGGGCTCGGGGAAGCCATCTCTCCTATGGCGAGCCTGCCTTTGCCCGCAAGGGAGAGGACACTTTGTCTCTCGAAGCCAGTCTCTGCAAACACAACCCCAAGACCCGGCCCAAGCAGGGAGCGGACGAGCAAAGCGCTCGGGGCCTCCCCCACGGCCCACCTCCCCGCCCCCCCTGTTCTGGGCCAAGCTCCAATTTTCACACGAGTCTGCCATTCCGTCAGCCACCCTGATTCATCGGACCAGCAGAGGCCAGGACCAGATCTGGGTGATTTGCTGCCCACAGGACTCCAGGCAGCAAGATGGGGTTCAGCCCCAGGTCCCAGGTGCAGCTGGCTGTGCAGGATCCCAGAGAGGCCAGGAGTGGTCCAAGGCCAGGCCACCGTCCATCCTGACGCACGAACGCCTGCGGACCGCCCTGCTGATCTTGGATGCCATCACCAGTGACTACAGAGGCCGTAAATTGGCCCAGAAAGCAACTCCCATTAGGCTGACAAGCTCACCCTGCTTTTGCGCAAACCTTCCCAGCTCTACACTGAAAATCTGGTATGCTGGGAATCGCCCAGTCACAGGCAGACTGCGAGGGTTGAGCCCCTGCCCCGCCGTGGAGAGACGTCCTGTGATCCCTCTCCCCACATGCAGACGTGTGACCTGAGGGGACGCAGGCCTCTCAGGTTAGGATCTGTTCAACTTGATTCGGATTGCCTGTCCCGCCGGTTTGGTTAAGGCCTAAGGGCCGTGTCTCTGACCGTTTGTGGTCTCAGTCATCACACACAACAGAACCCAAGGCCCAGTATGAATTCGCGTCATGAGACAAACAAGGTTGTGCCGTCGTGAATTTACCTGCAGGGAGGGCGGGGCCCACACCTGGGCGGCAGGCACAGTAGAGCAGTTTGTGACCGGAGTGTCCCGTGGTTTTTCCACTTTCATAGCTCGCAGACAGGGATGCAAACCCAGCGCAGGTCAGGTGGGCAGCTGCACTGCTGCCCGACTCAGGTGGGCCGTGAGGGCTTTGCCAGGCACTGGATCTAGGGGCGCAAAGCAGTCACCTACCCCCGGCTCCCCCGGGGGCTGAGGTGGTCCTGCCCAGGTGTGGGTTGAATACTCCTCAGCCACAAAGCCAGTGTGCCCGTCCTGGCCCCGTTAATCACCTCCTCCCCTAGCCACCCTCTGCTCACACCCAGACCTTTCACCAGGAGGGCTCAGGTGCAAAAGCAACAGGCATTTGTGTAACATGTACAGACACCGTTACATCCCCCACGGGGCCCCCATGGACCACCGCTGATGACAACACGCAGAGTCCTCAACCAAGTGACCGTGTCTCCAGGACCTGGAATTCCGCCATCCAACAGAAAGTGAAATTCGAATCCTGCAGCCCCTGTATGGGGGCTGCCCCTGGGGGCGCACCTACCAGGCTAGGCAGGGCTGCTGTCAGGGAGAGGGATGCCTCACGGTGCCAGGAACGGTCCGGGCAGGTCCCTGTCTTCAAAGGAGGGCTGTGTAACCCGGTACCCACACCCCCCTTAGTCCTGGCCACCACCCAGAGGCCAGCCAAGGGGAGCTGAACCCCTCCTGGGGCCACGTTTGGTGAGCAAACAGCCCGGCCAGGGTGTGAGGACCCGGGCAGGCAAGGCCACAGGGGCAGAAGCCTTTCGGGATGATTTCAAGGAGGCTGGTCCAGGGCTCGTGACACCAGGTGCCCTCAGAGGATGGGGAACACAGAACGCTCGTCGCACACCTGACTCTAAGCACTGCGGGGGCCTTTGAGACCCCAGCCCTCCGCTGCCACACACAAATGGTCCAGGGAGTCGACGGTGGCAGTGCCGTGGCCAGAGTGGGCTGATGAGGCTGGAAGGGCAGCGCCGTGGCGGCAAAGTATCAGCAGCAGTGAGACCCCCGTGGAGGGCCTGGGAGGGGTCAGAGGTGGCTCGCGAGGCTCCTGTGGACACAGGCCTGGGGTGTGGCAGTGGATTCTGCGCCCCTAACGCAGAGCCCTTTCTTTCGCTGGGTCATGGTGGTGGCTGCATTGCCATCTCTGGTACGAGGAGGGACACAGGGGCATCCCCGTCAGTCCCATCAAAGAAAGCCCCACCCTGGACACCTGCCCGAGGGACCCAGACCGTGCAACCATCAGCTGCGGTCTGTTCCCGAAGATGGGCGCCCTTAGTTGGCCGGGCTGGGTGGGCTCCGTCCGGTGGCAGCGCCGGCTTTTTCTGCGGAGGGTCTGGTTGTGAACCTCTGCGCATCGTGGCCGTGAGGGCTCGGAGCAAAGGCGTGGGCGCATGTGGGTTCCCGCAAAGCGCGGCCCACGGAGCCCCACCCAGCCTCGTCTGCGTGACCTGGGAGCTGCGAGTGTGATTTGTGTTTTTAAAGGGCTGTGAAAACAAAAACAAAAGGGGCAAAGAGGCATATGCGAGGAGCCCGTATATGGTCCACGGCGTGAAAAGTGTTTACCATCTGGCCCTTCAGCCGGCAGTCCGCTGACCCTCCAGCAGACCCTTAGCAGCCCCCGCAGGTCAGTACAAACCTGGGCGTCCCTCAGAGCTCCTTCCGTGGCCGGGTTGCAGGGGAAGCCGGTACTTACAGTTCTGCCCACGCGCAGGCTGACCCGGCGCCACTTCCGGAGTGGGCGCTGGAGCCGGACAGCCGCTGCCCCCCAGTGGACACCATGGGGCCCAGCTTAGCTGGGCCATCGGCGAACCAGGCTGGCTCTTAGGGCCCCTCTGGGACCCGAGGTCCCGCTCGGCCAGGGCTGCGCTCCGGGTGCCGGGGCGTTAGCTGAGCCCCCCCGAGGGCCGCTGCTGCTGTTTCACGTAAAACCGAGACGGCTCGTGGCACAGGGACCTCTCCCTTTGGCCACCGACCCAGCTGGGCCCTTCCCTTGCTAGTGCTCAAGTTCAAGTCCGCGCGCCCCAGTGGGGATATTGGGCAGAGAGTCACAGGCCCCGCAGATCACACTCAGCTCCTACGAGCTGTCCCGGGGAGCGGGCAGGGCCCCAATTTGTAAACAGGGTGCAGTGGGCCCTGCCTCGGGCAGGGGGCGCTGCTGGGCAAGGACAGGCCTCCGGCTCCGGCTCCGGCTCGGGCTCCGCGTGGCTCCTGGACGCCAAGTCCTTTCTGCTGCAGGGCCTGCGGGCGGGGTCTGTGCTGCCCTGCCCTCTCCACGTGCAGGGCCCCTGGAAGGAGAGCCCAGCCACTTCCCGGACGGACGTGCAGGCAGCGATCACTCGTTCAGACACAGAGGCCACGTGGCCCAGATCCACCCACAGGGCCCCTGAAGCTTCCCGTCCCCACTGCAAACCCGTCTAAACGCCAGGAGTCGAGTTTGGGCATCTTCTCTTCCTACGGGAGCGCAGGAGAGTGGAGGGGCCGCGGGCAGAGCAGAGGCCAGCTCCCGCTTTAGCCTTTAGCCCCTCTTTCCCGCACCCCTGCACTCCTGGGCCCTCCCTGCTCCCAGAGGCCCACGGTCAGGAGCGCCTACCTGCCACCTTCCTCCTGCCTGCCTTCCTTCCTTTTCTTTCCTTTTCGTTTCTCTTCTTTCTTTCTCTTCCGTCTTCATCACTGAGGTATAATTCACTTACTGTGCAGTTCACCCTCTTACAATTCAATGGCTTTTCACATACTTACAGAACTGTACATCATCACCACAGTCACCCTGGGAACATTTCCCTCACCCCAGAAGAAGCCCTTCGCCCCTGAGTGACCATCCTCCGCCTTTTCCAGCACACCCCTGACCTAGGCAATCACTAAACTACTTTGTTTCTTTGGATTTGCCTGTTCTGCGTGTTTCATGTAAGTGGAGTCATAGTGTTTTGTGACTGGCTTCTTTCACTTAAAATGATGTTTTCAAAGCTCACTCGTGTTGTGGCCTGTGTCAGTACATCATTTCTTTTATTTGCCAAAAAATTCCATTTATTTTTATAACGTATCCACTCCTTAGTTGATGCAGATGAGGCTTGCTTACTCCCTTTGGCTATTATGAACAATATTGTTGTGGACGTCTGTGTACAGTACATCCTTGTGTGTGGACATGTTTTCAGTTCTCTTGGGTGTCTATGGGTATATATCTAGGCATGGAATTGCTGGTGCATATAGTTATTCTGTATTTAACCATGTGAGGAGCTGACACTGTCTGTTTTCCAGAGTGGCCACACATCTTGCGTTCCACCAGCGGTGTAGGAGCGTTCCCGTTTCTTCACATCCTCGCAGACAGTTGTTATTATCTCCTTTTTCCACGATGGCCATCCTAGTGGGTGTGAAGTGTTATCTCACTGTGGTTTTGATTTTCATCTCCCGGACAGCGATGCTGAGCGTCTTTTCATGTGCTTATTTGCTGCTGCGTATCTTCTTTGGTGAGGTGCCTGTTAAGGCCTGTGGCCCGGTTTTGACAAGGTTGGTTGTTTTCTTATCGCTGAGCGCTAAAAGCTCTCTGTGTACTTTGCATAACCGTCTGTATCGTATTAGCAAACAGTTTCCCCAGGTCTGTGGCCTTCCTTCTCATTCTCTTGGTATTATCTTTCACAGAGCAGAGGTTTTTGTCTCCTTTTCTTACTGCATTAGCTAGAACAAATGCTGAAGACGGTGGTGAGAGGGACATCCTTGCCTTCTACCTCATCTTAGTGGGAAAGCATCTAGTTTCTCACCATTGAGTATGATGTTACCTGTAGGTGGTGTTTTTTTTTAACCTCTTTATTGGAGTGTAATTGCTTTACAATGGTGTGTTAATTTCTGCTTTATAACAAAGTGAATCAGCTATACATATACATATGTTCCCATATCTCTTCCCTCTTGTATCTCCCTCCCACCCTCCCTAATCCCACCCCTCCAGGTGGTCACAAAGCACCGAGCTGATCTCCCTGTGCTATGCGGCTGCTTCCCACTAGCTATCTACCTTACGTTTGGTAGTGTCTGTATGTCCATGCCTCTCTCTCGCTTTGTCCCAGCTTCCCCTTCCCCCTCCCCGTGTCCTTAAGTCCATTCTCTAGTAGGTCTGCGTCTTTATTCCCATCGTGCCCCTGGGTTCTTCATAACTACCCGTAGGTTTTTTGTAGATATTCTGTATCCCCCTCTGTTCCTAGATTACTGGAAGTCTTTATCATGAATGGGCGTTGGATTTCGTCAAATGCTTTTCATGAATCTGTTGACATGATCATGTGATTTTTCTTCTTTATTTAGCCTCTTGATGTGATGGATTACATCAATTGGCTGTTGAATGTTGAGCCAGGCTTGCGTAGCTGAGATAAATCCCACTTGGTTGTGGTATACAATTCTTTTTATACGTTGTTGGATTTGATTTGCTAATAATTTGTTGAGGATTTTTGTATCTATGTTCATGAGCACTATTGGTCTGTAGTTTTCTTTTCTTGTAATGTCTTTGTCTGGTTTTGGTATTAGGGTGATGCTGGCCTCATAGAATGAGTTAGGAAGTATTCCCTCTGCTTCTATCCTCTGAAAGAGATTGTAGAGAATTGGTATAACCTCTTAAGTGCGGTAGAATTCACCAGTGAACCTGTCTGGCCTGGTGCTTTCTGTTTTGGAAGATTATTAATTATTGATTCAGTTTCTTTAATAGATATAGGCCTATTCAGATTGTCTATTTCTTCTTGTGTGAGTTTTGGCATATTGTGTCTTTCAAGGAATCGGTCCATTTTGTCTAGGTAATCAAATTTATGGTCATAGATTTTTTTCATATTATCTCTTTATTATCCTTTTAACAACCACGGTATCTGTACTGATGTTCCCTTTCACATTTCTGATGTCAGTAATTTGTGTCCTCTTTTTGTCATAGATAGCCTGGCTGTCAATTTTCTTGATCTTTTCAAAGAGCCAGCTTTTGTTATGTTGATTTTTTTATTGATTACCTATTTTCAATTTCATTTTTTTTTCTTGAATTCTTCTTATTTCTTTTATTCCACTTACTTTGCATTTACTCTGCTCTTCTTTACTAGTTTCCTGTGGTGGAAGCTTAGATTATTGCTTTTAGATTTTTCTTCTTTTCTAATACATGCATTCAGTGCTATCAATTTCCCTCTAGGCGGTGCTTTCACTGCATCCACAATTTTGGATAAGTTGTGCTTTAATTTTCATTTAGTTCAAATATTTTTAAATTTCTCTTGACATTCCTCTTTGGCCCATGTGTTATTTAGAAGTGTGTTGTGTAACCACTATGTAATTGGGGATTTTCCAGTTATCTTCACTAGTTACCATCTGTCACCTAGTTACCGTCTGTCGCCACACCAAGTCATTACGATGTTATTGACTATATACCCCATGCTGATTTCTAGTGTGGTCTGAGAGCAAATATCGTATGATTTCTATGCTTTTTAATTTCTTAAGGTGCGTCCTATGGCCCAGAATGTGGTCTGTCTTGGTGAGTGTTCCTTATGAGCTTGAGAAGAACGTGTTTTCGGCTGTTGTTGGGTGAGGTGGTATTTCGATTGTATCTAGCTGTTTGATGGTGGTGTTGAGTTGGGTTGTGTCCTTTCTGATTTTCTGCCTGCGGGATCTGTCCATTTCTGGTAGAGGACTACTGAAGTCTCCAACCGTAACGGTGGACCTGTCCATTTCTGCTTGTAGCTCTGTCAGCTGTTGCCTCATGTAGTTCGATGCTGTGTCAGGTGTATACACACTAAGGATTGTCTTGACATCTTGGAGAACTGATCCCTTTATCATTATGAAATGACCTTCTTTACCCTTGATAATATCCTTGGTTTGAAGTCGGCTCTGTTTGAAATTAATATAGCAACTCTTGCTTTCTTTTTTTTTTTCTTTTTTTTTTCGGTACGCGGGCCTCTCACTGCCGTGGCCTCTCCCGTTGCGGAGCACAGGCTCCGGACGCGCAGGCTCAGCGGCCATGGCTCACGGGCCCAGCCGCTCCGCGGCACGCGGGATCCTCCCGGACCGGGGCACGAACCCGTGTCCCCTGCATCGGCAGGCGGACTCTCAACCACTGCGCCACCAGGGAAGCCCTTGCTTTCTTTTGATTAGTGTTAGCGTGATATGTCTTCCCCCATCCATTTACCTTTCATCTATATGCGTCTTTATATTTAAAGTGAGTCTCTTGTAGGCAGCTTATAGGTGGGTCTTGTGTTTTGATCCACTCTGACAATCTCTGTCTTTCCATTGGCGCATTTAGACGATTGATGTTCAGAGTGATTACTGATATGGTTGGATTAATGTCTACAACACTTGTGACTGTTTTCCATTTGTTGCCTTTGCTCTTTGTTCCTCCTTTTGTCTTCCGCTCTTTTCTGGCTCTTGGTTTCTTAGTTGAATTATGACTGACCTAGTCGCCGTCTGTCGCCACACAAGTTATTACAGTCCCCATGCTGTACATTCCATCCTGTGACGCATTATTTTGCAACTGAAGTTTGTACCTCCTCTGAGTGTCCCTCACCTGTTTCACTCACTGTCCCACCCCTCCTCCCCTCTGGCAACCACCTGTTTGTTCCCGACGAGTTCTGATTTGTTATGTTCGTTCATTTGTTTGTTTTTTAGATTCCACATATAAGTAAAATCATACAGTATTTGTCTTTCTCTGACTTACTTCACTTAGCATAATACCCTCTAGGTCCATCCATGTTGTCACAAATGGCAAGATTTCATTCTTTTTTATGGCTGAGTAATATTCCATTATATATATATGTATACACACACACACACACACACACACACACACATACATATACATATATATCCCACTTCTTCTTTACCCATTCATCTATCAATGGACACTAAGTTTGCTTCCATGTCTTGCCTATTGTAAATACTGCAGCTGTGAACATAGGGGTGTATATATCTTTTCAAATTAGTGTTTTTGTTTTCTTTGGGAAAATATCCAGAAGTGGAATTGCTGGTGGTTCTATTTTTAATTTTTTGAGGAACCTCCATACTGTTCTCCATAGTAGCTGCACCAATTTACACTCCCACCAACAGTGCACAAGGGTTCCCTTTTCTCCACACCCTCACCAACATTTTTTATTTGTGTTTTTGACAATAGCCATTCCGATGTGTGTGAGGTGATACCTCATTGTGGTTTTAATTTGAGTTTCTTTGATGATGTGAAGTTGAACATCTTTTCATGTGTCTGTTGGCCATCTGTATGTCTTCTTTGGAAAAAAATCTATTCAGGTTCTCTGCCCATTTTTAATCTTTTTTGTTTGTTTGAGTTTTTTTAATGTTGAGTTGTATGAGATCTTTGTATATTTAGGATACTAACCCCTTCTTGGATATATAATTTGAAAATATCTTCTCCCATTTAGTAAGCTGCCTTTTCATTCTGTTGATAGTTTCTTTTGCTGTGCAAAAGCTTTTTAGTTTAAGTCCCATTTGTTTATTTTTGCTTTTGTTTCCCTTGCCTGAGAAGACAGATCCAAAAAAAAAATTTCTAAAACTGATGTCAAAAAGTGTACCGCCAGTGTTTTCTTCTAGGAGTTTTATGGTTTCAGGTCTTTTTTTTGGGGGGGGGGCTGTGTTGGGTCTTCGTTGCTGCACGTGGGCTTTCTCTAGTTGCAGCGAGCGGGGGCTACTCTTCGTTGCAGTGCGAAGGCTTCTCATTGCGGTGGCTTCTCTTGTTGTGGAGCATGGGCTCTAGGAGCTCGGGCTTCAGTAGTTGTGGCATGCAGGCTCAGTAGTTGTGGCTCAGGAGCTCCAGAGTGCAGGCTCAGTAGTTGTGGCACACGGGCTTAGTTGCTCCGTGGCTTGTGGCATCTTCCCGGACCAGGGCTCGGACCCATGTCCCCTGCATTGGCAGGCGGATTCTTTTTTTTTTTTTTTGCGGTACGTGGGCCTCTCACTGTTGTGGCCTCTCCCGTTGCAGAGCACAGGCTCCAGACGTGCAGGCTCAGCGGCCATGGCTCACGGGCCTAGCCGCTCCGCGGCATGTGGGATCTCCCCAGCCTGGGGCACGAACCCGTGTCCCCTGCATCAGCAGGCGGACTCTCAACCACTGCACCACCAGGGAAGCCCTGGCAGGCGGATTCTTAACCACTATGCCACCAGGGAAGTCCCTCAGGTCTTATATTTAAGTCTTTTTTATATAATTTTTATTGGAGTATAGTTGATTTACAATGTTGTATTAGTTTCAGGTGTACAGCAAAGTGAATCAACTATACATATACATATATCCACTCGTTTTTAGATTCTTTTCCCATATAGGTCATTACAGAGTATTGAGTAGAGTTCCCTGTACTATGCAGTAGGTCCTTATTAGTTATCTATTTTATATATAGTAGCATGTATATATCAATCCCAATCTCCCAGTTTATCTCTCCCCACCATTTAAGTCTGTAGTTCATTTTGAGTTTATTATTTTATATGGTGTGAGAAAGTAGTCCAGTTTGATTCTTTTGCATATATCTGTCCAGTTTTCCCAACACCATTTCTTGAAGAAGCTGTCTTTCTCCCCATAGTATATTCTTTCCTCCTCTGTTGTATATTAACTGACCATATGTAAGCAAATTTATTTATGGTGTCTCCATTCTGTTCCATTGACCTATGTGTCTGTTTTTGTGCCAGTGCCATACTATTTGATTACTATAGCTTTGTAGTATAATTTGAAATCAGGGAGTGTGATACCTCTAGCTTTGTTCTTCTTTCTCAAGATTGTTTTGGTTATTCACAGTCTTATGTGTTTCCATACAAATTTTAGAATTATGTGATCTAGTTCTGTGGAAAAATGCCATTGGTATTTTGATAGGGATTGCATTGAATCTGTAGATTCCCTTAGGTTGTATAGTCATTTTAACAATATTAATCCTTCCAATTCATAAGCACAGTATATCTTTCCATTTGTGTCACCTTCAGTTTCTTTCATCAATGTCTTATAGTTTTACAATATATATATATCATATATATGTGTGTGTGTACATATGCATATATAATATGATTGAAAACATTGTTGGTATTATTATTCTGGACAAACTGTTATCTGTTAGATCAGTTAGGAATAAGAAAAATAAAAGTTTTATTTTACCTTTATTACTTTATTCCTTCTTTTATGCTCTTCCTTTCTTAATGAAGATCCAGATTTCTCATCTATATCATTTTCCTTCTCTCTGAAGAACTTCTTTTAACATACCTTGAAAAGCATGTCTACTGGCAAGAAATTTCCTCAATTTTTGTTTGTCTGAGAAAGCCTTTATTTCTCCTTCACTAAGGATTATCTTCACTGAGGATAATTTTGCAGGGTACAGAATTCTAGGTTGGTGGGTTTTTTCTCTCAACATTTTAAATATTTCATTCCACTCTCTTCTTGCTTGCACTGTTTCTGAGGAATAGTCAGGTATAATTCTTATCTTTGCTCCTCTATAGGTAAGGTGTTTTTTCCCTCTGGCTTCTTTCAAGATTTTTTCTTTATCTTTGATTTTTCCATGATTTGAAAATGATATGCCTAGGAGATTTGAGCACCTCTCCTTCTTGGTATTCTCTGAGCTTCCTAGATCTGTGGTTTGTGGTCTAATATTAATTTGAGGAAATTCTCAGTTATTACTGTTTCAAATATTTCTTCTCTTCCTTTCCCTCTTTCTTCTCCTTCTGGAATTCTCACTACATGTATGTTTCTCCTTTTATAGTTGTCCAGCAGTCCTTGGATAATTTATTCTGTGTTTCTTTTTCTTTCAGTCTTTATTCTCTTTGCTTTTCAGTTTTGAAGGTTTCTGTTGAAATATCCTCAAGGTCAGAGATTCTTTCCTCAGCTGTAACCAGTCTACTAATAAGCCCATCAGAGTCTTTCTTTACTTCTTTTACAGTGCTTTTTATATCTAGCATTTCTTTTTGTTGTTTCATAGGGTTTCCATCTCTCTGATTACATTGCCCATCTGTTCTTGCATGCCGTCTACTTTATCATTAGATCTCTTAGCATATTACTCAGAGTTGTTTTAAATTCCCAGTCTGATAATTCCAGCCTCCCGTCATGTCTGGTTCTGATATTTGCTGTGTCTCTTCAAACTGTGTCTCCTACCTTTTATTCTGCCTTGTAATTTTTTCTTGGGTAAAAGGAACTGCTATAAATAGACCTCTAGTAATGCGGTGGTAAAATGTGGCCATAAATTTGCTCCTAAGTTCTGCTTTCACCATACCTTCACGTATTGTTGCTAAATAACACTTTTGTTATCTTTCTGTCCAAAGTTATTTATATTTCTTAATTTCCATATACATAGGAATTTTCTACCTTTTGGGGGTTATGATTTTCAGTGTAATTGCACTGTGGCCAGAGAACAAACTCTATACTTTTTGCAGTCATTTGAAATTTGTTTACACTTGCTATGTGGTCAGTATATGGTAAATTTTAATGTTATATTTGTGTTATATATTAGGTCAATTATTATTTACATTGTTCAAATTTTCCATATTCTGACAGATTATTTTTGTCTGCCTAGTGTATATTTTACTAGCAAAGATGTGTTGAAATGTCCCACCATGATTATGAATTGACCTATTTTCTTTTTTTTTGAATTTTATTGCATTTATTTTTTATACAGCAGGTTATTAGTTATCCATTTTATACATATTAGTGTATATATGTCAATCCCAATCTCCCAGTTCATCGCACAAATTGACCTATTTTCTTTTGTCAGTTTTTCACCTTTATATGTTGAGCCTTTCTTATTAGGTATATAAAAATACAAAGTCGTTATATCTTTCTTTATTATTATGAAGTAACCCTGTTTATCTCTAACAATACTTACTACCTTATGGTCTAGTTTCCCTGAAAACAATATAACTATACCGGGTTTCCTTGCTTAGCATTTGAATGGTATTATATATAGTATTTTAACGTTTTATTTATTGATTAATTTATAGTATATATTTTAACTGGAACATCATATCCATTTAATGAATCATTGAGGTACTTGTGTTTCAGTCTATCTTCTTGTGCTGTTTGTTCCACTGCTTCATATTTCCTTTTTTTCTCCTTTCTTGCCATCTTTTATGTCAAATACTGTAATCATCCCATCTTATCCCCCCATCAGTTAGGACTATCTACACTATTTCTGTTCTTTCAGTGATTATCCTAGACAGTACGATATGTGCTTTTAATTATCAATGTTCACTAATAAGTTTATTAATGCCATTGTCCTTCTCTTGGAAAATACAGTGGCCTTGAATCACATTAACATGATTTATACTCTCCCAACTTACAGGCTATTATCGTCATGGATTTTAATTCTCTGTTTTCAAGCACAGTTCCACAAAGCGTTATTTATGTGGTCAATGTTCATGTAGATTTATTCTCAAGCCTTCTGCTTTAGTCTGCTTGGGTTGCTGTAACAAAAATGCCATAGACCAGGTGGTTTAAACAGCAACAACAAAAAAAGATGTTTATTTCTCACAGTTCTGAAGCCTGGGAAGTCCAAGGTCAAGGGGTCAGCAGATCTAGAGTAGATGGTGAAGAACCACTCCCTGATTCATAGACGGCCATCTTCTCGCTGCGTTCTCACATGTCAGAAGAAGCAAGGGAGCTCCCTGCAGTCTCGTTTTTAAGGTCACTAAACTCATTCATGAGGGCTCCACCCTCATGAGCTAATCACCTCCCAAAGGCTCCACTTCCAAATACCATCACCCTGAGGAGTAGGTTTCAACGTATGAATTGAGGGGAGGGGGCACAAACATTCAGCCCATAACAACTTCTTTGTCCTTTTTTCCTTTTTTAAAAAAAATGTTTATTTATTTTCTTATTAGTCATCCATTTTATACCCATCAGTGTATACATGTCAATCCCAATCTCCCACTTCATCACACCACCACCACCACGCCCCGCCGCTTACCCCCTTGGTGTCCATACGTTTGTTCTCTACATCTGTGTCTCCATTTCTGCCCTGAAAACTGGATCATCTGTACCATTTTCTAGGTTCCACATATATGCCTTAACATACGATATTTGTTTTTCTCTTTCTGACTTACTTCACTCTGTATGACAGTCTCTAGATGCATCCATGTCTCTACAATGACCCAATTTCGTTCCTTTTTATGGTTGAGTAATATTCCATTGTATATATGGACCACATCTTCTTTATCCATTCGTCTGTCGATGGGCATTTAGGTTGCTTCCATGACCTAGCTATTGTAAATAGTGCTGCAATGAACATTGGGGTGCATGTGTCTTTTTGAATTATGGTTTTCTCTGGGTATATGCCCAGTAATGGGATTGCTGGGTCTTTTTGAATTATGGTTTTCTCTGGGTATATGCCCAGTAATGGGATTGCTGGGTCATATGGTAGTTCTATTTTTAGTTTTTTTAAGGAACCTCCGTACTGTTCTCCATAGTGGCTGTATCAATTTACATTCCCACCAACAGTGCAAGAGGGTTCCCTTTTCTCCACGCCCTCTCCAGCATTTGTTGTTTGTAGATTTTCTGATGATGCCCATTCTAACTGGTGTGAGGTGTTACCTCATTGGAGTTTTGATTTGCATTTCTCTAATAATTAGTGATGTTGAGCAGCTTTTCATGTGCTTCTTGGCATCTGTATGTCTTCTTTGGAGAAATGCCTATTTAGGTCTTCTGCCCATTTTTGGATTGGGGTGTTTGTTTTTTTAATATTGAGCTGTATGAGCTGTTTGTATATTTTGGAGATTAATCCTTTGGCCAATGATTCATTTGCAAATATTTTCTCCCATTCTGAGAGTTGTCTTTTCGTCTTGTTTATGGTTTCCTTTGCTGTGCAAAAGCTTTGAAGTTTCATTAGGTCCCATCTGTTTATTTTTGTTTTTATTT
Organism: Pseudorca crassidens; assembly: GCF_039906515.1. Taxonomy (NCBI): domain Eukaryota; kingdom Metazoa; phylum Chordata; class Mammalia; order Artiodactyla; family Delphinidae; genus Pseudorca; species Pseudorca crassidens. The sequence continues at coordinate 843,950 of NC_090301.1, read as the reverse complement.
CCATTACTCTAGGAGGTGGAGCAAAACATATCTTGCTGTGATTCATGTCAAAGAGTGTTCTTCCTATGTTTTCCTCTAAGAGTTTTATAGTGCCTGGTCTTACATTTAGGTGTCTAATCCATTTTGAGTTTATTTTTGTGTATGATGTTAGGGAGTGTTCTAATTTCATTCTTTTACATGTAGCTGTCCAGTTTTCCCAGCATCACTTATTGAAGAGACTGTCTTTTCTCCATTGTATATCCTTGCCTCCTTTGTCATAGGTTAACCATAGGTGCGTGGGTTTATCTCTGGGCTTTCTATCCTGTTCCATTGATCTATGTTTCTGTTTTGGGGCCAGTACCATATTGTCTTGATTACTGTAGCTTTGTAGTATAGTCTGAAGTCAGGGAGTCTGATCCCTTCAGGTCTGTTTTTTTTCCCTCAAGACTGCTTTGGCTATTCAGGGTCTTTTGTGTCTCCATACAAATTTTAAGATGATTTGTTCTAGTTTCGTAAAAAATGCCATTGGTAATTTTATAGGGATTGCATTGAATCTGTAGATTGCTTTGGTCATTTTCACAATATTGATTCTTCCAATCCAAGAACATGGTATATCTCTCCATCTGTTGGTATCATCTTTAATTTCTTTCATCAGTGTCTTACAGTTTTCGGCATACCCGTCTTTTGTCTCCCTAGGTAGGTTTATTCCTAGGTATTTTATTCTTTTTGTTGCAGTGGTAAATGGGAGTGTTTCCTTAATTTCTCTTTCAGATTTTTCATCATTAGTGTATAGGAAAGCAAGAGATTTCTGTGCATTAATTTCGGATCCTGCAATTTTACCAAATTCATTGATTAGCTCCAGTAGTTTTCTGGTGGCATCTTTAGGATTCTCTATGTATAGTATCATGTCATCTGCGAACAGTGACAGTTTTACTTCTTTTCTGATTTGTATTCCTTTTATTTCTTTTTCTTCTCTGATTGCCGTGGCTAGGACTTCCAAAACTATGTTGAATAATAGTGGTGAGAGTGGACATCCTTGTCTTTTTCCTGATCTTAGAGGAAATGCTTTCAGTTTTTCACCATTGAGAATGATGTTTGCTGTGGGTTTGTCGTATATGGCCTTTATGATGTTGAGGTAGGTTCCCTCTATGCCCACTTTCTGGAGAGTTTTTATCATAAATGGGTGTTGAATTTTGTCAAAAGCTTTTTATGCCTCTGTTGAGATGATCATATTGTTTTCATCCTTCAGTTTGTTAATATGGTGTATCACATTGATTGATTTGCACATATTGAAGAATCCTTGCATCTCTGGGATAAACCCCACTTGATCATGGTGTATGATCCTTTTAATGTATTGTTGGATTCTGTTTGCTAGTATTTTGTTGAGGATCTTTGCATCTATATTCGTCAGTGATGTTGGTCTGTAATTTTCTTTTTATGTAGTGCCTTTGTCTGGTTTTGGTATCAGGGTGATGGTGGCCTCATAACAACTTCTTTGTCCTTTTTTCCTTTTAGTGTGGGTCAGCTGTAAGACCACACCAGTCCCAGTCCCATTAGAATTTCTTTAATAGGGGTCTGCTATTTATTTAGTTAGTTAGTTAGTTATTATTTGTATGGATTTTCTCTGTTTGGCCTTCAGCAGTAATGGATATTCTATCTCAGTATAAAACTTTATGTTGGCAGTTTATGTATCTGTCAGCACATTGAATATATAATTCCACTGTTTTTCTTGCTCCCATTGTTGCTTATGAGAAGTCAGCAGTCAGTTTACCTGTAATGCCTTTAATGGTAATTTATCTGTTTTCTCCTTTTAAGATTGTCTCCTTGTCATTGACTTTCTGCATTTCCAGCGTTTATTTTCTATAGCTTTGTTTTTGTTTTTTCCAGGTAGGGAATCACTGGGATTATTGAATATACAATCTGATGTCTTTCAGCAGTTCTGGAAATTTCCCAACTATTGCATTTGTATCTCTTTGCCTTCTGTTGCTCCATGTCATACATTTGGCCGTCTTACTGCTTCCCATAGTCCTGATCTTTTCTTCATTTTCCACCTTTTTGTCTCTGTTCTAAATTGTAGATCTTTCCTTCTGAGCTGTCTTCTAGTTCCAGTTAACTCACTCTTTCTTTAGTTCCATCGGACCTGCTCTTAAATGTCTAATTTAAACAGAAATTCTCTTAATTTCTGTTATTTGGTTTTAGTGCTAGAATTTCTACTTAGTTCTTTTAAATGGGTTTAAAAAATAATTTCCAATCCTGATTTTTTTTTTTTTTTTTTTTGTGGTACGTGGGCCTCTCACTGCTGTGGCCTCTCCCGTTGCGGAGCACAGGCTCCAGACACGCAGGCCCAGCGGCCATGGCTCACGGGCCCAGCCGCTCTGCGGCATGTGGGATCCTCCCGGACCAGGGCACGAACCCATGTCCCCGGCATCGGCAGGTGGACTCTCAACCACTGCGCCACCAGGGAAGCCCCCCTGATGATTTTTTAAGAAAATTTTGTATTGTGGAAAATATACATAATATAAAATTGACCATCTTAACCATGTTTACGTGTAAATTCAGTGTCATTAAGGACATTCATGTTGTGTAGCCATCACCACCATACATCTCCAGAACTCTTTTCATCTTGCAAAACTGAAAGTCTATATCCATTAAACACTACTTTGCCCATTCCCCTTCCCCTTGGCAACCACCATTCTACTTTCTGTCTTTATGATTTTTGACTACTCCAGGTACCTCATATAAGTGAAATCACACAGCATGTGTCCCTTTGTGACTGGCTGTTTCACTTTGCATAACGTCTTCAAGGTTCGTCCATGTTGTAGCCTGTGTCAGAATTCCCTTCCGTTTTTAATAGTATTCCATTACGTACATATATCCTATTTTGCTTATTCATTCCTGCCTTGATGGAACTTTGGTTATTTCCGCCTTTCAGCTGTTGTGAATAATGCTGCTATGAACATGGGTATACAAATATCTTTTCAAGACCCTGCATTTAATTCTTTTTGGTATTGTTGTGGATTAAATTGTGTCCCCTCAAAATTTATATGCTGAAGTCCTAACCCCAAATGTGATTGTATTTGGAGATAGGATCTTTAGGGAGGTAATTGAGGTTAAATGAGGTCACAGGGGTGGGACCCTAATCCAATAAGAAGATGAAGAGACACCAGAAAGCTCTCTCCTTCCTCGTGTGCACACAGAGGAAAGGCCCTGTGAGGACAGAGCAAGAAGGCAGCCATCTGCACACCAGGAAGAGAGGCCTCACTAGAAAGCAGCCCTAGTGGCTCCTTGAGGACTTCTAGCCTCCAGGACTGTGGGTAAATACATTTCTGTTGTTTAAGCCACTCAGTCTGTGGCATTTTGTTATGGCAGCTCTATCAGACTAGTACAGATACATACCCAGCAGTAGAATTGCTGGATCATGTGGTAATTCTATTTGTAGTTTTTTTGAGAAACTGCCTGCCTACTGTTTTCCACGGTGGCTGCACCATTTTACATTCCCACCAACAGTGCACATGGGTTCCAGTTTTGCTACATCCTCACCAATGCTTGTAATTTTCTGGCTTTTTTAAAAAAATAATAGCCATCCTGATGGGTGTAACATGGTGGCTCACTGTGGCTTTGATTTGCATTTCTAATGATTAGTGGCATTGAGTATATTTTCATTGGCTTGGTCATTTGTATGTCTTCTTTGGAAAAACGTTTATTCAAGCCCTTTTCCCATTTTTTTAATCAGATTGTTTGGCTTTTTGTTGTTGTTGAGTTGTAGGAGTTTACTATATATTCTGGCTATTAATCCCTTATTAAATATATGATTTGCAAATATTTTCTCCCATGTGTGGATGACCTTTTTACTCTGCTGAAGGTGTCTTTTGATGCACAAAAGGTTTTCATTTGGATGAACTCCAGTTTGTCTATATTTTCTTTCGTTGCCTGTGCCTTTGGTGTCATTGCCAAAGCCATTGTTGTGAAGCTTTTGCCCTATGTTTTCCTATGAGTTTTATGTTTTTAGCTCTTATATTTAGGCCCTTGATCCATTTCAGTTAATTTTTGTAAATGGTGTTAGGTAAGGGTCTGACTTTATTCTTTCACATGTGGATATCCAGTTTTCCCAACACCATTTGTTGAAAAGACTGTCCTTTCTCCATTGAATGGTCTTAGCACCCTGGTTAAAAATCATCTGACCATATATGCAAGGGTTTCTTTCTGGGCTCTCTGTTCTATTCCATTGATCTATCTGTCTGTCTTTGTGCCAGTGCCACACTGTTTTGATTACTGTAGCTTTGGGATAAGATATGAAATCAGAAAGTGTAAGTCCTCCAGTGTTGTTCTTCTTTTTCAAGATTATTTTGGGTATTCTCTTGATGAAATTTTAAAGCTTGCATTTTATTTCTTTGAACATAGTAAACTTAGTTATTTTATAGTCTGTGTCTGATCATTCCAATATCTGATGTTTTTCTTATTTCTGCTTATTCCTGTCAGCAGTGTCTCACTTCCTTGTGTGCCTGGTCATCTTTGACTGTGTCCTGGAATTTGTATTTGAACAAATGTTTACAGGAATAACTTGAGGCCTAAGATGATACATCTTGCTCCAGGGAGGGTTTTTCTTTACTCCTGCCTGGAACCTAGGGGTTCCACCTTAATCTAAGTTCCAGGCTCAAAGTGCCTGGATGGCCCAGGTGAAGGGAAGGTGGAGTGTACATCTGCATAAGGACCACTTACTTTGGGTTCACCCTGATTATGAGGCAGGTCTTAGAGGTCCCAGCTTAATGTGGGGGTTATCAGGTTCCTTACCTTGAGCTAGCCCCGAGTTTTGGCATTTATCTCTTTCCCTCCATGAGGCTACAAAAATTATAGGTCTGTCGTACAGCTGTTGCTTCTGCCTCTGCAGATGCACTCACTCAGGGGGAAAGGAGCTTTGAGTACTGGGCTCACCTCCAGTCTCTTCTTGTCCAAGATTTAGAATTGAAATATGCCCCCTTCTTCACTCTTTGGTGCCTTTGAGAGGTCTATTGGGCTTCCCTGGTAGCACAGTGGTTAAGAATCCACCTGCCAATGTAGGGGGCACGGGTTTGAGCCCTGGTCCCGGAAGATCCCACATGCCGCGGAGCAACTAAGCCCTTGCGCCACAACTACTGAGCCTGCGCTCTAGAGCCCGTGAGCCACAACCACTGAAGCCCATGTGTCACAACTACTGAAGCCCGCATGCCTAGAGCTCGTGCTCCGCAACAAGAGAAGCAACTGCAATGAGAAGCCCGTGCTCCGCAACAAAGAGTAGCCCCTGCTCTCAGCAACTAGAGAAAACCCGCACGCAGCAGCGAAGACCCAATGCAGCCAAAAATTAGATAAATAACCTTATAAAAAAAGAAGAAGAAAGGTGTATGTATCCGCCTTTTTGGTTGGTGTAGATTACAGAGCCTGCCCTCACCCGAAGGGTCATTTCTAAAAGCACGGGCTGACCACAGTCTTCCCAGGATAAATCGTGACGGTCTAGAGCCGACTCTGTGATCGTTAGTCCACTCAACCCTGCCCAGCACCCCGTGAGGCCAGAATGAGTGTTTGCTCCATCCTGCAGGTGGAGAGCCAGCGCACAGAGAGGCAAAGCCTGACGTGCCTGGTGGCTGCATAGCTGGAGAGTGGCAGGGTCAACGCTAGAACCAGTTGTGTCTGACCACAAGATGCCGCTCCACCTCCTGTGCTCAGGGGCCTTCTGGGGCTCCACTACCTGGGGTCCGGAGCACAGGTGCCCCACCTGGCCCTCGAGGCCCTCCCGGCCTCCCCTGTCCACAGTGGTCCCAGCCCATCCCCACCCCTGCTTGGCAAGCACGCCTCCTCCTCACCCTTCCAGACCTGGCTCAGAGGCTGGGACTGCCCTGCCCTCCTGCGGCCCCTGATGGGAGTCGGACCAAGGAGCTGGGGCCACTGGGCAGGTCTGAGCCCCCTACCGCACAAAGCCAGGGCCCACACTGGGGGATCCCCACCCCACGCTGGCAGCCCCGGGCCAGGCACTGTGCAGGGCACCGTGTACAGCAAACAGGTCAGAGCCTGTGCCCTGAGCCACGGCCTGTCTGGGAGGGGTTGGGGCAGGCCCAGGGATCCCAAATCAGGGACCAGGAACTGTCAGGCCATCCTGAAAATACCCTGCCCAAGGCTGGCTCAGCCCAGGGGGTGAGGCTGGGGAGGCCCCCATCTGGCCCCTCTCTGGCTTTCTGCCCCGACAGGTGAACAACAACGGGATCGTCTCCTTCCTGAAGGAGGTTTCTCAGTTCACCCCAGTGGCCTTCCCCATCGCCAAGGACCGCTGCGTGGTGGCGGCCTTCTGGGCGGACGTGGACAACCGGCGTGCAGGCGACGTGTACTACCGGGAGGCCACCGACGCAGCCACGCTGCGCAGGGCCACAGATGATGTCAGGCGCTACTTCCCCGAGCTCCCAGGCTTCTCTGCCACCTGGGTTTTCATAGTCACCTGGTACCGCGTCACCTTCTTCGGAGGCAGCTCCTCTTCCCCCGTGAGTGTTCTGTCCTGGGGAAGGGAGGACATCCATCTGGGGCCCAGGGTCTCCCTCCAGGGCCCCCTGCTTGCTGAGTGGGCCAGACGCAATCTCTGGGCTTCGTGCCCAGAGGGGACAGCTGGGCTCAGGGGGGAAGCCACTCGCCCACGGTCACAGGGCCAGGCTGGAGGGAGGATGGAGCCTGGGCCTCCTGGAAACCACCCACGTCCAGGGAAACGCCAGGTGCCCCAACACCGTCCTTCACTCCCTCGGGGGACGCAGACGGTCTGTGATAGAAGGTTTCCGTTTGGAACGGTTCAGTACTCAAAGGGTTAAATGGGAAGTTTATTGCGTTTAATACATTATTCCTTGATGACGCCAAACGGCCACAGCGCCCAGTCCAGAATAACCGACCACTTTAGCCAGCGTGGTCCGTGTGGCGGGCGGATCCCCAGTGAGGGCGGCATAGCGCTTCCGGCAGCAGATGCGTGAGCGGCACCTCCTGCGGCCAGGCCCGCGAGGGGTGCCGGGCCACAACCGCGTGGGACAGAGGGCGGCTCTCTAGAGAAGAGCACTGGGGAGCGGGCGGCCTTTCAGGACGGCGTGCCCACACATTCAATACACATTCCTTTAGGGGCACGTCTGGGGCAGGCAGTGTTCTGGGCTCTGGGGAGGCGGCCCCAGACAGAGAGCACAGGACATGACTCTCCCGCGGGGCGCACTCTAACAGGGGGGACACCAGCGACCACGTAACAGGGACGCCACGCCAGCAGGACGTGGGCTCTCCCTGATGCTGTGCAAGCCTGGGGGCCTGGCTCGGCCACGTGGGGGAGGTTTGGAGCTGGAGGGACTGGAGGGCTCAGCACAGCAGTTAGGGTGGGTGTGACCACACTGGGCTGAGGAGGAGAGGGAAGCCCCGAGGGCGGTGCCCGGTCTCCCATCGCAGGCACAGGGCGGGAGGGGTGGGCACAGGTGGCAGACGGGCTCGGTCCTAGATGTGCTGAGCGGAGCCCGGAGTCCCCAGCCGCGGCGGCTCAGGTGGGGACGGGGCGGGGAGGGACGTGCAGGTGGTGATGAACCCTGCAGCCCCCAAGAGGCCAAAGAGAAGCCAGCTGGTTGGCAGGTACCCTGCGAGAGTAACCGTCACTGCTGGGGCTGTAGCAGGAGTATGAGAGCAAATCAGGAAAGATGGGCTTTTTCTGTAAACATTACTACAAAGAAATTTCACGCCTGAACTTTTGTTCACACATAGCCCACTAACATTTTGTATGTTTTGTTTGTTTTTTCTTATCGCCAATTTGTAAGAAAAATGTCTTTTTAACAAAAAGTAGAGAAAAAGAATCTCCAGCCCCACCAGCAGGAGGCAACTCCTGTTCAACGTGTCCTATTGTGAATCGACCCACACGTTAAAAAATAAATAGAACCACCTGGAACGTGCTGTTTTGTGAGTGTTTCTTTCACTCAACAGTATTGTGGGCACTTTCCTCATTCTTATATGTTCTTCTACATCATTTTTTATGTTATAATTTCACCTCTGCAGAGTCATTTTACCTGTTACTTCTCCGCCTGGGAGGAAGGAGGCGCCCAGGGCCCCTCCTGAGCAGACAGAGGAAACCTTAACGTTCTCCTCTTTTCAAACCCGGAGATGTCAGTTCCAAAATGATTACCTTGTGAGACGGGGAACCGGGATTCTGAGTTTGGGGTGGAAACCAGGCTGGGAGCTGGGAGATGGGGAAGCCCTCCCCTGGGGGCACCTGCAGGGGCAGGTCGATCAACAGAAAGTGATGGTTAAGCTTCGGGCATGTCCTCGTCCTCCTCAAGCGTCTGGGCCTCATAGCTCGCGAAGCCCCTCCGCTGGCCTTGCTGACCAGCCGCGGTCCGGCCCTCCCCACACCTTCCCACTGCTCGGGCCTTCCAGCCCTCACGCCCTCCTCGTCCTGAGTCCCAGCTCCTGAGCTTGCCTTCCTGCAGGAGACTGCTCGGTTCCCCTGCTGTCGTCTTTCACCGTGGACGCCCCCATGTGCGATGCCTGCGTGCCAGCCCGGCGTGGCGGCACTTGCGCTCCGGTGGGCCTGCTGCCTCCGTCACGGGGTGCCCCGAGGGGCGCTGCATCGCCCCCAGTGGTTTGTGAAATCATCCCGGCATGAGTTGCTAGAAGGGAGATTGCTGCCTGCGCAAGTCTGATTTCCCCTCAAAACTGCCCACTCGTAGTTGCATAAGCCGCATTCAGAAGCGCCTGTAGCCCTGCACCCCGGCCAAACGCACCGCTCCACAGGCGCGAAAGGAATGGCCCTGGTTTTTTCAGCTTTACGCATCTCTGATTTCTAGTAACGGGGAATCTTGGCCAGTTGTATTCCATCGTGATGTTTCTGTTCACACCCTTTGCCAATTTGTCTGTAATCTTTCTGTCCTTTTTCTTATCGATCCGTGGAAGTTCTACTTGAATTAAAGACATCATCAGTTTCTCTGCCGTGTGTGTTATAAACACACTTTTCCCTTCACTCGTTGCCATTCAGCTTGATCTCGTGACACTTTTTTATATCCGGAAGTTCTTGTAGTCAAATGTATAAACCTCCTTTGTGGTTTCTGCAGTTTTAACAAATGTCAGGCTTAAAAGTCCTTCCCTAGACGTTCTACATATTCGCCTACGTTTTCCTCTAGGCCAACGACAGCCTCATTTACAACCTTACTCGTTTCGGGATTTATTTTCATAAGAGATATAAAGCTCCAATTTAATTGTTTTTCAGAGCTTCCTATTTGTCCCACGATCATTTCTTAAACAATCTCACCCTTTGTCCATTCTGAAATAGCACCTCTTATGTGTACACTGCCCACTAATATTTTCATGGAGGATTTTCCATGAAAACCAAAAAACTTAGCGATTGAAAACTGCCTTTCCTTCTTTCCCCTTTTTCTCCTTTTACTTTTCTGTTCATCTCACATGAGATGATTTTGTGGATTTGGCCAGGTAGTCATGAACCCTCTGTGCCCCCAGACCCACAGAGGAAACTGTCTGCTCCTGGCGTCCGTGGCCTCCACAGCCCCTCAGTGGGCTTCACTCGCTCACCAGGCATCAGATAATACTGGGGAGGGCAGGCGTTGGGGACACAGCGGAGGATGGAGGCCGAGGTCATCGGGGCCTCCCTGTGGCTGACCATCTCGCTGGGGAAACAGAGAAGGGACCAGTGGGCGACAGCAATGTGGGTGGGGCGGGGTCTTTGGGTGGAGACGGGGGCACAGGCCCCGCTCAGGCCCCTCCTTGGCAGGTCAACACGTTCCAGACCGTGCTCATCACCGACGGCAAGCTCTCCTTCACCATCTTCAACTACGAGTCCATCACGTGGACCACGGGCACGCACGCCAGCAGCGGGGGCGACGCCGCTGGTCTGGGGGGCATCGCGGCCCAGGTAGGGGCCCCTGCTCCCCACGGCTGGGACTGTCACGAGCTGATGAGGCAGGTGGACGCCCCCCGCGCCCCGCTCCACCCAGTGCTGTGCAGAGGCCTCTCCCGGCCCAGAACCACAGAAACACTCTCCGGCCAAAGCGCCTTTGTCCTGACCCACACGGCAGGCCCTACAGGGCCAGCTGCAGCTGGGACAGAGTTCTGTGTGCGCTGTGGCCTGGGGTGGCCTGGCCCGTGGCCTGAGGGACAGTGGCCAGCAGAAAATCCCAGGTGCGGAGGGTGGTCAACTGCGAGCCCCCAGGGCCTGGGAGTGCCCCTCCCCCCGCTCCAGGTGCTCTGCTTTCTCCTGAGGTCACACTGGCCCTGGGTCCTAGGGGAGGCCCAGGAGCCCAGGAGTGGGCGGGAAGGGGTGGGGGGAGGGCTGGCAGGGCCCAACCAGGTCAGCAGCTGGAGGAGCTGCTGGTTAGGGTGGGGCGTGGCTGGAGGAGCTGCTGGTTAGGGTGGGGCGTGGCTGGGAGGCGGGGACCGCACGGGGCGGTGGGGGGGGCGGGCCGGTGAGGATGCCCCTGAGTCTTCAGCACTCCGCAGCTCACGAGGCCGCCCCCGCGGGAGGTGGGTCTCAGGAACGTTAGGGAGACCTGCGGACCCAGCCCGCACCTGCCCCCACTCTCTCCCACCCGCCCGCAGGCCGGCTTCAATGCGGGTGATGGGCGGCGCTACTTCAGCATCCCCGGCTCGCGCACAGCGGACATGGCGGACGTGGAGACCACCACCAACGTGGGCGTGCCCGGGCGCTGGGCGTTCAGAATCGATGATGCCCAGGTGCGCGTGGGGGGCTGCGGCCATACAAGTAAGAGGACAGAGAGAGTGGCTGGGGTGGCGGAGGGGCATGGACTAGGGAGGCGGGATGGCGGGGGGCGGGGAGGGGGAGCCCCGGGCCTCTTGGGGACGCACGGCCCCGCCCACCTCGGCTCCTCTCCCCCGGGCTCACCCCTGAGCCTCAGTCTCCCCCTGGGAGGCCTTCCTGCCTCTGCTGAGGGGAAGGAGTTTGCTGGAGACCACGGTTTGAAGTGTGAAGGGGTGTGAAGGGGGGGAGCTGGGGTCACATCCCCACCCAGGGAATCCTGGGTATCCCTGCGTGGCCTCCCGCGTCCTCAGGACCACCTGGGAGGCAGGCCCTCTTCCCACCCACTTTGCTGCCTTGCTTCTTGGTGGGACTTGGTGCTTGTGTGACAACCTGGACATCTACCTGACAGGAGGGAGCTCTCTGACGCCCGGGGTCCTTCAGGCACAGAACACAGAGCAGACGGGAGCAGGGTCCACCCCGGGGGCGAGCGTGAGTCCTGTGGAAACAGCGGGACTGGCCACAGAAGGATGTGCTCCCGGCTCTCCTGCTGTGTGGCTCTGGGTCACAGACCCTCCTGAAACCCCTGCTTATAAACGGAGGGGGGAGGGTGTCAAGTGACGGGTTCAGCCGTGCCACTCCCCCGGCCAAACCTGGAGCCAGTGAGGCCAGTGCTGGGACCTCCCCCGGAGATCGCCTCCCACCCCCATGGGGACCAAGACCACCAAGAGGGGCTGCTTCTCCTGAACACCATCCCAGGGATGAACCCAGCACAAGGAAGCCCACCCAGACCTGCCAGGGGAGCAGGCGCACACCCCGGGGGGGGGGTGCGGGGTGGGCGGGGAGGGCAGGTGTGTACCGCCCCGAGGACTGGATATGGGCCCTGGGGAGAGAGGCCTGGGGAGCCTGAGCCCACCCACTCACCAGTGTGAACGAGGGGGCGGCCCACAGGGCCAGGAGCCCAGGGGCCACTGATTGCACCCCGTCCCCCAGAGTGGCAACACCCGCCCGGGCTCGGAGCCGCGGTGGTTCGGGGCACGGGGACGGTACTCCGTCACCACACCTTTGCGTGGGCAGCACAGAGGTCTGGCGCTTGCCAGCGGCCAGGGGCTTGGGCTGTGGTTGAGGGGTAGAGTATGGGTGCAGGTGTGCGTGCAGGTGTGCGTGCAGGTGTGCGTGCAGGTGTGGGTAGGTCCACGCTCCCCACAGAGGCTGCCGGCTGTGAGCCTGCAGACTGGGGTCCTCAGAGGAGGGTCCAGTCAGTCCCCCGGGGACGCCGTTCCCATGTGGCGGTGCTTCTCTCCCGCCCCAGGCCTCTGCGGGGAGCAGACGGAGGAGGCCCTGCTTGGCCCTCAAAGCTCTCGCGCATGGAGGCCCTGAGGGGCACAGTCCCGTGGGGTTGCAGGGAGACCGGCCCCCTCGTGTCCCCGCCCCACGCTGCAAACCCAGGAGATGGAGCTCGTGCGCCTCAGTCTGGAGGCACCGGGGAGGGAGGGTGGGTTCACACCTGAGAGGCGGGGCGCCCACACCTGGCAGTTTACCTTATGAGAAGGGCTGGTCCTGAAACGGGCTCAGGCAGTCAGCCGCCACCCGCTGCAGGGCAGCCGGACTACGCGGCCTGAGTGCCGGTGTGGCTCGGTGAGTGGACCGGTGGGGGCAGGGACGGTCCTCAAAGGCACCCACAGCCTTGGTGGTGCTCAGGGCCCGAGGGCCCTTCCGGGAGTGCCCCTCTCTCCCTCCCTCCTGGACACCAGCCAGCTCTTCCCAGGGCCCTCCTAGTAACAGGAGGTCTGAAGCCCTGGGATGCCCCCGCACCTGCCCAGGTGTGCTCATTCATGGCGGGTTTCGGTGGCCTTGTTTCTGCGGAGGGTGGGCCCCATGAGCTGAGCCCTGCGGGAGGCCTGTCCTCAGGATAACGGAGACCCAGCAGCAGCGGACCTCGCAGCGCCCCCCCCGAGAAGGGCCCCCGGGCCAGGCTGACGGCCCTGCCCTCCCTGTGTCCGCAGCCTCCGTGTGCCTGACCCTGCGCCCCTGCCTCAACGGCGGCAAGTGCATCGACGACTGCGTCACGGGCAACCCCTCCTACACCTGCTCCTGCCTCTCGGGCTTCACGGGGAGGAGGTGCCACCTGGGTGAGTTTCTGCTGGGACCCCGCCCACCTGGAGGAACCCAGCAGCACAGCCAACGGCCCCAAGAGCCCGAGGCCGCGGGCCTCTGTCCCCGTGGTGTGGGTGGCGTCCGGGAGGCGCCGCCGGCGGAGCCAGACACAGCGGCTCCGTGATGGCGAGCACGTGGGCGGGCTCTGCAGCCGCGCCGCCCTGGGCCACGGCAGGTCCTCCCCAGCGGCGCCTCCACTGAGTCCCCGGCTGCCCCGTTTTCCAGATGTGAACGAGTGTGCTTCCCACCCGTGTCAGAACGGCGGGACCTGCACGCACGGCGTCAACAGTTTCATCTGCCAGTGCCCGGCCGGCTTCGGGGGACCCACCTGTGAGACAGGTGAGAGGAACCAGGGGCTGCAGGGCCGCGGGGATGGTCCTGCCCGACCAGGGAGTGGTGGCTAGCCTGGTGGGGGCATCAGGTCAGCGTGCCGCAGGGGGCCCGGCCCCAGGGAGGCCCGGGCGCAGGGGGCGCAGGAGCCCAGACTCCAGAGGAGAGGCCCCGCCCCCTGGGCGTGACAGGAGCGCTGACCACAGCACACAGCCAAGGATGAGGCCTTGGGACAGGGCAGGGCCTGGTTCCGGACGCGTCTCACCGTAGGCCTGCACCCCTGAACCCCAGCTGCTCCTGGCAGGAGTGCAGGCTGTTTCTCTCCATCCCGGGGGTCTTACGGCCTAGATGTGGGTTGGGGTCTTTCTGAAGACCCCCTTGTTGCTTCCAAACTGCAGCCCACACGCCCGTCTGCCGCCCCACTGCTGAGCGCGCCTCTTGGAAGCAGTGCTTTCTGATCAGGCCTCTACTCTCTGCCCTTCATGCAGCACCTCTTTGGGGCCCCTCACCCTGGGCCCTTCACCCACCTGGTAAAGGAAGGTGGACGCCCCACTCCCACCCCCGTGCCACCGTGGGCAGCCACTAGGGGAGCCCAACAGACGGAGCCCCTTAAAATCAAAGCACGATGACCCTTGCTCCCCACCCGGCGCAGCCAGACACACTGTCCCGTGCATACGCTTCCTGATGTGTAACTGTTGTTTAGAAAAACATGTAACACCTGGTTAACTCGAGTGTGTACAAGTAACCACCGCACCAATGTCTCCATCTAGAAAAACCATTTCTAATGGAGACTTACGGCCACAGGGAGTGTTTTAAAGTCCTTAACTCTGGTGTGTATACACGTGTCCGGGCCGGGTGGGACCCTGGGAGGGCTTGGGGCCAGAGCCAGGAGCCCTGAGCCTTGGCCTCCTCATGGCCACCACGGCAACACCCATGGGTACCAGCCCCCGGTCCCCCATGAGGCTCTCTGGTCTCAGGACCCACCTCGGCCCCCAGAGCCCACGACAGCAGGGATGCTGGGCAGAGCCCAGCAGGGACATGGGTACCACTCGGCCCGAGGCTCCCCTCCCCCACCCGTGCCCAGCCCTGCCCTCTGGTGGAGTCAGGGTCCCAGAGACGGGGGTCACCGTGTGCCGTCAGCCACCAAAGCACCGCCACACCTCCCAGGGTTCAGGCCTCCTTCCTCCCACTGCCCCCCACCCTGACTCCAGGGTGGGTCACCCGCTCTGGGGATCCCGTCTGGTTCCTGTATTGAGTCCTTTCTGGAATGAGCTGTCAGCAGGACAGGCGACATAGCTGGGGGAAGGCAGTGTCCCCCCACCTGCTGCCAGCAGCCACCAGGTGAGGCCAGCATCCTGGGTGAGGGGCAGGCCAGAGCGCCAACAAAGGCGGGTCCCGCCTGCTCACTTCCACCTGACTGGGGGCCGAGGCCTTTGCAGGGCTGTCCTTGCAGCAAGAAGTGTCGCCTCGCCCACCCTGGACCCTCAGCCCCGGACCACTCAGGCCCCTCCTGCGCCCCCTCAGGGCTCCGTCACAGGCCGTGCCCCCAGCCCAGCTGGGAGGAATCTCTCAGCCCCAGAGCCCTGTCCTGTGATGACAGCTCTGTCACAGTCATCTTAGCAGGGGCACTGCCCAGGAGGGTGGGAGCTGGGTCCCATTCACCCCCATGTCCCCCGCCAGGCACAGGCACACCCTCCCTCCTCCCCAGGTCTGCTGAAATAAACCCCATTCAGACAAGCTTTCAGTGCCGGTGGGTTGGGACTGCCCTGGTCCCCCAGGGCCCGATGCCCTCCAGAGACGGCCAGATCCACGCGTGCTGCAGCCCGAGATGTCAGCAGTGGGGCCACCCCAGCTGGGGATCCCATGGCCTTCCACCCCTTTGTGCTTGTAGCACAGTCTCCATGCGACGCCAAAGAGTGCGAGAACGGCGGCTGGTGCCAGGCGGAGGGCGGCTCCGCGGTGTGCGTGTGCGCAGCCGGCTACACGGGCGCAGCCTGCGAGACGGGTGAGTGTGCCCTCGGGTGGGAGCAGGGGCGCAGGGTGCCAGGTGCTCAAGGGCTGGCACAGAGCCGAGCACCCACCTCTGCCGCCCCCAGATGTGGACGAGTGCGGCTCTGACCCCTGCCTGAACGGAGGGTCGTGTGTTGACCTGGTGGGGAACTTCACCTGCCTTTGTTCAGAGCCCTTCGAGGGACCTCGCTGCGAGACAGGTAACGGCCACGTGCCCGAAGCCCCCCACCGGTGACAGCAGTCAGCTGCCCCCTTTCCCTCTCGGGGGTGGGGGGGTCTGGTCTGAGCTCTGCTGTCCACGTGCTGGGTAAGGCTGAGCGAATGTCTTCCCCTCTCTGGGCCTGGGCTCCATCCGGAAAGTGCAGGTGTGGATGAGCGCCCTCCCGAGGCCCCTCTCCCGACTCAGGAGATAGATTCTTGGCTGTTTAACGTCCCTCCTTCCTACCCCAGACCCCTCGCCTTGCTAGGGAACAAGCCGTGGGCGTCGGAAAGAAAGCTGTCTCTCCTACAAGTGATGGAGGCTGCTAGCTCCTGTTCCATTGCATACTGTTCTAAGTGCCAGTTAGGACTCGGCAGGTCAGTTAAGAGACCCACGCAGTAAGTTCGGGGCTTTAGCGCCTGACATCGCCTTGCCTCCCACAACAGCGGTGCTTGCATCCCCCCGGTGGGGGGGCGCTCGAGGCAAACTCAACTCGATTTGCTTCGAGTCTCAAAACCTAAGAAGGAAATTAGGTTCTACCCGTGAGTAAGACGCGGATGGGCGCTGTGCCCTCCGTTGGTCTTTGGTCGGATGGCCACACGCAGGGCGGCCTGTGTCCTGAGGCGATGGCGAGGCTTCACGGTGCAGAGGGCGAGAGGGTGGCAGCCTTACCTGCTGCCTGAAATCATCGCGATGTGTCACACGATTGCCTAGATTGTGATTTAAGTATCAGCGTATTTAACTAAACTCACGTCAGAAAACAGAGAAGTGCTTGCAAAAGACTTTGCAAAGAAACCATGTTTTGTACGAAGAATAATGCAAACGAAAGCAAACAATAGGAAACAACTGACTTGTCTACCCCAGTACAAGCTCATTAGCCACGTTGCACATACAGCGGGAAGCTGGCCAAACGTTGGAGATTATAAAAAGGAGTATCTAGCCTTCTGCTTGTGGCCAACAAGGATTAACTGCCCTGGGAACTTCCCTCTCGCTGTCAACAATGAGAAAACCAGACAAAATATATGAAACAACTGTTTTCAGCCATTGGACAGCAGAAAGTAGAGGGCTGTCATCCCTGAGAGAAGGGAATGAAATGGTGTGAGCCCTACAGTTGCCCCAAGGCTGCCTTGGCGCCGTTTCCAGGCTGCCATGCTGGGGTGGGGCCGGGGAGGAATCCAGACTCCAGCAGTTCCTCTGAGTCTCTGGGTCAAGGAGACAGAGATTCAAATTCAGTGGCTGGAATTTGGGGGAATAATACCAGCAAGGACAGAGCTACTGAGAGGGGAAGCGGGGAAGGGGAGAGAGCACGAGATTGGCTCTGGAGATCTGCAGGGGGACCCCTTGAGTGTGGGTCGGGTGAAATCTATTGGGCTGGGGAAGAACCACTGGGAGTGGTGAGTCAGACAATTCCTGGAACTCAGACCCGCCTCCCCACCAGCTGGAGTGGAGTGAGCTCTTCGTAGCCAGGGCCAATGCTGAGTAGAGTCCCCAGTGGTATCACCTTAGTAGTGGGGATAAGTAAATGCTAAGCTAACGGCTAATCTGATCTGCCCCAAGAAATCTTAAAAGAAAGTTCGAAAGGATCAAACTGAGCCCAAGTAATTTCACTCTCTGCCAGCACAAAATCCCCCACCCCTTAAAGGAATAATAACGGAGGCCAGGGGACCCCAAGATACCCGACCAGAAGTTACTATAGGAATAATAACAGAGGCCAGGGGACCCCAAGATACCCAACCAGAAGTTACTATAGGAATAATAACGGAGGCCAGGGGACCAGGACACCCGACCAGAAGTTACTATAGGAATAATAACAGAGGCCAGGGGACCCCAAGATACCCGACCAGAAGTTACTATAGGAATAATAACGGAGGCCAGGGGACCCCAAGATACCCGACCAGAAGTTACTATAGGAATAATAACGGAGGCCAGGGGACCCCAAGATACCCAACCAGAAGTTACTATAGGAATAATAACAGAGGCCAGGGGACCAGGACACCCGACCAGAAGTTACTATAGGAATAATAACGGAGGCCAGGGGACCCCAAGATACCCGACCAGAAGTTACTATAGGAATAATAACAGAGGCCAGGACCCCAGGACACCCGACCAGAAGTTACTATAGGAATAATAACAGAGGCCAGGGGACCCCAAGATACCCGACCAGAAGTTACTATAGGAATAATAACGGAGGCCAGGACCCCAGGACACCCGACCAGAAGTTACTATAGGAATAATAACGGAGGCCAGGACCCCAGGACACCCGACCAGAAGTTACTATAGGAATAATAACAGAGGCCAGGGGACCCCAAGATACCCGACCAGAAGTTACTATAGGAATAATAACGGAGGCCAGGGGACCAGGACACCCGACCAGAAGTTACTATAGGAGTAATAACGGAGGCCAGGGGACCCCAAGATACCCGACCAGAAGTTACTATAGGAATAATAACGGAGGCCAGGGGACCAGGACACCCGACCAGAAGTTACTATAGGAGTAATAACGGAGGCCAGGGGACCCCAAGATACCCAACCAGAAGTTACTATAGGAATAATAACAGAGGCCAGGACCCCAGGATACCCGACCAGAAGTTACTATAGGAATAATAACGGAGGCCAGGGGACCAGGACACCCGACCAGAAGTTACTATAGGAATAATAACAGAGGCCAGGACCCCAGGACACCCGACCAGAAGTTACTATAGGAGTAATAACGGAGGCCAGGACCCCAGGACACCCGACCAGAAGTTACTATAGGAATAATAACGGAGGCCAGGGGACCAGGACACCCGACCAGAAGTTACTATAGGAATAATAACGGAGGCCAGGGGACCCCAAGATACCCAACCAGAAGTTACTATAGGAATAATAACGGAGGCCAGGGGACCAGGACACCCGACCAGAAGTTACTATAGGAATAATAACGGAGGCCAGGGGACCCCAGGACACCCGACCAGAAGTTACTATAGGAATAATAACAGAGGCCAGGGGACCAGGACACCCGACCAGAAGTTACTATAGGAATAATAACGGAGGCCAGGGGACCCCAAGATACCCGACCAGAAGTTACTATAGGAATAATAACAGAGGCCAGGGGACCAGGACACCCGACCAGAAGTTACTACAGGAATAATAACAGAGGCCAGGACCCCAGGACACCCGACCAGAAGTTACTATAGGAATAATAACGGAGGCCAGGACCCCAGGACACCCGACCAGAAGTTACTATAGGAATAATAACGGAGGGCAGGACCCCAGGACACCCGACCAGAAGTTACTATAGGAATAATAACGGAGGCCAGGGGACCAGGACACCCGACCAGAAGTTACTATAGGAATAATAACGGAGGCCAGGACCCCAGGACACCCGACCAGAAGTTACTATAGGAATAATAACGGAGGCCAGGGGACCCCAAGATACCCGACCAGAAGTTACTATAGGAATAATAACGGAGGCCAGGGGACCCCAAGATACCCGACCAGAAGTTACTATAGGAATAATAACGGAGGCCAGGGGACCCCAAGATACCCGACCAGAAGTTACTATAGGAATAATAACGGAGGCCAGGGGACCAGGACACCCGACCAGAAGTTACTATAGGAATAATAACGGAGGCCAGGGGACCCCAAGATACCCGACCAGAAGTTACTATAGGAATAATAACAGAGGCCAGGACCCCAGGACACCCGACCAGAAGTTACTATAGGAATAATAACGGAGGCCAGGACCCCAGGACACCCGACCAGAAGTTACTATAGGAATAATAACGGAGGCCAGGACCCCAGGACACCCGACCAGAAGTTACTATAGGAATAATAACGGAGGCCAGGACCCCAGGACACCCGACCAGAAGTTACTATAGGAATAATAACGGAGGCCAGGACCCCAGGACACCCGACCAGAAGTTACTATAGGAATAATAACGGAGGCCAGGACCCCAGGACACCCGACCAGAAGTTACTATAGGAATAATAACGGAGGCCAGGACCCCAGGATACCCGACCAGAAGTTACTATAGGAGTAATAACGGAGGCCAGGGGACCCCAAGATACCCAACCAGAAGTTACTATAGGAATAATAACGGAGGCCAGGACCCCAGGACACCCGACCAGAAGTTACTATAGGAATAATAACGGAGGCCAGGACCCCAGGACACCCGACCAGAAGTTACTATAGGAATAATAACGGAGGCCAGGACCCCAGGACACCCGACCAGAAGTTACTATAGGAATAATAACGGAGGCCAGGACCCCAGGACACCCGACCAGAAGTTACTATAGGAATAATAACGGAGGCCAGGACCCCAAGATACCCGACCAGAAGTTACTATAGGAATAATAACGGAGGCCAGGACCCCAGGATACCCGACCAGAAGTTACTATAGGAATAATAACGGAGGCCAGGGGACCCCAAGATACCCAACCAGAAGTTACTATAGGAATAATAACGGAGGCCAGGACCCCAGGATACCCGACCAGAAGTTACTATAGGAATAATAACGGAGGCCAGGACCCCAGGACACCCGACCAGAAGTTACTATAGGAATAATAACGGAGGCCAGGGGACCCCAAGATACCCGACCAGAAGTTACTATAGGAATAATAACAGAGGCCAGGGGACCAGGACACCCGACCAGAAGTTACTATAGGAATAATAACGGAGGCCAGGGGACCCCAAGATACCCGACCAGAAGTTACTATAGGAATAATAACAGAGGCCAGGACCCCAGGACACCCGACCAGAAGTTACTATAGGAATAATAACGGAGGCCAGGACCCCAGGACACCCGACCAGAAGTTACTATAGGAATAATAACGGAGGCCAGGACCCCAGGATACCCGACCAGAAGTTACTATAGGAATAATAACGGAGGCCAGGGGACCCCAAGATACCCAACCAGAAGTTACTATAGGAATAATAACGGAGGCCAGGGGACCAGGACACCCGACCAGAAGTTACTATAGGAATAATAACGGAGGCCAGGGGACCCCAAGATACCCGACCAGAAGTTACTATAGGAATAATAACAGAGGCCAGGGGACCCCAAGATACCCAACCAGAAGTTACTATAGGAATAATAACAGAGGCCAGGACCCCAGGATACCCGACCAGAAGTTACTATAGGAATAATAACGGAGGCCAGGACCCCAAGATACCCGACCAGAAGTTACTATAGGAATAATAACGGAGGCCAGGACCCCAGGACACCCGACCAGAAGTTACTATAGGAATAATAACGGAGGCCAGGACCCCAGGATACCCGACCAGAAGTTACTATAGGAGTAATAACGGAGGCCAGGACCCCAGGACACCCGACCAGAAGTTACTATAGGAGTAATAACGGAGGCCAGGACCCCAGGACACCCGACCAGAAGTTACTATAGGAATAATAACGGAGGCCAGGACCCCAGGACACCCGACCAGAAGTTACTATAGGAATAATAACGGAGGCCAGGACCCCAGGACACCCGACCAGAAGTTACTACAGGCGCACAAAGGGTTGAGAGTACATGACCCAGCCAGGAGCCAAATAGACCAGTAGAAACGGGCCAGAGGTGGCAGAACCAGCAAGTACAAATGTTCAGTTGTCCATCATGAACACGCACCATGTGTTCAAGACTGCTGAGGGAAAAAGACATAATGAGAAGTAGGAGATAGAAAAAAAGAAGCTTCTAGAGATGAAAACTATAATATCTGAATTTTAAAAATACACTGGATGGTGTTAACAGCAGGTTAAGACATCACAGAAGGAAAGATCAATGACCTTGAAGAGAGAAAAGGAAGCAATTCAACATGCAGCCCAGAGACAATAAGATGAAAGGACAGCACCTCCTCAGGGGCCTGTGCACAGACACCATGCAGTCTGGCAGGTGTGTACTTGGAGTGCCGGAAATGAGGGAGGGGGCTGAAGGGGTGCAGAGAAAGTATGTGAAGAAACAACAGCCAAACACTTTCTAAGTCTGATGAAAATGAAAACCAAACCTCCAAGAAAAACACGAAGCCACATCATAGTCAAATTGCTGAAAACCAGTGACAGAGAAAACCTTAAAAGTAGCCAGAGAGAAAAGGCAGACTGCACAGAGAAACAAGAATGACAACAGCCTCATCAGAGACAACGCAGGTCGGAAGACACTGGGACGACACCCCTAAAGCATGGAAGAAATAAGCTGTCAACCTCGTGCTATACACCCAGCAAAACTCTTCCAGAAATTCAGGTGAAATAAAGATTTCTTCAGACAGCAAAAACAGAGAATTCACCACCAGCACATATGCATTACAAGAAATGTCTTTTCGACAGAAGAAAAATGGTCCCTGATGAAAATCTGGGTCTACACAAAGGAATGAGGAGTTCTAGAAATGGTAAGTACATGGGTAAAAATAAAAGACTTTTCTTCTTACTTGTTAATCTTTTTAAAGGTATTTTTGAAACAAAGAAATAGCAACACATGTGGGGTTTACAATGTGCGCAGACATAAAATGTATGGCGCCAATAGCTTAAAGCAGCCTGTGCAAGCTTTTAAAGGGCCAGGTAGTCATTCTTTTGGCTTTATGAGCCATGTGGTCACAGCTATTCAGCTCTACCAACGTAAGGCGAAAGCAGTGCGCCACAGACTGTGCATAGTGAGTGGGCGTGGCCATGTTCCAGCGATACTTTATTGTTTTAAATGGGTGGCAGGCAAGATCTGGTCTTTGAGCCTTTGCTTATCAACTTCTGGCATAAGGGATAGAAAGGGAGAAATGGAAGTATAATATCGTAAGGTCCTGACATTATATACGAAGTGGTATAATACTGTTTGAAGGTCGACTGTGGTAAGTTAAAGGTATACATTGTAAACCCTAGAGCAGCAAGTAAAAAAATAATAATAATGAGTTATAGCCAATAAACCGATCACGGAGATGAAATGGAATCCTAAAAATACTCAATACAGAAGGTATGAAAAGAAGAAAAATGAAGATAAAGAACGCTGGCTGTAACTACCACTGAATATTCAAAGGTACAATTACAAAATACCAGATTTTAGCAGTGGAAAGGAATTCAGGATTCAGAGGATTTAATCCTTAAATAAATACGTAATGTTAACTGAGCAAATGAGTTATATTACTAGCTACCTCTAGTTAATAAATAAAAATAAAAGTGTGCAGGAAAATTTGAAAAATCTACAGTCATTGAGAAGAAAAAGGAATATATTTTTCTAACTCAAAATGAAAACACAACTTTATATCTTTAAGAATAAATGAAGCCTAGTAGTTAAAGTTTAAATAACTTTTTAGTGGCATTTATGAAATTTTACATATGCCTTCTCACCTTACGATTTCATATAAACAAATGTTCACCCAGAAAAAAAAAAAAAAAGACGAAAAAGGAACAAAGAAGTGGTGGGACAAATAAGAAACAATAGCAAGGTGATGGGTTTAATCCAGTCATATTGGCAATTACATTTAAATGTAAAAATGGTTAAAAACACAAAAGACAGAGATTGTCAAATCGAATTGAAAAGCAAGACCCAACCATATACTTTCTACAAGAAACCTGCTGCCAATAGGAAGACACAGATCATTTTCAAGTAACGGGATGGGTCTCACACTGAGTGCAGCGACCAGTCCTGGACTGAGTGCTGGGAGCGGCTCTGAGGACTCTGACGTAGCAGCGGGCGGGGTGGGGAGAAGCACAGGGGCGAGTCCTCATCATTTTCCTCTGGTGTCCCCCCGACCCCGCCGCCTGGTCTCAGAGCAACCCCGAAACCAGAAGTCGGCATCAGCGCTGACGGAGAAGCAGGACCCACAGAGGCGGCAGCAGTGGGCGGAGCCTTCCGCTCCAGCCGGGGGAATTCTGGGCTTCACAAGTGTGGGCAAACTCCTGCTGGTTTTCCCTTTCTCTGTCCTCCAGCCACGTGACCCCAGACAGGCGTGCGGTCACAGGAAGTAAGTAGCAGAGTGGGGCCACTAAGCCCAGATTACATGCCAGAGGACGAGATGTGCTGCGGAGGGCGTGGAGGGGGTCTGGGGCGGCCGCCCCATCATGTTCTTTCTGAGCTCCTGGGCTCCCTCAAGTTGGGCGTGTGTAATCTGATAAGCAAAAGACAAACAACTCAGCGGAAACAATGGCAAAGAATGTAAGCAGGAAAGTCACACAGAGAGAAACAGACACCATAAACAGGTGAAAAGAAGCTCAGTCTCACTAATCAAGAAACTACAAATTAAATAAAAATCTAATTTCAGGTTTTGCCCATTAGATTGGTAAGAATTTTGATAGTTGATGGAATCGGGAATTGGAAAGGCTGTGGCAGAATGAGTGCCCCCATTCTCCCCGGGGAGTATTGATTCTATTTTCCTTGAAATTTTTTTTGCAATCGTTCATATGTATTACATTTACAGTTAATTTTTAAACCATAAAATGATGGATAAAAAAATTAAAAATGATACCATTTATTGAAGGACTTAGGTATAAATGTAATAAAGCATTTTCAGGGTTTAAATACTGAAAACTACAAAATGCTGATGAAAGAAATCAAAGAAGCTCTCAGTACATAGAGAGACACTATGTTCATGGATTAGAAGACTTAACATAGCAAATATGTCAGCTCTCCCCAGACCGACCTGTAGACTTAACATGGTTCCAATCAAAATCTCAGCAGGGTTTTTGGTAGCTGCACACAAGCTGATTCTATAATTTATATGGAAAGGCAAAGGAATTAAGATAGCCAAAACAATTTCGAAAAAGAAGAATACATTTTAAGGAATCACACTACCCGGTATTAAGACTTATTATAAACCTACAGTGATCAGGATTATGTGGTATTGGCAAAGGGACAGACACACCAATCAACAGAACAGGAAAGAGGATCCAGAAACAGACCCACACAAACATGGGTATTATTTTTTGAAAAGGTATAAGAGAGATTCAGCAGAAAAAGGATGCATAAAAGCATGGGGACCAGCAAGGACGCAGGGACTGGGCAGCGCTACTCCAACGTAAACACCTCTTACACAAAGATTAACACAAAATGAATCATAGACCTGAACAGAAAACAGAAAACTGTAACGTTTTTAGAAGAAAACTAAAGATTTTTAGATAGAAAAATCTTTGTGACTCACAGTTAAGCAAAGAGTGCTAAGACAAGACCGCAAAAGCATGCTCTATCAAAAAAAAAATAGATAAATTGGACTTCATCAAAACTGAAAACTTTTCCTCTGTGAAAGACATGGTTAAGAGAATGAAAAGACAAGCTAAAGACTGGGAGAGGGACTTCCCAGGTGGTGCAGTGGTTAGGACTCAGCGCTCCCAATGCAGGGGGCCCGGGTTCGATCCCTGGTCAGGGAACTAGATCCCACATGCATGCCGCAGCTAAGAAGTCCACATGCCACAACTAAAGATCCTGCATGCCTCAACTAAGACCCGGGGCAGCCTAAATAAATAAATAAGTAAAAAAAAAAAAAGACTCGGACGCTTAACCAAAAAGGATACACAGAAGGCAAATAAACAGATGAACAAAACTGTTGTCATTAACTATTGGTGAAACGCAAATTAAAGCCACAATGAGATGCCACTGCAAGCCTATGATAATCGCTAAAATAAGACACTGACCTGGTGAGGGCACAGAACAACGGGAACTCTCACCTATTTTTGGTGGGAATGCCAAACAGTTTGGCCACTCTGAAATAGTTTGATAGTTTTTTTTATAAAGTTAAACATACACTTACAATATGACCCAGCAATCGCACTCATAGGTATTAACCTTAAACAAATGAAAACTTATGTCACACAGAACTCTGTACAGGAATGTCTGTAGCATGTCTATAGCCACCAGAAACCGGGAACCCAAACATCCTTCCCAGGGTGAACGGACACATGAACTGCGGTACCTGTCGACGTGGGACACAACTCGGTCATAAAAAGGACTAATTACTGATGCTTATAACACCTGAGACAGTCCTGGAGGCATGACGCTGAGTGAAAGAAGCCAGTCTCAGAAGAGTACAGGTTGTTTGCTTCCACTTCTCTGGCATCCTTGAAAGGACAAAACTGCAGTGATGAACAGATCAGTAGCTCTAGGGGTTCAGGACGGAGGGGGTCTGTGACCCTGCAGAGAGAAAACAAAGAGGTCTTTGGGATGACGGAACGTCCCGTATCCTGTCCTGTATCCATATACACACAGCTATACATGTGATAAAATTCTTAGGCGTGTCCCTCAAACACAAGTCATTTTACTGTATATTAATTTCAAAGATAAATTCTGAAAAAACATGAGGAAATTGAACATTTAGAAACAAAAAGACTAAAAAGGCAAACACGAATCAGGAGAAGCTGGAGTGGCTGTATTCATATCATTCAGATTAAACTTTCGAGTAGGAGAGCAGCCAGAAATGGGGACCTTTTATAATGACCACGGGCCAGTTCATCAGGAAGACACAATAAATATGCAACACCTAGTAACGCAAATAGAAATACCCAAAGCAACAGCTGGCAGAGCTACAAGGGGAGACAGATCCCCCGTCACAGGCGGGGCTTTCGGCGGAACTCCTATCTCGGTGGCTCAGAGCATACAAGCATGGGGACCAGCGAGGACGCGGGGACTGGGCAGCGCTGCCAGCCGACCTGGCCCGACTGACAGTCACGGACACCCACGTTCCTTCCAGGACTCACGGAGCCTTCACTATGACAGACCATCCTGTCGGCCATAAAATAAGGCTCAATAAATTGAAAAGGACTGTGTTCTCTGACCACAGCAAAATTAAACTAGAAATCGGCAGCAGAAAGATAACTTAAAGGTAAAAATCCCAAATCTTTAACTAACAGAGATGCTGGATGGGAAATGTCTGGAGGCTCTGGCCTCAGCTGGGCCCTTTGGTGCACACCTGGGGCTCCCTCCTCACTCTGGCTTCTCATTCTGCTCCAGAGAAGGGGCTCGGGGACTGAGGGGCCGCTAGAGGTCAGTTTCCGGGCGCTCGGCACTAAGGACAGAGGTTAAGACACCTCCTCTCCGGCCCGAGGCCCCATCCTCGCCGTGCTCTCTGCGCGGCCTCGGGTGACCTCCATCTTTCTTGCAGGAAGCCACCCGGCGCCCGACGCCTGCCTCTCGGCCCCCTGCCAGAACGGGGGCACCTGTGTGGATGCGGACCAGGGCTACGTGTGCGAATGCCCCGAAGGCTTCATGGGCCTTGACTGCAGGGAGAGTGCGTGTGGGCCGGGCTGCCGGGGCCCCGTGGGGTGTGCACGCAAACCCCCATGAGAGAGGCTGTGGGGAGCGGGGTTTACGGGACGGTGGTCAGGAGAGGGCCCCCGACATTGGAGGCTCCTCCCTCCCTCCCTCCGTGGCAGGAACCCCCAACAACTGTGAGTGCCGCAATGGTGGCAGGTGCCTGGGGGCTAACACCACCCTCTGCCAGTGCCCTCCGGGCTTCTTTGGGCTCCTCTGCGAATTTGGTAGGTGCCCAGGGCTGGGATGGGGGCGCCCTTCCTGCCTGGACCCTGAGAATCCCCACAACCACCGTGTAAGTGGTGGCTTGGGCCTGGGCCCGGACCCGTATGGCGGGCCCCGGGGGGTGGGGTGGGGAGGCCACAAAGGTGCCCGAACCTGGTCACCCGGGCAGCTCGGTCCTTCTCAAGGACACACGGTCTCCAGGGAGACACGCGGGGACGTGAGATGGGCTCACCCCTTCCCTGCAGAGGTCACGGCCATGCCCTGCAACGTGAACACGCAGTGCCCCGACGGCGGCCACTGCATGGAGTATGGCGGGAGCTACCTGTGCGTCTGCCACACCGACCACAACGTCAGCCACTGTGAGTGGGGGGGGTGCGGGCACCAGCCTGCAAGGCCAGGGTCTGGCCCAGAAGCCGGGGTGGGGGGTGGGGGAGAAGGCAGTGGGCGCAGCAGGAGGGGGCCCTCGAGGGGACCTGGGGGTGGATGGCCTGGCCGTGCGCACGTGCCACGCCGCACCTGCCTGAGCCCCGGGCTTAGGTGCTAGAACGTTAACGTGCACCTGACGAGCACCTGCAGAGAAACAGGTTCACCCCGCGTATCTGTTAGTGCGCGGATGACCAGTGACTTAGGTAGCGAGTGACTACACGTGACGGTGGTGCTGGTGGTGACGATACCAAGACCCTCGTGGACCACAGCTCAGTCCCAGCTCACGTAAGAGTGAGGATGAACTCTGGAAGAATCAGAAATACAAGAAATTCCAGGGCGGACCTTAGAGCCCAGCGTGAAGAATCAAGACCTTGGCCTTGGTTCCAGCCAGGACCTCAGGGTGATTGCCCTCTGTCCCCGCAGCGCTGCCGTCCCCCTGCGACTCGGACCCCTGCTTCAACGGAGGCTCCTGTGATGCCCACGATGACTCCTACACGTGCGAGTGCCCGCGGGGCTTCCACGGCCGGCACTGCGAGAAAGGTGGGGCGCGGCGGCACTCGAGGGGGCGGGGGGCTGGCGGGGCCGCCACCGCGGCTGCCCCGCGCCTCTGGCTCATCACAGCGCTGTCCGCACGACGGGCTTCCTTTCCTGCTCAGTGTTCTTCCAAGTGGATTTTAGAATCACTGAGTTTTAAATTCATTAGGACTTTGTTAGATTGGGCGCAGTTGGAGAATGTCAACGTTTTACAACATTTAGCCAGTTAAGAACGTGAGCACTCTTCTGTAAACACACAGCAGGCGTCACTGTGCTCGCCAGCACCCGCCCAGGGCCGTCTCTTCCACGCAGTTTGAAGCAACGCTCAGAACTCTTTTCAGTGACCCAGGCGCCCCTTGGTCAGAGCCCAGGGTGCCGGCCCCCTGACCCCGTGTTGCCCGGCCCATTCTCCTGGGCTCGGCAGCCGGCCCACATCCAGCCCTGCAGCCTTCCCACTGCCCTCACTCGTCCCGAGAGCTGAAGCCTGGACCTTTACCTGCACGCCTCTGCCGCTCCCACGGTGGCCCTGAGGGCAGCTCCCCGGCACTCTGACCACGGAGCCCCTGCGGCCACCCCACCCCTGAGGCAGGAGGAGGGCTTTCCGGAGAGCAGGCCTCGTCCTCTGCAAGGACCACTGAGGTCCGTCACCCTCGGCAAAGGCATCCCGGAGAGCGGACACGGAGGGACACGGGGTGGGGTGGCCGGAACTTGGGCTGGCAGCCTGGGAGGCCCCACAGGATGCAGGGCGAGAAGCGGCCCCCTGAGCCTGGGGGCAGGCCCCCTCCTGCCTCACGTCCCCCCCGAGCGTCGAGGAGGCCAAGCGCCTAAACTCCTGGCTGGGCTGTGAAGGTGCGGCTCCTCCAGCCCGGGCGGGCGGCCGGGGCCCCGCACGTCCAAGGAGGTGCCCACAGGAAAGGTACAGAAAACAGGAAAATCAGGGCCACAGCAGGGCTCCCAGCCCGGTCCTGGATGCCAGCTCCCCACCGGGCAGGAAGGCGGGGCCAGCTCTCCTGGCCCTCCAGCGGAGCCTGAGGCAGGGAAGAGAGGGCGGGCGGGCGGGCAGAGGGACCCCGAGGCCGAGGGGCTGCACGTGGCTGGCTCGGCCCCCCTGCAGCTGGGCCTCAGGCTCCGCCGAGAGGCAGGCCTGGGCGCATGGGGCCCAGCGGTGCCTGAGGACGGAGAAGGCTCGCGCGGGGCGTCGTGGGCACTGCGGGGCCGGGAAGCTGGCCCTGCTTTACCCGCCTCTCTGTCTCTGTCTGTCCCTCCTCCAGCCCGGCCGCGCCTGTGCAGCTCGGGGCCCTGCAGGAACGGCGGCACGTGCAAGGAAGCGGGCGGCGAGTACCGCTGCGACTGCCCCTACCGCTTCACCGGAAGGCACTGCGAGATCGGTGCGGCCCCAGCCAGTGGGGATCAGCCTGTAGAGAGTGGGGAGGAGCCAGGCCCCGACCCAGGACCCCCGACCCTGCCACCGTGCGTCTGCTTGTCAGGAGCGTCCCCGCCAAGGCCCCAGCTCTGGGATGTCAAGGGATCAGGGAAGGGGCAGGGGTGGTGGACGCATGACCCCGACCCCGCCCGATGGGTGCCTCCTGCTTCCAGGAAAGCCAGACTCATGCGCCTCTGGCCCCTGTCACAACGGCGGCACCTGCTTCCACTACATCGGCAAATACAAGTGTGACTGTCCCCCAGGCTTCTCGGGACGGCACTGCGAGATCGGTAAGGGGGGCGGAGGCCAGCGGGCCAGGGCGCAGACAAGAAGACAGGCCCGGTGGGCAGGAATGGCCCGACCACGGAGGCGTGGGAGGCGGAGCTGGGGCGAGAGACGGGACGCTCTCCTGCAGCCCCGAGGCCTTTGGGGAGGACTCGGTGGTGGGCGACAGGGACTCCCTGCACCCTTGCAGCCCCCTCTCCCTGCTTCCGGAGCCCGTGCATGAATGGGGGTACCTGCGAGGCCCTGGGGACAGACTTCTCATGCCACTGTCAAGCAGGGTACACCGGACGCCGGTGCCAGGCAGGTGAGAGGGCTGGGGGTCCTCCGCTCCCTGAAGGGCAGAGCAGGGCCCAGCAGGGGGCCGAGGGGAGGGATGGGAAAGAAGGAAGGGAGACCTCTGAGAAGCCCATTCTGGAAGGCATGGCGCCTTCACCCCGGGATGGGCTGTGTGGGGAGCGAGGGCCCCAGGCCGTGCAGCCCAGCGGAGCCAAGGGCAGAGCAGCAGGAGGGGCCGGCAGGCACCCCACGGGGCAGGACAGGGCTGCTGTGTCCTTGCAGAGGTGGACTGCGGCCCACCCGAGGAGGTGACACACGCCACCCTGCGCTTCAACGGCACCCGGCTGGGCTCGGTGGCCCTCTACTCGTGTGACCGAGGCTACAGCCCGAGCACCTCCAACTACATCCGCGTCTGCCAGCCGCAGGGCGTCTGGAGCGAGCCTCCCCAGTGCCACGGTGACCTGGGGGCCCTCTGGGGTGGGTGGGTGGGTGCACAGGGCCAAGCCCTCCCCCCCCCCCCCAGGCCGAGTGGAAGAGCACAGGGGCTGCAGTTCTGACCCTGGCCTGCGCCTCCTCCCTTTGGTATCCTCTGTGCAAAGTGAGGCCAAAACCCTGTGGTGATGGTGGTGATGACCAGTGCCAGCTCCACTCTGTACCCTTGTCTAAGGGCTTCCCTGTCCTCAGAGCATCCCAGAGCATGGGGTCCAGCACCCACACGCCCACTCTGCAGAGGAGGCCACCGAGGCCAAGAGGTAGCCCAAAGGCAGAGCCCCGAAGAAGCAGATCAGGGTTCAGGCCTCACCTCCCGCTCCCAGCCCCACCCAGACCTGTGGAATCAGACCCTGCGTTTGAACAAGGTCCCCACGAGCCCCCATAGCGCTTTGAGGGCTGTTGCTCTAGACAGTGTTGCCTCCAGGGCCCTACAGTGCGCCAGGGTGCACGGCCTGCAGGCGAGACCCCCCGACCCACGCCCCTGGAGACAGGGGCACCGCGGACACCACCGCAGGCATGTGGCATTAATTCAAAGCATCCCAGACTCTGTTCATCAGAAAATCTGTGCGATGGTAACACATTTTTCATGAAAGAAAGGTTTTTAAACAAAGTAGCTTAGGGACAGTGACAGCACCCAGAGATGGGAGGGGCACATAACACATTTCTATCTCCCAAATGCCCTGCAAGGCCCAGTCGGACCTGGGCGGCCCTATCAGGCGAAGAGTTCCAGAAAACAGGTGGAGACCACCTGGCTTCAAGCATCTTCCTTCACTCCTGTCCTTCCAAGCCCCCCAGGGCTGGTGGTTACTGTCTAGGAGGCCACCCCTGGCCCACTGCCACTTCTCCTCAACATGCCATCAGATGAGGAGTGGGTACCACCAGGGAACGCGCACCCATAAGCCAAGATATCAAGACACCCAACAAGTACGGCCACCTCCGAAACAACAGTAAAGTCCAGACAACACATACTATTGGGGGTAGAAGTATAGAAGATAAATAAGAATATAAAATAAGCATGACAAACATACAGAAGGAAACATGGCACTGGCCATAAAAAAATGGATCAATATATAATCTTTTAAAAGAAAGCAGAAATAAGAAGATTGAAAAACTATAATAGTTGAAGTAACAGACACAACTTACAAATGGATACGGACGAAGACTTAAGTTAATGCGTGGACAGATTGGCGTGCGGGGCTGTACGAGAGAGAAGCAGGGCAACACTCAAATCAAAAGACAACGCAGGCGCTGAGGAGGGTAGGAGTGCTGACGCTGAGGTGACAGGAATCCCAGAGTGAGGAGGAAACGTGGGAGCAGCTGTGGAGTAATCCCCAGAATTACTGGTGAATGACCAGAGGCTGAAACGGCCTGCAGGACATCAAACAGGAGAAAAGGAAGACGTTAGACACATTGTAATAAAAGTTAAGAAAATCAGAGAAAAACAGAAAAAAAGAATCTTTAAAACATCCAGAGAGAAAAAAGGAACAAGAATCCGATCGGCACCGGGCTTCTCAACAGCGGACATCAGCAGTGAGATAATAAACCAGTATCGGCACCGGGCTTCTCAACAGCGGACATCAGCAGTGAGATGATAAACCGGTATCGGCACCGGGCTTCTCAACAGCGGACATCGGCAGTGAGATAATAAACCGGTATCGGCACCGGGCTTCTCAACAGCAGACACCGGCAGTGAGATGATAAAACGGTATTTTTAACATACTGAGGTGATCCATTCAGTTAGGATGTAGACAGTTAGAAAATACCATCAGTCTCACTGTAACATCAAGGAAACACTGGAGAACCCGTAAGATCATACCTTTTAACCTATCAGAGAGCTGAGGATGCAAAGAAGTTTTCTCACAAGGGAACACCAGGCCCAAACAATGCTATGGGTAAATTCCACCAAACTGCGGAGAAACAGATTGTTGCAGCGTGATACAGGCTCTTCCGGGGAGTAGAAAGGAGTATGTGCCAACCCACTGTGTGACGCCAGGATAACCGTAAACCAACACTAGATATGGACAGTTGGAGAAAGTAAAATTAGGGGTCCATTAAACAGACGCAGGAATTTGACAGTCTATAAAGACTATATACACCATTATCAAGTTGGGTTATTGCAAAAATAGTTTGATATTAGAAAAATCTACAGTAAACCAACTGAAGGAGAAAAAT
Organism: Pseudorca crassidens; assembly: GCF_039906515.1. Taxonomy (NCBI): domain Eukaryota; kingdom Metazoa; phylum Chordata; class Mammalia; order Artiodactyla; family Delphinidae; genus Pseudorca; species Pseudorca crassidens. The sequence goes on along the minus strand of NC_090301.1, from coordinate 811,511 downwards.
CATGTAAGAATCTCAAAGAATGCATAATAATCATTTGATAGAATTCATACCTATTCATGAAACAAATTCTTACCAAATAAGGAATAAAAAAGTACTTCCTCATCCAGATAAAAATAACATGATACACACACCCTTCTAGTACCATGTGGTGTAAAATAATATAGAATCTTATTGGAAGGAAAACTTAGAAGAGAGAAATAGCAGAGCCCCCATAGCCCCCACGTGTTCATTACCCCACAGAGAGGTGTGCTTAGGCCAGGCACAGGTAGGCTGGACACACCACCTGAAGCACAACAGTTACACTCCACATATTTATAGAAGAAGGGGTACAGACTACATCAAGAGAGCTGTGGAACGATGTGTTCCTGACCCTTGTTATGCAGGGGAGGATCTGGAATTCAAAAGATGTTCTTCTGTTGAACTGACACAGACAGGCTGAGCTGCCAACAGGAGGAAGGAAGTCAGCTTCCGAGGCAGGTTTACTACACCTCTCCTCAAACCCAGAATACACGGTATCCTAAGTAGACAAACATTCCCCTGAAAATTCAGAACAAGACAAGGATGCCCATTATCACCAAGTCTAATCAGTATTACACTGGCAGTACTAGGCCATGCAATAAAGTAAGAAAAAGAAATTAAAGTCATGAAAATGCTGAAGGAGGAAGTAAAAATGTCAGTATTTGCAGCAGATATTGTTGTCTTTACAGGAAAACTTCTAAAAGTGATAGGAAATGGAACATGTTTAGTAGATATAGGTGTTATAACAAAATTCATTGCATTTTTATTTATCAATAACAAACAATTATAAAATATAATTATAAAAAAGACATGTGCAGAGAAAACCAATGAAACCAAAAGCTGATTCCTTGTAAAGGTCAATAAAAATAATTAAACCTCTAGCTAGACTCATCAAGGAAAACAAAGAAAAGAAAAATTAGCAATATCAGAATGAAAGAGGAGACATCAGTAAAGATCGTACCAGCATTTAAAGGACAGGGAGATATTGTGAGCAACTTTAAGCCGATATATCTCACAACTTAGAGAAAATGATGAATACTACCTTGAAAGACACAAATAACCACAACTGACACAAGAATAAATAGAAAATGTGAATAGCCCCATAGCTATGAAATACATTGAAGTTGTAATTTAAAACTCTTCTGCAAAGAAAATGGCAAGACCAGACTGCCTCACCAAGTTCTATCAAACATTTAAGAAAGGAATAATACTATATACGGAGCTCTTTCAGAAAATGTAGGAGGAAGGAACACTTCTCAACTCATTTTATGAGACCAGTATTGCCTTTATACCAAAACCAGAGACATTACACATATGAAATTACAGACTAATATTCCTCATGAGCAAAGCACAAAAATCCTAATAAAATATGATGAAAATCAAACCCAGTACTTCATCCAAAGGGTAATACAACCTGACCAAGAGGGAGCCACCTCAGAGCACAGGTTGGTTCAACATTTGAAAATCAATAAATGTAATTCACCACATTAGGAGATAAAGGAGGAAACCATATGATCATCTCAATAGATGCAGAAAGTCATTTGACAAAATTCAACTGTTATTTTAAAAACTCTTAATAAACTGAGTAGAAAAAAAGTTCTTCAACCTGATAAAGGGCATCCATGAAAAAGTCAACAGCGAACAAAATACTTAATGGTGAAAACTTCCTGCTATAGTCAGTAATAAGGCAAAGGTGTCCCTTTCACCAGCTCCTTCCAACGTTGTCCTGGAGGTCCTAGACAGTGCCATAGACAAGAAAAGGGGGAAAAGCCATGTCTATTGGGCAGGAAGGAGTAAAGATGACACAATCGTGCACATAGAAAATTCTAAGAGATCCTACAAAAGGAGCTATAGAACTAATAAGTGAATTCAGCTAGATCACAGGATACAGGGTCAATACACAGAACCAATTATATTTTCATATTCTAGCTGTGAAGACTTGGAAAATGAAGTGAAACAATATTATGTACAATAGCATCAAAAATGATAATTTTTATATGTGTGAAATGAATTATAGACATAAATGGAAAAGATAAAGCTATAAACTTCTGAAAGAAAGCATATGAGAAAATCTTCATGACAACTGGAATAAAATGGTTATGTACTTGGGAAAATATTACACCGTTTCCCCACTTCTCACCATACACAACAATTAATTCCAGATGGATTAAGGACTTAAATGGGTTTTTTTTAAGTATATGATTTTGTATAGAAAATGTAGGTAAATATCTTTTTGGCCTTGGGGTAGGGAAAGATTCCTTAAGCCACAGAAAGCACTAACTATAAAAGAAAAAATGGACAACTAGACTAGCTAAAATTGAGGAATTTAAATTCATTGGCCTTAAGAAAATCGAATATAAGCTACAAACTGGGAGAAGATTATATATATTATATATAGATTTATTTATATATAATATATATTATATATATAACATATATATATAAAATCAACCCAATAGGAAAATAGGTAAAACACATAAGTAGGCATTTCGTGGAAGAGGAGGTACATAAAGCCAATGAAAAGAAACATTCTCTTCATTAGTGATCAGCAAAATGCAAATCAAAAGTACACTGAGAGGGGCTTCCCTGGTGGCGCAGTGGCTGAGAGTCCGCCTGCCGATGCAGGGGACGTGGGTTCGTGCCCCGGTCTGGGAAGATCCCACATGCCACGGAGCGGCTGGGCCCGTGAGCCACGGCCGCTGAGCCTGCGCGTCCGGAGCCTGTGCTCCGCAACGGGAGAGGCCGCAGCAGTGAGAGGCCCGCGCACCGCAAAAAAAAAGTACACTGAGATACTTTCAGTTGGCAAAACCTCAGAAGTCTAAAAAGCCCAAATACTGGTGAGGATGTAGAGCAACAGGACTTCTTATGAACTGCTGGAGGAAGTGTAGCTCGGTAGAAGCACTCTGAAGACAGCTTAGTAATTTGCCTGGCAAGTTGACCATCATATAAACTATGTCCTAGCAGTTCTACTTCTAGGTATAAGTCTAGGGAAAACTCACATCTACACCAGGAGATGTGAAAGACACAGCTTTTTTTTTTTTTTTTTTTTTTTTTGCAATAGCAAGAAGTCTAAATCCAACCCAAATTCCTACTAAACAAGAAAGGATAAAGTACGGTATAATCACACTGAGGAATATTATACAGCAGTAAAAATGGCAACCCACAACAATGTGGAGACATTAATGCTGAGTGAGAAAAGAGTGCATATACCACAATGTCCTATTAATAAAGTTCATAAAGAGCAAGATCAAAACCATATATTGTCTAAGGTATTCATAAAAACTTTAAAACTAATTTAAGGAGGCACAGAAGAGATAAGCACAGAAATTCGGGTCACAAGGAGTTGGGAATTGCACGTGACCAGATGAGCCGGCCAGCGTTCTAGCTCCCAGGTTGGGTGCCGGCCCCCAGGTGTCATTACGTCCTTACCATTTATTTACTTATTTACACGTTAAGCATTAAAAGTAAACTCTTCTAAATTGAACACTTTTAATTCAGGAGCACAACTCGCGGTTTTTAAAAAGCCTGCGGTATTTTAAAATGAAGGACTCACCCCCAAATGTATTGGTTCCGTACGTGATTGTTATCTAATGAATTGGCAAGATTGGGCCTGTCCCCCGAGGGCCACTGAGGGCAGCCCCAGGCACTTCCCAGACGCCGGCCCAGCCCGAGTGCCCAGGTCCACAGTGTCCCCTGCGCCGAGGCAGCCCTGCCGAGATTCTGGCCTCTCCAAGCACCTGGGGGAGGCCGTAGACCTCTGTCCAAACCCTCACACCAGAGCTGACCTGTGGCTGTCTTAACCTGGCTTCGAGTCACCCCCTCTAACAACAGCAACACTGCTTTGTTCTTGGGGCCTCTCCTGGCACCTGGCACCCGGGCTCTCCTCTCCCAGAAATTGACGAGTGCCGATCCCAGCCGTGCCTGCATGGGGGCTCCTGCCAGGACCGCGTCGCTGGGTACCTGTGTGTCTGCAGCCCAGGGCATGAAGGAGCCCGCTGTGAGCTGGGTAAGACAGGTCCCGGCCCTCGCTGCGGGCCGGCAGCTCCGGCACCCCGGCCGTGGGCCTGGGGCACTGGCGTCCCCTGGCCGTGGTCACCTTGCTCCAGCTGCCCCTCTCCCTGGGCTGGTCTCTGGTTGGGCACTGCCTGCTCTCTCAGGTCCCTGCCAGTTCTGATGTCCAGAAGGACAGCAGTTTATAAATATCTCTGCTTCTGCCTCCCCAGGGGGACTGAGAGCTCAGCTGAGAAAAGCTAGCCTCCTGCAGCCTCTGGCCTGGGGGCAGGGGGGCAGGTCACACCCCAGTGCTCTGCGCCAGAGGAGGGAGGGGAGGCCTGCCGGGTGCACCGCTGAGCAAGCCCTGCTCCCCGCACGCCTGTGGGGTCCTCTGAGCCCCGAGACAGAGACACCGCCCCGGCATGGCGGGGCAGGCCCAGGATGTCCAGTCGGGGCCCCTGCGAAGCCTGGGCGGTGAAGGCCGGAGCGGCCTGGGGGCAGGCTCTGTGGGCAGAGTGGAGGGCAGCGGCGAGGCTGAAGCCTCGGTGCACAGGAGACCCCGGGGGCGGGGGGTCATGCCGTCACATGTCCCGTCTCTGCAGAGACAGACGAGTGCCTGACGCAGCCCTGCAGAAACGGAGGGTCCTGCAGGGACCTCCCGGGGGCCTTTGTCTGCCAGTGCCCCCCAGGCTTCGTTGGAGTCCACTGCGAGACAGGTAGGGGCTGCGCTTGGGGGATCCCCATGCGCCAGGTCCTCAACCACACTCGCTAGGCCCCTGACACCCCGGGAAAACCTCTTGTCAACAAACGCAGACCCTGGGCCGCTCAGAGAGCAGGGGGATGGGGCAGTCCCCGTGGCCCTGCTGGACAGGACCCCTGGGGGAGGGGCCCCAGGGGGGAGGAGGAGGGGAGGGCCGGGTGCCCGCCAAGGGGAGGGGCCCGTCGCCAGCCCCTTCCGCCCGCCGGGCTCGCCCCGCCGCCCTGCGCCCCCGCCCGGCCTCCCTCCTGCCTCCCCTTCCCTTCTTCCCGCTGTCCTCTCCTCCCTCCCCCAGACACCCCCCTGCCGCCCTGGCCGACTCTCTGGGTGTTCTCCAGAGGTGGACGCCTGCGACTCCAGGCCCTGCCAGCACGGAGGCCGGTGCGAGAACGGTGGCGGGGCCTACCTGTGTGTCTGCCCAGAGGGCTTCTTCGGCTACCACTGCGAGACAGGTGGGGCCCAGCCGCCCTTCCCTCCTCCGGGGTCCTTTCCTCTGCCCGCCCCCGCCTCCTGTACTTACCCTCCCCGGCGATCTCACGTCCCCCCCAGCTCCATGTCCAGCCACAGGCCCTGCTGTCGCTGCACCGGCCAAGCTCAGGGCCGCCCCAGGGGCCAGGAACTCACGGTTCCTCACATCGGGATACTCTCCCTGATCAGCCTGAGCAGGGGCTCCTTGGGGACCAGGTCCCGGCTGGAATGTCCCTCCTGGACGAGGGCTTCCCTGACCACAGACCTGCAGGGGCCCCCCCACCATCACCCGTCTCCCCAGCACCATTTTTCTCCTTTGGAGCACTTTCCCGTCTCTGGGACTGTCTAAGCAGTACTTCTCTCAACTTGCTGCTGTGTATCCCCTCCCAAAACAGGCCTATCCCCGGGGTGGGGCGTGGCCTGACCTGGGCTGTTCGAGTGTCCCCAGCCCCTAAGCTGGGCGTGGCTGGCTCCACTCAGACCTACTATAGTGTGGATGGGCTTCTGGGCTCCAGTGCCGCAGTGCGGACCGCCTGTGGCCAGAGAGCCCCACTGCACAGGCCTGGGGCGGCGGAGGGCACTGCAGGCTCTGGCCTGTGAGCTTGGGGCCGCACCCACACCCCAACCCCAGTGCTCTCAGCTGCCTGCTGCCCCCGGGAGTGGTCGCCCCAAGTCACCTTGCCTCGGGCCGGGGCAGCATGGCCTGGTTCCGAGTCAGAGCCCTTCCCTGCCTGGCCTCTCCACGGGGCCCCGGCAAGCCCTGCCCTCCCCCTACGAGAGTGCCCGCACCCCCCGTATCCACCTCCCCAGAGTGCGGCCGTGATACCACCCACCTCCACCCCGCAACTGCATCAGCGCAGGAACGGCCCTGGGTCAGGACCAAGGCCCAGCTGGAGGGGGGCCTGGCGACGTGCGCACACTCACGGCTGCCTCCCCCCTCGCAGTGAGCGACCCCTGCTTCTCCAGCCCCTGTGGGGGCCGCGGCTACTGCTTGGCCAGCAACGGGTCCCACAGCTGCACCTGTAAAGCGGGCTACACGGGCAAGGACTGTGCCAAAGGTGAGGCGGCCAGGGTGCCGACGTCGGGGGCGGACTCCCCTCCTCCCCAGGGCTGCAGACACCCCGTGGGACGGGCCAAAGGGCCAAACGGCCCCCAGGGCCGAGTGTCCAGGCGGCTGCTCTCCCAGGCTCTGCCCGGGAAGCCGGGAGGAGCAAACAGGCCGACGGGCGGCATCAGCGCAGTCACGCGTGCGCGCACACGGGAGACCCTCCAGGAGCCCAAGGCGGGCTCCCACCAGCCGTGGCCCACCTGCGCCCCGGGGTAGCCAGGCCCGAGAGCTAATGGGCCAGACACCTGCCTGGGGGCCGGGGCTTCCACGGCCGACAGCTGACCACCCCCCTTCCCTTGTTCTTGACTGAAACCCTGAAGAGCTCTTCCCACCAACGGCCCTCAAGGTGGAGCGAGTGGAGGAGAGCGGGGTCTCCATCTCCTGGCGCCCACCCGAAGGCCCAGCCGCCCGGCAGATGCTCGACGGCTACGCGGTCACCTACGCCTCTTCCGACGGCTCCTACCGCCGCACGGACTTCGTGGACCGGGGCCGCTCCTCGCACCAGCTCCGGGCCCTGGCGGCCGGCAGGGCTTACAACATCTCCGTCTTCTCGGTCAAGCGCAATGCCAACAACAAGAACGACATCAGCAGGCCCGTGGTGCTTCTCACCCGCACACGTGAGTGTCTGCAGACCTGCCCGCCCCCCCGAGGGCCCCACGGGCCGCACGCCGCGGAGCCGGCTGGGGGCCAGCCAGCCGATCCCCGACACTGGCGCCAGCGCTGCCAGGCAGGGCAGAGAGGGAACCTTCTCACAGAGGAGAGGAACAGCTGCGGGACAGAGACGGCGATGGGGGTGAGGGAGCGAGACTGGGGAAGTGCAGCAGGGCCCCTGAGAAGGTCCTGGGCTGATTTGCCAGCCCACACTGGGGCGGGGCCGAGGGGAGGCGGCCAGGTACCCCGGGGGTGAGGATGGAGCCTCCTTGCTGCAGGTCAAGAGAAGGGGCCAAAGGGGCCGCAGGGAGGGCCCTCTGGGGGAGCTGCCCTGAATGGAAGTTGTGTGTAAGGGCGTCCAGAGGCTTGGGGCCCCAGCTGGCTTGTCTGCTCCTGGGATCAACAGGGGAGGGGGGAGAATCCCAGAACACACCCATGATGGTGGGATGGTGGGCGCTGGCCCAGGGGGTCAAGAGACTGGGGAAGGGGCGGCTGGAGGCTGGAGGGTGGAGCGAGAACTGGGAAGTGATGTGACTACTGGGTGTGTCGAGAGCCCCGTGGGGTGGCTGACGGGCTCCGAGTGAGGCCCAGGGCAGGTGGACACAGGCAGGCGGCTGGGTGCGGACCCTCGGAGGACAGGCGGGGGAGCACCTTCTCAGGTGCCCCGGGAGGAGGGAGGCAGGCATCCTGGCAGCAGCTGCTGGCCCGAGCAGACGCTGACACCGAGGACATTGAGGGCCAGTGCAGGCGAGACGAGGACTCAGGACAGCACGTCCTGGGGGAGGCCAGCGAGCGGTGCCGAGGACACACCGGGCCAGCAGGGCGGGCCGGGCACGTGGCCGAGGAGCGAGCCCTCAGGGGCCTGGGGGAGGAGCAGGCCACCCTCAGCCTGGCTTCAGGAAGAAGTGCTTTTGCGCTGCTCGAGGTGGGGTCTGCCGGGGAAAGGCCTCTGGAAGGAAGACAGGGTGGGAGGGGTACCGCTGTGCGCAGAATGGGGCGCTGCACCCCGGGAGCTTCGGGCGCCCCTCTCCGCTCCCTTGGCTGGGGTTCGGCCCCCTCCCTGAGGTCGCCAAGGACCCTTCCTGGCTTCTCCCCGTCAGGCCCCTGGACCATCCAGACAGTGCAGGTAGTCGCTGTCGGTGCCACTGAGACAGCCAGCCAGAGGGTCAGGAAGGGGCCACCTCGCCCCTGGCGGTCTGAAGGGGCCAAGACCGCCCAGAGCAGTGTCCACAGCAGCCCCTCTGGAGCCCCCCCAAGGCAGGGGCCTGGGGCGTGTCCACCCACCCCGACTCCGCACTGGGCTGGGGGACGTGTTCAGCCCAGGCTGGATGGCTCACCGTGAGGCCACCTCTCCGCGACCCCCTCCCAGTGCCCTTCCCGAGCCTCCTCTCTTGTCCCGGCCCCGCCCTACCCAGGGGTGAGGAGGTGCCACACGGCTGTGCCCCCATTGTCCCCAGGACCCCGCCCCGTCGAGGGCCTTGAGGTCACCAACGTGACCGCCAGCACCATCTCGGTGCGATGGGCTCTGCACAGGATCCGCCACGCCACTGTCAGCAGCGTCCGCGTGTCCATCCGCCACCCCAAGGCCCAGGAGGACGAGTCCACCGACGTGGACAAGGGTGTGGACAAGTTCACATTCAGGTGAGAGCGCGGCGGCCTTGCCCCACCCCGGCTCCCAGCCTCGCTCTTGCCGCCACCCTGTGCTCCCCACCTGCCCAGCCCCTGGGGGAGCAGGGGCGCTTGGTCGGTCCTGGGTCTCACTCCTGCCTCGCCTCCTCATGGGGCCACCAGACAGGTGTTTCAAAGTGCCCCCAAAAGCAGAGACACTCTAAAAATCTGAGGACAGACCTCCTGCACGGAGGCCAGTGAGACACTGGCTACCCAGAGGCCAGCCCAGAGTTCTTCCAGCCTGAGTCACGCAGACAGACGCCTCTGAGAGGGAGAAACCGTGGCACCCCTGGGTCGCCTGACATTTTTATCTTGTTCAGTAATATGTTCGAACCTTAAACTAGGCATATAAACTTCTTAGGCTTAATTATTACAAATTACATACAAACAAAACTACAAAAATAAAATTCAAATGAACATCAGTCATTCAGAATGGCCGGTGACTGAAATAAACCCCTTAGCAACCCTGCAGGGAAGCCTCAGACCCCACGGCCTAGGCGCCCCGGCTCAGGGACCCCTGTGGGCTGCTCGTCAACCAGAGAGGTTTCCAGCCCCTGGCCAGGAGGGCAGGCAGTGCTGGAGGGCAAGGGTGAGGAAGAGTGCTGGCAGCCTCCCAGGCAGGGGTCCCCAGGCTGGGGAGTAAAGTCGGCTCCACTCCAGGACACGCCCACCAAATTCCTGCGCAGCAGTCTGGGCGGGCTCAGCGGGAACAGCCCTGCAGCGTCCAGCCCAGAGCAGCCACAGGCCACGGCCAGGGGGCGGGGCTCTGGAAGGTGAGGCCAGGCCAGGCGGGGCGCTCTGTCCGCCACATCCTCTGAACCACCCACATTTTGGTACGTTTCTGGTTTGCAGACTTCTCACACTTTTTCTGTGCACGTCTGTCCTTTCCGTCTAAGCAGACGGCTGTCAGTGCTGGAGACGACACTCCACTTTCTTTGTCTTTTAAGTATTGCTGTGACTCTCCTCGATTCACATCCTGCCCACTTCCCAAGAGTGGCAGGACAGAGACACAAATGGGGCCCAAGGTGGGCATCTTGTGGCTACGTCAGGGTCCCCAGGACCACGCCCACGTTCGCTAGGGGGCCCCCAGGACTCAGCAGAGGCCGTGCTCACAGCTGGATTCAGGACAGAGAAAGGATACAAAGAATATCAGTAAAAGGAAGGGGCTCAGGGACAAGTCGGGGACCAGGCGTGAGCTTCCAGAGCCCCCTCCCCTCACACGACACGCTTAGCTCCGCACCACCAGCCGTGACGAGACCGTGAGGTGCTGTCTCCCCGGGGAGCCCGTCGGAGACACAGCGCCTGGGGCTTTTCCTGGGAGTGGTCGCGGGCACCTGTGCCTGGTGAAGGTTCCAGACTCCCAGGAGGAAGCGGCACTCCGCAGGAGCCTCACTGGGCACAAACGTCTAGGGGCAGCGAGGCCGTCTGCTCCACGAGGGGGCTGGGGACCCTCCCGGCGCGCCCAGCCCAGGGCCAGCCTTGCGGGCGGGCGGGGGCCTGTTAACCCTTTTCCTCCAATTGCCCTATTCCGGCCTCTCCTGTCTTAACACCAGCCACCCCGGCAGGCCTGCGACCTTCCCAGCCACTCCAATACTAGACAGACAGACCGGGGAGTAGCTTCCTGCCCCCGGAGCACTCAGGTCTCAGGCCACAAATCTGGCCTTCGTGGAGGCTGCCTGGCCACCAGCACTGGCACGACCCCTGGCCCCTGTCACACCCGCGCGGACGAGCCTCAGTCTGGCAGCACAGCCGTCCCGTTCCTCTCTCCCTGGCCTCCCCTCCCCACAGGGCCCTGCTTCCAGGAAGGAGATACACCATCTGGGTGACTGCCCTCAGCGGGCCTGGGGGGCAGGAGCACCCCACCGAGAGCCTGGCCTCGGCGCCGCTGCACGTGTGGACCCGTAAGTAGGATGGCGAGGGCTCGGCTCGCACGGGGGCTTCTGGAAGGTCTCGCCTCCCCCCGAGCCCTCAGTCCTCTCCAAAGTGGCCGCAGCACCAGAAACCTGGCCCTGGCCACGTGTAGCAGGCGTGCCCAGAGGCGCCCGGGATGGCGGCTGCAGGGGGCTGGGTGGCCCTCCCGCGGGGGACGACCTTCCTAGGCAGCCCTCCGCGTGGCTTCTCGCACGCTGCCGGGCTGCTGCGGGACCAGGGTCACCAAGCAGGGCAGGAGGGACAAGCGGCAAGTTGCCCGAGTGAGCGCCACGCTGCCACGGGGAGGACGCCCGGCCCTCACTGCCCCTCCCTTCCCAACACGCGGGCTGTCCGGGCACAGGGGGCACAGTGGACAGGGGTGGGGAAAGGGGCAGGGGCTTGGTGAGCAGGGCCTCGCCCGGTGGTGCAGGTGGACAGCACAGGCTCAAGTCCTTGCTCTGACCCTCAGTGCTGGGGCCCTGGCCCACCCTCTGCCTGTCTAGCCCCCTCCCCTATCTACATCCCAGGAGAAGGCGTGCATGGCCAGCCTTGAGGGATGGAAAGTGTCACCGGGAGGGCCCCCTGATGGACTGACCAGGCAGGGGGCCTCACCGGGGGCCAGCGGGTGGCATTCTGGGGGTGCCCCTTGGGGCAGGAGGGGGAGCTGCTGCAGGCCCTGGGCAGCTGCGAACGCCCCTCCACACCACCCTTTAGGACCACGAAGTGGTCTGTAACCACCCAAGCTGGCTTCAAATGAAGCTTCAGCAATCCGTGTCAGATCTTTAAACCGTGTCCTGGGCAGAAGACCCCGTCAACCCCCTTCACTTCCCTCCCCTGCTCCGTGCTCGCCCAGGGCCTCTGCCGCCAGCCAACCTGACCGCCGCCCGAGTCACGGCCACCTCCGCCCACGTAGTCTGGGATGCCCCCACTCCGGGCACCTCACTGGAGGCCTACGTCATCAACGTGACCACTAGCCAGAGCAGCAAGAGCCGCTACGTCCCCAACGGGAGGCTGGTGTCCTACACAGTGCGGGACCTGAGGCCTGGACGGCGGTACCAGCTGTCAGTGACGGCCGTGCAGAGCGCCGGGGGCGACCAGCTGCACAGCAAGCCCGCTCACCTGTACATCATCACCTGTAAGTGCGGCACCTTGTCCGGGAGGCAGTCCTCCTGCTCTGGCCCAGGCCACACTGTCCCAGGGACAGACAGGCAGCCGAGAACAGGGCTGTGCTGACACAGAATTGCATGCATGGAAGTTGGGGGAGGAGTTCCTGGGCAGCTGGTGCTGGGTCACTGAGCTGACAGTTCAGAAGACTAAGCATCTCACTCCTCACCTTGTGCCGTCCGCCCGAGTGGACCCCAGATGGCTGAGCGGTAAATACAGGGCGTCACCCTGAAAACAAGCGCCGAGAGTGGGCAGTGGCAGTGTGGAGGCGGCCCTGGGTGGCAGCCTGGCAGCCAGGCCTGAGCCGTGAGGAGCTGCTGGACCGCAGCATGGGAAGGAGGGGCAGGACAGCCTCAGCAAGGGGTGGGCTGGGAGAGGCAAGAAGGAAGGGCAGAGTGGGCGGACGGAGGGTGGGGGCAGCTGAGGAACGCGGAGGCTCAAGGCCACGGTGAGGACACGGGTGTGCTCCCAGGAGCACAGGAGGCCCGCTGGGTCCCGCGGGGGTCCCGCGCGACCCCGCTTACACGTCACAGCTCACAAGAGGACGGCCGGTCTGGATGGTGCTGCGGGGAGGTGGGCGGCGGCCCGGGCTCCCTCCTCTCCCAACCCACCGACCTGCCCTCAGGGCATGGGGCGCACTTGCCCTGTGACATTCAGACCCAGCTCAGCCCCAGGCGCGCCCGCCAGGCAGACAGGGCAGGTCGGGGCCCCTCTGTGAGCCGGTGGGGGGCGGGGGGTCTCGCAGGTGAGGCAGGTACCCAGCCCTGGGGGTGGGGGCTGCGGAAGGCCACGGTTAGGTGACAAGGACCCACGGAGGAGCCATGCCCTCTCTCTCGGGGTGTGCAGGGCGTGGGCCTCAGATGAGGTGAGTCTGGACGGGGTCCGAGGCCTGGCCCCACCTGCAGGCAGAGAGCCTGGGCCAGGGTGGGGGGCGGGGACCGGCACCTGGACCACTCCCAGGCCGCATCCGCAGCTCCCCATCGGGCGGGGAGCGGGGCTCGGGGTGGGATGGGGGTACGCGCCCCTTCGGCTCTCACCTCGGAGCAGCGGGGCAGGGCGCGGGCACAGGGAGCCCCAGACCAGCCCATGCGGCCACCCCGTCCTCTACCCGCCCGCAGCCGCGAGGGACGGCGCCGACAGACGCTGGCACCGGGAAGGACTCCCCCCGCGGGCGCTCAGAACCCGACCGGCCCCCGCGCGCCTGCCGGAGCTGCGTCTGCTCAACGACCCCGGCGCCCCCGCACCGCCGACCCAGGCCCCCAGGTGCCCGCCTCAGCCGCCGCCCCTGAGAGCCCGGGCCCAGAACCCGCCTGCTGACCCGCGCTGACTCTCCCACAGGTTCTCGGAGCTTGTGGACGGCAGAGGACGAGTGAGCGCCAGCTTCCGCAGCTCGCCTGGCAGAAGGGTCACCGTGAGATCACGTGAGTGCCAGGCCTCCCAGTGGGATGAGGGTCGAGGTCCCTGAAACCTGGGCTTCAAGACCACCTCCAGTGCCCCGCACCGTCCCCAGCGGGGGACCCCAATGGGGTCGGAGGCCCTGGGCTCCAGGGAGAGAAGCCGCTCAAGAAGGCGGCCCAGGGACAGTCCTGGGCGCGAGGGAGCAGGCTTCATGGTCAGCGCGCTGTGGCATCCTGATCTCTCCTAGAACCCACGGCTCTGGTGCAGCTGGAGAACGCGGAGGAGGTCCCCGAGCAGGTCAGCCTGGCCCTCCAGCTCCCCGGACGCAGTGGTGACAAGGGCGTGGAAAGTAAGTCAGCAGGAGTAGATTTCAGGGCTGACCACCCTCAGGGGCCTGAAGGACCCCAGTGAGGAGGGCTGAGGCACGGGGCCTGCCCGAGGGGCAGCCGAGCGCCCCGCTCTGGAAAGGGGGGACCAAACCACACCACGCAGGCAGACCAGAACAGGCCTGGGGGCTGCAGCCACCCAGACATTCAGGGTCCTCCCTGGAGAGACTGGCCCACCGCTGTACCCTGCAGACGGCCCCTCCTCTCCCTCTGCGAGCAGCAGAGCCCTCCCTGCCTCTCCCAGAGATGTACAGGGAGCAGGATGGCAGCAATGAGTGGAGGGGCAGCCGCTGGGCGGCTCCAGCTGGAGGACCGCCTAGGAGGCTGCCGCTACCCAGGCTCGGCAAGCAGGGCCTGAACTGTCTGCCGGTGAGGGCCACAGCTGGGCAGCTCCAAGAAGCCACCTTCCTTCCTCAAACTCAGACCCTTGCTCTATCTTTCCTCCCGTTCTAACCCTCGGGGCCTTGTCCCTCTGGGGACAGTTCTAGGAGCCAGTGGCCCTTTCTCCTGAGCTACACCACAGGCTCAGACTGGGCTCACCCATCAGCCAGTCCCCAGAGAAGGCAGAGTACTCGGTAAAGGGAGAGTCAAGCGCCCAGGATGCGGCCTCACCTGCAGGCCCCCAGCGCACCCAAGGACACCTGGACACATCCAGGCACCTGCACCACAGGGTGTGTTTGCCAGCGGTGGCTCCACGGCCCCACACAGCCCAGCACCCCTCACTGTACGAGGCCTTGGTGAGCACCGGGGGGGCGCAGTTTGTGGGTCGGACGCGGTCAGAGAACGAAGCCACCGGCTAAGGTGCGGTCAGAGTGAAGACACTCGTGTTGCTGGCGTTTTGTAAGTGAAAAAACAAACATTTTATCTGATGGTGTGCGTTATGTCAGCCCTTTTAAATATCAGATGTTTCATTTCACAAAACTCAGAAATTAGAGGGATGTGAGTGACCTCTCCTGGGTCCCTTCTTAAGGAGAGATTCGAGGTGGCACCAGGCTGGCCCCGGATGTCACTGCCATCTGCAGCGTTTGCTAACGTGAGGGACGAAGCCTTGAGAGAGTGTGCAATGATTTTAGGTGATAACAGGACGAAACATCTCTAATGGCCCCCAGGTGCACAGAATTAGTCACGGTCTTTGGCTCCTGTCACATTCTCACCATCAGGCCAGGCTGGCCCCCTTTTACTTAGTGAGTCTGGTTGGTTAGCTTTTGCTAAACTAACAGCCTTCCGACCTGGAACCCACCCATGAACCAGAACACAGCAGTAGCCTGTGTCTTGCTGTTGTCCTCCCAGTGAACCACGAGCTTGAGTTCGTGCTGCCATCCCTCTGCTCCATCAGAGGCTGGATGGTAGGAGTGAGTTCACCGCCCGCATGGGTGTCCGACAGCCACAGGCTTTCCTCACCGGGCAGCATCTGTCTGTGTGCTGCCCCCAGACCCGCGTTTGCGCCCAGCATCCTGTGCTCGTTCACCCTCACTGTCCAGCATCTAGTCCGTCAGTGAACTCGCTCCGAGGGCACGTGGGCCGTGTCTGCCGTTGTCGGCAGTGCTGCTCTGTGCTCCTGTACACATCTCCCGGCACGTGTGCAGGCTCGGGATGTGTGAATGCCCCAGTGACAAGAGACTGCGAGTTGTCTTCCAAGTGGGGTATCAGTCTGGGTCCTTCCAGCAGCAGTCAAGAGGTGCAGTGAGTTGGCCCACAGTCTCTCCAGAATCTGAGCTTGTCAGGTTTCGCCGTCCTGCCAGCAGGACGGGTGTGGAGAGCACTGTAATGATCTGTGTCCCTCGAGAACTGGCGTGGTCAGCGCCTCGTCGTGGCCCCTCCTCCGTGCCGCTGCCTGGCTTCCTCAGGCCGAGCCTGACCGCTTCAGAGGCTGCCTCTTTGGCAAGGCTCGCAGTCCCACGGGGCCAGTCCTCTCGCTGCCCGTCAGTGTCCTGGCTGTTCTTGACTTTGTATTTCTGTAAACGTTTACAATCAGCTTGCCAAGGTCCACAAAGTACTTGTTGGAACTTCACATGGCCAAACTTCTGAGGCCCTATATGCCTGAAAATACACTTATTAGCCCTCACATTTGAAGGACAATTTAGCTAGGTATAAAATTCGAGGTTCAAAGTTCCTCTCCCATTCAGTTCTTCAAACATCTGTCCACTGTCATCAACTGTGCTGTCACTGGGTATCAATCTTGTTCTTGTTTCCTTCTAGAATAATCTGCTCCTTCTCTCTGATGGTTCTTAGACTTTTCTTTCTAGGGAAAGAAAAGTCTAAGGGAAGGACGATCCCCAGAAAGCCCCAGGCACCCCCCAAGCACACAGTTAATGCTCCTGATTTGGCATTTGCTCACCAAGCAACTCTCCAGGTCAGGGCCGCTCCTTCAAGCACCCAGGAGATGCTCCTGGAGGATTCCCAAGATTCCTGCCATCCTGGGAACTTGGAGTGAATGCAGAAGTTGGTCAAATTCTTCCTGTTTCTCCCAATTTCTCACCCCAGGAGGGCTTTTGGACTCTGCTGGCTTTATCCCCTTGACACCCATATAAGTGGGGGCAGAACTTAAACCTCTCTACTCTGTAATTTATCCTTCATATAGGAGGAGCCCATTGCCCCCGCCCCAGGGTGCAGCCCCATCCTTGTCCCCCACCTTCGTTCAAAACAGCCTTCTCTTTGTTTTTATTTACTCGTGAGTGTGTTTGTGTGTGTGTGTGTGTGTGTGTGTGTGTGTCTGTCTGTCACGATAAACTCAGGATTCAGTGGAGACTTTGTGAAATGAGGCTACAGAGAGTGGTGCCCCAGTAAAACCCCCACTGCTTCATATAACTCTAGGCTTCGGGTCCCAGCTGCCCGAGCATGGCACAAATGTCAGTCACAGTCTCTGCAGGCTGGTGTCCCAAGTACAGAGAGTAAGGATTGCTGACATGGGCTCACAGGTTCTAAACACCCCTGCACACTTCCATGTTCTGTAAGGTTACCATAAAATGTCTCTGGAAAATTGTTATGTACAGTGTCTAAAATCCATATGGAATTGGAAGGGACCCGGAATAGCAAAAAACATCCTAAAAAAGTAGGAAGACTCACATACCCGTTTGTCAAAACTTAGTACAAAGCAATGGGAATCAAGTCAGTGCCAGATACTGGCACGAGGATAGACGTATAAATCAGTGGAATAGAATTAAGAGTCCAGAAATAAACCTATACATCTGTGGTCAACTGATTTCAACAGGGGTGCCAAGACCATTCAGTGGAGGAAAGAAGAGTCTTTTCAGCAAACGGTGCTGGCACAGCTGGATATCCACATACAAAAGAATGAAGTTGGACCCCCTACCTCACACCATACACAAAATTAATTAAAAATGGATCAAAGACCTAAATGTAAGAGCTAAAACTATAAAATTCTTAGAAGAAAACACGGGTAAATCTGTATTACCTTGGATTTGACAAAGGATTTTTTTTTAATATTTATTTATTTACTTATTTTTGGCTGCATCAGGTCGTAGTTGTGGCATGCAGGATCTTTCGTTGTGGCACACAGGCTTCTCTCTAGTTGTGGCACGCAGGCTCGAGAGCCCATGGGCTCAGTAGTTGTGGCGCATGGGCTTAGCTGCCCCACAGCATGTGAGATCTTAGTGCCCAGCCAGGGGTTGAACCCCGTCCCCTGGAAGGCAGATTCTTAACCACTGGACCACCAAGGAAGTCCCAAAGGATTTTTAGATATGGCACCAAAAGCAAGAGCAACAAAAGAAAAAAAAGGTTAAGTTGGTCTTCATCAAAATTTAAAACTTTCTGTGCTTCAAAAGACATCATCAAGGAAGTGAAAAGACAACACATAAAATGGGAGAAAATATTTGCAAATCATATATTTGAAAAGGAATCTGAATCTAAAATATATAAAGAACTCTTAAAGCTGAATAAGAGGAAGACAAATAACCCAATTAAGAAATAAGCAGGGCTTCCCTGGTGGCACAGTGGTTGGGAGTCCGCCTGCCGATGCAGGGGACACGGGTTCGTGCCCCGGTCCGGGAAGATCCCACATGCCGTGGAGCGGCTGGGCCCGTGAGCCATGGCCGCTGAGCCTGCGCGTCCGGAGCCTGTGCTCCGCAACGGGAGAGGCCACAGCAGTGAGAGGCCTGCGTACCGCAAAAAACAAAAAAAAAAGAAAGAAGCAAAGGATCTGAATAGACATTTCTCCAAGGAAGATACACAAATGGCAACAAGCCCATGAGAAGATGTTTGGTATCACTAGTCATCAGGGAAATGCTAATCAAAACCACAGTGAGATGCCTCTTCACATACACCAGCATGGCTAGAATGAAAAAGTCAGGATACCCACAAGCACTGATGAGGATGTGAAGAAACTGGAACCCTCCAACACTGCTGGTGGGAATGTAGAGTCGTGCAGCTGCTTCAGTTCCTCAAAGAATTAAACATGGAGTTACCATGTGACCCAGCAATTCCACTCCTAGCTACACACCCAAGAGAAATGAAAACGTATGTCCACACCAGGACTTACACAGATGGCCACTGCAGCACTATTCACAATTGCCGAAAGGTGGAAACAGCTGATGAATGGATGAACAAATGTGTTATATTCAAAATTATTGGACCATGAAAAGGAATAAAGTACTGATAAATGCCACAACGTAGATGAACCTTGAAAACATTATGCTAAGTGAGAGAAGCCAGTCGTAAAGAACACATAATCTGATTCCATTCATGTGAAAGTCCAGAATAGGGCAACCTAGAGTGAGAGAAAGCAGACCAATGGTTGCTTCGGACTGGGGGTGGGGGTGGAGGTATATGGGGTGAGAGCTAAAGGTACTGGGTTTCTTTCTGAGGTGATAAGAACATTCTAAAATTGACCACGGGGGTGGATGCACATATCTGTGGCTATGCTAAAAATCTATACACTTCAAATGGCTGAATCGCATATAAAGTATATCTCAAAGCTGTTTCCAAAATGTACTGTGCAGAACAGTGTTTTGGTGTCTCTTCTGTGTAGGAAAGCGGGGAAGGGAAATATGAATGTACATACCCATTTTCTTATATTTAAAAATAAATAAAACTAATAAAAATGATTAACTATAATTAAGCAGAGAACAAGAATGAAGAAATAAAGGGAATGGAGAGGGAAGATAGGTATCTCTAAATGTACCTTTATAGATGTGACTTTAGAAATAAGAAAATGTTTTTTTAAATGACACCAAAAAAGAAAGCAATGCCTAAAATTTGAAAACAAACTGAAATAAACGTACTAACCATGCCGATGGCATAACCACACAGGAAAAAAAAGGATCACTTCAAGTGATTTTTAAAACAGCATCCTAGGGACTTCCCTGGTGGTCCAGTGGGTAAGACTCCACGCTCCCAATGCAGGGGGCCCAGGTTCGATCCCTGGTTGGGGAATTAGATCCCGCATGCATGCCGCAGCTAAGAAGTCTGCATGCCGAAGCTAAGAAGTCTGCATGCCGCAACTAAGAAGTCCACGTGCAGCAACTAAAGATCCCACGTGCCGCAACTAAGACCTGGCGCAGCCAAAATAAATAAATAAAACAGCATTCTGACTATTAACATCTAGTGGGATATAATCTAAGGATTAAAAGAATTGCCAAGAAATTTTAAGCTGTACTCAGTGATCTTAATGTCATTTCCAAACTATTACATGTACATTGTGGGATAAAGAAAATAATTATGTTAATGCCACAAAGATTTTCAGCATGAAGTGATACAATATAAAAATCAAAGAAGTAAAACCTCTGATTTTATTTAATTCTGTTCATTTGAACTGGAAATATTGGAATGAACTCATAATTTGTTCATTTTTATTTTTTAAATCTAATTTCCTAGTTCTGTCTCCTGAAAAGACCTGGAGCACTGACACCACAGTAACAGTGAGCCCCTTGATCAGCCAGACTGTGGACTCTAGATACCATTCTCCACTAAAAGGAACCAGGGGGGGAGTTCCCTGGTGGTCCAGTGGTTAGGACTCTATGCTCCCAATGCAGGGGGCCCGGGTTCGATCTCTGTTCAGGGAACTAGATCCCACATGCCACAACTAAAAAAAGATCCTGCATGCCACAACTAAAGATACTGCACACAGCAATGAAGATCCCGCGTGCCGCAACTAAGACCCAGAGCAGCCAAATAAATAAATAAATATTTTTTTAATAAATAAATATATAGACTGCGGTCTTCAGAGCAATGGCTGATTCCAAGGCTGAAGCAGAACATGGACAAAATAAGCCCAGGACATGGGAATTCCCTGGGAGTCCAGTGGTTAGAACTCCGCCCTCTCACTGCCAAAGGCCCGGGTTCGATCCCTGGTTGGGGAACTAAGATCCCACAAGCTGCGTGGTGCAGCCTAAAAAAATCCTAGGACATACTTGTAAAAAAGCAAGCAGGCTTTCAAAAACAACTAGGATTGTGTCTAAAGGGCACAGGAGCCAACCTGAAGGGGCTCCCACTGGCCAAAGATGGGACAATTTGAGCATGAAGAAAGCTAATGACAGCAACAGACTGAAACCCATCAAATATATACAAGTCCACAAGGTCATAACAATGGTAAGAAAGAAAGAACAACGTATTGGTCAACTTTAGAGCTTGCTGGGGGACCAACTCACTCTGCAAGTATACAAATAAAGGAAAAGAATGGAGCACTTACCTGGCCTTGCCTGTATGGACTGTATTTTAGGGTGACCAAGGGGTGGCTGAAGGAAAGCAGGTCTTCAGAGGGTACTCCCTAGCTAGTGGAGGCAGAGAAGTGACAGATCACATGAGACATGACCCTAGTAGAGATCAGGGGTCTGTATGACTTCTCAAGCCGTCAGGTGCAGAGCCTAAGGGAACTGTACTCTGGATTAAGCAGGCTGCCAACACTGAGCCAGTGATCGATCCTCCCATGATGAAAACCAAATGCGGAGACATCATGTCTCCTGGTGTGGCCAAAGGGCACACAGCCACCTGTCGTGAGGCCAAAGCAAAGCCAAGCCCCTGTGAACCTGAGTCCTATTAAGCCCCTTTCTCTTACTACCAGTTAACGGGAAACGTGGGGAGGGGCAAGTTAATGCCGTAAGTCAGACCCAGAGGATGGGAATTCCGCGGGACAAATGACCTCATTTCTTCAATAAACACAGAGGGGAAGAAGGTTAAATTTATAGACTAAAAGAGCCTTGAGATACATCAAACTAAGGCAATGTGAATCTTTATGAATCTGAATTAGATGGGACCAACTGTAAGTAACATTTTTAAAGATGATCAGGGAAATGTGAACACGGACTGCGGCTTCTTGTGATATTAAGGAACTACTGTTAATTTTGTAATAATAGTATTGTGCTTAAGTCTTTATATATTAGATACTTGCTGACATATTTACAGGTGAAATGGTTTCTGTGAACTGCTTTGAAATTCTCCAACTAGAGAAAGAAAGGCAGATGGTAAGCGGGAAATAGATTAAACAAGATTGGCAAAATGTTAAACAACCTCCCCCCACGAGGCGGCTGCCGAGAAGGGGGGTAAGGGGGAAGGGCTGGATTAGATGTGGAGGGGTTACTCGAAGTGGTGGCGTATGCACGATTCTTATTCTTTTGTGTTTCTTAGTTTGTTAAGAGTTAAAAATGAAAACAGCTATCTTGCAAAGCTTTAGAAAAGAAAAAAAAAAAGACAGTGGACTCTAAGGGGGGAGGGACAGGTCTGCCCCTCCCAGGCAGCACCACTGACCAACCTGCCTCTAGCTCCCAGAGTGCGGAAGGCAGACAGCGGCCCAAGGGGCACAGACGCCAGCATAGAGTGCTGCACAGAGGCTGCCTAGGGCTGGGACTTGGGGACACACAGCTGGCTCGGGAACAGGCACTGGAGGATGAGGAGGGCTCTCAAGGGTTGGCCTCTGTGTTCCGAGTAGAAGAAACCCTGTGCGGCGGGGCAAAGTCAGCAGAAACGTGGGGCAGGGGGCACAGGCCAGGGCAGAGCGGGGAGTCTCTCCCAAAGACGACCAGAGTGCAGCCACGATCTAAGCTGTGAGCCGAGGCGCCTCTGCCTTGTGACGGCTCAGCACCGAGAGCCCTCCCTCTCTCGCTCGAGGTGATGGGGTCAGGGCTGAGCACACTGAGGCCAGTCTTCTCACCTCTGCTCTCTGACCACCCCTAGGGCCCACTGGTCTTGGGGACGGCAACCTGGGAATGCTATCAGGCCTTCCTGTGGGGCCCTGAGACTAACTGCTCGTGGCTGTTCACAGATGCCCCTGGGAATTGCTCAGACAACCCCTGTCAGAACGGAGGCACCTGTGTGCCTGGTGAGGATGCCCACAGCTGTGACTGCACCCCGGGGTTCAAAGGCAGACACTGTGAGCTTGGTGAGTTTGGGGCCGCTCCCCTTGCCTGCCGGGGTCACTGGGGCTGGGGCCTGGCCTCTAGATGCTTATGACGGCAGGCTCTGACGGGACCGCTGGCCCCAGGGTGGGTTTGCCACAAGGACCTCCAGCCATGAGATGCCAGGACAGGGGCCTGGCTACGGTGCCCCAGACCTCCAAGCGTCCAGGTAGGGAGGCTGGCAGGCAGTGAGCCGCCAGGCCTCCCACTGCCCCAAAGTGCCAGGGTGAAAGGGGCTGCCCAGATAACTGGGGGTCTGGGACAATCACAGGGACACAGGGAGAGGAGGGAGGAGGGGGCTCTTCTCGCCTGGGGACCAAACGAGGCAGTGCGAGGGAAAAAGGCCACGGGCCTGCCTCAGACTTCTGGGCTGAGGACAGAAGCTCCCACGCCAGCCACACAGCCCTGAGGCCTGCCAGACCCAGAGACTCCGACCAGCCCTGAGGGAAACCAGCCTGCAGGCTCCCAGGACCCCAACTCAGAGGAGTACCCACAGTCGCTGAGCAGCCCCGGGGACAGGCCCCCAGGCCAGGAAGTGGCAGGGGCAGAACCCCAGACCTACAGTGGCTGCAGGAAGAGGGCAACCGTGGCCTTGAGCTCCTTGTAAGCGACGGCCCTTTTCCTCTGTGCCAGCAGCCTGTAGAAAGGTGCCCCAGCCCTGCACACGGCTGTTCTCGGAGACAAAGTCCTTTCCGGTCTGGGAAGGAGGCGTCTGTCACCACGTGTAAGTCCCTCTCCTCCGCCTTCACCATGTCTGTGTCGTGTTCCCGGCCCTGAAATGCTTCCACCCTGTCCTCACAGGCCCCTGAGGTCTAGTAGTCACAGCACGGAAAGGGCTTGCTTTGACCACCCACCCCCTCCACGCGACAAATGAGGAAACTGAAGCTAAAGGGCTGAAAACCTTGCCTAAGGCTGTGCAGCTGGGAGCAGAGCTGAGGTCTAGAAGCGGGATCCCCTGCTCCTGCCCTCGGGCCTTGCTTCCCCACGCCCTGGGGTGGCATCGGCCTCCCTTCCCTGGATGGCAGGGCATGCGGAGACTCCAGGAAGTGCCACTCCTCAGCGCAGGAGACCTCGAGTCGTGGTTCTGCCGTGAGCTCCTGACACGGCCCTGGGCAAGGCACTCATGCCTCAGTTTCCCCATCTGTAAGACGGGCTGAGGAGGGAGTCTGCCGAGCCCACCTCTTCGGGCCTTTCTTGCTAACACTCTGACTCCGTGGGTCATACTTACAACCTGCTTTGTCCACCACACGGACGGTCACCTCCCGTGTGCCAGGCGTGGTTCAGAACACTCGGCACACATCAGCGAGCCGAACGGGCCAAAGTCTTGCCCTGGGAGTCCTGACGTTCTAGCTGAGGGAGACACAGTACACAAGAAGCACGAGTTTGTCCTGCAGTGTTTTAAATGGTGGCAAGCGCTAAAGGAGGATGGAAGAAAGGAATACGCAGGGCCGGGAGAGCCAGGCCCGGGGGGCAGGAGGGGGTGGCAGCAGCATTCGGCAGGGTGTCAGGGGAAGCCTCATGGAGAAGGTGACATGACCAGACATGGGCGGGCGGAGATATCTGAGGGAAGAATGGCCCAGTCAGAGTGTACCTGTTGCCAAGGCCCTGAAAGCAGGAGCCTGCCTGCCCGTCTAAGGAGCAGCAAGGCCAGCAGGGCTGGAGCCGAGTGAGCGAGGGGGCGTGGAGGGTGGGCCTTGGAGACCCTTGGAAGGACCTGCATGTGTCCTCTGTGAAGTGGGGAGCTACTGAAGGACACTGAGCTGAAGTGACACCTGACGTGTTTAAAGATCACTGGGATGGGATGCAGGAAGGCAAGACAGAAGGCTTGACATGAGCCTGGACATGAAGCCAGCGTGACACGCAGCAGGGATACACCAGAGGCACTGAGCTGCACTGGGACTTGGGAACCCAGGTTTACAGGCCCCTGAATTTGGACTTTGTGGAATGGCACCCCGGAGCCCCTGCACCTGCGTCTTCCGACTGTGTTAGTTACACCAGTGCCTGGGGCGACCACCAAGTACCTGACCGGGAGAGCCCTGCACTTGCCCATAGCTTTCCACCCAGTGCTTTCAACCTATTGTATCTGAAAGGGACTTCCTTGTATTTAGCATTTGCGAGGGGCTTGCTATGCAGCCAGTCTGACATCTCTGGTTTTTATTGGAGTGTTTAGACCGTTTACATGTTAACAAAATGACTGAAGTGACTGGGTTGAAATCTAACATACTGTTTTCTATCTGTCCCACCTTATCTTTGTCACTTTCTCTTTCCCTGCCTACTTCTGGATTATTTTTTAGGATTCTGTTTTACCTGTACTGTTGGCTCACTGATATACTTCTTTGGTTTATTTTCTTTAGTGGCTGCTCTGGGATTTAAAATATGCGTCTTCAACTGATCACAATATACCTTGAATTACAACACAACTTCAGTATCATAGAAGACACGCAACAGCAAGCTTCTACTTCCCCTGTCACTGCCGGACGTTTTACTTCCACATATGCCATGAACCACACAGTGTGTTACTTTTGCTCTCAACAATCATCTTTTTTAAAAATGTTGAGAGTATAAGGTCTTTTGTAGTGACTTATACGTCTACCGTTTCCAGCGCTCTGCATGCCTTCGTGCAGGTCTAAGATTCCATCTGGTACCATTTACCTTTGGCCTAAAGAGCTCACTGGAACATTTCCTATAGGGCAGGTCTGCTGGTGGTGAATTCTCTTAGCTTCTGTTTGTCTGAAAAGGCTTTTATTTCACCTTCATTTTCAAAAGACACATTTGCTGAACACAGAAGTTTTGGTTGATAATTGTGTTTTTTTCAAATTTCAGCACTTCAAAGAGGTCATTCCTTTGTCTTCTGGCTTGCAGTTTCAGATGGGAAAACTTCAGTCACCCTTATTCTTGTTCCTCTATATGTAACGCGGTCCCCATCACCTGTGGCTTGCTTTTACGTTTTCTCTTTATTACTGTTTTTTTGGGAAATTTAATGATGATGTGCTTTGGTAGGTTATGTACATGTGTTTTTACTCTCTGGAGTTAAGCTTCACCTCTGTGGTTTTAGCTTTCATCAAATTTGGAAAATTTCAGCCATTACTTCTTCAAACACTTTTTCTATGCATCCATTTCTCTCCTTCTTCTGGGACTCCAATTAAGCATGTATTAGACTGATATTGTCCCACAGGTCACTGAGGCTCTTTTCCTTTTTTTCACTCCTTTTTCTCTTTACTTTGTTTTGGATAGATTCTACTGCCATGCCTTCAATTTCACTGATCTTTTCTTCTGCAGTGTCTAACCTACCATTAATCCCATTCAGCAAAATTTTCATTTCAGATATTGTGATTTTTTGTTTGTTTTGTTTTGCTTTGGCTGTGTTGGGTCTTTGTTGTTGCACACAGGCTATCTCTAGTTGCGGCGAGCAGGGCTACTCTTTGTTGCAGTGCACAGGCTTCTCACTGCGGTGGCTTCTCTTGTCACGGAGCATGGGCTCTAGGTGTGCAGGCTTCAGTAGTTGTGGCTCGTGGGCTCTAGAGCGCAGGCTCAGTAGTTGTGGCACATGGGCTTAGCTACTCCACAGCATGTGGGATCTTCCCAGACCAGGTATTGAACCTGTGTCCCCTGCATTGGCAGGCGGATTCTTAACCACGTGCCACCAGGGAAGTCCCAGATATTGTGTTTTATCATCTCCAGAAGTTCCATCTAGTTCTTTCTTTGAGGCTCCACTTCTCTCATTATGTTTATATTTTCCTTTACATCACTGAACGTGTACAGCAAATTTATAACAGATGTCTGCTATTTCAGTCATTGCTCTCATTTCTGGGTGTTTTTCTATTCAATTTTTTTTCCTGTTGATGGGTCACATTTTCTTGACTCTTTGTATGACTGATACTCTTGTAATTTTTTTGTTGGGATGTTAGACATTATAAACTTTATGGTACAGACTGTTGGAATTTTTTTTGGCATTCTTTTCAAGAATGTTTTTATTTTTGTTTTTAATTTTTTTATTGAAGTAAAGTTGATTTACAAAACTGCATTAGTTTCACGTGCACAGCATAGTGGTTCAGTTTTCTGGGTTTTTTGGTTTGGTTTTTTGTTTTGCAGATTATATTCCACTACAGGTTATTACAAGATATTGGGTATAATTTCCTGCACTATACAGTAAATCCCTGTTGCTTAACTATTTTATGTATAGTAGTTTGTATCTGTTAATCCCATACTCCTAATTTATCCCTCCCCCTGCCACCTCTCCCCTTTGGTAACCGTAAGTTTTCTATGTCTGTGAGTCTGTTTCTATTTGGTATATAGATCCATTTGTATTATTTTTTACATTCCACATATAAATGATATCATATAGTATTTGTCTTTCTCTCACACTTCACTAAGGATAATATTCCCTAGGTCCATCCATGTTGCTGCAAATGGGAATATTTCATTCTTTTTTATGGCTGAGTAATATTCCATTGTGTATATGTACCACAACCTCTTAAGCAAATCGTCTGTCGATGGGCACTTGGGTTGTTTCCAAGTCTTGGCTGTTATAAATAGTGCTGCTATGAACATTGGGGTGCATGTATCTTTTTGAATTATGTTTTCCTTTTTTCTGGATATATACCCAGGAGTGGGATTGCTAGATCACATGGTAACTCTATTTTTAGTATTTTAAGGAACCTCCATACTGTTCTCCAAAGTGGCTGCACCAATTTACATTCCCACCAACAGTGTATGAAGGTTCCCTTTTTTCCAAACCCTCTCCAGCATTTATTATTTGTAGACGTTTTGATGATAGCAATTCTGATTGGTGTGAGGTGATACCTCATTGTGGTTCTGATTTGCATTTCTCTAATAATTAGTGATGTTGAGCATGTTTTCACGTGCCTGTTAGCCATCCGTATGTCCTCTTTGGGAAAATGTTTATTTATGTCTTCTGCCCATTTTTAGATTGGGTTGTCTTTTTGTTGTTGAGTTGTATGAGCTGTTTTTATGTTTTGGAAATTAAGCCCTTGTTGGTCACATTGTTTGCAAATATTTTCTCCCATTCCGTAGGTTGTCTTTTTGTATTGTTGATAAGTTTCCTTTGCTGTGCAAAAGGTTTTAAGTTTGACTAGGTCCCATTTGTTTATTTTTGCTTTTATTTCTTTTGCCTTGGGAGACTGATCTAAGAAAATACTGCTATAGGGGCTTCCCTGGTGGCGCAGTGGTTGAGGGTCCGCCTGCCGATGCAGGGGACGCGGGTTCGTGCCCCGGTCCGGGAAGATCCCACATGCTGCGGAGCAGCTGGGCCCGTGAGCCATGGCCGCTGAGCCTGCACGTCTGGAGCCTGTGCTCCGCAATGGGAGAGGCCACAACAGTGAGAGGCCCGCGTACAGCAAAAAAAAAAAAAAAAAAGAAAATACTGCTACAATTTATGTGAAAGATCATTTTGCCTATGTCCTCTTCTAGGGGTTTTATGGTGTCACATCTTACGTTTACGTCTTTAGACCTTTCTGAGTTTATTTTTGTATGTGGTGTGAGGGAATGTTCTAATTTCACCGATTTACATGTAACTGTCCGGCTTTCCCAACACCACTTGTTAAAGAGACTGTCTTTTCGCCATTGTATATTCTTGCCTCCTTTTTCATAGACTAACTGACCATAGGTGTGTGGGTTTATTTCTGGGCTCTCTGTTCTGTTCCATTGATCTGTATGTCTGTTTTTCTGCCAATACTACACTGTTTCGATTACCACAGTTTTGTAGTACAGTTTGAAGTCTGGAAGGGTTATACCTCCAGCTTTGTTCATTTTTCTCAGGATTGCTTGGCAATCTGTGGTCTTTTGTGGTTCCATATAAACTTCAGGACTATTTGCTCTAGTTCTGTGACAAATGTCATAGCTGTGTTGATAGGGATTGCATTGAATCTGTAGATTGCTTTGGGTAGTATGGCCATTTTAATAATACTAATTCTTCCGATCCAAGAGCACGGGATATCTTTCAATGTCTTTGAATCATCTTCAGTTCCCTTAATCAATGTTTTAGTTTTCAGCATATAGGTATTTCACCTCCTTGGTTAAGTTTATTCCTAGGGCTTTCTAAAAACGTGACTTTAAGCAGGATTTTTTTTTTTTTTTTTTACTTTCTGATGTTTCATTATTAGTGTAGAGAAGTGCAACAGACTTCTGTATATTAATCTTGCATCCTGCTACCTTGCTGTATGTATTTACCAGTTCTGACAGTTTGTGTGTGGCGACTTCAGTGCTCTCTAGTGTCAGGCCATCTGCAAATAGTGACAGTTTTACCTCCTCCCCTCCGGTTTAGATACCTTTTACTGCTTCTTCTCATCTGACTGCTGTGCCTAGGATTTCCAGTACTACGTTGAATAGAAGTGGTGAGAGTGGGCATCCTTGTCCTGTTCCTTTGTTTGACTTTTGGCTTTTGGTTTTTTGCAAGGCAGTTTAGATGGATCCTTTTGAGGCCTGTTTTAGGGTGGCGTTAGCATAGCCTTTATTCTGGGGTTAATTATGCCCCACTTTTAAGGCAGGGCCTTTCTGGGGTTTCTATTGCTCTGGAACAGCCTATTAACCAAGATCTCCCCACTCTGGCTCTGGGAACTGTCCAGCTCCTCAGTAGTTCCTTGCTGCCCGTCTTTGCTCACCCGATGCACACACAGCTTAATCTTCAAGGGGCCCGCCCCTCCAGATCTCTGGAGCTCTTCCTCTGCACAGCTCCCTCCTCTCCGTGCTCTGACCCTCTGCCTCCCCAACTCCAATCTCTGTTTCGCCCACTCAGTGTAGCCACTGCTTGGATTCTCCCTAACCCACAACACAGTCCGAAAAGTGCCTCCAGGCCGAATTCCAGGACCATCCCAGAGCTCAGCTTGCTCCCCTTCTCTCTGGGTTACTGTTTTGCACTGTCTTTTTTCTAACATCTGAAAAGACTTACTTCCTGGATCTTGACCAGTTGTTCACATGTGGAAGTTAATTCCAGATCCTCTTACTGCCTGATGGCTGGCAATGGAAGTCTTAGCTAAGGCTTTAGACCCTAAGGACTCTCCTAGACTAAGCTCATGAGTTTTACCCATTGAACTCCCTGCATCTCTTTCAAACAGCTCCGACGTTTAAAAAGCTTTACCAAGAGTCAAACACTTTCTCATTCGTTATTCTCTACAAACATGTGACAGAGGCAGTATAAGCAATTCCCATCTCATACGAAACAGAGGCTTCAGTTCCAGAGACGTGCTCAGAGTACACTAGTTAGTAAGTGGGAGGCAGGGCTGGGAGCCAGGTCTCCTGTTCCACACCGCCCGTGTCTAATGCCTGCATCTCCAAGGCTTCTCAAACTTCTCCATCAACTGCCCGTAAGAGTGCAGTCACATTGTCTCAAGGCTTCGGAGCCAAGTAGCCTGTCTCAAGCAAGACATGTCTTTGAAATAGCACATTTTTAAAAAAATATTTATTTTTTGGCTGCATTGGGTCTTAGTTGGGGGACTCGGGATCTTTCGTTGTGGCGTGCAGGCTCTTCATTGCAGTGCATAGGCTTTTTTCCAGTTGTGCATGGGCTGGCACGCGGGCTCGCCAGCTGTGGCATGTGGGCTCCAGAATGCATGGGCTCTGTAGTTGCAGAGCGCGGGCTCAGCTGCCCTGCAGCATGTGGGATCTTAGTTCCCCGACCAGGGATCGAACCGGAGTCCCCTGCGTTGCAAGACGAATTCTTAACCACTGAACCACCAGGGAAGTCCCAGCACACTTTATCTCTTACTATATATCACTTTGTCAACACTCATCATAATGTACACTTAAAATGAGTGTATCTTATTTTACATAAATCATACCTTGATAAAGTCATTTTTTTCAATTACATGATTTTTATGTTGGACATTTTAATACATCCACAGGAGGTAAAGTTTTATCAGGAGAATAATAGCCTCCCCTCAGACACCTGTACAGCTACCTGTAGGTTTGTGTAGCCTAGGTGAAGGGGCTGGGCAACATTCTGCTCAGTTTCCGGCTTCACTGAGCTTTCCTGTGATGCAGGTATAAAAGAGTCTACAAAGTGCATCCAGACACCTGTTTCAAAGAGAGCTGTGAGAGCACGCGTGCCAGGACCCCAGACAGGTGCGTCCCAGGGAGGAGGCCCGTGCTGTGCCCTGCAGGCGGCCACAGGTGGCCCTGGTGACTGGGGCTGTGGGATGCCACAGGCCATGGCTGAGCCAGGTTGCCAAGATGTGCAGCCCGGCTATGCTAAGGAACTGTGTGCCCACATGTGTACACGTGAGCGCACACAGATGGGTACAGCTGGGCACGGTGGATGCTGGTAGGGGTCACAGAGTGGGTGCTGGGGAGGTTACATGGTGGGTGCTGGGAAGGTCACAGGGCAGGTGCTGGAGGGAGGTTGAGTGGTGGTGCTGGGAGGGGTCACTCTGGTTATGCACGTTCACACAGTATCTGGCACTAGTATAGGGAAGTGTTACTGACAGGTCCAATTGTATAAATACAGTAAGTCTCTGTTTACTTTTTATTCACTCTCACCCAGGTTCTTTCCCCAAAGGGCTCAAGGTAGTCACAGATTATTATATAATGCACTGCCTGAGTACAGACAGCAGAGTCCAAAGCTCAGTCACATTCTCCATAGACCAGTCACCACATGCACCAGGTCTTGCGTTTCTGAGTCAAGGAAAAACCCACCCTGCCTTACCTAAGCGCATCACCTGTCTCCCATCACCCATCCTCCACACTCCCTCTCACTCTCCATGACTCACACCCAGCCAGGCAGCCTTCCTCATCACTCCACAACTCCCACCCCAAGCCAGGTGGGCACACACAGACTCAAACGTTCATCCCTGTGTCAGTGTCTCACTACCACACTCCCCAAACTGGAACACATGTGACCTACAGACAAGACAGGATCACAGCAGGCAGCCTGGGCCGAGGAAGCTGCAGAGTTACAGGGACACAGGTTTCTTTTTAATAAACCGCATTTCTCTAATTATTTCAGGAAACAAAGTAACAGTCCTACACTGAAGAAATCTTAAGGTACGTTCCCACAGCCAGCAGAGCTGCTGGGAAGTCTGAGGGACACCACCCCAGCACGCGGCCCTCAGGAGGGCTGCTGTCTCCTTGTGGAGCCCTGAGAAGAAAGCCCAGTGTGTGCTCTGTGTCATAAACTCAGACCAGAAGGTTTCAGAACTTCCTAAGGGGGGTAAAATGGGTGAGAAAAATAATACTTAAGGAAGGCCTCCCAATAGACATAAACTTGGTCTGATACATCGAGCCCCACTCTATCTCAACGGGCAGAGAAACCCCTTCCCCAGTCATCAGCAATGGCAATGGAGGGGGCGGGTGAGCTCTTAGAGGGAGGTGGGACTGACAGGGGCTGCTGGGAGGGCAGGCGAGGGGGTACAGTGGGAGGGGCCTGGGATGCCAGAAGGCAGAGGAATTCTAGGAGTGCTTTCCAGACCCTAAATGGCAGTCCACTGAGAAAGGGCGTGCGGCCTTGATCACGTAACTCTGGGTAAGTCCTGAGACTCCCTCACTGGGAGAGTGCCAACGAACACAGGCATCCTGAGCGTTCAGAAACCCTGAAACGGAAGAAGCTTTCTAGCGCTATTCCTGCTTAATCCTGCATTTCCCAACCTCTGTGGCAAGTCAGCCCATGTGACTCCCACCCCCTCACACGCACGCTCTGTGGAAACCTTCACGATAATTTGCAAGATACTAGGCTAAGCCACAGCCCGACACAATTTCTTATCAACGTGACGCACTGGGAATGAAAGAGGTATTCTGGCTGACCCAGGACAGCTCACCACTCGAGCTCCATAAAGGAGCTTAGAAGCCCATCTTCCTGGTGGTGTAGGAGAGGAGTGAGACTCCTGGGTACCAAGCAGCTTCACAAACAGGCTACATTTTTTTATATGGCTGAGGAGATGAAGAAGAAATGTTACTCAGAGACCTTTATAAACAACCAGAAGCAAAAGAGCTTCGCAGGTATAGGCTGACACTAAAGCAGAATGTTCACCAACCAAGCAGGGAAAGCAGAGGCTGGGACCCACAGGCTGGGCAGCGGCACGTGAGCGAGAACGTGTGACCTCAGGCGTTCAGTTCCCATCAAAAGTCTCTGCGTTCAGGTCCCACCTACTCAAAGGCATCACTTCCCCCCCCCCGCCACCACATACCCAAAACATGCACTCCAAGGCTTGCAAGCAATTCACCACCCACAGATATAACTGGGGTGTGAAACATTTATATTGCAATAAGTCATCTGAAAGATTTATATATATATATATATATATATATATATTTTTTTTTTTTTTTTTTTTTTTTTTTTTGCGGTACGCGGGCCTCTCACCACTCTTGCCTCTCCCGTTGCGGAGCACAGGCTCTGGACGCACAGGCTCAGTGGCCATGGCTCGTGGGCCTAGCCGCTCCGCGGCATGTGGGATCCTCCCGGACCAGGGCACGATCCCGTGTCCCCTGCATCGGCAGGCGGACTCTCAACCACTGCGCCGCCAGGGAAGCCCAATATATGTGTTTTTAAACTCATTCAATGAATCCATTTCTATAAAAACACATCAGAAACCCTCAACTGTTAAATTATCAAATACTGGCTTTTAGGATACCCATTCTTCAGACAATGGAGAAAACACAAATAAGCAGGAAAAATTCACACACACACACACACACACACATACACACACACACCCCCAAGAACAAAGTGCAAGAATTCATTTCAGTCGAGAGAGACCAGGGACAGCCCATACGCCTTCAGAGAAGAGATCCAAGGCGGCACCAAATGAAGGGGGTTGCAGCCTGCAGATTTCAAATTGAAGCTGCAGTGCTGCCCACATGTCCCCACCACTGGGGGGTATAGTCAGTCCTCCACGAGCCTGCCCCCCAGCACCCACTGCCATGTCACAGGGAACAAACTTCACAGTTCTGACGTGGCAAGCTCTTCAGGTACTCCGGGGGCAGCAACCTGGGAGCCGCCGCTGTAAAGCGGAATGGGTACCACCACCATCCTCCTCACGCCCTGGTCTGTTTTCTCTTCTAAGGATCAGGATGCTCTTGTTAACGCTCCATCAACCTCACGAGTTTCTAAAGCCCAGGAAGATGAGGTCTAAAATTGGATTGAGAACAAGGTCCTGGCTGGAGTCGGTGCCCTGAGTGGCTTCTCTCCTCTGGCCTCTGGAAGACAGATGGCCAGGCCAGGCAAGCACCAGCCACGACCAGGGAGACCTCCGGGACAGAACCCACACCTGACGTAGCCCAGGCTGCCGTCTCCTAGGGAGAATGCGCACCCACGGCGCACACGTTAGCCCTGGATGGCAAGGCTGTCCACCAGGAACGCTTCTGCAACCTTCAGAAACCCGTTCTCAGATTCCAAAGTCAGAGAAAGCGTTCTCCCTTTGAGAGCTAGCAACAAAATTGAGGAACTGCTCTCAACAGCTTCCAAAGCAGAGATGGTGGGGCTGGGAGGAAGGGGCAGAGATAAGGCCACGCTGCAAGCACTTCGCCCGGCTCTCCTCCGCCAGCAGATTATTTATGCTGACCATTCGCAGGCTACTGCTCCATCATACGGACCAGCTGACTCTGAGAGAGAAAATGATAACACTAAGACGGAGTTTAAACACTTTTTACCTACAACCTTTTCTGCAAAGGTCAGACAGTATTCCTGGCTTTGAGGACCCTATGGTCTCTGTGGCAATGACTCAGCTCTGCAGTGGTAGCACAAATGCAGCCAACAGACTTGTGACTGACCAGGCGTGGCTGGGTTCCAATAAAACTTTATTTACAAAAACAGGCAGGGCCAAGTTGGCCCATGCACCACACTGGGTTAATCCCTGGTCTTCGAGGTCATAGGCTTTGGCCTCTCCCCTGGATGACAAGTCCCACCAAGGCACCAAAGACCTCAAGGGTTTCATGGAAACCTCAAGGGTTTCAGACCCCACTTGGAAAGCCAAGGCAGCACCTCTACCAGGTCCAGCCAGGGCTCCTCCCACAAGCCTGAACGCGATGCTGGTTAGGGCTTCTCTTAGTCCAGGACGCAAATAACGCTGTGTGGGGCTCTCAGGTAGTGAGCACCGTGTTCCACACGCTCCTCCTTCACACACAGATCGCCGCGTCATCCTGCCACGCCTGCTCTCTAGCACGCTTCTAAGCTGCGCTTGCTTCTCCCTGCAAATGAGCTGAAAATCAGAGAAGCCCAGCCCACCTCTAGCGTGCCGAACATTTTAGCCGCTGGCCCAGACTGGAACTCAGGCCCCGTGCATCTTCCACTGACTCTGCCCTGAGTCAGCACCACAGCCACAGAAAGGGGCTCTTCCTTTCATCTTTTATAAAAAAATTTTTTTTACAGAGTTATATTTTAGGCTTTTTATTTTTATTAAAGTTTTGTGTGCATATGTCTGTGTATTATGCATTCTGTCATTTTCAGCAAGGAGGAATAGTCATTTCGAGAAGTCTCTACTGTACTCCAGAAGGTCCCCAGTCTCCAAGGCCCACCTGGAGAAGACGGCTGAGTGCAGTCCAGGGGCTCTGACACTGGGAGAATCGAGAGAAAACCACATACATAAACACGTACTGCTGACCTCTGCTGTGGCACTGGGACCTGTCACTGTGCTTCTGTGTAGGCTACGGCGTCACGAGCAAACAGCAAGATCAAGTGATATCACTGGAAAGAAGACGAAACCCTCTACTGCCATGTTAATAACCTCAAGCCCCTCAGCCACGAGGCAAATGTAACGTGTTCCAGTCTTTAGCTTAGAAGCCCTTGTTTCTACAAGAAACAGTCTACTGAATCCTGAGCTTGGTGCTGTGTTTTCTTATGATTAACCCATTTTGATGTTTTATAAGTTAAACATCTAGTGAAAGACTTCCTGATGCTAAAGGAATTATAATTCATCCTTGAAACATTACAAATGAGCCACTGCTTTTTTCCACACGGCTCCTTCTTAAAACTCTAACGTCTTCCTTGGAGATACTCAAGGTCCACCCCAAAAAATTAGCAAAAATGGAATCAAAACATTGCCAGGCGCATACACATTTCTGTGTCGAAAAGAAAGGAGCGATCCTGAGTTGCCGAGTTAGCCTTGTGCTAATCAAAACTTGGATCAACTAACCACGTAATCGAGCTTAGATTTAAGATTCTGTTAGTCCCGACTGGGGGGCACAAGAGCAACACCCTAGGTTCCAGGGATCGTGCCAGCCACCCGGAGACCACAAAACACAAGAGTAAATGAAAAATGAAATCTCTTTACTTTCAAATCATTCTGCCCATGGCTAAGACAGTAAAGACAAAACCTCCCTTTTCCCCTTGCACAAGGACTGACACGGGTGCAAATGAGGAAAGCTATGCGGCACCCTGCTGCTCACCCACCAGCCGCACCAACAGGCAAGGGCTCCACCCGGTGTCAGCCAACCTCCAGCACCTTCCCTGGGCTGGAACTCCTGCCACTGGCCAACAACTGCCCCTGATGTCGGCCCACGTGTGGAGGGACTCACTGAGCTACTGTGCTTTTGCAAAAAAAAGTCTTTCTCTTTGCAGTCATGCTCGAATATGAGCCTGGAGAAAGCAAAAGCATCTACACCTCAGTAAATGCAGCTCAAACCTACCCGCAATAAAACACAGCTCAAACCTACCCGCAATGAAACACAGCTCAAACCTACCAAGAGAACCCCAGTACAGAGGAGAGAGGAACTCTCTTTAAAAATCAGCTATTTACTTTACTTTTAAATAAAAGAGAAACAGATGTAAGCCCATTTAAAATCTTAAGTCCTCACGAATAAACACGGTCGCGTTTTGCTAAATGGGGCCTGAGAGCAGTGTCTGAGCCTTGGCGCTGCTGTCTCTGGGCTGGCTCACCCTGTCGTGGGCCTGTCCTGTGACTGTAGGATGTTTAGAAGCAGCCCTGGCCTCGACCTACTAGACCCCACTAGACCCCAACTGCACACCCTCCTGGTCCTAACAACCAGATGGGAAATGTCCCCAGATGTTGCTAGGTGTTCCCTGTTGTCAAGATCACCCCCAGGTGAGAACCGCCACCTGACAGGACTTACGTGGTCTCTGCAAGAAAAGCGAGGCCAAGCACCAGGAGTCTCGTGTGTAGCTGTTAAAATGCTGTAAAGACCTGAGTTTTGGGCACATCACCAAAAATGTCTTCTGCAGCATCAATCCTGTGCCAGCTGCCCCCAAGAAAGGAATCTCCAGAACCTTCTAGGAATCACCCATCTTCCCATCCCTCGCAGAGCTCACGCCATCAGGGCTGTACCTCTACCTCAGAGATGACCCCTGGCTTACATCCAAGCCCATTCCCCAACCCCAACTCTTCAAGTCACTCCTCAGACCCACTGGCCTCCCCAAGGGGCCTTCCACCACCTCTGGTGTCACGGAGAGCTCCCTGAAATGAAACCAAGCCCAGACCTGTGGCCCTGGCTCCAGGTCAGAACTCCACGGACGCCAGAGACGTCAGGGGCCTGCCTGGACGCAACCCCCTGGGCCTGAGCTGGCGTGAAAGCAAACTCCGCCGGTGGTCAGAGTCAGGGCCTGCTCTTCACAAAGATGCAAACAGCGCCCCCCCGCGTTGCTGGCGTTAAGAAGCTGTGCAGAACAAAACCATACATCACTAACCAACTTCCTTTTGCTCTGCTGTACAACGACTGCAATTACGAAACCATAAGCTATTTCTGAACTGAAAACCTGAGTATTTTTGTGGAAAACCTGCTCCTTGTTTTCATAAAATAAAGTGCTGTGATAACCTAAAAGCTCGCTGTCTTCTCAGAACTCTGTCTTTGTCGTGAGCAGGATGTAAAATGACTCCTGAACCAGAAGAAACATCCCCCACTGTCACGGGACCGTCACCAACACAGATGGGAGAGAAAAAGTAAGGCCGAACGTCGATGTGTCGAGCCCCCCCACGATCTAGAGGCTCAAAGTCAGCCTTTTACTCAGGACGGAACAGGGCCCTCCCCCCTGAACCTGATGGCAGATCAAACCAATGCATCTGCTTCTTAGTCTACTTCTCAGGTGATTTCCAATTAATTTTTTATCAAAAGACCAGTTTGAGAATGAAAAATAACCTGAGAAGATCCAAGTGAAGTTCCCAAAAACCTTGAGGAAACTACAGCACCCTCCGATCCGTCTGGGCTTCTCTGCACTCCAGTCCGTCCGTCACGGCCCCGCCTCCTCCGGGCTTCCGGCATCAGCCATTCGGCCCTCAGACTCCTCCTCCTCCCGGGCCAAGAGTTCCTTAAAAACCCCAAACTCCTCAGCAGAAGAACAGGCTGTCTTGGCCAGAAACTCAGCTTCTGAAACCCTGAGGATGTCCTTGAGTAAAGGGTTGGGGACCAGCGTCTGCCCCTTCTTGTCGGGGGTCTGGTACCGGCCCAGGCGCTCCAGGAACACGTGCCTCTCCTTGGTCTTGGTCATGGAGTACTGCAGGAAGTCGGTCTTCACCACGTCCACATGTTTAATCCCCATCCTGAAATAGGCATACTGGAGACACAGCATGGTTAGGAAGTGCAGCTGCAGAAAGCTTTAGTAGGCTCCTAAGGCGCAGTGAACTGAACTGTCCAAAAGCACTGGGAGAGACCTGCCTCACTAGCGACGGCAGAACACTACGATCCCGACACCTGCGTGATGGCTTTCAAAGCATTTTCAAATTCATATCGAGAAAAATGCAGCAGAAAATAAAGGGCAGGAGGGAGAAATTAAGTTCTATTTTTCTTCATGGGGTAAGGAAAACTATGAGTATGGAAAAAATAGGCAAAAAATTCAGAAAACATCTAGGATTTGACCTAAGCCATCATAATTGTTACCAAAAAATTAGGACACCCTTCACAATTATGTTTCTAAGATCAACATGCAAAATAGGTTCTAAAGATAGGAAGGTTCTAGCTATTTTTAAATTATTTTAAGCAGAGGCCTCATTAGGATTCTAAGAATAGACCTGGGTCATCCGTTATTAATGGCAGAAAAGTTGCAAAAGAGGTTTTTTTTACCTGTAGTAAAGAAGTGAAGAACGAAAACCGAACTCTCTTTGGCTGGTGCAAGCAAAGAGGGTCTAGGCCTTTCACCTCATCCACTCGCCCCCGCGAGTCAGCTAACCCTGACTACACTCGAAAACTTGCTGTTACTAATCACGCCACCAGGAATTCTCACCTGGAATTTGTATTCCAGTTCACCAGGGTCCTCCCGAAGAACACAGGGGCATCTGTGCAAAATCTCGGTGACTTGCTTTACCGTGAAAAGGCACTTCTCCTTGAGAACCCCGACGATGCTCTCAATGTCCCGCTGACGCATGGTGAAAATTTCAGGGCAAGAGTAAAGCACGCGCTTTAATTTCCCTGAAGAACGTAAAAAAGGGCAAGTACATAATTTTAGGATATTCCAGAAGCCCAAGTGGCCAACCACACCCAATACAAGCCAGCATTTAAAAATCAAACAAGGATCCTCTCCTCCACAGAAGGAGTGCCAGCTTCAGATAACGTCTTCCCAGAAGCGTCGTGGAAATGGGATGGGCCAGAATGAGACATCTCCCCACTGACTCCCTCTCACTTCTCAGACTCGCCAACCCTCCCTCCTGGTATCAAGAGGCCTCTTTCTGGCCTCACAGCTGAAAGGCACCTACTTCATATTCTAGGTCTCCTCTTGCCCTTCTCACCTAGAAAAGACTTTCACAGGGATTTACTGGAAAGCTCAGACAGTAAGATGGGATAGTAGCTTCCCCCATATCAGGGCTTTGGGTTCATGTTTCCTTCTATGATAAAATAGCCCTTGAAATATTCACAACCAACATTCTTAAGACTGAGGAGCCTGAACTCAATGAAAGGGCGTTCCGCTCTAATAATTAATGTAATAACCACAAGAATCATGACACACAACCACAGAGACTGGTGATCTCCTGGTTAGTGGGTGACCATATATTTTATCCACACTACGGTGCTTCTCAGTGACAGAGTCCCTATTAGTAACTGCATTAGGATAACTGGTATAAACTGAGACTCTCCCAGGCAAATTAGGGCATATGGTCTTCCTACAGGTAACTGAGTAAAATTTAGTACCTAGAAACTTAGAACCACTTATTTAAACTGTTAATTAAAATCTTCCTAACAGGTGAGCCAGTCAGTGTCTTGATAAAACGTGTCAGGAATGAATTTCAGGAATTTAGTCTTCATCTTTGCAGCTTAAGGCCACGCTGAGCTTGTTAATTTATTGATATAACCGCTGCATGTAAGGTGCTAAGTTTAGCTTTTTAGATTATACTGCGATAGGTAATCTGTTAAGAGAAACACACACCACTATCTTTTTGTTTGTTTGTTTTGTTTTGTTTTTTGCGGTAAGCGGGTCTCTCACTGTTGTGGCCTCTCCCGCGGAGCACAGGCTCCAGACGCGCAGGCTCAGCGGCCATGGCTCACGGGCCCAGCCGCTCCGCGGCATGTGGGATCCTCCCGGACCGGGGCACGAACCCGTGTCCCCTGCATCGGCAGGCGGACTCTCAACCACTGCGCCACCAGGGAAGCCCCACACCACTATCTTTTGCTCATTTTCTAGAGAAGGAGACCGTAAAGATCCTCTGAAATCTGAATTCCCAAACCTTTTCTCCCTCTCCCCCACCCGACAATATTTCACCAGCAAGAGGCAAGAATAAACAAAAGAGTGGCATTCCTCTGATCAAAGCAGGCAGGGGTCCTAGGAGTTGCTCACGCCACCCACCCCCCAGAAGGCCCGTAAAGAGATCCAGTGAACTTCTAGGGCTCCCGGGGCTCAAATCCTGTGGGGGTGGGGATGGTGGCTCTTTTTGCCTTCACTCCACCAGTGTCCCAGGAATCTGGGCAGATCTCACATTCCACAGTAAATCGAGACACCTGACTGGAATCCAAGCCTCTACAGGGAACTTTGTCTCTCTGGCTTCCCATCACACAGACACAAAGCCCTAAGCCCACCCCAAGTCAGCTTCAGCATCAAAGGGCAACATACCTGCACATAAACCAACACCACGTGCCCAGCACCGTTCTAGATGCCAGAGCCTCCAGTGAACACGCCAGACACGAGCCTGGGTCGGTCACTCAGTCCCCCTCCCTCCTGCAATGCCCTCTGCGGAGCTCATTCTGCTTCCTCACCTCCAAGCCAAATCACACATTCCTCTCAAAGGCCTTCCCCCAGAAACCTCCCCGAATCGACCTCACCAGGCTATTCGTTCCCCATCTCTGACTCCTCAGCTCTCTATATAAAATCTACACCTTCTCATACCTTCTCCAAGCCCCAGCTTTCGCAGGTAACTGGAGCGCTTCTTCATGTGCATGACAGGCAGTTTCAGTAACTGAGGACTCTTCTTTAAGGCCACACACACAGGCTCTGGATTCAGACCCAGGAGTATTAATTCTGAAATGATATCCAGCAACTGCTGAGGGTGGGTGCCTGGCTGTATACTGAGCAGTTCGTTAACATGGACATCACTGAAACCCATGTCCAGGAGGGAACTGACGACCTTCTCTCGCTCCACAGCCGTCCTCTGCTTCTCGAGGAGGCACTGAGTCAGCCCCGTCCTGTGCTCTGGTTCTTGCGCGTACTTCTGGGGTTCAACAGAGGGTGACTCCCCGAGGCCCCCCCCGCTGGAGACCGTTGTCAGTTTACGCAGCAAAAAAGCAGTCGTCCTCTTCTGTCCTCCAAGCCGAGTAGTCTGCCTAGCAATAAGGGACCAGGTGAGGGGGATCAGGCGGTGCCCATCCAAGACCTGTAAGACACAGCCCCCAAAGGGAATTAATTCCTCACCACTCCCACATAATGGACACCTCGGGATTTCTGAGGCAGGGTATTTAGTGCCTTGGTCCTACACAAACAGAAGTTTTTACAAGCAATCCGCAAAGTCATACCTGAACTTAAAAAGCCTACAGAGAAAGACGTTCACGTACAGAGAACAGAGAACTGCAGAAGCACAGAGATGAGCTGTTGCTGCTATAACTGAGGAGACACAGACAAGGGGGACAGGGGAGAACTATTTCAACGCCACCAGGTAAAGTATGGGGGGGCGGGTCTCCTCCACCTTCTCAGTGCCTGGGGGGCCTGCAGATTTAACTGGAAGATTAGCAGGCAGAAGAAAAGGTTTACTTATATGCATGTGGTGGCTCACAAGCGCTGGTTCCCTAAATGGCTGGAGTTGGGGGCTACCTGGAGCAAATGGGTGGTGGGCTCCTAGGCGAGCAAATGGGAGCCCAGGAAGTCTGTGATAATGTCTGCTTATGTAGATACACGTCGTCCTCCCTCTCTTTTTTCCTTCCTGGCCGTAAGGCTCCCCAGGAGGAAGGATCTGTGGCGCCCTCGCTCCCAGAAAGCTCTGCTTTTAGCGCGATAAGGGCCGCCCCAAGAAGGCTTCTTTCTGTGTCTGCTAAATCTCAAATGTCTGTAACTTAAAGTGATCTCCGTGCCAACTCTGGGGGCCCGAGGTGGTACCCACACCTGAAAAATCTGGACCTCACGTGAGTCTCCAGATTCACGTAAATTCATTCCACAAAAGAAATCCTGGTAGCCTGCAGGCAAACTGCTCCCGTTGACTTCAGAACTCTCCAGGGTTCAGGCTGGCGCGTAACGAACGAGGCCCACATCCCCACTCAACCGCCCTTCACGGCCCGTCCCAAAGCCTCCCCAGCGCCCTCGGCCGCCGCGCCCCCGCCAGCCAGTCAAGTCCACCCGCTCGCTGCTCCCGCCTCCCGCTCTCGCCCTGTCTGGGGTCCACTCGCGGGGTCGGCCCAGCGCCGGCGGGGTGAAAGTGGGATAAAGCCGCACTGGCGGAGCGGAGAGCGCCGCAGATCAGGGTGCGGCACCAGGTCGGCGTGCGCCGGCCTCTACGACCCTCCAGGAGCCCCTGCTCGCGGTTCCCCCTCACCTGCCGACCCAACGCAGCCATAGCGCGAAGGCAGCGGCAGCGCCGCTGACGCCGGAAGCAGCCGTCTCCCGGGTCCGCCGCTTCCGCCCTTCCCCTCGGCAGCGCGAAGGCGCGGGAAGCAGTTCCGCCCAGCCCTTGTCCGCAGGTGTCCGGTGCTGGGCCGGTTTCTGGGGCCTGGGCCCGCCGCCACCTTGGGCGCGGAGAGCGCGCCTTCTCTGCTTGGTGCCTCCGCTGCCCGGGTTTCCGCTTTCTAGAGCTCTCGGCTAGCGCAACAAATGAACAGCTCCTTCCCCATACGTTCGCTTCTCATTACCTTAAAATTCCTCTTAAGAGTGGAGGTGAGAGGAAACCGTAACCTCGCTCAAACCGGCCACCGCCTCGCGGTCCAGCAGTAACCTCCCCGGAGAAAGCAGGGCCCCTCCCAAGGCAGGTTCACGTTGAGGTAGAGACCGGGCGGTCTGAGTAAAAGGGAGCCGGTCCCAGATATAGTTATTTGGTGTGGAATCTGCATTCAATGTGAATATTAGTGACAAGTTGAAATGGTAGTGGAGCGATCGGTTCAGGCATGCAAAATGGAGTCTGGCGGCCGTGGAGGACCTGGTCTCAGCCACTCTCTGCACCGCTGAGAACGTGAGCTTTGAACTGTTCCAGACCCAGGGACACCCCCAGCCTATTCAGAACAGCACCTGCCAGCTCAACCTTCTGGTCTCAAGGTCTCCCTTTATAACCGTGCAACCATTTCAGACCCCAACCAATCCTTATTTGACAAGCACCCTTACTTCTTGTGAGCTCCAATTATAATTCTTGATAAACACCCCCCCACACACACACACACATATTCTAGAGGTTTAAAGTATCCAATGGAACTCCAGAAGTCTTTACAGTTTAAAATAAAGGGGGGGGGGGGTCCTCCCAGCTTAGAGGTCTGGTTTCCTCTTGGGATGAAATCCAGTGATGTTTCAGCCTAATTTGCATTCATTCTTAAATTTCGGACATAGGCCTGTAACAGTTCAAATATAGACACTAACCATCTTTCAAAAGGGGACAGTGGTGAAAAAGAAAAAAAAGGTGTGCTTTCTCAGCTGCCTAAATTCCACCAATTGTAAGCCCAAGCCTTAGTGTATAAGTATTTCTTCTTGTTTTATCTACTTGTTTCCGAACTGAGAAAAAGGACTTGATTCTTGCATGGATACAATTTATAGAGCTCTGGGCCAGGCACCAGACTGGATGCTAAAAATCTTTCTACAGAAGGATTATGCCAAAGAAGCAAGAGGCTGTAAACTTTTCTATCTGGACTCTTTCTGCAGAGAGCACTCTCAGAGTGTTCAGACTTTCTGCTGCCATCAAATCAGATGAGTTTTAATTACTTTTTCTTATAGAGAAGTAACAGTTCTTGGAGACCTAGAACTTTGCATTCTCGGCCCATTGCACACCTGTCTGTAGAAACATTCTGTAACTTCTTTTGTGTTATAAGCATCATAAAAACTACATAGGAAAACATTTGTGTTTTTTTCCCCCACTCTTGAAGAGTTCTTTGAACATCACGAGACTCATTTGATTCTGAAGAGTAAATGTCATTAACGTACTACACACTTTAAAAATTCACTTCTAAAAGCCCTGCCTTTACTGTCCCTGACGGATGGAGGAAGGTCCCTCGTCAGTCTCTTGAGACATCACGGAGACTCAGGCAGCACTTCCTAAAGGAAGGGGAAGGCAATATCCTGCATCCCAGTAGTTGAGAATCAAATTAACTGTCATCGGAGCATCTGAAAATATCATGACAGTTGCATGCTTCTTAAATGAACACTAGCATACTAGAGGCAGGCTGGCCCCTGAGCATCTTCCCTAGAGCTCGGGACAGGAGCCTTGGCACCTGCGGAAAGTGATAACGTGGGAAAAAGGCACGGGTTGGGGTAGCGGGGGGCGGCGGGGGGGGGGGGGGTCTTGGTTTTGGTTTTGTTTTCTTCCTGCTATTTGAGCAGGGGAAAAATGAAAGGTTTCTTTCTGACACCAACCGCTCCCTCCCCTCTAACACAGATGCAAAATAGAGGCTGGATTTCCTGTGCCTGAGCTAGCTGACTCTGTTTCAGAGGGGGATGGACTGGAGCCTAGAGGGGAAGGGCCTTCTGAGTGTGTGAGAGCTGCACTGGGGCCTGAACAGGGATGGGAGAGGGACAGTTGGGGCTGAACGCCCCCCCACATAGTCACGGAGGGAGCCTGGACTGGCTGGGGAGTGCTGGGAGGGTGTCGTGGGTGGACAGCAGAGCACAGACAGATGGTGGGCCAGCCCTGGTGAGCT
Source organism: Pseudorca crassidens (assembly GCF_039906515.1). Classification (NCBI taxonomy): domain Eukaryota; kingdom Metazoa; phylum Chordata; class Mammalia; order Artiodactyla; family Delphinidae; genus Pseudorca; species Pseudorca crassidens. Next base: position 767,501 of record NC_090301.1, on the reverse strand, counting down.
CGTGCACAAGGAGAAGGGCAATGCCTGAAACACCACACCCTCTAGTCTCCTTAGACCAAGCAAGCTGCAGAGCCCTGGGCTCACCCATAGGAGGGACCCCCAAACTGACCAAGGCTGAACCTCTCTCCAGCTGTGGCAAGTGGAGATGCACAAACGGAAAAATAAAGAAATGAAGTACTTCCCATACCAGCGCTGTAGAATTCACATGGTCCAAGTCAGGGTAATTGCTTACTAACAAAGTTGCTTTAATTTGGAAAACGTTCAAGGAAATAAATTAATGAAATAGTCTGGTCATTTGGTGAATAGGTTCTACACATTCCTCATATCAGAGGAGCATATACCAAGTCAGGAAGCAGAAACACAGGCACATATACAAAAGTAGAAAGAGGGTTAAAAACCTTTTGTGTGCCTTTTGGAATTTCACAAATTAGAAGCCTTTTAATAGTAAAAAATAGTACAAAACTCAATTGAACACTAGAATGTTTTTTCAAGGCCATGAAAAAAATGAATTCCAAGTCTATTTTATAACCCTAAAACAATATAGTATCCCTGGCTTTTGTTCTAACATTCATCAAGCTTGCATATGAGGTTTCAGACGGTGCACTGGGCCTAATTCTTGAGAACTTACTTCCTCTGAATGGACGGGGCCTGAATATAACATGACTTCCTGAGTGAAGGAGAGCAGCAGAGAGCTGGGTTCCCCGGCGGTTAGGGGCCTGCCCGCGCACATGAAGCCCTGCGCAGCTCCGGGGCCTGAGCCGCTGCACTTGGGCTCCTGCTCTCCAGCTCCAGACTGCCCGTGGACAGAACTCCGCTCTCTGAAGAAAGAAAAAGATACTGTGCCAACTGCCAACAGCAAGATTCTAAAATACTTTGCTTCTCTTTGGAGAAATTCTTAGGAGCAAAAGACGCCAGGGCCCCTCAGAACCCAACTGGCAATGCTCTAGAGCCCCTGGGCCCTGCTGCGGCGCCGCGGGGGTTCTACGCCCAGAGCCGCCGACAGCGTCCACCCACTCTGAGCAGCGGGGACCAGACACACGGGGCTGCCGCGCCCAGCCGTGGGCCCCCGGGGTCCCCCAGACCATCGCACTCCTCGTCTGGGCCTTATCCTCCCTTGCGGCCCGCTCAGGCCACTGCCAGCTACACTTCGCAAACTCTCTGGCGCAGCCCTCGATACCGTCTGCGGTTTCCTCCTTGTCAGAGGCTCCCGTGGGCACGCACCCACCTTCCACAGCCCCTGGTGGTGTTCAGGGACCTCTGGAGTCTGTTTCACAGGCGACAAGCCAGCTCTGGGCCCTGACGTTCATGTCCAGGGCAGCACAGAGGAAGGAACCTCGCCCTCCCCCAAGACCCGGGAAGCAGCCTGGGAACCGCCTCAGCCCCGAGGGGCACGGGCCTCCCCTCTCACCTGGCTTGTTTAGTCGACACACCTCTTCCCAGGTGTAGTCAGCCAGGTTCACAGGCTGCGTCACCCAGGGGTCTGTCACCAGCTTCTCCAAGGTGGTGCGCTGCTCGGGGACAGGCTGTAGCAGCCCAGACATGAGGTTCATGAGATCTGGGGACAGAAAGGCGTGTGGCCAGAAGACTGACGGAGGACCCAGGCTGGGGGCAGGTGGAACACATTTCACAACTGCAGGTCCTGGGTCTGATGGGACAGGAGGTGGCTCTGGATCCCCACTTCGAACTAACACTCCGGGAGTTCTGGATGTGGGGTCCCAGCTATGCTTCAGGAGGGGCTGTGGGAGATGTTTGTTGCCTCTGAAAGGAAAGCTTGGAGCTCGAGATCCCACCTTGCTCACCACACCAAGTGTGGCAGCTCCTAACCTGGGCCTGATCTGAGGGACTCTGGGGGTGCAGAGCTGTGGACACAGGGATCACGTGACAGGACGGAGGTGGGAGGTGGCCGGCAGCAGAGCCCCAGCTCAGTCCCCACAGGAAGGCAGCACGAGCTCTGAGAAGAGCCCCCAGCCTTGAGTCTGGATCTGGGTCCCATTTCCTTTTAGTGTCACCTCAGCCAGGGCCACCCAAGCCTCACTGCCCAAGTGAGTATCCTGAGAGCCTAGTGAGAGAGCCTGCGGAGCAGCCCCCGTAGGCAGAGCTGCAAGAGCCGTGGTACCACGGAATCCAGAACGTTAGCAAAGCTCTACAAATCTTCTTCTAGGCTGCTCTGGACTGAACTGTGCACCCCCCTACCCAGATTCACAGTGTGATGATATTAGGAGGTGGGGCCTTTGGGAGGTGACGAGGGCTAGACGAGGTCATGAGGAGGGGCCCCCGCAACAGCATCAGTGCTCTTATCAGGAGAGACACGAGAGGGCCGGCTCTCTCCCTCTCTCTGCCACGTGGGGACACAGGAAAAGGCAGCCATCTGCAAGCCAGGAACAGGGCTCCCACCAGGAACCGCATCTGCCAGCACCTTGATCTCGGGCTCTCAGCCTCCAGACTGAGAAATAAATGTCTGCTTTAAGCCCCCAGTCTGCGGTGTCCTGTCATGGACGCCCGAGCGGGCTGAGACACAGGCTTCTAACCTAAGCAAAGAGCCCAAGGCCAGACTAGATTCATGAGGGCACTTAGCTCCTCACTGCCTGTAACGATGAATGATTACTCTGGCGTCACAGAATGTCACTATGTCACTAATGTCTGAGAGACCTCAGAACCCGTGGTCCAGCTCCCAGGAGCACCTCCAGGTATGGGCCGTGAGGGTCCCACTCCAGGCATACCGCCCAGAGGTCCTCACTGCAGACGCAAACCGCCACTCATGGCCCTGGGGGAGCCAGCTCACGGGAGCTCGAGGTGGGACAGAAACCCCCAGGTTCCACATGAGCGGCCGGGGGGCCAAGTCCATCCTTTGCCCTCCCCGACAGGTGACCTTACAGTCACTGCCACGGCCACGCTCAGAGACGGCTAGTGTTTGCGCATCCTTCAGAAGAGGGCCCTATGGTCCAAAGGGAAACTCTCCTAAAAATAAAGTTGTGATGTTTGAAGGTCATATTCAAATCGTCCTTACGTTCAGATCAAAGTCCGAGAAGAAGAGATTAGAGAGAGAGCTGGGCTATCGGCACGGACCCGGGTGCGCTGCTCTCGCAGACGGGAAGCCTGTGCAACGCCGGCGCCCGTCCGCCCGCCACCGCGCGAGCTCACCTTCCGACACCAGGTACGGGGGTTTTATCGCAGCCTCCAAGGCCTCCTCCAGCTCGCAGAAGGGGTTCTCCTCGAAGATCAGCGTGTACAGTGCGACGCCCATTGACCACATCTCCAGCTCTGGCCCCTTGTAACTGCAGGAAGGAGAGAAAGCACTCGGGGCGCTGGGCCGGCCCCGCACGTGAGCCTGGCACCCACACAAGTCACCCGAGAGCGGCTTCCAGGGAGACGCGCCACACTCCTCGACCACGTCCTCAGCGCCGGCCCGTCCGCCCCCAGCCGGGTGCCGGCCACATGCTGCAGAGGGAGAGGAAAAGCAAAGCCCCACTCGGCAGCTGAGAGACAGTCGGGAGATGGCACGGGGGCAGAGCAGAGTGCCTCCCCGGGGGCTTCCTGGAGGAGGTGGAGAGAAGGCCCGGGAGCGCAGGCAGAGTTCCAGGCCCGCAGGAACTCGGCTCACTGGGGGCCCTGGGGAGCCACAGGCAGCTTCAGAAAGATGTGAAGGATGCTCAAGGCGAGACTGGCACGGGTGAGCATCCTTAAGGATGAGGTAAGGCAGCGGCGCAGGATAGATAGAGGAGAGTGAGAAGGGCATGGACAGAGGGAGTGCAGGCAGCCGGCCGGCTGGAGGAGCAGGCTTCAGGGAGGCAGCTCCCTGGGGTGCTCTTTGTTATTGCCTGTGGTTACAAACACCCTCATCCCAGCCACCATTTCCTGGGCACTTGTGAGATGCTGGTGCTCTGCAAGGCACGTACATGGTCTAACCCTCATCCTCACAGCAAACCAGCAAAATACATATCACCTTGGTTCCACGTAGAAGAGGTGAGGCTGCTGCTGGGCGGGCACGGGAGCCAGGCTGATGGCCCCCACGCACCAGCCCCCGTGCTGCCCACTGCGGTTGGTCCCTCGGGTCTGGAGCTCAGGCGGAGGGAGAGTTTGGCCCCGAGAGACTTGGGCAGCAGCGTCTTTGCAGCAGAACAGGAATGTAGACAAGGTGGCTGAGAGGAACTGGTGAGAAGAGGGCCCAGGACGGAGCCCTCTGCCTTCCAGGGAGCCACAGAGAGCCTGGGGACATCAGGAGTCGGGAAACCAGTGGGCAGTAGGGGCAGGGGGCTGGGCCCCAGGCGAGAAGAGGGGCCAGGAGGGGAGGGGCCACGAGGACAGACCTCAGGGAAGTGAGGGGATGAGACAATGCTACAGCCAGAAAATCAGATTTGGCAGTTTTTGTTCTGTGCCACTTATGTTTTGGAAAAAGAAATTTTAAGAATTTTGGAGGCTAAAGAGAAAAATCCAATAGACTAGAAAAATCCAATAGACTAGGGGTCAGCAAACTTTTGCTACAAAGCGCCAAACAGTAAGTATTTCAGGCTGGGGCCACGTGGCCTCTGTCCACCAGGGCAGCACAGAAGCAGCCACAGACACTACGTGAGCCGACAGGACTGTAGTTATGAAAACAGGTGGGGGCCGGATCTGCCGCCCCTGGAGTAGAAGGACATGAAAACAAGAGCAAGGAAGCGGGGTCCCTGAGGACGGGATGTAGAACTGGGCAGTGAAGGACCCCGCGACGCTCTGGCGTCTGTCCCTCTAACCACAAGCCCTCCTGGAGAGACACGTCCTAACCACACTGCTCCAAAGTACGTGTAGGTGGTACAGGATAATACCTGTGGTCCGGATCTGACTGGATTTCATCTCATACGTGTACAGACACACTTCGTTTACATGTGGACAAGACAGAAATCCATGCATACGCAGGGGAAACACTGAGCACCGTTTCCATGCAAGCCCACGAGCGCCTGAGCTACATCGGTGTCCCTTCCTCTCCCGAGTTCCCTGAGACCAGGCCCTGCCCAGGCCGGGCCCCTCCAGCTCACAGGCTTCTGGGGTGCAGAGATGTAAACGCGGCCTGCACCCCTGCTGCTCCTCTCAGCCAGCACAGGAAGCTTGGCGCGCCCCGAGCTGACGCATGCTGGGCCAGTCAGCGACAGCACCTCTGGCCAGGAGTGGACCCAGCTTCAGCCTGGACCCTCTGCATTAGTACTTTTTCTGTTGCTTGATTTCTTACATGGCCAGCCCAGCAATATATTATTGGACTAGATTACTAGTTCTGTCATCAAAATAAATAAACCAACTAAAAAAAAAAATCCTCTTCATTAATTTGAAGAGTCCCAAGTTTTGGGACTCTTTTTATCTTTCTCTTAACTTTTTTTTCTTTTCTTTTTTTTTAAAATTTATTTATCTTTGGCTGCATTGGGTCTTCACTGTTGCACGCGGGCTTTCTCTAGTTGCATTGAGTTGGGGCTACTCTTCATTGGGGTGCATGGGCTTCTCATCGCGGTGGCTTCACTTTTGCGGAGCACGGGCTCCAGGCATGTAAGCTTCAGTAGTTGTGGCTCGTGGGCTCTAGAGCACAGGTTCAGTAGTTGTGGCACACATGCTTAGTTGTTCCGTGGCATGTGGGATCTTCCCAGACCAGGGCTTGAACCCGTGTGTCCCCTGCATTGGCAGGCGTATTCCTAACCACTGCACCACCAGGGAAGCCCTCTCTTAACTTTTAATTATATGAAAACTCCAAACATAAAAGTTGAGGAAATAATATACTGAATCTCTGTCTCCACCCACCAGCTTCCCTGACCCACCTTACTTTTCCTGCCTGCCTGCCCACTTATTTCCCAAACATACTTTATCACTCAACACCCTCGTCAAAGAGGCACAAACTGAAACCATTTTTCCCCCTAAAACCCCACCAACCACAGGTCTGATGGCAGGTGTGACAACAGGCTGCAGCTCCCATGATACGTACGGGTTTCCCATGAGGACTTCGGGCGCGCAGTACTCAATTGTCCCACAGAAGGTATAGAACAGCTTGCCCCTCTCCAGGTAGGCAGCCGAGCCAAAGTCTATGAGCTTGATTGTAAAATCCTCAGCGATCACGATGTTCTCGTCCTTGATGTCCCGATGAATGATGCTCTTGGAGCGCAGGTATCCCACTGCTGACACCAGCTGAAATCAGGAGGCCACAGGGGACTTTTTAAAAGGCAATTCAGGTAGAACATGAATTTAAATTAAGGATTAAGAAGAAAAAAAGAAAAGAAAAAGAACAAAAGAGTTCTCTAACTCATCACAAACTGGTGACAGGAAAGACTCTGGAGGCTGCAGATCGCACACGGCTGAGCCGTGTGGAGGAAAAGCAGCTCCAGGCAGCATGCTCAGTGTGGCTGGCACACGTCATGCCCACAAGGCAGCAACGCAGATCTAGGATTCTTTTCTTTAATTTCATTATTTATTACTATTATTATTTTGTGATAAGGACACCCAAGACACGGTCTGCCCCCTTGGCAGATTTTAAAGTAGACCATGCAGCATCGTTAGCTATAGGGACCATGCCGTACAGCAGACCTCTAGGACTTACTCATCCTGCAAAACTGAAACTTTGTATCTTTCACTGACACCCCCATTCCTCCCTCTCCCAGATAAATATGTGAGTTTTAAGTTCTCTGTCTGTGTGCTACCAATGAAACCTCCTCAGCAGATACAGAACGACCATCTTGGGAGGAAAGACAGACAGACCACGGCAGAAGCTACAAAGACACATGGTGGGCACCTTAATGAGTGTGGGCTGGTTGCATGGGAGGTGGCCCTACAGAAGGCCTGACTCCACCACCTTTGGTTCACAGTGAGGGACAGTGTTCTGCCCAGAGTTCACATGGCAATTCGAGCAGAGTTGGGGACAGAAGCCAAGTCTCCAAACTCCTACTTCAAGGCTCTGGCAGCTCCTCAAAGATCAGCACTGAGTGTCAGCCATACGTTCCCCAACATGTGTGGAAGTCTCTACCATGTGAATTTAAAGTAACTCCCCAGGAAATGGGCTTCATTCCAACAAGCCAAGCACGTTAGTCTCCCCCGTGAAAGGGTAAAGTTACTAGAACACACTGCTGTCTGCCTGCACTGCACATGTGGGGACAGAGACCAACAAAAGCAGCACCTCAGTTAAGGTTAAGGAAGATTAGTACAATTTCTGACCCCATTCATAATTTGGACACCAACTGTACCAATCAACATAGTGATCTCGGGACTTCCCTGGTGGTGCAATGGTTAAGAATCCGCCTGCCAATGCAGGGGACACGGGTTCGAGCCCTGGTCCGGGAAGATGCCACATGCCGCAGAGCAAGGAAGCCCGTGCGCCACAACTACTCAGCCCACGTGCCACAACTCCTGAAGCCCACGCGCCTAGAGCCCATGCTCTGCAATGAGAAGCCACCGCAATGAGAAGTCCACGCACTGCAACAAAGAGCAGCCCCCGCTCGCCGCAACTAGAGGAAGCCTGCGCTCAGCAACGAAGACCCAACGCAGCCAAAAATTTTAAATAAATAAATAAATAAAAAACACAGTGATTTCATGGATGTAGTCAGTCGTTTACATCATCAGAGACAACTTTATATTTACAGATGAATATCTTGAGTCAGAAGCGATAGTTCATGGCAGACAAACTAAGCTGAATTAATTAACTTTAAATGAATGAATGCACATTTGCATGCACACGCATGCAGACACATCCACACCTGCACATTTACATAAGGAAGCATGCATGCGCACGCGTACACACATACGCAAGTGTGCAGACACACACGTGCGTGTCTATGCCTATACGTTCACACATATACATACACTTTTACGTGTATATGTACATACATATACGTGCACACATGCACATGTACATATCAGGCTCCAGTTGGGAAACAGAAAGCACACACTAATCTGAACATGGAAGGCTTCATCAAGGTTCATTAACTACAAAGGGGTAAAGAACCTGAATGGGAGTAGCTGCTCTTCCTGCAGGCCCCCCGCAACATCCCAGCTGCACAGGAGAGCAGTTCACCAAGCAGACCCACAGCTCTGGAGCTGAGAGGCAATGCACTAACACCTGGCACTGCACATACACACGTTTACATGTAATAATATAGTTCTGTAGAGTTCTGAATCCATGTTTACATATAACAACACTTATGTATATAGATTTACAAAGGGGCTATAGATACCTCTTGCAAAAGTTAAAAAGTATTGAACACTAGAATTACCTGTATCAGTTGCCCCAAATTAACAACGGTTAGGTAGCAGCTATTGATAAGTGACTCCTAATGTTATGTCATACTGACACTCTGTTTGCCATGAAGATTTCAGAAACAAATCTTTGCCATGAAGTAAAGTAGATGCGTAAATAACCTTCCAAAGTAGCAAGGGGGGAGAGGTGACATTCGGGCAGAACCATGATGACCGAAACTTACAAGTAGGTGCCTCAGAAATTTAATTTCACAAATCCAATAACTTCTGGGGGCTTATAGCTTTGAGGAAGAAATGTCAATTCATGGAAGCTGTCATTAGAAATCAAGTCAGCTCCAGGAAACGAAGAGCAAATCTGTGAATTGGTCACAGCCCCGTCCCAGGTATCTCTCCATCTTTTCCAGGGAGCTAGGAATCGTCTGGAATGGAACTACCACGATATTAAAACTAAAACAAGAATTGCAGTCTCCCCCTCCCCGCGCTGCCACCCAACTTCTCTCTGTCATAGGACACCTTTCCACTTCCCTGGTCACGCTTCCGTTCCAAAAACTAACGAGTGGACTAACATCAGGACACAGACAGACACAAGGAGATCAAGACAAATACTCACTGTAAAGTGAGATTGCCAGAACCGCAACCTCTGTGGACTAATTAACTGGACAGCTACGTTTATTAAGCACTTCCTGTGTGCAGGACTCGTGTGTGTGTGCTGCACAAGGGCCTTAGAGGCACTCTGATTTAATCCCAACAGCCTCATGGTGCTGGCACTAGAATGATCTCTACGTACAAATGAGCAATGATTTCCCATTGGTGAACGAGGATTCAGATCAAGTGCACAATCTCAAAACCCAGTCTGGTAGCTCTGCTGGTCCATTTTTGAGATTGCTTCGGATATTGTAGGGATATAAGTAAACCTGAATCATCAACCCACGTCTGCCGTCATTCCATGATAGTACCTGGCCTCATTCTTCCTTCCCCACCTTACTCTCTCTGCTTCATCCATAGAATTCTCTTCTCAAAATACATATCCTACTCAATAAAATCCGAAAACCGAAGGCCAGATCCAGCTCACAGAGAGAACGGAGTGTGTATCACTGACCCTGCAGCCCTGGGCCCAGGCAGCCAAGCCCACACTCGCCCCAGGCGGCTCTGGCCCGCTCTCACCTGTCGGAAGATGTAGCTCGCCAGGGGCTCATCGAGGCTGGGATGGCGGTCGATGAATGCAAAGAGGTCCAGGCCGGAGCCGTGCTTCTCCATCACCAGCTGAAAGAACCCTCGGTTTTCAAATACATCCAGCACCTGGAGAGACACAAGCTGGGTGTGGCCCTGCCGGGGAACCTTCAAGACAACGAACTCGAGAACGAGTGTGACAAGAGCTCTCTACCTTGACGATGTTGGCGTGCTCCACCCGGGACAGGATGGCAATCTCTAAAGTGACTCTCCCAAGTTTGGGATCCTCAATCCAACAATCCTCCAAAACCTTCTCCTTCTGAATAAACTTCACCACCACCTGCGAGGAAAGCAGAGAGGAGGTGACTGCAGCCATCCCCGCCAGGCCTCCAGCAGCCCGTCGAGCCTGCTGCTCTGCCTTCACCCTATCCCCACCCCGACCCCCGCTGAGCCCCAGGGACATGAAAGAAGAAACTGAACAACAACCCTCCGGCGCGAGCAGACAGAGAAGCAAGTCAGTAGCCGACCGGAAGTGCTGACTGGACCAGCCCGACCTAGAAAGTGGGCGGACGGGGGTGACGGTGGAGCCACAGGCGGAGCTGCGGAAAGACAGGTGCTCCCCAGAGCACCGCATGCCACCCCAATTTCTCAACCGAGTATTGGATGTCCTGGCTGAGAAAATGAAACAAGAGGCCTGAGAACTAGAAAAAATGAACAAAAACTGTCATTCATGTTGATCCTGAGAACTAATAAGAGAGTTCAGCAAGACAGATGGACACAAGATAAATACAGAAAAAATGGTGTTAGTCAACTAATGATAGTCAATTGGAGTGTGGAATAGAAGAAAAAGACACCGTTAGTAAAGAAAACCAACACTCTAGGTCAATGAATGACATCCCTGCCCCTCAACAAAACACCTGCTCCTAGGTGGGTGCTGGGCATGTGGTGAGCAGTGGCCGCGGGCCGGGCCTGCTCTGCACTTCAATAGGAGACCCCAAACCAGACGACAGAGAGCCCCGCCCTCACGGAGATCAGCATCTGCCGGGAAGCAGACGATACACAAGATGCACCGCGGGTCAGGAAAAGCGAGGGCAGCTGAACCGGGAAGTGCCGGGTGCGGGGGCCGGGGTGGGCTTCCTGAGGCAGCGGCTTCTGAGAGGGGCAGGGGAAGGCACTGCAGGCAGAGTGAAGATGGGGGAAGATTCTGCGCGTGGTGAGCAGGCGGCACGAGGGGCAGTGACGGCACACAAGGCAGAAGCAGGGAGACCACTTAGGAGCTTCTGCAATATCCAATCACCCCACAATAATCTGAAGAACAAAGGTGGTGGCTTGGGTGCCAGCATGTGCGTGGTGACAAGTGGACAAACTCTGAAGATGCTTCGAGGGGAGGGTCACCACGATTTAACAGGTCAGATGAGAGACGCAAGGGAAAGCAAGAAGATGAGGGTGGAAGCAAGGCTGACGGCCCGAGGATCCAGGTTACTGGGCACGGGAAGGATGATGGAGTCAGGCGGGGCCGGAGCGGTGCAGACGGCAGAGCTCGAGTTCGCGTGTTTGCAGGGAGCTGCCTGCTGCCCGTCCAGCTGCAGGTTCAGGGAGACAAGAAGGAAGGCGGCCTCCAGGGCCTCCACACACACCTAACATGAGCTTCAGGGGAAAGAATAACGGAACAAGAGAAGAGAATCCTCTTATGGTAAAGAAAGCTCTAAACATCTAGATTGAAGTCTTACCAAGTGTCAAGCAAGAATAAGGAACACACATACACACACACACACACACAATACACACACATACACACACAATACACACACATACACACACAATACACACACATATACACACACATACACACACATACACACATACACACACATACACACACACACACACACACACACACACACACAGAGAAATATGTCCTGGTGAACTTTCTGAATTCTGAAGATTAAAAAAAAAACAAAAACAGAAAGGATAAAAATCAAGTTGCTGGCAGCAAAATTCACTTCAAAGTAATGGTAGATGACAACAGACACCATTGTGTGTCTAAAACGTTCTGAGAGGAAAAAGGCACATCTCCACTAAAATATGAGGGAAAAAACACACCCTAATACATGTAAGGATTCCGAGTGGAACAGCCATACATCCTTCCTAGAAAAATTAGTAACAAATATATTCCAGCAAATGAAACATGAACACAGGAAAGAGAAGAAACTGGATATAAAAACACTGGAGGTTTAACAAAAGCAGGACAAGACTTGTACACTGGAAACTATAAAACATTGTTGAGAAGTGAACACAACATTGTTAATCAACTACACTCCAATATAAAATAAAACTTTTTTTTAAATAAAGTAAATGAAATAAAATTTTAAAAACATTGTTGAAAGAAATTAAAGATCTGAATAAATGGACAGACATCCCATGTCTGTGGATCAGAAGAATTGATATTGTTAAGATGGAAACACCCTGCAAATCGATCTGCACTCTGTCCTGAGAACTGGACCCAAACCCTTCAAAGTATACTTTCTGATTGGCTGCTTTTACTTAATAATGTGTTGGCCTAATAACATTTAAATTGACATCCCTGTTTTCTGAAAGGCAAAATTACTCATGTGGCTTCGTTTTAAACCAAGAGAAGAACTCTGGGGCTCCTTTCTTCTTCCTTAGGTATAAAGGTCTAAAGAAACCCACAGAGCCTTTTGGATTCCTGATCCAAACTGAGAGTGAGAAGATCTGCCCCAAATAAATTAAAGATGACAACAGAAACTGAAGAACGAGACTGCTTAGAAACACGTGACACCCAGAGCAGCACGTGTTTAAACCTCTAGAAGGTGGCCGGGTGCACTCAGACAACTCAACGCTGCACAAGCTTTTATTATTAAGTAACAGCTTAAAAAACACACATTCAAGCTAATAAGCTAGAAAAATAGCAAAATTAACTCGTAGAAAGTACAAGAAAAGAAATATAAAAAAAACAAAGCAAATATTTGATTAGAAAATAGGCAATTCTTTGGCAAGTCTAGCAAAGAGAAGACAGTGAAGACAAGGACAGCCAAGGGGACGAGACTCGCCACAGAAACCCCTGCAGACGTGACGTCACAAGTGCTGGTGACCACCGGTGTCCCCAGCTCTGCAGGCCCCACAGAACTGGCAGAGAAAAAAGAAAAAACACTTACGTATGAATGTAAGTGAAAAAATCCCAAATAAAAATATTAGCAAGCCAAATTCAGCAACGCATTAAAAGAATGTTATAACACAATTGAGGAGTGAGTCTACGAATGGAAGTTGAGTGTTGTTATTTATATATTAATAAAGGAAACAAAGATACAATCATCGCAACAGATGCTGAAAAGACATTTGATAGAACTCAACGCTCATTCTTTAAAAAAAAAATTTAGTGAACTGAAAATAAAATGAAGTATTCTCAAACAAAAGGTATCCGTCAAACAATAAAAGGAGCCATTGGAATTGACAGAGGACCACCCCGAGGTCGGGAAGTGTACCTGTTACTCCAACGGCTCTGCGGCTCTTAGCCAAGGTGACAGCAGGAAGGAAAAGAGGCGATGAGATGTAAGTAATAGAGAAAGAGACAGGACTGCCACTGCCGGCAGAGGAAGAAAATCCAAAGGATCCACTGAAAGATCACTAAAACCAACAAGACTTTGATACAGATCCTGGAGGTACCAATCCAAGCACGGAGCTTTGGTAAATTCCAGAAGTGACTAGAAGCCGCCGTGGTGAAGGGGTCCCACGCTGGCCCTCCCAGGAATCGGCAGGCCGGGCCCGGGGATACCTGGGCAGTCTGCGGGGTTCGCCGGGACAGGCAGTACGGCGACCATGCCAGCTCCCCCGAATCACGAAACGCCCAGGCAACTACAAATCTAATCACAACGGGACTTGGGAGGGAGGGGCGGTGGCTCTAAGGCACATTACAGGGTGGGGTGTGCGGCCGGGCAGCCGGCCCCTCAGCACGCAGACCCCAGCCCTGCAGGAGCCCAGTACCTCCTTATTGGCTTCCTGGTCCACCGCCGTCCACACGAAGCCAAAGGCCCCTCTGCCGATGGGGCTGAGCGTGCTGTACTTGCGGGAGTACGCGCCCTCGCAGGCCGCCAGCCCCTCCAGCTCCGCAGCCTCGGGGGGCTCCTCAATCCAGGGTTTGCTTGCGAGCACCTGCGAACGCAAAGGCACGTCCGGGGGACCACAAGCAACGCACTGAAGGAGCCGGGCAGCGGCAGGCCGAGCGGCGACAGCGGCACCCACGCCCTGTGCTGCCCCTCCCCGCTCTTCCCAGGCCCACGGGGTCCCCGGCCCGAGACCCGCTCTCCACGGGGTATGCCAGGGGCCTCAACATGTCTGTCCAGACTGGCACACACCTGGACCCCACTGTGCACACGGAGACACACAGATTTGAAATCCCACATGTGGCTTGATACACAGAATGTCAGAAGACAGACACTACACAGACCCTCTTCCCATCCCAGAGGACAGAGAGAGAGAGAGAGAGAGAGAGAGAGATGCTGATTGGGAGAGGCGGGCGGAAGGCAGGAGCTGACTTCAGTCACCAACCTCCCCCAGGCTGGCTCCAGACAGCTCGCAGGTGGAGTGGGCGGAGCCAGGCAGGAGCAGGCGGGTCTGCAGGGCCGAGTCCAGGTGGCCGTGCAGGAGGTCCTTCACCAGCCAGCAGCAGAACAGGGTGGATGAGCCCTGGAGCTCCACCCGCTTCACTTCAAACTGCACACCTGAGGACGGAAGGGGAGACCAAACACCCCCGCTGCTGTCACCACAGCAGTGTCAAGACCCCCAGAACGAGATAAAGCCAACAGACAGCGCCTGGGGCAGGGGCGGAGGGCACCGAGCCCGGAGAAGGGCAAAGCTGAGGCTGGCGGCCGCATCACCTCCCGCCGGCGTGGTGTCAGCAGCCCAGCATGTCTTCGGGGGCAGCCGGAGGCCAGGGGACTCAGGAGAGACCCGCCACCAGCCACCGATTCGGACGAGCCTGGAAAACCTGCCCCCAACACCCTCCACAGGAGTCTGGCTCGGGAGCCACACGTACACACACGTGCCACCTAACTGTACACGTCACCGTGCACACTGCCGTGGCACATGTGTGCGTGGACACAGCCTCCTGGGAACACAGCAAATCTAAGGTAGCTATCGGGGAGGTTTACAGGGGATTTTATTTTCTTCTTTTTGTTTATATTTTCTAATATTTCTGCAAATAACACATATTACTTATGTAACTCTTTTAAGTTTGGGAAAAACCCTGGTAACCAACACTACGAAATCAGCAACGAGGAAACAACTGGCTGAAATACGGCAAATTAGGAAATTAGGAAAAGAAAAAGGGACAAGTGAAGGGGTCTGACGGCCACACCCCCAGAATGGAGATTCTGAGGCCAGAGCAGCCTGAACCCCGACAGCACACGGAAAACCACCACCAGCCCCTCAGCCACACCTGCCTCCTGGTGTGGCAGCGGGGAGCCCACCCCCTGCTGCACCGCACGGAGGGCCTGGGCCCCCGGGCTGCCCCCTCCCCGGCACACGCACCTGTAATCCTCACTTTGAAGAGGTAAACTCTAACCTCGGCTCTATATTTAATATAACACCTCATTCCTGCCAAAACGATTCCGGGGATGAAGCCCCATCAGAGGCCAGAATCAGGAAGCCCCCCTGACCCCGCTGCGCCACGCTCTTGGGGCAGCAGGGCAACGGGGGACCGGGCCCTCCCTGCCCCCCACCCGCACGTACTCAGCTGTGAGCCGTCTCGGTGGTAACAGCTCCCCGCGTAGGCACCCTCCTGGATCTCGTGCTGCAGGTGGGCGGCCCCAAGCGGCGCAGAGCCGTCTGCTCTCACAGGCGTGGAGGTGACCTGGAGGCTCAGCCTGGGTGCCTCTAACAGGGACGCATCCATGGGGCCGGCTCCCGACACAGGAGGGACGCGGTCCAGGCTCTCTCGGCCACCCAGGTCATAGTGTTCGGAGGACACCAAGCCAGTCTGCGATGGTTCTGTTCCATCCAGCCCCAGACAACTCTCACGGAACTGCCGGCCTTCACCCAGATTGAAGTTGGTGCCGGTCAGCAGTAACAGCTCCCGGCCGTCCAGGACTTCTGACCTCTGCCTGCGTAAACCGCTCACGTCCACATCAGAGACCCCCAGCGAATGGGACCGGGTCCCCCCGAGTTCAGACGTAGCGCAGGAACAGTTCGAAGAAGTTCGGTCTGTCCATTCGCTGAAAACGAGTTCCTTGAGGTTCCAGGAAAACGAATTCTCGCCAGCCTCCCGGGCCTCCACGGTACCGGGCAGGTCAGTGGCAAGGGTGTAGCGGGCCGAGGAGCTGCCCGAGCGGCCGCCATGCGGGTCTGTGCCTCCCAGGTCACACAAGGACGCAGGGGCGGAGGGCGGGGGCTGCTCTGCGGGGACCAGCTCGGCACAGGAGACACCCCAAGGCCCCGCAAAGCTCGGTGCAGGCAGCTGCTCCTTAATCAAGCACGTCCCCAGCCACGGCTCATCCAAAGAAAGCGTCGAGAGCAAGGGCTGCACCGTCCCCAGGGGGCTGGGGGCCGAGCCCGGGCTTCCCCGCTGAGTGCTCCACTCTGCCTCGAATCCAGGGCCGCGCACCGGGAGGCCCTGCCCTGCCAGCTGACCCGCAGCGTGCGGCCTGGCCTTGGTGGCATCAGCCCCGTGGTTTGAATCGCTGGTACCACTCGAGCCCCTCCGTCCCAGCTGTGTCTCCTGATATAGGCCACCCCTTCCAGCACCACTGGTCCCATCTGTACTTGGCACTGGTGTTTCAGCATCTTCATGGGAAGCACATGGTTTTGTGTCCACTGGGTCAGACCTGTTTCCTCCCAGAAGGTCCTGCCTGAGGCTCTCTGCTGTTGCCAGCCACTCTTTCTCTAAGGCAGTGCTCCGGTGGTCCTCTGGCGACAACCGACGGCCAGGGGCTGACGGGCATCCCCCCGGCATGTCTCGCCGGCCCTCGGGCAGTGACTGTTCCTGGGCTGGCGGCCTTCCCTCCGGGATATTTTGCTGGTCCTGGGGTGACGGCTGTTGGCCATGGGCTGGTGGGCTTCCTTCTGGGACGCTGTCCACCCTGTGGATTGTTATACGGATGACATAGTCACTGAGGAGCCACAGAAGAGTCAATAAAAAGAGGCCACAGGGGCTCCCCTTGATTAGAGACCCGCACCATGCAGTTAACGCCATAAACTTATGACAGAAAAAAAGACTTTTATAACTAAATTTAAAAATGAAGAACCAACTCACATATTCTCCAGATAAATCCACGCTTAGCAATGATTTATCCAAGAATGCCACTGAGTGCCTAGGACCCTCTGCTCAAGGCTGTGGTCAGCAATCTCACTTTGCGGTGAGTGGGACCCCGACAGCCGTGCAGCCAGCCTCTTCCTGCCCGCAAGGTGGAGGTGTGGGAAGAAAGGAGAGGCATTGGACACTGCACGCGGTAAACCACAATGGCTACAAACACCATCGGATCTCACAGCTCAGAGAGGGCAGGGCACGAGGGGCAGGAGGCTGGAAGAGCCGTGCCCCCAGGGTCCTGAGAGCTGGAGCACAAAGCCCCCAGCGCACTCAGCACGGGCGGACCACTGAGGAAGAGGCCGCCACGGCCCACCTGGCAATCTGCATCCAGACTCCCCTCTGCCGGCCCCGCTGCCAGCACCCACTCGGCCGGCGGTGCTGAGCGCCGGCCCCGTGTCAGCCCAAGGTCAGCTGCAGGCACCAAGGCCAACAGAAAGTGGCAGTGCCGGCCTGGCTGGGGAGGCGTGCGGTGATCTGTAAATGTTACACCAGGGGCTCATAAAGAGGCGGGGAGAGGAAAGACGTCACTTAAGGATGGGTCCCACAGAGGAGGCCGCTGTGAGTGGAGTTCTCAGGGACAGCTGAGGGGGCGAGGGCCTGCAGAGACCAGGCAAGAATGACGCCACCTCTATCTACCACCACCATCTACCTGGGCCAAGAGGCCAGCCCTGGACCCGTCTCCGGGGAGCCACACGGCCTCTGCGGTGTCAGCAGGTGAGGCGACAAGTGAAGGAAGAAGACGGTAACTGGCCCATGAAGGACGCATCAAACACTTAGAACTGCGAGACCAGAAACGTCCAGCGAAGAGGAAATGCAGGAATGGCCCATCTAGTTGAAGCTCCTCGTTACCCACCCACGTCCCAGAAAATCAAGCCCACGCACCGCACTGAGGTTCGCTCAGCACGTGAGCCATCGCTAAGACACACCTGCCCCGACGCGGGCCGGGCACCTGGCGCCCACACCAGCGGGTGCCCCTGAGCCCAGGCCCCACCATGCGCCCCCAGGCAGCACAGAATCCTCCCTCCTCACCGTGTGTGTGTGTGTGTGTGTGTGTGTGTGTGTGCGTGCGCACACGCACACACACAGCAAGGAGAGCCTGCAGTCACGCTGCTCCAGCCACCAAAAGTTAAATAGGAAAAGGCCAGGAAGTTGAAGCAGATGACAGGAGCCGTGTTCACAAACCATGGTGCCACCTGTGAGGTGGCGGCTCTGAGGCAGCGCTGCAGAGAAAGGTCTCCGAGACACACACACCGCGTGTCCAGGCACGTGCACACATTTAGGGCAACGTGTGCATGGCAGCCTGCCCGTGCCTATGTAACACACACTTCCATCTAAGCACATGGGGAAAGGGGTCCTGCAAGGTCACTGACGGCAGAGGTTCTCTCTGGGGACAGAGTCACGGGGACTTCTACTTTTCACCATTATTCTTCTGTACTTAGAAAAACATACACATTCATGTAGTACGTATTTAAAACATAATTTCAAGACTAGAAAACAGCGTGTATGTGTGAGTGAATAAATCTCACACAATGGTGAACAAAATATGCCGGAGATAAGGGAGTGCATTGGGTGAAGTTCAAGAACAGGCACCTCCGACCTGCGTCCTGACCCCAGGGCAGTGAGGGACACCGAGTGGCGTGGGAGCAGGGCCTCCCAGGGTGAGAGGAGAAGGTCCAGAGAGGCTGGCGCATGACTGTATGCTACGCTTCAAAGAGACTGTTTTAAAAAGAGAAACTTACTGAAAACAAACCAAAATGCTATGCACAACAGGACTGTGGTAACTGAGCAAGTGGATGTTCTATTTCTACTTTCTTAAATTTTCCACATTGTACCTCGTCTCCTCTAAATAGAATAACTTTGTTATTTAAAAATGCATAGCAAACAGATTCAAATTATTTACAGAATGAGAAAATTACGCTGGAATCAGCTCCCCGGAACCTCCCTGAACGCCTTCTTATCCATAAACTGGGGCCCGTCTCACGGAGCCTGCAGGGACCCGGCCGGGTGACACAGAAGCACTGCCATCGCGAGGGGCAGCAGCAGGTGTCACCTCCAACATTCCCAAGGACTGAACACTTCCCCAGGGTGCCTCCCCCCTGCCCCTCGCGCACCCGCCCCTCCCCCAGAGGACTTACCCCAGAGTGGGCAGCGCCGGGAGGGAGAAGGCGAGGCGGCCCCCGGCGTCCACTGGAACCTGGGCCCTGGGCGAGGCAGCCTGGCTCTCCACTGGCTTTGGGGTCTCAGTGTTCACCCTTAGATCTGGCAGCAACAGCAAAAAAAAAAAAAAAAAAAAGAGTGTTTTCCATTCGCTGGCTCGTCCTGCTGAAATGCACCTCCTCGGCCCGTGTGACTCGTGAGCAGGGGGCAAGGGGGCCTAACCTGACCTCAGACACACCGCCAGCCCCACGTCCACAGCAGGTCTCGGATCTGACCGCCACTCACTGCCCCACGGGCACCAGGTCCAGGCCCACAGCCTCCCTGGGCTCTCCCTGCTCCGCCCTGGGCCCCGCACCTACCGACCCCAGAGTCGAACCTGCCCCTCATCTGCCGACAGCCCCCGAGGGCTCCGCTCTGACGCCGGGTAAAAACCAAAGGCCTGGCAGCCGGGCCCTGCTTCCCTCCCCAGGGCCTTGGGGCCTGGCCCTCTGGCCACCTACCTCACCACGCCCGGCGCTGCTGACTTTCCCAGAAGGCTGCCCCTGCCTCATTCCGGCTCACAGACCCCAAGACGGCACACCCTCCCCTGCTGTGCCCTTCCTTTGAGCGCTGGTCACCTCCTACGGCTCGTGTGCCACCTGCCTCCGCCTGCCTGCCTACACCAGGGCCCGGGACATCACAGGTTACTGGGGTCAGAGGAGCAAGACTGTCCTTGCCACACAGCAGCCTGCATGGGGGAGGCTCTTAGAAAGTTTAGTCCCGGCCCCTGGCTGACAGGCACAGGCGGGCTGGCACCATAAACAAGAGCACGCGTCCCCACGCACCCAGAAACACGCACACACACACACACACACACACACACACACACACACACACACACACACACACACACATCCCAGGAAGAATTTGGAAATCTGGAAAAAGAGGAAAGGGAATGCATCAGCGATACAGAAAAAAACTTGAAAAAAAGGAGTCTTTGCAGACACAAAAACCCGGATACAATGAAGGAAACCCCATGTTAAGAAAAGTGGTCACAGACTTCCCTGGCGGCACGGTGGTTAAGAATCTGCCTGCCAGTGCAGGTTCGATCTCTGGCCCGGGAAGATCCCACATGCCGTGGAGCCACTAAGCCCATGTGCCACAACTCCTGAGCCTGCGCTCTAGAGCCCGTGAGCCACAACTACTGAAGCCCGCACGCCTAGAGCCCGTGCTCCGCAACAAGAGAAGCCACCGCAACGAGAAGCCCGCACACCACAACGAAGAGTAGCCCCCACCCACCGCAACTAGAGAAAGCCCGCGCGCAGCAACGAAGACCCAACACAGTCAAACATAAATAAATAAATAGATAAAAGAAAAGTGGTTGAAGAGAGTCAGTAGCCTAACAAAGCATCTTTTAAAACCTGGACACCGTCTGACAATAAAGGTCCACGTCCCAGTTGGATGCCACGCAGCCGCGTCCCCCTCAGTGGCCACATGAAACCCACTCACACATCTACTCAAACACCACGTCCTCCCACGGACGCGCCCGCATGTGACAACACCCCACGGGTGCGGAGCTGGGACGGCCCCCGAGGCAGCGCCGGGGCAGCTCCTCCTTGAACCTGCTTGGGGAAGGTGGGCGCCCCGGAGGCTGCTGGTCCCCTGCTTCCCGGAGCTCCAAAGCCAGAGCAGGAGCCACGCGCCGCCCTCTCACACACGGCGCCTGCAACATCACGTGGTGGGGCTCAGGCCACTTGTTGGAATCATATTAAATGTTGAAAGTACTAGAAATAAACAAATCCCGCCAGGACTGTTTACTCAGGGATTCATCTGATATGCTGCATCAATCCGGTCTTCAGCCACTTACATAAAGCTATATCACTCACATAAGACCGCCAACTAGTGGCCGGTGTTGCGGACACAGGCATGCAGTGACTCACCTGGGGACCTCTCGCGCTAACACATCTGTGAGACCCGCACACAAGTATCCCATCCCCTGGGAACACGGAAGGCCCACAAGAGACAGAGAGAAACATCAAACCCACACAAACAGGGTCCCCATGACGGCCATCCCATCACCCATGGAGGCCAGGGGCGGGGACTGGGCGGCCACAGGTGCACCTGGGAGGAGGCGGCAAGCTCTCACCCTCGGCTGTGTGCTGGGCATCCCTAGTGGTCTCCCCAGGCCCACTGTGTCTGCCAGCGTCCAGGCAGTTGGCCACGTCTGGCAGCAGAAAGGAACTGTCACAGGCAAGGTCCATGTAGTGGTAGAAACCAGGAATCAGGAAAGTGATGTTCTAGAAAACAAAAGGACATTTCAGAACCTGGTGAGAATCCTCACTGACCCACTGAACCATCCCTCCGTCCCGTCTGGGCAGAGAATGAAGACAACGCCAGCAAGTCTCTGGACAAGGTTAGGAAAGACCCTGGTCAAACTCCTTCTGGCAGACCCGAAGCCCTGGACGCTCAACACGGAAATCAAAACTTGCTTCCCTTTCTCTTAGTACGCCCTGACGAGACTGCGTCCACACACTCCCTGGAAGGACCTGGCGCCCCCAATGTTCCTGTGGGGAGCCCTTGTCCAAGAGTTACTCTAACTGCGTTTTCATTAACTTCAATTGAACTAAGTTTGACTTAATTTAACTAAAATTTATTTTACTTGTTTCTTAGTATTTCTATTAAAGAACAGAAAGGGACCAGTTTTGGGAGCCTCAAAAGAAGTTAAAGCTCTGGCTGGCTGGACGGGGTGCAGGGTTGGCTCCAGAAAGAGTGACAAGAGGGGACGGCTGCCTGTGGGGAACAAGGTGCTCGGTGAAAGGCTGTGGGGAACGCCAGGCCTGCATCCACGTCTAGGAGACAGTCCAGCCAGGTGCAGGGCCTGTGGCCAGGGGCGGGGGTGTCATTCAGGTGTCAAGAGCAACACATCACACAGCAGCCTCTCCTTCCTGCATGAACCACTCCCCCCCAGTCGAGTGGGGGCCCGTGCCCCCTCCTCAGAAGCCCTGGAGGACTGCTGAGACCACCCAAGGAAAGCCACTCCGAGGAAGCCTGAGATGCTCGCCTGCCCTCTGAGCCCAGCCCAATCCAAGGAAGAAGGTTCTAGAAACACCTTCCTCCCACGCTGACTCACAACGGACCCCAGGATGGTCAGAGGAGGTGTGGACAAGCCCCGGCCCGTGGGTGTGGAGCGAATCCGCACAGCTGTGACACACCCTCATCCAATAACTCAGACCCGATCTTGCTTGGGACAGGCTTTGGGGTGAGAGAGCCCCTTCCCTCTCCTGGGGGGGCACATGGCACCCAAAGGCTTTGGGGGTAGCCCAGGCGGGGTCATCAAGTGTTCCCTGTGGGGTCCAGATAAATGGGCGCAGGCGGGGGAACAGGGCCGTGAGCAGAGGCCTCCCTCTCCGCGCCCGAGTTCCCGCGGGGAGAGCTGGCGAGCTGGGCTCGAGGATGCAGAAGCACAGGCCTAGGACAGGCCAAGACCGGCTTCCCCAAGGCGGGGCGGGGGAGAAACACCTTGCCCAGGAGCTCATCCTTTCCATAACCAAACAGCATCAGAGCAAAGCTGTGGTTGATGCCGTAGATGGTCCCGTCCGGCAGGAGGGTGATGAGCCCACTGATGGTGGAAAACACCCAGATGGAGGCCGAGTAGCCCCAGTCAGGGGCCGCCTCGCCGTCTGCTGCCTCCTCGCTGCCGGGTTCAGAGTTCAGCTTTAAGCTCAGAGGGAAGGTGGTACCATCCTTGGCTCTTCCAGCAGACCTCTGAATCCTGAGATTCTGAAAGAAAGACACACCACCGAGCTAACCACAGCACCTCCTGTGGCCCGAGCCTTGAGCCTTTGCTGCTTTAGATGTACGTCCACCCACGCCCATTGGCGGGTGCCCCCCAAACACCTAACTCTCCACACTGCTCTTCCTTCCACCATCTCCCCGCACCACCCCTCTCTGCCCCAGGGAACGCAGAGCCCTGACCGGGAGCTGCGGCCGGGCCGGGGGCCCTGAGCGCAGAGCACACAGGGTCCATCAAGCAAGGCGCCAGCCCTGCGGGAGCAACACCAGCAAGTTCCTCCCTGCTGTCCACCCTGGACCACTGGTGCCCCCCAGCGCCCACCTCTGTAGGCGGCCTCAGCCCCTCAGCCCCGCCCTCTGTCCTCCAGCCTGGGGGGCAGTGGCTTCCCGTAGTTGCTGACCTCTGGGCGGCTTGCCCCCCCCACACCCTCCGCCTCCTTAGCTCCTCTGTCACCCACGCAACCAAGTCCTCGCATCACGTTTCTCTGCTCAAATACTCGGGCGTATCCGGTCTCCCAAGCCAATCTCAACGGTGCGGCCTCTAACCAGAGGCTTTCTGAGTCAGCTCCCTTCCTGGTCCCAAGATGGCAAGCTGGCCCAGGCCTCATGTCTACCCCTCACTCAATACCGCCTGCCCCCTTCTCAGGGTCCACCCGCAAGACACAAGACCTGCAGAGGCCCAAGGCCTGAACGGGGGGGAGCTCCCACTGCATCAGCACAGCGCTCTGACCAGGGGCAGAACTCAAGACCCCAGGCTCCCCGTGGTAAGGGTGCAGGCCAGACCCCAGGCCCCAGGGAGCCCTGAGGAAAGAGGGGGCAGGGTGTCTGTCTCCACCTGCTGCTGGGGGTGTGAGGCGGCTCCAGCGTGGGGCTGCTGGGAGGGTGCTTGCCGTCCTGGCACACACCTCTTGTGGCCACGTGCCTGGGGTGGGCAGAGGTTTGCTTACATTCAGTTAAGCATAAGAGGCTGCCAAATAGTCCAGAGCTCTGGGGTCCAAGTGGTCCCACTGCTTTAGAACAGAGTAAAGGACATAAAGAGAATAAGGTACGGGGGAGAGGTTTCCAATTGAGCTGGAAAGCCTAAAAATAGCAAAGCACCACCTCAGAGGGCTCAGCTCTCTTAGCCTAAGGCCAGTGGGAGAGCCAGGGAGTGCCTACAGGTGTCCCGAAAGAATCTGCTATTTCTTGCAGCAGCAGAGCCGACTTCAGCCCCAAATCGACCATCCGGCTGACCCTGCCGGTCGCTGGGATGTGACATCAGGTGAATTCCCAGCAACGTGATTGCTTGTGTGAGGGCTGCGTGCTAGTTGGTAAACGGAGCACCTGGAACTGGGAGGACCCAGACGAAAAGAGAACCTTCAGCCTCAAAGCTCCA
Organism: Pseudorca crassidens; assembly: GCF_039906515.1. Taxonomy (NCBI): domain Eukaryota; kingdom Metazoa; phylum Chordata; class Mammalia; order Artiodactyla; family Delphinidae; genus Pseudorca; species Pseudorca crassidens. The sequence goes on along the minus strand of NC_090301.1, from coordinate 743,508 downwards.
CTGCCCCCAGAGCTGCCGACTGACCTGCCTCCGTCTGACCTGCAGACCTGCCTCCGTCTGACCTGCAGTCCTGCCTTGGGGGGAGACCTGCCACCTGCCAATTCCCCCTGCTCCTCTCAGCCCCCAGACCTGTCAATAAAGAGACCCCAGCAGGAGCTCCAGGGAGAGGGCCGAGGGGCAGGAGCAGTCAGTCAGAGAGCCACGGAGGCTCTGAGCCTACGTCAAGACTGCAGAGCCCAGACACCTCTAAATGGAACCCGTCCCGTCATGTCCATGCACGGGCCACTCCTACTCTCAGGAAGCCCGGCCTCCATCTGCAGGCCAGGGGTTTGGGTCTAAGAACTTGATGCTCATCAGATAGAGACTCCAGCGGCCACAGGGCCCCAGCCACGGCCAGGCAGTGCAGGCGGTCGGGGGTCCTACCTTGGGGATGTGCTCGCCAGGCGGAGGGAGCTGCACAGAAGGGATAAGGTCTGTGATGCGCTGCCCGACCACTTCCTCCACAGACGTGAATCCATGCAGGTGGGCAAAGAGACCGTCACAGGACGTCACGGTTCCCTTGGAGGAAAAGCCAGCATTTTAAACCTTGTAATCAAAGTTTCTTGCGCGTCAGCTTTAAACCTCACCGAACTTCTGTGTCTTCAAGTTGAAGGCAAGGCTATCGGTGCTACCTCTCCCCCACAACCCGACCCCCACAAAGCGCAGCGGCACAAAGAACGCCGTCTTCCTCCTTCTGCCGGGCGGACCGAAACACGCATCTCTCCAGGCACCCGCAGAAGCCCATACCGCAACCACACCCACGCTTGCCTCTGAGGGCCGTCTGCACCTCAGCCACCACTCGGACAGATGTACGTGTTATCGCTTTATTGAAGTGTTGAAACAATCCTGTGAGTGTCAGGATTATATCCCAATTTTACAGGTGAGGGAACGGGGCCACAGGGAGACTGGGTTCCCTGCCCAAGTGCACACAGGTTGTCAGGGGGCTGCCGGGGGCCAACCCCCCAGAACCCCATGCCCTCTTTCTGCCCTAAGGCCCCGGTGGGGAGGCGACACGCAGTTGAGAAACAGACTCACGTTGCTCTGGAAAGCCACCCAGGCCGAGACCCTCTCCACGGGCTCCAGCACGACCACGCAGCAGAGGCTGTGCTCCTGCTTCACCCTCCGCATCCACACGGAGACCGGGATCTGCTCCCCACTGCGGCTCACGATGTCCACCTGGGGGCAGAGGGGCTCAGACCCGGCCAGAACCTGGCACGTGGGCGTTCCTGGCCGCTGCTCACCTGCCTCACGTTTCGGAAATAAACTAAAGTACAAACAAGGCTTCTGACACCTAACCTTACAGTCTCTGGGTGAATGAATGATCTATCGAAGAGTAGGTTTTTTCCATCCTCAGCCTCATGGTAACAAAGCAGGGGAAAGAGCGGTGTCTGTAACTTCTTAAAGAACAGACACCAATACATGCTGAACGTCTGAATTTTCTTCTAGGTAGTCGTCTCGTGGACGGGTAATTTTCTGGATGTAGTTGGTCCTCTCTAACTTGTTTTGGTGCCTGAGGCTCAGGGCTCAGCATCTAACATGCAGGTCAGCCCATCAACGTCCAGCTTGGACACACACAGGAAGGCTCAAAGCTCCAGGGAAACCCTGCAGCCATGCCAGCCCCTCCAAGACCACCAAACAAGCAGGGCGTGGAGACGTGGATGGGAGACAACAGAACCGTGCGACTCCTCGGGAACCTGGTGTGGGCCCTGCAGGCTTGCAAGGCGGTCAAGGCTCCTCCCGACGCAGGAGTACCGGGGATGCGTCAGGCCAGCAGCAGTACCATCTCTGTTCCCACACGGCCTCCCCCCGCCGCCCCAGGTGCTCCCCATGCCAAGGTTGAGGGCAGGACGGCGCCGGCAGTGACCACTGGCAGTCGAGAGGCCCACACTCACCACCGTGCCAAACACGACAGCAGCGTGGCCGTCGGCCTCCACGTGCTCCTCACTGAGGGCCTGCGCCACGTTGGAATCCGGCTTCAGGAAGAACTGTGTGAGCTTCTGGCCAATCAGGTCGTGGCTGCTGTACCCCAGGAGCCGGCAGGCTCTGTCGCTGGCCACCAGGATCTGAGGTCGCAGAGAGGAGGGCACCCGCGTCACCAGCAGCTCCTCTGGCTCCCGGACAGCCAAGGGGAAGGCAGCGAGGAGGTGGTGCGGGGACAGCCCAGTGACCTGTCCTTCCCGCCACGTCCCGCGGCCGTCGAGCTCCCAGCAGAGCCGCCCCGGATCATCCGGCATCTCAATCGCATGGAAACAAGAATGACCACCAGCCAGTGCAGCAATGGCACTGAGACTGAAACCACCCATCCTTCACCCGCCGAGATGCACACACCACGTCGTGAAGACCAGGCGGGAGAGACGGGGATGCACGCCCCACGGCCTGCCCGCCTGACAGTCTCAGCTCTTTGCACACAAACGTGCATGATGCAAATGCATTTAATTCAAACACTGAATATCCAGGCCTATTTTAGTTGAGCCAGTGCTCGAGCAAAACCATGAATAGGTAACGCGCTGCTTTCCTTTCCTTGAATCTCTGCCTTGATGAGAGGATTCAATGTTTCGACTGATTAACACGGAGGTAGGTTTCCAAAGTCCTCTCTTTTGCTACTATGTAGGTAGAACCAGCCCCTTTTCTCATTGCACCCAAAACACTCAAGTGCCTCTGTTTCAGGTTATAGGTTGAAGGCACAGACCCCAAACTCACGGCTGGGTCGCAAACCGAAGCACATACCTCTGTGGTCTTGGCGTCCACGGTGAACACGGCCTTGCTGGGGTTGCACACAGGGGCCGGGAGCGGAGGTGTGGACCACCCTGAGGACAAGCCCTGCAGCAGGGAGCAACAGGACGTGCTGCCCAGGGACCCTGCCAGGTCTGCCTGCGCAGGCGCAGCCAGCCAGTGCGATTTGCTTGTGCAAATATTTTGGGCAGCCAATGACGACAGACAGTAGGAGCTCCATCTGTCTTCTGGAAAGCAAAGGAAGGGACACTTTAAACCTTGCGTGGCTGCAACACACAAAACACACAGTCCCCACCTCTAGCTCCTGCAAAAGGGTCCAAGGATGAAATTGACCTGCAGGGTTGTGCATCTGAATGTTCCCCAGGGGCCACCTAGACAACCACCACACAGAAGCACAAAGGACCTCAACACTGTGCAAACAACCCTCTGAAGTCCCTTCCCACCCGCCCCTCCCAGGGGCATGCTCCCGTGTCCATCGGTCCAAGACCCACAGTCCCTCCGGCTGCTACCCCTCACCCGTCCCTGTGGAGTCTCCCAGACCCCAGAGCTCCCTGCTGTCTCACCACCTGCGCTGGGTCTCCCTCCTCCTTCACCCACAGGCTCACTCCCCACCGCGGCTCCAGAAAGTCAGTTCTCGGCAACATCGCCAGCGGCTCCCAAGTCCCAGCGGTCAACTCCCAGGCCTCGCCCCCCCCTCCCCACGCCTCAGCAGTGCTGGGCCGGGAGGGCCGCTCCCCTCCTCCCAAACTGCCTGCCCTCAGCAGGGCACCCTCTGCCCTCCACCTTCTCACCTCTCAACACTGCAGGACCCCAGGCTCATCCTCAGGACCTCCAACCATCCCTGGTGGCTTTATATACACTTCACATAGACGTGTGCTGATGGCCCCTGGGCTCCAGGTGCCGGCTCCCCCCTTTCCCAGCTCAGTGAATGTCAACTCCATCCTTCCAGCAGCTCAGAAAGCAAACAAGCGAACAGGACTCTTCCCTGCTCTCCACTCTGGGCCCTCAGAGGGGACGCCTGGCTTTCCCAGTCAGCGGACCCACCCTGACCATCCTCTGAGGCTAGAAACCACATGGTCACCTGCCCGGGGCCTCCTCTTCCCAGGCAGCCAGTGCCAAGCTCAATCCAACCACCCTCGGGCCTCAGGACAAGCACTGAGGTGCCAGCTCTGCTTCTTCCTCCCACCCCTCGCCGGCCAGAGCCCCCGGCTGGAGCCCTCACTCCCGGGGCACCTGCCCGCCTCACAGACCAGCGAGGCCACCGCCACAGCATCTGTCTCCTGAGCACAGCTGGCCCCTCCAGATCCTCCTACCCTCTCCCGGAGACCAGACCCGCCCCCGCTTCCCCTGCAGCCCTTTCCCCCAGCTCCAGCCACCTCCCCGTCGTCCTAACAGGCTTCCCCGTGGTCCGGGCCTCCCACCCCCAACAAGCACCTGCCAGTGCCCAGGTACGCCCTCCGACGATAAGCCACCGAGGCGGAGCAGCGCCTTCCTCCTGGCTGGGTCTGGGCCCCGCAGGCACCAGCTGATGCAGAGAAATAAGGAAGGGGGGGCAGTGGCACCTCCCACTTCTCGGCCAACCCCGGGCACTGCTGCCCGCAAGCCCGTCTAACCCGTTAGCCTGCATCCTGCATCCGGGAGGAAAGCAGGAGCCTGGGCGCGGTCAGCCAGCATGCGCCGAACCCAGTGAATAAAACTGAGTTCTGGCTCGCGCAGCCCACCCGACCCAGCCCGGCCGTCTCACACACCCCGGAGCGAGAAACCCCGACCCTGGACCGCAGGCCAATTCCAACCGCCGCCTGAAAAGGAGTTTCCTGCACAAGAATCACAGCAGAACAAACGTGGCAGGAGAGGGTCCTGCCGGCATCGCCTGAAACGAAGGCCTTTTCTCTGCAGGAGCAGAGCCCCTGAGTGGAGCCAAGCGTGGCCCCCACCTTCACACGCAAGGCGGACGCCCCTGGAGATAAGAAGGGCTGCTTACCAGACAGCGCCATCCTGCTCTGGCAGAGCTTCGACAGCCCGTTCCTTCTGCTCGGCTGTCTGTGGGCCAAGGACCAGGACTTGCTGGGCTCGGAGGCGGTCTGCACAGCAGGGCTCTCTGGCGGCGCTGCCAGGGAGAGGCTCCCGCCCTGGCCCCGGCGGTCCTCTTCTGAGGCCATGGAGCCGCTGTCCTCCACCGGGAGCTGGTGGGCCAGCGGGACCATCGTCCACCGGAAAATGAAGTGAACGGATCAGCGTCTGCAAGGCAAGAACAAAGGCAGTTCAGCCAACTAATTCTTCACAAGGCTGAGCTCAGCTCAGCCCCAAAAGACTCACAGGCGCCCGAGAGCCATCCTGGGTCAGAGCCTACGAAGCAAGGATAGTCGGACGGAGAGAAGTGCATAGGAAGGGATGAGAAAGAGAGAAGGAGAGGGGGGAAAACCAGAACAGAGCGGGAAGGAGCCGTGAAGGACACTTTGCACTACAGTACAGACCCACCGCCAGGAGGCCCAGGCCAGGGGCCTTGATGAAGCAGGAGGCCAGGGCCAGGGCGACGTGCCCCTAGAGCCTACACCCCACTTCTGGATCACCTTCTGGGCATGCGGAACCCAGAGCTCCCGGCCAGAGGGCCTGGAGCCCACTCTCCAGACCTGCACCGGCCTCTTCCCCTCATCAGTCCTCCCATATTACAGCACCCACCGACCCAAGGACAGGCCGAGGAGCAGCCCTGCTCCAACGATAAGAAGGCAGAGGGAGACCAAGCTTCAACAGCAGGCCTCCCAACACAGGATGGACCTGGCAGCTGTCCCTTCCCATGCCACCACATTACAGCAAAGAACTCTAAGGAAGCCCAACCCACGCATCCCACCCTGGCTGCAAAGTCATCATAAAGATTCATCAGGGTAGGAGGGCAGTGCCTTTCCCAGTGAACAGTCTGTGGGCTGATTTATCATTTTGCATACAATGATAGCAATGTGGGGTCTCTGGTACGCTCATGCCCCAGGTCCCTCAGAAGTTAACATTAGGGCCTGGCAATGCCCACCTAGGCTGCGCGCTGACCTCGGTGGTAAGGGGGGCCCCCTAGACAGAGGGAAAACTAGAGGTCCCACTAAGACCTGTGTGGAAGGATCATGACATCAAAACACGCCACAGAGCTACATAAACAAAGGTCATTGCAGGTAGAGGAACAAAAATAGCCAATAGAACGTAGTCAATCTCAGAAACAGAGCGAAGGGACACTGGCACACAGTGAAGAGCAGTAGGGCACCGCCAGCATGTTCCCCAGCTCGGCGAGGCCCTGGACAGCACCTGACCTTCCAGTTCCAGTTTCCTCATGTGTAAGGTGTGATTAACAATAATCCACACCTCATAATACTCTTGTGAGGATTCAGAGACCTAAGTTGGGGCTGGCATACTGTAAGTGCTTAATAACTGTGATCTGCTAGTTCTCAATGGAATTAGAATAATTAGTTTGGGGCAAAATTGCATCCCTATGACTTTCCATGTGCAAAAATTAGTTCCAGATGAATTAAAGAACAAAAGTTCTAGGAAAAAAATAAGACTAAGAATATAGTGGACTGGATAACTCTTTGTGGCCCTTGCATTTTAGAACAACTAGGTCTCACCACGAATATGGTGGCCATGGCATCTGTGAGCTACCTGAAAGTAGGAGAAACTTCCAAAAGGTAAAAACAACACACATGAGCTGAAACCAGAACTGGGAGAGTGAGTCACCTCAAGAGACAAGAGAGTTACTCTTAGACTCCTAAAAGAAGCCAGGGACCCTTGAAGAGGGGCAGTGTGGCCCTAATTCAGTAGCACCCCCAAGATCCTGGCAAAAGCAATCCTCTCAGAAACAAAGCATCCTAAATAGAGGCCTGAGATTTTCCAAAGATTAAGATTAACCAAATATGCTCTCTTTCAATTAAACAGATAAGAAAACAAAATACCATGAGTGAAAGTCTGCAGAAAAATCAAACAACAAAGTCATTTACACAAGAAGACTAAATGGTAGAAATAACTGCAAATGTGTTTAAAACTATAAAAGATGGAGTCTTTTGCTCACAAAAGTGAGCAAACAAGAGTTTCTCAAAATAACTAGGAAGATATTGAAAGAATCAAACCAGCTTTTCAGAAATTAATTTTTTTTTTTTTTTTTTTTTTTTTGCGGTACGCGGGCCTCTCACTGTTGTGGCCTCTCCCGTCGCGGAGCACAGGCTCTGGACGCACAGGCCCAGCAGCCATGGCTCACAGGCCCAGCCGCTCCGCGGCATGTGGGATCTTCCCGGACCGGGGCAGGAACCGTGTCCCCTGCATCGGCAGGCGGACTCCCAACCACTGCGCCACCAGGGAAGCCCAGAAATTAATTTTTTTTTAAACCAGTAGAGCTTAAGTTCAGTAGAACTGGAAGGTTGTAGGAAACAGAGATTTTGCTCTTAAAGGTTGTACACAGACTCTCACACACTCTGAAATCCAGCACAAAGGCAGTGGTTTCAAAGGAGCCTGGGTCAACCCACTTGTTGATCTTAGAGAGCCTCCTGGAAAGGCAGGGGCAGCTGCAGCTCACCCTGGGGACTGGGACACTGGCTGCAGCCATTTCTGTGATTGTGTTCCACAGTGCTGACACCAGGGCTGGTGGGTACAATTTTGGAATCCTCCCTCTAGCCTAGTAGCACCAGGTGCTCTGTCCATCCCACCAGCGTGCCCACAGCCACTTCACGTGGCTGGGCCTCACAAGCAGCTGGGCTGGGGCCCAGTTCCACACAGCAGCACACCCACAGCAGCGGGCCCCACCACAAAAGAAGGGCGCACGCAGCCCACATAGGGAGCACCCCTGAAGCATCTGGCTCTGGTGGCCAGAGGGGAGTGTGCTGCTGAGTCCCACAGGACACCTCTCACATAAGGCCACTTCTCCAAGGCTGGGAGACATAACCAACCTACCTAAAACAAAGAAATAAAGATTAGCAAAATGAAGAGACAGAGGAATATATGCCAAATGAAAAGCCTCAGAGAAAGGACTAAATGGATATGAGTAATCCACCTGATAAAAGACTCCAAGGTAATGATCATAAAGATGCCCACAGGATTCAGGAGGAGAACGGATGAGCACAGTGAGAAGTTCAACAAAGAGTTAGAAAATATACAGAAGAACCAATCAGAACTAAAGAATACAATAAATGAAAAAATACACTAGAAGGAATCAACAGTAGATTAGATGACAGAGGAACAGATCAGCGATCTGGAAGACAGAGTAGTAGAAATCACCCAAGCTGAACAGAAAAAATAAAAAAGAATTAATAAAAATGAGAATAGTTTCAGGGACCTCTGGAACAACTACAAGCATATTAACATTCAAATTAGAGGGGTTCCAGAAAGAGAAGGGAGAGAGAAAGGGCAGAGAATTTATTTGAAAAAATAATAGCAGAAAAATTCTTCAACCTGGGGAAGGAAACAGACATCCAGGTCCAGGAAGCATAGAAAGCCCCAAAAAAGATGAACACAAAGAGGTACACACTGTAATTAAAATGTCAAAAGTTAAAGATAAATAGAAAATCTTAAAAGCAGCAAGAGAAAAACCATTGGTTACATACAAAGGAATTCCCAGAAGACCATCAGGTGACTTTTCAGCAGAAATTCTGCAGGCCAGAAGGGAGCAGCACCATATGTTCAAAGTGATGAAAGGAGAAAACCTACAACCGAGAATACTCTACTTGGCAAGGCTAACATTCAGATTTGAAGGAGAGATAAGGCGTTTTACAGACAAGCAAAAGCTAAGCAAGTTCAGTACCACTAAACCAGTCTTACAGAAATGTTACAGGGACTTCCCTAAACAGAAGAGAAAAGGCCACAACTAGACATTTTTAAACTGTGAAAGAAAAAAAATCCCAGTGGTAAAGGCAAACATAGAAAAGGCAGTGGATCAACCACTTATAAAGCTAGTAGAAAGGTTGGAAGACAGAAGTAGTAAAATCACCTATACCTATAATAAGTAGTTAAGGGATACACAAAGTAAAAGATGTGAAATACGACATCAGTAACACAAAATGTGGTATGGGGAGGGAATAAAATGGAGGGCTTTTAGAATGCACTTGAACTTAAGCAACTATCAACTTAAAATAATCACATATACATATAGGTTGTTATATATGAATCTCATGACAATCACAAACAAAAAACCCTATAATACATAAACAAAAAGAAAGAAATTGAAACAAAACACTAAAGATAGTCACAAAAATCACAAGGTAAGAGAGCAAGAGAAGAGGAAAGAAACAGAGAAGCACTACAAAAACAATCAGAAAACAATTAACAAAATGGCAATAAGTACATACCTATGAATAATTATTTTAAATGTAAATGGACCAAATGCTCCAATCAAAAAACATAAAGTGGCTGAATGAATGAAAAAACAAGATCCATATATATGCTGCCTACAAGAGACTCACTCCAGATCTAAAGACACTCACAGACAGAAGTGAAGGAGCAAGAAAAAGGTATTTCATGCAAATGGAAATAAAAAAAAGCTAGGGTAGAAATACTTATATCAGATAAGATAAACTTTAAAACAAAGACTGTAACAAGAGGCAAAGAAGGGCATTACAAAATGATAAAGTGACTCAATCCAACAGGAAGATATAACACTTGTAAATATATATATACCCAATCTAGGAGTACCTAAATACATAAAGCAAATATTAACAGACATAAAGGGAGATAAATAGGTGGTAACATAATAACAGCAGAGGACTTTAACACCCCCAGTCACATCAATGGACAGATCATCCAGACAGAAAATCAATAAGGAAACACTGGCCTTAAATGACACATTAGATCAGACTGACTTAATAGACATATGGAGAACACTTCATCCAAAAACAGCACAATACGCATTCTTTTCAAGTGCACATGGAACATTCTCCAGGATAGATCACATGAAAGGCCACAAACACACCTCAGTAAATTTAAGAAGACTGAAATCATATCAAGCATCTTTTCTGACCACAACATCATGAAATGAAAAATGAATTACAAGAAAAAAAATGGAAAAACACAAACATGTGGAGGCTAAACAGCCTACTTAACAACCAATGGATCAATAAAGGAATCAAAGAGGAAATGAAAGAAGAAAAAAAAAACCTCAAGACAAATGAAAACAGAAACACAATGAGCCAAAATCTATGGGACACAGCAAAAGCAGTTCCAAGAGGGAAGATTATAGTAATTCACGTTTACCTCAACAAACAAGAAAAATCTTAAATAAACAATCTAACATTACACCTAAAGGAAACAGAATAAGAAGAACAAAGCCCAAAGTTAGTAGAAGGAAAAAAATAATAAAGATCAGAGTGGAAACAGAGATAAAAAATTAACAAGATCAATGAAACTAAGAGCTGGTTCTTTCAAAAGATTAAACAAAACTTATAAACCTTTAGCCAGATTCATCAAGGAAAAAAAAAAAGAGAGGGTACAGATAAATAAACTCAGAAATGAAACAGGAGTTACAACTGACACCACAGAAATACAAAGGACCATAAGAGATTACTATAAAAAATTATACACCAACAAATTGGACAATCTAGAAGAAAGGGATAAATTCCTAGAAACATACAATGTTCCAAGTGACTGAATCAGGAAGAAATAGAAATCTGTACAGACTGATTACTGGTAGTGAAACTGCATCAGTAATCAGAACACTCCCAACAAACAAAACACCAGGACCAGATGGCTTCACAGGTGAATTCTACCAAGAAGAGTCAATACCTATCTTCTTCAAACTATTCCAAAAAATTGAAAAGCAAGAATCACTCCCAAATTCATTCTACAAGGCCAGCGTTACCCTGATACCAAAACCAGACAAAGACACTACAAAAACAACCACAGGCCAATATCCCTGACAAACACAGATGCAAAAATCCTCAACAAAATACCAGCAAACTGAATTCAACAATACATTGAAAGGATCATACACCATGAGCAGGTGAGATTTATCCCAGAGATGCAAGGCTGGTTCAGTATCTGCAGATCAATCAACATGATACACCACATTAACAAGACAAAAGATTAAAATCCTACAATCATCTTAATAGATGCAGAAAAAACATTTGACAAAATCCAATTTCCATTTATGACAAAAAATTTTAACAAAGTGGGTATACTGGGAATATACCTCAACATAATAAAGGTCATATATGACAAAACCACACCTAATGTCATACTCAATGGTGAAAAGTTGAAAGCTTTTCGTCTAAGATTGGGAAGAAGACAAGGATGCCTACTCTCACCACTTTTATTCAACATAGTATTAGAAGTCCAAGCCTAAGCAATCAGACAAGAAAAAGAAACAAAAGGTATTCAAACTGGAATGGAAGAATTAAAATTGTCACTATTTGCAGATGACATGACACTATACATTAAAAACCTTAAAGATCCCACCAAAAAACTATTAAAACTAACAAGTGAATTCAGTAAGGTTACAGGATACAAAATTATATAGACATACATATATATATATATACACATATGATCGAATATTACTCCGTCAAAAAAAGAATGAAATCTTGCCATTTGCAACAACATGGAAGGATCTAGATGTTATTATGCTAAGCAAAATAAGTCAGAGAAAGACAAATACCAGATGATTTCACTTATATGTGGCTCTAAAAAACAAAACAAACGTAGAAACAAAACAGAAAGACTCATGAGTACAGAGAAAAAACCTGGTGGCGGCCAGAAGGGAGGTAGCTGGGGGGATTAGTGAAATAGGTGAGGGAGATTAAGAGGTAGAAACTCCCAGTTATACCATAAGTAAGTCACAGGGATGTAATGTAGGGAATATAGTCAACAGTATTGTAATAATTTTGTATGATGACAGATGGTTACTAAACTTATTGTGGAGATCATTTCCTAAAGTATATAATTGTCAAACCACTATGTTGTACACCTGAAACCAATACTGTATGCCAACTATATTTCAATTTTAAAAAAGGAAAAGAAAAAGAAAAATGGGCAATAGATAGAAACAAGAATTTCACAAGAGAAAACCCTATAAACCTATGATAAGAAGCTTAACTTTACTGGCATAATCATGACAATTTTACACCCTACTAAATCAGCAAAAATTAAGAACCTAAAAATTCTAATACCAAATGTTGATAAAGATGTGGATCAATGGGAAGGCTAACAAATTAATATAATCTCTTTAGAAAACAATTTAAGTCAAACATTCTCCTCTGACAGTACTTTCCACTCTTAGATTTATATTCTATAGATATTCTTACACATAGGTAGCAAGTCACACTCAAGAACGTTCAGGGCTGTATGGTTCATAATGGCAAAAGAAAAAAGAAAAGAAAAATCCTAAACATTTAGTAATTAGAAAATAGATTTAAAATCCTGGTATATTCATGCTATGAATTATAGCAGTGAAAACAAATTCTATACACACAAGGATAAATGTTAGCAATATAAGTGAAAAAAACCAAGTTATGAAAGACTATCGGCAACAGGATTCCCTTTCTATCATACCCCCCTCATCTAAGTATATTGTTTAGGGGTACACAGTTACGTGACAAACCCAAACTTCAGGCAGGAGATGTCCTATGAGGGTCCAGCAGCGAGCTGCAATGAGGGAGGGCACAATGGCACAGGGTCTCCCAGTTCCTAATTTGAGTGGTGAGTTTAAACACGTTCATTTTACTGTTTTGATTTGTGACTCATATTGCAAATGAATCAACTAGTATATACTGGAAAATTGAGATGTTTTACATGTACACGTTTATATCCCGCACGGGACCCTAAAAAGCAATAGCTGGCTATGAACCAAATGGTGAGTAGGAAGCAAGAAAGAAGCGAAATAATAAACTTATTAGAACGTGTTGCTCTCCTTCAAGTAGCAACATTTAAATGTCACAGGTTGATATTCCCTTCTTTAAGCATCTCAATGCACTAATTATTCTGCAATAACTAACAACAACATGATCATATTTCAGTTTTCCACTTCTATAACCAGCCTATAGACAAAGCCCAGAAGACTTGATTACGACTTCAGACTACACAGTAAGTGCTATAAAACTTTACTTTGTAAAAGAAAGTAATAAAACTCTTCAGAATACATTGTAAATATTACAAAAGTTTACTTTGTATAATAAAACTGACAAGAAACAGAGAGAGGAAGGAAGGAAATGTGGAGAGAGGAGGAGGGAACAAAATGTTTTGTCCTTCCTGGGGGGAAGTAAATAGTGTCTAAAGTTGATAAATTAAGAAATGGACACAGAAAAGACAATCCGTTTTCCCTTGGTGCCTCCTGTGCTGTTCGCAGTCTGCCGAGCTAGTTCAGCATTGCACAGCACATTCAGGCCACAGCCCCAGGCTGGCCCCTGAGAGCACAGACCCTAGCTTCACACAGCCTTACATCTCTTCCTTTTTTACAAGTTCAGTTTTGACTCAGGCCTAATCCAGGACTAGGTTTTTAGAACAGGTGTTGTTTTTTTGCTGTGTGTGTGTGTTTTCTTTTTTTTTGGGGGGGGGGGAGGGTATTATTTTGTTTTGTTTTGTAGCCACTCTGAGCAGAAGATGTGGGAAGCTGGACCCAGAGAGCACCTCATGGTGCTTCAGAGCAATCCTACTCCCGTTGCTAGTTTTGATTCCAGAAGGTGTAAGTGACACTCCCCACCCCCCACCAAACAGAAGGAGAGGTTTGCAGGGAGCTTCTGGAATAGTACTCCTTGCTCTTATGGGTGAACTTCTGGAGGCCACCGACTTTCTCCCACTAGAACAAACGCTAGGAAGCAAATAGCTCCAAATGCTCCCACCACTGCTATACAACCGAGAGCAGAACCAGCCTCAGGATGAAGCTAACACGGTGGCGAGCAGAGCTGAAAATGGCAAGATGTCATTTCGAACCACTGGATGAACCTACCATAAAACATGCCTTTCTCTGGACTTTAGGCTTGGGGGCCAATAACTTCACTCACCGTCAGACCCATTTTGAGACTATCTCTCTGTTTCTTGCATCAAGGAATCCTACAGAGTATCCAGGATGATGGCTGCTGTGAGGGAGGGTGTAAGCAAAGGCACCTCTCAGACCTGAAAGGTCCTCAAAGGCATCCTGGAGGAGGCACCAGCAGGGCTGAGCCCAGCAAGGTAGAGTAAAGAAGCCTCCCAGGCAGAACCACAGTAAGTGAAAGATTCCCACAGAGCCCTTGGGGAGGAGTTCAGCGCACAGGAGTCGGTGGGGATGGGCCTGGAGAAGCTGGTTGGGATTCCCAGGGCCTCCTACGCCGGCCCAAGCAGTATGGATCTTATTTAGAGGTCTATGCTTGTAAGTCACCTGACCAGTGGGGGAGGAGGGGGGAGTTACAGTCATCCAGGCAAAAAATTATAAGGTCTTAACTTAAAGCAACACCAGAAAGACGGAGAGGGAAAGCCACAAGAGAAATTAGACATAGAATTGATATAGGACTACTGGGCGAGACGTGGAAGTACGTAAGGGAATACAAGTCATCAAGACCGCATCCCAAGGCCTCGGCCCTTGTCTAGGAAAAGAAACACTGGTGAGGAGGTTAAAGATAAAGCCCAGGTGTGTAGTGGGGACGTCAGGAAGCATGGACACGGCGCTACAGCCCATGGCTCGCCCCACAAACGTCTACTGAGAAGCTCCTACGTGCCGGGCACCGTGAGCCGAGAGCGAGACGCGGTCTGCCTCCTCCTGGCCCCCTTCCAGTAGGGGGACAAGGCACACACAGTCGCTCTAGGGTCGAGGACGGAGCGCCAGGTGGGGCCAGGCCGAGGCCAAGACCCCGAGGCGCGCAGAGAGAAGGGCGCGGGCGCGGCCGGGGGCAAACGGCCGCAGGGCGGCAAGCGGACGGGCACGCGGGCAGCGCGGGGTCGCGGGCCTGCTCCCCCTGTGCGGGTAGCTCACCTGACGCCGCAGAGAGTCACGCGCCGACCTCCCAACACCCGCCGGGAGGGAGCCCATCCGCGCCTCTAGCCCCACCGACCAATGGCAGAGCGACCGATGCCGACTGACAGTACTCACGGGCCAACCGCTAGCGCCCGTGGGCGGGGACGCAGCGAGCCCGGGAGGAGACGCCCGCGCTAACGGTTGCTAGGGACGCACCGGAGTCTGTCTAAGGCGCCTCGGAGGAGCCAAAAGAGACAGGGCCTCCACCAGCACGGTCCGCGGACGCCGTTTCCTCTGGTCTCAGGAAGGGTGAGCAGCGCGGAGCTCGCCCCTCGGAGACCTCGACCTGAAGGCGGGGAGCGCAGGGCTGCTCCCTCACGGCCCACGATGCCCGCGGAGCCGGGGGCCAACGTGGGCTGCTGCGCCCTCAGTGGCCGGGTCGGCGTCCCGGGCCCCGAGCGGCTCTCCCGGCACTTCGGGCGGACCCGGTAGCGGACAGGCCCCGGGCCCGAAACGAGCGCGGGCGCCCTGCGCTAAGCGTTGACTGGAAGTGGCCCCTTCACACGGGCTCAGTCCGCGCGGCGACGCCGGAACAATGTCGGCACATTGTGCAGACGCAGACGCTGAGGCCCGGAGGGGCCGGGGATGCGCTCGATTGGCCCGCACTTTGCAGCCCCACGCAGGGACCCGCCCCGCCGTGTCTGGCTACCAGCCCACGAGCCCAGAGCGGCTCCCAGACTCCTCTCCGCTCTCCTGCAGGCTCGGCTCCGTGCGTGCGGCCCCGACTATCCCTGCCCTCAACCCGCTCCTCGCCTTCAAAGCCTCCCGAGCGCTAATTACCTGTCCGCCGTGTGGTGTGGCTGGCGGCGCGGGGGCTGAGGGCGGGCTCGGCCTCACGGAAGGACTACAACTCCCATGAGGCTCTGGCGCCGCGCAAGCGTATGTGATTCCATTGGCTGGCAAAGCTCTGAGCTGGGAACCCTCATTGGCTGAGGGGCCTGAGGCGATAGATACCGGAAAGGGGAAGAGCAGCCAACATGGCGGCGGAGCGCGGCGCGGGACAGCAACAGTCGCAGGAGATGATGGAGGGTGAGCGGCCCCGCGGGGCGGCGACCGAAGGGCCCAGCGGGTGGGGGGCGGCGACCCGTACCGGCCTTGCCCGGGAGAAACGGGGCGGCCCGCCTGCGGCCGCGGCTCGGACCCCGCCGCGCGCACCCCCTGACATCTGCCAGCCGGCAGGGCGGGGGTGGCCCTGGACCCGGGACCCCGTGCTGAGGCGGTAGCGGCCGGGAAGGCGCGGGCGGCCCGGGAGGTGCCAAACCTAGGGTCGGGGCCAGCGGCGGGGCGAGCCGGGCGCGTGGGTGGGGACTGAGGGCGCGGTGGTCCCACAGCCCTGGCGTCCGCCAGCTGGTGGGAGCCTCGCACCGAGTTCCTCAGCCAGCCCCGCGAGTCCCCAGTCCCGGGGCAGCTGACGAGGAAACCAGGCGCGCGGCTCCCTGGGACTCGCCCGAGTCGGGTCATTGGTGAACGTGGCGGGGGTGCAGAAGGGTCCTCTCGAAAGTGAATGGGTCGTGGGGAAGGGGTGACCAGGAGCCAAGAGCTGAGTTACAAAATCGACGGTTTCCTGTTTTCAAAGCGATCATAGTTCCAAAAAGACTAAATCAAACTCTTCCGCTTTGTTGAAAAAAGTATATGCGTGTTATGTGTGCATATAGTTACATACACACGCTTACCGCAGTCAGAGAGCCAGTCGTGTCTGCGAGTGCTCCCGTGCTGTTCGATCCGCTGGCCTCAGCGCTCCGGAAGAGCAGCCACAGTCTCCAGTGTCAAGTGCTAGGGAAGCGGGGGCGGCGAAAGAAGAGCAGGCATGTTTGTGAGTGACGGCTGCGCAGCCAAAGCCAGCTCTGAGCCGAATCGTGCAAGACAACTATAAATCAGCCGGGTTGGAGATGGGCTGAGGTCATTTCAGGTGAAGGAAGCCACACGAAGGCAGAGGGGTGTGAAGGAATGTGACCTGTTTGGAGGAGAGTTCAGCCAGGAGTGGCACAGTCCTACTGAACGAGGGAGAGTGCCGGTGAGGCTGGCAGGGGAGGTCGTGGAGGGCCTTGCTGGGGGGAGGAGCACATGAAGGGTCTTGGACTTTCAGACCATTAGGTCTTTTTACGCAGGGAAACGCCTCTTCTTATCCCCCTTCTTCCCACCCTCCCACCTATTCCCACTTCCTCTTTAGCTGTTTCTGTGTCTTGGTAAATGGCAAGTAGGAAACCCAGGCAATTCCTTCTCTCCGGCTCCCACCCATCCAATGAATCAACAAGCTCTGCTGCCCCTGCTTCCTTAATCTCTCCAAATCTTTAATACCTCTCCCGTGCCCACTGCTGATACCCTGAGCCAGTCCATAGTCCCCGCTGCCGCATAGTCACCTTATGTGCTGATCTGCTGTCCCATGCCCCTGTTTCACTTTGGCTGCCCTTCATTAGCTAAGCCCCTCCCACCCTGGGCTCCGCTGCACCAGACCATTGCCCAGTAGAACTTGCTGTCCCTTAGCCTTGACCACCTGTGCCTGGTAACAACTGATTTATCACATGTCTGCGTACGTGTCATGCACATGTTTTTGTGCCTGACAGCAGCTCTGAGATGCAGGTACTATACTAGCTCTTTCTACAGGTGAGGAGACGGAGGCTTGGAAAAGAAAATAACATGCCAAAGCTGTGTCTGTAGAGACAGGATGCAAACTCAGGAAGAGTCAATGGCATTCCAGAAATTTTTGGAGTCAAAGATCAGATTTGGATTTTAGAATAAGCTCAGATTCTCTAGCAATGGAGAATAGATTAAACAGCCAGACAAGCCACCGAGAGACCAGTCAGGAGGCCAGGCAGGAGCCGAGGCCACAGGTAATGAGTAGCTGAGCCAAGGCAGTTGCCAGGGCAGGGAAGAAGGAATGCGTTTGGAGGTTTTAGAGGTGGATTTCATCAGGACTTATCCAGCAGTCCTTGCCTGGGTGCTGCTTTGCTGGGCCCAGCAGGAGATACAAAGGTGAAGTAGCTGCCTTCCCCTCAAAGAGCATACCCCTTTGTAAATAAGCTGCATTGGGAGAAAAGAGAATGCTTTCAGTGTGGTTGATGATTCCGAGTAATCCATTAGCGCTCCAGGTCTTCCACAGATTTCCAAAAGAGGCTGCAAAAAAAGTCAGGAAAAAGGGAAATTATTTGACAGTCTTGCCAAAGAATTTTTACCAGTCTGCCACATTTAATCACTGCCTGATTTGCTAATTCAAAAAATATTTATTTACCAGCCTTTCAAAACTGCGCTGGTGTCACGGTGCCCTGACATTCAGCATCAGTGACTTCGTGGGGCATTTAGCACTACTGGCTGTCTTCTCCTTTTTCTAGAGCTCCCCGCTGCCCACAGTCTGATTTGAGTTAGTCTTGATTTCTTTCAGAACGTGGGCCTGTGAACTGGGCTGGTTTTCTTGGCCAAATGGATAGTGGAGCATGGATGAAGGTATGTGGCGGGAGGGTCACATGGTCCCCTCTACGTGGACATCCAGGCCAAAAGGGAGCCAGACAGGAGGTGCTTCTCTGTGTGTTACCGCTAGGGCGTTTAATCACAAACCACCCAGGCCTTCCAGAACACCTGGTAATTCTTCACGGGTTCCTTGAGGGCAGGAATAGTATGTCACTCACCTTTGTACCCCTGTGGCCTCCCTGCTGTGCCCCATTCCCATCTGCCACAGTTCCCCCCTCCACTGGATGCCTCAGGTGGTACCTGGGACATCCATGGAAAACACTCAAATGTTTGTTGAACTGAGTTCAACAAACATTTTTGAATGAAGTCTTTTTGACTTCCAACTGGATGTCAATCTGTTATATGTTCCTCAAAGGGCCCCCTAACATGGGTGTGAGTTCTTATGGATGTGTGTGGGTTCAGTTGACAGGCGGGTGGAATCGGAAGAGTCGGGCGATGAAGAAGGGAAGAAGCAGAGCAGCGGGATGGTGGCCGAGCTCAGTGCGCACAGCCTGAAGGACGGAGAGGAGCGGGGGGAAGAGGACCCAGAAGGTACCAGGCCGAGTTAAGAACCTTAAACTCACTAAGCGGGAGGAGGATGGGGCTCTGTGGCATGTGATGGGCCCCCGGGTGGCGCCCGGGTGTTTGTCTGGCTGGCTCTGGAGGCCCTCGGTGGGTGGCCAGGGGCACTGGGAGTAGGGCGCCCTCTGAGGTGCTCCCTGAGCCAGCTACACACTTACGGCGCTTGCAGGCAGGATGAACTTTTTCCTAATTCCATTGAAGGCAAATACTAACGATATTGATACTAATGTGTCATCTGAAACAGAACCAGAAGATTGTCTTATTAACCACATGTGCAGAAAGTGCAATTTGAAATAAACAGTTCGGCTAACGAGCGCGCTCTCTTTTCCTACCGTGGACATAAACTGATTCTCTCTTAGTCATTTCTGAGTTCTGTCCACCAAACTTATAGGCCTGAGGATCAACTTCTAAGTTGGTTTAGTGATTAACAACAACAAAATGAATTTAGAGATGAGAAAAGTAAGTGCTCAGCCTGTAATGGTGGGTTTTCACCCTCCCAAACTATGATCTGAGCCTTTTTTGTTTGTTTTCTTTGCTTGCTTAGAAAATCAGTTTACATTCAGAGGAGTGAGAGAAACCATAGAAACAGACATAAAGATGTCCAAGATATATTATTAGGTGAAAAGAGCAAATTCTTTACAAATGGGATGCGTGTTAAAATCCTATCTTTATTTTTAAAATGATAATAATAGAATAATAGTGTGTAGTTTTACTTAAGAGAGAAAACACATCAAACTGTTGTTGGCCCGGGGGGGCCGGGGGGCAGTCTCTCTAAACAGCAGGTTTGAGAGGGTCTCTCGTACCTTCTGCATTTTCTAGATTTATCCACAGTGTATGGGTATTTAAAGTTTTAATAGTCATGCATTACCGTTATGGTAATTAAAACAAAACGAATTTTTAAAATAACATCATGGTCTGTGCCAGTGAGGATGGTTGGTAACTATGGCAACCTAATTTTAAGGCAAAAGGAGATTACCACAAAAGTACCAGTCACATTACTTTGGAGCTTCAGAGTCGATATTCTGGAAGTGATGTGGGTGGAATAAGTACACGGGAGTGATGGGTGAAAGCTCTTCTTGCTGACTCAGTCACAGGAAGGCCAAGCGGTGGGAGTGTCACCTGCCCTCACATCTGAATGCCTGGCATGTTGACCGAGCCCTGTCATGGGCTCTCCCCTGGCTCGTGAGCACAGGCTCACTGTGACTCGCCCTAGGGTACATGGCTACAAAGTGGAGCCCCTGGACTGGACCCCGACTTGTCTAGATCCGGTGTTCTTTCTTCCAGGCTACTAGCTGGTTACAAGTCCTCTAGGAAGGTGCATTTTTATAGGTCCTTAGAGAAACCAGGACTTGCTCCTACCTATACTTAACTTAGATCTTAAGTTCAAGTAAAACAAATTCAAATGTGACAACTGGTACCATTCACTTATTTTCTATAAGTTGTTTTAAAACTTAAAACATACAGGATAGGTTTGGAAAGATGGCTGGTAACTTTGTTCAAAGGTTAAGCTGCCATTTTGAGCACTGCCCTGTGCTGGATGTATTACAAACAGAACCCTTTAAGCCTTGTGACCATGTGTCCTGGACACCCTGCCTTTGTTGTAGCGCGCGTCTTTCGTTGCAGCTTCCTGAATTCAGGCCGTTGGCTGTGCTGTCTTTTGTAGGGGGATCGTTTGGGCATATCTCTTGGTTTTGCCCAGCTCCTTTTATTTAATTTTTGGGTTGGTTGACATCTTGTAAAGCTATGGCTGAACTAGAGTAAATGACATGGGGTTTTTTTGGGGGTTTTTTTTGCGGTAAGCGGGCCTCTCACTGTTGTGGCCTCTCCTGTTGCGGAGCACAGGCTCCAGACGCGCAGGCTCAGCGGCCATGGCTCACGGGCCCAGCCGCTCCGCGGCATGTGGGATCCTCCTGGACCGGGGCACGAACCCGTGTCCCCTGCATCGGCAGGCGGACTCCCAACCACTGCGCCACCAGGGAAGCCCGACATGTTTTTTTAACTAGCCATTGTCGGTGGTTATGGAAAAGGCAGCGCGGTGAATTCAGCCAGTGTGAAGCCAGGACGTCTTTGTCAGGCTGGGCCTGCATCTGGCGTGCCTCTCCGAGGCCTCCAGTCCAGCCTGCGAGCTGCCCCGTGCTGGGGGGCGCTGGGGGCGTGAGGCTGGGCTGTGAGCCTGCTCAGCCGCAGGAGCATATGCAGTGTTGCCGTCGGGGAGAGGCAGCTGAAGGAAGCAGGCCGAACGGTAGTGGTGACCAGCGGTCCCTGGGGGCACAGGCCAGATAGCAGTCACCGTGGAGGAGCCGCTGCCACCGAGGAGGAGCCTCTGCAAGGCAGGCGGCCCAGTTTCTTCAACAACGAATTGCAAGAACAAACGGGGACTTTATAGAAATGCCCTCTAGTTACAGTGTGTGGCCTCATTCAGATCCTAATGCACGCAGGCTGGGGAGAGCATTTAACCCTTTTAGATGATGTGCTGCAGTAGGCCCAGAGCCCAGTGCGGGACCGGTGGCAGCCCTCCTCAGGCCCCCGGACGGGAGGCCTGCTCTCCAGGGTGGACTGGCTCCTCATCCTGCCCGGCAAGAGGGTCATGGAAATTGCTCAGCGAGGCTCTTCAATCTTGTCTGTTGAGCTGAGCGTTTTGTTTCACTCTTTGCAGACAGACATGTTTGTAGATGCTGGGCCACTTTCCAAAGCAGTAGAAGGCACATCCTAGAACATCTGATGTGCCCACAGCGTGATCTATATTCAAATGACCTGCTTTCTTGTCACAGACAAGAAGGGAAAGACCGGGAGGCAGGCTGCCACCAGCTACGCAGCTTCGGGCATCACCAGGAGGTGGCGGTGGGCAGCTTCCTGGCCCCTGGCTGGGGTCGCTTGAGGCTCGGTCACCGTTCCCCCTCCCCCGGCTTTTCTGACAACAGCGTCAGACTGCATTTCCCTTCCTGGGAAATTGTGCAGCACAGATGGAAGTTTGGAGGCGTTTGCTGAGTTCAGGAAACTGAGGATCTTGAAGGGTGACCATTGTCAGACAGATGTTAGCTCTGCTGCGTCATCCATGCCCTCCGGGTGTTGCCTGCTGGTTTCTCCTCTGCTTTCGAGTTGGCTCTGTGCCCCAGGCAGCCCAACCCAGCTCTCCGTGGACGCAGGGTCTGCGTCCTCCTGGAGACGGGGGGCTCTGAATGGGCTTTTCTTCTTCTTCTTGTTTCAGAAGGACAAGAGCTGCCTGTGGATATGGAAACCATTAACCTGGACAGAAATGCAGAGGTAATGCAGCCTGCTCAACCCAACCTCGGGGGGCATGGTGACAGCACTCTGACCGTCAGGGTATCTTTTACGAGCGTGCCAGATTAGCGAGTGATTTCCCTGGAAGGAGTTGTCTGAGCCTGTCTCCGTTGGCTCAGAGACCCTGTGTTCTTACTGTTTTTAATACCAGTGATTGACCTGCCATTTCTGTTTAACCAAATGAAACGCCTTTGACTCAAATTATATGGGTCAGATGATTGCATTGTATGTGGTGGGGTCCTGCCATCCCCAGCCTCTGAGAAGCACCGCGCATTAATGATCTGGGAAGGGCGGAGCCAGCCGCTGTGTCTAGGCGGCCCGTGGGGCCTCCCCTGAGCCCACAGCCGGCCGTCGGTGGGGATGCGGGACTCAGAGCATGGGCTTGTGCTCTGTGCTAAGGGGGCAAAGGGGTGAGAGTAGGTTTCGCATCCCACCCGCTTGGAGGGTCAGTTTTACGTCAAGCCGCTACCCGTGGTAGCTGAACCGAGGAGCGTTTTGCAGCTCGCCTCTGAGTCCCCACCCCCTGTCTGCGCAGACTCCGTGTAGCGCTTCTCCCTTTCTCCCCTCACCCTCGCCTCCACCCGCTGCCCGGCCTCCTCGTGGCTCCGATTCCAGGAAGCATGTCTTCAGGCGCTTGCCTGCAGCTGAGCTAGGTCTCGTCTTGTTTCAGGACGTTGATTTGAATCATTATCGCATTGGAAAAATTCAAGGGTTCGAGGTGCTGAAGAAAGTGAAGGTGAGAGGAACTCCGTCCTTGCAGGGGAGGTGACACTCCAGAGTCTGTCCCGCCCGAAGGACATAGATAAACCCAGAACAGAGTCAGTTCTGCGCAAGTGACAGTCCTTGCAAAGGTGCTAGGCCGCACCAGGAGCTGCCGTCGGGCACCTTTCCTCCTGGGCCTGGCAGGGTTGCTAGGGCAGACGGCAGGCTGAGTGGCCCCAGGTTCAAGTGGTGGCTCGGGCATGCGGCCGCCTGCAGTGCCTCAGGTCGAAGCCCGCCTGCAGCCACACACACCCCAGCCTGTGCAGTCCTTAACTCGCTTCAGCCCAATCTGTTTTTCAGAATTGAGCTGCTGAGGGTTCCCTCTGCTGGGACACAGCACCCCCGCTGCCCGCTGCCTCCCTCACTAAGGAGGTCTGCTCAGAATGGGGCTTGCCTCCAGCCTCCCTTGGGTGTCTGCCCGTCCTTTCCAAGATCAGCAGCTTTCTAGAAAACGGGAAGGAAAACCATGTCCTCCCACCCGGAAGACGTGTCCTGTAACGGCGGGCGCTTTCTCCTGGCCTCCCTGTTGCCTACGTCAGCTGCCCTCTTTCTGTCCCCTAGACTCTCTGCCTCCGTCAAAATTTAATTAAGTGCATTGAGAATCTAGAGGAGCTACAGAGTCTTCGAGAGCTGGATCTTTACGACAACCAAATCAAGAAGATTGAGAACCTGGAGGGACTGACAGAGCTGGAGTGAGTCGTGAGACCCAGGGAGACAACGGAGGGGCCCGTCCAGCCTCCCCAGAGCCAGCCCTGGGCCCCAGCTCTCAGGCCCAGGGAGGCCACTTCTGCCCCAGGGTCCTGCCCTGCACCTGGCTCCAGGGGTGCGTTGGCTTGCCCACAGTCCCAGCCTGCAAATTAAACCTGTGGAGGCTTTTGGCTGGTCTCTTCAGGGAGGACATGGTCTCTGCCCTGAACACCATCCTGTGAGCCCAGAGGCATCGGGAACCTGTAGGCTGCCTCCCAGCTCTCCCGGGCCTTCTTGGGCAGCCACAGATTCTGCGCCCGCCCCCGGGTGAGGCACGGTCCCCCGGGTCGGGATGCTGCCTCTAAGTTAATTACATTCTGAGTTCTGTGTGACCTACACTCATTAAAAAATAAATGTTTTGCCTGTTCCCAGGATTCTAGATATTTCTTTTAATCTACTGAGAAACATTGAAGGAATTGATAAGTTGACACGACTGAAAAAGCTCTTCTTGGTCAACAATAAAATCAATAAAATTGAGAACGTAAGCAGCTTACATCAACTGCAGATGCTGGAGCTGGGGTCCAACCGCATCCGGGTAGGTGCGAGCGTGGCGGCTGCGTGGCCTGGACGGTGTGGGTGCAGGGTGTGCGGTCGGCTGTATTTTTCATAAGAAAAAGTGCTGACTGGACGTCAGTATTAATAAGAGTGTGTGCCCAGGTGCAGCGTTCTAGCCTTTCTTCTGCACGTAGAGTTCACTTGCTCCCCATTCAAACCATGACATAATTCTTACCAAACCATTCCATTAGGTTCTGCCCGAGGTGAGCTGATCAGCCCCAAACACTTTGCTTTTGAATGTACTGCAGAGTGAAAGTGTCCCAAGGCAGCAGAGGGCTGGCTTGCCGATGCCTCGCCCCACACCAGGGCCGTAGGAAGGAGCACGCAGCCTGGTACCCGGCTGGCCTGTCCTCCCCTGCTGAGCAGCTGGGGGCAGGGGTTTCGGAGCACTTCTTACCCTCCCTCCGTGTCGCAAGTGACCCTCTGTCCAACTTTTGGAAGCTCGTAGCACACGGTCATCCCAGGTTGGCCCTCATGAGCTGGACAGGATGCAAACCAAAGAGAGTGGTTCTGGCAAAGGGCCTCTCATGACGATGGTGGTGATACGGCTGAAAATAGCAAAGCAGCACACTTAAAACTAGACAGTGGCCCAGCTGTCAGCATTTTATCGAGTATTTCTCTATGGAATCTTCCAAGAGAAAGGTGGCTCGTCACAAATTGATGCAGGCCGTAGCAGTTAAGGATGCCTTCCCTCTGAATCCTCATCCTCGTAGACTGCCCCCAGCCACATCTTACTGTGAAGGGCCAGACAAGATGCTCGGTCTGCACTTGCTTGAGGCCCCACTGTGTTCCCGTGCACATAGTCTGGTCATTTAGTGCTGAAGAAGCCAGTAGTTAACCTGTTCTGGGAGAGCAGTGAACTCAGAGGAGGCGGCGGCCTGAGGCCTGGTCAGTTTGCGTTGATTAAGCCGGCTGCTACCCAAGGCGCTGCGGGAGATCCATCTCCAGCTGAATGGCGGAGCACCGGCATGGAGCAAGGAGAAGCAAGGAAGCAGGTGGCAGAAACAGGAAGAGGGGCGGAGAGTCAGGGAATGGGGGCACCTGCTCTAGGAATCCCGTAGGGCATCCCAAGGCCAGAGCTCCCAGCTTCTGTCTCTTGTGGAATGCATTTTAACAAACCCTACATAGAGTCACGTAATAATGTGGCAACTCGGAATTTTAGGACTTGAGGGACCTGAGAAGTCCCGAGAGCTCCAGGGCTCTGTGGAAACTCGAGGTCCGGGAGTGAGCCCAAGTAAGGGGGGGCCTTGACGCCTCGCTCCCACCCCCACCTTTTCTGTGTTCTCATGTTGTGCTTTCACGTGAGGTTGCATGGGAAATTTTCCAGAGTGGAGAAGCACCTGCCCGACGCCCCGGGCGGCTCTCTCTCCTTGCCCAGAGATCTTCCTCTTCCCCGGGTAGCTAAGCGCTGCCCTGTCCTGATTTTCACAGGCAATTGAAAATATTGACACGTTAACCAGCCTGGAGAGTTTGTTTTTGGGGAAAAACAAGATCACTAAGCTTCAGAACCTGGACGCACTCACCAACCTGACAGTCCTCAGCATGCAGGTACTGACCGCCCTACCCCCCCGCCCCTGCCGCCTCCGTCCTGCAGGCCCAGGGCCCAGGCTTTGATGGGCTCTCTGTTTCACCGGCAGGGAGCGACTGAGACATTATACTTCACTGACCTTAGTCGTGCGTGACGCATGCTGGACCACAGTTTCATTCTCTAAGCATCACGCTCCTTTTCCTAGTAAAAGTTCGAGCTGGTTTTTAGCCAGAGGGTCTCTTCAGAAGGTGGAGCTCATTCCAAAACCTACAGTGCTGGGCTCCACGGTGGGAGCGGCCCTCCCGCGTCCATGCGGAGGGCATGCGGCCTGGCTCGGGGGTTGGGAAGCACGTGGCTGCGCCTCAGCTCCTGTTCCTTTTTGTCAGAAGCAGGCAAGTGGCACCAGGCCCTTGAGGCAGGATGTGGCGGGGTGCTCTGAGGACAGGACCTCAGCGTGGCAGGTCCCCTAAAACCACAGGTGCCTTTTGGAAAGCAGATGTTCCGCAGACTTCTTTAAGAAGAGGGCGTTAGGCTTTAATTTGAGTTATAGTAGTTGCTGAAAGAAATGAGAACTGATTTTATTTTAAACTATTCTGTGATTCTGACATTTTTGAATTACTAAATTGAGGTAGGCCTTCCCCAAGTAGATGAAAAGTGAGTGCTTTGCATAAAAGCCTTTAACCCCGCGTATGAGCTTTAGCCCAGTACAGCAGACGCAAGATTTCGGTCTTCCTTTTCTGTGTGTGTGAGTCCCATTCTTGCAGCTGTATCCGGATGCCCCGCCGTCAGGCACCCATGGTAAGCAGCCCCACTTGCCACAAGCCACGCAGCTTCGCGCGTCCTTGCTGCTCTGACTCTCCCTCTTGCAGGGCAACCGGCTGACCAAGATCGAGGGCCTGCAGAGCCTGGTGAACCTACGGGAGCTCTATCTCAGCCACAACGGCATCGAGGTCATCGAGGGCCTGGACAACAACGTAAGCCCGCCGGCCGCCTGTGGGGCAGTGGGGTCATGGGGTGCCCGACGGGCAGGCAGCACACACCAGCCTCCGGGGGCTCTCGAGGGGACTTGCTGCCTCTGGAGGTCTGTCCTAGTGACCTTTCCATCCCTCCTCACGCTGGGAAACACAGACGCAGGCGGTATCTGCTCAGCCCTGAGCGGGCGCTGAGCTGAGCCGTGTGTCGCGGGGATAGATTCACTGCATGGCCCTATAGGCGTTGGGGAAGATTTTTAAAAAGTAAACCCCAGGGACTCCCCCGGCCGTCCAGTGGTTAGGACTCTGTGCTTCCTGTGCAAGGGACGCAGGTTCAGTCCCTGCTCGGGGAACTAAGATCCCACGTGCCGCGGGGCACGGCCAAAAATAAATTAAAGTTAAGAAAAAAGTAAACCCCGGCTGCTCCTAGGTGTCCCTGTCCCACGGAGGGCTAGTGGGCGCAGCAGCCACCCCCTCTTCCCGCTCTGGGCCCCACTACCCAGCCCGCGGGGCCAGCAGCGCCCCCCCGGCCCAGATCCTGCACAGTCTCGCTCCCTCCCGCCCGCCCCTCAGCAGCCCTGCCCGCCCAGCGCAGGACAGCCTTAGGGGCGCTGGGCAGGGAGGGGTAGCGCTGGCCCTGAGCCCCCAGGAAGCCCCTGCGCCCCTCAGCTGCCTGCAGGCAAACCTGCTTTTCCTCAGTGCAGTATTCAAGACAAATAAAATACTTTTACTCTTTCAATTTTACTGGGTTTTTTTCCTGTTTTGTTGACTTGGCAGCAAGTGTAACCAGATTGGTCACTTCTGTTGTTGTAAACACAGCGTTTCAATCTTCGTCAAGTCTCCTTTGGGCTTTGCGCCTCAGCCCCTGGGCCTAGCCACCATTAGTAATGTTTTCAGGGGAAATCCACGTTCTGAATTTCATTTCACCAACATCTACATACAAAATTTTAGAAAAGCTAGAATTTGCCTACAGTGAGTCTGGTCGCCTTTCCCTGCCTTCCAATCAAACTGAGAGTTTACAGAGCTGGTGTGTAAACTGGCTGCACACTCGGCCGGTGCAGAATGGGACCGTGAGGCTAAGCTGAGAGGTGCGGCCATGCGGAGGCCATGCGATTGGAGCCGGGCGGTGCCCCCTCTGCTCCTTGGCCTCCCCCGCCGGTCCCCACGGTCAGCGGAGGGTCCACGCAGGAGAGGGCGTGGCAGCGGTGTGGCCCAAAAGAGCAGCGGGGTCCCAGGCGCACAGGACGGGGCAAGAGCTTAGGACTGTCCCAGTAGGAGCGCTGCGCCTCGGTCTGGGGTCAGCACCGCACCCTTCTGGGGCCTCTGCAACAAAACAGAAAAATAGCAGTTGTGGCTTTAAAGGTAATCATTGTACGATTCTTGTAATCAAATGAGACAGGCTTTCCTCTGAGACCTTTGTTCAACTAGAGATCAAATATTCACCTATACTTTCTTCTAAGCTTTATCTCTTAATTTATCTGGAATTTACCTTTGTGGTGTGAGATCAGGCAGTAAGTATCCTTTTCCCAAATGGCAGATCCACCATCTTGACACCACAGCTGAGTCCTCCCCCACTGCTGCCTCTGTTTGCCCCTCTGTGTGCTGGGTCATCTTCCTGTGGGTCTAGCGGGGTAATCTCTCCTGTGCGTGCTCTCCCCACCCTGTCCCCTTCCTTTTTTTTATAAAAGCAATTCTTACTGGTTTGCTTTTGAATGAGCTTTCAAAACACTGTCCAGCTCCCCAGCAAAACACGAGGTAGTATTGAGCCCATGACGGAATCCTTGTTCCTGGACGTTTGGGGCCAGTTCTGGCAGCCGGGTGCCCCTGGTGCTGAGCCCTTCTGCTGGGGCTGCACAAGGGTCACATCCTGCCGCGGGCCGCACATGCTTTAGCTTGGCCGGTTCCTGCGCTGACACATCCCACGCCGCCCAGCACCGCAGAGCAGGGGGCAGCGGGCCTGCCCTGGCCCCGCCCTGCTGCCCACGGTGGCCCCCTTCTGCAGAGTTCTCCCGAGTCCCTGTTTGCTCTGAAAGTCGCCGAGCCCCGCAGGCAGGCGCCTCCTAGCCTCCTGTAGTCACGCAACTATTTGAGCGGACACCAGGAGCCCAACAGAAGCCAGTGGAAGGGCTCCTCACCCGCATCTGTGCCCAGACGGCACAGGACACTGTGCCCGGCCCTCAAGGAGTCAGAGGCCAGGGCCGGAGCGCTTCTGGGTTGGCAGGGCTTCTGGCTGCCCGCTCGTGTGTGTGTTTGTGGGCTTTGTTTTTATTTTATTGAGAGTTTTTTTTTAACTTTCCCTTAAAACTTGGTATTTGGAGTCAGAATCCCAGGAACACAGTAGAAAATGTAAGAAGGCAACCCGCAATCAGAAATGAGCAGAGAGGAAGAGAATGTATTGTCGGGGGCTGTCAACCAGCTTGTAACGTTTCCCTTTTGATTTTAGAAAAACTTGCCAATTGGTGTGGTTAAACGTACTTCAGGAAGCAGTGCAAGCTTTTAAAGGCTTCGTTTTCACTACAATCTTATTCTGTGAAATCCTGAAACTCTGTGAACTTTAAAAAAAAATTCCTCGGGCTTAGCTGATGTGTGCTGGGAAGTAGGCGTCTGCTGGACATTTCTGGAATAGAGGGTCGAGCACAGCGTCTCCACGAGACAGTGCGATGCCTGCCCCGCAGCGGGCGAGCCCCGGACGCTGTCCCCAGTGGGGCTGAGCCCCCTCTTTCTTCTCTCCCATCAGCTGTAAATTCCAGGCCAGTGGCCACCCGCTGTCCCTCAGTGCCCAGGCGTTCCTCTCCGCCCTTCCTCCTGTGCTGGAAGGAGGGCCCCTTCACCCCCGCCAAGCCCCAGGTTCCTCAGCCCTAAAAGAAGAGGAAACGCTGTTCTAAGGATCAGTTGGAATTGTATGTTTCCTTGGGTTGAGCACTAAATAGATGCTGCTGCAACTGTTACCCCCTCTTCAGAGCCCCGGCCTCGTGTTAGCTGCCCTTCCCGGGACCAGGCGTGTCGCTGGGGTCCTTGCGGGCCAGGATCTGGGAGCCTGGGGCTTGGAATCTGAAGGAACTAGTTCCAGACCCCAATGGTGAGAGCGCAGTGAGGCAGTCGTGAGGATTCTGTGTCTTCGGCCTGGTCTGGGGGTGGGCGGGGAGGCTGCAGGAGGTGGGCAGTGCTGTCCCCCTGCTAGCTCACTCCCGTCCTGGGAGGGCAGCTCGCCTCATGGCGCTAAGCTCAGCGCCCAACGCTGTGTGCATGGTCGCGCGCTCGTTGTTGATCTGAGGTAATCCAGGAAAAATTTTATTTCCTTATTTTAGAACAAACTCACGATGTTGGACATTGCGTCAAATAGAATCAAAAAGATTGAAAATGTCAGCCATCTAACAGAGCTGCAGGAATTCTGGGTAAGTTTAATACACAAGGGGTTGATGACACTTCAGCTGCACTGGTCCTGCCGAGTGAGGTACCGTTTACTCCAGCCCTGGAGGCTGTGGCGTGGAATGGGACTGTGGGCAGGGCTGTAGGACTTCGGCACCCACGCGGGATCTCGGGCCCCGCCACGCCCCAGATGTAGACCAAACCAAAATGGGCATTTTAGAAGATTCTGGGTGACTACGGTCACATGAAAGTGTGAGGAGCCCTGCACAGTGTACGGTTAGACCCGAGGATTGCCACGTGACTGAAGGGCTTCCAGACCCCGCCAAGGGGCCAGTGCACCCAGCACGGGGGTGTACCGGCACCACGGAAGGAGGTGTCGCATGGGCTTCTGCTGTCAGTCGTCCCAGAATGTGCCTTGTGTTTGCCTCGTGGTGACAGTGTTGTCTCGGGAGCAGTGTCACCGAGCCCAGAGGAGGAGAAACAGGGCATGAGATGTCTCGAGACTCCTCTGAGGGGGTGGCAGGATGACCCCCAAGCTGAAGTCCTCAGTGTCAGGGTTCCACACGGTGTCCTCCTGAAGCACGTTTGTTGCCTGGTGGCCCCTGCAGGCGCCACCACACGCTCCACCCGGTGACTGCCGTCTGCAAAGTGAGCGTCGTCCGGATGCGCTCAGTCTGATCCAAGATTCGTGCTGCGTCTAAGGCGTGCTTCTTCCTTGTCTAGCCATCCTGCTGACCCTGCTTGTGTCCTGTGTGCTTTCCTTTCCTCATCTTAAAAGATCGACCCGGTTTCCCTAGAGCACAGGTGGCCTGCTGTGAGCATGTCCCTTGCCCCTTAGCGGCAGCACTGAGTCTTGGGCGTTGTCAGCACGTGATGCCACAGCAAGTCTGGGAAGACCGGAACCAGCCTTCGAGAGGCTGGGGGAGCCGAGCGAGCCACCGTGAGCCGGGGGTCTGGTGTACAGCCCACCCCCAGAGGCAGGTGTGGCTAGTGGTAAGCCGGTTGCATTGGAGCGAAGGGATTTGGCTCCGAAGAGGCCAGGGAACCACACAGAGGAGCCGCACAACCAGAAGAGGGGTCCAGAGATGGAGGCTGGGGCTAGGCCAGCACCCAGGGCGCCCAGCAGGGAGACGGCGCTAGGTGTGCCCCCACCCCCCGCAAGGTGCTGATATTCACGCCGTGTGTAACCCCTCCCCGTGAGTGTGTGTTGACCTTAGTGACTCACTTCCAGCCGACAGAATGCAGCAGAAAACAGGATTCCACCCCCGTGACGGGGTGATGAAAAGACTGGCTTGTCTCCTAGGGGCTCCCCCTTGCTCTCTCCTGAACCCCAGCTTTGTGTGAAGTAACAGACACCTTCTTTGATGCCAGCAACATACAAGGCACGCATCCCCTCTGTTGAAGTGATTCTGTTGTGTGAGAAATGTATCTTGGGAATTCTTCCACACCTCAGTTTTGTTTAAAATGTTATTGAATTTGAGGGGAAGTAAATGTAAATTTTCTATATAAACATTAGCCACCAAAGACCATTGTGATGGGAAATGCATACATTTGGGTGAAGTTTGGGTCTTGAAAACCACGAGATAGTCTGCTGGGGAATGTCAGCCAGGGTGATGTTCTGTAGCGGAATTCCAGTCTGGGATTCAGGCAGGCTCATCACCAGACTCTAAAACCGTGGACGAGCAGGGTGTTCGCACGTGTGCCAAGTGTCGCCCCGCCGAGAGTTTGCTGATTGCAAAGGGGAGACGCGTTCCCCAGAGTCATCTGGGCGCCACCAGTGTGTCCACAGGATCAGACTTATCCCCGGTAGTGGGACAGCCTCATGCCTTGTGTCCCCCGATGTGCTTCATGTATGAAGTGTGCTCACCAGGAATGTTTAGTGTGATGTAACCAAGCATGTAGACCTAACTTCCAGTTGTCAGGAAGTAGAGGGTCCGGGAGAACGAGCTAGGTGACACCACGGGAAGCAGGCGGCTGAATCCAGAACAAGGGTCCTTCTACACGACAAGTAGCTGGGTGTCTTTAAAGGTCGACTTCATATAACAGAAAAAAAATGAGAGGAGGAAGTGGGAAACATTCTAGATGGAAAAAACTAAAAAGTGCACCTTCTGGGAGACTCTTTAAGAAGACGGGCGTACCTGGAAGGTCACACTCCACATCACACCTTGCTCCTTTACATCTCAGTTGTGCAGAACTTGAAAAAAGAGACATAAAGGCCTTTTTTTTTTTTTTTCCCCTCAATGAGGCTTCCAGAGATGCTGGAATTCCTGTGGAGACAATACAGATGAATGGTTTTGAGTTCCATTTTGGAAAAATACAAAGATAAGAATCTCCGGGGACTTCCCCGGTGGCACAGTGGTTCAGAATCCGCCAGCCGATGCAGGGGACACGGGTTCAAGCCCTGGTCCGGGAAGATGCCACATGCCGCGGAGCACCGAAGCCCATGCGCCACAACTACTGAGCCTATGCTAGATCTAGAGCCCGTGAGCCACAACTACTGAGCCCACACGCCACAACTACTTGAAGCCCATGCGCCTAGAGCCCATGCTCCACAACAAGAGAAGCCACCGCAATGAGAAGCCCACACGCCACAACAAAGAGTAGCCCCTGCTCGCCACAACTAGAGAAAGCCCCAGCGCAGCAACGAAGACCCAACGCAGCCAAAAATAAATAAATGTATTTAAAAAAGAAAAGAATCTCTGAAAGTTACCTGTGTCAAAGACATCCTTTACAATGTGCCATTGGTGGTGAGTAAAACTCCCAGGTCCACATTCGCTAAATCCTAGAGAAAACTGCCCTGTGGCTGGCTGTACTGTGGAATACCCTCAACTATAAGACCTGGGGTTTATAAAGACAGTAAGCGCACCAGCGGGGACTAACAGGACGGTGGCATTGGAAATGCCGTGACGTGTGACACAGGAAGCACACAGTGTGTGTCAGCCACAAACGACTCTGTTGAGAAAGACGAGGAGATGGCGGCCCTGCCGGAGCGTCAGCCGCCAGCGGAGTGGGAGACGGTTTCTAAGTAGATTCTGCTGCAAAAAGACCTTACTTCTCCTAAGCAATGTAACATTGCTACTTTTAGTAAATGAATGTGCTGTTCGCACGTTGCAAGTTAAAAGTGCTTAAGGCATGCGTGTCTTTTTCGTGACTCTCCACTGCAGCGGCCTCTTTCTGGTAACCGAGCAGCTGCGGCCACCGCCACGGGGGCTATTGCTTCCCTCTGGTTCTGGTTTTGCACACTTTGCGTTGGCCACATGGGCAGCTCATGTTGTACGAGAGGAGTGTCGTAGACTAACGCTTAACAGAGTACTGCTTAAGGCTTTATCCTGGGACAGCTCTTCTCCCTTTGCGGTGGAGGCACCTTGAGTCCTGCTCTGAGTTCCGGGTCCCCGTGACTCCGTGCTCAGAAGCAGGCTTCGGGCCCTCCACGAGGCCGGGCTCTGGGTTTTGGAAATCTGGCTTTCCCAAAGCACGGGGCACACTAGGCCCACGTGGAGTTCTGTGAAAATAGCGTTCCTTAAACAGGCGAGTCTGAGAAACCCTGCATTGTATACCCGCTGGGAGAATCGAGGAGAAGCTCTGTGGGAGATTCATAACGTGCAGTGAGTTATTAAAGACAAGACTGGCTGTGACAGTGGAACTGGCGCCAGAGTCGCCCTCCCACCATGAACCGACCCCAAGGCCCGAGGCTGCTCCGTCCGGGCAGCGCACAGCAGGCAGCAGCAGGCCGCAGGCCCTGAGAACGGGGATGACACAGTGAGCCCCGGGCTGCCCTGCTCTGCCTAGGACCAGCTTCCTGAGCGGAACACTGCAGTTCTGTGGAGCTGAAGACGCAGCGGTCAAAGTTCATGGCAGCTGGACTCTTCAGGACAAGGTGTTGGAGAGAGGAGGGCCCTGGAAGTCCACGTGGGGGTCGCCTGCCAGGCTGTGGCTGAGCGGTGGGCAGTCTGGGCACGAGACCACCCCTCTCGCGGCTCACCCACTAGCTCTGCCGGAGGAGAGCAGAGCTGGGGGACGATGGAGCTCCAGCCCTGCCCAGGTGGGGGTCTCACCAGCACCCTTGACATCCAGCTAGACACCAAACGGGCCAGGCCTTAGGGGTAGGTGCCACAGGCTCAGCTACGACGCCCTCCAGCCCCCTAGAAGCAGGCTGCAGCGGTGTGTCCAGAGGAGGCTGCGCTCGGAGCGTCCCACCAGGAAGGGCCTGGGGACCCTGAGGGGGTCCTGGCCTCCTGGAGACCCGCCCCGAAGGAGTGTGGAACCGAGCCTGTGGCCGTCTCTACACCGCCTTAGCCCCGACGTCCAGCGTTCAATCCAAAATCACTAGGTGTACAACAGGAAAATGTGATCTGTGTTCAAGGAAGTCGTCCTAAGAAACCGAGCCTAGGTTTTCAGTCACCGTTTGTGAACGTAGCCCTGGACCTGGAGGTGGCTTGTGGTGTCTTGGTCCTCACTCCCACCTCCAGGCTGCTCTCGCCTTCCCCCCGAAGACCCCCACCACACAGCCGCTCTGCAGCGTGGCCGTCATCCTCTCCCTCCCTGGAGACCCTGGTGCTGCGGCAAAACTGGGCCCTTCTCTCGAGACTTAATCCAGTGCCTGGTCAGTGCTCGAAGCCTCTGCAGCGTCCCCACCAAGTGGCAGTGGATGGGACCGTCAAGGGCCTCGGCTTCTTCACCTCCCACACATGGACAGATGTCATACCTTCTCTGAGTGGGGCTGCTGCCGTGTGACCTCGGCCACCCCGCTTCTGCCCTCGCAGGTTCCGAGGGAACAGGTCTGCCCTTCCCACCACCATGTGCATGGCGGGCCCCAGGCCTGGTGTCTCTTGAAGCGTGATTTCTAGAACCGGGTGTGGCCGGAGCCAGGGGGTGAGGGCAGCAGGTGCGGGGCATGCACTCAGGGCAGCTTCCCCGCCCACCCTGCACACCCAGCCCTGTCACCTGTCAGCTCACGGGCGGCGACGCGCTGGAGCCTCTGCCGTGCACCTCTCTTCCCAGTGCTATGGTCAGCATGAGGTCAGCCACAGAAGCTGGCAGACACGACACGTCGGGGCTCTTCAGCTTCCCTGGGAGCCGGTTACTGAGCGTTTGCTGGCGCAGCACAGCCGGGAGCCATGATGGTGATGTCCCCGCGGGTGCCGCCTGAGCCCCCTGCCCTCGCCCTTCACTCCGACCATCCAGGGCACGTCTCACGTTCACAGAGGCAGTTCTCTAGTTTGTGTTCACTTGGCCGTCTGCCGTATTCTTTGGAAACTGAAGACTGGTCTCTTGGAGCCCCAGCAGAAGGGCCACGACATCCACGCGACAGGCATGGACCAAGCTGGGTGACGGGTGCTCCAACCCAGAGGCCCTACGTGCCCTCACCTTGATGGTGGTTTGAAAAGTGAGAGGTCTCCCCACCCACCAACCCCAGCCCCGCGGGCCTCAGCAGAGCCGGGACGGGGCCTCCTGACCTGCTCTGAGCCCGTCCTCCTGACGTGGCGCGTCCTGGACGGGATCAGCCGTGGTGCAGCATTTCCGCCACAGAGGCGGGCGGTGGGTGTCCCGGGGGTGCACGCCATCAAGGCCCCTCGTGCCCTGAGTGTCCGGCGAGCGACCTCTGGTCTGTTGTCCGTGTTGTCATCAGAGCGCATAGTCAGGCCTTGGGGACAATGGCCGAGGATGGTTTGTAGGAAATACAGCCGAACCGGCTGCAGCACTTTGCCTGGAGACGGGGTGGGGTGGGGTTGCTCCGTCTCCCCTCTGCTGAACTGAACATGGATTTGCCCCTGTCGTGGCACCGTGTCCAGGTTCATCCCATATGGGACGCGGCCCGGCCAGGATGTGCCGTGATGGATGGAAGGCCCCGTGAGGTGCTGGTCACCCCTCTTTTGAGCGGGGGCCTCGTGCCCCACGTGGGGAGGCTGGGGGGCCGGGTTGGTGTGACCTGAAGGGGGCGGGGCAGGGCTGTCGTGTTCTGAAGGGGGGCGCGATGCGGGGCTGTAGCACCCTAAGGCTTCTCCGATGTGCGCGTGTTCCCCCAGATGAACGACAACCTCCTGGACTGCTGGAGTGACCTGGACGAGCTCAAGGGCGCCAAGAGCCTGGAGACTGTGTACCTGGAGCGGAACCCCCTGCAGAAGGACCCCCAGTACCGGCGGAAGATCATGCTGGCCCTCCCCACCGTGCGGCAGATCGATGCCACCTTCGTCAGGTTCTGAAGCTCCCGGCCCCTCTCTTCCAAGAGCCTCCCAGCCACGGTTTTTAGTCCACCCGTTGCTCGTAAATCATCGCTCTATCAACGACGGTCACAAACCCAATGGCAATAAAAAGGCACTGAGTGAAAGCTGCCGTGTGCGGTGCCGCTCGCCACCTGGACACCAGTGCTGCCACCTCCGGCCAGTCCGCATTCCGAGCTAGTGGCCCACAGCCCCGCGCCACCCGTGGTGCTGCTCGCGACCGTCTCCGTTTCCTCCTCTCAGAGGGAGGCCACAGCCCGCCTGAGAGGGTGAAACAGCAGGTCTGGGGGCGCGTGCCGGGGGGGCGTCCGGGCCATCCAGGGGCCCTCGGGCCTGTCAGCCCAGAGCTTCGTAGCCTCCTAGACCAGTTGATGCCAATTTTATCTTACATATTAAAAAACAAACCTGCAGGCAAAGGATGACTCAGCCCTGTGTGCCGTGACCCCCAGCGCTCTCTTAAAGAGCAGTGGCCGCCCGCCAGGCCCTGCTGGCTGCCTTCTGGGCCTGCCCGTTGGTCCCCCGCAGCCCTCGGGGTAGGAGGGGCCGCCTCCCGCGCACACTGTGCTGTGCCGCTGGCGGGTCTGAGCCCACCTGAGTCTCTCTGCAAGGACTGTTTCTAGAGAGCTGCCCTCATGGCTGCTCGAATGCTGCTTCCCCTTCTTACCCCACCGTTGTGTTGGCTTGTTCTTTACGAAACTTACATTGACACTCACCCTTATTCTTTACGAAACTTACATTGACCCTCACCCTGAATGCTACAAGGACCTTGTCATCTCTTGGGGCCCTGGATTTTCCCTTCTGCAGAATGAGGACCAACTCTCAGGGTCTCCAGGGTTCCTCCTTCTTCCAAGACCCAAGCTGCGCTGTCCAGTGTGGGCCCCCTTGTGCCACACGTGGCTGCATCAGTTCAAGTTTAAATTTGTTAAAATGAAATTAAAAATTCATGTCCTCCGCTGCACTTGCCACACCATAGCCACATCTCGCCAGGGGCAGCCCGTCTCCATGGTCACAGAAAGTCCTACTGGACAGCACTGCTCTGGAGCCTGTCGCAGAGCCTGGGCAGCCGCGTGGGGGGCCAGGAGCTCGGGGGTGACCGCCTGCTGGGGTGGCCTGAGGGTGAGGTCACGTCCAAGTCCTGACTCAAATCTTCGCCAGAATCGATTGTGTGACGTGCATCTGTGAGCATCTCCCTGTTGAAGAGTGAACTCTTGGAAAGGAAAGCAGAGTTAGGTAGGACCTGGCCCCAGAGAGCCCTTGCGTTGCGACCCTAGAATTCTGCCCTTGGCCAGACACTAGCTGAGGACAAAAGAAAGCCGTTTTAGAAACACAGCGTTTCAGGATCTGAGTGCCCTTGCTGGAAGGATTATGTGGAGGAGTCCACCCACACGAGCAGTGAATCCAAATGAGGAACGAAGGAAGGGAAAGACAGGGTTTGGCAGCAGTACCAAAACCAGCAAAATTTGGTTTAGAAGTACGTACTCGACTGGTTGGTGAGCTCTTTTCTTTGTAAATGCTAGGACGGTTCCTGACAAGACACAAAACTTGCCCCTGAAAAACCATGAGTGACCCGAGCCGCATGGCTACGGTTTTTTTAAATCGAGGTAAGACCGTGGCAAGTGCAAGTAGAGACTGCAGGCTTTCGCTTTGGTGTGGAAGAGGGAGCGAGAGCTTAGAGAGTTTGTGGGAAGATGTAAGTTTAGAGCAGCCGCTCGTAGACATAAGTTATCCAACATCCAACTCACAAGTAGGAAAAAAACCCAAAAAGCTTCAAGCAAAGAGGACACTGGAGAAAAAGGCTCAAGGAGGCGCCGCAGATAGATGTGCAATTGGGGTCAGAGCCCGTCCGTCCCCGTCTCGGGTCACAAATCCAAGTCCAGCACCTGCTCTTTAATAGACACTTTCAAAATTATACAAAAAAAGTAGAAGGGATGGGAAAGCTCTGCTAAATCCAGCACAATCCTAATCAGAATGACATTTGATTTTTTAAGATCCTTAAACTCTAAAATTTATATGGAAGAAAAGATCCACATTGAACCTTGAAACTTTAAAAAGGTTTAGTCACCTTTGAAAATGAGTCAAAAGCAGTGATTTCCTTCCAGATTATAAAAAATCTGGGGGAAAACAAAAAAGCTACAAACCCACCGTAGAAACACTGCCAACACTGTAGAAATACTGCCGGCCGCACAGACCCTCGGACGGGCTCGGTGCTGCTGAGGGCGCCCGTGGGTCCCGGGACGAGAGGCCTGTGTCCTGGGCGGGGCTGGCAGAGGAGCACAGTTTGTGGGAAAAGGGACACTGACCCAGCCTAACGTCGTACGCAGGCCGACCTGAGGATTAAAAGTCTCCGTGTGAAAGTAGAATCGCGAGCCAGTAGGAAGAACGGTGGGAAAATACATTCGTGAGCTGGGAGTGCAGAAACGCCGCTTAATCCCCGAAGCACAGCCTTAAGACAAGGTTTTGATGGGTTAGTTTACATAGTAAACATTCCTGTGGGCAAAGGACACCATGAATAGACCACTGAGAGCAGACTGAAAGACGTGTGCTCAGACTTTAGAACTGGCAAAGGGCCTGACGCTTAGATGTAAAGGACTCCTGCAAACCAGAGGAAGGAGAATCCGGGTAGAAACATGGGCCCAGGACAATCAGGCAGCTCAGAGAAGCTGGGGGCCAGCCAGCCAGGGCTGCCATCAGAGGTGTGCAAACCAGGGCAGGGAGCTGATCTGCTACAGTGCGGGGTTGCCACGGGGGAAGAGGGGGCACGGACCGGGGCGTCCACGTCGGGAGTTGTCCCCTCCTGGCCGGCAGGGCACTGCACGCAGGCCCCGGGCACAGCGGTGGCTGAGTCCAGCCTGGGCCTTCGGCTACGGTAAATGCTCCTCAGTGGGGAGGAGCCCACAGCGCCCTTGCTGGGAAACCACAGGAGGCCACAGCCACGTGGACTGCACGTCCATCACAGAGGGATGCGTC
Organism: Pseudorca crassidens; assembly: GCF_039906515.1. Taxonomy (NCBI): domain Eukaryota; kingdom Metazoa; phylum Chordata; class Mammalia; order Artiodactyla; family Delphinidae; genus Pseudorca; species Pseudorca crassidens. Next base: position 704,367 of record NC_090301.1, on the reverse strand, counting down.
CGAGTAGGAGGGTTCCCACAACAGGGACGGAGTGGACGAGGGGATAAAGTGAGGCCCGAGTCCCTGCTGAGAGCACCCCGTGAACAGAGGGTGGTGAGCACAAGCCGCCTCACCAGGGTCTCTGCAGCGTGACCACGCCGACGGTAAGCCAGGGGGAGGGGTGACGACGCCGACGGTAAGCCGGGGGGAGGGGGGTGACGACGCCGACGGTAAGCCAGGGGGAGGGGGGTGACGACGCCGACGGTAAGCCAGGGGGAGGGGGGGTGACCACGCCGACGGTAAGCCAGGGGGCGGGGGGTGACGACGCCGACGGTAAGCCAGGGGGAGGGGGGTGACGACGCCGACGGTAAGCCAGGGGGAGGGGGGGTGACCACGCCGACGGTAAGCCAGGGGGAGGGGTGACGACGCCGACGGTAAGCCGGGGGGAGGGGGGTGACGACGCCGACGGTAAGCCAGGGGGAGAGGGGGTGACGACGCCGACGGTAAGCCAGGGGGCGGGGGTGACGACGCCGATGGTAAGCCAGGGGAAGGAGGCAGCTTCCGTGGGCGATCTGACCTTCGTCCCTCAGCAGGCACTCGGCACCTGCTCCGTGCCAGCCCCTCTCTTGGGCACTTGGGAGACATCGCGACAGAGGTTTTTAAATTCCTGTCCTTGTGAACTTCACATACAGTGGCTATAGATTAAACAATAACCGTAATAAGACAGTTACGTAGTTGGAAGGTGACCCGTGCTTTGGAAGAAAGCAGAGCGTTTTGGACAGGCTCGCTGAGGAGTCATTTAACAGGAGGAGTGGGTGACCCTGAAGAGAAGACCAGCACTGGGGAGGGGGCGGGGACCCGAGAAGGGGCGGCAGAGGTGGGGAGGGGGCGGGGACCTGAGAAGGGGCGGCAGAGGTGGGGAGGGGGCGGGGACCCGAGAAGGGGCGGCAGAGGTGGGGAGGGGCAGAGAGTGAAGCCGTAGCCAGAGCAGCCTGGAAGGAGGTGGGATGAGGGCGAAGGAGCCCTGAGAACCCCCAGCTCTGGGCTTGGGGCACTTGGCAGGAAGAACCAGGGGGGATGGGGAGTCGGGGTAGGGACCCAGGGGGGCCGAAGGACAGATAGGGGTCGGGGGGCAGGGGATAGGCATGCAGACGCACTGGACCGGGGTGAAGGCTGCGGGGATGGAAGTGCCCTGTGCAGCCAGAGACAAGCAGGCAGGACGGCGGCAGATGGCTGGTGAGCAGGCTGGGGGGCTGCCTGGAGGAGGGTGCTCCTTTTGTGCAAGAAGAAGGTTTGGGGGAAGCGGGGGAGGGTCCTGGGGGCAGGGAGCCGCTGTGCAAGCGAGGTAGCTCGTCCGGGCACAGGAAGCCTTGAACATCCGTGGTCCACCCCTCAGGCTCTGTGCAGAGCAGGCAAGTGTCAGGAGGACGGAGCCCTTCCCAGCTGGCAGTCACTGCAGTGGGCACTCACCTCAGTGGTCTCGCCCAGACCAGCAATGTGCCCACCCCCCAGGACGAGGTGCATTTGTTCCAAACCACCTTTCCAGACTGCCTCATGGCCGGGGGCGGCCTGAGACTCGTGCTTAGCTGACGACACCTGCTTTCCCGAGAAGAAGGGCAGGTGCAGCTAGCACAGGACCTTGAATGTGGACTCGGTGGCTGGACCTGCCACAGCACTCCTGCAGCCACAGGCGAGGGCTCTGGCCCTGACACCCTTGAGCCACTGAACCCACCCAGGTGCCAGCACCTCCCTACTTACGAGGTGAGGAAGAAAACCTTTTGGGTTAAGCCACACAAAGGTCTGGTGTCAAAGCCACAGTAGTTGGAGGCTTAGCTTTTTTTAACTAATGTATTTCTGAATATTATATAAACATATATTAAAAGTTATGGTCAAATAAAGCTAGCATAGCAGCGGCTCCTGGGCCTGGGCCCTTCCTAGCACCTGGGACCCAGCAGTACAGCCGTGCTAATTGTAGCTTGCTTGATTGCTGAAATTTTTTTTAATAATATATTTTTTATTAATAGACTATTTTTTAGAAGTTTATTTATTTTAATAAATTTATTTATTTTTGACTGTGTTGGGTCTTCGTTGCTGCACGCGGGCTTTCTCTAGTTGCGGCGAGCAGGGGCTACTCTTTGTTGCGGTGCGCGGGCTTCTTATTGCAGTGGCTTCTCTTGTTGTGGAGCACGGGCTCTAGTCGTGCCGGCTCAGTAGTTGTGGCACGTGGGCTCAGTAGTTGTGGCTCGCAGGCTCCAGAGCACAGGCTCAGTAGGTGTGGCGCACGGACTTAGTTGCTCCGCGGCATGTGGGATCTTCCCAGACCAGGGCTCGAACCTGTGTCCCCTGCATTGGCAGGCGGATTCTTAACCACTGCGCCACCAGGGAAGCCCTAATTTTTTTTTTAACTGCTAAAGTAATGCAACTTGAAAAAATTTCAAACCATAATACATTGTATAAAGTGAAAAGTAAAAGATTCTACGCAGGCGTGTGTGCCTTTGCACGCGCCTGTGTCCCTCTGAGGCTCCAGCTGAGCTGCGCACTCGCCTCCAGAACCCGCTGACTCTGCTCTTCCTGAGCAGACAGTGCTGGGGCCACCGACAGCGGAGGGCCTGGGACCCTGCGGGTCGGTCTCTGCCGGGACCGTCCTTCGCAGCGGCAGCCAGAGGACAGTGTCCAGCGGCCTAGGCTGGGGAGCTTGGCCAAGCCCTCCTGCCGCAAGCCCCGCAGGGTCAGCCTGAGGCTGCCCTCTGCCAGGATTCCTCCTCCTCGACTGCATGGGTGCCGAGGTCAGGGGCTCCAGCCAGCATAAGGGTCAGACTCAGGGAATTCCACAGGCAGCCAAGGGCAGGAGGGGAACGGCCATGGGGGCAGGGCCGTGAGGACAGGGTCCCTCCCAGCTCTCTGCCCTCAGGGCTGACCCAGACTTGGCTGCCAGACCAGGCTGGTGCTGGGAGGTTGGCCATGACCTCGGAGGCCTCTTCCGGAAGCCGCTGTGCCAGGTGGGAGCCCGTTCTGCCATGAATGGGTCGCCAGAGGAAGGGGGTAGATGGACCCAGGGAGGCTGGGCAAACACCTGGCCCGTCAGGGCTCCACAGGCCCCTGGGCCTGGCGCGGCATCTCCTCCAGGCCCTCGGGGGTGAGAAGGGCCAGGTGCTCCGTGTGGCTTCGGTGGGGGGACCCCAGCCCTGGGGAACCGCGGTTGCCCACCTGCCCGCTGGACGCGCCGCAGAGCAGCTCACTTCGGGCCGGGCCTTCGCAGGTGGGGCGGCCTCGGTCGGTCCCTGTGCTCCCGGCGCAGAGCGCGGACAAACACCCCGCCCCAGCCCTCGCGCTCGCCACGGCGGGGCATCTGGGGCCTGGTGCGGGCTCCCATCTGCTCCTCCAGGCCTCGGGCTCTCTGGACTGAATGACAGCTGCCCCAGCTCCCGTAGCTCTCCCCGCCCCCGCACCGTCCCAGCCACCAGCAGCCCTCCTGGCCGCAGACCTCCCCGCGCTCTCTGCCCCGCTCTGCCGACCCGGCAGCCGCAACAGTGGTGTCCGTCCTCCCCGCAGAGGGATCCAGGGGCCGGCAGGAAGGACGCAGGGTCAACATGGCCAGAGGGTCCTCCCCGCTGGCCCAGGATCCCCGAGGAGGAGCCGCGGCCCTGTCTCTATTAAAGGGTGGTCTGTTCCCCCTGCAGGCGAGGCGGGGGGGTCTGCACTCCAAGCCCACCCTCGGGCCTTCCCAGGCCCTGCCACGCGGAGGGGGAGGCGGGCACTCCCTGGGCAGGTGGGCAGACAGACAGCTGCGGGGCCAGCCTCCCTGTGCTCCCCGTCTCCCTGGTCTGGAGCAGGGGCCCAATCTAGGGCGGCTTCCTCTGCTCCCGGGCCGGACCCAGCCCTGCTCCAAGCCCCGTCCTCCCCTCTGAAGTGCGGACTGTGCGGTGAGACAGGGACCGGGCCCCACGTGCCCCTCCTACCCCACCCGTCCCCACCCCGGCCCTGGCCCTGGCGGGATGCAAGAGCGGGATGCAGCACAGACGGGCCCGGGAAGAGGACAGTGCCGTCCTGATCGACGTGGCCGCCGGGGCAGAGAAGGGGGACTCTCACGGGAGCACAGCCAACGCCTCGGAGGTAACCCCTCCCCTCCTCCCCTCCCCGGGTCCAGGCTCGGTCTGCTCTAGGGTTAGGAGGTGGACGCGGGGACCCGGGAGACAATGGCCCCAGGCCCTTGGTGGGGCGGATGCATGCCAACTGTGTCTTCCCTCCTGCGTCCCCCAGCGACACCCAAACCCTCACCTGCCCCAGCGAAGGGAAGAGGGAGGTGCCCTTAACCCTGAGGGATGAGCAGACACCCCTCAGAACAGGCTGGGCGGGGCCGGGTGGGGCCCCCGGCGAAGGGGGAAGGAATGGGACACAGAGCAACGCACCAGGGTGACGCGGTTGCCTAAAAACAGAGCCGTGAGCGCAGCAGACGTGGCCAGTGGTGGGTCTGGGTAGAGACCGTGGGTGCTTGTTGGGCTGTGTCTGCTTCATTCTGCATCCGCCAGTTTATCAGAACACAGAAGTGACGGGGAGAGAAGGCCCTAACCCCCAGAGGGCGGAGATGGGCTTTAGAATCAGGGTCAGGGTCAGAGCGTGGGTAAGCTTCCGATGGGTTAGGTGAGGGCGAGGCTCGGAGCTCTGCACGGGTGACGTTATTGACAGGGTAGGTTTTCGGTTAAGGTTAGGGTTAGTTAGGATCAAAATTAGTGACGGGGTTCAGGTTAGGTCACCCTGGGCCCAGGGGAGTGCAGATGATTTTGATAAAGTTGCTGGGGTGGGAACACCGGCCCCACCTTGCCTTAGGTTCCAGCCGACCCCCGGAGCCCAGGTCAGCCACTCTGGGAGGCCCCGAGGACCCTGAGGGCCTCAGCCTGGCCTCAGGCTCACTCATGTTCAAGCTTTGTCCCCTGGGTCAAACCTGGAGAAGAACACACCTCCTGGGGCCTGCAGGAGACTCCCTCCGGGCAGCCTGTTGTGGGCCTCCTTTGGCCATCTCTAGGGCTCCCACCCCTGTCCCTGGGGGGCCACAGACACCCCAAGTGAGGCTGTTGGGGAAGATTCCGGGTCCCAGACCCGGGAGTCCCCACCAGGGAGGTTCCTCTTCCCTGGTCCTCCGGGGCCTCGAGCCTCCAGCTGCTGCAGCCTGAGAGTGGACACAGGTGCCTCCCTTCCTGCTGCCCCAAAACATAGCCTCGGGGGAAACACTCACCCGGAACACCTAGAAACGCAGAAGCATTCCACCCTCTGGGCGCCGTGGCCACCTCCGGCCTATCCGAAGGGCACTTAGGGGCCATCCAGCTCTTCTCCAGCCTCTGGAGGCCAGCACGGTGGGCGCCCCGGGTCCTGCCCGTGCTGCCCACAGCCCAGGTGCTCCGTGGCCCGTGGAAGCCCCCGGAGAGGCCCGGGGCTGGCCTCACCCCCGGATGCACGTGTGCTGTGAGCCCCTCTGGCCACGTGGCCAGAAGCTGCCATTCCTCCCACTTCCTTCCCTCCAGCTGGACGCCAGGCAGCCACCGGCAGGGTGGGGAGCCCCGCCAAGCCCTGGGCCGGTGAGCCCCTCCCAGCATCTGCCAGCCGTGCCTGTGTTGGTACCGGGGCTGGGGACACAGATGGGGCACCCAGGGGTGGCAGCGGGAGGACGGGGCCCAGGCCGCCGTCCTCAGGAACCAGGCCTCCCCTCCCTCGCCCAGCACCATCTCCGGAGCCAGCTGTGGTACCAGCCTCTGTGCTGGAGGGTGGGGTGAACAGCACACAGCAGGAAGGGGGTCCCTACGGATGAGGGGAGCTGGAGGGGGCTCGGGGGCAGAGCGGGCGGCCGTCTCCCTCCTGCTCTGGCCTCAGGACCAACTCCAAGTCACCTCAGACTCTGCTCTCTTGCGCCCCACACTTTCTCTACCTTCAAAGTGGATCGGATCCACTTCTCCTCACTCCCCACCCCACGGGTCCTGTCTGCCCCGAGCCACCGTAATCTCCCCAGAGTTCTGCACCAGTGCCCACCTGCCAGCCCTGCTCTCCACGCAGCACCGGAAAGACCCGTGCTAAAAGGAGATGCCCTGACCTCGCACCCGTTAGAATGGTTGAACGACAACAAAGAAACAGAAAACAAGTGCCGGGGAGGACGTGGAGAAACTGGAACCCTCGTGCACTGCCGCCGGGAAGGTGAAACGGCGCGGCTGCGGTGGAGAACGGTATAGGGGTTCCTCAAAAAATTAAACACAGGATTACCGTATGGCCGTCATGGCGGGCTTGCTGAAGAAGACCACTGGCCTTGTGGGACTGGCTGTATGTGAGAGTCCACACGAGAGGCTAAAAATATTGTATACAAAGATTCTTGGACAAATCCCTAAAAATGCAGCATACCGGAAGTATACAGAACAGGTTACAACTGAGAAGCTGAGTATGGTTAAAGCGGAGCCAGATGTTACAAAATTAGAAGAGCAACTTCAGGGAGGCCAAATAGAAGAGGTGATTCTTCAGGCTGAAAATGAACTAAGCCTGGCAAGAAAAATGGTGCAGTGGAAACCATGGGAGCCTTTAGTGGAAGAGCCTCTTGCCAACCAATGGAAGTGGCCAATATAAACATCATTAAATGACTTGTGTGTTTATGGGAAACTGATGTAATTAAATATTCTGTTATATTAAAAATATTTCCATATTATTGACATCTTATAATCAAGAAAACTGATACAGACCATATATAGGAGACTTGATGAAATTGCTGATTATGTAATAGGGACTTGTGAATCGGTTTTTGATTTGTAGAGCATTCATTCAAATTATTTCAAAAATATTTTTTAAAACAGAAAAAAAAAAAAATTACCGTATGATCCAGCAATCCCACTTCTAAGTTTATACCCAAAAGAAGTGATGACAAACATTTGTGTTGTTTCCATGTTGGGGGTTATTGTGATTAATGCAGCAATGAGATCACGTACAAGATTTTGTGTTAATGTAAGTGTTCATTGGGGGTGCGGGGGCGTATACCACTGAGTGGAATTTCCAGGTCATATGGTAACTCGATGTTTAACATTTTGAGGAACCGTCAAACTGTTTTCCAACGTGACCCCCATTTTACAAACCACCAGCAATGAATGAGGTTCCAATGTCTCCACATTCTATCCAACACCTCTTATTGTCTGTCTTGGTATTATAGTTGTCCGAGTGGCTGTTGGGTGGCATCTCACTGTGGGTTTGATTTGTATTCCCCTAATGACTGGTGATACTGAGCATGTTTTCATAGGCTTATTGCCAATCTGTATATCTTCTTTAGAGAAATGTCTATTCAAAATCTTTGCCCATTTAAAAATTGGGTTATGGGACTTCCCTGGTGGCACAGTGGTTAAGAATCCGCCTGCCAATGCAAGGGACACGGGTTCGAGCCCTGCTCCGGGAAGATCCCACGTGCCGCGGAGCAACTAAGCCCGTGCACCACAACTACTGAGCCTGCGCTCTAGAGCCCTCGAGCCACAACTACTGAAGCCTGTGCTCTGCAACAAGAGAAGCCACCTCACTGAGAAGCCCACGCACAGCAACTTAGAGTAGCCCCCGCTCACCGCAACTAGAGAAAGCCCGCGTGCAGCAACGAAGACCCAGCACAGCCAAAAATAAATAAATAAATAAATTTATTTTTTTAAAAAAATTGGGTTGTTTGTCTTTTTATCATTGAATTGTAAAAGTTCTCTTATGTTCTGATGCAAGTCCCTTACCAGACACATGATTTGCATATACGTATTTTTTCTCCCAGTCTATGGGTTGCCTTTTTTACTTTCCTAATGATGTGCTTGGAAGCAGATAGGTCTTTAATTTTGATGAAGACCATCTTACCAATCTTCTCTTTTATTGCCTTGCTTTTGGTGTCGTATCTAAGAAATCATTGCCTAAACCAGGTCATTAAGACTTACAACTATGTTTTTTCCTAAAAAGTTTTATCATTTTAGTCCTTATACTTAGGTCTGGGGAATTCCCTGGCGGTCTAGCGGTTAGGACAGTGCGCTCTCACTTCCAAGGGCCTGGGTTCAATCCCTGTTTGGGGAACTGAGATCCCACAAGCTGCTTGGTGTGGCCAAAAAAAACCCGAGAACAAAACAAAAAAACCCTTAGGGCTGTGATCTTTAACTTGTTATCTTTTTTTTTTACACACACACACACACTTATGTAGATGTTTTACACACACACACTTATGTAGGTGTTTTAAAATTAGATTTCTGCTATTGTGTTTTGTTCTTCACAAAATTTTAGAAAGCTTTTCACATCAGTACATATAAACACATCCCATTCTTTTTTTTTTAAATTGGGGTATAGATATTTTATTAATTTACCATCTTAACTCCACTTTGAGTTAATTTTTGTAAATGGTGTGAAGTAGGGGTCCAAATTCATTCTTTTGCTTGTGAAAATTCACTTGTCCCAGCAACATTTGTTGAAGTCACTATTCTTTTCCCATTGAATTGTTGACCTCTTTGTTTTAAAAAATGATAATAAAATATATGGGTTTATTTTCAAAATCTCAAATATATTCCGTTGATCTATATGTCTGTCCTTATGCTGGTGCCACTCTGTCTTGATTATCCTTTTTTTTTTTTTTTTTTTTTTTGCGGTACGCGGGCCTCTCACTGTTGTGGCCTCTCCCGTTGCAGAGCACAGGCTCTGGACGCACAGGCTCAGCGGCCATGGCTCACGGGCCCAGCCGCTCTGCGGCATGTGGGATCCTCCCAGACCGGGTCACAAACCCGCGTCCCCTGAATCGGCAGGCGGACTCTCAACCACTGCACCACCAGGGAAGCCCTTATCCTATCTTTGTAGTGAGTGTTGAAATAAAAAATTGTGAGTCCTAAAATTTTGTTCTCCTTTTTCTACATCGTTTTGGCTAATCTGGGTCTCACGTGTTTCCATATGAATTTTAAACTTGTCAATTTCTGCAAAAAAAAAAAAAAGTCAGCTAAGATTTTGATAGGGACTGTGTTGAATCTGTAGGTCAATCTGGGGAGTACTGCTGTCTTCACAATGTTAAGTCCTCTCATTCATGCACATGGGATATTTTTGCGTTTATCTAGTTAGTGCTTCTTCAACTTATTTCAACAATATTTGGTACTTTTCAGTGTGTACATCTTACACTTTTTTTGCTGTTAAATTTGTTCAGGTTTTTGGGGGGAGCTGTTATAAATGGGTTGTCTCTCTTTGTTTTATTTTCAGCTTGCTTGTTGCTAGTGTACAGAAATACAGTTGTTTTGTGTGTTAATTTTGTATCCTGCAAACTTGCCAGACCTGTTATTAGTTCTAATAGTGTTTGTAGTGGCTTCTCTGGGATTTTCTATACACAAGATCATGCCATCTGTAAACAGAGAGAGTCTTACTTTTACATTTACCTGTTTATTTATCCTCTTGGTCTGTTCATTCGTTCTTGCATACCTGCACTTCCACCTGAGAGTATTCCCTTCAGCCTGAAGAATTCCCTTTAGTATTAACTGTAGAGCATGTGTCTGGGACTAAATCTCTCAGATTTTGATCGTCTGAGAACATCTTCACTTAACCTTCATTTCTGAAGAACATTTCTACTGGATAAAGAATTTTAGTTTGCAGTGTTTTCCCCACCCTTTAAAGATGTCGTTCCATTGTCTTTGGGCTCCGTTGTTTCAGTTGAGAAATCATGTGCCTGTTTTATTATTTTCCCCTGAAAAAAACATGGTTTTCTTTCTCGCTGCTTTTAAGATTTCTCTCTATCTTTAATACAGCAGAGCTATGCTGCACAATGATTTTCCTAGTTTTTAAATCCTGTTTGGAGCTCACTGAGCTTTTTGAACCTTTGAACTGATTTATTTCATCAGATTTGGAAATTCTTGAACATTCTTGTTCAAAGATTGCTTCTTTCCCACTCTCTCCTGGTTCTCAGATTACAGTCTATTGGGCCTTTGACCATGACCCCATCCTTCTTGTACCCTGCTCTGTTCTTGCCATTCTTTTTGCTCTGAACTTCGCTTTTTCTACTGGTCTCTCCTTAAGCTCAGCATCCTGTCTTCTGTTGAGTCTAGTCTACTGTTAAACACGTCCAGTGAGCTCTGAATTTCATGTGCTGTGCTTTGCTCTTTTATTTCTTATTTTGGGCTGCACCACGCGGGATCTTATTAATTCCCAACCAAGGATCGAACTAGCACCCCCTGCAGCGGAAGCGTGGAGGCTTAACCACCGACCGCCAGGGAAGCCTCCGCTTTGCTACCTTAGCACGTGCATTTGATTCCTTTTCATACATTCTAATTCTCTCTCAAAATAGTCCAGTTGTTCATCGGACCGTTTTGTCCATTCTTTACCCTTTTTTTCTCTTTTAACTTAATAACCATCATTATTTTGCGCCTTTTCTGCTAATAGCTCCACTGTGTGGTTCACCTCTGGGTCTCTGTTGACTCTGTCACCCTCCTGTACAGTGTTGAGCTTTGTTTTGGCAGGTGGTCCAGTTACTGGCAGGTCACCTGGATGGGCCTGAGCTTGGTTTCAGGTGTCAGCTCTGCGCTCATCCCGCAGGTGCAAAGTCCTCACCCCTGTGCTATCGCCCAGGAGGCTCAGCTGGGAAGCCAGAGGGGCCGACAGGCTCCCTCCTCCCTGTGTGGCTGGAGCTCCAGCACTGTGCTTCCTGAGTCTCTGTTAGCCATCAGCCTGCAGCAGCCGCCTCTGGGCGTGAACGAGTCAGCAGCTCCAAGGACCCCCCGATCTCCTCACAGACCTGTGTCTCCGTCCTCTCCACATAGCAGCCCTCAAGCCCAAGGCCCCTTAGCAGCCCCGGATTCTGACCTCCCTCTGGGCTCTGTGGCCCTGCCCTGCAGTTTGGAAACGCCATGAGGGAGAGAGATGAAACGAATGCTTCCCTCCTCTCGAGGGCCTTAGCCCGGCATCCACTGCTTCCTGTGCTTTGCCCAGCTTTTACAGTCTCTGTGGCAGGGAGCTAAGGCTGATGTGACTCACACTCAGAGTCCTTCGAGACCCACATAGACTCCTGAGGAGTTTGGGGCTCACTCTGCAGGGATGGGGGCCACAGAGGAGCCAGAGGGCAGACCCCAGCCCCTCTCCAGGGCTCAGCTTCCCCCGTGGTCCAACGCAGGGCTGTCCTGAAAGCCCTCCTGAGCCCTCCCACCCCAGCAAGGACCAGGGAGGGCCTGGGAAGGAGACACAGAGGAGCAGGCCAAGCGGCCGGTGCCCAGATCCTACTGCCCACCGGGAGCCTGGGCGTCCCGTACCTGTGGGCCAGGTACGTCGGGTAGCTGGGGAGCCCCAGGCTCAGCGTTCGTTCAGTGACCTTGCCCCACGAGCCCTGAGGGCGTGGTGTCCCGAGGCGTGGAACAAATGAAGACCCAGAGTCCTGCTGGGGGCCTCACCCTTCAGTGAGCACCCCATGGAACCACTAACCACAGGCCAGTGTAATACCCACCCATCGCAGGAGGCCAAAGCCTCAGGCCGCCTGAAAACTCAGAAGCCACCTTCCGCTCATCCGTCCCACCTCCAGCGTTAAAGCTTTTGTCAAGGGGTGACATTTGTAATCATAACTGTGTTTTTATAGAATTTAACAGCTGAAGAAGTCCTTTTGCATGCAGTATGTCGGTTACAACAGTTGGCATCACTTAGACCCCCTCGGTCTCCCGCACGCTCCACCCTCCTTTCCCACGGCTTCCTCTGTTCCCCAGGAACAGGCTCTGCCATCAGAGGAACCAATCCTGAATTTTACGTTAATCACATTCTTGTGTTGTGGGTTTTTTAAAATCATTTTTGCCCCCATTTCACGTCACCAAACAACACAGCTTGGTTTTGTCTCTTTGAACCTGATGGAAGGTCTCAGTGTCACTCCTCCTGACGTAGTGTTCGCGAGGCCCGCCTGCGTCGCTGGTGCAGCTGCCGCTTGGCCACTGTCCTTGCTGTGGAGAAGCCACTATCTTCCTCTCCGTCCTTGTGTGGACAGACATTTGACTTCTTCCCAGTTTGGGGTGATTATGAAGATGGGCTGCTGTGCACCTGTGCCGTGCCCTCACGGGGCTGTCTCCTACGGGTAGGGTCGCTGGCGGGGTGCAGGGCCACACCAGTCCCCAGGCACGTTGCACCGCCGACAGCGGGAACTCCTCTCAACACTTGGTGGTGTCAGTTCTTACAACCTGGTGGGGGTACAGTGGTGTCTCGCTGCGGTTTTAATTCACCTTTTCCCTGATTCCTACAGGGATGGAGCATTTTTGCATGTTTATGGGCTCTTTGTGTTTCCAGTACTGCGAACGGTCTTTTGCACCTTTTGCTATCAGGCCGTCCACCGATAGCAATGCTGGGCGCATTTTCTCATCAGTGCTGGTGCTTGTATCCTGGACGTTTCCTCGTCGCTTCCATGCGCGCAAACCCCTTCCGCTGTCGGCCTGGCTGTCCCAGCATCACGGTGTCCTGGTCGGTTTTGACCACACGGCTTTCCCTCCACCTTGTGTTCTGTTTCCTGTCCTTCAGGCATGAAGTGAGCCCCTGCCGCCCTTGCGGCCCGCCCTCCCGGCCCACAGCCGGCTGCGCTCCCTTCCAGAGCTGCCTTAAGAGTTGGCAGACATACACACCGTGGGACTGGGGCCAAGACCCCTCCCTTTCCAGGTTCAGATCCACTTGACAGCCTGGTGCGGGGAGGGGCTGCAAAGCTGCCCTGTACGACGGAAACGGTGTGGCTCACAGGTGCGGTCACATGACTTTGCCAAACCTTCTTCCAGAACTGGGCTGCATCCTCCTTGGGCGCGGGGACCACGCTGCCTGAAGCCACACGCTGCCCAAAGGGCCCTCAGCCTTCAGTCCAGATGGCGGCCCTCAGCTTTCAGCACATGTCACAGCCAGCTGGGGACGCCCATGCCTGTCCCCTGGGCTTCTGGCCTTTCGGGGACCCCGATGGCTGTGATATGGTAGCGAGGGCTGAGAGCCACTGAAGAGGACAGTTTGGGAAAGCAGGTGCACTCAGCAGAGACGCCGGTCCCTGGGACAGAGACGCCGGGCCCCGAGCAGAGAGGCTGGGCCCTGGAACTGAAAGTCCCCGGCTCCGGCTCCAGGAGAGCCTGGCACGCGCCTGCACACAGACACACGGCCAGGCCCGCCCGTGTGTGCACACCTCTGTTGTACGTGCATAACATACACAGATGCCCAGTGGCTTGTCGAAGGCGCAGATGGGCGTTCGTTACCTGCAGAGTTTCTTGCCCATGGACGTCAGGACAGCCAGGTGGCGGCCTCGCAGGGACTGTCGCTGTTTGGCTGGCTTCCAAACAGGAGCGGCCCCCCCTGCCGGCTTCCACAGGTCCACAGAAGCCAGGTCCACAGAGGCAGGCCCACAGAAGCAAGTTGCCTTTTATCAAATAGGTTTAAAACGGCGCTGGTGAGCTGTTACCATGGCTACAGAAATGCCTCTTTTCCTTAGAGTGTGAATGCACACACACGTGCACCCACAAAACACGCACGCACACGTGTGCACACACGTGCATAAAGATGACCGCACATGCCACACGCGCACACGTGTACACGCATGCGTGCACCCCAGGCTCTCACGGAGCCCCCCGTCCCAGTAGCGTGATGTCCAGGACGAGGACAGCGTGGTGCGCTACCACCTCTTCAGCGCCCCTTGGGCTGTGCTCCGCTATTACGCGGAGGACCTGCATCTGAAGCTGCCCCTGCAGGTACCCAGGGCACGTGGGGGGCAGAGAGGGCCTGGAGGCCCCCCACAGCCAGGATCGCTCGTGATGGCCCTCCAGTTCCCGGGGGCAGCCACCAGTGCTGACAATCCTGGGGGCTCCCCACTCCGTGTCCCCGAGGGTCCCTGCCAGCTCCCCCACCCCACCCCCGCCAATTCCACGGTGCTCCTGGAAGCCTTGTGGCCAAGTCGGGTGAGGGGTGGTGCCCCATGGTGGGCTCAGGGGAGGGGCGGGCAGTGCGCACAGAGGCCAAGGCTCTGAGCGGGCCACCTGGGCCCCCCTCCAGGCAGGGGCACAGGGCGGAGGGGCAGCGGCTCCCAGGTGACCTCAGAGCTGACCAGCAGAGCAGCCCTGGAGCCAGAGGCCCGGAGAGGGAAAGGGGCTTGCCTGGTGTTTCTGCAGGGCCCACAGCAGAGCCGGGGAGGGCGGGAGCCAGGGTGCCCGGTTTGCAAACCCACACGCCCACACCCCACCACCTGGTGTCCGCGTCCCCTCAGGACAGGGAGGGGCAACTGACAATTCCTTCCAGGAGTTGCCCAACCAGGCCTCCAACTGGGCAGCCAGCCTGCTGGAGTGGCTGGAGTTCCCCAACATCCTGCTGGAGGACGTGCCCGACGTGCCCCACAAGTCTTACTCCTGCCAGTTCAAAGTGAGCAATCTGTCCAGGTAAGATGGCCCCACCACTCCGCCCGACAGCCTCACACAGGGCCCTGGGATGGATGAAAGAATCAACGAATGAGTGAACCAAAACCTGCTGCTCTTCCCCTAAACTCTCTCCTTCCCAGAGCTTTTCAACCAGGGCCTGGGAGTCTCAGGTGGGTGAGCTTTCGTGCATGTCTGCATTATCTACACGTCGCCTGTATCAGTCAGATAGGCAGGTTGTGCTGCGGAATGAGCATCCCCCAAACCTCAGTGGCTGGACGTGAAGGTCCACTTCCTGCTCAGCTCCATGTCCGTGGTGGGTGGGCACGGTGTCCTGGGGCCCAGGTGGGAGTGCAGGCTCCATCCCACACAGAAAATGCAAGCGGTCAGTCCACACTGGCTCCTGGATCCCTTCTCCCATTCACATTTTACTGCCCAAAGCAGGTCACACAGCCACACACCCAGCAGGCAGTTTAGGGCAGCGTCCAGGCCTGGGGGAACCCGTGTGGGTGGCCAGCACTGGAAACCCCCATGCTGAGGACACCTCCTTCCCGGGCTGGTGGGAGGATTCAGCCTCACCCACACGTGTCCCCACACAGGGAATCCCCAAGGTCCTGGTGTCCCAGGGAGGGCCCTCTGGTCAACCACCTGTCCACACAGGCTACCACCAGACACCGCCCAGAGGCCTTTGGTCCTGAGTTCGGAACTTCAGGGGATGCAGATGCCTGTGGGCTCCTCTGCCCAAGTGCAGTCCACTCTCCCCTACCCTGGGGGGATTTCCGTGATGTCCTGCCATACCCTCAGGAAAGGAAAAGGCCCACACGGGAGCTGCCCATGCCGCCTGGTGGCAGTGGTCGCTCTCTGAGGCCTGGCTGAGGTGCAGGCACCTGAGTTCTGACTCTGAGCCCACAGGTTCCTCGGGAGTGAGAACCAGGCCACCTTCTTCCCCATCACCTACAGGCACCAGATTGTGAGTGGGGTCCTGACCCAGCTCTGAGAGGCCTGCGGCCCCAGACGTCCCGGCCCCCAGCGGGCAGCAGAGGCCTCTGCGGACACAGGAAGGTTCGCCTTTGTCCTGTCCAGAGGGATGAGGTCCCGGGGCTGGGGGCCCCGGGGGGGTGAGGGGATGGATGCTTGGAGGCTGCCCCCACCTCACTGCACAAGGGGAGCACAGCTGGGGCCCCGAATGGGTATCACCTTCAAGAACCTGTGGGACTTGCCAAGACCACGGGGACTGGGGAGGTGTGAGTCCAGTTGGTCAGTGAGGACGGGAACCACGGGCAGAGCCGACCAGAGGCTGAGCGTCCCTGAGAAGCATGGGCAGTGCCTGGCCTATGGTGAGGGAGGGCCTGGGACAGGCCTGCCCAGGAGAACCGGCTGGTGACAACCGAAGGGCACCGGCCACGTGGGCTGCCCAGCAGGGGCTGGGCCGCCCCCGACACAGGCCTCCAGGTGGAGGCTGACTCCTGCCCAGAGTGAGGACCCAGGGCGGGCTGCGCTTAGCTAGGGCATGGGTTCAAATCCAGACTCGACTCCCATGAGCCGAGCGTCCCAGCCAAGGTCTCCCATCTACCAAGCGTGAGAACGATCACCACCCTTGGGGGTTGTGTGAGCCGGTGACATGAGGAAGAGCTGGGTGTACCCTTGCCATTGTCGCCAGGAGCCTCGGGAGGCTGTCTGTGGGCTCAGCCCCAAGACGGGAGGGCCCGGGTGTCCCCGCCCCCCTGTCACATGACAGGTGACCAGTGCCATCCCTGCCACCCCTAGCTGTTCGAGGTCCTGGCCAAGACCCCATACGGCCACGAGAGGAAGCGCCTGTTTGGGATCGACCAGCCGCTGGGGGAGGGGGTCTTCAGCGCAGCCTTCCCCCAGCACGACGTGATTCCAGGGGCTTCAGGGGCGGGGCAGGGTGGTCGGGCTGCCACCAGAGGGTGAGTTTCTGGATGAGGGGGACCCCAGGTCCTGCCCTGGGATGCGGGGCAGCAGCACACCAGGCCCTGCTGCGGCCTGTCGTCTCCCCGAGCAGCTTCTCTCCCTCGGGGGGATGGGGAGGTCACCGAGCCCCTCACAAGACCCGGGGAGGATGTGCTCACCACGCCAGCTGCCACCGTACCGGGCTCGGTCAGCCAAACCATCACCCTTGACAAAACGCCACTGCGTCGGTTAGGAGGCTGTTTACTCCCCATGAGGCCCCCAGAGCCGCACGAAGGGGCAGCGGGGCCTCAGGGCCCAGGTCAGTCCCGCACCCACTGCTGTGTGACTGGGGGACAGTCGGTCCCGGGCAGCCACCGAGGGGGTGAATGTGGACGCGCACCGGGAAGTGCCTGGGCACTCAGGCTCCATCACGCTCCGCGGGCCTCGCCCTCCCTGCTGGCCAGGGCTGCACGGCACGGGGTCGGCAGAACTCTCACCCAGAGACGCGGAGCCCGCTCTGGACCACAGTCACTGGCTCCTCCCAGGGCCACCCCTCCAGGCCCTTCCTCTGCCCTGGACTCGGACCCCGGGCCGAGGGGCTCAGCACAGATGTCCCCTCCTCAGAGAGGCCTTCCTGGACCCCCAGCCCCCAAAGTGGCTCTTTTGCCCTTGAGCAGCAACCCTGCATCCTGGGCTTTGTCTGCCTTGTGCCCATGCTGGGCCGGCGGCCACCTGTGGGTCTCGCCCTGCCCTGAGGCCCCCACACACCTGGACTGTGCCTGGCTGGGGTAGGGTGCCCAGACCAGCCTGGATCCTCCCTGCCCGACCGCTTCTCATCCCCAGGGCCCCTGACGACACCCCCAGAGGGCCCACGGGCCCTGGGCCTCACCCAGCGGCAGGTCCGGCTCCAGCCCTGGGCCCGCTGGCACAAGTGGCACAAGTACCAGCTTCTGGACCATGTGCGCAGGTACCTCGGGGAGAAGGTGGCCTTCTACTTCGCCTGGCTCAGTGAATCTCGTGCCCACCGCCCCTCGGGGCCTCCTGGGCCCCTAGCTGCTAACAGGTGTCCCCAGGAAGGGAGCTGTGGCGGGGGCTCAGCCACCGGCCATGCCGACCCCTCCTAGGCCAGCACTCCCTGGCTGAGCCCTGCCCCTGCCCCACCCCCTGGCCCCATAAGGTAACCCAGCACTGGGACCGTTCTGGGGCACCCCCATGTGCTGGTCATGGACCGGGAACCCCCTTCTGCAAGCCAGGGCCCCCTTTTGACTCCAACCCCCAGTGTCCCTGGCCCACCAGACATGTCCCGGGAAGCCCTGGGCCACCCCAGGAGCTCCCAACCTGGCAGAGGTCGCCCCTGCCCGGGGTCCAGGGAGAGCCGCCCTCTCACCTCCAGGCAGGCCGGCACCCTGGGATGGCTGTCTGCCCCGGACGGCCCCCCGTCCTCGCTTTCCTCACGGGCTCCCCACCCTGCCGCCCAGCACAGTCTCGCCCCCCCCACCCCCCGTCCTGCCCCAAAGATAGCGATGCGCCTGCCCTCAATCGCGCATGCGCACGTCTGTCAAGATGGCGACCAGTGCTGGGGTGCTGTGCAGGGCGGCGGTTCCTGCCCTTGTGGAGTGTACCGGCCTCGGGTGACGCAGGGAGAGGCCACCCATAGCCTCCGGGGACCCGGATGCGGCGGGGGCGTGGCTGTGGCCAGGGCGCTGGCGCCCAAGGCACAGCCCACCTGTGAAGGACCTGAGGCTCCATCTGGGGCAGGGAGGGCCGGGGCCCCAGGAGGGCAAGGCCAGACCACAGGGTCATGGGGGGCGCGACAGGTGGGGTCCTCGTCTCGGTCCTGGGCAGACTTGCATTTTACAGAGCTCCCTCTGGCTCACGCAGGGCAGACAGGGCACCGGGCTGGGATGGATCTGGGCTTGACCCGTGAGAGGCAGACAGGGTGCACGCTTGAGGGCTTGGGGGTACTGAGGGACCTGGCCACGGTGGGGTGGGGTGCAGAGCCGGAGGCATCCACAGTGACCCCCGGTCACCCAGGACTGGAGTCCGGTGGGTGATGTGCCTCTCGAGGAGGGGACACCCATCCTGGGCATGCTGGTTGGAGGTGAATGGGGCTCAGGAAAGGGAGGTCCGGGAGGTGGGAGGCACAGTGGGCTGGAGCCCTGGGGGCTCAGGTGCCGAGGTCAACATGGGGGTAGTCCACAGTCCCGGGTGGGGCGAGGAGGGCAGAGCTGTGCCCAGAGCTGCCGGGGGTGTCCTCCCCGAGGACCGGTCCCCTCCCAGCTTCCTAGAAGGCCCCCACCCCTGCTGGCTGAATGTGGTCCCCAGAGGACGTGCGGCTGTGTAGACCCCCACCTGGGGCTCAGCCCTGGGTACCCAGGCCACTCACAGTCGACTCCCAGGGTTTCCCTGCCTGGGCCCGGCATCCCCCTGCAGGGCTCTACACAGGCTGGCTGGTGCCAGCGGCGTGGGGTGGGCCCACTGGTGCCCCTGGTGGGCTGTCTCATGGTGTCCTCAGACGCACCCACGTAGTGTCCTCTCCCCTCAGCTCCCAGGCCTGCCCCTTGCCTCCTGAGATGGGTGTGCAGTAAGAGGGACCCCCCAGGTGCCAGGCCCTGTGCAGAGCTGGGGATAGAGGTGAGCACTGAGCACATCCCTGCCTTAAGGATGTCATGGAGGGTCCTGCCCGCGAGCTTGGCTGGAAGACTGGCAGGTGGACAGGTGCGCTCCCTGACAGGTGGATAGTTGTGCTCCCAGGTGGACACAGGTAGGCAGGGTGATCCCAGGTGGACATAGGTAGACAGGTGTGCTCCCAGACTGACAGGTGGACAGGTGTGATCGCAGGTTAATTTTATTGGCACTCGCCCTTGTTTCTTACAATAGTGTAAACTTTTCTTACAATAGATAAATAACTGGGCTTGGGTTTTATCCTACTATGGAGCTGAAATTTCAAGAAGTTATCTCCAAAATTATCATTGCATACATTTTTAAAAGAAATGCTGGGCCTGGCAAAGACAGTGTGGGGAAGGAGGGGGGCAAGGGGGCGGGGCTGGGGGAGGGCCGCCTGCCCAGCCCCAACAGCTGCCCTCCCCGCCCAGAAGGCAGGAGCTGTGCCCGCTCTGCCTGGACTCTGCCCCTTCTGGCTGCTCCCCCGCGCCTGTGCGCTGGTCCAGGTAAGAGGGCAGGTGAGGGGAGGAAGGCAGCCCCCTGGGTCCTGGCCCCGCCCCACCCGTAAGCCCAGCTCGGTCACCACCTAAGGCAGAGCCCTCTGTGAGTTACGTAACCGGGGTGGCAAGGTCCCCACTGGGCTGGGACTGCAACTGGCGCCCCCCGCCCCCCCCCCCGCAGCACTCAGCAGGGTGCCTGCACCAGTAGACGTCCACCTGGAGCTTTCACTATTATCGTTGTCATTATGTGTGGCTGGCCGAGAAGGTCAACTGGCGACCCCCGAGCTCTCAGGCACAGCCGGACTGAGCAGAATTCAAGAGGCCGGGGCGAGGGGCCCCTTGGGGTCCCTGAGCCCTCTGGGTCCCGTCAGCCCGCACACTTCCAGGGTGTGTCAGCTTTTCCATGGGAACAGCGGCCTCACCGGCATGCCATACTCACTGGGCCTCGAGCCCTGGTGCCCAGGATGGACCCACAGACAGAGACACCTTTGACACACTGCTGGGAACCCATCTGTACCAGTTTCCTAGGACTGCTGGGACAAATTACCACAAACGGGGGGTTTAAAACAACAAATTGCTTTTCTCCCAGTTTTGGAGGCCAGAGTCCAGTATGGAGGGTTGGCAGGGCTGGTTCCTTCTGGAGAACTGGACCTGGGCCTCCGGCCTGGGTTCTGGGGGCCGCCAGGAATCCTCCTGTCCACTGGCTGAGGCTGCGTCTCTCCCATCTCTGCGTCTGTCTTCACGTGGCCTCTCCCTCTGTGCGTCGCTGTGTCTGTCTCCGCTTCTCTTACAGGGATTTGTCATTGGTTTTAGGCCGTCCCCCTAATCCAGGGTGCTCTCATTCGGAGATCCTTACCCTGACTACACATGCAAAGGCCTTTTTTCCAAGTAAGGCTATATTCTGAGGTTCCAGGTGGACATATCTTATGGGGGCCACAGTTCCATCCACTACAGTCCACCCTCTGGCCCCCAAAATTTTATGTCCATCCCATGTGCAAAATACATTTACCCCCAACCCAGTGTCCCTGGAGTCTCGCCCACTGCAGCATCAACTCTAAGTCCAAAATCTCATCTAAATATCAACAATGCAAAAAGTCCCCAATCTCATCTAAATTATCTAAACTGGGTACAGGTGAGACTCTGGGTGTGGGCCCTCCTGGGGCAAACTTCCTCCCTCCCTGTGCACTAGGAAACGCGTCTCTGCCTCCAGAATACAATGATGGGCACACGTAGGACAGGTGTGGCCTTTCCTAAAGGGAGGGACAGGAGGGAGTAAAGGACCACCAGTCCCAAGCGCGTGTGAACCTCATGCCCCCGCCACAGGCTAGCCGGCTCTCCGACCACGGCGGCACCGTCCTGGGGCTGCTCCCACTACGAGGTGGGTCACCCCCGACAGAGGCCGCTCCCTGAGCACGCACTCCCGCTAAGCACCGGCTCCCCTCCAGGAGCGGCCGAGGCCCCAGTCTGCCGCCTCAGCTCCCACAACACCTGTGAACCCCGTCGCCAGTGAGAGTGAGCCCTACCTCCCCAAGAGAAGCCGCCTGCGCCGTGCTGGCCGGCTCCACGGTGGTCACGGTGATGGTGACGGGTCCCCGCTGCCGTCCGCCCCCCGTCATGCCTCTGCCCTCCTGAGCCTCATGGGGCAGCTGCGTCCCCCTTCCTGCCTTGGGGCTGGGGCCTGACGATTCCTCTGCGACCCACAAGACCCCCGACGTCCTCAGAAAGGCCCCCATGTACCTGGGTTCCAGGGAGGGGCCAAGTTAGGGGGTCTGCGATGTAAGAGGTGTGTGTCGGGCAGGGGGCTCTGGGAAAGTTTCCCCCAGGGCATCTTTCAAGCATGGCGGGGGAGGGGGCAATCCCAGCACAGGGGTCCACCTCACCCTGTCTTGTCTTCCAGTCAGAGGGGCTTCCTAATTGACCCCCTTAGATGTCAAGGAATTCCCAAGTAGGAGGGGAGAAGGAGGGATGGTTCTTGAGCACCTGGGGCTGACAACAGTGCACAGAGGCCCCTTTGATAGCCAGAGGTCACCCACCCTCTAGCTCTCCCTGCCTGCCCCCCCCGCCTGCCCCCCCTCCCTGCCTGCCCCCCCCCCCACTGCCTGGCAACCCCACTAAAAGGAGGCAGGAAGCACAGCCTGGCTGAGGGGCGGAAGCAGGGACGGAGCTGTGGGGGGGGGGGGGGGCTGGGCTGCCCCACAGGTGGCCGTGATGGTCATGTGCCTGGGGTCCATCGTCCTGTACTGGGCCATCATGGCCATCCTGGTGTCCAGGTCAGACAACACCCTCCTCGCAGCCTGGGTGAGCTTCCACTGCTCCTGCTGGTGGGGTGGGGGTGGGGCTCTGATCCACCCCTCCGTCACCCTGCCGTCTCCTATCAGGCGTCACGCGTCTCCAGCCTCATGGGGTCCATGGTGAACCTTGTCTTCATCCTCAACCTCTCCAAGATCTACATGGCCCTGGCCCACGTCCTGACGAAATGGGGTGAGTGCCGAGGCCGGCTGGGTGCTGACCAGGGACCCAGCCCTGCTGGACCGAATCAGAACATGACTTTTGTCATATCTGAATGAGGCACGGGTGGGACGTGCCACATCCTCCCCCCAGAGTCCCTTACATGGCAGTGAGCAGGGCCTCTGTTTGGGGAGAGGGGGGCACCCCAGGCCTCGCCCCGCATCAGCAGGAATCCTTGCCCGTCTCTGCCTGCTTCTCCCCCCTTTCTCTGACCCCTTTCCATTTCCTAAGGACAAATCCATCCGTTCCACAAATTGCACAAGTTGCAGTCCTGGTCTAGGAGAGGGACAGAGGTCAGCAGCGCACAGCGAGGTAGGCTGGTGCGGGCCCAGAGTGCCGCGGAGAGAATGTGGGGTGGGCAGGCGGCCCGGGGAGAGGCTCCAGGTGGGGGTCCAGGGACAGGGCCCTGGGGGAGCCAGCGGTAACGTTCCTGCAACGGTACGGCTGTGTGTCCCCCTCCGGCCTCAGGATTTTCCTCCAACTCACCGTTTATGCTCCCACCTCCACCTCAGCACCTGCTTGCTGGACACCCTCTCCGCCCAGCCCCCCAGACCTGTGCCCCAGTCCGCTTTCCCGGGCCGCATCATGTTACTTTTTATTGTCACTTGCCCCAGCTCTTCCTTTACCGACATAACGCCTTTAGATGCTTTTGCAGTTAGAAATTCAGTAACGCCACACTTGGCCCCCTTCTTGAATGAATTTCTTTAAAAGACCCGGGCGACGCGGCCCTCTCCGCACTCCCTGCGCCAGTGAAGTGCTGACGACAGGCGCTCGCTGTGCCGCACAGACGCACCGGACCTAGACCACGTTCGAGGACACCTTCACCCTCAACGTGTTCATCTTCCAGTTCGTCAACTTCTCCTCACCCATCCACATCGCCTTCTTCAAGGGCAGGTCAGCGCGCGGCACCCGCAGCGCCCTGCCTGGCCACGCCCCCTGTCACGCCCACAGCGACCGCGCCCATCTGGACCCACCCACACCTTGACCCTAGGCCCCGCCCCCATCCGGCCACACCCACACCGCTCTCTGCCCCGCCACGCCACGCACGGCCTGGCCGTCGGTCACGCCCTCACCCCGCCCACTGTGGGCTCTAGGCACTCGGGGAAGGCGGGGGCGGCGCAGGAGTCCGGCACGTGGTGCCCCTCGTGCTTCCGCCAGGTGGGCTGCAGGCGGCCGCGGGAGCAGAGGCATGGTTCGCCCCTAGGTTCGTGGGCTACCCGGGCAACTACCACACCTCGCCTGGGGTCCGCAGCGAGGAGGTGGGCGCGCGAGGACCCCGCCGTGTGGTGCTCCCTTCGCCTTCCGTCAGCCGCTCTTCTGCCCCCGCCCCTCCAACCCCTGCGCACCGCTCTGCCCCTTCCCAGACCCCACTCGGGACAGCCGTCCACGGAACACTCACAATCCACGTGTCCCCGTTGGCACCCGATTCACACCTGAGCCGAGCGCCAGTCACAGGGATGGACCGTGAGCCGCTGTCACGGCCACGAGCTCGGCTGGCACATTGTGGGTGCAGAGGCTGGCGACCCTCACGGGGCTTCTCCCCAAGGCGCCCCTCGCCCCACCCCCCAAGCACAAGCAGGCTCACCTGCATGGCCCAGCAGCTTTGAGAGCCAGGGTGAACCTGTTTTTCCAGAAAGTGGAAGCTGGTTTGTGCAGGATGAAGAATCACTGTAGGAGGGTGGGTTCCCCCAGAGCGGACGCCCAGGCAAAGACCCGGATTCAAGTAACGGGTGTGGGTGTCACCCTGGGAAGCATGCAAGGGGCAGGGGCTGTGCAGAAGGAGGTGCACCCACGAGTACTTGAGGGGGGGGTCACCACTGTGGGCTTATGAGCTCAACCCTGCCCCACGCCCTCTGAGACATTGTAGAAAATCCCTCAAAATGTGCCTGTGGTTCCTTACTGGCTGAGGGCCAAGCACACCCCGAAGCAGCATGAATGGGTGTCTTGAACAGTCCACAGGTGGCCTCTAGGCTGGGCCAAGGAGACCCGGGTGGGAGTCCAACAGCTCCTGTGGAGCACCTCACCCGAAAGACCCTCTTCTCCCTGATGGAGAACAGCAACTTCCCATGGGTCTGGGCCGTGACCCAACCCGACAGCTGCCTGCAAAGTGACTGACCCCCAAGGGACACTCTCCATTTTCGCATGAGAGGGGAGGGGTTTTCCAGGGACAGGGCAGATGGGACCACAACTCGGGGCATGACTGCACATGACACACAGCAGTCAGGCAGCTTTGTTATCGGTTATCAGTGGGAAAAGTTCCCAACTCAAAATGGTTTCAACAAAAAATGGAGTTTCACTGGCTCCTCTGTTGAAAATACAGGACTCTGTGAACTCAGGTATGGCTGGATCCAGGTGTTTCAACAATGTTGCACTGCTTTCCCAAGCATTGGCTGTGTCCTCAGGCAGGCTCTCCTCACCTGGTAGGGAAGACATGCTGCAGTGTGGGGCTGATATCCCAAGAGCACAGGACGACACCCTCTAGCTTAGTAGCCAGTGCAAGGCATGCTGTCCCACAAGCTCCCCATAAAAGCCCCAGGCCCACCTCTCACTGGCTTGATCAGGTCACTGATTGGTGAGGCCTGCCTGAATCCTGGGTCCTCCCTGGAGCCACAGGCTAGGGTCAACCCCATGTGGGTTCCCAAAAGAGCCCAGGGTTGCCGTATGGCCGTGCTTCTGGTGTTCCCGTGACAGTCCGCCCGCGGGACCTGGGGAAGACTGTGGGGGCTTGAATGAGGTCAGGAAGCGGGAGGGAGGGAAGGAGGGTCTCTGCCGTCCTCAAGGTGCCCCTGGCATGTCTGAAAGGGAGATGAGGGCATGGCAGGGGCCACCTTCGAGGCATAGAGAAGGATAGGCAGCCGTGAGGCTGGTCCCTCCCACAAGGTAATCTGGAGCCCTGATGCTGTAGTGTGCGGCTGGAGGCTGCCTCACTGAGTTGGCACAGGAGCTCCTGGTCATCACGGTGGGCAAGCAGATCATTTGCAACGTGCAGGAGATTCTGGTCCCGCGAGTCACCCACCCCAACCCGTCCCTGGGAAGCACCCAGGGACCGTGGGACCCGGAAGTGTCTGAGGCCACAGCCCCCAGTCCAGCCCCAGCTGGGAGAAGAGGTTGGGGGGAAGGCAGGCCCGGCCCCTCCTGGACCCCAGTGACTCCAGTGCTGTGTAGGGGGAGGGTCGGCCCCAGCCACCTGCCCCACAGGCGCTCTGCCACCTCCACCCCATGTAGTTGCAGCAGGTGCTTGAGTTCTCCTGCCCAGGGGCCAGCTTTGGAGGGGAGGAGGCCTGGGTTCCCGGGCCCTGCCCCATCCATGCCAGTCCATCCTGTCTGCAGCCCACTGTGGCTGGGCCGGGGGCGTTCTTAACGGGGACACTGGGGTCCCACCTCCCCAGTGCCACCCACTGGCAGCACTGGCGCCCCTCCCATGCAGAGCCCTTGCAATGGCCTGTCCAGGCATGGCCTCTTATCTGGCCCGAGGCTGGACTCAACCTGGACGCCCTCCAGCATCCCCACACACCCGATCTCCCTGTGATGGCCGCTCCCTGGCAACTCCCCCGGGCAACCGAAACCGTGGCTTCAGACCTTGGCCAAGCCACGTGCCCTCTGTGGGCGTGGCCCTGACTCTCAGGGCAGGTGGTACCGGGAAGCTGAATTCAAGCAACAGGCAGGTGTAGCTGGGCTAGCGAGCGACACACATGCACACACACGTGCCCCACTGTCCTCATCCGCTCCCTCCCAGCCCTGACACAGCTCCCCGGAGGAATCAATGCCCCTAGATCTCCTACGAGTGATGCTGACTTGCCTGAGAGCTCTGCTGGGGAGCTTGGCACGCCCTCGCCGCCACCCCTGCTGCCGCAGGAGCGGAAGGCCTCACCCTCGCACTGCCCACCCTGTGGCCCCAGACCCTCCTCCCCTTGCTGCCCTTTGCTTGCAGAGTGACCAGGACCCGGCTTGGGAGGACGGGGCCATCGTCCTGGGGGTTTCTGTCTCCAGGGAGCTACGGGGCTGGTGGCAGAGGTCCCGGCTCTGCTCCAAGGAGAGGAAGGCAGGGCTGGCCAGGTGCCCTAGGAGGCAGGCAGACTACGAGCTTCTGCCCTTCCAGGGCCCCTTTGACGGGCACCTTGAGATGGGTAGGAGCCATGGCGGTGGCCACAGCCACCGTGCGCGGGGAGGGGCAGCCGCACTACTGAGGGGGCTTCCAGCCTCAGCATTCCTGCCTACATCTGCCTTGAAACATGATGTAGGGGTCCCTGATGGAGCCAGGCCTGCAAAGATCAGGAATTGTGGCGGCCAGAGTGGGGAGCGCCCAGGAAAGCCTGGCTGAGGGCAGCAGTGGCAGCATCCTGGGCACTGGGGTTTGGAAGAGGACCTGGGCAGTTGATGGGGCTCCCTTGGAGTGGCCTTAATCTCAACCCGCCCTGGAAAGCCTGGGCCAGAGCCCCCCGTAGGAAATGAGAAGTGGGGTACGCAGGAGAGTCAGCCCTGGGGGTGAGGGCAAAGGCCCCCTGAGAGGTAAGGTTACACCTCTGGGGAGTTGATTTTCTCCAGACATTTTCTCAATGCCCGCACTCTTTGCTGGACCCTCCAGTGCCCTTGCCAGGTGGAGGCCTATGCCTGGGGCTCATTCCCTGCATGAGGTGACTGCAGTTTTTGAGGCCAGAGTCCGCATCTAATGCGGGCACTGGTCCCTGCAGCCAGGCCCTTCTCTTTGATGACAGGGGAGAGAATCATGGCACAATCTGAAGTGCTGCATCTGAGCCAACACATTGCTGTGAGCTCCCCGGCAGCTCTGAGCTCCCCGGCAGCCAAAGCAAAAGGGGTGGCAGTAGTGGCATCGTTCTGTGGGTAAAAGGGAGCAGAAGGCTCACAAGGGAGAAACATGGTTTTTCATGATAATGTGAGCCGGCTGACCTTGTGTCTCTACTCCACTGGACAAAAGGCAATGGGACCCCATGCTCTCCTTAGGAATTATACCTAAGAGCCAGGAACCCCTTTCAAGGAGCCCCTTCCTAGAATCAGCCCTAGAATCAGAGGCAGATTCTACTGCCACTCCTGCCAGGGTGAGCCAAGCAGTGGGGAGGACTGTTAAGAGTCCCTGACCTCAGGGAGATGGGGTGGCCCATGACCAGCCAGAAACGCATCCAACTCTGTGACAGCAGTCCGGGGAGGCTTCCTGAAGGAAGGAGCCCTGCAGCCGAGCCTGCGGGATGAGTACCATCAGGAGGAGCAGGAAAGGCCAGAGGCCGGGGCTGCTGTGCACAGTCAGGGGCTTCCCCTGAAAGGCGCAAGTGAAGGGTTTACGGTGGGCAGTGTCGGCCATCGGTCGCAGGCACGCGTGGCCCTTACCACCAGCTGCAACCGGGCGGGCAGGGGTCAGGGTTCGCGGGCCGTGGCTACCGGAGGGCCTGGAGGCGACCACCGACCCCCGCAGTGCTGCAGTCCGGCTTCATCACCGTCTTCGTTGCCGCCTGCCTCCTCGCGCCGCTCTTCGCCCTGCTCAACAACCGGGTGGAGATCCGCCTGCACGCGCGCAAGTTCGTCCGCGAGCGCCGGCGCCCCCTGGCCGAGCGCGCGCAAGGCATCGGCATCTGCTTCCCCAACCTGGCGGGCATCACCCGCCCGGCGGTCATCAGCAACGTGAGCGCGCGGGCCTGCCCGGGGTGTCCGCCGGGGAGAGCGGGGCCGGGCGGGGCGGGGCGGGGCGCGCGGCCCCGCCGGTCGCCCGGGCCTTCCTACTGGCCTTCTCGTCCGACTTCCCGCCGCGCGCCTACTACCAGTGGAGCCGCGCCCGCAACCTGCGCGGCTTCGTCAACTTCACGCTGGCGCGCGCCCCGCCCGCTTTAGCCGCAGCGCACAACCGCACGTGCAGGTGAGGCGGGGCGGGGCTGGGCGGGGCTGGGCGGGGCTCCCACCCGGAGGGGCCAGGCTGGGAGGGCCTCGCGCCCCTGGCTTCCCGCCTCCTTCCCGCCTCCGGAGCCCCGCCGGTCCGGTTGCTGCCCTGCGGGAGGGATCTTGATCACCAACCCCATTCCTTCCATGGATACAAGCTTCTTTTCTTTTTCTAGTTCTTCTTGAGTCAGTTTTGGTATTTAGTATTTGTTTTTACGGAAAACTGTTTCAGTTAAGCTTTAGAATGTAACGACATGAACTTATATTCTCTTAAGACCTCATTTTGTAGTTATGGCCCCATCTTCTTTCCAGATATAGTACATGTATTTCCTCTTGAAAATCAATTTTCTGAGTTGAAACCTTAACTCGTTTCAGACTTCTTGGGTTTTAATAAACAAATTGTGTCTATAAATTTATTTGAACATACTTTTTATAAATTTATTTATTTTTGGCTGCTTTGGGTCTTTGTTGCTGTGCGTGGGCTTTCTCTTAGTTGCGGCGAGCAGGGGCTACTCTTCGTTGCAGTGCACGGGCTTCTCATTGCAGTGGCTTCTCTTGTTGCGGAGCACGGGCTGTAGGCGTGCGGGCTTCAGTAGTTGTGGCTCGCGGGCTCCAGAGCACAGGCTCAGTAGTTGTGGCGCATGGGCTTAGTTGCTCCATGGCATGTGGGATCTTCCCGGACCAGGGCTCGAACCCGTCTCCCCTGCATTGGCAGGCAGATTCTTAACCACTGCACCACCAGGGAAGCCCCTGAACAAACTTTTTAAAAGCTTCATTCCACTAGTGTTGATAATACTTCTATCCTTCACTTCTAAATATTTCATCACTTCAATTGTGATTTACCTATTTATCCATGAATCACTTAGGAAAGTAATTTCCCAAACACACAGAGTTTTGTTTTTGCTACTTTTAAAAAATCATTTGTGGTTTAACTGCACGGAGGTCAGAGAGCCTGAAGAGTTGACCTGATGTAAACCTCACATTTGTTGAGTCTCCCTTTAGGATCTGCTGGTCACAATGGATTTTTGCATACGTTTCAAGTGAACCTAAACAGAATCTTTATTAATTTTGGAGCAAGGTTCTACATATACCCATTAGGTCAGGCTTCTAAGCTTTGTTGTTCAGATTTTAATTTTACTACTAGAAGAAGACAAAACACTTTTAGTCACTTGTTAATCACAACTCTGGTGTATTTCATTAACTTCTGTGGCTACAGTGTTTTCTTATGCATTGTCTTTCCTCTGAGTTCATTTTTCTTCTCCCTGAAGTTTATCCTTTAATAGGCACTTTCAGGAACGGTGTGGCTGGTGAACTCTTAAGTATGTTCATTTTGTCCTTCAAATGGCAGGTATAAAAATCTAGGTTAAGCATTATTTTCCCTCAGCTCTTTCTAAATATTTCTCTTTCGTGCACTGGCTTTTCTTGTTAGAAGCATTCGTTGCGTTTAAGACTTTTTCCTTTTCCTTCATTTGTGTCACTAACAGGCCTGTCACGGAAGGGCTTATTTAAGTTTCTGACCGAGACTCAGCAGGTGCTACCGATCTAGAGTGATGCCTTTCTTTAGTTCTGGAACAGCCGCATTCTATTCCTTCAGGCAGTGATTCTCCACGCTCCCTGACCTTCTCTGCTGTTGGAGCATCTCCATTCCCCCATGTGTCTTGAGCACTCTCTCCTATTTGTCTGTCTTTCTGGGCCTCAGCACTGCGTAATTGTCTTCCAGCTCCCACGATGTGTCCCTTCTGTCGTGTCTCGTTTAGCCACTTTAAGTATAGCCCATTCTTTGGGGAATTTTTATTTTCAAGATTTTTGGCTTTTTTCTTTTCCGACAAAGTTGGCCCTGGTAATGCTGTTACCACAACACAGAAATACGGAGGACATGAAAGGACAGCAAGATGACCATTCAATCTGAACTAGCCAGCAAAGCCCAGTGTCGTGCTCAGGATAGCAAAGGAGCTGGCCGGGCAGCCTGTGTGGGGACATTCCCTGCTCCCAGTACCCTCGCTGGTAAGCCCAGCCGGTGAGGAGGAGGAGCTGAGAAGTGTGTTTGGCACCCTCAGCCCGGCTCCCCACTGAGCCCCATGTCTCCTGCAGGTATCGGGCTTTCGGGGGGATGATGGACATCATGCCCGGACCTACTGGAATCTTCTGGCTATCCACCTGGCCTTCATCATCGTGTGTGAGGCACCAGCATGGTGGGCCCCGCTCCCCACCCCCAGTACTTTGCCTAATCCCAGCACAAGGTATGCAGGGGTTGGCGTGACCAAGGGCGCTCACTGCTGTGTCACCTTGTTCAGATCACAGTCCTCTGCATCCCTTCCCTGCCTGGCCTCTGTCTCCAGTTGTGTGGACGTCAGAATGCCCTGGGCACTGCGGAGTGTCCCACGGAAGCCGGGGGGTGGTCTCTGTCGCTGTGGCCTCTGCCTCTTCCGGGAGTTTCCTTTTCTGCACTGATGCTTGCTGTCCGCTCAACCCACACCTGAGGAGCAGGTGCCCCACGAAGGCCACCCTGGGCACTTGTTTTGCCCGCAGCACGTGGTGTTCTCCATCGGCCGGGTCCTTGACCTCTTGGCGCATGACATCCCCGGATCTGTGGAGATCAAGGTGAAGCGGGAGTAGTACCTGGCCAAGCAGGCGCTAGCCGAGGACGAGGTGAGCGCCCCAGCCCCCGGTGCTCTGCCGCTGTCCTGCTCCCCCTTCTCTGCCCTTTCCTGAAAACAGGTTCTTGGTGGAACAAACGGGGCGGAAGGACCAGCCCTCGGGCTCAGAGATGAATCTGGGCCCACGAGCCTAGGCTGCCAGGAGCCAGAGGCAAAGGGGTCGCCCTGAGAGCAGCCCCACCTGGAGGGCGGGGGGGAGATGCGGAGCTGTCAAAGGCTCACCACCCTCAGAGGCCACAGCCTGTCTCCTGGCCCCTCAGGCCTGCTGTGGCGCCCACGGCCGGCCAACTGCAGCGTGGTACCTGGAGCGCTGGGCATGCTGTGTCCGGGGGTATCAGGCAGCTCCTGCCCAGCCCCACGGACCAGTGCTGTCTCCTCACTCCCCTGGGGCAGGACGGCTCCGGTCCTTCCAGCCCCTGCCCCTTCCCCATCGCCTGGCAGGCATAGGAGGTGGCTTCTACCACGGGCTGCTCCATTCACACTTCCATCCCCCTCAGCCCTTCGGTGAGGCTCATCTCCTGTCCTCTGTCTTCTCTCCCGTGCTCCCTGCACGTGCTCTCCCTCAGATGGCGGTGTCCCCTCTCCAGACCAGCCCCGCCCCTTCCCACCCTGTCCACGCAGCGTCTTGCGAAACCTGCTGGGAGTCTGCCCACCACCCCCGCCCCGTCCCCACAAGGCCTGCAGGTCTGTCTTCTCATCTCGAGCCCCTTTCCCTTCCAGCCTGTCCACAGCCTCTGAGCCGCCCTTTCCTCTCCTCCTGTGGTACCACTTGACTCCCCCAGACGGTGCGCTCTGAGGAGTGGGCACCCCTTCTCTCCGGGCAGCGAGCGCCCAGATGGGGAAGGTTTGGAAGGAGACTGAACTTTATCCCCTGACCAGTGAATGCCTCGAGGAAAGGACACTCCTGCGATGCTCGGTGCATCTCCTTCAAGAAGTTCTGCCTGTCTGGGTGCACATGGTCCTCTTCAGAGCTGGGAGCTTAACGGTACCTGCAGTTCGACTTTGTCCACTGACTGGCTTCACAACCTCTCTCTGTGTTTACCTTCTCCTAGCTCGGATCACACAGCACCTCCCAACTTCGCCATCTGCTTACCGTTCTCTTGCTCTGCGGTTAGAAATCACACGGCATAAATGCCCGGAGACACTGCCCATCTTCGATTTCCTTAGGGGACGCTCCTCGAAGTGCCCAGCAGTGTCAAAAAGGACACGTGGTTTTTAAAGCGCTTTGATGC
Organism: Pseudorca crassidens; assembly: GCF_039906515.1. Lineage (NCBI taxonomy): Eukaryota > Metazoa > Chordata > Mammalia > Artiodactyla > Delphinidae > Pseudorca > Pseudorca crassidens. The sequence continues at coordinate 672,685 of NC_090301.1, read as the reverse complement.
ACTGCACCACCGCCCAGCTTTTCCCCAGAACTGCCGGTTGACACCTTGACTTAAAAACCCACGGCTCTGGGCCTCGGGCAGCACTGAGCATTTCTTGACCAGTGGGGCTGAGGCTGTGGTGTGGCCACTGACATTCTTTTGGAACCTGCCATTTGCTTACCCGCTGTTTAAAAAATGAGCCGTCCTTCCGCTGGTGGGTGGTGGGGCTGCACGCACCATGCCCTTGTCACCAAATCCACAAGTATTTTCTTGCAGATGGTTGCTTTGTTGTTGGTGTTAAATTTTAAAGTAAATTTATGGAAACATAAGAAATGCTAGGTCACACCTCGGGTTTTCATGAAGTGAACACACCAGTGTAACCAGCTTTTGAACGAAGACACAGCCCTGGTCACCAGGACGCGGTCCTGACAAGGACCTTCCCACACCACCCTCCTCCTCCCACCTAGAGTAGCCACCAACATGGCCTCCGTTGGAGGGACGGAACGATGGAACCCACAGGTGCGACCTTTTCCACGGGCCGCACAACCACGAGCCTTCCCTGCAGCGTTGTGCATGACTAGCCCACCCCGGCTGCTGTGTCAGCTCCCTGAATGAAGACGGCCACCGAGCCGTTCTGCCCAGCTGCTGGGGACAGCGCTGCCTTCAAACTTCGTCCACACCTCCTGGTGCCTGCTGGTGCCCCCGCAGGGTGCATGTTTAGGAGTGGGAAGTGCCGGGTCACTGTCCACCCCCAACAATGACGCCTCCCAGCGCTGTGGCTCTTGCGGGAACAGTTAACACAGGGCTGAGAACCCTATGCCAGCTGGGAGAACTACACCAAATACCTGTGGGTGTCCAGTTACCACTCAAGAGCATGCTGAGGACACCCCTGGTTTCACAAGACTGAGCACAAGGGCTTCCCTGGTGGCATGGTGGTTAAGAATCCACCTGCCAATGCAGGGGACACAGGTTCGAGCCCTGGTCTGGGAAGATCCCACATGCCGCGGCGCAACTAAGCCCGGGTGCCACACTTACTGAGCCCGTGTGCCACAACTACTGAAGCCCACGCACCTAGAGCCCTCGAGCCACAACCACTGAAGTCCACGTGCCTAGAGCCCGTGCTCCGCTACAAGAGAAGCCACCGCAATGAGAAGCCCACGCACCACAACAAAGAGCAGCCCCCGCTCGTCGCGACTAGAGAAAGCCTGCGTGCAGCAACGAAGACCCAACGCAGCCAAAAATAAAATAAATTAAAAAAAAAATTCCACTATTTAAAAAAAAAAGAATGAGCACACGCGGGACGTGATAAAATGAGTCCCAGCACACTGTATCTGGTTTCGGGTTTTATTTTAGAATTTATAAAATTCCAGTGTCATCCATATTCATGAGCCTTTACACATGTTTGCATATAATCTCCCAATTTTAAAGTTAAGGCCAAGGGATGGATGGTAGCCATGGACACATATGATATGGAAGACGTTCAACAAGGAGGAGACGGACACACGCGCCCATTCCCGCCAGGCTCTCCCCGCAGCATCGGAGGCCGCAGGGGACAGGCCTGGGCACAGTCATCTCATCCCCTTTAACAACAACCAAAAACAGAGCGAGCGAGACCCCAAACACAGTTTAGGAAAGGGGAGTTTGCATCTATGACGTTTAGCAGTAAATGCACGTGTGCAAAAATCTGTTGTGAGAATTAAAAATTTAACTCTGGGGAGGACAGGGCTGGATGCTGTAGGAAAGACAGAGGGAGGGGGAGGTGTGGGCAGACTCCTGGGGGGCCAGTGGGAAAGGCTCTGAAACTCATGCCGAAGGAGAAGAGGGGATGGTCCTTCCCCTGCGAGGCTCCCAGAGGCGGGGGGGCCTTTCCTCCTGTCTCCCTGTTGCAATCAACCCCACCTCCTTCGGGGTCACGCAGCCCACCCAGCAGGAGCAAACGCCCCTCCTTTCCTCTCCCAGGTGGCCACGCCTCTGAATGGGCACACTTAAGGCCGCCGGAGCTAGTGGGGACTTGCAGAGGCGACCGCAGTTAGACTCGGGGTTTACTCAGGAACTGAAGAGTCAGAAGGGGTCCGAGCTCCAGTTAATAAATTGAGAGAAAAACTCTGGGAGTGGGGAGAAGGTGGTCAGAGCAGAGACGACTGTCCCCAGGGCACAGGGCAGCTCCTCTACGAGGCCCAGCATCTGGCAAGACGACTCCGAGTGGCCCGTCGCCTCCGTGGACATGGGGCCCCACCTTTCCCTCTTCAGGGTGGACCTTGACCAAGCCGGCTGGGGCCGGGGCACCCTGACCCGCCAAGGCCTGGGGTCCAGCCGCGGGACTGACCTACCACACACCTGACAAAGAGGCCGCCAGCAGCACCGGGGCCTCTGGTCCCGGCCGAGCGGCAGCCTCTCTCTACCCCAGGGCCAAGAGGCCTGCCCTTCGAGCATGCATCAGCGGCCACCTGGGGGGGTGGCCCGTGTGCTCCCCGTTGGACGGGCCCACTGGCCACCGACCCAGTGGGTGAGGGACAGCACAGTCTTGAGCCGGGCACTCGGCTTCCAGCCCCCAAGGCCGCAGCAAACACACCCTGAAGCTCGGGACACCCCATACCAGCTCTGAGGTAGAAAGAGGCAACTAACTCAACAGGGGGCATCTGGGAAGGGGTGGGTGCGAGGGAGCGGAAGGTGGTGTAAAACCAAGTCAGCCAGCGTGCAAAGGGTGGGGCCTCCGCCCAGCAGGAGTGGGTGGTCTCCACCTCCCCGGCCAGCCCCCTCCTCTCCACCTGGCGTTCCTCAGGCCCCGCACTCACCAGGCTCACCAGACGCGGGGCCTGCGCCTGTGCGGTCCGGGGCAGAGACCCCGACGGGACACAGGGCAAGCCAGGGCCCCCCAAGAACCGCGTTTCCCTCCTGCCTCCCTGATCCCTCTGGCTCCACCATGGCTCTCCTTTGGGTCTGCGGGCGCCCAGTGTGCACACCGGGCCTCCCGACCTGCCCTGCCCTGGTCTGGGTAACTGGGCTTTTTGGCAGCTGGAAGAAGGCGGAGCACATTCTACAGGGAGGAGCATCTGGATGGCAGGCAGGCATGAGAGAGAGGGGGGTGGGAAAGGAAGAGGGCAAACGTTTTGGCTTTTATAAAGTCAAGGAAATTTATTTCCTGAGGTCATGACACAGGAAGTAGACTCGGCTGCACCTGCGGTGCTCTCCTGGCGGAGGCCAGAGCCTCGCTGACGTGCTGGGTGACACCGTCCTGTGACCTCCTTAGTGTTCACAAGAGTGGAGAGCCGCCCAGAGCGAAGGCTGGGAGCAGGCCCCGCGCTACGCTGGGTGCCACCAGGCCCGGGACCGGGCCACACACAGCGCGGGGTGCCGGCTTCGCTGTGAGACCTCGGGGAAGGGGAGCATCGACAATTTACGGAGGGTCCAGCCGCTGGGTCAGATTGAGACAAACCATCATGTGGTGGGTTCAGGTCAGCAGGCTGGAGAGGGTTCTGCTCTTTGATCATTATCGTTTGGGGCCCCATGGGAGGGTCTTGGGGGCCACCTGAGCCCCAAAGCTGGGAAACTCCTCGGAGCTGCTCGTATCGGGAGCCTGTGGGGGGAGAGAGGGCTGGGCTTCAGTGACGAGGCCGCCCCCTAGCAGCTTCTGGAACGGCCGCCGAGGCGCACGCGCAGGGGCTGGACGGCTGAGCCTCACCTTCTCGCTGCTGCTGGCGGTCCAGGGCGCGTCACGCACCACAAAGCCCCTGGACGGCGCCTTAGACTCCTCGTGGGGGGCGGGCTTCACGTACAGCTGCAGCGCCTCGCTGTCCACCACGTCGGCCAGCTGTGGGTGCAGGGGGGGGGGGTGTCAGTTTGCAGCAGCGATGCCCGACGGGCACCCCTGCACCCGGCCCCAGGTGCCTGCCGCCCAGCCCGGACTCACGTATTCCTCCTCCAGGTTGAGGATGTGGTCGATGGCCTCCTCCACGTTCTCCGGGAGCCCTGTCACGGTCACGCAGTTGGGGTCTGGGGCCCCACTCTGTGGGAAGCGAATGTCCACCTGGAAGGAGCACACACAGCAGCTAAGACGGCTCTGAGGGCCCCGTCGTGTGCGGCTGGGAACGGTCTGTTTCTAGTGAAGATCCCCCCTCGGGAGGACCGGGGCCCTGCGGGGCACCTGGTGTTCAGAGCTGCATGTGCCCTCACAGATGCAGAGCCATCGGCCACCACAGGGCTGCCGCCTTCCGCAGGCCATGCAGGGCGCTGCCGACAGGGTCAACTACACACAGCTGTGACCCCACGCGACCTCTACCTGAGGGACAGAGACCTGAGCCTCGGAAGTCTCCCGATCCGGTTCCCGAGTGTGGTCAGCGACCCAGGCAGGAAGAGGTGAAGCCTCAGGTGGTCCCCGCTGCCCCCTCAACCGGCTCGTGGGGACATAAGTGGCTCGATGGTGCACGGAACACCCAGCCGCTCCCCCCTGCTGTGCTTTTCGGGCTCAACGCCCTTCACGATCAGGTCGGGGACTCACCTTGAATTCATCCATGATTTTGCGGATGGCTTTGCCACGGGCACCGATGATGCGGGCGTGAACACGGTGGTCTAGCGGGACGTCCTCAGAAACCATCTGTTCAAGTTCACCCACAATTTTCAATATGGCATCCCGGGCAGCTTCTGTATTCTTCTCGTACCCTGTGATGGTAATTTGGTCCTGGGGCTGAGAAAGGAGAATCCGGTCAGAAGAGGGGGCACCCAGGGATGCCTGACTGCGAGCACCGACCCAGCGGGGCGCAGCTCTGTGGGGAGGTGAGAAGAGGGGTAGGCGCTCAGCGGGCCTGGGTGAGGAAGGCCTCACCTTAAGGGTGAGGGGAAACCCAACCAGCTCAGAAGGGAGAGCGCCTAAAACAGCAGGTTACCAGTACCTGTGTTCTCCCGCCCCCCGCACACACTCCACCAGAAAGACAGTCGCGGACGAGCAGGAGGAAGGGCACCGGGCCCCAAAGCCGAGGGGACGCTGGCAGCTGAGGGCACGGGGGTGGGTGGCCTCCATTGGAGGCGTCTCCGCTGGACAGACACACCGACCTGGAGACAAGGTGCAGACAACCGTGGCCGGCACCCCTGCCCCTCAAACCAGCAGGTGAGACGCCAGGGCCGTAAAGATGAGCAGAGCAAATGGGTAACTCAAGGCAGAGAGAAGGAAACTAGAAGCGACAACCTAAAGCCATGCTCCTCAGGACAGGAAAGAGCACTACGCCCACACCGAAGAACACAACACGACGCAGAAGGACCACAGGACACAAACGAACACCTGGACACAAAACAGAAGAGCAGGAACTCGGTGACCCACGCCAGGAGAGAGACAAGAGAAACGCCAGGACACACCAGGGCTGTGGCCAGGTGCCTCCGGTCCCGAAGAAGCAAATGCAGACGGTGGGCGGCGGGCTCCACCCAGAACCCAGCCCAGCAGAGCCCAGACTCCCACCAGCCGGCGGTCCCATCGTCCGCCAAGTACACAACAGCACAGAACAGACTGCAAACGCAGCATAAGCCTCACAGGAAAAAGCCACGAATGCGACCCAGGACCACTCAGCCCCACCTGGCTCATGGAATGCTAACCAAAGTAATCTCAACACTATAAACAGTGACTAAAAACTGATGATTACGTGGAAAAGTTGGGGGAAATAAAAGGTAGTGAAGGCGAAGAGTTTGAACTAAATTCTCAAGATCAAGATAATTTTAACAAGTCTCGAATGAAGAAGAACAGTAGTTTTATGAACACTGCTTAGAAATACAGAGGTGAAGAAACGGCACTGCCCAAGATGCACCGGGGAGGGTCAGCAGGGTCAGCAGGGTCAGTGAGGATGCCAGGGGCTGAGTCCAGAGCAGTAAGAGGCTGGGAGGAGAGGAGGCAGGGCGGGGGACAGGAGGGCCCAGGTCACCTCCCAGAGGTTGAGCCTGAGGGGCAGAAAGTGCGAGGGAGGGGGCAGGCAGGGGTGTGCGACGGCCTGGGGGCCATGTCTGGGGGGAGGGGCTGCCTTCCACCGCCCTCTGAGTGCAGCAGGTGGAGGGCCAGGTGGGCATGGGAAAAGTGCTCCAAGCCCATGACAGAGAAGCCTCGTGCGCTGGCCTGGGCCAACATGGGCCCAGACCCCAAGCCACAATCAGCTCCCCAGAGACCTGCTACTCTCATCACCCCTCTGGATACGCCCTAAGTTTGCGTGGTCACTGTCCCCAGGTCAGGACGAAGACCACCGAGAGCCCCTCTGCCCCTGAAGCGCTCCACCGTGGCGTCTGACTCAAGTGGGGTCCTCCTTACCTGGTTCCCATCATCCTTATCAGGAAACTGGATGTTCACGTCATGCTCCAAGCGGATTTGGGTGATCACTGCCCCCTTCCTCCCAATGATTTTGGGGTGATATTTGGGGTCTACAGTGACACTCAGCTTAAAACTCCTTAAAGCCTGCAGATGAGACAAGAGAGAGTGAGGGGGAGGGGGGGCACGTCCGCCTCGGCCCTCAGCATCGCGCGCCCACGCGCCCCTTCCATCCTCAACCTGGAAGGGATCCGTCGTCACCTCTGCAACAAGAACGAGACACGGCCTTCCCGCTGGCCGCTGCGCCCCTTCCGCCATCAGCTAGTAATGAGAACCCGAGGACCTGACCATTCCACAACCACGAGCACAGATCCTTCAGAAAAGAGGGAAAGCTGCGTGCTGGTAACCGACAGGCCTGGCACAGCACACAGCAAGCCCTGGGCTCTACTACCCTAACTTGTGAAACAGAGACCTGATGAGTAAGTATAAAAAAGTTCTGGGTCTTTTGGGGTAGGGGTACGAAAGCAGGCAAAAAAAAACACCCCAAAACCAAACCAAACCAACAAAAAACCCACAAAAGGGAACAAAAGCGCTAAGGGATGTCCACAGGCAGAGGCTCAGGCAAAGCCCTGGGCAGAGAAGGGCCCCCATGGCCTGTGCCGAGGCTGAGACAGCAGGGACCACAGACTCGTGAGGTTCACGGGCCCTGCCCCATCACCAGACGCCAGGAAGGTTCCCCTCAGCAAGGAGTCCGTTACCCCCACATAAAATGTAACGGTGCTTCAAGTTTCCCGAACACCCGCCCCTGCGTGCATCACTCGTGGAATCCTCCAAACGCCAGCCCCACAGAGAGGCAAAGCGGCTTCTCATGTCCACCCAACGGCAGGGAAACAGCACCGAGGGCGTCAGTGGGAGCCGTGTGGGACCACAGTCACATGTTGGGGGGAGAGGGGGTCTTTCCTATCAATGGCTCCCAGGCCTCCCCAGCTGAACCTTCCCTGTAAGGTTGGCAAATGTCTTCAGATTTACTTAAGAAACAGCTAATTAACGTGGAAGCCCACCTTTGCCACCGTTACGTCAAGAAGAAAGGGCCACGGCCCCAACATTGCCTCTGATGAAAGCTCGCTGCACGGTGGGTCAACTGGCTCTCCCGCTGCCACCTGACTTCATTGGCTGAGGGGCAGCCCGGGAGCTGGAGGTCGGACCCCCCGGGTGATCCTCCCTGGCCCACGCAGCCCCGCCCGGCCCTCACCCGGTCTTCTTGCTCTGCCTGCAGCTCCTTCACCCGCTCCAGCAGCCCAGCCTTGGCCCGGTCCAAATTCGCAGCCAGGCCTGTGATGGCGATGATGTCAGACTGCAGTTCAGGTGCCGGGACGTGAATATTCACCTGTGCGGAGACGGGGACAGGCCTGATGCACGTGCAGGACAGACACGTGTCTATCTGGTCCCCACCAGCGGGGAGCCTGGGAGCCGTGATCAGCTGTCCACCTGTCCCTTTGGCCAGGGACACAACTGCAGGCTCAGGACAAGGCGGGTGGGACGTGAAGCCCCACTCCGAGGGCTGACCTCCTGACCTGGGGGGCACCCCCCCGACACCTGGTCTCCGGGGAAAGGACCCGCCAACAGCTGTACCTCAAACTCGTCCATCATCTTGCGGATCCCGCTTCCCTTCTGCCCGATGATGTACCGGTGAAGGTCAAAAGGCACCTCCACTTCAATGGTGACGGGAACCAGCGCCTGCAGGGCAGGGGGTGAGGTTAGGCCTGAGAGCGAAGAGCAGAGGGACCCTGTGGGCTCAGCAACAGGTCTTCATGGAGCACAGGGGACGAGCCTGTGACAATCGAACCTTCTGTGCCATTCCACTCGGACTGAGAATGCTGCCTAGACCTTTGACTCAACAGAGGACACGGAAAAAGGATGTGGAATGCAGTCTTCAGGTCAATGCTGGCAGAGCAAACAGACCCGGGCCTGTGCTCAACGCGGCAGCCCCTTGCAGAAGCAAAGCAGCACAACTCCAGGGAGAGGCATCAGGGGCCCACAGAGGAGGGGAGTGGGGCTCACAAAGAGGCTCGCCCTGATCCCAGCCTCGCTGAGACCCTAGAGTGGGTCAGAGCAATGGGACACCACCCGGGACCACAGACTCCACTATCCCGACTGCAGCCCCGACCGTGCCCTTTACCTCGGCAAGCTGCTTGCCCCACTTGACCCGTGATACGACAGAACCCGTTCTGTCCACTGAGGTGGCGCTCAGCAATTACTCATCCTTGTGAGCCCCGGCAGCTGCACACCACGGAGGGTGAGTCCGAGCCCCGCCAGCTCCGCGCCCGTCCTTGGCCCGGGCCTGCAGCCCTGCTCCTGGGCTGTGACCCAGTCCAGTACCTTCCGCAGTGCGAGCCGAGGTGCTTGGGCTCAAGTGACTAGAGCCGCTCTCCCTCCCCGCCCCCACCCCGGTGCCTGCTGATGGGCCCCCAGGGACGTGGGAGTGGTGGTGGGGTTCTGAACGCACCTCGAGGGCTTCCTTGGCGGCCTCACACTTCTCCTTCCGGCCGGAGATGACGATGATGTCGCACCTCCTGGGGGAGCCGGGCTCGGCCTCCTTGCCATCCCTCCCCTCCCCCGCGTCGTCACCATTCTCCTGGACAGCAGGCTCCACACTGTGCACTAGGGACAGGGAAGGGGCAACTCAAGCTGCTGAGCGCCCAGGCCCAGGCCATCCTATGGGCCACCGCACGACGCTCGTCCCTGTCCAGACCCATACACTGGTCCAGCGCCTACGGGGGGTGCTGGTGGGGAGGGAAGAGTCCTGCCTGACTCTGGGAGGACGCTGGCTGGCTGGGGGAGGAGACAGACCTGCGGGAGGGGCACGGAGCAGGGCCCACTGCGCCCGAGAGGGAAGGAGACCAGTGCCCGGATGGTCATGACAACCCAAGTGACCCGTGCTGGGTGGAGGCAGCCAGGAGGGGCTGGAGAAGATGGCTGGGGAGGGGCCAGCTTCTTGTGCCAGGAAGCCAGCAAATCCCAGAGCACTGGGGGGCACGGGAGCCGGCGGCGTGGCTCCCCTGGCCCCTCTAGGATCTGGGCGTGGCCGAAATAAACAACACGACATTCGTGGAGCGAGACAGAACCCAGGAGCGAATGAGCACACAGACACAACGGCCTAAAGCAATCACGACCCTGGACTGAGCTGGGGAAAGGTGTGGGCTCGGCAGGACACTTTTAAGATCAGCAGAACCTGCATGTGGACGACGAACTAGGCCGCAGTATCACGTAACACTGGATCTTCTGAGTCTGGTGAGTGATAGAAGAGAATGCTCTCATCCTTACGAAGAAGCCACTACAGGTAAAGGGTGCGTCTCAAGATTACATTTAAATAACTCAGAAAAAACAAGCGTGCCTGTGTGTAAGGGAGGGGGATGAATCTGGATGTATCTTTACACCATCCTGTGTAATCTTTCTTTAATGTGAAGTTTCAAAATGAGGAAGTAAACGTTCAAGCGTGAAACATAAATGTGACAAATACGATTTACCTCGTTTCTACTCAAAACAGCCCATCTTCTCAGGAAACCAGGAGCTTCAACAGCCATGACAAGCTCCGTAGAGGACAGAGGACAGAGCAATGGGAGTGCACCCTGCAGGCCACAGGGCTGCCACCAGACCCAATGGGTCAACAGGAAGGAGATGGGCAAGCAAGGAGGACACGGGATTTACAAAGTTGGGTCTGAGACACCAGCTAGATCTGCATCCCGCAGGTCACCTCCCTGACCACCGATCGCCCTGCCCTGCCCTGTCCCGTCCCCGGGGGCACAAGCACAACCAGGTGACAGGCAGGACACCTGGAGCTGAAGGGCCGTCCCATAAAGGCAGCCAGCCATTCAGACGGTGCCCTCTGGCCGGTCAGTGGCTGCCTCATGAGAGGGGTGCTGGCAACGGGGAGGAGGTGCTGCCGGGACGGAGCCCAGCACACGTGGCACACAGAGGGCCCGGAAAAAGCGGCAGGCCTGCACTCAGGGCTCCCCACTGCACAGGAGGCTGCAGGTGCTTTGCTCTCCCCTGGCTTGGTCACCAGCAGCTGTGAACCTCTAGGAGATCTGAAGGGCACCTCACCACCCTGGAGCAACTAACACAGCCCACCTCTGAGAAACCAGGGAGTGACCCTGAACCTCTGGAAGCCCCCAGGACAGCCGACCGTACTGGCAGTGCACCCGCGCAGGAGCCCCAGGAAAGGAGGAGCTTCACCAGGACAGCCAACAGCCGCCACCACCTGCCCTAGGCTGGGACCACACACACACACACACACCCCCCCCCGCCCTCCGCTTCGCAAGCACAGGGCTCACCGCAAGGACTCACCTGGGTTCTCTTCTCTGTCTGGGAATTTAATCTGAACGTTATAGTCCCGAGTAATCTGTTGGATTTTGGAACCTTTGGGGCCCATGACCGATCGATGGAATTTCTGGGGTATGGCGCATTCTATGGTCACCTGGGCTTCCTGTGGGGAGACAGAGCAAAAAGAAAATAACCGGCAAAGGTTAGTTGCTTAGGGTCAAATTCACATCCATCGCTTTCGTTTCCGTCCCCCTATAGCCGCTTCCCAGCATATGGACAGCCTGCGGTGCAGGGCAGGGCCAAAGGGGAGGCCTCTTTCTGAAGCGCTTCCCAAAAAGCGTACCGCCCAGAACTAGAACGTAACATCTCACTGCTCTGCAGACAAAGGAGGGCCCCTCCCCCACCGCACTGCAGGAGGTGCTGTTAGGAGCCATCCCTCAAGGGATGACGTTTGGAGGCTGGGCTGGTCCACAAGGAGGGTGAGGTTCTAAAGGCTGGTTCAGAAACCCCACACGTTTTCAGGGGACCTCTCCCCTTGGGAGGAGCAGGGGGAGGCCGGTCCTTGTGGGATGCCCACCCACCATCAGGAAGGAGGCTGAACACCAGACCCCTGGCGCTGCCGAGGGAGCGTCCACCCGCCTCGGGGCCTGGAACCCTGCCGAGCCTCCCGGGCGCCCACCAGGTCCTCGATGATCTCCTGGATGCGCTTCTTGGCTGCCTCCACGCAGTCCTTGGCCCCCTTGAGGGTGACCTTGTCGCTCTGCGTGCCGGAGCGTGGGAAGCTAACCATCACACCGCCGTACTCCTCAGCGATCTCGCGCAGAACCTGGCCTCTCCGGATGACAAAGTGACGGTGGTGCTTGGGGTCCACCAGCATGTAGTCTTCAACCACGTTGTCCTGCGGCGTTGCGAGAAGGGCGCAGTGTGACCCGCCCTGCTGAGCGCGCCGGGACCCCAGGGCCCCCAGCCAGGGCCCGGCCCCCACCAGGCCTCACCAGGCTCCGGATCAGGGCCTCCAGCTCCTTCTGGGCCTCCCTGACGGCGCCCTCCTTCCCTATGATGGTGATCAGGTCCTGGTCCCTGTCCTCAGCCGCCGGGAAGATGACGCGGGCCCCGGTGCTGTCACGCACCTTGCGGATGTTGCCGCCCCCTTTGCCGATGAGGAACTTGTGATACTCCGGCTTGGCGCGGATGTCGACAGTGAAACTCTTGGTTTGCTGCAGAAACCAACCCCACGTTTGTTGGCCTGAGCCACCTGCCTGGGCCCTGGAGCAGGTGACGAAGAGGGCCTAGGGGTTGGCGCTGTGAGGGGGAGTTCTCCTCACAGTGTCACCAACGTCCTTCCAAAGGGGGCTACTCAAACCTCAGCAAGCACGTGGACAGACACCCGGACAACATGGTACTCGCATTTCCTCCCCTCCACGATCAGAGACACCAAGGTGGGGACAGCACTCAGCCTAGAGCCCCAGGCCTGCCACTGACCAGCAATGACCAAGCTTCTGCGAGCTGCTCTCTATCTCCATCTGCAAAGGGGACGTGGGCTGGGGGGACTGCACCCGCACAACAGGAAGCCCATGGCACGCCGGGAGCTTCTCCCAGCCCGGGCACCCACACTGCTCCCGACGCCAGTGGACAGCGCCCTGTCCAGTCCTCACTCCCTAGGGCTCCAGGTGACCTACGCACCACCAGCTGCAACCTCCAACTCGGAGACGGCCAAGCCAACCAAGGCCCACATCTGACACCACGAAAGGCCCTGGCCTGGCGACGTCGCTGAGATGCCGGTTCCTCTGGCAGAAGCGCCAGGAGAAATGTGAGGGGGACACACCCCCAGGCGGACAAGCCCATGCCGGGCAACCACTCTCCTTTCTCTTGTCATGAAACCCGGCCCCCAAGCTAAACGGTGAACAGCCTAAGTCTGTTATCTTTGAGTGCCAGTTTCGCAAAACACCACTGAGAATCCTCAATTTTTCAGACAGACACTCGCAAATAGCAGCATTCTAAAAGCTAACGAGTTAGCTGAGCCCAGCCCAGCAACATGATACAGGATGAGACATCAAAAACAGGTGGGGTTCGCCCCGGAAACGCCAAAGTTGGTTAAACACCAAATCAATCTAATATCTGCACTAAAAAAAGAAAAACCAGGTGATCATGTCAACAGATCCTACAATACACCCATTCCTGAAAAAAACGCTCAGCACACTCGGAACAGAAGGGAACTTCCTCAGCTGCATAAAGAGCGACTGCCAAAGACCCAGAGCACAGCTCACGTCCCGCACGGCGAAGGGCCGAGGGCTGCCCCGAGCCCACGCCAGGCGAGGCTGTCCGCTCACCACGGCTACTGAACAGCGCACGGGAGGTCCAAGCAACGTAGTAAATAAACAAGACACACAGGCGGTACAGGGCAGAAAGAAAAAGAACTGCACGTTCACAGATGGTGTGTTTCACCTGTAAAACTCACAAGAATCCACAAAAAAAGGTACCGTCACTGATAAGTGAGCTGTAGACCAGATGCATAAAATAAGGCCAATATGCAAAAATCAAATATGCTTCTACATGCAACAGTAACTGGAGATTGAAGTGCCAATCGTATAAAAAGTACCATTTATAATAAAAACAAACTAAAATCAAAACAGACATAAACCTAACAAAACGTGAACAAGATCTTCACGCTAAAAACTACCAAACACCAATGAAAAATCAGAGTTTAAAAATTGAATCGATGTGGACTGGAAGATTCAAAACTGCCGAGACAACAATTCTCCCTGCTTTGATCTTCAGATCCAACATGACCCTAATCAAAATCCAAGCAGGATTTCGCTCTAGAAATTGACAAGCTGGCTCCAAAATGCATATGGAAAGGCGAAGGGTCTAGAAGAGACAGAGCAGTTTAAAAAGCACGAAGCTGAAGGCCTCCCGAGACGTCCCACAAAGCGGGCCGTCCACTGCGGTGCTGCTGAAACGGAGCCAAGTCCACAAACAGAGCGGCACCTGGGATTTTAACAAAAGGGCAAAGGCGACTGAGTCAACAGAGAACCTTGGGAGGTGACAGTCAAAAGGTTTTTATTTGAGTGGCGGTCACATGAACGTATGCTTGTCGAAACTCAGAGCTATACACTAAACTTTACTGTATGTAAATCATACTTGAGGGAAAAAGCCCCAAATAACAAGCCTAGCAGCACATTTTCTACACTGAATATGTAGGCATCCGAGTTGGAAAGGCCCTTCAGTGGGGGCAAGAATCAGAGACATACAGGTATATATAGGTGTTTGCTAACCTGCCACACAGAGAGGGTGTGTGGAGGCGCCCAGCGTGACAAGAGGACAGACACAGTGACCCTCCTGGGCGGTGCTCACCTTCTCCTCTGCCAGGTGCAGGAGCTGTTTCCGGGCCTTCTCCACGTCCGAGGAAGGGCCCCTGATGATCACGGTGTCACTTCCCGAACCCTCCACGGGGAAGTGGATGTGGACCCCACCGCACTCCTCCATGATGGAGCGGATGAGGCGGCCCTTGGTGCCGATGAGCGAGTTGTGCAGCTTGGCAGGGATGGAGACCTCCACCTCGGCTATGTTGGCCTGAAATGACACACAGCACGAGCGAGCCAGGTTTTTGTGTGGCGGGAAATGGCAGACATGCCGCGGAGGGAAAGCCGTGACGTCACACAAGATGTCTCCCCTCAGGCGCCTGCAGCAGAGGCAGGGCCGAGATGCCCGAGGACCAACCCTCCCAAGAGCCCCGTAAGCAAGGACCCTGCCTCTACTCAAGGCGGAGCACAGTGACTGGATCACCTCCCACGTGACACAGCGACAAGACGCCGGAGACAGGAAACAGGCCAAGCCTGGTCCCTGCCCGCGGCCAAGCCCCTGCATCAAGCATGCAGCCCTGACAGCCCAGGGAGAGCGCAGCCCCCAGCACTGCAAGCTCACGGGCTGAATGTGCAGGGAGACCAGCCGGGCCAGGGAAAGGACCGCCACAGACCCGGGACCAAGCACCGCTGTGATCCCACCCAACAAATCTAAAAAGCAAGTCCGAAAAGGAGCAAACTGTTTTAAAGTAACTTATCGAAGCTCAAAGCTATTTATAGAAATGCAAAAATATCCAGCACCCACCAAAGTAAACTTCATAATATCTAGCATCCAATTAAAAAAACAAACAAAAAACCGGACATGCAAAGACAACGCATCACGAGGAATGAACAACGGAAAACAGCCCAGAAATGACACAGAGTTAGAGCCAGTGGGCCAAGGACACTAAAACAGGGATTTTCATCACTAGACTACACAGGTCAAAAAGCCAAAGGCAAGCTGAATGTGTCAAGCATAAAAACAAATGGCTGAAACTGAACTTGTAGAGGTGAAGACAATATATGAAAAGAGGAAAATATACTTGGTATAATCACAGATCAGACATTGCAAAAAAACTAATGACCTTGAAGAGACTGTTGAAAGGAGGGAAAAAAGCACTCCTCCTCCGCAAGCAAATAAAAAGGCACTGGTGGACAGCAGGGCAAGGTCAAGCTGCCTAGCACCAGGGAATCTGAGCTTCCGGACGACAGAAAAACAGTGAGAAATAACGACCCAAATATTTCCAAATCTGAAGACAACTCTAACCTCACATATCCAAGAAGCTCGATGAGAGCTTCAAACTCCAAAGAAACACGAATGAAATTACACCAGGACACATCGTAAGTTGCTAAAAGCTGGTGATATGATCATTAAACAGGCCAGAGGAGCAAGGATGACATCAGGTGTCTCGTCGGAAACCACGTTAAGTGAGAGACACTGAGGCAAAGCCTCGAGTGCTGAACGAAAGCCACCAACCTGAGGATGTGGGGCTGGTGGGGATGCGAGATGGTGCAGCCACTGTGGAAGACAGTCTGGTGTTTCTTACAAAACCAAATGTTACTCTTATGACACGATCCATCTTACTACTTACTACTAAGTAAAAGAAGCCAGTATGAAAAGGCTACATGCTATTCCAACTATTTGACATTCTGGAAAAGGCAAACTATGGGGCCAGTGAAAAGACTGGTAGTTGTCACCGTTTGGAGGGAGGGAGGGATGAACAGCTAGAGCGCAGAGGATATGTTGACGTGGGTGTATTTTCTTATTAAGATGCATGTAGGGTTTACGGTATGTCGACAAAACACAGTGGCGGGCGCAGGGCTGGAGGCCCACTGTTCTCAGTTCCTTACACTGAGTTTCAAGCAGCATCAAGTCACCTGAAGACAGGCTGTGGGAAGTTGAAGATATATATACCAAACACCCTAAAGCAACCACTAAACTAAAACAGAGGTGCACCCAGCAGACCAAAACAGGAGGTTAAAAGGCATCATAAAAACATCTAACGCAAAAGAAGGCAGAAAAGAGAACAAAGCAGATGGGACAAAGAGAAACAAACAGCAAGACAGCAGGTTTAAATCCAAGTGCTCTACGTAAAATAACCACACTGAGGGGGCCAGGGGCTGGGGAGAGGGAAGGAAGAGCTGTTATTTGGTGGGGACAGAGTCTCCGTTTGGGAAGATGAAACCGTTCTGGAGGTGGCGGTGGTGACGGCTGCACAACAGTATGAATGGCCTTAGTGCCACTGAACTGGACTGGACATTTAAAAGTGGTTAGGATGCTGAATTTTGTTTTCCAAACTTCACAATTTTAAAAATGGAAAAATTATAGTCACATTAAATGTAATTTAATTAACTTACTAAGTGTATGTAATAAAACTTGCCACACATACCACAGAGACATATATAATTACGAATGTGATTAAAACGTAAACACTTTTATTTAAAAGGCAGAGACTGTCAGACTGAATAAAAAAGCAAGCTGCCTAAAAGAATCTCACTTTGATAAGAGAAAAAGTAGATTTCAGAGAAAAGAATATTATGAGGGTTAAAAGGAGATCATTCTACAATGCTGCAAATTACGTATACTAGGAATGAGAAAGATGACATTACCAGAGACAGGAAAGAGATAATACGTGAACATTAAGAAAATTTTTACACTAGTTAACTTGACAACTTAGATAAAAGAGGAAACCCCTTGAAAGACACAAACTACAAAGCTCACACAAGAAGGAACATGATCTCCTGTGATGAAGCGTCACCCGGCAGTGAAAAGCAGCACTGACACATGTGACAACGTGGTGAATCTGGAAGGACCTGTGGTCTGAGAACAGCGAGGCCTGCGTGCGGGCGGAGGCGCCACGGTTCCCCTCACACAGTGAAGCAGGAAACTCACCCCAACCCACGGCGGCGCAGAGACCAGGGTGGATGGGGGGGCACCAGGAGCCCAGTGGGGCAGAGGCGGGAGTGAAGGGGGATGAGGGTATTTCGGGGTGACGGTGTGCGCTATCTGGATCGTGGAGGTGACTCCAGCGGTCAAAACTTACACTGCACACTTTAAACACATGCAGTCTCTTGCCTGTTAATTTTTCAAAAAATTGAAAAAAAAAAAAAAAAAAAAGTAACACCTTCAGAATGGGACGATTTCCAAGCACCTGAGTGGGACAAGCGGCAGGCATCTCTTGGTGGCCCACCCGGCCCTGCGCCCCAGGCCCCAGGCTAGAGCACCCCGCCACACAGCGTCCCGTTACCAGGTCTTTCTGGATGGACAGGATGCGGCTCCGGGCGGCCTCGCAGTTGGCTCGCTTGCCTGTGATGATGATGGTCTCCGAGTTGCTGTTCTCTGCAGGAAGGTCGATCTTGGTGTTGCTTTCCTCCCGGATCTACAAGGAGCGAGGGGACCGTGAGGGGCTGACTTCCCAGGGCTGGGCAGCAAGGCTCCCTTCTTCAGCTCTAAAGCCAGAACAGCGCAGGGCTATGGGGGCAGGGGGGGCAGAGCCAAGATTCGGGAGACACGCCGGCCGGTCACCTTTTTAATGTTTGCACCTCCTTTCCCAATGATGTTCTTATGAAACTGTTTGAAGATCGGAACAGAAATTGAATAGCTATTTTCCACCTAAAAAACACAAAAGATGGTACAATTAACCGTCGTACTACAGATTGACTTTTCCTTCTTGTGCCTGAAGGTGGGACGGAATGACAGGATTCTGCGACCTACTTCTCTCCCCACCTGACCTCCAGAGATTTGTCACAGGAAAGGTGAGACAACTTATCCGACAACTGACCAACCGGGCGTGCCAGTCAGCTACCGCAAAGTCCCTCCCGGGAAGAGCGGCCCGCGAGAGCGCCTGTGATCTGTTACACACGTGTTCTACAATCCAGAAGTGCCTGGACACACACCAGCTCTTTGGTGTCATAGCCAGGAGCAGAGCTGCCTGAGGGTGGGCAGAGGCCGGGATGCCAGGCCTAGGAGAGAGCTCAAAATGCCCATGAGGGCAGCAATTCCCACCCTCCAGGGCAGCGCTGGGAAGCCCTCCCCATCACCCCTCTGAGGAGGTCAAGTCCAAGCCCCTGAGAACCCCTGGAAAGCACGGGGCACCTGCAGCCCTCCCACCAACCGCCCTCAGCACTCTCCAAACTGCCTCTTCGCATTCCAAGTTTCGAGGAAGATAACAAATCAACACGTGACTCCTCAGGCTACCTGTGTAACCCTCTCTTCTCCTTACTGGATGGGAGAACTTCTCTGCCTAGGTATCCGAAGACCCCTCAAGAAACAAAGCAGGGACTTCCCTGGTGGCGCAGTGGCTAAGAATCCGCCTCCCAACGCAGGGGACACGGGTTTGAGCCCTGGTCCGGGAAGATCCCACATGCTGCGAAGCAACTAAGCCCCTGTGCCACGACTTCTGAGCCTACGCTCTAGAGCCCGCAGGCCACAGCTACTGAGCCCACGTGCTGCAACGACTGAAGCCCACGTGCCTAGAGCCCGTGCTGTGCAACAGGAGAGGCCACCGCAATGAGAAGCCCGCGCACCGCAACAAAGAGGAGCCCCCCCCTCGCCGCAACCAGAGAAAGCCCGTGGGCAGTAACGAGGGCCCAACACAGCCAAAAGTAAGTAAATTAATAAATTTATGAAAAGAAACAAAGTAACTCTGCACAGGAAAAGGATTTCTGCTGCTCTAAGCACCGTGAGGTGGGGGGCTGCCCCAGTGCCCGAGCGTGCGCCCCGAAGCAGGGGTTCTGGGGAGCACCCCCAGCCCTACCACCCTCGACACTGTCGCACAGCAAAGCATGGAAGCGCGCCCTCACCAGATCCGCCGCCACCTTCTGCATGTACTTCGTGCATTTCTCCACCTCATTCTTGGGCCCTCTAAGCTGGACAATATCGCTTTTCTGTGCTGGGTCTGGGAAGTTGATGATGACCTAGAACAGATCATCAGGAGGCCAAGTCTGATTATTCGCGAGGACTGGATTCCAAAATACTGAATCAAGAACGTCTTTGGGGAACCTTTACCTCTGGGAATTTGTCCCGAATCTCACGGATCCGCTCACCCTTCTGCCCAATGATTGTACGATGAAATCTCTGCTCGATGATTAGGTCCTTGGTGCGCTCGTTTTCCTAAAAATACAACTGAGCACAGTGAGGGGCGCCCAGGTGCACCCCTGCAGCACGGCCAGGCACCAGCGGCTGGCAGGGAGCACCCCTCGCAGAGCGCCTGCCCTCTCCAGCAATGCCCACACCGCACGTTACTCTGGTTGTGTGTTATTCTCCTGAACAAAGCAGACGAGAAAACGGAGTGTAGGACCCTTCACCCAGAAGTGCTACTGCAGCAGCTCATCCAGCAATTCTACTTAACGGGCGGGCTGCGAGGCTTCGCCCTCTGCACAGCCCTCCTGAACACTGCGTGGCCCGGCCCGCGTCCCTGTGCGGACAATTAAGGAAGAGTGGCTCAAAACAGGGCGCTGAACCCGTGTGGCTCTCACCCTCCTCCAGAGGTCCTATCAAAACGTGGGAAGTACAAGAAAACGAGCAGAGCTGGAATACAGAGACAAACACTAACAGCCAAGCAGACGCTTCAAACAATTCTGGGAGGTTCTGGATCAGACTGGCATCAGGGTGACAGAGAAACAAGGGTTCAGCAACCCAGTACCAGGATAAGGCACCCCCGAGCAAGGATATATCTGTCTGCATTTGACTCAGAAAACCAAGAAACGTGTGTGAGGGCTGGTGGCTTAGTCTCTGGGATGGGGAACAAGGCACCACCCCGACGCTGGCTGTGCAGATAACCACACAGCCGTGCTTCTTGACCTTGGCTGCACACGAGAATCACCTCCAGAGAAGTCATCACTGCAGCTGGGACTCTGGGGTCTGGCCAAGGCTGAGCACCCAGAGCCCTAGCACCTCCCTAGCACTACATGGGGCCCTGGGGATGGGGGGGAATGAAGGAAACTCGGTACCAGCAAGTCACACCCGCACCGGCCACCCTCTAGGACGGCACAGGAGGAAGGTGCTGCCACACAGCCCCAGCCCCAGCCGCGGGCTCACCATGCGGGAGGCGAGCTCCAGCAGCTCGCGCTTGGCCTGCTGCACGCCCTGCGGGTCCCCCTCGATGCGGATCAGGTTGCTCTTCTCGCTGTCGGGAGGGATGCGCACAGACACCTTGTACTGGTCTTTGATTCTGTTTACTGAAGAACACAAAAGGACACGCGCAACTGGATGCAGAATCTACCTTGCGCCACCAATGACTCACAACGTGGCAGGACAGGGCTAGAGCCCTCCCCAAAGCTAACCACTCATCCCATAAGCAAAAACTCCACAGCAAGACCTTCCACGTTCGACAAGGAGCCAGGTATGGACCACAGGCTGGCACCTCCCTGAGAACTTCCAGTGTCCTACGGCGAGGGCCACTCGGTGCCTGAGATACAGCTGGTCTGGGCATGGCCAGCGCATTTCTAATGTGGAGACAGACAACTACTGTTCAAGTAAAAAAAAATTACTCTCAAGAATATAATAAAAATAAGAAGCCATTAAAATCCAGAAGCTCCCACATTACCTGAAGATAAAAGCACCCCCATCGACCACCTTGGAGCCCATGGAGGCCATGCTGTCTAAGGAGACTCCATCGTCAGCTCAGCTCCAGCCTGAGCACTTCACTGTCTTTGCAAAACCAGTGGAGTTGTTGACAACCCTCCCCTGTCACCTTCTCTAGACAGAGATCCAGG
The DNA here is from genome assembly GCF_039906515.1 of Pseudorca crassidens. Taxonomy (NCBI): domain Eukaryota; kingdom Metazoa; phylum Chordata; class Mammalia; order Artiodactyla; family Delphinidae; genus Pseudorca; species Pseudorca crassidens. The sequence goes on along the minus strand of NC_090301.1, from coordinate 652,045 downwards.
CTCCCACACCCTGGGGAAGCCTCATCACCAGGAAATGGGGTCGGCATTTTGCCCACCATGTAGTAAAGGGGAACCAAGCTCCTTAGAGGGTCGCCAAGGAGGGATCTGAGCGAACACGGACACAGCCATGAGCCGACCCGCTCGGGGGCTGCTGTTCCAGGGCAGAACCACACGGGACAAGAGCCAAGGACACAGAAGCTGGGTGGCAGATTTTAGATGAAAGAAAACGAAGGTGAGAAACTGAACCAGAAGAGAACGGAACAGACACAATTCTCTGAACAATGCAAAGTGGCTCTGCACTTCCCAGGGAGCAGAAACCAGAAATTAACATCAGAACTGCACTTCCTTACATTTTCTGTTTAAGAAAACACTGCAGTTAAACAAAACAAAAAACAAAAGCAAATTTATGGTGTGTGCAAATTTACGGCTCAAGCAGCACTGACTGGTGTCACTCCCTGTGGGCGTCTGCCCGTTGTTTAAAACGCTCCAGAACTCACAACTGACACCAACTAAAGCAGCAGCAACTAACTAGCTTATATTTACTCTGAACAAAGAATGGACTGCACAGGGCAAAACCCAACAGGGCAGGCACACGGAGGTGTCCTACCTACACTGGCGGGGGGTGCCCGCTACCTCACCTCCACCAAAGGTCACACACAGGGGACAGAGCTGTTCTCAGGACTGGTGAGCACCGTGATGCCTAGAACGGCACTGAAGTTAAACTGAGCAAAGCAGTGGATTTCAAAACACATCCGACATCCGCGGATTCAAGCGGAGCGCTCACTCGGCACGTTCCAACTTGAGCCGGTTCAGTCCCCGGCTGAGCCTGGGCTGGCCAGCCCAGCAGGGGCGTGGTCAGGGGCGCACGTGAGGATGGCGGATGGCAGACCCCACCCCAGCAGGTCTGGCTGAACTGTGAGGACACGGCCCCCTGCATGCCTTCACGACCAGGCTCATCACGTTCACCTCTAGGCCCATCAGCTCCAGGCCAACCTCGGCCCTGGGGGAGGCCCCAGCTAGGAGTCTAGGCCGCCCTCCCGCTGGCGCTCTGCTGAGGACGCCCCACCTGCCCTCCGCGTGCTGCCCCCACTCACTGTTGGCCCCGCTCTTCCCGATGAGGTGTCTGTGGAACTTGTGGTCGATGTTGATCTCCACGTAGTCCATCCGGTTAATCTGTGGGAGAAGCACAGAGCAGGACACTGGAGACCACAGTCCAGGACCTGGGCCCAGATCCGCAGACACACAGCCAGAACCAAGGCCCGGGAGCTGGCAGCAGCCGCCCTCTCTTCCCACTCAGCTTCAGGGTCTGCGGCAGGATCGTCCTACAGGCCTCTCGCAAGACCCTCTTCCACAGTAAGGTTTCGTCTACCCACGGCTCTCCCGGACTTCGGCCAGATTCCAGCTGTTTCAGAACTCGCCACTTGCCGACTGGGCCCCCCTCCCGCGCCTCCAGGGCCCCCACGTGAGGTCTGACTGGCAAGTGACAGGATTATGCCCTATGCCCACTCGGCCAGCACCCGGGGCACCTTACCAAGTCCTTGACCATGGCTTCGATCTGTTCCTGGGCCACGTTTACATCCTCTGTGGGGCCTTCCAGGGTGATCCTGTCCTCGCCCTCCGTGAACTCGATGTGGACCTACCGCACCAAAACAAGAGTCGGCTCACCGGGATGGCACGGCCACAGCAACCTCCTATGCGAGCCTGGGCTGCTCTCCCGGGGCAGCAGCCGATCCACAGACACCAGGAGAAGTTGGAAAGGCGGTCTGGGGATGACCACGGTTTTGGTACTAAACACTGTGTGGGAACCGCAAAGGCCTCCCCACTGTGCGCCACCAAAACCACTGGCATGGAGCACATCAACACCTCACTGCTCACGCCCCCCCCCCCCCCCGTGTGCGAGGGGGGGTGAGACAGACGACAACGGGGGTGAAACGTCACCACCACTGCCCCCCGACCCCACCCGGCCCAACACACCAGGTGAGAAACAACGCACGGGGAGGGCAACCCGGGAGGTCGGCACCACGGAGCCAGCCCCACCGTGGGAACCAGGACTCTGAACAGAACAGGAACGAAATACGACGCACGCGTTCTCTGCCAAGGTTACCGGACCTACTGCCGCCCGAAGGACAGAGACGCGGAGGGCAGAAAGGCCCACAGACTCCACCTCCACACGAATCGTATACAAGTTCTGCTCCACGAAATTCTCAGATGTAACTACTCACAGGTTACGACACCGTAACAACTAAATGAGGTATTTCTTGAGATATTCAATAGACTTAGCAATACACTCTTCCCCTGGTTAAAAAGACCCAAAGACGTGACACAGGTATTTGAAAAAACGTATTCTGCTCACCCCTGGCTAACCACGGAGCAGCTGACTGTCACCCACAACAACTGATCTTTAAAACGGGTGCCCCGGTCTTCAAAGGCACCCCCACCCCCACAGGACAAAAGCAATGTCAGCAATGGGATGACGAAGATCAACTCAACACAGCAGACAACGATTCCTTACCTTTGGCATCTGCTGAGTGATTTTGGCCAGGTTCTGCCCTTTCTTGCCAATGATGAAACGGTGAAGCCAGGAAGGAGCAGAGACGGAGGAGACCGTAAAACTGTTGGCCTAGGAAAACCAGGAAACAAACCCGTGGGTCTGCAGAGTCCAGGTTTCGTGAACACCAAGCCAGGTGGCTCACCAGGGCTCAGAGACAGGTGAGTGCTGCCCTCCCCTGACACGGTCCCAGGAAACGCTCATCGGAGTCTCCCCACAGTGAGCAGTTACCTTGGCATAGACTTCAGTCAACGCCTGCCCCAGCTTTTCAGGCTCGCCTCGGAGGATCACAGTCTCTGAGGTGCTGTCTGAAGGAGGGATCTCCACAGAGACTCCAGTTCTTTCCAGGATCTCCTGCAGGGAATTGCCCTTGGGCCCGATGACGTACTTGTGCTGGGATTTCCTCACCTCCACTGCGATGGTCGTGGTCCTCTTTTTCTAAGTAGGAGCGCCGTGAGGGTGTCAGAGGGAAGGGCCGGGAGCAGGACACAGGGCCCCGACTACAGCAAGTGAGCCCCGAATAGTGAAGACGATGACCAGCCAATCCCCAGAAACTCCATTAATCAAGGACTGGGCTTTCTCCTCAAAAGAATTACTGCAGAATTTAAGTCAAGCCCAGAGTAATCATTGCAACTAGCTAGGAAGAAACAAAAACACCCCGTCCTCTCCCCAAATAAAGGAACCAGCGTCAGACCTCAAAGCCCACCGACTCAGGCTAACAGCTCACCCAAAGGCCTGATCAGCTCTGAGCGACACGTGCCCAGGGGCACACAGGGCAGGGGGAGCTCGGGTGGGAATCCGTGGGGACAGCCGTCCAGCAGAGCCTGGCCCACTGCCTCACAGCTACGGGGAGGCGCAGGCGCCCCCTTCTAACTGTGGCGACTGGAGCTGTCCAGGCCTCGAAGGCTACAGGGCAGGGCTGGGCTGCTCTCTGCCCCCCTCCTGACTGCTACCTTCTCCTCGTAAACCTTCTTGACGCGAGCCACAGCCTGAGCCAGTTGCTCCTTCTCCCCCGTGAAGACGATCTCGGTCCGGTTGACGCTGGGCGGGGGTATGTTGATGCGTGTCCCCGTCTCCTGCATGATCTCGCTGACCAGCCGGTTGTACGGCCCCGCGATGAAGGGGTGGAACGCCTTCTCTACTTCCAGCCTCTCCACAGCACGTTTGTCCTGAGAGGGAAGGACGGAAACCATGAGGGCACAGATCTGGGCCTCCCGGTGGTTGGGGCAAGGCCACCACGCACACCAGGCCCGTGGCTGGCCACACCTGCTCGGCGGAGATGAGCAGGACCTCGTGGCGAGCTTTCTCGATGCCCTCTTTGGTGCCGGTGATCCTGATCTGATTGCTGGCGTCATCTGGGCGTGGGATCTGGATTTTGGTTGCAGTTTTTAGCTCCAAGTCTTGCAGTTTCTCTCCATTTTTGCCAATAACAAAGCGATGGTGTTCTTTGGGAATGGCAACAGTTGCTGAGGCCTGTGGCAGGAAAAGAACCAAAAAAACAAAAACATTTGCAGGTTCCGCAAAAGCACGTTTTCCCACGACATTCTCCCTGGTTGGAACGCCACCTCTGCCTACTCTCACCTTGCCAGCCCCAACCCGTCCTTCAGAACAGTCTCGGGTTAAACATGGCCTGCATGGGGAAGCAGGACCAAGCCCCAGGCTTGAATGAGTTCAAACGTGACACAGACCCATGGTCCTGCGTCACCCCTTCAGCCATCACGATTATTCCTTCAGTGTCTTCTCAGCCCAGCTCTAAGCCATCACGAGGACAGGAATACTCAAGAATGGTACGTGCTTGCTTCCTAGCTCAGTGACTCCTCACACCACACTAGGACACAGCAGGAACGCAGGCACAGACTGACTAACCAGATGAATTGTTGTCTCTGGAGCACTATATGCTCTTGTCTTCAGACATAAGCCCTATATGTAGGAATAAACTCTTCTTGCTATCTCTTTTACAACCAGTTAAAATAGACAACCCATTTGAGGAAAGAAAACGACAATAATCCAAATCCTCAAACTGCCAGAAATTAAGTAACTTTCTGAAGTCACAGGAAAATCTGGGAGGAAGACAGAGGTTTCCAGTCTTCCTAGATCTATAAACAGTCATCAACCAAGAGGATGTCAAAAAAAAGAAAAGGGCCAAGTGTTAAGGTTCCCACCACTAGTGCAGCAGGAAGTCACAGACCAGCCAGCTTCCCTCCTTCCCCAAAGGACACAGCTTCACAGCCAACTTTTCAACACTCACAACAGAAATGTTAAATTGTATCACGGAGGCAATGAAAAAGGCCCTCACTTCCCAACTAGCACAGAAAGTAAGACCAGTGGCTTATAAATTATGAGCAAATGAGGTTTATTCTAAAAATGGTTCAATATTAGGAAATCCATTTCTATAAATCATCATATTGTTAGATCTAAGGAGAAAAACCAAATGATCATCTCTATAAAATCAAAATCCTTTCATGATAAAAATTTGCAAGAAAACAGAAATTAGTGGATGTATATTTTTTTAACATGACCAAATATACATGCACCCTCAGCCCCAGAGCTGTATTTGGCAGGAAAGCTTTGCTCATTAAGGCCGTGCACTGTCCACAGCCACTGCCAACCTCCACCGGAGTATTTCCCACGAAGGAGACACGAGAAAGCAGAGCCGACACGAGGCTGGAGAGGAAGAAGCACATGACTGCACACAGGGGAACCCTGGGGAAAACCACTACTTTACCCAACTCTTACTGTCCGTAAGAGGAAGAAAAAATTAGGATCCGGACTCAGCAGCTTTAACTCATACTGACAACACATGGTTAGAAGATGCGAAAGGCGGACCACTCATCTCAGCAGCTGGACCCAAAACACAGCAGGTGGAACGTGCGTCCCACAAGGCAGAGCACAGCCCTGGGTGATCTAACACCGCTTGGAGCAAAAAGCTGATGATCAAGCTTGAAGGGTAGAACAAAAGGGAATAGAATGGACAGGAAATCCTGAAAGAGAACAGTACAGGAGTGGTGGCAGTAACTGGACTAGATATTAAAATATAAAACCATTACCAATAAAACAGAGAACATGAGCACACGGAGAGACAGACCAACTCAAAATCTAGGAACAGACCCAAGTTAGCACGAAAATTTAGGACGTGATAAGAACTGCCACTCAAATCACTGCGGGGAAACTAAAATTGGTGTCAATGACTTGATAGCTATGTGGGGAAGGATGTTTCTGGATCTGTCTGTGGCACCATTCACACTAAATTCCAAACAGATCAGGACTCGAAATATAAGAACACCTCTACAAGCACCAGGGAAATAAGAATAAACTTGCCTGCTACCCAAAGTAAAGAAACCTTCCTAACAACAACTCAAAAAAACAAAAGAGTAACGAATTTTGACTACATAAGAATGAAACTTTCACACGGCAAAACATACCAAGATCAAAACCCAGGTGGCAAACTGGGAACTGTATCTGTAACGTGTTACTGATGCAGGGTTTGAAGAGCCCCACTGCGTCGAGCAGGACGGAAACCTTTACCTGGACAGCAAAGGGCAGGAGACCAGTGCACAGGGGAAACGCAGATTAAAAGCATACGCAATTATCTTTCAGAGTCCAGAAAGTCCCAGTATCTGACGGCCCTGGCAAGGCTCTGAGAAAGCCAACGGGAGGACAAACGCACAGCACCTCAGGGGAGGGATCTGGCTGTGATGGCAAAATTACAGATGCAGATAACCTCTGACCCAGCCATCTCACTTCTAGGAAATCTCTCCCGAGATAACTGTAAAACAGGAAATAGCAGGTGCACAAGGTGTTTAACTGTGCATGATTTGTTAAGAGCAAAAGTCTGGAAGCCACCCAAGGGCCCATCAAGAGGAATGCCTGAAATCGCAGCACACCCACAGAGCACTGCGCAGCTGTGTAAAGAAACGAGGAAGCCACTACCTGCGCCTCGATGCACTGCTCCAGGATGCAGGGCAGAAAGAAACAAGGTGCAGAACAGAGCTCACAGCAAGGTGACCTGTGCTTCTATTCGCAAACCAAACAATGGAAGAACACCCCAGAGACCGAGAATGGCCACCCAGCAGGGGAGAAAGGGGCCAAGAGGACCTCACAGGGCTTTGCAATCATGGAATATTTAAGTACTTTTTAAAAACCGAAAATAAACTAAAAACAAACAAACCTAACTATATATCAAGATGATAGCATAACCTCAATAGAGAGAGAATTACTTCAATGATTTTAAAACCCCACCATCTTTCACCTTAATTAGAAGCATGTGTTTGAACTCATGCAACTTCCCACCATAAACATCCAGAACTCTTGGACCAACAACTGACTTCAGGTCTGTGGAAGGAGATGGCTAAGGTCAGTCTGTGTTACAAATAAGGAAGTGGTTCAAGATGAACAGTTATGTCAGAAGGTGCAGGGTGCCTCCCTGAAGGAGCTCCCGTGGGCCAGAGACAAGGCAATTTCTGCATAAAGAACTAATCAACACACCAGAAGTTCATGATGACACTGAGAAGACCCATGGACACAAGATGCCAGAGTGCCAATGTGGTCTAAAAACTAAGGGGAAAAGGATCAATTTTTTTTAAAAAATAAATTTACTTATTTAATAAATTTATTTTTGGCTGCACTGGGTCTTCGTTGCTGTGTGCGGGCTTTCTCTAGTTGCAGCGAGGGGGGCTACTCTTCGTTGCGGTGCGTGGGCTTCTCACTGTGGTGGCTTCTCTTGTTGCGGAACATGGGCTCTAGGCGCGTGGGCTTCAGTAGCTGTGGCACGTGGGCTCAGGAGTTGTGGTTCCGGGGCTCTAGAGCACAGGCTCAGTAGCTGTGGCGCACTGGCTTAGTTGCTCCGTGACATGCGGGATCTTCCCAGACCAGGGCTCGAACCCACATCCCCTGCATTGGCAGGCGGATTCTTAACCACTGTGCCACAAGGGAAGCCCAGGATCAATGATTTATCCTGCACGTCCCACCCGGAAGTTCTTCATCAGAATACCAACTAATTCAGGAGGAGGGAGAGACTAGAAAGCCATCACTTGCAACCCCAAATGAATTCAGGCAGCGATAGCAATGGCTGATAGAACTATTAAGCAAAAGATTGGTCAGGAACTTTACCATGGATGGATTTGCTGAAGACACCTGAGTCTACGGATCAATCCTGGAATCAACACCAAGTACAGAAGCACTACCCACACGTTTTCTTGCCAAACATACAAGCTGAACATGAAAGCAATCGAGAGCCCCTAGATCTACCCTCCGATTTACAGGAATAACGATGGACAGTGGAACGAGCCAAACACCTGCTTGTCCCTCGAGAACAAATCAACGGCATTAAGGAGAGGAGAGGAAGGAGCTGCTGAGGAATGAACGAGCGGGAGCGGGCAAGTCTCATCCGGACACCGAGGAAAAATCCAACCAGGAAGGACGCCTTCGAGATGATGAGGGAAGACCATACACAGACTGGGTTGATGTGGGTATATTAAGAAGTTAACTTTATTAACTTTAATAAGTGAGTTAACAGGATGTGGTTATATTTATGGGAGCCCACCGGGCCCCTCTTGCGCCAGCCCCCCATCTTTGAACCACCACATCTAGAGCCAGCTCTCCCAAAAGCTCAGAGACTCAGCAACAGGTGGGAAGGACCCTCATGCCCACCTAAACCCATCTAAGACCTGTCAAACTACATTTTAATACGATCCTCTGCATTTATCTTGGCCTTTAAGTGATGCCACTTCGGGAGAAATGCATCACTGATTTACTCATTTATTACAATGGTTCCCAAATAAATTCCAAGTAACTGGTATCAGACTGCTAAGAACTATGGAATTCGTGATCTCCCAAGCCCGGGGCCTGGAAGTGTGTATTTAACAAGGCACGTACTCACTGACCCTCAGAGCCTGAAGTGGGAACTGCTGATCTACACATGCATGTCCTCACTCCACCAACTGGGCAAGCTCAGTTGCGTGTCTGAAGCTCTGGGACGCCCCTCTAACTTTCAGTTCATTCACCGCAAGAGCAGAAATGGGAGGTGCCCTAGTTCTATCACTGAGTTAGTGGTTTCACACTAAAAGTGCCAGGAGGCTCTGAATATTGCTGGCCTGCCTGCAAACTCTATGGCCCTGCCCACTGGTGGCAAGAGTCGGATCGGGTCTGAGCCGTGTCCGCAGTGCCTGGAGTGCCCCTTCTGGGGAGGACCGGCTGGGGAACACCCACCTGCGTCTGCAGTCTAGCAACAATGTCCTTCCGGGCTTTCATGACAGCATCCAGCTTCCCTGAAACCATGATGGACAGGCCCTGGTCTTTGGCAAGAGACAGCTCCAGGTGAGCGCCAGTCCTCTGCATGATCTCAAGGCAGATTTTTGCTTGTTCACCTTCTCCAAACTGGTTCATGTCCTTGTATTTCCTCTCCTCCAGGGGTACATGGAACACCTGCTCAGAAAAGGTCAAAAAGGTAAGGTTAAGAGGCCAAGAAGAGAAGACAGGAGTGTCCAGAAACCGAACATACACAGTAAAGAACGTGAGTTTGTTCATTCACTAAGTATCACCCCTGCCTACTGCTCTAAGGCCCCAGAGGGCAGTTAAGAGACAAGTGGAAAGCGCCTAAGGGCAGGAGACTGTGAAGAAGTCCTAGTGAAGAAGACACCCCCTGTCCCGCCACCAACCAAGTACAAATGAAGGCAAGGGGCATCACATAACAGTAATGAGCAAGGTCAGTGAAGGAAACAAACTGGGAGGGGAGAAGGACCTGGCTGGCTATGCTGGGAGGGGCCAGAGCAGAGGAGCGGGAAGGGAGGAGAGCTTCACAAAGGGGGCGGGGAGCATCTAGCACAGCGGGGGTCCACGAGGTAGGAGGGGGAGTGCTGGTCCCTCAGCCCACCCTGTGGGTGAGATGAGAAGACAACGGAGAGTGTGAAGGAGGACACATTCTGACTGAGGACTCGGGCTGAGCAGAGGCAAGGGTGGAAGCAGGGAACCAACAGGACTGTGGTTCAGGGCCTGAGCCACTATGTGGAGCTTGGTGCATTTACAACATCAGGAGGCTGGGGGAACCAGACTACAGCCGGCGATGAGTCCTGGGCTTAGGGGGACTTCTCAGTGCGTGGGTGGTAGTCGACAACCATGACCCAACATCGACACACAGAGAGAGCACTGAGCCCGCCAACACCCCAGCTCCAGGGAGCAGAGACAGGCTAGCGGAGTCCCAAAAAATCAAGGGGAGAAAACTGATTCAAGACAGCGGGACAGCTGCTGACGCTGGTGACACGGAAGCCAAGGGCAGTTCCAGCAGCTGGAGCACAGACTGGACTGCAGTGGACTGAAAACATATGGGACCATCCATTCTGGGTGCTGGGGTACAGGGCAGCTGTGCTTCCCTAGAGCTCTGGGGGGGTGGGGAGACCGACTTAATCCAAAGGCCTCCTCTCATGTCCAAAGCACTCTCACATCTGCATGTTCAAAAACCCTCCCGGGAATTCCCTGGCAGTCCAGTGGTTAGGGTCCCACACCTTCACCACCGAAGCCCGGGGTTTGATCCCCGGTCAGGCAACTAGGATCCAGAAAGCAGCGCGGCACAGCCGAAAGAAAACAAAAACAAAAACCTCCCATCAGACACCACTGCTTCCTACTTGGAGGGGCAGGTGAAAAAAGAATGGACTCTCTACCTGAGTGATGACGGAAGCCTTGATGGGCCGGATCTTGTTATTCCAGACGCCAGCAGGTTCCTGGGCATTTTCCAAGCAAGCTGCTTTCTCAGGGAGTGGGGGGAAGGCATCCTTGTAGGTTGGAGGGTCGCTCTCCTCCTCTGAATTTAAAGTGGCAACTGGACCGGCCAACATAGATTAAGAGGAAGCACACCACTTTCAGTGTTAGATGGAAAAACCACGAGGAGGGTTTCAACGTCAAAAAGAGAGAGCACTGACTGCTGACAGTTGACACTGACAACCCCCCACCTCTTCCCTCGGTCACAGGCAAGGGCCCCCGCCGCTCCGCAGGCCCAGCGCCCTCAAGTTCAGCCTGTCAACTGGAAGGGCCAGACTCTGATCCGGATGGCGCCCCTGCCCTACGCACAGCCTCCCCTGTGAGCCTCAGCTCAGACGCTGGATGCCCCACTGCTCCCCTAATGGGGTGAGCTCCTTGATGGAAGGCCTTGACACAGACTTTTCGGCCCTGAAGAGTCTTCCAATCCTGTATTCAAAAACAATCACGACCACGACAATGCCTGGCACATAGCCAGCTCTTAAATTTGCAGAACAAAATGCTGCTGCTGCCCAGCACTGCCAGCGAGAACCCCCCCGAGGTAAATTGCAGCTGATTTCCCACTGTAATGTACCATGTTGAAAGCATCGCGGGACCTGCCATCTCTGCCCCCCGCACTCCCAACGCAGAGAGCACAGGAGGAAATCAGGTCCCGGTGACCCCCTGCTCCACCCTCCACAGTGCCCCGACCGTTCACCACAGCTCCATGGAAGCAGGAGCGTGACTGTCTGGGTCACCCTAGGGTCCGGGGCTGAAAACAGTATTCGGCAATGGCAGGGCCCAATAAAAACTACTGTGAACAGAGGTGCACGCAGAGCAGAGGGATGACCCTTGGAATTCCGACTCCAGGGTCGTGACTCTAGCCATGCAGCCGTGCTATCCTGGATGCCAAGACAGACTCCGTGTGACGAGCTGTTCCAGTCTGCCAGTGCCCGCTCCCCTCACCTAAACACGGGGGCACAGACCCCACAGGGCTGTTGGGTCGTGTGGAAGCCCCAGGCAGCAGGCACTGAGAACCCAAGCGAACGGCAGTGTCTAGGTCTCCACTGCTGAGAGACAAGCCACTGAAACGTGGCGAGTGTGACGGATGAAACGCACTTGTAATTTTAATTAATTTAAACTTAAGAACGGATATTCAATTTAGTTATCGGAAAACTTTAAAGAATGTTTGGAACGACAAAGGGTAGAACAAGCTACTCTTTCAGCTACAAATTTTATAAAATCTAACTACAGATGAAGGGCTTTGGATGGAAACAGCATTCAAGTCAAGTTGTCCTGCAGTCATACACACACATCAGACTCTGAAGGGAAAGACAAGACTGTGAAGTATGAGCTAGAGACGCCGAAGCGACCGTCCTGCAGATGCCGCAGCTCGTGTACTGTCCCTCCTGGGCAGCACTGGTCCCCACTGGGGCTGGCTGCCTGGGCCAGTGCAGCGCCCGAGTCCCACCTTCATCCTCACAGCTATCTCCCGACAGAGCTCTGGGATGCTTCCCATCCCAGAGTCCAGTTCAACACAACTGGGCAATAGCCATTTTGGAGAAGAATCCTAATAATCACAAAGGCCAAATTCACTGGCTTTCCAGAACGTTGTCCACATTTTAAATCTTACTGTAGGCGATCCATCCACCACTCCTGGCCAATTTCACCCCTCACACGAGGGTAGTGCAAAACGGAGCACACAGCACTGGTGGGTCCTGGCCCACCGCACAAGCACAGGGCTGAAAGGCACCTCTGGAGAGGCCACAGGCTCTCATGAGGATTGGAAAGAGCGGTGTCTTACGGTCAACAAGAACAGTGGGGAAGGGGCCGTCACCTTTGATTTGTTGCGGAACCAGTCCACTTCGGTGTTCAGCAAAGCTCTCTTGGGTCAGAACGGCGACGGAGCTCATGGTTGATCTCGGGAGTCCACACGATCCGGGTGAGCCACTGAAGCAGGGGGGTGAGTCAGAGAGGCAAGTCCGGCACAGACAGCTCGCAGCTACCTGATCCGTTCAGCTGAGAGTTTAAGCCCAGGGTTCACTCTGCTTCAACAGCAAGCAACACCTTATCTTCCTCACTTACAACTGCTGACATAAGGTGATTCCCAAACTCTCACCAAGTGATGAAAAGGAGAAACTCAAGCGGCGGGGGGGCACCCTGGAAAACCTCCCCCCCGTTGCCCATAACAGAGCAGATGTAGGCTCCAGCTGAGAGGTTCAGGACCAGGACGCCCAGAGGCCACCCCTCTCTCCACCCACGGGGCCCCAATGGAACCCAATACATGTCTGACCCAGCCCCAGACACAGATCAACATCTGGATGGTTCTACTAACAACTATCTCAGTTATTTGGTTAATCTGTTATCCTCATGCCTCCTAATGCTTATAAAATGTATCATTTGACAGTAGCTGCAAAGAGCCACTGAAGAGCAGCCTCCCTTGCTCTGTGGCGACAGTGTAACAGCAAGAGGTAGGAGGGGTAGCAGTCTAAGTGCCTCTGGCGTGCGGTGACTGGTTGTTCTCCCACGTCCGGTCTCCCAGGTGTGGGAGGGGACTTGCAGCAGGTGGGACCAGGCCCAAGGGCACACAGTTCCTCAGTTCAGGGTAGGAACCCCGCAGTCTGCCTCCGGACCCCACTCCTGAGTGGCCGCAGTGCTCAGCGAGACTCTGGCTCTCAAAGCCACAGCTCCCTTATTTGGAAAAGGGGCTCACTCAGCACTGGCTGCCTCTCTCCAGCTCCAGGTGAGCCCCATGCTACTGCAAAGAGGAAGAACCCACTCTCTTCACACAATTCTGCACCAAGTGTCTTCTTGTGCCACCGTGGCAAAAAAGTATAAGAGGGTCAAGTAATTTATTAAGAGTGAGTTTCTTCATCATTTTTACAACACAGTAAGACCCCTCCCCCAGTTCAAGAAAATTAAACTCTGTATTTCTAAAGAAAAGCAAGATACAAATTCAGATACCCCGAGCAAACGTAATTCACATTTAAGGAAAAAAGATTAAAAATAGATGGAAACCAGATGACACATCTACCTGAAGTATACACACTGCTCCGTGCTGGGAGGTTAGCTACAGTGATTCTCTCTGAAGAACCATTAGGAACTTAAGGATAAAACATAATGGAAGAAGGCACGCACACAGCCCAGGCCCAGGAAGCCTTGAGACAAGACACACTTACCAGCGAAACGGTCAGTAGCCAGAAGGTCCGTCCTGAGGCCGCCTCTGTTAGCCTGCCAGCTTTTTCTGGTGTGGGACAAGGGGAGAGGGAGCAAGGAGAAAACCAGAGAAAAGTTACTTATCTGCATCCTACAACCCAGATCTGTTCACCTCTCAACCAGAAAAGGTCAAAGTATTACTTACACTTTGGCTACTAATACCAATATTAGGCAAATTGCTTGGGGGGAAAAAATGGAAGGAACCCTTTCACTAGGCCATTAGCTTCTTCTTTTTTTTTAAATTAATTTATTATTTATTTTTGGTTGCATTGGGTCTCTGTTGCTGTGCGCGGGCTTCTCATCGCAGTGGCTTCTCTTGTGGAGCACGGGCTCTAGGCGCACGAGCTTGGTAGTTGTGGCTCGCGGGCTCTAGAGTGCAGGCTCACTGGTTGTGGCGCACGGGCTCAGTTCCTCCACAGCATGTGGGATCTTCCCGGACCAGAGCTCAAACCCGTGTCCCCTGCATTGGCAGGCGGACTCTTAACCACTGCGCCACCAAGGAAGCCCCTAGGCCATTAGCTTCAAACAAACATATTACGGTAAAACCTGAACCATCTGGAACTTCTAGAGGGCAACTTGCAACTTTTCCAGGGACCCAAGGGAATCCCGTAAGTGTATCCCTTTTACATGTAACCATTTTGAAGTAAAATTATCACAAAACTGATGTTTGTTCTGCTATGTGGCGAGTAATTTTTCCTGTATTCCTCTTATTAATCTATGCTGAGCCAGAAGAAAAAAGGTCTGCAACACTGTGTCATGATCTAGAACAGACTGTGGACCTTGGGGGCTCCAGAGCTTTTTAGGGTGACTGAGGGCTACTGTCTTTAAGAGTTCCCTGTGTATTTTGTAGTTACTTTGTTCTTCTTGCTGTTAGCCTATAAAAGTTCTTCGGTCCCTTCTAATCTACTGGGGATTTAGAGACCAGGCCATAAAATAGCAGGGCTGGAAAGGACCTTCAAAGGCCAGCTTGAAAGGACCAAGGAAAAGGGGTGGGTCACCTTGCCTTGGGGGACTTCAGGACAGTGAGGCTGCCAGGCAGGTTACCAGCCGCACCACGTGCGCTTGATGAGGGAGACATTATGACAGTGGTGAGGCATGGGCTAAAATGGGAGAATTCCCATCAGTAACAAGAATACTCTACCTCACTGGAGAGTAACACCCCCAAGTTCTTGCCCATAATACAAGCGTGGTTCAGGAGCTAGGAAGACGGTTCATGGCAGTCAGGGGTGCCTCAGTGGGGTCTCAAATGTCCCAGCTGGGGACATGAACCAGTGGTATAAAAAAAAAAAAAAATCTCTCAATGTAGGGGCTTGAGTCACATGGGGGAAGTACTATGAGCCAGAGGCCAGACCCGCTCTGGGGCCCCAGTCCCACCAAACACACAAAGGCACCTGAGACCCAAGTGGAGAAGGTGGAGACAAACTGACCGAGACTATTTTATTTAAGAGTTTGCCTCCAACGCATTCTAATCGCAAGTCTCAGTGACTAAGGCAAGGAAGAAAGAAACCCTTTCCATTCAACCAGACTGTCAGAGTAGCACATCCACGCGTGGGTCCTGACGGGGTGGAAAAGGTGAGCCCGCCTCGGGGTTCCCAGTGTCCAGGGGGCCCACACTTAGCCCGTCTAGGAACAGGATGGCAGTGCTCCAGGTCAAAGCGCCAACGGGAAGCCAGGACCCAGGCATCTGCCCCGCTCTCCTGGCAACTCTTGACTGCTGACCTGCGACCTGAACAGCCTCCCACGCCAGGTGCCGACATCCCTTATCAAAACCCACTGACACCCACTCTCTAAGAAGCTGCATTCACCCACGTGACCACCATGACGCCCACACCATCTTCTCTGTGCTCCTAACTGACCAGTCCTCTTGCTTTCTTGGACAGGCAAGTCTTCAGTGCCCAGTGACAGCTACGAGGTAAGCCCGCGCAGTGCAGCCACTGTCCACGTCCGCTCCAGCCACAGATTTCTGACGAGAAGCCCCCACCCTGCACCTGGCGTCACACACAAGAGGGGAGGAGCTCCTGAGGCTCCCTTCTGAGCCAGCTCCCACATGCAGCACGAGTCAGTTCCGGTGAGCCTTTCTACTGAGCCCCGCATTCCTCACTGGCTCAAGAAAGGGGCTTCAATACAGCCCAACCGGCAGAGCCTCTAACGCCCCCATGTGTGCACAGGCCCTCAGGCAGCTAAGGGCGGAGGGTGGACCTACAGAAAACTCCAGGCTGGTTGGACAGGACACACTAGTCTCTAGTTTCCAGATTTCAAACGGCAGTTTCTCCCAGCTGGAATGAATGGATCACAGCGAGCCACAGGTGAACATCGAGGGTGTGATATGATCAAATTAGGGTGTTGCTTTTCTCATAAACTTCTCAAACTCCTGTCTCTAAAGAATCCATTTTAAAACCGATCTGCTGATCCATGTGTAAGTGCAGACCTGAGACCTACCTGAGGCGCTGGGGTAGATCTTATAAAAGGCCAGCACCAGTCCTCCTCCCGTGCCCCCAGCCCTACTGTCAACCTGCCGCCAGTTCAACAAAGCAGCACCTAAGAAACCGTCCCCCACAGCGCTACGCCCACCCCTCGGAGATCTTTCAACAACCTCACGCCCATCCAGGCGTGTGTGCTCCCTACCCCGTCTTCCCTACTGGCCATCAGTCCCAGGAGACCTTACCCAGGCCTCCTCCTGAGGAGCAGAGACCAAACATTTGCTATCACAGCTCCTCCCTTAGTTGAATACAGCTGCTCAAATCAGGACCAAAAGGGACCTCAGCGACGACTCTCTCCCACTCTCTGAATAAGCCGGGGAACAGGAGCCACACAGCCTTCCCTGGGGGCCCAGGCTCTGCTGCTTCTCCATCACTGTGTAGCTGTCAGGACAGGTGGCTTGAGGTCGGGCCCAGATCTGCTCCTTCTTCCCCCTTCTTGCCACAGAGAACAAGTCCATCTTTCCTACAAGACTCCTTCAGGTATGTGAAGGAGTACTTCAGGTACTCCTTCAGCCCATTCTCCAGCCCCCTTCAGTGATTCCCAAGATGCCCTAGTCCCTTCATCGTTTTGGTTGCTCTCAACTACTTTCCATGCAAGCATTCAGATCCACCCAATGCAAATCTCAAACTCTTCTCAACCTGGACTTTAAGTCTTGTTTCTCAGAGTATAAATACCCACAGTAAAAAAAACACATTTTAAAATACAACTATGTAAGAAAGAACTAGAACCAAAGGAAGAAGGCTAGACAGAAGCAAAGACTCTTCTCTCCTACTCGCCCCCTCCCCAGGGTGGGATGCAGCGGCTGGGGGGCACTCCCACAAGGATGGACGGTTATGCACCAGGGTGCCCAGGTGAAGTCACAGCATACGTGGCTTACATCTGAAGCTCGGTCCTAACAAATGTACAACAGATTAAATGAAGAATTTTACTTTTTTGCCTATAAACAAGGAAATATAAGTTGATTCCCTTGTAATGTTTTGCCAATTACATATTCAAAAGAGCAAGTCTTTTGCAAAGAGAACTCATGAGTAGTAGTCCAGGAAGAATTTTATCTCAGTCAACTAATGAGATCTCAGTGCTTTGTTTACCTACTAGACAAGACTGAGTATGCAGGGTATCAAAAAACCACCAGGAAACCCAGGACCTCTGTCCTCTTCTTCCAAAGTTGAAATTATTTACTTTTATCCCCACAGCAAGCTTGTAAGGAAAAAAAAAATTTCAAAGTCCTTCTCAAGACCCACAAACCAACTGAGAATACGAACATAAAATCCCGATGGCTGCGAGATCACAAAGCATAAATATAAGGCCACCCGCACAAAGTCTACACGGCTGGGCATTTGTGCGTTTCACCAAGTTCTGGAAGTCGGCACCCATCCTGCAGGAGGAACTTTCGCAGATGCCACCTCAGCAAGGCCCTCCCACAGGCCACGCGAGCCCGCGGGCGGGGAAAGGCTTAAAGGGGCAGCAACGCGCTGGGCCTCCCCGCCTTTCATCCAAATTCGGTACTTTTCCGTAATGCATTTTTCGTCCGTGGACCCTGGGGCACATCCAAGTTGCGCTCCAGCCCCGAGGAGGGCAGCAGGGCCCGGCCGACCACGCAGGCGGCAGCAAGTGGAGGTGAGGCCCGGCCTGCCTGGGCCCCGTGCCGCCGTCCCGTCCAGCCCCACCGCCAAGGATGCCCTGCGGGACAGGCCCCCGCCCCTGCCCCCTCCGGCCGGCCAAGCTGGGGGGAGGGGCGCCCCTGCCGGAGCAGGAGGGGGAGGGGGCAGGGCCCGGCCGCCAACGTCACCGACCTGGGCCCAGGTCGGCCCCCCCCACCTCAGCGGCGGGCGCGCGGAGGGAGCGGGACCCGGACTGGGGTTTGGGGGCTGCTCGGCGGGGCGGTGGGCTGCGCAGAGCCGGCGCCGCGGCACTCGGGAAAGTTTCTCACTCCTCCCGTGCCAGCGCCGCGGCCCATGCGCAGTGGTGACACGTAGCCGCCCCCCCACCCCCGACCGGTCAGGGGGGCGCCCGCGGGGGGAGGGTGGCTGTGCTGGCTGGGGGAGTATCGGCTTGGGGGCGCTGGGGCAAAAGGCGGCCCCGGCCCCCTCCCCCCGCCCGGGGCTCCACGTCGGCAGCCCGGCGCCCCAACTTCCCCGCGCCGCCCGCCGCCCGGCACCCCGGCCCGCGCCGCCCGCCCCGGCCTGCTCACCCCGCGGTGCACCCGTCCGTCCGTCCGTCGTCCGTCCGCTCGCCGCGGAAGAAGCCGGGACCTTCGCTCGCTCGCTCCCTCTAGGCTGGCTCCCTCCAGGCCGGCGCCCGGGCCCCCGCGGCTATATAGGGCGGCGGCTCCAATCCCGCCCGGACACGTCAGACCACGGCCGCCCCGCCCGCCGGCCAACGCCGCGCCCCCGCCCGCCCGCTGCTCCTACAGCACCTAACTCCCCGGGGGCTCGGGAGCCTTTTACTGGGGGGTGGGGGGTGTCGGGGAGTTGGGAAATCAGTCTCCACCTTCATAAAGCGAAGGCGGGAGGGACTGCAGCTCTAGCATTGAGGTCCCCAATACCGCCTCCCCACCCCAAAAAGAAACAAGACACCTCGAGGTACAACACAAAGGAAATTAACTGCTGGCCCCAACCATCTACAACTTCCAATAGCTGGACAAGCTGGCCTAATAAACTCGCGTGGAAACATACCCCATGCCCCCAAAGTTCGGAGCACAGATTTCCACTGGCGCACTCGCCTGCGGTTCTGCACCTTGTGTCCTTCCCGTCTATAAAATATCCCTACTCTACTCCTTGGCTACCAGTTTAATTCCCTTAAAAATTGTAGACCCCTTTTTTAAGGACTCCACTCCTACAGCTGTGCCTCCAGCCTCACAGCCTAAACAAACAAGAGGAGCAGAACAGAGCCCCTGCCCTCAAGGGTCGTCCACCCTGGTGGGTGAGAATGGCTTGCAGACAAGCCAGGTCTGCATTCCTTGTGTAATATCTGACAAGGGCCTCGGTTTCCTTCTTTTTTTTTTTTTTTTTATAAGGGTACAGGCCTAGTGGAGGGATTTGCACCTCTGATGAAGCAGCCCATGAGTAGAATCCTACATGACATACAGAAGTGCACCACACACTGGGGACAAGGCATGAGCCGGGGCGCTGGCAGGACTGGGAAGGCGAGGTCAGGGTAGAGAGGACCCCCAGGGACAGGTCAGCTCGCCTGCGGCCATGATACACGTGTTGCTCAGGATGATGGGAAGCTGGGCGGGGGGTGGGGGGTAGTTGAGGGGGAGAAGGCAGGACCTGGGTATTCCTTTCAGTGGAACACTGTCAAAGTATGTACACATGGAGAGGGGGGGCGGGGCAGGGCCACAGCAGTTGTTCAGTCTAAAGGTGACAATGGCTTTCCATTGTGGTTGGCAATGGCAGATGCACCAAGTGGACAGATTCCAACGGTAGCACCAGAAGTTTCTTATTAACTGGACACGGGGAATGACAGAAGTCAAGAACAGCAGGGAGACTAATGAGAAAAAATTAAAAAATAAACATTAAAAAAAAAGAACGGCAGGGTGGTTCCTGGCTGCCCTCACTGAGATGGAGAGACTGAAGGAAGCCTAGATTGGTAAGGGGAAGTGTGATGCAAAAACTCGGATATGCCATCTGACATGCCCACTGGATGGCCAAGTGGGGATGTCAAGTAGGCAACTGCATGTACAAGGTGAAGGCTGGGGAGAAGCCCATCACAGCTGACAGAATATGACAGCACTTCATGACATCACTGGGGGAAGAAACCATGGAGCTGAGGACACTGTCATCAAAGCTGTACCTTAAGTCACCAGGATGGTACCTGGGCAAGGTGGCACCTCCTTAGACTTGGAAGAATCTCTGTAAGCATCCCTTCCTATGTTATCACTGAAGTTTGGAGGTAGTCTTTCCATGCGGATTAACCAACCAGCAACTCCGACAAGTGTGTTTTGTTATTTTTTGTTTTTGAGGGCTCAGCACTACAGAGGGGTCTGAGAAGGGAGGAAGAAGGGAGGGATTCAGAAAAAGTAGGCAGGTCCACTGTCAAGGAACTTCCAAGGAAGCTAGGAAGTCACCACAGGAGAAGCTCACAGAGTACCTGGTGCACAGGATGCCTTGAAAGAGATGGTTAAAAACATATAATTAGGGCTTCCCTGGTGACACAGTGGTTAAGAATCCGCCTGCCAATGCAGCGGACACAGGTTCGAGCCCTGGTCCGGGAAGATCCCACATGCCGCGGAGCAACTAAGCCCGTGCGCCACAACTACTGAGCCCACGCACTGCAACTAGTGAAGCCCGCGCGCCTAGAGCCTGTGCTCCGCAACAAGAGAAGCCACCACAATGAGAAGCCGGCGCACCACAACGAAGACCCAACACAGCCAAAAATAAATTTTTTAAAAAACTGTAAAACAACAACAACATATAATTAACAAAAGATATGATAAAATCAAATGTTAAATTTGTGCTACAAACCATCTCAGGATGCTTTTGTGCTGATAGTTACAACCGGCTTTCCTTCCCAGCAAGCTTTACTACATTGAAACTAACAGTCTGCAGAGGCAAATTTTGAGATATCTGGGTCCAGCAATATTCACACAAAATAATATGCAAACCCCTTATGGCTGCCTCAAAAGGAGAACAGCAGTATGTAACATTTGGGTTTTCAGTGTTCAAGGGCACAGGGGAGAAGCTTTGGGGCTCCTCAAGGTAAAAGGTTAGAATAGATATATCCCCCCACACACACTTAAAGCCACGATCCCCCCAAAAACTAACCCTCAACAGAAGGTAGGTTCTGGCCCACTAGCATAGAGAGACTACAGGACGTTTCCCCACTGGCCAGTGTTGGGAGATGGAAACCCCTCTCGAGTACTAGCAACCATGCACTAGTTTAATTAAGGTTCAATAAAGGTTTAGGGCTCAAATTCCTACAGCCCCATTTGTCCAAGGCCTAGCCCAAACCTAGAAATTAACAAAACAGAAAGCAACCCCACCTGGGAGGGAATGAACCTCACACCCAGGCTGCAAAGGACACCCACAGATCTACCAACACTGTAGAGAAGC
The DNA here is from genome assembly GCF_039906515.1 of Pseudorca crassidens. Taxonomy (NCBI): domain Eukaryota; kingdom Metazoa; phylum Chordata; class Mammalia; order Artiodactyla; family Delphinidae; genus Pseudorca; species Pseudorca crassidens. Next base: position 631,018 of record NC_090301.1, on the reverse strand, counting down.
TTAAAGTCCAAAGTTCAAAAACTAAGACTGAAAGATGATTAGACTTAAGAACTCCAGGTTACAGAACTATCAGAGGCTATTAAAAAAAAATTTAAAGCGACTAGAAACATAAGACATAAAGTTTACAATTAAAAAAAAAATCAAGAGATGGAACAAATTAGAGAGGTTAAGAACCTCAGATACAAGGATGAGGAAGTCCAACACATGTCTAATAGGCAGTCCACAGGAGGCAAATACAAAGAATAGAGAAGAGGGACTTCCCTGGTGGTCCAGTGGCTAAGACTCCATGCTCCCAATGCAGTGGGCCTGGGTTTGATCCCTGGTTAGGGAACTAGATCCCGCACGCATGCCACAACTAAGAGTTCGCATGCCGCAACTAAAAGATCCCGCGTACTGCAACTAAGACCCAGCACAGTCAAACAAATAAATATTAAAAAGAAAAAAAAAGAACAGAGAAGAAATATTGGAAAAATAATGGAGAAAATTTTAGAATGTAAAGATATTACATTTCCCTCCCCTCCTAAAAAGAGACAGAACAGGTGGCCAGGTGGATAATTTAATCTCCGTTTTGGTGTAGAACAGTGAAACCTCAAAAACGACCAAGACAAGAGCAGACCTTAAAAGCAACTAGAGAGAAAAGACAGGTTACCTATAAAGGAATACCACGAGACTGGGGGCAGACCATGTCACAGCACAATGCCTACCAGAGGACAATGAAATAACACCTATAAATTACGCTGAAGAAAGTTAACTGTCAACTTAGAATTCTTTATCTTAAAAAAAAATACATTTATTTATTTATTTTTGGCTGCATCGGGTCTTCGTTGATGTGCGCGGGCTTTCTTCAGTTGCGGCGAGCAGGGGCTACTCTTCGTTACAGTGCACAGGCTCCTCATTGCAGTGGCTTCTCTTGTTGCAGAGCACAGGCTCTAGGCACACAGGCTTCAGTAGTTGTGGCACGTGGGCTTAGTTGCTCCGCGGCATGTGGGATCTTCCCAGACTTGGGCTGGAACACATGTCCCCTGTATTGGCAGGCGGATTCTTAACCAATGCACCACCTGGTAAGCCCTAGAATTCTTTATCTTATTTAATATAATATACATTATTACTTATTCATTATGTTATTTTGTATTACTTTTTTTTTTTTTTTTTTTGCGGTACGCGGGCCTCTCACTGTTGGGGCCTCTCCCGTTGTGGAGCACAGGCTCCGGACGCACAGGCTCAGCAGCCATGGCTCACAGGCCTAGCCGCTCCGCAGCATGTGGGATCTTCCCGGACCGGAGCACGAACCCGTGTCCCCTGCATCGGCAGGCGGACTCTCAACCACTGCGCCACCAGGGAAGCCCTGTATTATTAATTATTAAATAAAAGAGAAAAAAAGAAAATAGGAAGCAAGAGAAGTAAAAGAGAAGCAATTTAAAAGGCAAATAAAGCACAAAATACAATGGAAGAAATGAATCCCAATGTGGCAATAATCTAATGTTAATACACTAACTAGCCAGTTACAAAATCCAGCTATAAGCTATTTAAGAATCCCAAACCATGAGGACATAGACATTGAAAGTAAAGGGATAGAAAAAGTACTCCAGACAACTACTAAGCAGATTAAAGCTGGGCTATCTATATTATTTTCCGATAAAACAGACTGCAGGATAAGAAGCATTGCTAAGAACAAAGAAGGCCAAGAATAAAAAGTTCAGCCAGCTCTGATCGCGTATGTGCAGTATCTAATACTGTAGCTACCAAATGTATAAATAAAAACTGAAGGTTACTAGGAGTTGCTACAGCCAAGACTACAGGGCAAGACTGACTCAACTCTTGGTAACATCGAGTACGGAGATGAAAAATGCACAGAGTTAAAGCAAAGCAATTCAGACCTGCCTTACTGGGCGTATACAATCCTTTGCCCAGCGATTAGAAAGCACATTCTTTGCAAGTGTACATCGAACTTTTACAAAAATTGGTCAGGAGCTAAGGCCCCCCCCCAGTTTTTTTCCAACAAATGACAAAAAATTAATAAACATTCTGTGATCATAACACAATTAATTAGAAGTCACGTTAAAATTTAAAAAATCCTGGAAAGTTTAAAACTTGCTCCTAAATAACTCATGGGTCAAAGAAGAAATCTGAAAATATTTAGAATAAAGCAGTTATATATCCAAACTTGTAGAATGAAGCCAGAGTGTTACTTGAGACAAATCTATAATCTTAGTCATCGTATTAGTGAAGAGGAAAATGTAAAAATTAGCTAGTCACCCTCTTCTAAAATTAGAAAAGCCACAGAATAAAACTAAAGAAAATAGAAATAAAGATAAGAAATCAATGAAGTAAAAGACATATACCACAGAAAATAAACTGAGCTAAATCTAAAAAGACTAGTTAGATCTCTGGCAGAAATGATCAATAAAAAAAGAGAATAGGTAAAAATAGGCAATACTAAGAATTCGAAGTGGGTCAAAAACTATAACTAAAATAGAGACTTTGAAACATCATACAAGAATTCTACTGAGAAAAGTATTATCAAAAACTTAGATGAAATAGGCAATTTCTAGAAAAGTAAGTTACCCAAACTGAGTCTGTTAGAAATGGAAAGTTTAAATAACCAACTCTCCAATATTTGAAGAAACAAATATAAAAATCACAACAAAAAGGCAGGCCCAGATGGTTTTGTAAGGAAGCCCCAAGAGACTGTCTTCCCAACTCACTTAAAGCCAGGGAAATTTAATACCTCCCAGACAAGGGTAGCAGGGGAAAAGAATATGTGAATTTCATCTAGGTACTTAAAAGCAAAAGCCTAAAATAATCTAGCAAACTGATCCAGAGATGTAAAAACAAATACGTAATATATAATGATAAAGTCAAGTTTAATCCAGTTATGCAAGGTGGTACAATATCAGAAAAATAAAGTAATTCACCACATTATTAGCGCTGGAACAAGAAGATCTGATCATCTCAAAAACATTCAAATGAAGAACATGATATAGATTACCCATTCCTGATAAAACAGGAATACAAGGACACATTCCCTAACTCCATGATGGGCACCTACCAAGAGTCCTCATTAGAAGCATTCATATTGGGATCATGAGGAAGGCTGGTTGCACTGAGCATTTTCTATTCAAACCTACACTAGAGATTCTAACCAGGGCAGTAAGGCAGGAAAATGGAACGTATGAGGATTGGAAACAAAACTGCCAGCGTCGGCTTCCCTGGTGGCGCAGTGGTTGAGAGTCCGCCTGCCGATGCAGGGGACACGGGTTCGTGCCCCGGTTCGGGAGGATCCCACATGCCGCGAAGCGGCTGGGCCCGTGAGCCATGGCCGCTGAGCCTGCGCGTGTGCTCCGCAACGGGTGAGGCCACAGCAGTGAGAGGCCCGCGTACTGCAAACAAACAAACAAACAAACTGCCAGCGTTCACAGACAATATAACTGTCCAAGTACAAGATCCAGGAGAACCTATAAATGCACTATTAGAACTAACTAAAGAGTTTGTAGGTTTTTTGGAAACAAGACCAGAACGCAAAATCAATTATGTTCCAGAACACCAGCAACTATTAGAAATAAATTAATGGGAAAGTAGAATTTATGGAGAGTATTGTAAAAACCTTTGTCAAAATACAGGAAAGACCAAAATAAGTGGAGAAATGCCACGTTCACCTATATAGGAAGACTTAATCATACAGAGTGCAATTCTCTTAGACTAGAAATTCAATGCAAATGCAACTTAAATCCCAAGAGAGGCATGCACATGTGTGTATAATTTTATAACCAGATTTTACACAATTTTCATTTATACAATATTTCTATATACATTTATACAAAATATTTAATTTATATGTATACAACAACTTTTATACAGAAGATCAAGGGCCACAGACAACGCTGAGGAAAACAAGGTGGGGAGGATGTGCCCTCCCCAATCCAAGATTTTCAGCTGCAGTAATTCAGGCAGTGTGTGCTTGTGCAGGAGCAGGTGAGAAAGCCCAGATGTGGGCATAACAGACAGACTCATTAGAGGTGACCTCCTGCATGGACTACACAATCAATGCCTCCGGCAAAACTGATTATTTACATAAGAAAAACCTAAGTCCTTACCTCACACCACTCACAAGGCCAGTTAAGGCTTGAGATGCAAATACTGTGAGCGAACCCCCTCACTTCTAGATATATGCTACAGGAGCATATACAAGAACCACATCACAGCCAACAACTGTAAACAATCTGTCAATGAACATGGACAGACAAACTGAGGTGTGTAACCTAGGCTACTTACCCTCTGTGCTTTACCTACCTACCTGACAGGAACCCCTCCAAGCAGGGTCACGTTGATGGGGGTCGGGGGCATCGCTGGGGCTGTGGGAGTGCTCAGGTCTGATACTCCCTCGGCAGTCCTGCCACCCTGTGGGAGACTGGTGCTAAGGGCGGGGGTGTGGAGCACAGTTTGCTCTCCCACACTGTGTGGTGCTCAGGTTTGGGCAAAGAGTATGCCTTCATCCTTTTTTTTTTCTGCGGTACGCGGGCCTCTCACCGCTGTGGCCTCTCCCGTTGCGGAGCACAGGCTCCGGACGCGCAGGCTCAGCGGCCGTGGCTCACGGGCCCAGCCGCTCCGCGGCATGTGGGATCCTCCCGGACTGGGGCACGAACCCGCGTCCCCTGCGTCGGCAGGCGGACTCTCGACCGCTGCGCCACCAGGGAAGCCCCTGCATCCTTCTTGAGAGCTGAGACATACTAGTAAACTCCTTCTGTGATTAAGCTTATTTATATGTAGCTATAAATATAAACTGTAGTGTCGACCCACGTTGACTGGTAGTGCATTCGAATACTGAACACCTAAAAACTAGGTTCCTTTCTTTGGCTCAGAGATAGTGTTTATTACCATATGTATGTTCAACTCAGCAGCTTTGTTCCCCCCAAATATAGTAGTACAAGTTCAGACGAGAGCGAAACAAATACCTGTGGTCCATGTTTTCCTTTACCTGGCTTGATTCTTTCTCCACTAATTCTATCAGCGTCACTTCTTTTCAGGAAGTGACAGAAAGGGTAACTTAGAATTTTCTTCAATGACATGTATTTCTCCATAACGTGAAAATAGGTAACAACTAAGTTTTAGCTAAGTCATGACAGGTGTCTCTAGCGCGAAGAGACTGTGTAATTAACACCACACCTGTCGTCAGGACACCTACGTTCAGAATCTTGCCAGATACTACTTGGGTCACCCTGGCTGGTTGCTTATGCTCTGACTTTCTACATTTCCCACCTCTATCAACTTCTGAGGGCTTTGTAAATTGTTAAAAAGATCAAGGAAGATAGTCTGCTCTACAGTAGGTATCCCACTGTTTGGGGATATTAGTGTTTAATTCCACTAAATGAACAACACATCGCCACGTTCCACTAAATGAATACTCTAGCACGTTAATTTTACAAATACTGAAACAATCAGCAATATCTTTCCACAGATGAGTAAAGAATAATATTTATTTAGAGCCTAAATCAAGAACAAGTGTCAGATAAATACACCTTATAACTCTTTTTAAAAAGCAGATGGGACAAAGGTTAGGTTCAAAAGAGTAAGTGAATGGATTTCCACAGAAATGAAATGAAACCACTCTATAGAGCCATGCTGGCCAATACGTCCTGGCGATGTGTGTCTATGGACACTCGAGACCTGGCTAGTTAGAACTGATATAGACCGTAAGGCTAAAATACACACGGGTTTTGAAGGCTTAGTACAACAAACACAATGTAAAACATCTTATTAATGATTTTATGTTAATTACATGTGGAAGTGATAACATCTTGGATTACGTTAAACAATATATTATCAAACTTAAATTTCACTTGTTTCTTTTTACATTTTAAAGATGGAAACCAGAAAATTTTTAATTATACATGAAGCTCTTATTGAACAGCAGTGCTATAGTCGGTTTTCCAAATCAAGGCAGAAAGGAATGTAACCTGACAAAAAGTTTTTATTAATAAACTTTATAAAACAGTCTTAAAGGAAGAAAATCTCAAGTCATTTTTTTTTTTTTTTTTTTTGTGGTACGCGGGCCTCTCACTGCTGTGGCCTCTCCCGTTGCGGAGCACAGGCTCCGGACGCGCAGGCTCAGCGGCCGTGGCTCACGGGCCCAGCCGCTCTGTGGCATGTGGGATCTTCCCAGACCGGGGCATGAACCCGTGTCCCCTGCATCGGCAGGCGGACTCTCAACCACTGCGCCACCAGGGAAGCCCTCAAGTCATTTTTTACAAATCTCCTGTTCATAATGAATAAATTTAGAGTAGGGGAAAAAATACAAAATGGGTACTTGTCTTAGTCACGAGAGTATCTCCTCTACCACAAACACCCAGGGGCACATGGTAGAGGGTATAGTCCCAAAGATCTGAGAAAGAAGTGGCCAAGTGTAGTTTACAGTATTTCCAAGCACTCTAACAACCCATTAAAAAAAAAAAACGGCAAAAGATACAAAAATCTTCCATGCAAATGCAGGAAACATTTAATTTGTACAAAAAAAAATAGATTTGAAGGTAGGATGAGACTCTTTCACCTCTCAAATTGGCAAAAATAAAGTATGAGGACAGAAACGGTGTGAGCATACTGGTGTGGCTGGAAGAAGAATAACTGAGTGACCTTTCTGAGGAGCAATCTGATTACACATTGTAATTTAAAATACAAATTTTGGGCTTCCCTGGTGGCGCAGTGGTTAAGAATCTGCCTGCCAGTGGCCAGTGCAGGGGACACAGGTTCGATCCCTGGTCCGGGAAGATCCCACATACCGCGGAGCAACTAAGCCTGTGCACCACAACTACTGAGCCTGTGCCCTACAGCTCGCGAGCCACAACTACTGAAGCCCGCGAGCCACAGCTACTGAAGCCCGCGAGCCACAGCTACTGAAGCCCGCTCGCCTAGAGCCCGTGCTCTGCAACGAGAGGCCACCGCAATGAGAAGCCCACGCACCCCAATGAAGAGTAGCCCCAGCTCAATGCCAACGAGAGAAAGCCCGCGCAGCAACTAAGACCCAACGCAGCCAAAAATAAATTAATTAATTAAAAATTAGGAAATAAAAGTGAAGAGAAATGTTTCTGTGAACACTAAGTTTACCACACTGAAATTCTCAACAAAGCCAGTTTGCTTTAAAAAAAAAATGTCAGGTGAAAAAAAATCTTAAAACCCTCAAGGAATCCTGTGTTCTAACTGCTTTATTAAGTGTCTTAAATTCTTGATCTGATGGTGAATGTCCTAGATGACGTATTATATGAGCTTGGTTTATGCAAGAAGAGATTACGTAGGATACAGTCAGCAGACACTCAAGTACACACAGCCCTGCATCAAATGATTGGTGAATGAGCAAACGTCCCCAACTACACCACATACCCAGTATCCGTGTCAATAAAGGGGCAGCTCTATGTTATACCAATACGTAACCCGTGGTGTTAGAGAAACACGTTTGTCTATGCAAAAATAACTCTGGAAGGACACTCAGGCCACTGAGGACACAGAGTTCTGTGAAGAGGAGAAAGAACAGGAGCACAGAGTCGGGTACTGAGAAGTGTCAGGGCCACAGGGTGAAGGACGGGGGTTGCACTTACTGACTCGAAAAGTCAGCAATTTTACTGTTAAGTTGGTAGGTGAGCACACATAAAAGCATATATTTCATATACCACTTACCAAAAAAAGTGTGTTTTAACAGGTACAGAAATTATGGATGGACATATGCTAAGTGTTCACAAGAGTGTATATGGGGAGTGAGGGGGGGAGAAGCTGTATTATATGACGCGCCTCACTTTTTCAAGAAAGATACTTCCACTTGGAGGGAAACAAAGGTGCTATTACGTGGCACTAGCTACTATAAATGAGTGGAAGCCTGAGTCACAAGGATTTTCTTTTCTGTTTTATTAGACCATGTTACCAGCAAGAAGTCTGAAGTGAGCTTTTTTGTGGTGAATTTCTTTGTGGAGGATGAGGCTTTCTGTTAACCTATTAAAGCCCTTGGGAATCGGAAGGCACCTGCGAGCTGTCTCTAAGTGTCTGGAGGGCAGCACAGAAGGCCAATCTCTGCCAGCAGCTAACAGCACAACTAGGAACGAGTACAGATACCTTTCACCTCAGCACAAAGACAAAGGTCCCCGAGGGAGCACACCTCGCTGGATCTGCGCCCTGGAAACCTAGGCAGAGCACTTCCCACCCGGTGACGTGCTCCCCACTAGGTGACCGTCTGGATTAGATGACTCCTTAGGTCTCCGCCTCGACACGTCTTTGTGTCCTTAAAGAAACCAACCACTGCTTCTAGGGAAGTGCATCGTGAGGTCTCTGAACACCATGCTTCAGAGCAGCGCCTCCACACACAGGCTTGGAGGCCCACCCTCCTGCCTCAACCTGGAGGGCGTTTCTGGGAAGAGAAGGACGGGATGGAACGGCCACGGAGGAGGGCTCTGGCTGGCTCTCCCCCTCAGTCCTACAATTAAACTACAAGAAACAAAATAATTCCAAGTTTGACCTAGGGCAATATACTTGAAGGTGTTTTTTCTTCCTACAATTTACACAGAAAAGTTCCATGAGCTAGAATGAGCTTTTAGCTCGTGTTTATAAAAAACTTTGCAATGGATACAAAGCTAGCTAAAGCTATGGGTGGATACTTAAGAATTAGAACAAGTCCTGTCCAAATAGAAATGAAATGCTTTTCTACAAAGGAAGAAACAAACATCAGAAACATCAAGTCTTCGGACTTTCTCCTCTGCAGGGTGTTAAGCCTCCGTGGGCACTCAAGTGCCGTCTGCCTGGTGACACTGGGCACATCACACACCTTCAACTGACCTGTTTCCTCATTTGTCAGACGAGGAGATGGGATTCCATCATCTCTTCCAGTATTACCTTTCTGAGTCTCCCAATTTAAATCCCTTTAAATCCCTCACTTTGGGATTTAAAGACTTCCTAGAAACCCTTAATGATACAGCTGTCCCCAACCCCTCAAAGAACTAATTCAACATAAAGGCACAGTAATACAAAGTACAATGTACAGGGACTTCCCTGGTGGTCCAGTGGTTAAGTCTCCATGCCCCCAATGCAGGGGGGCCGGGTTTGATCCCTGGTCAGGGAACTTGATCCTACATGCATGCCTCAACTAAGAGTTCACACGCCACAACCAAAGATCCCACACACCACAATGAAGATTCCGCACGTGACAAGGAAGATCCCCCGAGTGCCACAACTAAGACCCGGCACAGCCAAATAAATAAATTAATTAATTAAAAAATTTAAGCATTAAACAAAAACGAAACAAAATACAAGGTACGGACCAAAGCAGAGATATTTAATCTCTGTCCTGAGTCAAACACCTGAGATCCAGGACTCAGGGTAGACCACCATGCTGTAAGAGCATCTGGGGTGCAGGACCTTAGAGGTTTCATCTGTCAACAGAGAACGCTGGACAGGGCACGAAAAAACTGTTAACCCTCCTACTAGAAAACCGGTAACAACCAAAGAGGGGAGGAAGAGAAAGACAACCTAGCTCTGGCTCCACAGGGAGCCAAGGATGGGAAGCAGGTGGGCAGCAGGGCCCTCATCAGCATGGTGGTGCCAGACTAAGGTGAACGCACAGAGGCCAACTCCAAGCAGACACGAAGCACCCTCTTGGGATGAACTCTAGCTACTGTGTGAAGAAAGAATTGTGGAAATGCAAGAGCAGAAAAACTGAGAAATAAAAAGCTGATGAAGTCTGGAAGTAACCACAAATTCCCTAAGGAGGAGACTGACTGGATAAACCATGCTATGTCCATGCAACAAAATAACAGGCGGCCTAAGAGGCATGCATGGCAAGATCTCCATGCACTGTTATGCATGGTCTCTAGGGACAAGGTTAGTGAGAAACGGCGAAGGAGGCAGGAGGTGCAGAGTAAGCTACCTAACTCCAAGAAAGTGTCGGAAACACCAGTGTACCTATGTCTGCTCGTATTTGCAAGAAGAAACAATGGGAGGCAACACTGGGAGAAGAAAAGGGAGGAGGGACAGGGATGGACGCAACTCATCTGAATATACCACTGAGTCCCTCTGCCTTTAGAACCATATATATCAGAGAAGAACAAACTCTAAAAACAAATATGTCCTGCTTCTCTGTCTTAATGGTGTTTACATGGTTGGGTTCAGTTAACATTTATGGCTCAACGAATTTTCACTAAGGATTTGCATAGTTCTCTGTATGTTTATTATACTTCTTTAATACTTTTAGTAAAAAAGATTGAAATGAACCTAAATAACAATGTCACAACAGTGGCGCAAGCATCAGAGAAAAACATAACTTTAAAACACAGTAACTTGACAGTATATTCCAAGTGGGATATAATCTAATAACATCAGTTACTATTATGCTAAAAATATTTTATGTTGTAGGATAAGGTTAATATCCTTAAAAAACAATTTTCAGCATTAGCAAAAACCATGTAGATTTTTATTTGAATTGGAAATATCTATACTCATGATCGGTTCCTAGGCCTGTCTGCTACGAGAAGCAATGCAGTGGCACTGGGCACCCTGAGCACACAGACTGTGGCAATCAACACCATTCCCCACTAAAAGGAACCAGGCTCCTTGGAAAAATAGCTGAGTCCAGGTCACAAGATGGGACATCTCGCTGTGGCAAAGAGCAAGGAAGGAGTCACAGACTAACGGGGTCACGTCCAAAGAACACAGAAGCCAACTAGGGGGAACAATATAAGCATCAAAAATTGGCTTCAATGGGTTGAAACACAATTACATGCACATCTACAAGTTTATAATACTAGGGGGGGAAAGCAACAAAAATGCATTGTTGCTTTGGAAGTTGCTAGTCCAAACATATTCTAAATATGAATAAAGCAAAGAAATCATTTCTCCTTTCTCTTCAGGAGGAATTGTATTTTAGAGTAACCAGAATTGATCAGGGAAACCTTCTTCATGTAAAAATGCCAACAAATAAATGTAGAAACAGATAGCCAGGTACTCAGTCCTGGAACCTGTGAATATTACAAATGAATAAGAGTTAAAGTTAAGAATATTGTGATGGGAAGATTATCTTGGATTATACAGGTGGGACCTAAATGTAGTAAGTATCCTTAAAATCATGTGCTTTAAAGATGGAGGAAAGGGCCGCAAGGAATGCAGGCGGCTTCAAGAAGCTGGGAAAGGCAAGAAATGGGTTCTCCCCTAAAGCTTCCAGAAGGAAGCCCTGCTGACACCTTGACTTAACCCCAGTGAGACTGGTTTCAGCCAAGTGTGTGGTAATTTGTTACACCAGCAATAGGAAACTAACACACCAATGAAACAGTGAATATAAGCAAAATGGCTATTAAGCCCCTTAGATAACTGGTTGATAAAAAACTTTATAATGAGGGACAGAATCAGCCTTCAGACACTTCATTCATTGATCACTTGTAACATAACGAAGAGAAAGACAGCCAGACATTACGCCTCCTGGTATAATGCAAAATGAAGTACACAGCACAATCTATGATGTGTTCTTGACACCCTCCCTACACCAGCTTTGCCAAAACAAACAAACAAAAAACCCCAAACCCAAAACAAATAACCACCCCCCAAACCAATTAAGCATCTAAACCTAGCTACCAGTTTACAGAAAGTATGAGGATCAGAGGAATATACCACATGCCACCACAACAATACAAGCAACCAAATGCAGAATGTGGGAAAACCCCCAGCACAAATGGCCCCGCTGCTTTCATAAACAAGAAAAGGGATTGTTACAGATCTTAAAATTGTTTAGATTTTTAATGCAGTGTGGACACTTTCTTTGGGTTTTCTTTGACTCAAACAAACCAAGTGTAAAGACGTATTTTATGACATTTGGAGAAAAGTGAACACAGAATAGATACTGGATGATACTAACAAAATAGTTAATTTTGCTAGGTAAAATTTCTTTAAAGCCCTCATCTACTGAAGATACATGCTAAAGTATTTACAAGTGACATGAAATGTGATATTTGCTTTAAAATACTCAAACTCAAAATTAAAAGTATGACAAGTGCGGAACAAGCAAGGAAAGATAAAATAAAAATGGCAAAATGCTGACAACTCTTAAAGTTGGGTGACAGGTATGTGAAATATCAATATTCTCTCCTGTTTTGGGATATGTTTGAAGGTTTTCCTAACAAAAAGGTGTAAAAAAAGAAAAAGATCAAAGATCACTACTTATCAGGGCATACAGGATGCTACCAAAGCTATACTCTGAGGATGAATCAAACTTGTAAATTTTATTATAAGAAGAAATGAACATAAATGAGCTAATCAGCATTCAAATCAAGATGGAAAGAGAAAATCAAAGAAAGTACATGGAATAAATAAACGAAGAACCGGTGAAATAGAAAACAAAAACTAACAAAATACAGCTGGTGTGGTCAATCAAAACCAGAATCAGTTTCTCTGAAAAAATAAATTAAAGAGCAATTAACTCTTTCAAGTCTGATAAAGACAAGGAAAGAGCACACAAAGAATACAAGTGCACAATGATATAATATTATCCTTGCCTGGTACTGAAATAAGAAGTGTTATAAATGGCAGTAATTATATCTTCTGGTAGTTCCCAAGGAAGTAGGAGCTTCTTTGCCCCATGAATTATTTTTGTATCTCACCGGCATCAATTGGGTTCTGAGCCCATCAGAGGAACAATAACTATAGTCAAGGGGCCAAGGGGATGGAATATGTCTATTAGCTACAGCCAATCAGGGTCCACCCACGCAGCTGGGCCATTTCAACCAAAACACATGGCTTGTACATGGTAAAAAGGGGAGCTCCCCAGAGGAAAATTAGGGCACTGCTTTGCCTCCCCAAAACAATGAGTGGGTGCTGCAGAGAAAAGAGATTATCAACTACAAAAGAGTTTACAAACATATAAAATTTTAAACAAAACACCAGCACAGTAAATCCACTCTAAATTTAGAGAATAAGGCACTGTGACTAAGTAGGTCTGTTCTAGGGATGCAGTAAGGATTCAATATTAGGTAATGTACACATCTCACATTTATAGCTCCAAGGAGGACAAAAAAACATATATACATGACTGATAGATGGCCATTTAAAAAACATCCGTCTGACTGATGAAATTCAAGCATCTATTCCTTGCTTCCCATGGAATGTAACTTCAGGAATAGAAGGAAATGGCAATACGAAGAGTATTTCCCAGAAGTAAAATGTATCTCAATTAGTGAAAGGCCAAAATTATCCTATTAAAGTAAGTAACGAAACAGCAAAGATGTCTACTGTGGTCACAGACTGTCAAACACACAATCTAAGGAGAAATAATTAAGCTAACACACAAATGCCACTATTTGCAGATGACCATCTGTCTAGAAAACCCCTCTACTATAATGAAAAGCTAGGAAAACTGAAGGGAAATTCAGTGTTAGCAAAACAACACACACACTAGATGCCTCAGTCATGGAGCAGTTTCATCATCCAGGACACTCATCACAGAGATGTCTGTTTCCATGCCCCCGCCCCCGCAAGTTCATCTACACCCTCAAGGAAATGCCAAATAACATCTGCGGTAGGCTAAACAATGGCCACTCAAGACATCAGGTCCTGATATTTGGAATTTAAATGTTACCTTACCTGGAAAAAGTCTTTCCAGAAGTGCTTAAAGATTACCCTGGATTATCTGGATGGGTCCATTACAAGTGTCATTCTGAAAGAGAGGCAAAGAGACAACACAGAGGAGAAAGCTTATATGAAGGTGGAGGCAGACACTGGAACACACAAGCCAAAGAAAATGGGAGCAGCCACCAGAAGCTGGAAGGGGCAAAGGACAGTTTCTCCCCTAAAGCCCCCAGAAGGCGCGTGGCCCTGCCAGATTTTAGATTTCTAGCTCCAGAACTGTGAGAGAATAAATTGGTGTTGTTTTAAGCTACTAAATTTGTGGCAATTTTTCACAGCCCTAGGAAACTTAACACAACGTCCCCGTAGGTTTTGTTTTTCAATATATACACTGTAAAAAAGATTCCCAAATTCACCTAAAAATAAAATTGTTCTAGGTTATTTGGAAAAAAGAAAAAAAGGGGGAAAAAGAAAAAACATTCAACCTGAAGTTAAGTAAAGCACACCATAAAGCAACAGTAATTAGTACTTGGTGGTTTTTGCTAAGGAAAAAGAAAAACTCATGTGTATCTATGAGTTTAGCATTTGAAACAAGTGCCATTTCAAATCAGCAAGGAAGGATAGACTAGGCAGTAAACAGCGCTGGGCCCATTTGCAATCCATTTTGGGAAAAATATAAAGGTTGATCCCTACCTCACACCATACACCAAAATAAAATTTCAGCTGGATTAGAGATCTGGCCATAAAAAATCAAGCCTTGAGGAATTCGAAGACTGGGGAGAAAAACCTATGATTTGAGGGTGCAAAGGCCTACTGATAACACAGACTGTAGACATCACCAAGGAAGATACTGACTCATTTGACCCTATTAGAGCTTAAGAATTTTGTACAGTAAAGGCTACCATATAGAAGTTAGGACACAAACAGAGTTTTTCTCTGGTTGGGAAACATCTGAATAGACTAGGACCTATCAACACACAGTTCATGGAAAACTAAGACATACGGCACATAAACCCATGAACAGGTGTGTTCATCTTCATTCTGCCCTTATACTATGAGATCTACAAAGATGAACAGAAGTGATGCAGATTTTGAAATGGTGAGGAAAATTGGCTTCTCTATCGTTGAGAATGGGTAACATTAGAATGCAATTTAAGAACACAAATAATCGGGCTTCCCTGGTGGTGCAGTGGTTAAGAATTTGCCTGCCAACGCAAGGGACACAGGTTTGAGCCCTGGTTCGGGAAGATCCCACATGCCGTGGAGCAACTAAGCCCGTGTGCCACAACTACTGAGCCTGTGCTCTACAGCCCATGAGCCACAACTACTGAGCCCACGAGCCACAACCACTGAAGCCCGCCCACCTAGAGCCTGTGCTCTGCAACAAGAGAAGCCACTGCAATGAGAAGCCTGCACACCGCAACGAAGAGTAGCCCCTGCTCGCTGCAACTAGAGAAAGCCGGCGCACAGCAACAAAGACCCAACACAGCCAAAAATAAATAAAATTAACTAATTTTTTAAAAACCCACAAATAATCGACATACCCATAATCCAATTCAGTGATAACACTCCAAAGAACCTACTCTCCAGAAGTACCTGCACAAGAACACAGAAGGCATAGGCATAATAGGTATAAGAAGGCTCATAGAAGCATAGTGACATGCAAAGAACTGGAAAAACACAACTGTGCACCAGTGAGATAGTGGTAACTAACTACACAGTGACGCATCGATACCATACAGCAGGCATCACCAACAATGAAGCGATGGCTCAGGTAACAGCCTCGAAAGGGCAAAAAGACAGTGCACAGAACTTTATTTCTAGAAACTGGGATATGAGTTCCACAAAACGGGGTGTCCACATACCTAGGGTATCAGAGGCTGAGTGAGATGAAGAGAGCAGAGGGCACCTGTGCAGAAGACGGGGCAGCAACAGGAGACTGGGAACACACACAGTGACTAATCAAATAAGTAAATATATAAGGGACACTGGCACCTAGGATTGTCACTGTTGGAAAAGGGAGCTACCAATTCAGAAAGGGAAAGACTGGAATGAACCCCGTGGTATTAGATAGAAACCGAGGTTCTGAAATGAACTCGTGCCTTTCAACATACAGAGATGTAAAAAGAAACGTGTTGTAAATACACAGGCATCTGTATATCTGTGTGTGTGCATGTGTACATGTATGTGCACACACACCCACACACACACACTCCATCTCTGTCCACTAAGAGGGCCTGAGTGCATTAACACCCCAACAACAGCCCAACTGGTGCCCACATTCTGCTTCTCTGAGTACCAACGGTCGTAAAATGGAACCGGGCCTCCTCAAAGAAAAGGCTGATTTCAGGTCTGGGGCAGGAAAGCATTGTACATGAAGAGCCCAGAGTACCTTGCTGTACCAGAAAGCAAGAAGTATTAAATGAATAATGGGGACTTATCCAAGCCAGGACACAGCAGCTGGCTTTAAGGGGCTCCCACTGGCCAAACATGGGAAAATACGAACATCAAAATAAATAACGATAATAAAAGATGACAGCCAACTGAATAAAATGGGAAGCTCTTAGCCTGCACTGATATAAATGAGCAAATCGAAAGTCTGATAGGAACAGATACTTAGTTTCAAAAGCACCTCCCCCCACAGTATACTTATTAATCACAAAGACTTCAGTGGAGAAGCCTGGCAGACACCACCTTTATCAAGTGAGCCAAGCGGGCACCACTGGTAACAGGACAAATCGAAATCGCGCACCATCTGATACAATGCCAAGAGAGGAACCCAGCACTCCTTCTGTGCTATTCCAGCTGAAGATGCAAAACCTGAATCGAATCAAAAGGAAACAGACAAACCCACTCTGAGGGACACTCTGCAAACTAACTGCTTGTGGTCAACAAGTGTCAAGGTGAGGAGAGTCAAGGTAAGATGGGGCAAATGCTCCAGTGTAGGAGAGACTAGAGACCTGACAAGGAGTGTCAACACAGGGCTGTGAACTGGGTCTTTCTGGTGAGGCGTGAACTGGTCTGAAGGTAGCAAAGTATTCATGTGTGTGAGCGGTTGTACTAAGCATCTTGTTTGCAGGAAACACACTGAAATAGCCAAGGGTGATGAGGTTTCATGTCCCCAAGTTACTTGCAGGTGGTTCAGAAAAAAGTGTTTTGTACCATACTTGAAACTGCTCTTAAAGTATGAGAGTTAAAAAACATTTTTTTTAAAATAGAGGAGAGTACTAGTTTTGTAATTAGAAAAAATAAATGCCTTAACTTGGAAATAAACACATTGAGGTAGGAGGGGGTGGCAAATGACAGTGACCATCCAACTCCAGGTCAAACCCAAGTTTAATAATGTATATCTGACTATGAGTTCACCTATTCACATCAGGGCACTTCTCACTCACATTTTATGGAGCATAACAAAGTTTTACCTAAATTTTATAATATTGTGATGACACTAAAGCCTGTTACACATCATTTTTTCAAAGTTCATGAAAGCAGATTTTTATTTTATTTTTTTAAATTTTTTAAAATTTTCTTATTTGTGATTTATCTATTTAACTACCTATTTAACTATCTATTAATGTCTATTTATCTATTAACTTACTTATCTATTTACTTACCTATTTATCTGTTTACTTATCTATCTATCTGCATGTGGAACTTCCCCAACCAAGGATCAAACCCGTGCCCCCTGCAGTGGAAGCATGGAGTCTTAACCACTGGACCATCAGGGAAGTCCAAAAGCAGAATTTTAAACCATCAGACAGTGTCAAGAAAGCTGCTGACAGCACCACGTCAACATGCTGAGCAGCACACCCCAAATGACGTCAGGGTCCACAGCGGGACTCCCCGCCGGCTCCTGCAGAGGAGGAAGGAGGCCTGCGGGAGAGCAGAGGTGCTCCGAGAGCTTTTCAGACACCACAAGCAGAAGGAGCACAAGGGACGTGCCCATCTGAGCTAGCCACCAATCACAGACTGTTCTCTGGGCAAGAAGCAAAACTCAGAGACACCAGCAGCTGGAGCCAGCCATGCCACGTAAGGGACCGTGGCCCAAAGAGAGGGGAGCGATATTTAGGCTGGGCAAAGAGACTGACCACTCAATCAACAACGGCTTAGGGCTTCCCTGGTGGCGCAGTGGTTGAGAGTCCGCCTGCCGATGCAGGGGACTCGGGTTCGTGCCCCGGTCCAGGAGGATCCCACATGCCGCAGGGCGGCTGCACCCGTGGGCCATGGCCGCTAGGCCTGCGCGTCCGGAGCCTGTTGCTCCGCGGCGGGAGAGGCCACAGCGGTGGGAGGCCCGCGCACCGCAAAAAAAACCAAAAAAAGCACAATGGCTTAAAAGAGAGAAAAGCCCTCACATACCCCTACCACTTCAGGACTGGGGTGAGGAGATAACAAGACAAGCAAAGCTACCTTTGTGAATTAAAACAGTCCTATAAGAAGCCTTCTAATGCATATCCAGTAAGTTCTAAATAGCCGAAAACCAAAATCATACACCTTCAATAAAGCCATATACCAACTGACACCAAAAACCTAATACTATACAATCCTGTGAGATTTTATGGAAATTCCCACAGATCCCCACTGAATCCTTCACGTGCCATTTCCTCCTTGAAGGTTTGGTCCTAACACTACCCACACAGTGTGGAACCATCCAGAAGAAATCAAGGGCTGGAGGTGTGTGTAAACCTCCAACTCAGCGGCATCTCTGGCAGGTAGGCATACCTGAAGCCCCAAGCACCCAAGGACGAGAAGATGAGGATGTCACGCGACGCTGCTCCAAAAGCAAAGGCATGTCTCACGGGTCAAAGGAAAGCCAACCCGTGTTTTCAAAGATCAAAAAGAGAGTGTTGCCTTTCCCAGTAACACCATCGTTTCCTCCCTGCCCAGTCTTTCAGAAAAGAGCTACACTTAACCCAATCTCAAGGGCACACAGTGATCATCTCCAGCACCTGTGAAATTAAGGGATAGCTCCAAACGGCAGCAAGCCTGATGGGTCACCTGGTCTGGACGCCCCAGAGGCCGCCAGGCTGAGCTTAGGAGCCAAGGGGCCCTGGGCACAGGCCGCCTGACAGCACTGCTGAGCTCACTGCTCTGGCGACAAAGGCAATACAGCACTTTGGTCTCAGGGGCAGGAGAGTCAGCTCCAAGCAAAAGCAAATGTATCAAAACGGAAGCCTTGTTTCTACAGAAAAAAACTGTATTCTTCAAATTGATCTCACACACACAGATTTAAGCCAGTGCTATAAGAACACCTAACTAATCTTACACTTATGAGAAAAAGTCAAAACAGTCAATATAATTCAGTAATTCCATCTGAAAGGTATTTATAAATGAGCTAAGTATTAATAAAATTAGAAAGCATGTCACATAAAAGTGAAATGAACAGTAACATACAAAATAAAACCGATTAGGATAACGCATCATCCTTGATTTTGTTCGCACCTGACCTGTCATCACCTAACACCCTATGTCCAGGAGTCAGTGCACCATCTCAAGTGAGGGAGAAGTGAATTTAAAGTCCCACCCAGACACCTCCAAGCCTTCTATTTATAAGTTACAGGACACCACCAAGTTAGAGTTAGCACGGTTCATAACTGTCAGAATGGTACATCAGAAAGACAGGAACGATCACACAGAGCCATCCTTTCCTCTTTTATTACTCTTTTTTAATTTCTAAAGAAAAAGTTAAAACAAGGACGAAAACTTTCAACTCTGTATATCAAGGAATCAGAAACCACACCCTGTATACTGAGAAGGGAGCCCTGAGAGGCAGAGCCACTTCTCAACAAGTCACTCACCTCAACCAGAATTTCAAAAACAGCAAAACATGCCAAATACACGACATCCTTTCAAACATTGTTTCTTCTAACTCTACAGTTGCACGGCTTTCTCTTTCCCTCTGGCCTCTGCTGGTCCTGAGGGGCCCGGCGGTCAGGGCGTGTTCGCCAGCTTCCATTTCCCCCAAGGCTGTCTGCTGTGGTAACCTCCTCAGGAGCGCAGCTCTCTCCAGAGCCTCCTGATGGAAACCTCCTAAGAGGCCAGAGCAGTTGCCATGCAGGCCGTTGCTACCAAGGCACCAGCATGAAGACTGCTTTCCCTCCCCCAGGAACCATCCACCCAGAGGTCTGTAGGATGACGAGGGGCAGGGAGCTCGGCACTACGCCCCCTGGCGCCTGACCCTCGTTAGTCCAAGAGATTCCTGACTCACAGCGCCCGCCCTCCCAGTCCCCTTTCACTTAACTCCAGTCGCCCAGGCCAAGCGATGCACAGGCCTAACGGGTGGTGCACAGAACTTCCCTGGAAGGGCACAACAGGTTATGCAACAGAGATAACGCTGCACACTGAACTGCCTCTGGCCAAAGGTATTTCCTTCCTCCAGAAAGAAACCAACAGCAGTAGCACTGGTCCAGCCTGCACTGTGTCTAGAAGCTTAAGTGCCGTTAATGACCTTACAGCTGGGAAGACAGTGTATCCTGCCCGTGGACAGAGCTGGGACTGCTACGCAGAGTTCTCCCTCAGCCAGCAGAGCGAGGCCAGCTCAACCCACGCCCCAAAACAAGATGCTAGAAGCTTAGAGAAAGGAATCATGCCGATAAAGGTGAGACAGCATAGAAAACAGGCAGGAGGACACTTGGCTTCCCAAGCATCGGTGAGCCCCACGGTACCAAGCTGCACTGCCACAAAGAAGGCCCGTGCTCAGCATGCTTCCGGATCTCAGCAACGTGCCGGCCAAGCACATCCAAGCCTCTGGAGAAAGCTGAACTACAAAACCATCTGTGAAGGCCAGAGTCAACGGTGGTTGAAGAACACAAGAGCAACAGGTTGAGATGTGGCCTGCAGACTGCCTTATTTCTGTGTCCAGCACACCCCTCAGAGCCTAGAAAGCTGCTCTGGCTTGCAGCAGCCCATGGTAATTCACCAAGAGGCAGGAAAGACAAGAGTCCAGAATCAACACTGTCCTGTCTGTTCATCCCCTCCAAACACACAGGGCACCTGCCATAGCCAGGACACCCTGCTGCGCCAGGGGGTCCAAAACAAGAACAAGTCTACCAGTGGCTTATCCTGTAACCCAGATGAAGGGTGGGGCAGGTAAAGCTAAGCAGGGACTTACCCCACCAGACCTGTGTAGTCATATGATGACGTCACGGAGGCAGCCAGAGGCGGTGGAACTGGGTTGCTGCAATAGGAAGATGGAAACACCAGTCCAGCAAGAGTGAAAGCTGACCCCCTGACGGTGGCTGAAGACTGACCGACAGCAGCCGTTTACAGGTTACTGCAGAGATGGGCCCTGAGTGCTCAATGGCTTTAGGTCTGGAACTCTGATTTGTTCACTTCCTTCCGGGAAACCTACTGACAGATATGTACTTGGTGAAAAATAAATGCCTGATGAGGAATCAATGATATTCAAAATTCTAAGAGACACAGACCAATTTTAGTGTGTTTCCTTCAGGGTAGAATATCTACCTTGCTACAAAGGCCTGGGTGGCCCCGCTCCTGGACATTACATCACCTCTGGATCCCAAATTTTAGAGAAACTCTAGAGATGCTGAGAGGAAACACTAGGTAAATTGTCAAGGCTGAATGTTTAAATGTGTGAACTGAAAATGAGGACCAAGGCAAGGAAAAAAGAAAATCCTGACTTCTCTGTGCCTCTGTCTCCTGTCCTGCAAAAGGGAGCTGACGTTAGTATCGGGTCACTGTGAGGATTATGAGAGTTTACATGCAGCGCTTAGCCCAGGCCTGGCAGAGTAAGCCTGGGGAGAACTTTCTGTGACCATGGCCCTCCTCGGTATCCGTGACAGCCACGAGAACTCTGGCAGTGCAGGCAGTACAGCCGTAACTCAGCCGCAATTGCCAGTGGCCTCACCCTACCAGGCTCCACTCTCCTTGACTGAAAAATGGGGCCTGTGACTGCTACATCCTAGAGCCCTCCAAGGACAGAGCCGGTAAAGCAGGACTTCTCAACCTCACTGCTGCTGACCTTGTGACCAGGCAGTTCTTCCTTATGACCACACAATTCTTCCTTGTGGGGGCTGTCCTGGGTACTGCAGAATGGTGAGCACCTCTGGCCTCTAACCATGAGATGCCAGCAGCACTCCCAACTCATGACAACCAAAAATGTTTCCAGATATTCTGGGGTGGGGGTGGGGGTGTAAGATCACCTGGTTGAACCATTGCTGGAAGTAAAGGTCATGATGCCTGGTGTGTAGGAAGCAACAAAAAAAGCTTTAATAGGCAAGGCTTTTTGTATCACTCGTGCATCCTTGAAACAGATCACAAAACGGGATGCTGTATGAGTGACTATTAGCTCCAGGTGTCACCCTTCCAAGTTGAAAAACTAAGTTTCTGATAAACTGAATTGAACAAGGGCGGGGGCGGGGGGGAACGCTGGGAGGGGAGGGGTAAAGGGAGGGAGGAAATGAATGAAGGAAAGGAAGGAAGAAAGGAAACAAACCACCTCAGAGACTCCTTTCCTATCTTTGAGAGGAAGAAGCTGAAGTCCTACAGATCAAGAAACACTCAAGGGCTTCCCTGGTGGCGCAGTGGTTGAGAGTCCGCCTGCCGATGCAGGGGACACAGATTCGTGCCCCGGTCGGGGAAGATCCCACGTGCCGTGGAGCGACTGGGCCCGTGAGCCATGGCCACTGAGCCTGTGCGTCCGGAGCCTGTGCTCCGCAACGGGAGGGGCCACAACAGTGAGAAGCCCGCATATGGCAAAAAAAAAAAAAAAAGAAAAAAAGAAACACCCAAAATCACAAGGCTGATTAAGAACAAGTTTAAACTGAAGTACATTCAGGTCTCCTGACTCCCGCTCCAGTGGAGGACTACCTTCCCCACCTGAACAAACATCTCCACCCTCTGCCCTGTCTGGTAGAAAGAACCAATGCCTAAGACCCAAGCACCGCTGCATGTCTGACAAAGTCCACAGCCAGGAACGTCTAAGAATAGCAATTCACACAAATAAAAGGCAAACCTGAGAGCGCTTTCAGAAAAGAATCCATCCTAATTGCTCAACGGCACTTGCTACCTAACTACTGGTTTCTGCATCAGCAACTTCCTGCCTCTCCTTGACCTAGATGAGGGCTGCTGTTCCAGCTGTGGGGTCTCAGGGCACAGATAAGCCTCCTGAGAGGATACTGCACCCATGGCAGAGCCTGGGATGGAATGGGCAGGGGCCATGGGGACTACGTTCATACCAGTTTTATTAACTGATAGTATGAATACGATAATACCGTCAACCAAAGAATGATCTTTAGCATAAAAATATTGTAAAACACAACAACAGAAGTAAAAATTGGCAATCTTCTTGATTCTTCCTCAAGAAATATCTCCAAAACTATTGTTTTACCTAATATTTTTTCTTGGATATATTAATACATGGTCTAAATAAAAACTAAGATCACATTACATGCATGTAATGCCACACTTACTTCCATTTAAAAATGCATATGGCTGTCTTTCCAAGTTTTACACACAAGTTTACCTATGTTAACAACTGCACGTTGCATGGAATAACCATAAAATAAACCCCCTGCTGATGTTGTTTTGTTTTTTTCCGATTACAAGCACTGCAGAAAAGAGTACCATCTACTCACTCAAGCCTGTACCTCGACAGGTTAAATTCCTAGAAATACAATTACATGATTATGGGAGATGCGTGGATAGGCACTGCAAAGGCAAAATTTACCCTCCCAATGAATTAAACTATTTACACTACACGACATTGGGGTATACCTGTCCCCCTCACCTTTGGTAACTAAAATGGTCACGTTTATTTTCCCCAGTCTGTAGGGGAAATATGATTTTAATGTCAAGTCTTTGATCATCGGTGAAAACTAAAAATCTTGCTCTGCATACCGGCCCTGTGAGCTTCTTGACTGTGAAGACCGGCCTTTTCACAACCTCCGTCCACTTTCCTACCAGGGCCTTCAGCACACATTTAAGACAATGTAAAACCCACAGCCGGGCTATGAAAGGTGTAGTAAATGACAGAAGAACAAGGAATTTAAGTGCAATGCAAGTTGCAAGCTAAAAATAACATTGCGAAAGGGCAGCCAGGCAAAAGGAGTAAGAAAATGCTGTCAAAAAGGACAGTTTTCTGTGTTCTGTTCTTTTTTTTTTTTTGCCTCTCATGCCTCTTAGCCAAAGGGTGTGGTTTTTTTCCCCTTTGGAAAGGGAACTAGAATCTTTGGACTGGGGACACCAGTTACAGTGGAGTGATGGCAAACCATTCTGAAGACAGGGGAAGTAACTTCTTCCATAGTTATTGCTAAGATTGTGGCCTTCTCCCCTCACTTGGCCCCCAGGCAAGAGGCTGGGAGGTATTTCTTTGGAGAACCCAAAGAGACTTGAAGAAGCTGACAGGGTGCTGTAAGGAAATGGCCCAGCCAGATGCCTCTACAGCGAATGTCACAGTTGGCAAGCCCCAGTCCCTCTGACATGTAAGCAGGCAAGCAAACATCACCGGATAGCCCAGAAAAGGCGGATACGAAAGCCAAAGTCGCAACACAAAAAGCAGCCAGAAGCAAGCAGTGACTTTTGGTAAAAGAAAACTTTGAAACTCACCAATGTCCTCAGAGAGGTAAGAGGAGAGTCTATATCCATGGAACAAAAACAGGAGGTTATAACATAGGAACAGAAAGAATAAGAGAAATCTCCTAGAAACAGAGAAAAACTCAATAGAAGCGCTCAAAGATGAAGTTGAGAATGTCTTCCAGAAAGAAATGGGAAACCTAAGAAAATCAGACTGTCAATCCAGAAGGTCCAATAGTTGAATTCTAGAAAGAGAAAGAAAGTGAATGGAAAGCTATGAAGGTAATAAATCAAGAAAAACGCCCAGCACTGAAGAACAGAAGTTTCCAAAATAAAGGGGCCCAAAGGGCAGGCAAGACACTAGATGAAAACAGACTCCAAGGGACATCACTGCACCGGGTGCTCTGAATTTCACAGAAAATCCCTCAAGCTTCAAAAAAGAAAACACGGTCACATATAAAGGCTCAAGAATCAGAAAGCTCTAACACTTCAAGGCTAACACTGGGGGATGGAAGACAGAGGGGCAAACTGATGTCCAACCTCTAAACACAGGTATATGGGCAGAATAACGCACTCCAGACATCCAGGCTCTCAAAATTTTATCTCCCAGGCAACTCCTTGAGGAAGAGCTCCATCAAAATGAGAGAGTAAAAAAAGAAAAGAAAAGAAAAGAAAATCAAGAAAGAGAAAGACATGGGTTCCAAGAAACTGAGGGCAGTGAGATCTGAAGTGAGATTCCAGCAGGTTGGAGGTCTGCGCCTACTGAACTTGATCAGATAAAAAGAACTGAATTGCCTGAAAGGAGGTTTAGACAACTAGTGAATTTGGGGTTGACGTTTAGCGGCAAATGCATATAAAACTAAGAAAACAACAAAAACCACCAATAAGAACTTCAGGAAAAACAAAAACTTCTCCAGGAAAGGAAAAGTAATCCCATCACACCATTTGGCCCAACTGTGAATGGCACCAGTAGCCAGAATATAAACACTAAATACCTGACAGCACATTAAAGGTGCACCTGCTTTGGGCGGCCATGCACTTGTCTGCAGGGCGAAGGCAGAGGGCTGAAAGAAAGTGAGAGACGTCAGAGTGGGGAGACCATGTGTGGGACAGGGGACGGAAGCGCAGGAAGTGAGCGAGTCAGGCGTGGATGCGAGAGATGGAGGCAAAGACCAAAGCCAACAGCTAGGAGACCAACGTGGGTGTCCTGCAAGGGAGGAGACATGATGGGAGGAAGGAAACTGACACTTTTTCTTCCTCACAAGCTTTTCCAGATTTACTTGATCTTTTCAAAAGTATATGAAGATATAACCTTGATTTGAGGTAAAATTAAATTTTAATGTTAAAATCCAAATGAGTGCCAATAAACAGTATTAAGGGAGAGTATGCATGGCCAATGCATTGTTATCAAATTAACAGCAAGCATCAACAAGACGACTAACATGACAGACACCCAGACAAGTCCGGCTTGTCTTAAATGATAGCTGAGGAACCTTACCTCACCGGGTAAACAGCAGCCGACTAGGAATATCACCTCTAAAATGTCTCTGATGTTAGAAATACAAAAAGGAAAAAAATAAATGAAAACCCTGCTTTACCACAAAGTAACTTGTGTAATCAAGTTTTTAAATGTTACACACTGAAGAAAGTTTAGTTCTTTTCTTGGCTTTCAAATGTTCAATGTTGTGGTGCCTTCATAACTCAAGAGAAAAGGCATTCTGACACATTAAGGTTCTTTGGCTATCTTTCTATACTTGGTCAAAACGTTTGACAACATGCTCCTTGGACTTTTTGCCACCAAAAGTCAGCAACTGAGAGTTCAGCTGTGTGCTATGTTTCTTCCAGGAGCTTGGTTATTTCTTAATAGAAAAGGGAAATGCCTTCCTATGATCACTAGCCCTGTGAGATGCATGTGTGCTGAATGGGCCATACCAAATACAAGTATCACTCTGTACTTTAAAAAGTGTTCTCTGCTCAAGCCCTTTAGGTAAATAAGTTTCAGCTGCCAAGCATTAATGGTGAGTCTATCTGATCCACTTGTGACTAAAGATCACAAGTCATCTTGGTGGACAGTGTAATCATTTGAAATGCTGTCCAAGTCAGTGTCTTAGGGCATTAAGTCCTTCACCATTTGAGATGTCAGCAGTGTACCAAATTCTCAACCGCTTGCCCATATATGCCACCCCCTAAGTGGATAGCTGTCACTTGTTCCCTTTGCATAAGCTAGTCTTCTTGTCTAGAACAGGCCATCCTGCCAACTCCTCCTGGAAAAACTCTTATTCATCTTCTAAACTCCAGTTTCAGAACCACATTCTTTGTGAAGACTTTCCAACAGGTAATCACTGCCCCCTCTGTCCTACCTCCACCCCTTGTACATACGTCCATTACTGCACTCAGAACACCGTAATCTCTCCTTTACAAGCGAATCTCCCCTACCAGACCATAAACTGCTTGAGGAAAAGAAAAAAAGTCTGTGTCCTCTTTACCTCTGCTGCATCCCCAGAACCCTTAACAATGTCTGGCACACAGCCATTTCCAATATATATGTTTTTGAAATATTTTCTACTGTGGAAGAAGTAAAGCCATGAGGTCAAAGTCAGACCGCCAGAAACCCCAAACAACAAATCCAAAGGAAAAAAAATACTTGATGATTCAAGAAGAAATTCTCCCATCAGGACGCTGAGAAGTCAGCCTGGCCCCCTGGAGGGGGCACTGTGACCGGGTTCCAGCGGGTCCTCGAGTGCCGAGGAATGTGGGCCAACGGCATCTTAGGAGTGCTCTCCTTACACGCACTGCTCCTTTACTCAGGTGACCTCAGCCTGATTAGAGAAGAGGAGGTAAGCCCCAATCGGGACGTGACACACAGCAGAATTAATAGTAGTTACAGGGAAGTTTAATCTTCACTGTTTTCAATGGCTTTCATATTTTGTCCTTCAAGACTTGAGGGGGTATGTTCAGTTTTCTCCAAACCTAAAGCTCTCATGACAGGTGGGTGGTTGATGTCTCAGATCCAGACAACTGGGAGTTCAAATGATGGGAGCCACTCTGAACCAAATACCTTCTCAACCTTTAACACTGCTTCCAAACATCCTAATATTAAGCGTACTTCATAAGGGTAGCTGGGGTTGCTTAGTGTTCAAAGTGACCGAATATCAACCTGAGCACTAGGCTTCAGCCAATGTCTCATTAGCCCGGGTTCGCTCCCATAAAAGAACACTGAGATCATTTTGTAGAACAGCACTACCAGTTACCTCAAACAAAATCCTAATTGTGACTCACTCCGTGTTAACAGGGCCTCAAGAAAGCTACCTGCCAAGAGAGTGCCTGTCCGTCCTTAGTTCTGCGGCAGACACCCAAACGCAGGTGAAGGCAACGCAACGCCTGAGGGTTTTCGGCAGCTCTGCAGCTGAGGACAAAGAAACCCCGCAGCTCAAGGGTAAACCATCCTGCTCCTGAAGATTCCTCTAAGACTCATCTACACTCCTTCGGACGTTTCCATAGCGTTGACCATATGGACGTGACCATAGCGTTGCTTAATAAAACACAGAGGTCAGTTTTCCTTTGGTCTTACGTGGTGCCCGGACACCACGCACAGGCCGACTTCCCCACCTCCTGAGTCGGCGGGGAGAGGACGCCTGGCCCTGAGCACTTCGCCACTTTCCAAAGACACCCTGTCAGGACGCCCTACGGTCACAAAGAGCTTCAGGCGCCCCGCGCTACGCGGCCGCCCAGGAGAGACTCCAGAGCCGTGTTTACTGTCAGTCGTGGGTAACCCAGAAAGGCTTCCTGTACGAGACCGTTTGCGCCCAGCCTCCCAGCAAGCATCGGCCAGCTGCTGGGCCTGCAGGCCGCGGGAGGGGGGGAAGGACGCCCCGGGCCGGTCACGCCCCCGCCGGGCACGTCGCCCTCCCGCCCCCGAGCCGCGCCGCCGCAGTGGACTTGGAGGCGCCCCCAGGCCTCACCTAGCGAAAGCGAGGGGCAGCCCGCCCTCCCCCCTTCCCGTCGGGCGCGGGCTCCAGGCTCTGGCGCACGAAGACCACGTCCCCGGGGACGGGCGCCCAACTCTATGGTCCGCGCACCAGTCGCCGACCCCCACGTGACCCACGGCAGCCAATCGAGGCGAGGCCCGGACCACCGAGACGACGGCGGCTCGGGGCTAGAGCAGCCCCGCCGGCCGCTCGCCGTCCCTCCCTGGTCCCGCTCCGGTGCTCCCTGCTCGGTGCTGCCGCCATCTTCCTGGAAGAGAGGACCAGAGGCGAAAAGTCCCCTCCCCGTGGTCGTTCCGAACTCTTACCGCCACCTGCCCTGCCCCCGTCCCTCTCTCTTCTCACCGGTCATTTAGCTCCATCTAAAGAAACGCTCTTCCCCCCATTCTAGTTATTCACAAAGCAATGAATTACATTACCTGTTCCACTCTTATCAGCGTAAGGAAACGAAGCTCATAAGGTAGGAACTGTGGCGAAACAGGGACGAGCCGCCATCTTGGTAAAGGAGAAGAGGTTACGCTTGACCTCCCCCCCACCCCCGGCCTCTATATGGCCAACCGCCGTGGGAGGGGCACGGCGCCTGCGCAGAGGCGGAAACCGCGGACGAGCCTGCGCCTGCGCACTCGGAAGCTGGCGAATGGGGGCGGGGAGGAAAGCGTTGGCAAGGGGGCGGATCGACGCGTTGACGCAATCCGTCCACACGCGGGGCGGGGCGCGAGTCTGCAGGCGGATCCGCGGCGCGGTCGGTCGGCTTGTTCTTCGGTGCGTCCGCGGTGAGTATCTCGCAGTGGGTCTCGGCCGCCTTTGGGGCGCAAGCTGTGGGCCGACGCAGAGGGGCGGTGGCCGGCTCGAGGCGGTGGTCGGCTCGGGATGGTGGTCTGTCCGCTCCGGGGGGGACGCGGGCGGGGCCGCTCGCACGGTGTGGGGGAGGGGCGGCCGGCCCGGCGTCCTGGGCCCTCCCCAGATCTCCCCCATCCCCCCGGCGCTCTTCCCGCTCTCCCGGCCCCTCCCCCGCCCTTCTGGTCCCTACCGGGTCCCGGCCCCCGTCCCCCCGTGCCCTGGCGCTGGCGGAGGCGGCGGGGTGTGTCCCGGGCGAACCCGAGTGGCCCTTCTCACCAGGTGGGAGTTACGTGGGGCGTGGTCAATAATGGACCTGGGACGTGGAGCGTGCGCTGGCGGTCGTGGTCCGGGAGGGACGGTGCGGGTCGCGCTAACTGGCGCTTCCGCTTCGCCGGCTCCCGGCCGAGAGGAAGCTCGCGGGGCGCTGGCCGCCCCCTCCACTCAGCAGGCCCCGCCTGGCCGCACACAGAGCGGGAGGAGAAGGAGGAGGGGAGGGGAGGGGAGGCCCCGCGCAGGGCCGAATCCGGAGGGACGGGCGGAGGGCCCGTTCCCCTGAAGGCCCGAGATGGGGCCGACCTGTGGCCGCCGTGGCTCAGTAAGGCCCGCAGGACCGCCTGTTACCCTTACGGCCTCAGTTTTCGTCGGTGCCTCGCTGCCTTGTCTGTGTCCCCAACACGCGGACGCGTGACCCAACAGCGCTGACTTACAGTTCCGACTGCTGTGGTCTTCCTCACCTTTGGCCTTGGTTCAGAGCCTGCCTTTTGCCTGGAGCCCGCTTACCTCCGCCGTTTGCTTGCCTCGTTTCTGCTCTGTTATTCAGGACTGCGGCCGGGTTAGACTTCTTCCCCCTGAAATAGGTGTCCACCTGCTGTCAGCCTCTGCTGTTCCGTGCGGTGGTTGTCCTGTGAGGGGCAGCGGTGTGTGGACCTGCCCAGCTTTACTTGTTGCCTAGGACGGTCATCAGCACGAAACAGGTTTTCAGGTATCTCTTGAACGACTCAGATCATTATAGTACCTCAAGGCAAGCTTAATGGCCGAAGCAGCCTTGCCATCATAAGGAGAGATGTATGATGGTGTACGGGTCGTGCAGGCTGCTTTCCTGGTGTTTGTAATTTAAGGTTCGTTATTTTTGGTTTTGGTAGCTCCCACTTAGGCTTTCTTTGCACCGCCCAGCCTCCTAACTCGCAATGAATTATGGCAGTGGTCTCTTCGGCCATAAAGTTACCCTGATTTTTTCCCCCCCCCGTTTTTCGTCTTGGTCTCTCAGCGAGCACTGCAGCCCAGGGTAAAGAACAAGGGCTTTTCAGTCAAATCAGATTTGCATTCTGAGTGCTCTTGAACTAGCAGGGTGACCTAGGGAAATGGGGATGGGATGGGCGGCAACCTCCCTCTGTGGACTTTAATAAATGTGATTCAGGTCCTTTTTATACTCAACTCGAAAGACAGAAACTGCTGGAAAAGGAAAAGTTGGCTTTGTTTTTTCTCCAGAGAGAAGGGGACACCAAAGCTCATTTGGCCGCAGAATTGGGGTGAAGCCACTTGTATAGTCTTACTTATTTCATTTTGTGCTCATCGTCATACTTGTCACTAGAGAAAACTCATTTCATTGTGGGGTGCTGCCCTCATGCTGTTAAGAGTGTGGTATACTGTACATGGACCTCAGATCCAAAGGCTCTGAATGCCAGATGTTCCAAGGGTTCTGGATGAGGGACTGTGGACCTTTGGGTCCTACTTTGCAGGGTCGTTTGTGGATGGGGATAATGAATGTAAATACAAGGATGACATGTCGGTGAATGGTGGTTTTGAGTAGTCCACTGATACACATAAATGCCAGTAGCAAAGCAAGTTTCTGTTGCCGAGAATCCAGTTTTAGCCATCTGTTCTTTGTCCCCTTTTGTTTTAGAAAAGTTGATTTCTTCTGTGTGGACTGGGGTGGAAGTATTGCTCTGTGGAAGAGGGAAGCCGTGGGTCAAAGAGAAAAAAAGTTTTAAATAGTTTCTAGTATCTAGAATGAGTGCATAAATTTTTCATTTGACCTAATTTCTGAGGTTTGGGGGATCTGATTGATCTGCATCCAAGGTTTAAACTAATCACAGTGCTTTGCATTTTGTGTTGCTGGATCAAGGCTTTCTCACTGAAAACCAGGCGCTTCAGAAGTTCAACATTTCTCTTTCAACTTTCATTTTACATTAGTCAGTTAATAACTTAAACTGTTGGAAAACTGTAGTGGATCCAAATTATGTTTCAGAAAAAAAAAAAAACCTGAGTATGAAAGAAATAGGTTGTGGTAAGAGAAACTTGGTAAAATTAAAACAAAGTTGAAATAAGTGTTTTTTTGAGAATTAACATCCTGTTCCAATAATATTACAATAGTATTCTCCACTTCCCCGTATGTGTGCATCAAGATGGGTTTTAAGTAGGAGGAAACCGATAGGAGTGATGGTCCCCTTCTCACCTGCTGAGCAGAATAAGGGCCTGCGCATGCGTGGGCTTAAGGTGCAGTACTGTCAGGGTGCTCACGTGAAGTTGGTTGGGAGTACAGGCAGGGGCCCAGAGTTGAGTGAGGAGCGGGTGGGTGGAAGCTCCAGAGCCACTTTGATGACAGTCCTCTGCCCCACCAGGTTGGTGTGAAATCAGATGCGTGTGGTAGCTAGTAAGGCGTGTGATAGCTAGTAAGGCGAGAGCCTGCTCTCCCTTTCTATCCTCAGGCATTTATTCTCCAGGTGAACTTGAAAGTCCTTTTATCCAGTCCTTTAAGAAAAAAAAAACTCATCATTAGGGAGTCCAGCTGAGATTGGACCACACTCATCTACTAATTTAAGAAATAAAAATGATTTGGTTCATGCTAGGCCTGTTTTCTTTCTAAATTTGTTCCTATATTTGTTTTGATTTTGCGCTATTATAAATGGCATTTTCCCTGCATTTCCATTTCTTGGTATTCATTGCTAATGCAAAATAGAACTTTTGAGTTACACCTGTCTTGTATGCAGCCACCTTAAGTAAATTACCATATTCTGCAATCTTTTTTAACCGAAGTGTTTGTGGGGTTTTGGGTGTGTATTCAGTCATATCAGAAAAATCATTTTCACTAAACCTGCCAGAGTAGCAGTAAATAATCACGGTTAGACTGCAACATCAGGGTCTTATTTGGATCCTGCTTCAAACGAACAACGACAAAAAGAAGAGACAATTAGAAAAATATGAACCCTGGGTATTTTGTTATATTAAAGGAGTATTGCTAATCTTCCTTATAATAATGGCTTGTCGCTTTTCAGTCCTTATTTTTAGAAATATCTAGTACTCATAATCAGGGATCCGGGACAGTGGTTGAGGGGATATCTGAGTTAATAACTGTTGAATCTGGAGGATGGGGTGGTCCTTGTGGCTTTTGTTTTACTTTTGAATATGTTTGGAGTTTTTCATAAGTGTTTTAAGATAACTGTGGTGGTAATGGGCATCCTTTCCTAATTAGTGATGGTACTTTAAATAATTTAGCATCTGTTGTTTAGAGGATAACGTTTGCCGTTGGTTTCCGGAAATATATTTAAGCCGTTTCCTCACTTAGTGTTTTTATTAGAGTTGGTTGTTGGATTTTATCACATGCGTGTTCAGCATCTATTCACATATGGTTTTCTCCTTTAATTTGTTGTAACAGCTTGTATTGATAGATGCTTTTGGTACATTTCCGGGATATAATTGCTAGCAAGTATTTCATTGAGAAATTTTGCATTTCTATTCATAAGTGAGATTGACCTGCAGCCAGCCAGCTTGCTCACTCTTTCTTCTCCGTCTGGGTTTGTTGTTGGAGTTGTGCTGTCTTCATAAAATAACTTGGAGTGCTTTCCCTTTTTCTGTAGTGGCTTAAGTGACGCTGGAGTTATCTGTTCAGTTTTGGATGGAATTCAGGTCTAGTTCTGTCTGGTCCTGGTCCCTTTCTTTTTTTCCTCCAATTATTTTTTTGTTTTTCTTTTTTGCCCACGATATGCAGCATGTGGGATCTTAGTTCCCTGACCAGGGTTCGAACCCGCGCCCCCTGCATTGGCAGCGCAGAGTCTTAACCACTGGACGGACCGCCAGGGAAGTCCTCATTGGTAACTCTTTGTTCACCTGTTCAGTGGGATTTGTTATAGTCAGGTTTTCAGTTCTTGCTTCAATTTTGTTAATTTACAGTGTCTAGGAAATCATCCATTTCTTCCAGATTTTCTAGTTTGTGGCCATCTTTACACATGTGGTCTCCTATGTCTGTGATTATATCTTCTTGTTTTTCCTCGAAGGAACTGGTGAGGAATTTGTTTTAGAGAACCAGCTTTTGGTTTTATTTATCCTTCTATTGAGTTATTTTCCGTGTTCTTTAATAGTGAAAATATGTAAAACCCAAATTCTCATTTGAGTCTATGAAACTTTACTGTGCCCCACTGATTTTGCTTTTATCTTCTTTCCATTGCTTTCTAGATAACTTATGGCTTTGCTTTTATCCCCCCTTGATCCAAGGGTTATCAAGGAATGTTCTGAACAACTAGGAGTTCCTTTTTATCTTTGTTTTAACAGATCATGATCTGAGAACACGGACTGTAAAAATAACTTTGCATAAATTTTCTTCACAGCAGTTACATGACAAAGTGTTTTTCTTTAGTCGCCTTTCTTTGTCTATTGACTCAAGGTTCTCTATACCAGTTAATTCAGATGTGTCGGTGGTCTCAGACCTCTGCCCTTGCTCATACTGTGTGTAGGGAGTCTGTCCAATTCCCAGAGAAGCTATTAAAGCCTCCCACTTGAATTGTATTTTTGTCAAGTTCACATAGTATTTTTTCTAGTCTTTGCTCTATGTATTTATCTGCTGTAAGTATTCATAGATACGGGTTTATGAATGGTTTATCTTTATAAATTGTTTCTTTTATCATGACCACACTTTCCTTAAATCCCAACAGGGTTGGTATTAACAATGTCTCTCCCTGTTCTTTTCTGTTTGCACTAGCTTGGTATCTCTTAGCCTGTTCCTTTGTTTTCAACATTTTTTTTAGCTACTTTGTTTTAAGCATGTTTCTTCCATGTAACATACCTTGGTTTTCTGTGGTTCTCCCTCCGCCCCGCCCCTGCCCCCAACCTGTCTCCTCTTTTAAGGAGAAAATTTGCTTCTTTCACATTTAGACTGGTGACTGATGCTCTTGAATTTTTCTGTTTCTTTTCCATTATTTTTACTGGTTTGATCAAGTTGCTGTTCCATATTTTTCTCTTAATTTGGAAGTAAGTTTTTTTTAATGGCTACCTTCCTTTTTTATTTTTCGTTATCAGACACTTACCTCTTTATTATTTAAAACAACGTGTCTGCTGCTTCTTCTGCCAGGACCATCTATCTGTTTTCCAGCTGACTGCTCCCTTCTCCCTCTTGAAAGTTTTACCTCTCTGCTGTCACTCCTGCCCCCAACTCTTAGGTTTTGCTGAGGAAGTTTAATATTTTAAATTCTGAACTATGAATAGTGTTCCCCTAGGATGTTCCTTGTATTCAAGAGATCTTAAGTCAGTCGTATAGTACACAGCCCCAGTTAAACTCTGGGATTGCTCTTCCTGGGACATTTTTCTTTTGTTATTACTGTTTTCTTTTCCTCCATCTTCCCCTTTTACTTATGGGGACTCTTACTGTAACAGGTAGGTTTCCTAGATTTTGTCTCTGAGGCTGTCTTTTACCCGTGATTTCCCTCCCTGATGTTTGCCTTGTGCACCAAGATTTCTTACATTTGGTCTTCCATGTCACATTCCGAGTCTCTACTGTGACCTTTCATTTAGTTCAGCTACAGCAGTTTGGGTTTGAAAATCGTGGATTTTAGGTCCAGAAGGCTGTGTGTGAATTACTGTGCTTTCATCTTCATCACAGCGATACTGTTTCTTGGTTTCAGGTGTTGTCTTCCTCCTCCTGCAGCTTGGCTGTTGAGCTCATCTTGGAGGCAGGGGGACGAGGGCACACTCACATGGGCCTGTCACCTTACCCCTCGAGTCCTCACACCCAAGGTCTCTGTTCCCAAGCTCTTCCAGGGTTCACTGTATTCTTCTCGTTCCTTTCTGGTTCTTCCTTCCGAGGAAGCTTTCATCTTCTGCTTCTCCTGCTGCCTAGCGTTTCTGCTGTCCTGGAAGCTTGCCTTGATCCTGCTGCCTAGGTTGAAGCATTTTGGACAACCTAGATGGAGCTTTACCTGTCTCCTTAGTCAGAATTGCTCCTTCCTTTGCACACTAGGCTGCACCCAGTACTCCTTCCCCACCTTTAGTGATGATCTGTCATAGTAAGAAGCAGTTTACAGACTCCTCTCCTTTTTCCCCTCTCGTTCCTGCCAGACGGATGAGAGGGAGAACCAAGACTGTATCCTTATCTTCTATGACATCGTACCACAGAGTTCGAGTTAAGTTAAGAATGCTACTGCTATCTTGACCTTGGTTAACCATTTTTTCAGAGGTTTGGGAACATTTCCATTCAAAAAGGAAACTTGGGTGTGTGCAGCATTCAGGAATGTTTCAGTCTGGGGGAAATAGGGAGGCAAGAAAGTGAAAGAAGTTTTCTCATAAGTTTCTAAGCACCAGAAGGAATCAAATTTGACTGTATTCACATCTCTTGACTTTGTCACCAAAGGTTAGCCAGCAGACCCCACATCTCCCGAAGCTTCCGAACTATCGTCACAGTTCTCGAGCACTCAAGTGCCTTCAGTCCTTTTTCTTTTACTTGTAAGTGTAGTTGTGTTGCTGTGTGTGCCCCAGTGTCAAGGTCCAGTTCTCAGGAGCTCAGGAAGTCTCCAGCAGACAGCAGACAGATGGGCTCCGACAGGCACCCCTTCCTTGTACAAAGCTTTCAAAGAGAGAAAGGAAATTACGTAATTCCAGAGGTTATGGGAATTTGTCTTTTTCTCCAGTTGCTCCTTAGTGCCTAACGTGTAATCAGTACTAAAAAAGGTATTGTTGAAGACATGGAATGTATATATCTATACATGTGTATAGATGGTGGCTTTCATTAGCTTAATTTTTTATATCTAATTTATATAATGTGATAATTTCATCATTTCTGGGGAAGTATTTCACATAATGAGAAGCTGAGTGAGACAAGCTATTGATGCCTCATGTGAGCCTTTTTACATATCAATTCATGTTAAATTGAATATGTATGTATATGTGTATGGATGTACATGTACTTTTCTTTTTTTTAGACAGATTGACAAAACTTCACTAAAGATGTCTAAGGTAAGAGATCACACTTTGTGTATCTACAATATAAGGAGAAACTGCTTTATGTTTTGAAACCTTTTGTAGTCAAGATTTTTATGATTCATTATTTTGTTTTGTTTTGTTTTTGGGTTTTTTTGCGGTATGCGGGCCTCTCACTGTTGTGGCCTCTGCCGCTGCGGAGCGCAGGCTCAGCAGCCATGGCTCAGGGGCCCAGCCGCTCCGTGGCATGTGGGATCTTCCCGGACCGGGGCACGAACCCGTGTCCCCTGCATCGGCAGGCAGACTCTCAACCACTGCGCCACCAGGGAAGCCCTGATTCATTATTTTTAATATAACTGTTATTTGATTCATTAAGACAGAGTTCTAATTTAACAGTCATCCTAAAAGCTGTGAGCTTTCTTTTTTCAGATTTTCAATTTGTTTCTAAAAACATTAATGACAATCCATTTAGCCTCCCTAGATCATTCCCAGCAGACCATTCAAATAATAATTTTAAAATTGTAATAATTCATCATGATGAAATTTATGGGGTTCTCAGACTTGATAAATTGGCTTACGTCAGCTCTTGAAAATTAGCCCAGAGCCTGGAAAGGAATTGGTTCTAAAAGACATGCTGAGAAACACAGAACTTGTAGTTAAAATTGCAAGATTATTATTTCTCTTTACTTTTTATTTTTAAATCTTCGGGTGTTTCTTACAGTGATGCGCAGTCATAGTGATTTTCTTTTTTTTTTTTGCGGTACCGCGGGCCTTTCACTGTTGTGGCCTCTCCTGTTGTGGAGCACAGGCTCCGGACGCGCAGGCCCAGAGGCCACGGCTCACGGGCCCAGCCGCTCCGTGGCATGTGGAATCTTCCCGGACCAGGGCACGAACCCGTGTCCCCTGCATGGGCAGGCAGACTCTCAACCACTGCGCCACCAGGGAAGCCCCGATTTTCATTTTTTATACAAGTGTCAGTGTGGAACTTTGATAAGCAAAAAGGAAAATAAAAATTAGCCATAATTCCATTATTCAGAATAACCGCTTGTGACGTTTTGTGAATATTCTTTTTGCATGTGTGACTATATATTTATAAAAGGTAACCTTAAAGGAAGTACTATTCTAAATCTTGCCTTGTACGTTTAATACATCAATTGCTGTATCTTTTTTTATTTCTTCCCATTTTTAGTATATCACAGCCTAGATTTCACTGTTTTACTATACTTGCTTTTTTGAATCTCCTCGTGTCAGGTATCCATCTATCAAGGAACATTGATGCTTCAGCGGCTTCCGCCGTGACCCCTTTCTCACTCTCAGTCTTCTTTCTCTTGGTCTGTGAAGCTAGATTCTCAGCATCCCACCCCTAAGTGGGCTGCCTCACCCTCGGTGGGGCTCGGTTCCATTGAGCTAGGAATGCAGCAAGAGACATGACTGTTTCCTGGCTACTTTTCACAAATGCACCGCTCCTGATACACGAAGTCTTTACTTTGGAAGCTGTTCTTTTTTTTTTGCGGTATGCGGGCCTCTCACTGCTGTGGCCTCTCCTGTTGCGGAGCACAGGCTCCGGACGCACAGGCCCAGCGGCCATGGCTCACACGCCTAGCCGCTCCGTGGCATGTGGGATCTTCCCGGACCGGGGCACGAACGCGTGTCCCCTGCATCGGCAGGCGGACTCTCAGCCACTACGTCACCAGGGAAGCCCTGGAAGCTGTTCTTTAGCGAAGTTTGTTGCATGAGACCACTGTAAGTGGGGTCTTACTTTGTACGTCTGACAGATTTTCCTTCAACTCTGTAGACAATTTTTTAAGTTGAGATTTGAAATTGTACTAAGATGAACTAAGCATGTATCTTTTATGTATTGCTTAATTGCTTAACAGAAATGTTATTTTAGGTCAGCATGTAGGCATGAAGTGATACTGGATTGGTTTTTCTTTTTTAAATATCTTCAAATGAATACCGTCAGTTTTCTGATAGCAGTGACTTTTTGGGAGTATTGATTTATGTGTATACTTCTTTAATTTGTGAGAACTAAGGATATCTGTGTTTGTCACAGGTTTAATAATGTCTTAAAAGCAACTAATAAGGTGTTTATTTGTTCTTTTTTTAGCAACAACCAACTCAGTTTATAAATCCAGAAACTCCTGGCTATGTTGGATTTGCAAATCTTCCCAATCAAGTTCATCGAAAATCAGTGAAAAAAGGTTTTGAATTCACGCTAATGGTGGTTGGTAAGAAATTAACTTGTACTCTCAAGTTATTAAATATGTGGGTGTCTCCTTTTCCCAACCTGTGGAGTATAATAATGTAACCTAAAAGTCACAGGGAAGATTCCTTTGTTGATGGAGTCAAATAACTTGGGAATTTGAAAAAAAAACTTCTTTAGAAAATTTTGCTGAAGTGCAGAATTATAATTTTTATGTCATTTTTTGCTTGTATGTAGTGAAAGTGTTTGCTCATTCTGACAGCGGGCCTCTGAAGCCCTCCCGCCGCCCCCCAAATCCTTGCGGCCTGGTGTCCATGACACTTTCTAGCCCCTTCCCCACCGAGCAGGGCTCACTCGTGTAGCCAGTAGGACGTTGTGGAGATGAAGGTGTGGCCTGTGCCTTGCCTTCTCTTGAATCATCACTGTCGGGACCCTTCATAGTGAAGTCCTGCAGGGCACGGCGCTGAGGCCTGCCAGTGACCATGTAAGTGACCGTTCAGAAATGTCCTCCAGCCCCAGTTAAGCCTGCTGGTGACCGCCATCCTGGCCAACATCCCTGTCACCACAGAGGGACCCTCAAGCCATAACCGCCCACCTTAGACACTCCCGAACTCCTGACCCAGAGTCCATGAGGTGGTAAATGTTTGTTGTTGGTTTAGGCCTCTGAATTTTACAGTAATTTGTTACACTTGAAAGATAACAAACACTTATAATTAACCAGAAACATGTTTATTTAATACTCATAAAAAGAACTGTTCAACTTTTTCTGGTGGGTATATTTTAAACAAGGAACAACCCTTACTACACACACGTGTTTTAAAATAAGTACTTAAAGTCGTTTGAAATTGAGTGGTTACCTGAAATGTCTATTATATCAGATATATTTTATCATGGATTATAGCATATATATTCTGTTTCAGTGTGTCCATAACAAACTTAACTTGATGAACTATTAATTCTGCTTACCATACCACATTTTATTTCATTTCTGATAATCGCAAGATTCTCCCCAAATGCTGAGGTAGCCGCTGGGAAAGCTTGATGGGTGCTCATGCATGAGTGGGACAAACGATTGTTTTCTGGGATAAACAGTTCACAAATCTGAGATGAAAAAAACTGTGGGACCCTAGGCCCAGAGAAGTGAATGGTGACATGTTTTAGGAGCACAATTACATGATGCTGTTAATAATGCAAATTCCAGTTCCTGGTAGAAAAGACAAATGCAGTGCAGTCTGTCACACAGTTACTTAATGTAGAGCTTTAAAGCCAGACAGTTACTTCTGGCCCTGATAGAATAACTCAGGGGTTGGCAAGCTCTTTCCGTAAAGGGCCAGATAGTAAATATTTAAGGCTTTGTGAGCCTTACAGCTTTTGGTGCAGCTGTTAACTCCACTGTCGTCGTGGGAAACAGCCATAGACGACACATGAACAGACAGGCACAGCTGTCCCAGTGAAGCTCTGTTTTGTTCATGTGGTAGAGGGCTAGATTCGCAGGAGAGCTGCAGCTTGCCACACCCTGAAAAATTTTCTGATGGGCCTAGCAGCAAATTGTACACTGCAGAAGAACGGGGGCAATAGAAAGCATCCAAACTAAAGCACCAAGCAGAATACATATAAAGAAAAGCACGCAACCGGATGGTGAAAACCACTGGTAAATGGGAACATCTTACAAGCACACCAGGGCATGTAACCAGATGGCGAAAACCACTGATAAATGGGAAAGTCCTACAAGCACACCAGGGCATGTAGCCAGATGGTGAAAACCACTGATGAATGGGAAAATCCTACAAGCACACCAGGGCATGTAACCAGATGGTGAAAACCACTGATAAATGGGAAAATCGTACAAGCACACCAGGGCATGTAACCAGATGGTGAAAACCACTGATGAATGGGAAAATCCTACAAGCAGCCAAAGAAAAAGAAAAACATTACATAGGGTCGGAGGTAAGAAGGACCACTGACTGCTCATCAGGAATAATGTAAGCCATGTGGAATGACAGTTTAAAGTACTGAAAGTATAAAACTATCAGCCTAGAATTCTGTGTTTGTCAAAAATAACCTTTAAAAATGAAGGTTAAAAAGAAGGTAAAGACATTTTCAGATAAATAAGTGGAAAGAATTTATCAGTATCAGACGTATACCGTAAGGAAGATTAAATGAGGTTTTCAAGTTGACACAGAAAGGAGAGCACTGGAAATGGCAAATGTATTGGTAAAAATAAGACTTCTTGCTTTTCAATTTCTTTCAAAGATAATTGATAGTGTGTAACGTGTAGGAATAAAATGAATAAGGGTAGCGCAGAGGACAGGGTGAGTAGAAGCGTGCGGCTGTGAACTTCTTACGTTACGTGTGAGGCGGTAGGACATTACTGAAAGGAAGATGCTGGGCTAATGGTGCACGTTGTGAACTTAAGAGCATCCACTAGAGAAATAAAGACTTGGCTAAAAGCCAATAGCTTTGATAAAATAGAGTATAAAAAAGTATGCAGGGGCTTCCCTGGTGGCACAGCGGTTGAGAGTCCGCCTGCCGATGCAGGGGACACGGGTTCGTGCCCTGGTCCCGGAAGATCCCACATGCCGCGGAGCGGCTGGGCCCGTGAGCCATGGCCGCCGAGCCTGCGCGTCCGGAGCCTGTGCTCCGCAACGGGAGAGGCCACAACAGTGAGAGGCCCGCTTACCGCAAAATAAAAAAAAAAAAAAAGTATTCAGTCCAAAAGAAAGCAGGAAAACAAAAAAGGAAGATGGCAGCAAGATGGCAGCCTTGAGCATAACCTTGTCGATAATTATGTGTAAATGGACAAGGTAAAGTATAAGGGAAAGGTAGGGGTTATCAGACTAAATGACCTCCTGTTGTCTACAGGAAAGACCCTTTCCATTAAAAATAAAAGAATGGGACATTGTGATGCAAGCCCCAGTCATAAAGCTGAAGTGGCTGAATTACTATCAGACAAAGCAGACTTTAGGTCTACTACCTGAATATTCCCAGAGAGGAAGAACTTTATATCATAACGAGAAAGGGATCTGTTCAAAACAACATTATCTAAAATATGCATGACGCAGAGTCTGATGGGAGAAAGATAAATCTGTGAGGACAGGAGTTTTTAACACTCCTCACAGTAGTGTATGAAGCAGATAGAAAGTCAGTAACGTTGTAGAACGTTTAAGTTATGCTGTCAAACAGTACAGCCCAGCTGACATGCAGAGCACTGTGCTGAACAGCTGCAGGACACCTGTTCTTGTAAGGCACGTGGAACATTCACCAGACATGCTCTGCATTATGAGAGTATTAGGCCAAGCACTGCCCTACTGCAAATGATGAGAAAAGTAGACTTAATTCCTCATGAGCCTAGACACAGACACCTTACTAAAATTGCAGCAAGTCCTTAATACAGTCAGTTCTACTGTAACACAATATTTGTGTGTTCCTAAAAAATCATCATGCAGGGAAAATAGGGACACGACCCTCAAAACCTTCCTCAGTGACGTGTTAGGAACATAGTAAAAATGATCTCAGTTTCACATGTTAAATGGTTAAGAAATCAAAATTACTACACCAAATAAGCCACTGAACTGAAGTTTGTGAAAGGGGGCATCAGGATGGTTGCAGCCTGTGTGTTATTGTGAGGTTGTGGAAGGAGGGCTATCTGAGGATGGGTGGACAGTTGGGACACTGGAGGTAAGTGGCTGTGGCTTGTAATACGTCAGCTGGTAGCTGTGGTGTATGCCTTGGGAGGAGTGTTCCTTTGTGGCTTGATTCTGCTGGGTAGACCTAGTTTCTCACCAGTGAAATCACACATAAGTAAATGCAGCGTTTGTATTATGCTGAAATTGTTACATAATATATCAGTTGTGTTGGAACAAATTGTCACTTTCAAAGCAAGTGTCATGGCAGGACTGACTGTGCATCCTAAATGAATGGAGTTGGTCACAGGAATGTGTGGTTGAACACTGGAAATCAATCACTTTGGTCCTAAAGGGGAAATACCTATAGTTAGCATTACTTTCACTCATGAAAAACTGAGAGAAAGAAGTAAAATCTCCTTAATGGCAAGTAACATGATTTGTGTATGTTAAAATCGTAAGAAAACACAAAGCTGCTAGATCTAATAGGTAAAGTTTAGCAAGATCGCAGGTTCCAGTCAGTATACAAAAATCAACTTTATTTCTATAATTACCAGCAAGTAATTTAAAAATGAACTTAGAAATACAATATCAAAAATAATTACAATGATAAAATCTTTTTTAAAAGTAGTACCATTTATAGTAATATAAAAGGTACATACTGCTTAGGGATAATAAAACAAAATGTGGGGACTTCCCTGGCAGTCCAGTGGTTAAGAATCTGCTTTGCAATGCAGGGGACGCGGGTTCAATCCCTGGTCGGGGAACTAAGATCCCACATGCTGCGGGGCAGCTAAGCCCGCGCGCTGCAACTACTGAGCACTCGGACCGCAACAAAAAGATTCCACATACCCCAACTAAGACCCGGAGCAGCCAAAAATAAAAATAAATATAAATATATTTTTTAAAGTATTAAACTTAAAAAAAATTTTTTAACAAAATGTGTGCAAGACCAACACTGAAAACTTCAAAACACAGCTGAAAAAACCAAAGGAAAGCTGACTGGGTTGCGAGACCTCACCTGCTCGTGGAGTGAGGCTCTTCAGATGTCCTGCCTCCCCAGATTGACCCATAGAGTCAATTAAATCCCTGTCAAAATCACAGCAGACTTTTGAAAAACAGGAATTAGTGATCTGATTCTAAAGTGCAAATGTAAATGCAGAGGGCCTAGAATATGACAGAACAATGTGATTTCCAACAAAATCCACAGCAGTGCGTAAGGTAGGCATAGAGATCAACGGCATAAAATAACAGCCCAGACCGCATGTATATGGTCAGCTGATTTTTGACTAAAGTGCCAAGGTAATTCAGCATGGGAAAAGGTTAGTCTTTTTACAAATAGTGCTGTAGTAATTGCTTGATTGTTGGGGAAAAAAGTGAACTCTAGCCCCTCCTTTACACTGAACATCAACAATAAACTCAGGATGGATTGTTGACCTAGTTGGAAAGCTATAAAAAGTCTAGGAGAAAATTGCTTTAAAAATGTTTATGACCTTGGAGCACGCAGATTGCTTAGGACATGAAGAGCACTAGTCACAAAATAAAATAATACGTTGTGCTTCACTCAAGATTTGCCTTCTTCAGAAGGCACCAGTAAGAAGATAGGCCATAAACTGAGAAAGTGTTCATATCGTAGTATATGCAACACAGGACTTACATCTAGAATATAAAAGTTTTCACAGGCTTAGTAAGAAGACAAATGACCCAATTACAAAAAGGGTCAAAAGATTTGAAGAGACATTTCATGGGAGGTAAACAGATGG
Organism: Pseudorca crassidens; assembly: GCF_039906515.1. Classification (NCBI taxonomy): domain Eukaryota; kingdom Metazoa; phylum Chordata; class Mammalia; order Artiodactyla; family Delphinidae; genus Pseudorca; species Pseudorca crassidens. Next base: position 587,310 of record NC_090301.1, on the reverse strand, counting down.
GTGGTAAACACACGATGACGTCCTCTTCAGTCATCAGGGAAACACACATGAAAACCACGATGGGGTAGCCCCGCATACCCGCCAGACTGGCTGAAGTGCTATAGGCAGGCAGTGCAAGTGTTAGCAGTGGAGCAGCTGGTGAGAAGGCAAAGTGTGCCCTTTCTTCACAGTTACATGTGCACCCTGTGACTCAGCGGTCCCCTCCTAGGCGCACCCGAGAGAAGTGATAGCACGTCGCAGACTGTGTGTGAATTCTCAAAGCCAGTTTTCTGGACACAGCTCGGGTGTCTGTCCAGCAGCAGGTTGTGTTGTATCCACACGACAGAACATTGCTTGGCAGTGCAGAGAAGCAGGCTACCAGTAGGGGCGGCAGCACCGACCAACCTCAGAGGCTAAGCGATTGTATGCTGCGCCAAAGCTGCCGGACGCAGCGGAGAGGGGCTGCTGCTGTTTCGTGTTAAATTTTTGGGTGGTGATGGATTTGCACTGGTCCACACCTTCATTCGCGTCGTTTCCCCCATCTGAAGGCTCCTATTTGGGACACTCCCAGCTGGGATAGAGATACTAGTGAAAGTATTAGGACAGAGCAAAGCTAGGTGTGCTCAGAGATTCAGCCCAAGGGTGGCATCATGTTCTGAGTTAATAAGCAGATTATTTGTAGATGTTACCCCAAAGCTATTCCAAGTGAAATAAATCACTTATACCTTTAAAATTAAGATTCATAATTTAGAATCAGCCATCTCCACTCAGACACCTTTGCTCAGCTGTCTTCTGGCCTTGGTCCCTTTTCAGCTGTATTAGTCACAGCTCTCACCATTCAGTCGGTGACAGAGTGGCTTTGCCTGGCATCTTCCCCTGCTGGACTGCCAGACTCCATGGGAGCAGGGACTCACCCATCCTGTTGTCTGCTGTGTCCCCGCACCTACACCTGTGCCTGGCACTCGGGGAGAGGACTTGGCACGTCCTGGCAAAGTCCCCTGCAAGTGTAGTGAACGTGTAAAAGGGCGTTGCTGGACACTTTATTAAAAGGACAACTTGCTGGGATAGTGTGTATTAGGTCATATCCTTGCTCTCTTATATTTGGACATGTTCAAAATGTAATTCTGTTTTTGTCCTTTTAATGTTCCTTTTCATCTATGAAAATGGCAGTCTAGTTAAAGTGCAGTCCTAATCGTGTATGTCTACAAATTTCAGATTCAGTCTTCTGTTCTTGATTTTCCCAGAGGTAATTTTTAAATCAGATGTATGCTCCTTCCACAGGCTGAGCAGGCACTTAGCAGAGGGGGGGTCGCACCGAGGTGCCCAGGGGACAGTCGGACCAATACATGCAAACTTAAGCCTTAGATGATGACCTCCAGTAAAGTGTTGGAATCTGTTCATGCTTCCTTGGAATAGGAATTTTAATTTTTGGTATTTTGCATCTTCTTTGAAGTCAAACTTCAAATATTCAGAATACGTGATACACAGTGGTTTAAGTGGAATTTTTAACTCGTTAAATGCTTGAGTGGCTATGCGCTGCCCGAATTGGTCGCGTTACACTCAGCAAAGTGAGCAGGAAGTTGCCTGATGTACAGTGGTTGCCAGCGGTGGGATGTGGGGCTGTGAGTGAAGCAGGAAGAGGGCAAGGGGCCTGCTCTTGCCTTGATGTCACAGGGGAGATGGCAGACTGGTTGTGCGCAAGGGTTAGCTGTCCATCCGTCCTCCGTGCCCTGCCACAGCTTGGGAAGCTGGGCGTTGTTGACGTGTGTGTGTGTTCAGTTCTCTGAAACGTGATGAGTTTAAGGGTTAGCGGAGCCCATACCTGAAAATCTACTGTGCATTCCTTTTCTCAAAAAAAAAAAACCACCTCAAGTCCATTCCACATATTTGGGAAGAGGTCACATTGTGTTTATGACCTTAACGGATCCTGGAGCCTCACAGACCTGGATTCCAATTGAGGCCTTGCTCTGGACAGCACTCTGAGCACACAGGCTGCTGACCTTGGAGCCCCTATTCCCCCCTCAGTGGGACCGGGAGGGTTGTGCCGTTTTCACAGTCGTCACATGGGATGCAGAGACGGATGCTTGTGAGGCGCTCAGTCCAGGGCCGGGCCTCACGTAAACGCTCAACAGATTTGACTGTGTCACACATGTAACGTCATGACATCAATTTCCTTTTTGTTTCAAGGTGAATCGGGTCTCGGAAAATCAACTCTCATAAACAGCCTCTTCCTGACTGACCTCTACCCAGAAAGAGTCATACCTGGAGCCGCAGGTACGGAAGTTTCCACACTGCACTACGTGAAAGCTGCTGCGGAGTGCATAATTAGTATTTTGTGCCTTAGCTTTGTGTTTTGTTTGTTTTTGTTTGGCTCTAGACACAAGGAGAGCGTCAGTCAGGTAGGGAAAGGTGTGCTGCACCTGACGTCCTTGGATCTCGATTATACACACTCAGACCACGTACCGTGGTCCGTCTTCTCCAAGCTTGTTTTCTTTGTCTACAAAGTGTAATAGTTCCTGCCTATGTTGTATGTTTGATGGGAGGATCAGTGTTCTCATGAAAAAACCGGCATACACAGAAGATTTCTGTGGGCATAGGTGTCATCGGACCTCTTCCCCTAGGTGTTAGCGTCCAGCACTGGACACTGGGCTTCTTGAGGCTGTTGAGTGAATGAACCGTGCATACATCAGTCTGGGACTTGGGCCACCACAACACGGCTGCAGCCCTTGGACGGTTTTTAAATGAATTCATTAATTGTTCTTTTTGTCCCGGGAATCAGAAATTATAATTTTCAACTCCCAAGCAGCCCTTTAATCTTAGCTGCGATGTGTCCTTCGCTGACCCTGGGTCGTTTTTACACAGTCCTCATGTTACCTTCTGAGAACTGTCCTTAAAGAGAAATAGTGAACTTCTGAGTCATTTGTTTAATAAAAAGAAAGTAACAGGTAATTTCTCATTTTTGCAAACTGGCTCTATTTTAAGGTACGTTCCTTTATTAAGTTTGCTTCTTCTTTTTCTTAGAGAAAATTGAAAGAACTGTCCAAATTGAGGCATCAACTGTTGAGATTGAAGAGCGAGGGGTCAAGCTGCGGCTGACTGTGGTGGACACACCAGGCTACGGGGACGCCATCAACTGCAGGGATTGGTACGTGCCCCAGAGCCCCGCCAGTGACGAGGCTGTGTGCCTGCCTACGTTTGTTTCTGTGTATTTCAGTCTGTAATGTTGATGACTGATTGCTGGGTTTGGAGTAGCTGTGTATAATAAAACAATGAGACAATTTAAATCATTTTAATTACGGCATTTTAAATGAGGAATTTCACAGGGAATGAGTATTTTTTTCTGTAAGAGCGTTCTAGTGAGATCTGATATCACAAAGCCAACCATACAGCAAATGCTAGAATAAATAAAGCACCTTGATTTGGACCATGGCCAGTGGACAAGATATGGTAGTACAGCCTTTCTCTTTTCCATATTCAAGAAGATGAAACCTCTTAAGAGACTTGCTCCAGAGCTAGCGTCTGTAACTGGCTGCTTGTTGCACCATTTGCACAAGTAAAGAAATCCAGAAGTAGGATGTAAGCGCAGTCTGTCCCCTGTACCTTGCAGAGAATCCGCCTTCGTTGTACACACTCCCCTGGTTCTAATCCCCATAAGCATAAAGCACCAACTTTCCAGCACTGATGAGAAGAGGGAAGGAAGGAGAGGGCTGTCTTGCGTCTTTCTCCTTCACCAGGGGTTTCTCCCTTCCTTCCGCAGGCAGCCCTTAGCTCCCGTGTTCCGCTCCCACTCTGCCCCGACTGTCTTCAGTCAGTCAGCTCAGCCTCTTTGTAACCTATCCATCCAGGCTTTTGACCTTCAACACTTATGGAAATGATTCTTAGCACAGTTTCCGAAAGCCTCCATCTTGCCAAACCTAGGCGTCGGTTTTCTGTCCCCATCTTACAGTTGAATTATAAAATCACACCTGCTGGAGAGGCAGGGAATAGAACAGCTCGTTTTGCCTTTGAAGTTTGGGACAGCTGCCTCTTGCATCCCGTGATTACCTGTGTTTGTGTTTCTCTCAGCTTTAAGACAATCATCTCCTACATCGATGAGCAGTTTGAACGGTACCTGCATGATGAGAGTGGTCTGAACAGACGGCACATCATTGATAACAGGGTGCACTGTTGCTTTTACTTTATTTCCCCCTTCGGACACGGGTAAGTAAGCGTTTACCATGGAAACCTGGTGTGTAGATTAAGATTTTGTGTTTACTATGTGGGTTTCCAGCTTTCCTCCAAACTGCATATTTTATTATAAGAATTGGGGTAATTTTGAGAGAAAAAAGTTCAGTGTGATCTCCTTATTCTTCCCTTAAACATGACTTTTAGACTTAAGCCATTGGATGTTGCGTTTATGAAGGCGATACACAACAAGGTGAACATTGTGCCTGTCATCGCGAAAGCCGACACGCTCACGCTGAAGGAGCGGGAGCGCCTGAAGAAGAGGGTGCGTGCTGGGCTCCCCGGGCCGGGGCGGGGGGTTCGGACAGTCCCTGCCTGTCTGGTACAGAGCAGGCCTTGCTGATGTCCGTGCTGTCAGCGTCGGTGCGCCTCTGTCGTCTCACAACTGTGTAAGTCAGACGAATTCTTAGAAAGGGACTGAGGTGCGTTTATGTTTTTGAAGGAGGGCTGCGTTTCCCTCAAAACAGGTTTGTAGCCGTTTGCAGCCCCCAAAGCAGAGTGTGAGCTTTTGCTCCTCTGCGGCCCTGGAGCAGCTCTGGATGTGCTCCCGGCGTGTGTGGGGTCCCTCCTGAGAGATGGGAAACGGCACCTCGTTGCAGTTTGCGTCCGCCTGGTTGCTGGTGCGAGTTTCTGTCACGGTGCTTGAAGCCCGTTGCCGTGTTCTCTGGGGTTTCAGAGCTTGCCGCTCTTCACTGCGTTTTTATTGACTCACAGGTACTCGCGTATTTTTAGGCATTGACTGTCGCGGTGCACGTTACTTCACCTAGTTGGACTTTCGTGTTACCTCGTGTCTCTCTTGATGTCTTCTGCTGTAAGCGGAGCTTTAAACTAATACGGACTTGTGTTTGTCAGCCCTTTCCTTTATTGTCTCACATGTCTGCCAGTGTTTTAGGAAGTATTCAGGCCCTTGGAAGAGTCCCTGAAAGCTTAGGCATTTCTATGCTTGACAGTAAGTGTCTTGGCAATTTACACTTAAGGGAACTTCACCTTTCATAGGATGTTACATTAAATTCCGGACAGGCAGGAGGGGCAGCTCTCGGGGTTAGGAGGCTTTATACCCATCTCTGATCCTGTGTCCAAAATTCTTCGGGCTCGATTTCAAAGGCTGAAAGGAATTGAAATCGTGGGCCTTGGCAGTCCCTCTCCTTATCCGGTTTCTTCCTTGTACCTGTGGGTGTGCTCCTCCTTCACAGTCTAAGAACATCTGCCCACCTCCCTGTCTCTCAGAATGGCCCCGTAGCTCTGCAGTCGCCCACAGTGAGGAGGTGTGATTATTTTTGGTCCATCACTTTCTTGCTGCGGAGTGGGGAGCAGGCAGGGGGTCACGCTCACCGCTCAGCTTCTCCATCTCGTTGGGGAACAAGCAGTTAGGAACAGACTAGGGCCAGCTTGTGCGGGGAGGAGGGCCTTCTCTTAAACCCCAACTTAGTGCGGACAGGGGGTTCGTCCAAGATCTTTGACCACGCAGGGCCCTTCAGGTCACATTAAGGAGGAGAAAACTGGGGAGCAGGTTTGAAGTAGGGGTGCTTCCTGCTTACTTGCTTGTGCTCTCCCTTCCCTGGGTGGTCCAGACTCTGGCGTGAGAGTAGAAGCAGAGCCCCAACCTCGCGTCTGACGGAGCACCGACACTGGGGGCTTGGGGCTGCTGCTTAGTGGACTGGCTGGTGGTGAGTGCCTGCTTACTTCAACTCCAGCCCAGTTGCCCTTTCCCTCTAGGCTACTCTGCTACTTGGTTGACAGTTCAGACTGTGAGGTTACACTGCTGACCACTTTTTTCCTGTTGAATAAAATCCAGACCCCTAGATCCCTCACCTGGTGGCATTCAGGGAACTGTCCACCTCAGTTGTTTCTTTGTCCTGTCCAGCTGGATGTCTTAACCTTCCAGCCATTCTGGATTTCTTGTAATTCCCAAGACACAACCCTTGCGTCCTCCCCTCCATGCCTTTGAGGAGATGTTCCCTCTGGGCGCATCTCCCTTCTCTACCTGCAGGACTCCTTCCGGAGGCTGGTTGTGGTGTGGTCTGCTTTACCTGCTGTACTGGGACTGTCGTTAGTCTGCTGCTTTGGGCAGTGAAGGTGGTGATACGTTGTTGTTGTTACTCTGGACAGAGGGTCCCTCGGTGCAAGCATGAATACCTTTTTAGCATTTTGTAAAATCATTTGAAAATGATTTTAATCAATATGATTATTGACATTTGGATAATTCTGACATACTTCTAATATGATGCGTTAGACTTGACTGAAATAGTATGCAGTTTGCTACAGTTGCTCCTGGTTTGGTGTTTGTTTCAGATTCTGGATGAGATTGAAGAACATAACATCAAAATCTATCACTTACCTGATGCAGAGTCAGATGAAGATGAAGATTTTAAAGAGCAGACTAGACTTCTCAAGGTAGGAGCTTTGTCTCCAAGTACACAGTGTAACTAACTCACTCCTTTTTCCTGTAGTCAGTGCATTTAAAATGGAAAGAGCTGGCAAAGCACAGTCTTAGAAGGCTTGGCCTCTGAGGTTGCCAGGTAGATTTGGTCGCAGTGGTAGTTCTGCTCTAAAGATATTCTGGCATAGCTGTTACCTGAGGCTTAGAAACCTCACTGCAGGTTTAGTTTGATTTCCTACAGTTTGTCCCATGTGGAAAAGAACTGCCACTTGCAAGTAAAATATGTGTACCGTTGGTTTTCCGAGTGAGCCTCCTAGTTGGCAGTGGCGTGCTCATTCTGTGCTGACGTTCCTGTGTCCGCAGTGAAAGTTGGGGTTCCCTGTGTGGAGCCAGTCTACCCCGTGTGTCTCTTTCTAGGCCAGTATCCCATTCTCTGTGGTTGGATCCAATCAGCTGATTGAAGCCAAAGGCAAGAAAGTCAGAGGCCGCCTCTACCCGTGGGGCGTCGTGGAGGTGGAGAACCCAGAGCACAACGACTTCCTGAAACTGAGGACGATGCTCATGTAAGACGCGCGTGCATTCCCACCGGCTTGGAGAGCAGAGCTCTCGAGTGGGGGGTGTGCATGGGGCCTGCGAGCCACACCGGCTCCGTTGTGCTCCTGCAGCAGGGCTATCCCGGCTTGATGCAGAAGGCCCTCCGCTCTCTGGGACTGTAGCAGACTAGCCTCTTCCACCTGGGGCCTGTAGCTTAATACACTCTCCTTCCTAATCTCAAAGACCTTTTTGATGCTAAAAGTAGACCAGAGCTCGCCTGTGGTGTGGCTGCACCATGCACAGGACACCTCGGCTCTGGTGAGGAAATGGACAGCGTCGCTGCCTGGGACCCTGGGAGCCTTCTCCAGCCACTGCTGAAGTGCAGCGTGCCCATCAGCCTCGGGCTCTCACACGAGGTGGCCCCGGTTAGCCTTGAGGTTCTCCAGTCGGTTTTTAGCAGCTAGAACAGACCTGACCACAAAAACAGACTTTTTTCCTCTAAAAATAAATTGTACATTTAGTAACAAACATGCATTGCTGTTGCCTTTGAATAAAGAGGCTAACAGAAAGAGTGTTGCTAAAATCTAACCCCTCTTTCATCAGAATTCTGAGATCAAAGAACGGCTGGTCCAGATAAATTTTGAAGAACTGAAAATTGCTCTACAGGCCACGTAGGTCTCACTTGGTTTAGGAATTTTTGGTGAATTAAAATCACTAAAAATACCATTAAAGTTGGCATTCAAGTTATGTCAGATGTAATTCAGTCACCATGTCAGGTGTGAAAGTGCACCCAGGCCCTCCAGGGACAGGCCCTTGGCTGTCATGATCCTGTCTCAGAGCTGAGTGCTTAAGTATCTGAAAAAGCTGGGCCGAAGCTAGGAGTGTTTTCCAAGATGATTAGAAGATGCAAAGTGCTGTTTCTGTCTTATCCAGAAGATAAGTACTTTGATTTATGGTTTTCTCCACAGGTGACACTAATAGGCTCTTTGTGACATACACGTTAAGCTTAAGGAGTCACAAATGTTTGAATTGCTTGTTTTTCGTAAGTTCTTTCAGAAAAGTGTGCTCTGTTTCAGACACTGTTTACCTAAACAGTCTCCTAAAGCCTCTGTGCCTCTCCTTCTGTCCACTGTGGTGATCTCACGCAAGGGGTGGTGCTTGTGGCGGAGACCCCGTGGCCCAGCTGGGTGTGTCTGCGTTGTTTATCGTGGTAGCAAAGAGATGCGCCTCTGTAGATGTTTCCACAGCCTCATTCCCTTATCCCGAAATTCCAGCAACTTTGTGTACTGTTTACCAAGTAATCTGGGGTCTTAGTTCCTGGTGTGTGTTCTGTGTCCTTCATTGGGTGTTTTTTCCACGCGAATGGCATAGCCCTGGTGCATCCTTTTCTCTTTCAGCACTCACATGCAGGATCTCCAAGAGGTGACCCAGGACCTTCACTATGAAAACTTCCGATCCGAGAGGCTCAAAAGAGGCGGCAGGTTGTTGCCCCAAGTCATGCTGTCCCCTCGGTCCATATTTGGTCACCTTGAGTCATGCTGTCCCCCTCTCCTCTGTGTGTCCAGCTCAGCCTTGACCACTAAGCATCACCATTTGGTTTCCTACTCAGAAGCGATTGGGAGATACTTGTTGCTAATTTAATCAAATCGTGGGGTTGGGGTTTGTTTTTGTTTGGGGTGGGGTTTTTTTGTTGTGCCTGTTAAAAGGTACCTTTAACCGTTGCATATCAAGAACAGCTCTAGATGGAAAGGCCAAAGACTTGTGTTGGATCCTGTTTCAACACAAGGTCCTTCGTACATACGTATGAGGTACACTTTAGAGTCTGCTTTATGGTGTTACTGATTTGGGGACCAGATGTGAAGAAGGGATTTAGAGGCAGCGAGAACATCCCAGTCTGAGGAATACAGCCAGGTTGTGGTACCAAGGGAGTGGGCCCATGTGGAGCTGCGTCTTCGAGGGCTCAGAGGGCCTCCTGCGCCGGCTTCTCCACTTGGACACTCACATCCTGTTCCTTTTTTAAGTACGACTGTTGTAGTGTTTGTTCATAACTTATCTTAGAAGAGTATTCTTCAGATAATACCTACTGTTTTTGGGGTAAAGTCGAAAGTGCCACCCCCCAGCTTAGAGTAAGAAAGAGATCTTGAATTTTCCATTTCGTATTCCATTTTTCATCGTTTTCTTTTCTTATTCATGTCGTTAATCAGAAAAATGATAAATTTATGCAATTTTCAATAGATATGTTTCTCAGAAATATAAAGTGAAATATTACTTTGAGCATCTGTTGTCAGAAATGACCAACTATATTTGTCGTAATATTATAATTGTAATTTCTTTCACCTCTTAGAAAAGTGGAAAATGAGGACATGAATAAAGACCAGATCTTGCTGGAAAAGGAAGCTGAGGTAAGTAGAAAAGTACTTTTCCTGTTTTTGAGTCTACTGTTCAGTGTATACCTAAAAATATTATTTGTAGTTCATATAGTTTTTTTTCCTTGTTTTTTTTGAAAAGGAACATACTATATATAACTAATCTGTTATATATATATATATATATCTGCACATGATAATATGTATATATATACATAAGTGTATATATTGGTTTACATATATTATCTCATTTAATACCCAACAGCAATTTAGTGGGAAAAGTTGGAAATAGTGAGAATTCAGTAACGTGACTGGTTTTTGTAAGATGTTTAAAAATCAGCAGTTTTCCCATATATAGACAATGAAAATATCATGAAAGAAGCTCATTCAGCATCATTAATGAAAACGAAAGAAATACGTAGTAGGGCTTACATAGGGGAAGAAACTAGAAAAGGCTCTACTGAAAACTGCTTTCAAAATTTGAATAGACACAACGCTTTGTAGGTAGGATGCTCAGGGTGAGGATCACAGCTCTCTCTAACTCAATTCCCACAGAGTTGTGTGTTTGCTGAGTTCTTCGTTTTAGCGAGAACTTGAAGCAATTCCATTTGTCTTGAAGGCTAAGCATTGGGAAACACAGGAAGCTCTATAAAAAGCAGACTAACCAAAAGAGGCTTGCTTTACTGGTTACGGAAACATCAAACGGTGGCCGTCCAGAGTTTGGTACAGGCGGGTTAGGCTGATTAAATGCAGGTCGGGGCTTCCCTGGTGGCGCAGTGGTTGAGAATCTGCCTGCCAGTGCAGGGGACATGGGTTTGAGCCCTGGTCTGGGAAGATCCCACATGCCGCGGAGCAACTAAGCCCATGCACCACAACTGCTGAGCCTGTGCTCCAGAGCTCGCGAGCCACAACTACTACTGAGCCCGCGTGCCACAACTACTGAAGCCCATGCGCCTAGAGCCCGTGCTCTGCAACAAGAGAAGCCACCACAGTGAGAAGCCCGAGCACCACAACGAAGACCCCCCTGTGCAGCCAAATATAAAGAAAATAAATATATTTTTAAAAATTAATAATAAGTAAATGCAGGTCTGGGAATAGATCAGAAGTGTGGAAATGTGCTCTGAGGTAAAGGTGGTGCTGAGACCTGTTAAAGTGGTGGAATTGAGGCATGTTGAGTAAATAATAAGAAAACAGGCCAGCCTTTTGGAAACAAAAATAAAACACTTCTTTGGCCAAATTAATTCACTGTGGATCAAATATTTAAATGTTAAAAACATAATCACAAAAGTTACCTGAAGAAAATTGAGGTAAATCTTCTACAACACTTGCCTAGAGGCCTTTCTAAACGGAGAGAAACCATAGTGATAAAAAGTGATGGGGTGAGACCTTCAAGATGGCAGAGGAGTAAGACGTGGAGATCACCTTCCTCCCCACAAATACATCAGAAATACATCTACATGTGGAAGAACAACTCCTACAGAACACCTACTGAACGCTGTCAGAAGACCTCAGACTTCCCAAAAGCCGTGAGGCTGACAGGGTCTTGGTGCTCTGACCGGGTGTCAGGCCTGTGCCTCTGAGGTGGGAGAGTCGAGTTCAGGACGTTGGTCCACCAGAAACCTCCCGGCTCCACGTGATATCAGACAGCGAAAGCTCTCCCAGAGATCTCCATCTCAACACTAAGACCCAGCTCCACTCAACGACCAGCAAGCTGCAGTGCTGGGACACCCCATGCAAAACAACTAGCAAGACAGGAACACAACCCCACCCATTAGGCAGAGAAGCTGCCTAAAATCACAATAAGTCCACAGACACCCCAAAACACACCACTGGACGCGGTCCTGCCCCCCAGAAAGCAAAGATCCAGCCTCATCCACCAGAACACAGGCACTAGTCCCCTCCACCAGGAAGCCTACACAACCCACTGAACCAGCCTTACCCGCTGGGGGCAGACACCAAAAACAACGGGAACTGCGAACCTGCAGCCTGCGAAACGGAGACCCCAAACACAGTAAGATAAGCAAAATGAGAAGACAGAGAAACACAGCATATGAAGGAGCAAGGTAAAAACCCACCAGACCTAACAAATGAAAAGGAAATAGGCAGTCTACCTGAAAAAGAATTCAGAATAATGATGGTAAAGATGATCCAAAATCTTGGAAGTAGAATGGAGAAAATACAAGAAACGTTTAATGAGGGCCTAGAAGAACTAAAGAGCAAACAAACAATGATGAACAACACAAGAAATGAAATTAAAAATTCTCTACAAGGAATCAGTAGCAGAATAACTGAGGCAGAAGAATGGATAAATGACTTGGAAGAGAAAATAGTGAAAATAACTACTGCAGAGTAAAGAAAAAAAAAATGAGAAGAATTGAGGACAGTCTCAGAGACCTCTGGGACATTAAACGCACCAACATTCGAATTATACAGGTCCCAGAAGAAGAGGAGAAAAAGAAAGGGACTGAGAAAATATTTGAAGAGATATTGAAAAACTTCCCAAATATGGGAAAGGAAATAGTCAAGTCCAGGAAGCACAGAGAGTCCCATACAAGATAAATCCAAGGAGAAACATGCTAAGACACATATTAGTCAAACTATCAAAAATTAAATACAAAGAAAAAATATTAAAAGCAGCAAGGGAAAAACAACAAATAACATACAAGGGAATCCCCATAAGGTTAACAGCGGATCATTCAGCAGAAACTCTGCAAGCCAGAAGGGAGTGACAAGACATGTTGAAAGTGATGAAAGGGAAAAACCTACAACCAAGATTACCCAGCAAGGATCTCATTCAGAATTGACAGAGAAATTAAACCCTTTACTGACAAGCAAAAGCTAAGAGAGTTCACCACCAAACCAGCTTTACAACAAATGCTAAAAACAAACAAACAAACAAAAAAAAACAAATGCTAAAGGAACTTCTCTAGGCAGGAAACACAAGAGAAGGAAAAGACGTACAATAACAAACCCAAAACAATTAAGAAAATGGTAATAGGAACAGACATATCGGTAATTACCTTAAATGTCAATGGATGAAATGCTCCCACCAGAAGACATAGACTGGCTGAATGGATACAAAAACAAGATCCGTATATATGCTGTCTACAAGAGACCCACTTCAGACCTAGGGACACATACAGACTGAAAGTGAAGGGATGGAAAAAGATATTCCACGCAAATGGAAATCAAAAGAAATCTGGAGTAGCAATTCTCATCTATTTACAATAGCCAGGACATGGAAGCAACCTAAGTGTCCATCGACAGATGAATGGATAAAGAAGATGTGGCACATACATACAATGGAATATTACTCAGCCATAAAAAAAAAACGAAATGGAGTTATCTGTAGTGAGGTGGATGGACCTAGAGTCTGTCATACAGAGTGAAGTCAGAAAGAGAAAAACAAATACCATATGCCAACACATATATATGGAATCTATAAAAAAAAAATGGTTATGAAGAACCTAGGGGCAGGACAGGAATAAAGACACAGACCTACTAGAGAATGGACTTGAGAACATGGGGAGGGGGAAAGGTAAGCTGGGACAAAGTGTAGGAGTGGCATGTACATATATGCCTTAACAAATGTAAAACCGATAGCTAGTGGGAAGCAGACGCATAGCGCAGAGAGAGCAGCTTGGTGCTTTGTTGTAACACCTAGAGGGGTGGGATAGGGAGGGTGGGAGGGAGATGCAAGAGGGAGGGGATATGGGGATATATGTATATGCATAGCTGATTCACTTTGTTGTAAAGCAGAAACTAACATACCATTGTAAAGCAATTACACTCCAATAAAGATGTTTAAAAAAGAAATAGCAAGAAAAAATAAAATAAAATAAATGAAACAAATGTAAAAAAAAAGTGATGGGGATGCAGGAGGGTGAAGAGTCACCATTTGAATCACCCAAAGTAGCTGGGCCCGTCACTCCCCTTGAGTGCACATTCCCCACTGGGTAGTGGCAACTCCTTCCTATCTATTTAGGTCAAAAACTGTCTCATGTTGTCTTTCTTATTTCTTCTGTTTCTTGATAATTTTTATTTTTTATTTGAATTGCCTATTCATATCGTTTGCTCAGTTTTCTGTTGAGCCATTGGTCCTTTTACTGGTTTGTAAGAGTTTTTTGTATGTTAACTCATGGTCATGTTTTGGGAGAGCACAGACGTTTAAGTACTAGCAATCACAGGACCCCCGTAAAGCCTGCTTGGGGACAGCAGAGCCCGAGAACCAACGGTGTGTTCATCTCGTGTCCGCAGCTCCGCCGTATGCAGGAGATGATTGCCCGGATGCAGGCGCAGATGCAGATGCAGATGCAGGGTGGGGATGGCGACAGCGCGGTCCACGGGCACCACGTGTGAGGTAACGACCAGGCCTGTAGAGCAGGCGCGTGTCCACCCGAAAGGATAGAGGTTGCCCCTCAAAACGGAAGCTGCTCCACGCTTCCTGTTTCGTAAAGGGTTTTCGTGTTTTCTAAGCTTATAAGTGTGAGTAACAATTGTAATGGAAAAACTATTTCCCCTTCCTACGTAGGGAAAAACACTGTTCTTCCCTGCTGTGTGCTCCTTTCCTGTATGTCTCCTTCCACGCAGAGTGCCCTCACTCCTGGTGACCAAATGTGTGGAGGTTCCCGTGCGCCGAGCAGTGCTCCACAACACCAGCTGGGGTCCTGCAGTCTCAGTTCTGACACCATCTACTTGGAGATGCTGTCAGACCCCACAGGTCGAGGGCTCAGTCCCACAAGTCTGCCCCCCACTTTAGATGCCAGTCCAAAATCCAGGTTGTCACCACTGCTTCTGACTGACCGCCTAGGGGTCAGAGGTGCCCACCCCACCGTGGGTTCAGTAATTTGCTAGAGCGGCTCACAGAACTCAGAGAAACGTTTTGCTTACTAGGTCACATTTATTAAAGGATATAATAAAGAACAGAGGTGAATAGCCAGATGCAGAAACCCACAGGGCGAGTGAGGCCCAAGAGAGTCCCTAGTGCAGGAGCCTCTGTCCCTGAGGAGCTTGGGTGTGTCACCTGCCCGGTTTGGATGGATTCACCAACCCAGAAGCTCTCCAGACCCCTGCCTTGGGGATTTTAAAGGAGGCTTCCTCGAATAGGTATGATCAGTCATTAACTCCATTTCCTGCTTCTCTCTCCTTTCTGGAGGGTGGGGGACAGGGCTGGAAATGACAAGCTTCTCATCATGGCTTGGTCTTTCTGGTGACCAACCCACAGAGTTCCCTTATTAGCACAAAATCAGGGAAGGTACATGGGTTTCAGGAGCCCTGTGTCAGGAACAGAGGTCAAGGACCAAGTATCAGGACAAGAGGTGCACCTGGTGCTCTGACCACTTAGCAAATGAAAGGGTTTTAGGGGCTGTGTGCCAGGGCTGGGGGCAGAGACCAGGATCTGTTTTTATTGTCTCACAGCAGTAGAAGAAATAAAGTAGCTTTTATTGGTCGTACAGTTTGAAATTTATTAAAGCTGAAAACATCTCTTCAAAGTGTTACCGGAACAGCTTAGGCCAACTAAAAGTAGAGGTGGGGTCAAGGGAGGGAGAAGTATGCCAGGCAGGCCAGGGTGACCTTGCTGCTCCTCACCACAGCTCTGCTCCAGCCGCTGGGGATCAGTGGCGCGTGTGGCTGTGTGGCCGGGTGTATGTTGGCCTCCCTGCTTGAAGGGAGACTAGGAAAAGGCAAATGTCCGCTCCCCTGTACCCTGTGGACAGGGGGACACTCAAGAGCTGTCCAGTGGCTGCTTCCATACCTCCAAGAGGAAGGAGGGAGAGGTGAAGTCACATGAGGACCAGAGAATGAAGAGTTACATGGGTGGGGGCGGAGGCAAGCCTGCTCCGTGGAAGAGTGGAGTGGGGCCAGTCGGAGTTCAAGCTGGCACAGAGCTGGGATATGGACCTGATTGTAGGGCATGTGAGCGTCGATGCAGTCCCTCAGGAGGCGATGGGATGGCCCGAGTGACTGCAGGCTGAGCTGACACATTGCAGGACCAATGAGATGGGAGGTAAGGGGCCCGGAGGTCAGGCACCTGTCAGAAGTCTTCCACAACACGGACAGGTGATGAAGGACGTGGGGCGGGGCGGGCAGGCTGGGGGCATTGGTCACCAAAACAAAGCCCCTGCCCCTTTGCGGCTTATTGGGAAAGGTTTTAGTTGTGAAATACATGCACAGAAAGACACAGATACACATGTACAGTGTGACCAGTTGCTTTTAAAGGGAGCATCCAGAGAAGCCCACCTGGGTCAGAGTTGGTTGCTTTTCTTTCGTCATCACGTTGAAACCTTAGGAAGGTCCTGAGGGCACGTGCTGAGTTCGCACTTGCCCAGTGAGGACATGGACGCTGTGCAAGGGTTTAAAATTACCTGCCTGTGGTCACGTCACATGTCAACTGATGGACCTCCTGGCCGCACAGGGCAGTCCTGCCTGGGCAGGTTTGCTGCCTGATGGGAAATGATGGCAGAGAAACGGACTCCTGAGGGGTGGGGCTCATTTGAGGCAGGAGGGAGCAATAGATGTTAGCTCACTCTCTGATCTTGCTGCTGCTTTTCTTAAAACTTTATGGAATTACGAGAATTCTACTTTTGGTACATAAAATTAATCTGCATTTCTGTATACTTTTCAGTTTTGCAGTACTCCTGATTTCCAAGAGCTTCATAAGTGGCGTTTTGATTTTAGTCAACTGTGGCCCTCAGAACCCACCTTCCGCTCAGTTTGTGCCGTTTGTTGTTACACAGGAAAATAACGCTACCAGTGGCCAAGCAGCAGGCATTGCATCACTCCCATTTAAATGTGTTGTGTTTTGTTTTTCCAGAAAACACTTTGCAAGATAACACTCTGACAAGTAACACAGCTGCGTGTTTTCAAGACTGTTGGAGGGGTGCCTGTCCACATTTTACAGTACCTGTGCCTGAGAATTTAATTTTTTAAAAACTTTTGATGTGTTATTTTGTATGAAGTACTTTAACATTTATATTTCATTATGTTATACTTTACATTTTGTGAGGTTAACTTTCCATTTCCATTTTTTGTCCACCTTAACTGACCACTAATGTTAGAATTGATTCCCAGGGACCAGTCAGCATGTATAGTTAATAGTTGAATTTGATTTGGCTGGCCTAACCGACTAATCATGATTTATTTCTAGAACATTCAGATTTCCCAGAATGTTCCTGAGTAGCAGAGACATGGACCTAGTGACACAGAAAGATGAGAGCTGCCCTGGTACAAGGCCATTTCTCACCAAGTCATGGCACCTGGTTAGCTGTCTTGCTTTGTTTGAGCACAACACCTAAAACCAGTTCTGCTGCTATAACTCAATACTGTTGGTCCATCTGCACATTTATCTGTTTACCAAACGAAACAGAATTACCCAGTGAGATACATGTTTATACTTAAATAGCTTTTTTAAAAACAGGCTTTTAGGGGTGAATTTTTTAACAAGTCTTTGGATTCTTGGGTCTATGCAGCGAACTCGCCACAAGCCACTTTCTGTAGAGTTTGCCGTGAAAAATCAAAGTATACGTGAGCTGCAGTTTTCATGTTGCAACTAAGATTCTTACCTACACAATGAGAGTCAAACTATTTTTATTCAACTAAAAAAAGTAACTTTTTAAGGAAAATTAACAGTTGATCTGTGCAGAAACCAGCCTTTTTGTATTTTTATACTGCACTTTAATGTGTTTTCTCTAACTGCAGGTATAGGAGACGTGCCTCAGCAGTGAAAATAAGGGTCCTCGGGTAGGTGGCCCCGAGGCCTCAGCCCCGTGGGGCCCAGAATGCCTGCCAGGTTTTCCTGATTTGGCGTCCCTTTAACTGATGCTTTCCTGACTGGTTTTCAGGCAAATAGCAGTAATGTTTTTGTGTGTGCAGGCTGTCTAGTCCTTTTTCAGCCACTGTCATTTCCTTCCATGTATCGTGCGAGAATGAAGGCTATTTCAGGTCTGCACCGTGGGCTGGCTGACGGGTGCCGCCAGTTGAAGCCGCATCTGGTTGGTTTCCTGTGCCCTGTGGCCTTGGCCCTTTCCTGTCCTTGTAGCTGGTCTCCCTGTCGTGCACTCAAAGGGGCGCTGATGCACTTGGGGGTTGGCTTTTTTCCAGCATTGCTGCTGACGTGGGGAAATTGGTCTCCAAAAAGTGACAGATGAAAGAAGATCTGGAGGGAGCAGGTGCTGGTTCAGTTTTCTCATTTTGCTAGAACAAGAGGGGTTAAAATGGAGAAAATGCTTATTACTCCAAGGACGAGGAGGGGGTTTTGTATTCAACAGACAGAAAAGAAAATGAGATGGTTGAAATATATTAGTTACCAAGGTGTACTACAGAAAATCACTGGGTGTTCTCCTGACTTTGCCCTTTCACTGTTGGGTAATTGCAAATGGTCAAGAGCTATAGGTTTAGGCACATTGTGCAAAGTTTTTACCAAGAAAAAGTGTTCCATGACCTTAGGGCCCCTCCATGCAAGGCTAGTTATTTGGGTTATTATGTCATTTATTAACTATGCTAGTAAAAGCTGTCTTTAAAAAGGGGTGGGGTGTGGCAGCACTTGAAAAGTAGTAGGTGTAAGCTCTATATAGTAAAACTACTACTTAGTGCTAGCTGCCACCTAATGGTTATGGGGGTGTGGGTGGACCTACACTGTAAGACTTTTAAATTCCCGTTTGTTTTGCTGCCCGAATCTAAATACTTTTCCTAATAGATAATTGCCCTTTTACTAAGATATAAGCTTTACCTATAAAAATGTATTTTGAAAACTTATTTTACACAGCAATTTTGTATCCATTGAAACTAACCTTTTACCAATAAAGCACTATTGTTTAGATATTAAGTGAGTAGTTCTCGTTATTGGCTCTTAACGAGGTAAAGGTGTAAGGTTTTCTGGGAAAGATTCAGAGAAAGCCCTGCGTTTTCTGTGTATAAAAATCCGGAGGGGGCTTCCCTGGTGGCACAGTAGTTAAGAATCCGCCTGCCAGTGCGGGGGACACAGGTTCGAACCCTGGTCCAGGAAGATCCCACATGCCACAGAGCAACTAATCCCGTGCGCCACAACTCCTGAGCCTGTACTCTAGAGCCCACAAGCCACAACTACTGAAGCCCACGTGTCCTAGAGCCCGTGCTCCGCAACGAGAAGCCACCGCAATGAGAAGCCCGCGGCACCGCAACGAAGAGTAGCCCCCACTCGCCGCAACTAGAGAAAGCCCGCGCACAGCAAACGAAGACCCAATGCAGCCAAAAATAAGTAAATAAACTTTTTTAAAAATCAGGAGGAATTATTTGCACCAACATCTGTACCCAACAACTCTGTATCGGTGATCCCAGCCCAAAAGAGCAAGCCATAAAGATTGGAAAGGAAATAGTTACAGGGGAATCTGATCATCTACTTAAAGTGAATGATAAAAATGACCACTAGTGAGTTCAGTGATGTCTGCCCACTAAATAGAAAATGTGGGGAAGGATCTCATTCACTGTAGTAACAACTACTAACTTATTAGAAGAAATATTGAAAACCTGGACTGTAAGCCTGATGTGGGTGGCTGGCCGGCCCTCTGCCCACTCCACTGACCACCCCAGGGCCCCTTTACTTCTTTCTCAGTGTCTGCCTAGAACCCTGTCTCTGGTTCCTTCTTTCCAGGTCCCTTCCTCCCCCAGGTCCTGCACCTCTGCCTCAGGCCCTCCAGCATACACCCCGCAGCCTCTGACCAGGCTTTCCCCCTGCGGGGTCCCCACTGGCGCTGCTCACCTGTCGGGGTTCCGTGCCGAGGGGTGTGTGTGCCACCCTGGGAGCAGCGAGAACAGCGCCTGGGTTCTGACATCAGGGCTGCCGGTGGTGTCGCTGGGGGCCAGTTAGAGGAAAAGCTCGGAGGGAGCGACTGGGGACAGGAGTGCCCTTCTGAGTCTCGAATCCGAAGCTGCCCCGCGGGGAGCGGCTGTTCCTGCTTCCTTTGGGAAACGTAAGGGGTCGGGGTTTTGATCCGGTGGCCAGAAACCTAGGAGTCCCTCCTAGATGGGTCCGGGTCCATCCTCGGCTTACTCCCTAGACAGACGCGCGGGGGCTCGCGGGCGCGCTCCTGGCCTGCCCCGGGAGGCGCGGGGACTGCGGCGGGGGCCAGGACCAGGGCAAATTGAACCGGGTCTTGAAGGATGCGTAGAAGTTCACTGAACCTCTTCGAATAAGGTGCGTGTGCTGCTGCTAGTCGCGGGCCTGGGGGCTCCGGACGTGGTGTCACGTTTCCATTTCCGGGTGGGGGGCCACAAGGCTAGAGGAGGACTGTGAAGCCTGGAAGGGCCTCGGGCCTCGCCAGCACGGCCCGTTTCCTCCTCAGCACATCCTCACGGGGCTATCGGTGCCCGTAGGCCACACCAGTAGCCCCAGAAGGATCGCAATTGGTGGGTGGAGCAGGTAACGGGAAGGCTGGCAGCCAGGGGCGGGGGTGGAGGGAGCCAGCAGATGGCCGTGCCGGCACCGCGCCCCGCCCTCCGAGCCGGACCCTGCTCTCAGAGCCGACGCCCCGCCCCCCCTGAGCCGGCGCCCCGCCCCTCCCCGAGCCGGAACCGCGCCCCGCCCAGGACCCCGCGCCGCCCTGCCAGCCGAATATCTGCTGAATTGCATTGGACTCCGCGCTTGCCCTCTCGCCTTGCCTCCTCCGGTCCATTCACCAATCAGAATTCTGTGCCGCGCTTCTAGGCCGCGGCCGCGGAGGCCCCGCCCCAGAGTCCGCAGGCCAATCGGCGGCGCGTCCGCGGGGGCGGGGGCGGAGCCCTGGGCGGGGGGTAGGGACTGGGCGCGCGGCGCGGGGGCGGCCTACGGGCGGTAGCAAGCGGGCGGAGCAGACGAGGGATTTGAAGGGCGCTGCAGGCGACAGCGCGGGCTTGGCGACTGGTGAGCGTGCGGGGCAGCGGGGCCCCGGTCAGGCAGGGGCCGGGCGGCGCCTCGGGGGTGGGCGGCGGAGGCCGTGGGCCGAAGCCCAGGGCAGGGCGGGCGCCTCCGGACGGCGGGAGGCCAGAGGAGTCCACGCCCGGGCTCAGAAGGCCTTACTTAGGGCGGCAGGCCCCGTGCGGGGAGGGCCGTGTGTGGGGAGCCTGCCCGCTGGAGGCCCGGGGTGGGCGGGAGGGTCCCGCGTGGAGGCGCCGGGGGTGAGCGGGGAGGGTCCCGCGCGGAGGCCCCGGCAGAGCCACAGGTGAAAGCTCGCGCCGCCTGAGACCACGCCCTTTTTGGCCTTTCCTTAGATTGTATCTTAACGCCGGGAATCGGTATTAGGTGTTAATGTTTTTGTTTTGTTTTTTGGTTTTTGTTTTTTTCTGCGGTACGCGGGCCTCTCACTGTTGCGGCCTCTCCCGTTGCGGAGCACAGGCTCCGGACGCGCAGGCTCAGCGGCCATGGCTCACGGGCCCAGCCGCTCTGCGGCATGTGGGATCTTCCCGGACCGGGGCACGAAGCCCTGGCTCCTGCATCGGCAGGCGGACTCTCAACCACTGCGCCACCAGGGAAGCTCAGGTGTTAATGTTTTTACTCCATGAAGTGTAGAACGGCTCCTCAGACAGTGGGGAGACTTCTAAAGGCAGACGGTGAAAGCTGGGGCTGGAATATGCCCCCGTTTCCGTTTACTATGGTGGCTGCAGCCTCTGGTGGCCTTTCGTGTGCTGGTCAGTAATTGCCGTGAAAAACAAATTCACACAAGGTGCGTTGAAGGAAATAATGTCAGTCCACAGTGAAAGGATGGGAAGATTTACATCTCAGGGTGGCTCTTCTCTGTACCTTTGCTCACGTCTGTGAGGGCGCTTCCGGCGGAGGACTGCGGAGGTGCTTGATGGGTGTCAGGAGCGTTGGACCAGCGGGCTGCTTGTGTGTGTGGACAGTGTGCAGTTTTCTCCTGCCACAGAGATGGGAGAGGACATTTGAGGTCAGCAGGCATGGAGTGACCTTTGCTGGTAGGCCACATCTAATGTTCATTGTCTGTCTATCGGCTGTTTTTTGAAAGTTTTTTATGAGTTCCTGTACACTACAGACGTAGCTCTTTGGGAAGGGTTGTGAAGCGCTTCACGCCCGTTATTTTATTTGGTTCTCTCACAATCTGCCGAGGAGACGTGCCCAGGCCCCGTCTGGAAGCAGAGGAGCGGGGTGACCGGTTTAGGGTCACACCCTGGCCCTGCTTCCCCCGTGCTCCTGCTTTGTTGCAGATTCTCCGTGAGCAGTTCACACTGAGCTGTTTGGACCAGACGCTGACAGGAGCTGCAGAAGTTTACTGGCTCATTTACATGCATGGGCATCCTTTCCCAAAAGGGAAGTTTGTATGATACATTCATCTATCTCTGCCTCAGGTTCCCTATCAGCAAATGAGGTTACAGTTTACCTGCCTCATAGACTTGTTGTGAGGATTAAACATCAGTGGAAACGCTGTTAGCTAGATGCCTGGGACACAGTAAGTGCTTGACAAGTGTTAGCCATTGTATTACCAGGTGGAAGAATGATCTGAGTAGACAGTAGAGAGAGAAGTACGCAGTATTTAAGCAGAATTACCCTGCTTGGAGGGAAGGATATGCACTGGATTGAGAAAGCAAAGGTGGATGCATGGGTAATTCCATGCAAGCTCTTTTAAATCCCCTGGGCCCCAAGGAATTCTGTTCCACTCCTTTCCAAACACTCCTGCCTCTAGTCACACCAGCACCTCCTCTATCCTGAGACGGTAACAGGTGTTTGTTGCTGCTGCTTTTGCCCTTTCAGGTTTGTTCCTGTTTTTTCTTCACCTGCTTTCGTATAAGCCTGCCACCTCCTCATTTGCTCAGGGGTCGTGAGCTTCCTGCACACGGCTTGGCGTTAGGCGCAGGGAAACCCCCCTGTAAAGCTGGATGTTGCGCCGAGGTCACTCTGGTGGTGCTCTCTGAGATCCCGTGTGTAGAGCATGATTGCACGGTAGCATATGTGTCAATTCCAGGTTTTACCTTGGCAACAGGGTGCCAGAAATGTGAGGGGGTTCCACAAAGCCTAATATGATAGAGGCCGGTGTTTGGTGGGTTTCTGGTGATTCTGTAAATTTCGTCTAATCTTTTTGGAGAGCAGCTAGCCGTATGTGATAAAGATTTTGATTTTGGAATCCCAGTTTGTTTTTGAAAACAAACTTTGATACATAAACTCTGCATGTCAGAGGGGTAGAGTACTCCTCAGCCAGCAGACATGCTCTGGCAATCTCCTTCCTATCCTTCCTTCCCAGCAAAATTTGAACCATTTTGATCCATGGAAATATGTTCAAAAACACGTCTTAACCAAAAAGGCGAGGTAGTTTGTACACAGCAATTATACGGATGTAAAAATGTGCGAGGACATGGGCAAGGATCAGAAGGGAAGGTGGAGTAATGTAAGTAGTTTTATTTTAGGGTCACAGGACTGTTTTCTCGCTAAGCTGGTGTTCTGGTTTATAGTCATTTTAAAATTCAAAAGCAGAAAGGCCCTCTGACGTTGTCGGGTGCAGTGACGAATCTTTCTTCATCCCCTCTCTCCCAGCTGCAGCACAGAAGGAGGTATGAGATTCCACCCAGACCTCTTAGGTGGGCCCTCGAGACCCCCACAGCCCGACCCACCGTGGGCATCCTCAGGGCCCCCGCCACTCTCAGCCTTGCCCAGCAGCCCCTGCCTGCGCACAGGCTGCTCTTGTCCAGCTGGTCTCCTGTCGCCCCGCAGGGCCCAGCTCCTGCTTCATCCCGGAGAGCCGTTGGCCAGGCTAGCCGCGCTGCCTTCCTCGGTGTTACCTCGTGCCTCCTGCCTTCCAGTGCTGCGGCAGGCAGTGGTCAGGGCCACGTCCACAGTGGTCTCCCCTTCTAGATCATTGTGTACTTGCCACGTGGGGTCCCTTAAACCGGAGACGGGACAGCATGTGTGCGATGGGGGTTGTGAGGACCAGATGTGCAGACACCCGCTTTTTGCTGAGGTCTCCTCCCTCCCTCTCCACCTACCAGATTCCTGGAGGCTCCCTCACTTCACTTCCACATGGCTCTTACCGCCCTTTAACAGACTGTCTTCTTTGTCTTCTCCCACTGTCATGGGAGGGATTTCCTCCCTCTTACAGGCTCCCGTATCTTTAAGGACTTAGACTTGCTTGATACCGAGGCAAGGTGCTCAATCAGTGTTTGAACTAATCAAATTTTATCTGGGGCAAGGGCAGATGCCAACTTTTATGGGGCCTGAGACTTATCCAGTTTGGGGGAGGAGACCTCTTTAAGAAAATACAGTGTTACAAATAAAAATCAATTTGAAAATTAATTTGCAGATATTTATTTAGAATGAGAAAACGTAAATAAGATACAGATTTGAAAAAGCTGACCATTGATACAGACATCACTAAATCCAGAAAGAGAGCATATTTGTTAATTATCTGACACACTTCTGTAATACTTTTCATTTGGCTATGTACTTTTTAGTTGTCTCTTCGTATGACAGAGAATAGAAAGAATTCAGTGATTCCTCTAGCATGGCTGATCAGAAATCTTATTAGTGATTGTTAGGATGCATAAAACATGGTTTCACACTTGCTGTTTCTAGCACGGCTATGTCTCGGAAAAGCAGGAGTTCTGATAAATTCTGTTTTGCACAATTCCATTCAAAAACGTTAAAAAATCAATGGTGTATTTATAGTCATACTGCTACATTATAAATTTTTTTTTCTGACAGGCGAGAAGTGTAGTTTTGACTACTGAGTACCGAACTCTGCTTGCATTTTGACAAGTCTGGTGATGATTTTCCCACAAATGTGCGTCTGGCTCCCCGAGTTTCAAACCTTGCTCCTTTCCCAGGGCCCACATGCTTCCAGCACCAGGTGCCATCGGGTCTGTTCATGTTGCTGCAGGGCCTGGGCCCTGCACCTTTGTTCCGTAACCCTCCAGCACGCAAGCACGGGACTGGCAGTGGTGTTCCGGGAGCCATAGCTGCATTGTGAGGCGGGTGGTCACCTCAGTGTGAACACCTGAAACGTCTCCACTTCAGCCCAAACTAAGGGTGTCCCTGGCTCCTTGTGCTGGTAGCTGGGTCCTCTCCTGAGCTGCCTGACGTGGAGGGAAGGAGGGACAGAAACAGACTTGGGGTGGAAGGGGCAGCAGTGTTAGTCGATTGCAATTTGAATATGTTTTCGAATTTCCCAGAAGGCTGTGATCATGGCCGCACTTCACTGAGGGCCTTTCTTAGGACCTTGGCAGGCCGGTGCCAGGTAGGGGCCCAGAAACGAGGCAGAATGGCTTTAGAGTCACACTGCCGGCATAGGGGCAGCCTGTGGTCCGTTGCCTGGTGCCACACAACACCGTGGAGGCACGTGCGTGAGGGTGCACGGCGCCTCCTCCTGCGGCTGGCGGGATGTGTCTGGAAGCAGGAAGCAGCGCTGGCTGTTTTACAGCCGTTTAAATGACTGGGCGTGATTCACTTTACCTCCTGCGTCGTTCAGATCCCAGTTGCCTTGGTAATAGTTAACACAAGCTGAGTGTGGGGGGAACAAGTCTCAGTGTCAGAACAAGAAATCAATTTTTTAAATTGATCTAAAGAGAGTGTTTTAAAATGTTAGTTTTTATTTTAACTGCACTATTTGAGAAGCAAGAACAAGCGCAACACCTAGAGGAGACGTGGGTGCTTACCCCGGCTCTCTCTTTGAAGGCGAGCGGGCTCGGCTGTAGGTGGCCCCTGCCGTCGTCTGCCCGGAAGCCATCTGATTTCAGAAGTAGCGCACGTTCATCACGGTAGGCAATTCAAGAGATACAGGCGCCAGGAAAGAAGGAAATAAAAATCAGCCCTCTTCCCTCTCTCAAAGATGACCTCTGCAAACATGCTTTAAATGCATGGATGCCAAGTTCCGTTTGTGGGAAGAAGGAATGAGCCTCCTCCACCCTGTCTCTCCCGCTGACTGTGGCCACAAAGCTAGACAGCTGCGGGAGCAGCCCTGAGGACCCTGGCAAAGAAGTGGTGACGGGCAGACAAAGGCCAGGGCCTGAAGTGCCTGCCGCAGGAGCACTGAGCTTCCTGTTCTCCCTCCAGCACCCCCGGTCCCCAGCGTCTTCAGGTGTCCGAAACCCGGAGCTGGGCTCCAGGGGCAGATAGGGAGGGCTGCAGGGGGAGCCACCCAGTTTGGGCTCTAGAGGGAGTGGGAGAAAGCCACCATTTCTTCTCTCTCTCCCTGTTCTCCAGCCAGGCCTGAGACACCTAAAACTCCAAGGGCTTTTTACTCTCTTTCCTGCAGCCTGTGACCCCCATGGAGGGCGGTGCTCAGGAGGTGACCCCTCACAGTTGCCAGTGAACTTGTGGGCTCGACACCGAGCTGTACACGCATGGGGCCGACCGTGTGCCACTTGCCAGAGGCTGTGGGAACTCAGCTAAGGGGTCGACCACAGCCCGGGAGCCAGGCTGTCAGCTGGGTGATGGTGCACAGGGAGGATGGAGCCTCTGAAGGTGGAGCTGATGCTGAGACCACGGCTGCGGCCTGAACCCGGCAAGGCCCTGCTGCTGAAAGAGAAGTGCCACATTCCCTGTGGGATTTGAACAAGGCCAGAGGCTCATAACACAGTGTTTAAAATGTCCAGGATATAATCCAAAATTACCTGGCCTACACAGAACCAGGGAAATACCAGCTCACACGAGAAAAGACAGGCTACAGCTGAGATGATGCAGACATCGGAATTACCCGACAAAGACCTTGCGGTGGGCAGAATTTTGGCCCCCATGGCCGTCACCCCCTGGTGTTACTTCTGGGAACAGGTTATGTTACGTGGCAAAAGCACATCGACAAGGTTCCCTATGCGACATGACTGTAGACGCAGGAAGCAGAGCCCAGCGCTGCCCTCCCAGCGCCTCCCCCTCCCCCTGCCCCCAGAGGAAGGTCTTTCCTTTAGGTTTTGGTTTACCCTCCAGGGTGGTTGTTTGAAAAATGCATGTGTTTACCGTCTTCCTCTTTTAACCAGTTAGTGCGCCACGCGCCTTCTTTGTACCTTGCTTTTATTCACCTTTTCATCAAAGAAGCACGTAGAGATCGTTTCCATGCGTGACCGAAATTTTAGCAACTTCCACTGCTGTGGACAGTGGACTGCGCTTGTCTGGGGAGCCACAGGCTGACTTCCCAGCCGCGGGGGAGACGACTTGAGGGCCAAATCTGGGCTGGGCTCATGTCCTGGCTTTGTCACTTCTGAATTATGTGTTATGTGGCAGAGCTTCTTTTTCTTTTTAATAGACCTGATTTTTAGAGCAATTTTAAGTTCACAGCAAAATTGAGTGGAAGTTTCACAGATTTCTCATATGCCCCCCGCCCCCAGACGTGCACAGTCTCCCCCCCGTCCCCCCCAACCCCCTGAGTGGTACCTTTGTTACAAACCTGCATTGACACATCATCACCCAAAGCCTTGGCAGACTTTTTTTTTTTTTTTTTTTTGCGGTACGCGGGCCTCTCACTGTTGTGGCCTCTCCCGTTGCGGAGCACAGGCTCCGGACGCGCAGGCTCAGCGGCCATGGCTCATAGGCACAGCCGCTCCGCAGCATGTGGGATCTTCCCAGACCGGGGCACGAACCCGTGTCTCCTGCATCGGCAGGCGGACTCTCAACCACTGCGCCACCAGGGAAGCCCCTTGACAGACTTTTGAGCCGAATTTTTCCAACTTCAAGATGGAAATTTTATGTCACGAGTCGGTTTTTAAATTTTTTATTAAATGAGAATATATAGGAGCCGAGTTTGTAGTAGGTAATACTAAATATCAGTGGTGGAAGTTTGTATGTAGCCACCAGAAATATTTTTAGGAATGAAGACTGCAAATCATTTTGTTCACCTGGGAGGGAGAAGGGAACTGGAGTCCCTCGTAGGCACCTGACTCTTGACACCGCTGATTCCCTCCAGATTTCTGGAGAGGGTCTCTGGCAGCAGCAGGGGAGCGAGCAGGGGCTAATGCCTGACGTTTAGAGCCTGCAGGACTGCGGGACGCGCTCTGTGTGTCTAGTCCAGTTTGCATATTCTTGCCTTTTTAATGTTTATTTATAAGCACACAGAGCAAAATAAAGTAATTTCTGTTAGTTTATTAATTTATGTAAAGCAAATTCAGTGCATACATTTTTCCCTTTGATTTTTTCCCATTGTCAGACTACAGGAAGCAATCAGGCTGTATGTAGCAAGACTGTTGAATGAGCAGCTTCACGCTCCTGCAGGGAGGGGTCCTTCTGCTGCTCGTTCTAAAATGACACCATGATTATTAACTAACATTCACAGCACAGCAGTTACATTCAGTTTTCCATTAAGTGTCTTCCTTTCTAAACTTTCTTAAACTTAAAGCTGAGTAATTATCAAATGGGTGATTTAATGCCCCATTGCCGTTGTGTGATAGCAAACAGAGCTTTCTTTGGAATATCAGCAGGAGGGTGCCCCATGGGGTCACTTCCTCTTAAGAGAACTTGTCTCCCTGGGATGAACCTCTGGGATCAGGCCGTCTCGTGGTCCGGAGTCTCAGCCTAAGCTGTGTGGGTGTCTTACTCTGACCAGGTGCAAATAACTAGGATGTAAGCATGCTGCTCACAAGGTGTACGAACCTGCAAAGGCTTCCTCTCAAGAGCCATGTTTTAGAATTCCTTGAGCCAAGAAAATGGTTTTTTTCATCTAACATATCTTATGTTCTTATGAGAGATGAAACAATGGTAAATTAAAAGTATGCTGGTTTAAATATATTTTTTATTATAAAATAAACACAGATACAGAAAAACTGCATTAATCAAATGTACAGATTAATGAATAAAGTGGACACTGTCCAGTGAAGCGATGGAACTGTGCCGGCCACACCCAGGACCCCTCCCCTGTGCCCTGCCCCCGGGACAGGCCCCTCCCACCAAGGGAACCACTGCCGTGACTGTTCTAGGAATAACCTCCTTGCCTGTTCTTGCAGTTTTCTCACCCGGATGTGCCCCTCAAGACAGGTTAGTCTTGCTTGGTTTGGTTTGTTTTGTTTTGTTTAAAGTAGGCGTTCAGACATGACTTTCTTATAATAAGTAGAAGAGAAAGAACCTGAAGAAATTTTTTTCCATCTAAAATTATTATGAAGAAATATAAATGAGAATTTTACAGTGGAATACACAACAGAAGTGACTGCTAAAAGTACATCTTGGTTGTATATATGTTTTCAGAATTGTAGCTTTACTTAAAAGGGAAAGGATCACTTTGGTGCCCAAAGTGAAACATCCCGTAGCTTGTTTCAGGAGAAGCTCCTCTTGGTGGCGGGTGTTGGGCGAGTGCTGTGAGCTGACCACGCTTTACTCTCACCTGCGTGCGCACCTGGGACACCTGAGAGGTGGGCTTGACTTCCTTAACACCCCTCTCTTCCGCAGTAACTACTCAAGTTTGTGAGACTGGCATGAAAACGCTCACGTTTATGGCTCTCAGAGCTTCATACACCTCACGCTGAGTATCAGTCAGTGGCAGGAAAACAGGGCTTTTCTGAAGTGTGGTTCCTGACTGCGGCATACACGGTGCCTGTTCTTTGATGCCTGCGACGTTAATTAAGTAAATACTTAGCAAATATTTACAGAATTAGTGACCGCTCCCGGGGGGCATGCAGCCTGGAGAGAGAATTCTGAAGACGGTGGGTAACTGCCGACCTGAACCACACGTGTGGTGCAGGGAATCTACGTGCCAGTCCGAGCCGGGGGTCAGCCCGTTGGTGCATGGGGTGGGTCGGGAGCTGTATTTCGCAGAAGGACACGTCGCCTCATCACTTTGCTCATGCTACGCACATTTCACCTTTCCCGGGGGTTTTAGCTTTCTCATTTTCTGTTTGCTTGTTTGATAAACCAGACATGCATGGAAATTCTCACGCAGATTGTTGGGAAGGTCTTCGCTGAGTAGGGTTTAAGTAGGAGTTGCTTGGCAGTGGGTCACTGAGAAGCTTTTCCATCTTAATTGAAGAGACAATAAGTTCATGAGTTGGTTTATCTTGATAACAAAATAAGCTCGAAAAAGAGGAAAAGGCCACAGGACTCAGCAATTAAGTTGGCATGAAAGGGCACGGACTAGGAGTTTAGTGAGATTAATTCTCTAAAATATTTACTGCAAATTAGTAGAAGACTTTTTGAAGCTGATTAAGCAAAATAAAATGGTTTTCACCGCATCTGCATTCTTTTTTTTTTTTTTTTTTGCGGTACACGGGCCTCTCACTGCTGTGGCCTCTCCCGTTGCGGAGCACAGGCTCTGGACGCGCAGGCTCGGCGGCCATGGCTCACGGGCCCAGCCGCTCCGCGGCATGTGGGATCTTCCCAGACCAGGGCACGAACCCGTGTCCCCTGCATCGGCAGGCGGACTCTCAACCGCTGCGCCACCAGGGAAGCCCCTGCATTCTTTCTTGATTAAACATCTGACATTTGTGTTTGCCATACTGTGTTTAACCATTAGGTATGTTTCTTTAAGTTGACTTTCATACATAAATACACGTATTTAAGAAGGGAATTAGCCATAAATAGAAGGTAATTATATTAATAAGGACGACTAAAAGCAAGGCAGTATGACCAGATTCTAGCAGGCACTGAGCCTGTCCTTTGGTTGTTAAAAAACAATGGCGTGATTGGCTCTGTTCCACTTAACAGCTAAGAACCGGAGACCCTTCCCCCGGCACGTTGAGGAGGGTTGAAAGGGCACGAGCGCCTCCCGGGGCAGCTCTCTGACCCTTGCAGACCCTCGGTGTCGTCATAGGTGAGGAGGGCGTGGGTGGTGGTGACCACAAGGGTATTATGAGGACGGGACAGGGCGGGTGCTGGGAAGGGTGGCACGCGTGTGCTCCCCGTGACGTGTGCTAGGCTGTCACTCAGCGCCAAGTCTGAAGTTACCTCCTGAACCGCTGGTGGCCCCCACTCCAGCCTGGTGACACAGCTTAGAAAAACCAGGGTGTGCAAAGCGGGCAGACAGCCTGGCTGTCTTCATCCACCTTCCTTGGCATTTTCCCCACCGTGTCAGCGGAGGTGGGACCCAGGACCCATGCTGGCACCGTGCTGTGTGTACCCCTTTCCCTTTGCTGAAAAGCGCTGTCCGGCACACAGAGCGTGTGGTCAGCACGTGAATGTCTGGGCTGGTGGAGGGAGGAGGTGCAGGGCCTCCGGGTGGTCTGGGGAAAGAGAGGCAGGCGGCTGTGGGCCTCCCCTCCCCTGCCGGTGGGCAGAGATGCTGCGGCTCCTTCAGAGGGTCTGGGGGTTAAATGAGTTCACGCACTGCCAGCTTGCGTGCACCCCAGCGATAGTGGTGTTGCGGCGTGTTGCTGTGTATGCTCACCAGTCGAGGTATGAGGAGAAGATAATCTTTCTAAACTCTTAATTTTGATGTACGTTAAGACTCGTAGAAGTGCAAAAACAGTACAGAGAGTTCTTGTGTACCTGACAATTTTCTTACGTTGTTTTAATATTGAAATAACTGGGGATAATTTGGGGGTTTTTTGTGTGTTTTAGTGCATTCCTCACTCTTAGCTGGTGAAGAATGGGGGAGCTGGAAGGAACCTACCGCGTCCTGCAGACCCCAGGGACACGCCTAGGCGCCCAGACCCCCGCGGGCGTCAGCACCCTCGAGCCTGGGCAGGGCCCCTCGGCAGCAGCGGCGTGGCCAGCGGCCAGGACGCCCATCCGAGTGCAGCTGCTGGACAGCTCCGTCGAGGTGTTTGACGTTGAGGTAAGAAGCGAGATTCCTGGAGGCCTAGTTCCTCGCGTTTTCTAGAAGTCGGGTAATATTTGGTATTATGTACCAAACTCCATTTTGCTGGTTAGACTTTGCCTGTTTGTCAAGTCGCCCATGAGTGGCTGGGCTGGTAATAAAATCCTTGGGAACTCCGTCTGCGTTTCCCCTTTTAGTTTGGGGAGTGGTGTTCTCCTGACTTAAAATTCTGACGTAATGTGGTCTTGACATTCTTCTCTTTTGAGAGGCTGGCTGAGAGCCACGCAGTGCAGACTGGAACCAGCTTGTCTCCACCCAGGTCCTGGTGGCCGAGCCGCTGGGTGAGGGACGCCCCTTAGCCTCACAGTGTGTCCTCGTCTGAATGTGAGGGTGACTCAGGTCCCCGCTTCCCAGGGTGGCTGGGGTGAGGGCAGAGCACTCAGCACACGAAGAGCCTGGCACAGCGCTCGCACAGGGCTTGTCTTTCTAGGTCAGCAGTAGGAACATTTTTATCGTGAAAATTCTCTAATAATACATTGCACTGATAATGTTGGCAAAGACAGTTGAATATAGCAAATGTTTGAAAACATCTTTTCTGATTTTCTAAATGGCAATAGAATGAACGTTCTTTTAAAAAATTACTTATTTTCATAAGTAATGCAGGAATACATTCTTTTTTCTAATATTTTTATATTGGTTTAAAGTAATACCTTTGGAAGCATCCCCTGCTCTTAATGTCACAAAGTAAAGACGAGAGAATGAACTTAAACTTTAGCAGGAGGTTTATTTATGCTTGGGGAGAGGTCCAGATGCTACACAGAAAATAGATGATTGAGGAGCTGTGGGCCCGGTGTGAAGAGGCCTAGAGGAAGCCTTGAGGCTCCCGCAGAGCCTGATGGCAGGATGCCTTGTGTGAGAAGGCAGAGGTGAGGAAGGAGGTGAGCACGGTCGGGGGCGGGGAGCGGAGGGGAGAGGCCAGCTGGGGGGCTTGAGGAGTAGAGGTGCCCTCCTGCTTGGAGCCCAGGGTACACCTTGAGTGTTCGATGGCAGGTATCTAGTGCCTAGGTTCCTAGTGTCTGAACTCAGGGAACCCTGAATGCTTCTTTTAGGTCTTATTTGAGGAAGAAACCAGATGTCATTTCGTCAGGGCAGTGGTAACTGGAACTGGTAGGGCCTGTCTGTCCACCTTCCCAGGTCACTCCTGTGTTGCAAGAAGCAGCCTTTGCAGGGCAGGGAGTTGGGAACAGGCCACCTTTGAGCCCTGAAGGAGGGGACTGGCTCTCGGTCCCTGTCTTACCGTACTCGGATGAGTCACCTGGAGAAACAGGTTAAAGATCTGGGAATTAGCTGGGCTCCCACGTCTTTTCCGGACAAATGTTTGGAAGAATTCCCACCGTGTAGCCGTCCTATGATAAACACATTTGCTATGGTCTAGGCTTAAAAGAGGTTCAGATTTTTTGAAAGAAAGGAAGGAAGAAGAGAAAAGAAAAGAATTGCGTTAGTTAGGGTTTACTTTTAGAGCATCTTTTTCTGGCCTGCTTAATGGTCTTTATCAACTAAACCTAGGACCAGAAAAGGAAAAAAAGCACACATTTATCGTTGAGTCATAAATAAGATGTAATCCTTCTCTGAGAAATTTGCTTTTAAATCAGAGATAGCATTTTATAAAGGTTCAGAATATAGAGAGCATGTCGAAGTTTTAATAAATTGAGATTGTTGTTTCTTTTAACCAAATAGAACCATCATGTTTGGTATTTTGATAGACCTGGCAGAGTTACCAGAAAGTAAAGAATCAGATTGCTGTTGTATATCCCGAGTTGGATGGGGTCCTTTTTAAATTGTGCTACTCACTGATGCATACCTTTCAGGAGAAGTTAAAACTCAATGTATTTTTTTGTAAGTTAGTTGTATTCTATTTCTAAGTACCCTAGTCGTCTACAACTGTATCAGTTAGCTTTGCTGAGTAACACGTCACCCCCAAACCTGATAACTTAAAAGAGCAAATATTTAATATTTTCTGCATGTCTGAGTGTTGGCTTGGAGGTTCTTCTGGTCTGAGTGCTGAGTGGTCTAGGATGGCCTCGCTCACATGTCTGGGGCCCCAGCTGGAACCTCTCTCCGTGTAGGACCTCACTCTCCAGCGAGCTGGCGTGACCTTGTGCGCATGGTGATGGGAATGCGCTCGGGGGTGGCAGCTGTGAGGTCCCTGAGGCCTAGGCTTGTAATTCACACGTGTACCTTCTG
Organism: Pseudorca crassidens; assembly: GCF_039906515.1. Classification (NCBI taxonomy): domain Eukaryota; kingdom Metazoa; phylum Chordata; class Mammalia; order Artiodactyla; family Delphinidae; genus Pseudorca; species Pseudorca crassidens. Next base: position 553,960 of record NC_090301.1, on the reverse strand, counting down.
CCGGGTTTGGCTGATCAAGCAGGCTGCCAGGCAAGCCCAGGTTGAAGAAGTACCCGGAGTCTGTGGCCATTTTCTGCAGAGGCTCTCACACGGCTGCTGCCAGGGATCAGGTGCACAGTCCCTGGAAAGTCTCTGAAGGTCTGGTATCTGGTGTCAGCGGGCTGGGCGGGTTTGCCAGATGAAGCACTTTGTGGGGCCTCCTCCGGGAGGGGCTGCTGGAGAAGGTGCATCTGCCCTGCTCCCTCCTCCCCAGTGTCTCCCGTGGGCCGCCGTTGCCAAGATCCGAGATGCAGAGCCCAGGCTGGGTCTCCCTGGGCCTGCCGCCCCTGCCCCACCATCCCTGGTCACCGATCTTGTCTGTCGTTCCCCCGCCCGCCCTGTACAGTTGGACTGAGAGACACACTGTGGTTGGGTGACTTTCGCTGTGGGTCTGTGGGTGGTATAGACTTGAGGTGCCGGGCAGTGAGGTCCCGGGGCGGATGGCCTCTGTTGGTGGCACAAAAGGCAGGTCTTGGGGAAGACGCCCCCACCCCGGAGCTGGCCGGGCTCTCCTCCTGGAAGGCAGTTCCTGGGCGGCGAGGCTGCTTCCGTGTTTGGACCAGTGCCGGTAAGTGCGGTCGACCGAACGGAAGCGAGGGTGAGCTTGGGTAACGTGCTTTCGTTAGGAGTTTTTAGTTTTTCCCTCTATGGCAACGTCTTCTGACGCTAGGGATTCAGGTGTTGTGTTTTGTGTCTGGGGTTTTGGGGCCGTCCACACCTATCTTACGGTGTGCTGATTTGGTTTATTTTTTACTAAGTATTCTGCAGTATTGTCTGCAGACTCGCAGGGTTGATGTGCAGCCGGTGGCACCTGGCCTGGTGTGGCCTGTGTGGACTCCCCTGGTTGATACTGAAGGTTTATTCTTAGGGGAAGAAGTTGACGTTTAGTTATTTTTGAAACGGCGTCTTCTGCTGGTGCCTGTGGCTCTTCACAGGCAGAGTCTGTGGCTCATCGTCTCCTGCTGCTTCAGCAGCTGAGGCTGCCCTCCCCCAGCCCTCATTCCCTTCCTTCAGAGGGGTGAGCGCATCCGCGAGCCCCTGGCTCCGTCTGTCTCCCACCCACTAGGGCGGTGATGTGAGCTTTGCTTCTGCCAGCTCAGGCCCCACGATACCGGCCAGCACTCTGAGAGCCAAAACCGCTGGCCACACGGGAGCCTTTTCTTCCTCTGGCTTTCTCTCTCGGTCTGCAGTCCTGCTGCCCCAAAGTCAGGGTGGCTGGAAGCTGGAAGCTGGGGTCTGTCTGCTTTTTCCTGAGCAGCACTGGATAAGCTGAAACTTTCTAGCAACTTTATTGAGATATAACCGTACAGTCACCCACGTAAAGCGTGCAATTCAGTGGTTTTTAACGTATTCACAGAAACGCAGAGCCATCACGCCGGTCAGTTTTAGAACGTTTTCATCCCTCCCAGTTGGAAACCCCACGCCCTTTAGCTGTCGCCCTCGCAGCCCCAGCATCCTCGGTGCCCCCCCCCCCAGCTCTAAGCAAATCGTGACCTGGGTCCTGTTTCCACAGACCCCTTTCATCTGAGCAGAGTCGTACGTGGCTTTTTGTGACTGGCTTGTCACTTAGCGTGGTGTTTTAGGGGTTCATCCACGTTGTTGGACGTCTCAGCACTATTTTCCTTTTTGTTCCCCACTCGTCAGCTGGTGGACGTCCCACCTTTGGGCTGTTGCGAACGTCGCTGCTGTAAACATTTGGGTACAGGTTTTGTGGGGACATGCGTTTCCACTTGTCTCGGACAGACCCCTGGGGGTGGGACTGCTGAGTCGTACAGCGACTGTGTGTGATCGTTTGGGGAACTGGCAGACTGCTTTCCAAAGCAGCCGCACCATTTCTATCCACCAGCCACTTTATGAGGCTTCCAATTTCCCCACGTTCTCAACTACACTTACTATTCTTTGACTTTTTGATTCTAAACATCCTAGTGGGTTTCAAGTGGTATCTCGTTGTGGTTTGAGGTGAAATTTTTAAAATTTTTAATGGCTAAAGAAAGGAAGGTTTTCAGCCCAAAAATATGAGAATTGTACCATTAAAAATTTATCTTTGGGGCTTCCCTGGTGGCGCAGTGGTTGCGAGTCTGCCTGCCGATGCAGGGGACACGGGCTCGTGCCCCGGTCCGGGAGGATCCCACATGCCGCGGAGCGGCTGGGCCCATGAGCCATGGCTGCCGAGCCTGCGCGTCCGGAGCCTGTGCTCCGCAGCGGGAGAGGCCACAACAGTGAGAGGCCCACGTACCGCAAAAAAAAAAAAAAAAAAAAAAAAAAAAAATTATCTTTGGGGTGGTTCCTTGGATAGATTATGAGTAATTGTGGAGTTAACCGTCTAGCTGTGGCCCAGTTACCACACGTGGAGTGAACATTTCTACATCCCAGAGTTGTGAGGACCACAGAGAAAGCAGGCTGAGGGCAGGCCCTGGAGGCCCTGGGAACTGAAGCTGGTAGAGGAGCGGGAGCTGCCGTGTCAAAATTTTTGAAACATTTTAAAGTTTCATTTAGACTTTTACTGACACTGTATTTATTTTTAAAAGATGTATTTGTTTGTTTATTTATTTATTTATTTGGGCTGTGCCAGGTCTTAGTTGCGGCATGCGGACTCTTAGTTGCGGCACGCAGGATCTAGTTCCCCGACCAGGGATCGAACCCGGGCCCCCTGCATTGGGAGCGTGGAGTCTTACCCACTGGACCACCAGGGAAGTCCCCTGCAATTGTATTTTTAAATCAATATTTATCTCATCTGTAAGTACTACCTGCCAATGTCTACGATTTAGTCTCATCCATTTGGATCATCTGCTTTAACAAACTTACGTTTATCGTGATTACGTATGATAATGAAGCAAGGTGTACTTCGTGGTTCTTTATATTGATTACTAATTTGTGTCCGGAAGGGCGCAAAGAAAGGGGGAGAAATCTGTCTCATGGATTCAGGGTGGAACTTCAACTCTATCTAATTTTAAGTGATGTTTGACATTTACTGATGGGATTTTTAACTCCCTGAAGGTCAGTCAGTGACCAATTTTTTGATCTAGTAAAATCATGATTTGTTTTCAGTTAATTAAATGAATTCTGTGGTTTTGAAATTAGAAATCTGACCTCAGGTCTGGAAAGTTTTTTTTCTCAGCTGTAAGAGAAACCATCTGGAGGCCGTGTGTCGGCTCGATTGTCCTGCATGCAAAGTCAGGGAGTAGAAAGTGTCCAGCTCCTTGCCCTGTACGTGTGAGCGGTGTCCATGCTGCCCTGGGAGCAGCAGAGGGGCCGAGCTGGCGGTCCTGTCCTCCCTGGAGAGGCCTCCCCTCGACTGCAGAGGGCGCGGCATTGGGGACAGGGCACGTTCCTGCGTCGCTGACCATTCATGGCGGGTTTAGGAATGGACGTCACCTATAGCTTTTCTGTTATCTGGAGTCAGTATTGCGGAAAGAGTGATATTTAGTGATTGAGAGAACAGTCTGGGATGTGGTTTGGGTGAGGGAGACCTCACCCACGGGAGTGAATGTCATGCCTTCGCTGGCAGGTGTGGTGGAGTGCTAATGAACGTGAAGGTTGCTCACGTTTCCCCTTTTCTTAACATCCTCAAAAGTTTCAGAGTGGGCTTGCTTTCTTTCTTTTTTTTAGAATTGCAAAAGCTTTAGCTTAAATATGTGGCAAGTAGGAGGACAGATTCTCAGCCATGAAGTCCCATGCTGGAGGACTTGGAAGTTGCTATTCCAGTAAAAACTTAATGTTTTCTTTCTGGCCAGGAAGAAATAGCCAGAATTCCGGAGAGTACCGTAGCCAGATGTCTGTCGCTGCTCCTACACGAGCGCCCTAAATATGGCAAAGAAACCGCCTGAGAGCTTATTTTGGTCTGATCTCAGAAGAAGACGTTAGTAATTCAGCATCTGAAGTTTGGCGATAATATAGGCTTTGTATAAGAGCTCTGTGTGTCCCTAGTATATGCAGCAATTATGTGATTCTGCCCTAGGTTTTGAAACCTATTATTTTGTTTTGGAAAATTGATCTGTGTTTTGGCCCTGAAGCCCAGGAATGTGGCAGGGTGGGACGAGGCAGAGGTGTGGACATTTACCCAGTTGTGGTATCGAAGCTCCAACACACATGCACGCACACGCCTGCACACGGACATGCCTGAGGGTTGGCATGCACAGTCTATGTTGGATGACCCCGCGATGATGACCGATGACAAATGGAAAAGAATCGGGAAATGTCGCCGAGGGAAGACCCATCCCCACCGTTGTGTAATGGAAGACAGCAGACTTGTCTCAGGGTCCCAGCAGAGGGTCATAGAAAGGAAACTTGCCCATTGGGTTGTCTTGACTTGCAAGCTGTTTCCTGAGCCCTTAAGACACGTGACGGGTTTATGTCGTTGGCAACCCCAGCAGGAGGCAGAGGCAGAGTGAGCTGCCGGGTGACGCAGCTGGCCTGTGACCCCACCCCACCCCCTGGCTGTCTCCAGAACCCTTGCTCTTATCCACGTGATGCTCTCATTTACTGATCAGAAAGAATTTGGTTCTGTTGTCCTGTGTTCATAGGAGGCTAGAAGAGCTGACCTTGTACTTGTTTCACTGATTGGGCCCTTGAATCGCTGTTCCCGTTCAGCTTCCACCCCTTCCCAGAAATTCCCGATGCCTGCACTCTTGGCGCAACTCCCCACAAGGAGGTGGCCCGCCTGAGAGTGGTGCTGCCTGACCACCGAGGCCTCCTGGGCTCGCACGCTCATCCCTCTCCCTACAGCCGCGTGGGGCACGTTAGGACCAGGTTTTAAATCTCAGCGCCTCACCACCCGATGGCGTGAGGAAGGGCCTTGCTCCAAGTCTGGGAACGGCTTTGCTCAGGGGCCCCGTCCGGACGTGTAGCCAGAGTGGGGGGGGGGGGCGGTGACGTCCGCGCCTGTCTGCTCCTGCGGGGGCCACGTGGGCGGGGAGGCTAGAAAGGCCCAGAGTCGTCCTCTGTAGGCCTTCACTCGGCTGCCCGACACACACCGCATGTCCTGCCCCCCATGTTGAGCTGTGTAGCCTGGCACACCCCAGGGCTTTCTGCACTTATAGAATCCGCTCTGTTCAGTGGTGAACAGTGTCTGGATGTTAGGAGCAGTGCTGCTGCGGATGCTTTTGTGTGTGTTGCTGCGTGCGCTGGTTTCTCTAGGGTGTGTCCCCAGCGTGCACTTTGTGGTTGTAGGATGTGTCCATTTTTGCCCTGCCCAGGTACGTGGATTGCTCTGGAAACCCGTTAGACCGTCTCATGGGCCCTTCGTCCACACAGGACCACTGCCAGCCATTCTCTGATCCTGTGGCCTTTCTCCTGCTGCTTCCATCCACGGGGGCTGCTGCCCAGTGTGGGCCGCTGGTGGGCCTGGCCCCGGGGCTGTCTGCATCCCGTCCTGATTCCTGTCCCCAGCCAGGTCATCTGAGAGCGCTGCCGTCCTCCTGGTCCCCCCACCCCACCCCCTGCAGCCTCCAGTGAGCCTTTCACACCTACTGCACATTTGGGTCGCCAGGGCCACCTTTAAAACATGCCGTGCTGCTGAGGAATCCTCAGGTGATTCTGGGCAGGATGCGCGGCCGGGGTTTCGAGAAGAGCTGACGGGTTCTGGATTGTGTGCCCTCCCCCACCCCGGGCACCCTCTGCTGACCCATTTCTCCTGACCCTCATTTCTTCCCTCCGTCCATTCATTCAATCCCTGAACAAAACAAACACACCCTCCCCCTCCCCTCCCCCTCCCACCTCCCCCTCCCCTCCCCCTCCCCTCCCCCTCCCGCCTCCCCCTCCCCTCCCCCTCCCGCCTCCCCCTCCCCTCCCCCTCCCGCCTCCCCCTCCCCTCCCTTCCCCTCCCCTCCCCTCCCCCTCTCCCCTCCCCCTCCCCTACCCTCCGCCTCCCCCTCCCCTCCCCTCTGCCTCCCCCTCCCCTCCCTCCCCTCCCCCCTTTCTTCCCCTCCTCTCCCCCCCCCAGAAGGTATGGTGTCCCACAAGACTTCCTCCAAGCTCCACTTCTCAGTGGAGCTTTGCTAGGTCGTAGCAGCCGCACAATTCATTTTCTGTCCTAAGAACCTAATTCTGTGTTACTGATCACTTTCAGTTAAAGAAAGTAACCAAGATTCTCCAGAAAGCTGGCTGGAAGATTGCAATTCTCTCTTCTTTCAAGGAGAGCGTTCTGTGTTTTCACTTGTACTGTGTTTAATACACGTTTTTTCCGAAGTTTATCTTACTGTTTCACGAATAGCGTGTCCACCAGGATTAGCACTTGCACCGGTGCTAATCGGTCCGCTCCCTGGCAACGCTGTGCCGCTGGCGAGGCTCTCGCGCAGCCGGTACCTCAGAGACCAGCCAGGATGGCACACAGGGTTCCTGATGCCACCTGTTTGGGAGGGAGTTCAGCTGATTGTTACAAATCACACGTGTCCCTTGTAAGAAAATGGAAGATGGGGAAGGCCTATAGCCAAGAATCACCACCCAGGAAACAGCCAAGCACAGTGTTCTGAATATCCTTCCACCCTTTTTATCTGTTCACATATATTCATAAACACACCTAGAATCAAACCACATACATTTGTAGTCTGTTTTTAAACTTAGCATTACTGTTGAACATGTTTCTGTATACTTTCTCCTTAAATTTTTAATGACTACGTAGTTTTCTAGTTTTCAGTTTCTTTGTGATAAATCTTTGTACACATTCTGGATTTTTCCCTGTAGATGGATATCTGGAGCTGGAGGTTCTGCGTCAGCGGGTGCTGTACGGCCCTCGGGGAGCCCCACAGAGGGCAGAAGCGCTTTACACCCCCCGCAGCACCTATTATGGTTTCTAATGAAATCTCCAGTTTAATAGGCAAAAGTTATGTTTTTTAGACACAGTTTTATCAGACTTAACTATTTTGGTTTTGTTTTGAGGGGTTTTTTGTGTGTGTGTTTGCTCTACTTTTTTTTTTTTTTTTTTGGTAAAATAGATGCAGGAGAGATTTACCATGTTAAACACTTTTCAGTGCGCAGCTCAGTGGCGCTAAGTCCAGTCTCGTCGTTGTGCAGCCATCACCACCGTCCATCCGTGTCACTCTTCATCTTGTAAAATTGAAGCTCTGTCCCCCTGAAACGCTGACCCACCCCCAGCCCCTGGCACCCACCATCCTTCTGTCTCTGTGATTCTTCTCCTCTGAGTACCTCAAATAAGTGGAATCACACAGTATTTGTTCTTGAGCGAGTGGCTTATTTCACTCAGCCCCGTGGTGTCGAGGTTCTCTCGTGTTGCAGCACGTGTCACAACTTCCTTTTCAAGGTGAATGATGTTCCACTGCATGGATGGCCCACACTTTGCTTAGCCCTTCAAATGCTGAGGGGCAGATGGGTTGCTTCCACAGTTCAGCTCTTGTGAGTGGTGCTGCTGTGAACATGGGCGTACAGACGTCTCCTCAAGACTCTGCTTTCTTTTCGTTTGGGTGTATACCCAGTAGCGGGATTGCTTAATCACGTGGTCATTCTATTTTAACTTTTTGAGGAAGCTCCATACTGTTTTCCACAGTGACTGTACCATTTTGCATTCTCACCAACGGTGCATGAGGTTTCTAATTTCTCCACATCCTAGCCAACACTGGTTGTTTTCTTTTCTTTTTCTTTCTTTTTTTTTTGATAGCAGCTATCCTGATGGGTGTGGGTGGTACCTCACTGCGGTTTTGATTTGCATTTTCCTGATGGTCAGTGATGTTGAGCATCTTTTCATGGGCTTATTTGTATATATATGTCTTCTTTGGAGAAATATCTATCCAGGTCCTTTGCCCATTTTTGAATTGAGTTGTTTGGTTTTTTTGTTAAGTTTTAAAAGTTCTCTACATATCCTGGATCTTAGTCGCTTATCAAATATGCAATTTGCAAATTTTTCTACATCATATTAGAAGGTAAAAAAAATGGGAAGTTGAGAGTAAGTATATGGTATTTGAAGTGAAAAGAAAAAGCCAGGAGATGCTGGAGACATCACAGAAAGTGACAACTTACAGTGAAGAAAAGGACAGAAAGTTTATGGCAAGCACAGTCAGGGATTGGACACCTGGACAGGCCGTCGGTGTGCGTTTGTGCCACTTTCCGCGACCCCATGGCTCTCGGGGGCAGGTGTGTCCCAGCACCTGGGATGCTCCGGGCACCACTATGGAAGCCGGGCCGGGATGCCAGGTGAGCCCAGCCTTCTTGCTGCTTATGCTGCAGTAGAAGCTCGAGGATAAACTAGGGAAAGCAGAGCCCTTAGTGCTCAGGAGAGAAACAAAGCAGGCAGGGGCGGAGTGTGGGTGCACCCTTAGACAGGAAGAGGTGGAGATGGACCGGCACGTGCAGGGGGTGCAGGGGCCTGGAGGCTGAGGACCCAGAGCCCGGCGTGTGGGTGGGAGGAGAGGGGACGCAGGGGGTGGGTCCCCGGGGAGGCCCTGGCCCTCCTGCGCTCAGGCCCCTCGCAGCGAGACACACATGCCAGCCATGTCAGCTGTTGACCAAGGAGGCCGCTTTAAACTCTCCTGTCCTCGACTCCTGGGTCACAGTAATTATGGGCTTTTATTTTCAGCGAGATTTTGACTAGTCTTTAAAAGAAACATGAAAAACATCTGTAGGTGCTTCCCAACTGTTGTTACTGGAATGCTTTGGAATGTCCTTTGCACATGTGTTACGCTTTTGTGTGTGTAATTTTGTAGTTTATGTAACTTGCCACCGTGGCAGAGAGGAGCCCAGCCCTTACTTGAGGGCTTTTTCTGGTGACAGTGAAAATCAGGAAGAAATGTTTTCCTGCTTGGCTCCTGGTCTCAAACCCCTGCCTGGGACTGAGCCTTCTTCAGAAGTTCCCGTGTAGACTTCTGCCGTAGCTTCACTGTTAAGCCTAAAATATCTTTTTCTAAAATAAATTTAACATCACTGATTATGAAAGATACATTCTTTCTTACTGTTCTATTTTTAGATATTTATGTTTCCTCATAATTATATTTTTTGCATTTGTTTTATCCACTAATATGTGGCCTTATGCTTTTTTGCATGTTTTGATATTTGAATCTGATAAAGTTAGATTTTTATAGCTGAAGAAAAGCCTTTTTTCCCCCTATTAAAGTAATTTTCAGTTAAGACAACTCAGAATGACTTTAAGGCTCTAGACGTTGCTTTCCTTCTGGAAATTATGTTGGAACATGGACTCTTTTAAATCAGACACTAAGTCAAGGATAGTCAGTTTTATAGCTGTTTGCTTCTGGCTCTGATTTATATCAATTCTATGTCTTTTAAAACCGTATAAAATAGTAGAAACATATCCTAAATGTAGCGAGGAATCCAAATTGTATTATGAAATGAAACCATAAATTTTACATAAGTACTGAGATAAAATTTAACTTGTTAGCATATTAACATAAAGAATAAAAAAAGACGTCTTGAGAGACTTTGATACACTCTTGCTGAGAGCACAGGCTTCTGCGAAGGGTCTTCAATTTTTCCTTATTTAGGGGAATCAGATTAGGAGACACCTAAGAGCACCAGAGGAGGGCAAACGTGTTTCAGAAAATTGTTACTCTAAGTTCTGGAAAACTAAAGTTTGTTTGTTTTTGTTTTTTTTAATTTTTATTTATTTTATTTTTATTTTTGGCTGTACTGGATCTTCGTTGCTGCGCGCGGGCCTTCTCTAGTTGCGGCGAGCGGGGGCTACTCTTCGTTGCGGTGCATGGGCTTCTCATTGCGGTGGCTTCTCTTGTTGCGGAGCACGGGCTCTAGGCACGCAGGCTTCAGTAGTTGTGGCACGCGGGCTCTAGAGTGCAGACCCAGCAGCTGTGGTGCACGGACTTAGTTGCTCCACAGCATGTGGGATCTTCCCGGACCAGGGCTCGAACCAGTGTCCCCTGCATTGGCAGGTGGATTCCCAACCACTGCGCCACCAGGGAAGTCCCCCAAAGTTTTTATTGCTGCAGATTTTCTACAGTTTAGAAACTGATGCTGTTATTTTTAATTATTCACGTCAACTGACTTTGTAAAGTTATAGTATTTCGTGTTGATTTTTTTTTCTTTTTCACTGTAGAAAACTTTTTATGTATTTTTTTCAAATGATAAGATTAATACATGCTCACAGTAAAACATTCAGTCAGTCAGTACAGAGGAAAACAGTTAAATGTATTATTCTCCTACACCCAGAAATAATGCCTTTGACATTGTGGTCATGTTACCCGTTTAATCTTCCAGACGGTCAGCCGTGTGTGTGCACGTGGGGTGCAGGCCCACAGTCCACGTCACACCCGTCCACTTGATCATGTAAGCACTTCCCAACGTTTGCGCGTTTACCTGTTTCTCTTTTTACCTCCTGTAGTTTCTGTGCTATGAATCTTGACACCATGTGAATTGGTACCAAGATATTCGTTGTAATATGCTGATGGGCATAGCACTGTTTTCCTCTTATAAAATATGTACTTTTTTTTGGTCTCAGTTGCCTTTTTGGCCTAAATTCAACCATGTATTCTATAAAGTTCGTGTTCCCTTACTTTTTGTTGTTGTTGTTTGCCATATTCGTGATTCAACCACGTCATTCTTTTATTTTCAACCTTTCTGTATCATTTGCTTCAGCTGTGTTTCTTGTATACAACCTAATGGCCAACACTGAGTGTTTACCACATTCTGAGTGCTGTTCAGAAGCACTTTGCCTGTACTATTTAATTTCCTCCTTAACCATTAGCAGCATTATTATTAGTTTTGTTTTATAATTGAGAAAACTGAGATACAGGGAATTTTTAAAACTTACCCAGTACTGGAAGTTCCAGCCAGGACAATTAGGAAAAAAAGGAAAAGAGTAAGAAAAAATGAAATAAAAGGAATCCGTATTGGAAAGGAAGAAGTGAAACTATCTCTTATTTACAGATGACATTATGATGTATATGGGAAATCCTAAGGAATCTACAAAAAAAAAAAAGAACTGTTGGAACTATTAAATTCAACAAAGCCACAGGATACAACATTAATATACAAATATCAATTTGTATTTCAATACACTAGCAATGTACAATCCCAAAATAAAATTAAGAAAACAATTCCATTTACAGTGGCATCGAAAAAGAATAAAATACTTAGGAACAAATTTAACAAAAGAACCTCAAAATTTATATGCTGCCTGGTAGTCAACTACTAATTTCGTGAAGGGGAAGTCTGTAGTTTTAACCCATAAAAAGAGTTTTGAAAAAAGCCAGTTAGTCACCTGTAGATTTTGAATGAAACTTTTTATTTATGGGAAAAAAAATTCCAAAGGGAATAGCCTAGAAAGGTCTTTTCTTTTCTCCTTTGCAGTATAATTATAAAAATAATTGCAAATTCTCAAGCACAATAAAATTCTAATTAAATTACAATTCACTGATTTGTTTTATTTATATGGTCAAATTATCCTCCCTTTTGTATTGTCCATCCATTTTCCTATGTTTTAAAACTTAAACCACAACTGTAGAGTGTTTATGTTGAATCCAGCTACAAAAATATTAACTATTTTTTACATTGCATTTTTTCCTAAAAACTAAACACAATAATATATGTAAAGTCCTAAAATAATTGAATCTTTTACATTTGTCTACTAGAAGTACTGATTTGTGATAGAACCAGATTTCATGTTCTCTGAAAAGCTCCATTAATTAGGGGGGGAAATGCCTACATGCTACTAAAAACAAATTCAATAAATCCCACTCTGTTTCTGAAAAACATGATCTTTAAAGATGAATTTTAAATGCCAGAATCAAATGTCAGGAGAAACAGACTTTTCTTTTTTTTGCCTTCAATGAATAGCTAAAGATTAAAAGAAAAGATTTGGTTTAGAGAACATATATTTTTCACTGGCATTTTAGGATGGTGTTTACCAAAATGTCATAACTGCTTATTTGCAACTGTTCCTCGTGCTTCCAGCAAAGGGCGGTAAAAGGAAACATCGAGCTCAGCTGTGGAAGCCCAGGAGTTTTGCTTTGCATTTCATCCCTCCACTTCCCACCCCTGCTTGGGACGGCCCAGACCTAACCATCACCAGAGACAGCTCAACTCAATTCCAAACACATATTATGAGCAGTGAAACTGTGAAATTATGAGCAGTGAAACTGTAACTTTAAAACAAACAAACAAAAAAACACCCTGTGCACTGAAAACTGTAAAACTACTGAGAGAAGTGAAGGAAGATCTAAATAAATCAGTGGAAAGATACCCCATCTTCATGGATCAGCAGCCTTGCTATTATTAAGATGGCGGTGCTCCGCGGCTGACCTACAGATCTATTGTGATCCCTGTCAAGTCCCAGCTGGCTTTTTTACAGAAACTGACAAGGTGATCTGAAAATGTATATGGGAATTCAAGGGACCTAGAATAGCCAAAAACAATCTTGAAAAAGAAGAAAGTTGGAAGAGTCACACTTTCCCGTTCCAAGGATGACTAGAACGCAACAGTGATCCACGTGGTGTGGTGCCAGCAGGACAGAGGTACAGACCACCCTCCGTGCCTGCAGGCCCCACATCACACATTCAGCCGAGCGCGGATGTATCCACGCACACGTGACCCGCAGACATGGAGCACCACTGGGGACTTGAGCATCTGCAGATCCGGCTCTCTGTGGCAGTGCCCCTGGATACCGAGAGGCGACGGTATAGGTCAGTGGGATAGAATTGAGAGTCCAGAAATAAATCCTTACGTGAAGTCGGACCCCTCAAACCGTGCACAGAAAGTAACTCAAAATGGATCAGTGACCTAAATGTCAGAGTTAAAACTATAAAACTCCGGGGAGAAAACCTAGGAGTACATTTTCATGCCCTCAGGTTAGACAGTAGCTTCTTAGATATGACGCCAAAATCACACGTGACAAAAAAAAAAATAAATTGGATTTCACTTAAAAAAATTGTGCTAGAAATAATACTATCGAGAAAGTTAAAGGAATGAGAGAAAAAATTACAATTACACATCAATAAGGACTTTATCTAGAAATATATATATATTTTATATACAAATTTATTTGGCTGCGTTGGATCCTTTGTTGCTGCGTGCGGGCTTTCTCTAGTTGCAGCGAGCAGGGGCTACTCTTCGTTGCGGTGTGCGGGCTTCTCATTGCGGTGGCTTCTTTTGTTGCGGAACACGGGCTCTAGGTGTGCGGGCTTCAGTAGTTGTGGCTCGCAGGCTCAGTAGTTGTGGCTCACGGGCCCTAGAGCGCAGGCTCAGTAGTTGTGGCGCATGGGCTTCCTTGCTCTGCGGCATGTGGGATCTTCCCGGACCAGGGCTCGAACCCATGTCCCCTGCATTGGCAGGCGGATTCTTAACCACCGTGCCACCAGGGAAGTCCCTAGAATATATTTTTTAAAACAACTCTCACAACTCAATAATGAAAGACAAGTAACCCAGTTTACACTGTTGCCCAGGGTCACATGGCCAGAAAGCCGGCACCCGGGAACTCACTCCCAGGTGGTCCCTTTTCCTTGAACAGCTGTTCTCTTCTCTTCTCTTTCCAGAGCCCCTGTTTCTCTGCGTTGTGCTCCTATAGTACAGAGGCAGTTGCTTTATTAGCTGTTCTCTAACTTCATGATGAAATTTTGGCCGCAGTCTCATCTGCTGAGAGGCAGCGTTCTTCTGCTAAGTGTTCATCTGACTTTCTTTTCTGTTTTTTTTCCCTTCTTTTATCTCGAATGTCTTTGGATATTTGCAGGATTGTTCTATTTTGGTCACCCATCTTTGAAGCAGTTCAGCTGTTCATGGATTAGCTATTTTAAGGGGGTCTTGTATGAGTGACTGGTTGTAGAGTTGTGGACCTTTGGCATTTATGTAAGACCTAAGGCTTGGGGGGAACTCAGTTCACCCCTCATTTTCAGTCAGCCGAAAGCAGCAGCTGGCCTGGGTCTTTGCACGCGGTCTTTCATCCTGGCCTGCGTGTGCCTCATGTGGCTCCGCCTCCTGTGCCTCTCCAAGCCAGAAGGGCCGGGTTTGAGTTCTGCCGCCGCCGCCTCTTCCCCTCCTTTTTGCAAACAAGGGGTGTAGGTTTCACCCCCCAAGCTGTGCGGGTCGCCTGACTCAGTGCTCTGTGAGGCTTTCTGCTGAAACCTGTGCCCTGGCGTCTTGTCGGGGCGGGCGTCGTCCCACGCCCTCCCACGCCCTCGGGCTGGCTCTGCTGCTGGCACTCCTCCCACCAAGCTGTGATTCAGGCTTTAGCAGTTTCCTAGTTTTGCTGAAAATGGACTTTACATTTTTGTTTCTTATCTTCTTTCTTGATCTTCAGTGATTCCAGCAAGAGATTGAGGAAGTGACAGGCTACACTGCCGTTCTCAGAGGAGTCACTGAGCACCCCTTCCCCCAACCCCTCCCCTCCTGTGTCGCCCCCTCCTGGGATTCCTCTTAGACACGTTTGTGGTTCCCACGTTCCTGAGTCTGAATGCTTCTTCATTACTCCATCTCGAGAGAAATGCCTCCATTTATTGTCCACACCCATGCAGGTGCACGTCTTACCCGTTCAGTTCAGGCCTCCTGGTGACCTTTAATTTCTGGAGTTATCTTTTTATTTCCTCCTTTTATTCTTTAGTTGCTGTTTTTCTTCTTCGAAATCTTCTCATTTTACGAATACATTGACCTGTTCCATTGGCCTTTCTGAGGATCTTCGTTATTCTTTTTAATGACGTTGTTTTGGTTTTGGTTACCACATCCGCTCCGTTCATCGGGAATTCATCTGTCTGCTTTCCAGGTCGACACCTCTGTTTCAGGAGTTTGGTGTTAAGCATCTGCTCATTCCTGGTTGTCCGTGTATTTTTGCAAATGAAGGTTCAGACTGCTCGGTATTGGTTCCAGTGACCTTTTTAAAGGCACAGTTTGATTCTGTAGGCAGGTCCCCTCTGTAGGGCCCTGGCTGGGGAGCAGGCAGTCTGCACAGGGGCACACACGTCAGGGCAGGCAAGCCAACCAGACCCTTCTGTTGACGAGGAGGAAAGAAAGGGATCACCCGAGACACTGGCTGCTCTAGGAGATTCACCGCTAAGATACACCCTCCGTTTTATTTTTCCCTGATGGTAAGTTAAAGACAAGGGATAAAAAAAATAGTGGGTTGATCGCCCAGCTACTAAAACTCATCAGAAGTATCAGGTTGCTTCCTTGGCTGCCGCCATGGGACATAAACTACGTAAGGATGTGGTGGGGACATGCGGCCTCTTTTACCCGGGTCACCAGCGCCCTCGCTCTGGTGGGAGGAGACGGGATGGTCCTTCCCGGAGCTGGGAGGGGGGTTCCCGTCTCTCTCCTTCTGTGCTCACACCTCAGCCCCTCCCCCCTCCACAGGGTCTTGTTAGGATGCTCATCACGGATTCTGCTTCTCTGCTGTCGCCCCCTCCCCCCGCTCATGAGAGCACCCCGCAGGACAGACGTCTACGTGCCCCTCTGTTTAATGCGCACCGTTCGGCGTTTAAGCCTCATCTGGTCACGAGCTTCTGCCGCCGTCACGTCGCGGCTGTTGTGCTAACTGTGCGCGTTTGGACGAGCTGCAGGAGGCTTGCTGTGGGTTTGGCTTTCCCCCCAGTTCTGGAACTCTCTCCTGCCTAGGCTGTGCACGCCGTGGGCGTCGTCCAGGGTCTGTGTGCCGAGTTATTCAGGGTCTGGGTCAGGAGACAGAATACACCTGCCCTGTGAACTGGGAAATGCAACAATTGTTAACTGGTAACAGACAGTAACTATGAAGCGGGGAGGGGAGCCCGCAGGATGCGGAGCAGGGAGTGCAGTCAGCTGCCGCCGCCCCCAAGCCCAAGGCTCAGACCAAGGGCCCGAGGAACAGGCTGCGGGCAGGAGCTGCCCAGCGGTGGGACCGGAGCTTGAGAGAGAGTCGCTTCTGGGCCTCCTGCACAGGCCAGCAGCTGTGAGCCCAGAGCCCAGAAGCAGGGAGAGAGGCCCTCTCTTCCTGTGCTGTCTCCAGCTGGTCAGAGAGAGATGTCTGCAGGTCCTGTCCCAGGGTCACAAAGCCACAAAGAAGGGCGGGCTTGGAGCAGAGGGGCAATAAAGAGATAACTAGCTCACCCGTACTAACAGGGTCTTATTTGGGGATTTAAGCTGTCCTGTTTCCTCGAGTAGTTTCGGGGAAGCTATTGGAGGAGGAGCTGGGGCACCAGCGGATCCACGGCTGTGTGAGCTCATTTGGTGCCTCTGTCCAAGGACACTGTGTCCCCTCCCTGATAAGCACACGTAGCAGTGATGTCTTCATGTCCTCCAGCTTCACACAGCTCCTGTGGCCTTCAGCGCAGGAGGGAGTGGGTCTCTGGTGATACAGCATTTGAGGAATATGTGAGAATCTCAGACTTGAGTATGAGCCAGAGTGAGAGGGAAACGCCCGTCAGAAGCGCGGTGACCTTGCAGAGCGCCCCGAATGAATGTGGCTACAGTTTCCTCTGAGCTCGCAAGATTGTCTTCATTGCACAGTCTAATATTATAAAAGGAAGTTCGGGGTTGATCTAATCATTAGACAAGAAAAATCTCAAGTCCTGAAGCTAGCAGTGGAGATGTGAGTTTCAGTCCAGCAGCAGAGACGGAGGAGCTGTGGTTTGACAAATGAGCTGTAGACGGGCACATGGAGCAACGAGCTGCAGGACAAAGTCAGGCTTTTCAAGAAGGATCTTCCCACGCTGCTAAGACAGAGAAGAAAGAAGTACTGTTAGCGAAGCTGCTGTAACCCATTTCCATCCAGACAAAATCTTTAATGGTACTTTTGTCTATGTAGATATTTAACAATATGCTTTATGTCTAAGCTTGGAGAAGAGCTCTGCCGTTGTGACCAACTGGAAAAATGGAAACACTGAACAAAATGTCTGTAACCTGTATTGTACTTTGGTTGTGTTATTAATGCCGTGTCTCCTCTGGCTTGGTGTTTGAAGCCCCGCCCTGGTTTGGGCTGTGAAGTCGGTCTCTCCATTGTTGTCTGTCGGGGATGCCGGTGCTCAGACGCCCTCCATGCTGGTCAGGCAGCCTCATTCCCTCTGACCATCCGCCCCTGTAGGCACAGACCGTGCAGACTGCAGTCCGACTGATGGTCAGTGTCTGTATTTTTAGGAACAGAAGGTAAGCTCTGAGTATGGAAGACATGAGAAGGCAGAGATGGACGTGTGACAGATACAAGGGACACAGAACAGAGCTGCCATATTGCACCAGCCAAGTCGTGGTTGTGACGCTCCTGTAAAAATTGAGAGGAATGAACCTGTAGAAAATTATCCTGGCAAGTAATGTTGAAATACTCTTAAACTACACTGTACAAAACATAGTCCGCATCTATGTGTTTGCATAGGTGTTGACAGGAGGGAGAAACCACTGGCTGCCTGCGAGAAGCATGCTCCCCGTGCAGAGTCCAGGGGCTCCCTGCCCCGTCTGCTTCCTCTTCTGCTCCAGGCAGATGAAACGAGTGCCTCTTTCCAGACACGTGTCAGGAGGAGACTGTGCACACTTGATGAACAAGCACAAGACCTGGACGGACGGTCCTCGGGGGTGGGAGCTCTCTCTGTGCACAGTTAGAAGATATTTTGTGCAGTGCTGACCCGGTTGCGCGTGTGCAGACAACACACCCGGCTTGTGCCAGGCGTCCCGTGGGGCAGTGTTCATACGTGGTTTCGTGACAGCCCCAGAAAACCCTTTCAGGGTAAGAATTATTTATTTTTCAAATGAGGAAAACCCAGGCCCAGCATAGCCACCAAGCGGAAAGCCAGGATTCCAACTCCAGGTCTGTGCTCCTACGGCCGCATGATGCAACTTGTTCCTTGTGATGAAACCAAGGCGCCGGAAGGTATCTCAAGAAAATCCCTGGTTTCTCATCCACGTCAGGCAGAGGGTGACCAAGCTTGGTCAGGTCACTGTCTCTGCCGTTTTGGCGCTGATCGGGCAGCACGCCAGTTCTTTCACCTTTCATCATCTTGACCATCGATGCCTCTCTATATTTTTAGCTGATGTCTAAATTGTCGATTAAGCTGTTTCTTCTAGTTTTGTCCTCTTTAGGTTTGGAAAATAACCGTTCAGCATCTTCCTAAAATTCTTCACATGCCCGGGAACTGTGCGTCTTGTGTCGCTGCAGGGACAGAGGGCCCAAGGGCAGCTGGGAGCGGCCGGAGACTCGCAGCTCTGCCCTCCCTCTTCGCTTTCCCGAGTTGCGTGCAGCCCACGGAGCACCTCACCCACACCTGATCCTTTTGCTCAGGATGGATTGCCCTGTCTTTTAATAAATGACGTTGGGTTGGACTTCAGTACCTATGGTCATAATGGAAGGGGTTGTCCCAGTTATTATGGGATTGATTCATTAACAGACATCTCAGTGCCTGTCCTGTAAATTACTTCGTGCGCCAAGAACCTCCTGACGCTCTTTTATAATTTAAGTATCAAGAACCACCTCGTATTTTTTCCCCAAGGAGAACTCATTCTATTGAAAGTCTCTACACGTGCGGTGAATTGTTAATTATTGAACAAAATTCAAGATATGGTTTCTGCTCTCCCAAAACCTGTGGTCTAAAAAAGTCTCTCCGTCTCTCATGTTGAGCACTTTGAGAAACGATTGTTTATAAACTGGAACGGGCTGGTGTGTGCGTGAGCGTCAGGCTCTCACGGAGACCCACGTTCTGACCCCAGGTCCCTGCGTTTGCACAGGTCATGGGCTCCAGTGAGTCTGTTCCGCGTGGAGCGCCACGCTGGACTTGGGCTTTTCCGGTGTGTTCTGTTCTGGGTGACCTTTCTGAAAGGGCCCTTGACAAACTGGACCATGTCTGCAGGAGATGGATCAGGGGAGGATTTAGGCAAAGGCATTTTGGCCAAAGGCTGGGAACTCTTTCCAGGCAGGGCCGTCCAGCGGTGGAACCAGGTGCCTCGTGCCCTGTGCGTCCTGACGCCTCAGAGCAACTCTAGAAGGATTAATGTAAAAGGTGAAAGGTCAGCTTTCAGGAACTCCCAAGGATGTTTGACCTCTTATTTTCCTTGTGGTGACTTTCGTACCAGGGTGTCACTTGCACAGTGAGGTGTGCAGCCCTTCGTGTGCAGCTTGGTGAGCTGACGTGTGTGCACTTGCTCCCCACCCCTGGTGGAGATGGACCCCAGGCTCCCTTGTGCCCCTGCCAGCCACTTACAGCCCCCAAATAGCTGCTGTTTTGATCTTTAGGACTATAAAATGCTTTTGCCAGATACTCAGTTTGGTACAGAGACAGTCATATGGTGTGTGCGCTGACATTTATCAGTAACCAGTATTGCTGCATGAAGCATGAAGCAGTGGTCTCTCTTTTCCATCACTGGGTCATATTCCATCGTGTCAACAAACCATATATCGTTTATCCATCCAGTTTGACATTTCAGCTCTTGTCAGGGTTTGCCTATAAGTGAAGCTGCTGCGAACGTTCTCAAACGTGTGTTTCGCTGTACGTAAGCAGACACTTCTGTTCAGCGTACCCCGGGACTGGGACTGCGCAGCCGTAGGGCAGGTCTGGCCGCCGCTTTCCCCAGGAGACCTGCAGACCTGCACCCACATCAGCCTGGACGCGACCTGCATGCGGTTCCCCACGTTCTTGCCAGTGTCAGTATTGCCAGTCCTCTCCTCTTTAGCATCCTGGAGGGCGTCTGGTTGAGCCTGTGTTCCCTGACATCATGCTGTGCAGCTTTTCTTGCTGTTCATTGGCCATTTAGATAATGCTGTTTTGAAAGTGCCTGTTCAGCTGTTTCTGCCCACTTCTGTTTAACTGGACTGTCTACCTTTTCCTTATGATTTGTAGATCTTTAAATATGTGTTGGCTTCATGACCTTTGTTGGACTTTCGTATTGCACATATTTTCTAGTTTGTGACTTGCCATTTTCCTGTCTTAACAGTGTCTTCTGATGTACAGAAGTTTCTGATTTTCAGGTGGTCCATTTGTCAGACATTCTTTTGTGGTTAAGTCCTTTCTGCGTCACGTGGTTCAGTTCTCTGGAACCAACAACTGTTCCTAGTTAACTGCCCCTTTAGAGAGAGTCTGTGCGTTTACCTACAGTATGTACATGCGTATGTATAGATTTATATCTATATTTATATCCCCCCATGCAGTGGTGGTGTGTGCGTTGTTCAGCACCCAGGTTTTTTATGCTAACAGTTTACCTTGGCGGTCTGCTCACTTCAGTGCAGGGAGAGCGGCTTCGTCCACCCGCCGCAAGGGTCACCGGGTTTGCTGCAGATTTAGGGTATGGTTAATTGTCTGCTATTAGAAGCATTATTGTGACAAATGTTGTTCTATATGCATAGCTTTGCACCTGTGAAATACTTTTTTTTTCCTTTGGTCGTGCCACGTGGCTTCCAGGATCTTAGTTCCCCCACCAGGGGTTGAACCTGGGCCCTCGGCAGTGAGAGTGCAGAGTTCTAACCACTGGACTGCCAAGGAATCCCCTGAAATACTGTTTAGAAGTGGGGTTTTTGAAAGCATGGTGTGGACATTTAAATTTTGGTAGGTAGCTCCATCGTGATTCCACAGAGGTGGTCCCAGTTTGCTCGCATGGTCCCACGGGGGGTGCCTGTTTGCTCTGCTCCCTGACATGGTGCTTTCAGACACTCTTGAGTTCTGCCCAGCTGATACACGAAAAATGGGATCTCAGTGTAGGTTTGATTTGCATATCTCTAATTATGTGTTTAAACGTCATTTAGGTTTCTGTTTTTGTGAACAGCCTGTCCTTTTGCCCATTTTTCTATTCTGTTGCAGTTTGGCATGTTTTAAAGAAATTAACCCTTTGTGATACGAGCTATCAAAGTTTTTCCCCTGTTTATCTTTGAAGAAGTCTTGACTTTACAGTGCTTCTTTCTGTGCAGAGGTTTTTATTTTTGTGTTCAGTCTCTCAAGCCTCCTGTGATGGCTTTTAGCTGCTGGAGTGAAATGAAAACAGCCTCTCCCCATGTGGAGTACAAAACAGATTTATCTCACTGCAGTACTTTGATGGGTAGATATTTTTGTGTTTAGATATTTTATTCATCTTGAAATTATTATGCCAGATAAGGGTACAGCCTAGTTTTTTCCAGATGGATACCTAATAATATTTATTGAATAATCTGTTTTGCTCTCACTGATTGATTTGAAATGTCACTGTTACCAGGCACTCCACTGTTTTATGTGTTTGGGTATATTTCTTCACCTCCTACTCTATTCCATTGATTTGTCTGTGTGGACATATGCACCAGTACCAAATGTTTTAATTACTATAGTTTTTCAACAGGTTGACTATCTGCTAAGGCTCATCCTCTCTTAATTTTCTTTTTCAGAATTTTCCTGACCATTCTTGCATTTTAAAAAATACATCAACTGTAGAATCAGCCTCTCAGGTTCCTTAAAGAATCCTCTTGGTACTTTTATTAGGGCCGCATGGAGTCTGTGGATTAATGGAAGGAAGCTTGACGTCTCCGCGGGTGTTTCTCTCCAAGAAGGTGGCGCCGTCCACTTCCGCCCCTTGTTCAGTCTCCTGACTGTTTTTAAAATTTTCGCCGTAAGGCTTTCTTTTATTGTAAGTTTATTCCAAGATATTTCAGTTTTTTCATTGCTGTTACAAATGTGGTTGTTTCTTCCTCTCTATCCTGAAAAGCCTGGTGATATCCGTATAATAATTCTCCCCCATCACCTAACTGAATTTCATCTTTTTTATAATAGTTTTCTAGTTGATGCTCTTGGATTTTCAAAGTAAAGTATCATACCTGCAAGTAATGACACCTTGCTTCCTCTCTTCCAGTTTTTGGCCTCCCGTTTCTTCCTGTTTTGGTGCTGGCATATAGCGTTAGTGATGGAATGTGCGGTTGGGGGCAGCCACCCCGTCTTGTTAGATGTTAGGGAATCATGCCTCTCTTCCTATTTTATTAAGAATTGAATTTTATCAGATGCCTTCTCAGAGTCTCAGGTTCTGGGAATAACCGTAGGATATTTTTCTGCAGGTTAATGTTAGATCTCCTAATGGTGTGTTGAATTATCCTCTCTCTCTTGAATAAGTTTACTTGGCTATGATGTGTCACTCTTTCTGTTTTTGCCAGGTTATGTTTGCTGATACTTTACTTGGGATGTTTCCATTGACATCCATAAGGAGGAATCTTTCTCTTGGGGAATGTGTGTGTATATGTGGATTTGTTTGGAGTTTGGGGGTTCTTTTCCATAAAGCAAATTTAAGGGATTCCCTCCCCCCCACCCCGCCCCGCCATCTGTGTCACCTTGGATTAATTTAAATATCTTTGGAGATGTCTGTGCCTTCATGGTTTGTGGAGACACCTGTTTCTGATGGTTTTTGTGGGAATTGATTATGTATTTCAGGACACACGGAGAATACAAAATTCTTTTTGTTACCTGAACATAGGCTAGTAATTGACTTGGAAAACTTTTTTAGTTTAGTAAAATTTATTCCAGGGCTTCCCTGGTGGCGCAGTGGCTGAGAGTCCGCCTGCCGATGCAGGGGACGCGGGTTCGTGCCCCGGTCCGGGAAGATCCCACATGCCGCGGAGCAGCTGGGCCCGTGAGCCATGGCCGCTGAGCCTGCGCGTCCGGAGCCCGTGCTCCGCAACGTGAGAGGCCACAACAGTGAGAGGCCCGCGTACTGCAAAAAAAAAAGAAAATTATTCCAATTCAGGAAGTTAAATATATATAGTTGTCCATTCAGGTCTGTGTATATGTGTGTATCATACATGAGCATTTATATACGCATATCCCCACATGTGTTTATGTGTGTCCGTATGTATACCCATGCATGTGTGTATGTATGTGTGTCCATTCTTGTGTGCATTATACATGTATGTGTTTTCGTGTATCCATAAATGTGTGTACATATGTGCATATACATACAAATACATGTGTAACTCATGTGCTTTGTGCCCCGATATACAGCCCCTGCCCTGGGTGTTGGGCGGTGCCAGGCAGCACTGTGTCGTGAGCAACCTCGTGTCACACACGTGCCGTGGTCGGTGCCCGTAGTCCCACTGGGACGGCCCCAGAGCAGAGCTCAGGCCGCGCTCACTGCAGGTGGAGGGCTGGCCGGCGGGTAGTGGGGTGGGCGGCTCGGGTACGGCTGTGCCGCCTCCCGTCCGACCGCAGACGGGGTGGGGAGCCCAGGGCGGGTGAGAACCAGTCTCAGTGCCACCAGCACCTTGTCCGGGGGCCGCGTGATGTGACTGTTGGGGGAGCTAGCGGAGGTCAAGGGCACCTTAGCGGGTTCTCAGAGGACACGCCCCCCCCTTAGGCCGACCCGACAGGGAGGTGTGCACCCAGCCCTGCGCGGGGGCTGGGGGTGGGACTGGGGTGCCCTGGCCCATCCTGGGGGAGGGGTGGCGTGGCTTTGAGAGGACTTCTGTGGGGTCAGACACCCAGGGGTCGTGGGGTCAGGGGTGGGTTGCAGCAGAATCTATGATTTCTGGCCGGTTAACCATGTAGGGGCCCCAGTGTGGGTGGTCCCTGCGGTGAGACGGGGCCCGCAGGGCACTGCACGGCCTCCCCAGCACCTGCTCTGTCACAGGGAGCCCTACTGTGATGCTCTGAGGGACGTCATAGGAACGGAGCCCAGCGGGACCTGCGTGTGTGTTCCCTACTAATTGTACTTTCAGCGTGAGGTCACACTGTAGCTCACCTTCCTGTCCTGATGAGGTGCTCGTTCTGCTCTGTGATTCTCTGTGAGCTTCTGTTAGGACAAAGGGCGGGTTTTTTTGTTTTTTTTTTTTAATTTATTTATTTATGACTGTGTTGGGTCTTCGTTTCTTTGCGAGGGCTTTCTCTAGTTGTGGCAAGCGGAGGCCACTCTTCATCGCGATGCGCGGGCCTCTCACTGTCGCGGCCTCTCTTGTTGCGGAGCACAGGCTCCAGACGCGCAGGCTCAGTAATTGTGGCTCACGGGCCCAGTCGCTCCGCGGCATGTGGGATCTTCCCGGACCGGGACACTAACCCGTGTCCCCTGCATCGGCAGGCGGACTCTCAACCACTGCGCCACCAGGGAAGCCCAGGGATGCGTAATTTTTAATTAGGGATACGCCATTACTCATTTTGCCAGTTCTTTGCTAGTTTGTCCTTGGTGTGTAGCTCTGTGCAGTTGTTTTGGGCTATCTGTAGGAGGAAGTAGAAGCGGAGTTGCTGTGGCAAAGGTACATGTATACACTTCAGATTGCAAAGTGTTTTCACATTATCCCAGCAGGTGTGTGGCTGTCTTCCCATGGCCACGCCACTCACTCTTGGCATCATCATAACCTCTTTGATGGGTGAAAAGTGACACCTCACTGTTTTAATCTATTTTATTGCTAGAGGGCTTGAGTACCTTTTTGGGTTTTTTGTTTGTTTGGTTTTGGTTTTTTAAATATTTATTTAGGTTGCGCTGGGTCTTAGTTGTGGCATTACAGACTCTTAGTTGCAGTATGCGGACTCTTAATTGTGGCCTGTGTGCTCTTACTTGCGGCATGCATGCGGGATCTAGTTCCCTGACCAGGAATCAAACCCGGGGCCCTCTGCATTGGGAGCATGGAGTCTTACCCACTGGACCACCAGGGAAGTCCCTTGAGTACCTTTTTGTATGCCTAAGGCCATTTGTATTGCTTCATAAGAGCAGCATGAGACGTAAGTTATAATTTTTTCAGCATGATTCTAGTTTGTAACTTTGTTCAGTGTCTTTCTATTCAGAAATGTTTCATTTCTACTTAACCGGATCTATCAATCTTTCCTTTGTGCTCCGCTTAGGAGACTGTACTCAGCCCGAGATTATGGAAACATTCTCCTCTGCCTTTAGTCCACTGGAATTGATCTTTGTGAGCAGAGTGGAGGGCCGGCTCCCCACCTGGTTTGTTGCCTAGTTCATGCTCTTCTCCCTGTGGGAAAGGCTGCCAGACGCTAAGTTATCCACGGGATCTCATGCAAACATGAACTATGAGACTCACCGTTTTAGTAAATATCAGAATTGTTGGATAAAATGTTTACTGAGGCTAAGAATGGTTCCTACCACCTTAAAGTTACAAAGAAATGTGACTCCACACGCTCTGAGAAAGTAGAATGGAGGCGCTTTTAGCTTTACTGATGCCTCAGTTCCTGCGCACAGAGCCTCAGTTTCATCTGTTCGCTTTGTGACAGTTTGTGCGCCTCGTCAGAAAGGAAAGCGAAGCAAGAAGTTAAATATAATGAAGTTCTGCGTGTGGGAAGGGACTTTATGCCACAGTGTTCGTAAATCTTTGTTGTCTGAAGTCGTGTAACCCTCCTCGTGTTTCTTCTCGTCTGTCTCACCGCAGCCTAAATGCTATGGCCAGGTGTTACTGACCCAGGTGTGGAAGCGCCTGAATCTGATAGAATGTGACTACTTCGGCTTGGAGTTTCAAAACGTCCAGTCCTGCTGGGTATGTGCTTCTCATCTGCTTTTGGAGATAGGTGGTAGGTGGGCTGCAGGTGCTTGTGATGATGCATCCGGGCCAGAGACCTTTGAGGACCTCCTGGAATGATAACAAGCAGGGCACATTGTTGTTATCAAAGCTGTGCTATTAAAGTATTTTATTTACAGCTGTAGGGAATATATTTGCCTTCTACCTAAGCCTGAATTGGCATCCCTCCTAATTTTTTTCAATCTACTAGCGCATGTGCCAAGGAAATCCTTTCTTCATAAGTTATAAAAGCAGCTAGAGTATATCGTGTGTGATGATCATTTCAAGAGTGGATTTTGAGCAAACTGCTTTACTAAACTGGTTATGCCTCATTTTACTTAATAGGTGAACCATAAAAGTGTGGAGCTTTAATATTTACAGGTGGAACTGTTTTTTAAAGAAACCAAATGAACCCATTAGTTCAAAAAGCATGTCAGCACTGTAGAGCCCCTTTCTACCCCTGTCACACAGTAACCCTCTCATCAGCTCGCTGTTTACAAAGGCAGCAGGTGGCCGATACTTGTTTGGTCTTGACAGATAGCAGCCCCAGCACGCACGCACAGAGCTCTGGGTGCCGGTCCTGTGCACGGCGACAGCAGCCTCTGTAACGTGGGGTGGTTGGCAGCATCCTGTTCCACGCCTCCCAAAGCGTGCCCTGCTGTACTCTGTTATATCAGGATTCGACGTGTGTCCAAGAGCAGCAGGGCCAAAATACTTCTGCCTTAAATATCTCCCTTAATTATAAACATTTGTGTTTTGTAACATTCTCGCTAAATAGAGAAATAATTTAATGGATTTGATATCTCTTCTTAAATCCTCTTTAGATCTGGCTTGAACCTATGAAACCCATCGTTAGACAAGTACGAAGTAAGTCCTTTTCTTAACTCTTTAAAGCTCTGCTCACTTAAGATGCTTTGTCCTTGACTGTCCAAATTCAAGGCACGTTCAGACGATCATGGTCGTCACCACTCTGGGCAGCAGCATGGTGACGCCAGCAGCAGGAGAACTTGGAGGTCACTTTGCCGTTTAGCTTTAAACTGTAAGACGTGGAGGGTGGGGCGTCGTTTAACTCAGTTCTCAGTTACTTGCCTCAAATTTGGAAGAAATAGGATATGCTGCTCGATATTGCCTTCATTTTTGGCCAAAAATAAGTGTGCAGTTTCTAAGTTATGAAAAGACATATGGGGTGAAATCTCTAGTCCTGAATTCACCTGTAAGTTTTCTAGGACTAAATTGAGAAGAGGTTGTATGGAAGGGACTTTTGTTCACTGATAAGCAAAGGCCATTTCGGTTGCCATAGCAGTTTAGCAAAACGGTTCCTCTTTTCTTGTGGTGGAAATCATGTGGCTGTGTTATTATAAAATTTCAATAAAGCTAAAATACTCAGATAAGCTAATATCCTACACTTTTTCTTTACAGTAATCAGGTTGTTCTAGTTCAGTATAGTGAATGATAACATTTTTCTTTCACTAAAGTATATAAGGATTTCAAAAATAATGGCCTTTTTATTAATTTTTTTTTTTTTTTTTTTTTTTTTTTTTTTTTGCGGTACGCGGGCCTCTCACTGTTGTGGCCTCTCCCGTTGTGGAGCACAGGCTCCGGACGCACAGGCTCAGCGGCCATGGCTCACAGGGGCAGCCGCTCCACGGCATGTGGGATCTTCCTGGACCAGGGCACAAACCCGCGTCCCCTGCATCAGCAGGCGGACTCTCAACCACTGCGCCACCAGGGAAGCCCTTATTATTAATTTTTTTTTGGCCTTGCCGCATGGCTTACAAGATTTCATTTCCCCAACCAGGGATCATACCCAGACCCTGGCAGTGAAAGCCCGGAGTCCTAACTACTAGGCCACCACGGAACTCCCAGGCTTTTAAAATTATTACTATGACTAATAGTATAAACACCTTTATTTTTTTAATCACTTTTTTACTTCTAAAATATAAAGAAGAATACATTTTAAGATTTTAATGTGCAGTTTCCTGCTTGTTTTTAGGGTTCTTTTAGTAATCTCTACTTAAAGCAAAAGTTTTCAATTTTTTCTTTGCTATATGTGACTGGTACTTAGGACTAACAATTTCACGCAGAGGAAATTTCTTAACATCCTCTTACTTGGAAAGATTTGCTTTAACAGTCCATTTGAAAGCACTAGCTCAGTCACACCAGAATATGCAGAAAGATAGCAAATACAGAGTGTGACCTTATTTGTGGACTTTAAAATTTTTCTTTTTATAGGGCCAAAGAATACAGTGCTTCGCCTAGCAGTGAAATTTTTCCCACCTGATCCGGGTCAGTTGCAAGAAGAATATACACGGTAAAGAGCTTGACTGACCCAGAGCTGCCGTGGGCAGGGTCCTCCTTCACCTGTGTCCCCGACAGCACCTGTGCTTTACCTAAGCACCTGGTCAGGGTTGTTTATTCAAAGAACGAGCCTAGTGTCTGTGTCAAAGCTGTAACCAAGGTGTCATAGTTTTGCATTTTCACTCTTGCACAGACACAAATGCAAACAGGGTTTGGAAGAATGGTTATGGCACAAATTTGAGAATTAAAAATGGTGTTTGAGGGCACTGCTAAACAGATATTCTCCATAGATCTGTGCCTGTGCATGAAGTCGGTAGGAATTTCGCCCATTCCTTTACTTTTTTAACCAACAAAATACACTTACTTGGGAGTGTCCTCATGAATATATGGAGCAGAAATGCTTTAGGTGATTTCTTTTCTGCTACGCTTTTCAATTCACGATTGATTCTTTGAAAGAAAATGTTTGCAGTTGTTTCATCTGGGCAATAAGATTATGGAAGTGGTTTTTTTCCTTGTGTTTTATGTACTGATTTTATCATGAGGAATAAAGCAAAAACCTAAAAATCAACTCAAAACCCGGAGTCAGAAGTTAGATAAGAGAGAGCTATGATGATGATGCAGTGGTAACAGAGTAGCTTCCTGACCAAATGTGGATCCATACCTGGGTCCTCAGAGTCTTAGAACCTCTGCTTAGAAGGTCTTTGCCAACCGCTTCTGAATCACAAAGTCATAGACTCAGCTGCGAGGACACGTAGAGACCGCAAGGCTCTAGTCTCATCTTTACGGGTTAGGAGCTGAACCCCAGGACGGCAGAAAGCGCCTTACGAGTGAGCACAGAGCTTGTCTTAATAGTGTATTAAACACCTCACATTTACCAGGAAGTCCCTTTTGAGAGAATCACTTTTTATTCCTAGACATTGGTGAGTAACAGGAAGTGTTAACCTAATTCCGTGTCCTGGGTCCAAGCCGGGTTTATGCAAAAGGTCATCTTTTTATTTATAAAAAAACTGCATGTTTGTGGTAAAAGAAGAAAAACTTTAAAGTTATGTAGAGTAAAAAGTCAGCGTTCCTCTTCACTCCCTGCCCACCCAGCCTTCCCAGAAGTGTTAACGCTTGGACATGAGTCTTCCAGATGAATTCACAGCGGTATGCCAGTAGACGTGGGGCTTTAAAGTCATTATTTTACAAAACAGTATCAAACTCTACACAGAGAACTGCAGTTTGAGTTTCTTTTTCCCCCACATATCCATGGCATGCCATGGATGTCTTTCCGTATTAGTATGTATGGCTGTAACCTAATTTATTTAGCCAGTCTCATGTTAGTGCAAATTTAGATTGTTTCTAGCTTTTCTCTGCTGTAATGCTGCAAATAAACATGCTTGTCCACATATCTTTGTGAACTCTGGAAGTGTTTCTGTAGAAAAGTTCATAGTGGTGGGATTGCTTAAGGCCAAGGGTGTGTACATTCCAAGTTTAAGAGAGCACAGTAAGCGCTGACGGCTCACGCTGGAGTGGACCCCCAACAAGGGCGGGGCATCTGCCCTGCGCCCCATGGTATTTCCAGCTCCCAGAACAGCACCTGGAGCATATATGTGCTTGGGGATTATTTGCTCATGGGATAAATGAATATATAAATAGTTTCGGTCACCCTCTCTGTTACATTCTCACCAGTTAATTCAAGACTACCTGTTTCTCAGATTCTAGCCAAGACCGAACATTATCCATCTGCCTTACAGCTCCATAGCCACACTTGAAGCTTCGCCCTCATTGGCTGTTTCTGCTGCTTCACACAAACCGCGAGTGCAGTTTTGTGCGTGTTCACAGAAGTGGCACGAATTTGTGAGCTTCCCCCTTGAAGGTGTGGCTCCAGGTGATCTGGCGCCCTGGGCTATGGTGTGCCCGGCGTGTGGACCGCCCGCTGTGTGGACGCGCTAAGCTCCTGTGACTGCCCTTGCTCGCCTTCTGCTCTGGTGTGACCTGGGGCTGTGTGTCCTCCTGAGACAGACGTGGGAAGTGTGTTCAGAAGCTTTGGAGCTGATCTCTGTGCTTGGAACTCCCTCCTAGATACTTGTTTGCCCTGCAACTTAAGAGAGACCTTCTGGAGGAGCGTCTGACCTGCACGGACACCACGGCTGCCCTCCTGGCGTCCCACCTCCTGCAGGGTGAGTGTCCTGCTGGCCCTGCGCTCACACGGGATGGCTGCGCCTGTGGCTGACTCACCTGCCCCAGGCTGGGCACCAGCAAAGGACGGGCGGTTCAGCTTGCAGGTTTTTCTGAAGGGCTGAGGGTTAACTTCCCACCTGGGAGGGGAGACAGGCCACGCGTCCTCCCCGTGGTCTCACGTGGCCCTCAGACCTCCAGTGGGGGGGCCAGGCAGCACCCCGACTCTGGGGAGAGCGTCACAGCCCCTGTGACAAGTCAGGTGTCAGTCCCCGAAGGACAAAGGAAGCCCTTCAGTATCTCAGAGCGGGAGGTGGTTTGAGCGCCATGGTGACTTCAGGCATGACCTGGGAGAAGCATAAGAGAGGAGGGTCTGGAGAGCAGGTGCGCGCTTCGCCTGGGCTCTCCAGCGGCCCCCCTGCCCCCCACCGCAGGACAGACAGAAGGGAATCCCCGCCTGGCTTCTGGACTAGAGGCTGGACCGCATCTTCCTGGCATAGAACGAATACTTCTGAAATTTGAACTCAGGAAGTATGATATAGAGAGGTTTCAGGATTTTAGGAACTTCTAAGTTAATGGGTTAGTGTGCAGTTTACTTGGTCCTTCCCCTGACTCACCTTCTCCAAATAGCAGATTTTACCAGAGGTTTGCCGTCCTGCACAGTGGGACCCGTTCACACCCATAAGCACAGGTGTCGAAGTGGCTTAGTTATCTGTGATTTGTCCTGAGGTCCTCTCAGGCAGCAGGTGGCTTTGCAGTGCGGACGGCCTTCGGTAGTGCCTCTTGCTGAGGGCTCTGTGCGAGCTGAGTTATCTTAGAATAACTCGTCCGCCTGGAAGTTCCACCTTGGAAGTGTGCTGCTCAGATTGAAGGGCGGTAAAGAGCCACGACAGCCAGATGCCGTGTAGGATTCTGACCGGGTCCTTTGCCTTAAAGTTAGGCGGCTGCTGAAACGTGAACGGGTCTGAGGCTCGGATGGAGCAGCAGCTGGTGGCCTTGTCCTTACCTGGGTGGTGCTGCCGGGGTTATGCATGAGAATGTCCCGTTTTGTAGAAAACACACCCCAAGCTGTGATCCTGTGCATGCGGCTTTTCTGTGATTTGAGACTGTCTCAGAACAAAGTATGTTGCTTAAAATTATTGGGCTTTAACTACTATTTTGAAAATATGTGTGGCCTTAAAATACATGAAATTAGAAAGAAACACTCACTGTTCCTCAAGAATTTGAGAGGGCCTGATGGAAGAAACAATTTAAAATACATTATCTTGAAACAAAATAAAGGACCTTATCCTGGTCACAGTAGTCTTGAGACAACTTACAGAGAAAACGTTTAAAACATAGCAAACAGGGTATAAAGCTCAGAGTTTCCCTCCCTGGAGCCGCTCACCAGCGTCTTTCCTCTTCAAGACTCAGAAAGAATTCTCTTCGCCTGCCTTTATGTTTGCCTCGAACGGCATAAAATACGTGGAAAAGTAAAATACAACGTTTTGTTTATTTAAGGGATGTGTTTTTGGCTACAGATTTAGGGTAATTTTCTTCTGCTTTTAATTTACGCACTTGCACGCACAGACGCTTGTATTTTTCTTCATGTAAACATGAGAAAGACCGCCTGTTACTTTCTCGTCTTAGCGGAAATAGGAGATTACGAAGAGGCGCTGGTCCGGGAGCACCTGCGGGCCCACGAGTACCTGCCGGGCCAGGAGCGGGCCCTGGAGCGGATCCTGGAGCTCCATCGGGGGCACGCGTGAGTCGGCGCCGCCGGACGTCGGGGCAGTCGGCTGGCCGGGCGGGACTCCGTCCACAGGCCGCTTCGGGACAGGCTGGGAGGGTGCCCGGGCCCCGGGCAGTGCTGGCGTCCCTCCGTAAGTGGGGGGCAGTGGACGGGGTCCCGCACTGGCCGCGCCCAGTCCTCAGGTGTCGGGTGGGGGCGGGATGGTTCCTGCTGCAGCCCTGCTGCCTGGCTTCCCTAAGGCTTGACGCTGGGACGAGGTGAGGGCGACCCGGGGGAAGAGGGGAAGAGAGTTGGGGAGGCCGTGAGAAGGGCTGGCGGCCCCGGGCCCGGGGGTTGTGAGCTTGAGTTCACCAGAGGGAGAGCTCGATGGGGAGGGGTCCTGGAGGACTGGGCCCCCCTCGTGGGGGAGCCTGCTGAGAG
The DNA here is from genome assembly GCF_039906515.1 of Pseudorca crassidens. Lineage (NCBI taxonomy): Eukaryota > Metazoa > Chordata > Mammalia > Artiodactyla > Delphinidae > Pseudorca > Pseudorca crassidens. The sequence continues at coordinate 522,017 of NC_090301.1, read as the reverse complement.
GCGAGCGCGCTGACGTCACGTGCAGGGCGGGCGTTGGGCAACGCAGACCCAGGCTCCAACCCTCGAGGATGCCCTTCCCTGTGGGGCCGTGCGCTTTTCCATGCCTTCACCGCTCAGAGCCACCAGCGGACCTTTGTGTGCCTGGCTCGGGGTGGCACTGTCTGTACAGATGTGTCACTTGTGGCATGTGGGCTGCAGTGCCAGGCAGAGCCCACTCTGCGGGGAGGATGGGGTGCAGGAGGACCGTGAGGGTGCCGGCAGAGGCAGCAGCCTGGGGGTGGGGGGCACGGCCCCCAAGGTTCTAGGAGCCAGTAATAGCCCCAGCTGCTGGCGGGAGGCTGCACGTGACCCCGCGGTGCCACGCGTGCCCTGGGCTCTGGGCCCCCCTTCGTCACGGAGCCAAGGCCTGACCTCCGTCTTGGGTGTGGTGGTTTGGGGCACCGCTGGGCGTCCGAGCTGTGCACACGGGGCCACCCTTTCCCAGACGCGGCCTCAGCGCGCACCTGGCCCTTAGGGCTCTGGCCCCGCTTCCACGCCGAGGGGCGTGGCCTCTTTCGAGGCTGCCTTGGTTCTCGCTGGTGGCGGGGGAATGCGCCGCACCCCGTGTCACACCCAAACCCCGAGGACCAGACGAGCAGAGGGCCCCCTCCCCGTGCCAGCCTGAGTGAGTCCCCGGTCTGCCCCAAAGGGGACGGTCACCTGTGTGGGATTTGCTCCTAGCGTTGGGGGCAGGGTCCCCTTCCTTCCAGGACACACAGGGCCGGAGCCGGGCGCCCGTGGAGGGTGGGGTGGCCGCGGTGTGAAGCGTCCCACCTGGGCAGCGGCGACGGGGCAGGGGTGGAGCCAAAGCGCACTGTGCAGGGTGAGGCAGGCGGAGCGGGGCCAGGGGTGAGGCAGGCGGGGGAAGGGGTGAGGCGGGGCGGGGCCAGGACGCCCCCTGGAGGATGGGGGTGGGGAGAGGCCCCACAGGCCGTGAGAAGGAGGCCCCCAGGACAGGGCCACGAGCAGCCAGAAGAAGGAAGACAGCCTGGGGCCGTGGACCCCAGGGAAGAGTGCTTCAGGATGGGGACCAGAGCCCCGTGGGAGAGGCTCACTGCCAGGCCCGGTGGGTGGGGGTTCATGACGTGACCCCCCCCATGCATGGGGAGGCCGGTGGGACGGTGACCAGTCTATGCTCAGTCACACTGAGAACCCGCCTTGAGGGGAGTAAAGCACCAGACCTGAGAGGTGGCTCCGCGCCTGCACGTCGTGTGTTCGCATGCACATGTGCATGTGTTTGTAAGTGTTGCAGATATCTCTAAAGTTTGTATGGAAACACAAAAGACCCCAAATAGCCAAAATAATCTTGAGAAAGAAGAACAAAGCTGGAGGAATCACTCCCTGATTTCAAACAACTACACAGCTACAGCCATCAGAACAGGAAGGAAGTGGCATAAAAACAGACACACAGATCAGTGGAACAGGACCGAGAGCCCAGAAATGAGCCCACACACTTGTGGGTGAGTGAAAAGAGACAAGACTAGACAGTGGGGAGAAGACAACCTCTTGAATAAACAGCATTGGGAAACTGGACAGCCACACACGAAAGAATCAAACTGGACCCCTTTTTCACACCATATACAAAAAATAAACTCAAAATGGATTAAAAACTTACATGTAAGGGGACTTCCCTTGTGGCACAGTGGGTAAGACTCCACGCTCCCAATGCAGGGGGCCCAGGTTCCATCCCTGGTCAGGGAACTAGATCCCACACCACTAAGAGTTCACGAGCCGCAACTAAGGGGCCTGGCTGCCGCAACTAAGACCCGGTGCAACCAAATAACTAATATAATAAATAAATGTTTTTAAAAGATGACTTACATGTAACGCCTGAAACCATAAAACTCCTAGAAGAAAACAGGCAGTATATTTTTTGACGTGGGTCTTAGCAATACAGTTGACCGTTGAACAACATATGCGTGAACTGGGTGAGTCCCCTTATACACGGACCGTTTTCCGTAGTAGATGCTACATACTGCGTGGTCTCAGGCGGGTTGAATTCTCAGATGTGGAACCTCGGATACAGAGGGCTGGCTGTAACTTACGTGCAGAGGCTCGGTGCCCCTGACCCCCGAGTTGTTCAGGGTCAACTATGTTTTTGTTTGGATCTGTCTCCTTAGGCAAGGGAAACAAAAGCAAAAATAAACAAATGGGACCTAATAAAACCAAAAACTTCTGCACAGCAAAGGAAGCCATCAACAAGACAAATGGCCACCTACTGAATAGAAGATATTTGCAAATTATATGTCTGCAAAAATATACAAAGAACTCATACAGCTCAACATGAAAAAGGCAAACAACTTGATTAAAAGCTGGGCAGAGGACCTGAAGAGACATGTTTCTAAAGAAGACAGACAGATGGCCAACAGACACATGGAAATACACTCACCCTCACTAACCATCAGGGGAGTGCACATCCAAACCACCATGGGACACCACCGCACACCTGTCAGAATGGCTGTCATCAGAAAGACAAGCAATGCGTCAGCAGACGAATGGGCAAAGAAGACGTGTATGTATTGTGCAGTGGAACACTACTCAGCCGTGAAAAAGGCAGAAACTTTGCCACTTGCAGCAGCCTCTATGGACCTGGAGGGCATTGTGCTAGGTGAAATAAGACAGAGAATGAGAAATACTGTACGATTTCACTTATGTGTGGAATCTAAAAACACAGCAAACTAGTAAATACAACAAAAAAGAAACAAACTCAGATGTAGAGAACAAACTACTGGTTACTCATGGCGAGAGGGAAGCGGGGAGGGGTGAGATAGGGGTAGGGGATTAAGAGGTACAGACTACTAAGTATAAAATAGATAAGCTACAAGGATGTACTATACACATAGGGAATATAGCCAATATTTTATAATAACTATAAATGGAGTTTAACCCTTAAAAATTGTGAATCATTATATTGCACACCTATAGCTTATATAACATTGTACATCAGCTGTACTTCGATAGAAAAAAAAGACAAGAGAGGACTTCCCTAGTGGTCCAGAGGTCCGTGCTCCCAATGCAGGGGGCCCAGGTTCAATCCCTGGTCGGGGAACTAGATCCACATGCCACAACTAAGAGCCCACATGCCGCAGCAAAGATCCTGCGTTGCCACAATGAAGACCCAGAGCAGCCAAAATAAATAAATAATAAATAAATATTTTTTAAAAAAAGACAAGAAATAAGTGTTGGCAAGGATGTGGAGAAAAGGGAACCCTTGTGCACTGTTGGTGGGAATGAAAATTGCTGCAGCCACTATGGAAAATAGTATGGAGCTTCCCCCCAAAATTAAAAATAGACTCAATACTCTCTAATGGCCTGTATGGGAAAAGAATCGAAAAAAAGAGTAGATATATTAGATTCACTTTGCTGTACACCTGAAACTAACACAACATTGTAAATCAGCTCTACTCCAATTTTTAAAAAAAATTAAAATAAATAAATAAAAATTAAAAATAGAGCTACCATATGATCCAGCAATTCCACTCCTGGGTATTTACCCAAAGAAAAGAGAAACACTAACTCAAAAAGATATATGCACCCCAGTGTTCATAGCAGCATAATTTACAATAGCCTAGATACAGAAGCAGTGCCCATCAATAGATGAATGGGCAAATAAGATGTGGTGGATATACAATGGAATCATCATCTAGTTGAAGATGATTTATTCAAATGCAAGTTAATAGATGTCTATATCAGCTTCAGAGAACAGACATTTTAGTCAAAGAATGGAAATCACAAGAATGGCATAACGCAAACAGTTGTGTTATTCCTTAAAGATCCAAAAACTCAGGCATTCAGAAGTAAGAAGAAAAAAAGAGTTGTTAATGGAACATCCCACATGGAGTGTTTGGGACTTACCTGAGCGTCACGCCTTGGAGCTGCTCGGCGCCATGCGGGCCGCGTGCGAGGCGTCAATAAAACCAATTGTTGTGGTGATTATATTTTTCTTCATTTTGATAATTTCTTTCTTTTTTTGCGGTACACGGGCCTCTCACTGTTGTGGCCTCTCCCGTCGTGGAGCACAGGCTCCGGACGTGCAGGCTCAACGGCCATGGTTCATGGGCCCAGCCGCTCCACGGCATGTGGGATCCTCCCGGACCGGGGCACGAACCCGTGTCCGCTGCATCGGCAGGCGGACTCTCAACCATTGCGCCACCAGGGAAGCCCCAATATGTAATATTCTTAATGTTTATGAGAATATTTAGCTGTAACTGAGTAAGTAGTCACTTTTTTAGCAAAATATTTTTATATAAATTTTAGTTTTTTATTTTTATTTTTTTTGCGGTACACGGGCCTCTCACTGTTGTGGCCTCTCCTGTTGCGGAGCACAGGCTCCGGACGCACAGGCTCAGCGACCATGGCTCACGGGCCTAGCCGCTCTGTGGCATGTGGGATCTTCCCGGACCGGGGCACGAACCCGTGTCCCCCGCATCGGCAGGCGGACTCTCAACCACTGCGCCACCAGGGAAGCCCGATAATTTCATTTTTATAAAAGTGTATTCTAATGGTTAGAATTGTACTTTTTGAAAATAGTTTTTTAAAGTTTTGAAATGGGTTTAATGAGATACTAGAGTTATCTGTGGTATTTCCTTTATTTACTATTTGTCTCTGCACGTAATGTTTGCACATTACTTTGTATTAAGATAAAATTATAAGGCTGAACATATAATGAGTGCAAAGAAAACATTTGACCCACTAGGAAATGGATTACAGAATAGAAGCAAGCGGACGTTTCCGTGGCCCGTGTGCGGTGTTCTGTTTGATGTGTACGTAAACATACAGTGGGTGACCGACCCTCTGAAGAACAGAGCCTCCTTTGTTGGTTTGTTTCTGTGGTCTGTTTTCCTGGTCGCTTCTGTCCTGTGTTTCGGCTCTTTCAGGAGTGCTGTGATCATGCTGTCTTTTATTACAGGGGCCAGACGCCTGCCGAGTCGGATTTCCAGGTGCTGGAAATTGCCCGGAAGCTGGAAATGTACGGCATCAGGTTCCACACGGCCTCTGACAGGGAGGGGGCCAAGATCAACCTGGCCGTTTCCCACATGGGCGTCCTCGTCTTCCAGGTAGGAGGGCGGCTGTGCTGTGGCTTCTTGGGGTTGTTTTACGTTTGCTGGGAAGTCTTTGTTGCTGAATCCGTCTTAGACTTGGAGGAAGAGCTTTGCGGACCCTCCGATCCAACCTCTCACCCGTTAGAGAAGTTGTCTTCTTGTCTTGGACTCACTGTCACGGGGCCCATGGCCCGCAGGGCGCACAGTCATGTCCCACTGTCCTTCTAACGTTGACAGAAGGTCGCCCCCGTGGAACCTCAAGCCCGGCTCTGGCTGCCCTGTAGGGCGGCGTCCACCCCCGCGGGGAGGCTGCTGCCCTGTGGGGTCTCCGCCACGGGTCCCAGTCACCGTTCAAAGCACAAGACAGAACAACCTGGGGACCCTCCGAGGGCAGTGCTAGGGTTCCCGGGGATGTGTGCGGTAGCGGCGTTCGGATGGGTGAGCGTTACATAAAGGGCCACTGAGTCGTGTTTGTGGTGAATGTCCTTGTGCCGGGCCGTGGGGTGTGACGCGCCTGGAAACAGCTGCCAGGGCGCCGGCCTGCAGCTCCGGAGCCCGCGCCTCGCCAGGTGCTCCCGCCTCCCCTCCAGGAGCTGCCTGCTCCCGGCCCGTGGAGCCGGGCACCTCTGGTGGAACGTGGTGCCCAGGGTTGGCGGTGGCGCTCTTGGCGCCCAGCTGGCTTTGCAGCTCTTCCCTCTGTGGCCCGTCTTCGCTGCCGGCGCCTGAAACGGCTGGTCTGATCCAGGCCTCCCTGATCAAGGACACTTTGTTTCTTCTGCTTTTCCTTTCTCTTTCTCAACTTAGCCAGCAAATTTCAATTTCCCGTAGGAAAAGAATTTAATTTTGCGTTTAGAATGTCAGTTCTGTTACATTCCACCTGAAATCCAGGCCCTTTGAGTGGTGTCCAGGGCCTCCCACACCCGCTCCCTTTGATGGCGGTTCCTACCTGGCACAGAGGGGAAATCACGTCCCTCAGGATCAAGTTGTTGTCATTTCTCCAGAAAAGGACAAATAATTTATGACCAGAAGAAACTGCAAAAGCATGAGGTTAGAGACTTGAAATGAAAGGCGGCAGATTGAATTCATTTCCACTCCCTCAAAATCCCCACCGGCATGACCGTTAAGGAATTTTTTTTTAACCTTACATCAGTAAGAACAAAGAATGGAAAAGGAAACCACAGAAAACAAGGACTATCGCCAGAGTGTGGGGAGTAGGGAAGCAGGCCCTGACGGCCCAGCGAGGAGCCTGGGATCCCCAGGGGGGCGGGGAGGCCGGATGGGGCGGGGCCGGCAGCTACAGCACGACCCGCCGCTCCAGGACGAGGTGCCTCACGAGCGGGTTCTGACATCGGGGGCCCTGCTGCAGCCCTGGGAGCTGCCAACCAGCACTTCAGAGCCTCCTCTTGTAAAGACTTCCATCTGGAAACACTTTCAATTCAAACGTCCCAAAAAGCTGTGAGAATGAGGATAGCACACAGAGACCCCATGCACCTGTCCCCCAGGTTCAGCTGTCACCATTTGCACCTCCCGCTGACATGTGTTCTCATCCCTGCCGCACAGACACACGCCCAGACGCACACAGTTTTTTCTGAAGCCTTGGGGAGTAAGCTGCACACGTCGGGGCCTTTACCCCGAGAACTTCAGTGTGTGTTTCCCAAGAGCAGAGTATATGCTCTGTCGTGACCACAGTCAGTCACCACTGAGGCCGCAGGCTCTTAACACCTGGCACACGGGTCCGTCCTCAGTCCTGTCAGCTGGCCAGTGGTCTCCCTGCAGGACAGGATCCCATCTAGAACCAGGCCGTCACGCTGCAGTCGCCTTTAATCTGGAACATTCTTTTTTCTTTTATGAAGACGGTGTTGAAGAACACAGCCCCTTTGTAATAGAAAGTTCCTCGTCTGTGTTTGTCAGCTGTTTTCCTGTGATTAGATTCAGGTGACGTGTTCCCAGCTGGACCACTGCCCAGGTGACATGTGTCCCCCTCGGGGGTCACACCTGAGATGCCACCTGGCCTCCCTGGCGATGCGAACCTTGATCGCTGTGTTTTCTGGTTCCTCTACTGCATAGTTACTGGTTTTCCTCTTTTAACTAATAAGTGGTCCGTGGAGAGGCGCTTTAAGACACAGATGTTCTGTCCCTTGTCAGATGTCCCTTAGACTAGCGTCCCCTCGTGATGCTCCCTGGCCAGTGTTTACCAGGATGGTCACTAACTCAGGCACACCCAGAGCCTTGCTGTTAAATAGAGACAGTGACCAAGGGTCGCCAGAAATTTGAGGAGAGCCTTTCTTCAAGGGAAGATGGTATTTGAGGGACAGGTCCCAAATTTGTGCGAAGAAGAGACTCAGAAGAAACAGAAACTGTGCTGAGGGTGGAAGAAATGGAAAGCACGCTTCCTCAGAGAGGTTACTGCTTTTCATCTATCAGATTGGCAAAACAGAAAAATCGCTTTACCCACATCGCGTTCATGGGGAACAGGAACACAGCTTTAGCATGAGTGTAAACGTTTCTCTTGTGATTTTTTATTCTGGCCTTGTTTGTAATAGTAAAATACTGGTGATTAATTATTAGGAGGCCGGTTAAATAAATGGTGGGGCATCCATATTATGGGATAATTGGACAACTGTCCAAAGGTTGCATGTGCTCTCTGTGTCCTGATACGTGAAACATTCTTTGAGATGTATTGTTAAATGGAGAAGATGTTCAAAACTGTGTGTGGAATTTGCTACCGCTTATGGGGAAAAGAGGGGAACTTACACACACACACACTCTATTTATTCCCTACAAAATAAACTGGTGTTGACTGCCCCTAGGATGGTTACTATAGCCTGCAGGCTTTTGGAAGTGGGGAGAGGGGCCTGTTCATTCTGGACTCAATTTTGGTACCTTAAGGATTTGAACCTTGTTAGTATGTCACTGTATTACATTTTCCTTCTTTTTTTTAATTTAAAAATACTTTATTGCTAACAGTGTTAACTATCATCTGAGCCTTCAGAGAGTCATAATCTTTTCGCAAGAGTAACATCAAAGATCATTGATCACAGATATCATAACAAATATAATAATGAAAGTTGGAAATATTGTGAGAGTTACCAAAATGTGACACAGAGACACGAAGTGAGCAAATGCTATTGGGAAAATCAGCGCCCATAGACTTGCTCAGTGCAGGGTTGCCACAGACCTTCAATTTGTGTGTATTACGTTTTCTAAAAAGCCTCACAGAAATAAGGGAAAAGCTTGCATCTCTGAAACAAGAGCAGGGCAGTTACGGAGAAAAAGAGTGACGCACATTGGCGGAACGAGAATGTTTGGAAGATGCAGTTGAGGAAATCTCCACAGAACAGAATAAAAGATAAAGGGTGGGCTTCCCTGGTGGCGCAGTGGTTGAGAGTCCGCCTGCCGATGCAGGGGACACGGGTTCATGCCCCGGTCTGGGAAGATCCCACATGCCACAGAGCGGCTGGGCCCGTGAGCCATGGCCGCTGAGCCTGCACGTCCAGAGCCTGTGCTCCACAACAGGAGAGGCCACAACAGTGAGAGGCCCGCGTACCGCTAATAAATAAATAAATAAATAAAGGGTGAAAGATGGGAGAGAAAAGTAAAGAAAATTCCAGCGCCATCCAGGAGGTCCAGCACCCCAGAATTCTGGAGGCAGGAACCAAAAAGCAGTGGAGGAATTGTTAAAGAAATTACACGAGAAAAAGTTTCCAGAACTCAAGGCACAAAGTTCCAGGTTGAAGGTGCCTGCAGGTTCCAGTGTGACGGCAGCAGGGCTCGTCAGCGCGAGCTGCCAGAGGTGGGGGCAGTTGGAGAGCTGCCGGGCTAGTAGCGGCAGGACTGGCAGCTGGAGACCGGAGGTTCTACACGTGAAAGAAGAGCATTTCCAGCCCGGGATTCTGTGCCCTGTGCAACGCGACTCCTGTACAGAGAACATGAAAGCATTTTCAGATATGCAGGTTTTCAGAAAGTCAGTTCCTGCACAGCCTTTTGAAGGCCAACACTGGAGGAGGGAGAAACTCGGATGGGAGCTGAGGAAACAGGGTGACTCAGATTGGAGAAGGCAGAGGTGCAGGCTGTGCTCAGATGGGGAGAACGTTCGTCAGCATAAGCACAGAGGCGGCCTCCAAGAAAGGGCTGATGGGGGAGCTCCCTGGCGTCCAGTGGTTAGGACTCGGTGCTTTTGCTGCCAGGGTCCGGGTCCAGTCCCTGGTTGGGGAACTGAGATCCCGCAAGCCGGGAGGTGCGGCCTTTGAGGGGGCAGGGGGAAGAATGAGCGATGGCTTCATGGGTTAGACCGTATCGAAGAGTTCTAAAGGTCTGCGGGGAAGTTTTGGGCTGAATTAGAATTAGCGACGGGTACCTAGAGATTAGGCAAACGAAAAGAGGCAGTTAGTGACTCGAGGAAAATTAAAAGCGAAGGAGTGGGCTTCCCTGGTGGCGCAGCGGTTAAGAATCCGCCTGCCAATGCAGGGGACATGGGTTCGAGCCCTGGTCCGGGAAGATCCCACATGCCGTGGAGCAGCTAAGCCCGTGCACCGCAACTACTGAGCCTGCGCTCTAGAGCCCGCGAGCCACAACTGCTGAGCCCATGTGCCACAACTGCTGAAGCCCGTGCACCTAGAGCCCGTGCTCCACAACAAGAGAAGCCACCGCAACGAGAAGCCCACGCATCACAATGAAGGGTAGCCCCTGCTTGCCGCATCTGGAGAAAGCCCGCGTGCAGCAACGAAGACCCAAAGCAGCCAAAATTAATTAATTAATTAATTTTAAAAAGCAAAGGAGCAAAGTATAGTTATAATTCAGGTTGGCTCAACTTGCAAGCAGTACTTACGTGATCAGTAATATAAATACTGAATTTTAAATTTACCAAAAATGGAGGGAGTGTGGGGAGGGGTGGACGTGAGGTCGTGGTGGGTGTGGAGGTCCAGGAGACGAGATCTCAGAGCAGGGTACAGTAGCAGCCTTGGACAAGCTGTGTGGACATGCGGATGCAGGTCCGGAAGGCGGTTCTGTCCGGGGGAGCAGGCCTGAGGGTGGCCCAGAGAGCCCTGAGTCTCCGGGTTCTGTTTCAGGTCTTACTTGGCATTTACAGCTGAGCCGTGGATTTTTTTGATAAAATCCAAAATGAAAGCAGTGGCTCTGAGTGGCGCTGCTCGGTGAGTGTCAGGGTTGCCCAGGGCAGAGTGAGGGCAGTCATCCGTGGATTCTTTGTTTCGATTTATGACTCGGTTAAAGCCCTGGGATGTGGTGATTTTTTATTTTGACCCAAAGGGAAAATGGGAAGGCAAGCTTGCAGCTGGGAACAGTGTGTCTCTCGCTCTTTTCTGTGTCTTCCTGGGGAGGACAGGCCCTTCCCTGCCCCTCCTGTGGCCACCTGCTTTCTTAAGCCTTTGCCCTAGGCACCTACCATCTAGAGGTGAGAGCTGGCGGTGGGCGTTTTCTTTTCTTTTGTTGATGTTTTATTGTTTGGTTGTTTTGTTTGCTTTTTTGAGAACCCAGTTGAAAACCCTCAAATATTTTACTTTGAGTAGCAGTTGAAGTGACTTCGTGTCTGGACAGTGTTGGGAGCTGGGATACTTGGGTCTCATCTAGACCCTGTCATTTGTATCTTGGCCTCAAGGACACTTCTTAACTCAGGAATTTTAAAAACTGGATATAATTCACACGTAACGTAAAGTTCACCATTTAAAAGTATAATTCAGTCGTTTTTAGTATATTCACAGAATTGTGTCACCGTCACCACTAACCCCAGAACGTTTAAATCGCAGCCTCACCCCACACACCGTAGCAGTCACTGCCCGCCCCTGACAGCCACTAAGCTGCTTTCTGTCTCTGCTGATTTCCTTGTCTGGACGTTCCTGTAAATGGCCTTTGTGCCTGACAGCTTTCCCCTGTCTCAGAGTTTGTCCCTGTCGTGCATGTTTCAGTGCCTCCTTCCTCTTTAATTGCTTAAGTTGTTGTGGGTTTTTTGTTTTGTTTTGTTTTGTTTGTTTGTTTGTTTTAGTATCTCTGAAGGGAAAACATTCTTCACCTTGCCACCCCCCATCTTGAATTTGTAGAAAAGAGTAAATGGTCATGATAGTCGAGAATAGAAAAGAAAATGCCAGAAAAGTGTTTCAGTCCATTTAACATTTTAATTCTGGAAATGTTTCAAGGTTATGGAAAGGATATGAGAACAGTAGAACATGCTCCTTCCCCAGAGACCGCATCCAGCTTCCACCAGTTGCCCCAGTCTCGTTGGTTTCAGAAGATCCCTTCTGAGGCCAAGCGCTCTGCCCAGTCAGGATCCCGCTCTGGCCTCTTCAGTCTGGAACTCTCTTCCTTCTCTCCTTGATTCTCCTGACCTTGATGCTTTGGAAGGTTCAAGGCCAGTCATTTTGTGACATGGGCCTCCCAGCACCTGCTGACGATCAGACCCTAGTTAAGCTTCTTGGGCGGGTGAATGACAGAAGCGAGTGTGCCTGGTGCAGCCCGCGAGGTGGCCCACGGTGCCTGTCTGTCCCATTGCCGGTAGTGCCAGTATCCATCACATGGTTGGAAGGCATTTGACAGGCTTCTTCGCTGCAAAGTGACTTTTTATCCTTTGTAATTAGTAAGCATTTTGTGGAGAGATACTTAAGACTGTAAATTTCCCGGATGGTTGCCAAAAGGCAGCTTTTTAAATTCCATTCTTCATGATCCTAGAAGGGTTTTCTCCTCGTTTGTTTATTGTCTTTACGTCCCTGTGGATCATGGGTTTGTATTATAATCGTACTATCACTCAAGTTATAATTCGGGTTATAATCTGATACTTGATCTGTTGTCATTATTTGTTTTGATCTTTAAATTGACCCACATCAGGGAGTCCCTTCAGGTGGCTCCTGTGCCCTTTTCTTTTTTTTTAGATTTTTTTGATGTGGACCATTTTTAAAGTCTTTATTGAATTTGTTACAATATTGCTTCTGTTTTATGCTTTGGTCTTTTGGCTGCGAGGCATGTGGGATCTTAGCTCCCCAACCAGAGATCGAACCCGCGCCCCCTGCATTGGAAGGTGCAGTCCTAACCACTGGACCACCAGGGAAGGAAATCCCTCCTGTGTCCTTTCGACATTTCCCCGTCATTTTTTGAGCACTTGTTTACTTTCTTACACAATAAGATGGTCCAGGTTCCTTTGTTCTTTGCCTGCCCCACCCTGGAAGAGCAAAGGGCCCTGGTCTCCTTAGTGGACAAAATTGTTTAGAAGCTGAGGTCCTTGCCCGGTGTGCCCACTCTGGAGAGTCGGGGGTTCAGCCTTGGATCCGGGTCCCATCTGGCACCCCTGGGATCCCTCCGTCCTTCCCTTCAGTGGGAAACCCAGCCCCGCCCTGCCACCACCAGGCCCCTCCCAGCTGCCGTCCTCGCAGTAGGGGGGCTTCAAAAATGTTCACTGTTAACATTGAAAAAAGGAGCTTGTAATAAAGCTTTATCAAAGAAATAAAGTTTTCTTCCTAAAACAGAGAGATTAGTGTGGTTAGTATTGACGTTTTAATTCAGAGTCTTTCTGAACATGAAGTGGCAGGGGCTTGCTGTGCTTTCTGGCAAGGATGTGACTTAACCTTCTCTGTTTCATGAGAAGTCGTGTGCACGCGTCAGGTTACAGATGTTCCTCAACGAACGTCTGTGTCCTGAATTCCAGAGCAGCACCAAGATCAACACTTTCAACTGGTCCAGGCTCCGGAAGCTCAGCTTTAAGAGGAAGAGGTTTCTTATCAAACTCCACCCAGAGGTCCATGTAAGTATTATTTTGAGAACTTTTTAAGTTGTAAGAGAATTTACTCTGCTAGAATACTGAGTTTTTAATTACTTCTTTTTAAAATTTATTTGTTTAATTTTGGCTGAGTTGGGTCTTTGTTGCTGCACGTGGGCCTTCTCTAGTTGCGGCGAGCAGGGGCTACTCTAAGTTGCGGTGCACGGGCTTCTCATTGCGGTGGCTTCTCTTGTTGCAGAGCACGGGCTCTAGGGCACGTGGGCTGCAGTAGTTGTGGCACACAGGCTCAGTAGTTGTGGCGCACGGGCTTCGTTGCTCTGCGGCATGTGGGATCTTCCCAGACCAGGGCTCGAACCCGTGTCCCCTGCACTGGCAGGAGGCTTCTTAACCACTGCACCACTAGGGAAGTCCCTTTAATTACTTTATATATCGTTTCAGCATAACTCACATAAGAATTTAAGGACAGGATTCGGGACTGGGGACAGGCTTCGGGGTGACCTGCCCAGCACTTCTCACCTAGAGGGCATATCAGCATCCCCGGGGGTGGCCCCGCCCAAGACTCAGCTGTGGGGTTGGCCTGAGAGAGTGCACGTGGGACAGACTCCCAGGGCTGCTGAGAACTGTTGGTCTATTACAGCCAGTCCTTCTTTGGGTAATAAAGCTGAAATACGGAGTGTTTAGCTGTGATCAGAAGAAGCTGCACAGCAAATCAGTGTTGGAGCTTCTGTCCAGAATGAAGAGAGGGGCGTTTCCAATATTCTCATGTGTCTTTGATTCAGAAATTGACCCTTTAATAGCTCTAATGGAAGTAGACTTGATTTTCAGAAAATAAATGTTCCTTTCTTTTGAGATTGTGAGTCAGTAAGGTAATAATTAAATATAAATTTACTGACATTAGTAAAAAGGGGGAAAAGTAAATGTCTGTACAGTCTGATAGTTGGAAAAATCCAGTACGTCAGACTATTCAGAGATGTTCACATTGTTATATGTCTATTGTACAAAGGAAGTTAGGAAATAAAAAGTAGATTAGCTGAGCCGCTGTGGCGTTGAAGCTTAGGAGGCTGTCAGCTTAGACACACTCTGGGAGATCAGAGCTCCGGGCCAGTCTGGAGGAGAGGCTTCACCTAAGCTTTTCAAAGGCTCAACTTGATTAGCTTTTGTCAAACCCCAGGGTCATGTGCGGCGTGTAAGTGTGTTTGGTAGCAAGTATGAAGAGATAGCTTAATTGTTTTTTACTCAAATATTTCTTCTGCGGATGAGAGAGAAGTATAAGGAATGCCAAAAACATGTACAAAATACAAGTAAAAGGCTGCGTTTTTTTTCTCTGTAAAAAAAAAAAAAGAAGTTTCTGGCAGTTATTCTGAAAGGACAGGGAGAGAAGAGAATTGCGGCTTTATATCCCAAAGCAGCTCTTCTTTGGAACAGCGTGATGTTTCAAAGTTCCGGACTGTGTCTGTCTCTGCACCTGGCAAGGTTACGTTTTGTATCCCTAAGCACTTACATTTTTAAGATGAAACATAGGAGTCAAAGTATTATGTTCTTTCTGGCAAGTAATTTGGTAATAATATATCATAAGGTTCAAAAATGTGCGTTGTTTCTGAGCTCAGTATACCATTTCTGGGAATTTATCCTAAGGAATAGCCATGAGAGACAATGCAGTAGTTTCTTCATGGTGATGTTTGTGAGCCTGAAAACCCTGTGTGTCCTGGGCATCTGAAACATCCCAGAAGAACCCCCAGGAGAATGATTGGGTGATAACAGATAAATGCGTCAGCCGGCCTGGAAAGATGCCTTAGTTTCCTAGGTGGGAAAAGGTTACAAAGGTAAACTTCAGAATGTTAGCAGTTGTGTAATTGTAGATGGCCACATTTTCCTGATGTTTCTACAATGAATATATACCTTGTGTTTTTCTTCTCTTAAATGTAAATGGAACCAGAAGTCTTTGTATACAACCTTGAGGAAGAAAACGTGCTAATCTTTAACTTTGGAGCAGCCTTTTGCCTTCCTAAATTTTATTCTTCATATAGTGACTCGAACCTTTGTCTTTTGTTCCCAGGGGCCTTACCAGGACACCCTGGAATTCGTGCTGGGGAGTAGGGACGCGTGTAAGAACTTCTGGAAGACGTGTGTAGAGTATCACACCTTTTTCAGACTTGCTGATCAGCCGAAGCCCAGAGCTAGAGCCATCCTCTTCAGCAGAGGTTCCTCCTTCAGATACAGGTGGGGCAGCAGTGCCAGGCGGGTCTTGGCCTTGTCTGTGGGACTGAGAACCCGAACAGCCTCAGTCAAGAAGAAGGTGGTGTGAATGTTCCAGAGAACTACACGCAGACTGCAGCTATTGTAAAACTGGAGAAAGCATATCAAATAAAATAGTGGGAAAAATAGGCTTCGTAAAAACTGTTTAGAAAACTGGTTATGCTTGTTGCAAAGTATAATTTTTAAATGTATATGTAAACTTGTGAGAGAGGATGGGCAAGTCTTACTTTTCCTTTGCTTTTGTGAAAAATTAATGCTGTGAATTACTGTTTATTCTTTTCTTTAAAACCTGATTTTTTTCCACAGTGGAAGAACTCAGAAGCAACTAGTGGATTATGTCAAAGACGGTGGGATGAAGAGGATTCCGTATGAGAGGTAAATTTTCTCATCTTCATGATGAAAAGTGTGGGCTTTGAAAATTAACGTTTTAAATACTTTAACCTGTATTTGAGTAAAAATCACTTCACATATGTAAACGTGTATTTTGGCACTTGAGTTCTGTTTCTTTTATTTATTTTAATGGTAATAGATTTGTATTTTACAGTTATTTACAGTTACTGTGTACAGATACAGATAATGCTTTTTGGTTCTAGTCTGTATCGCTTAGCTTAGATGTAATGTTTTTACGTAGCGTGGTAAACTTTGAATCTGAAAATTCGTGTTGTTGCTTTGCATGTGGAGCTTTTCCTTCAGTGTGAAGGGCGCAATTTCACCTCTTCTGGACGTGTAGTTTTTGTTTGAGTGCTTGTGTTCTGTCATCCCGCCATTCCTGGTTACGTGCCTCACGTTAACAGAGGCTTGGCCACACGTTTATGCAAGTCCTCGCGCGGCACAGCATGTGCTGCTTTAGAGGAGGGCTGGGGGCTCACAGCCTGTTCTCTGTTTGCAGAAAACACAGCAAGACCCAGATGTCTCTCCGCGCCCTAAATGCCAACTTGCCGAGGCAGGTCAGTCCTTCTGCGTAAAACGTACACGATATGATCACCTGTCCTCTTCGGGGAAATAATCTGGCAATGTTGTAACAAGAGTCCTAAGATTAGCTTTGTCATTTGTGAGGAAATTCCAATCCTGGGACCCTGTTTGCAGAAAGGAGTCCTGAGTGAAGAGAAAGCTCTGTGCAGTGAGATGTGTGACAGTGTTGTTTATCATTCGAGAAATCCTAGCGACCACCGTCTGTGCCGGGTGAGTCACTGGCAGTTCTGGGCGTGTCCGCGGGAGGCGCTACTCAAGAGCCTTTAAAAATCTCGTTTCGGGAGAATAGTGCGCGAGCAGGACGCGCCCAGAGAATATCAGTACGTGAAAGTAGCAGGGTGCGAAGCAGCCTGGGTCACGTCCTCATTCTGATTTAAAAAGAGAAGTGTATGCACAGCATCAAACATGATCTCTGAGCGATTGGATCCAGGCAGTTTTTATCTTCTCTTTGTGCTTCTCTCTATGTATTTTTTTCTTCTCTTTGTGCTGTGGACACAGTGCTTTTTGTTGTCAGGAAAACAACTGAGAAATACTTCTTCTGTAAAAGTGCAAGGTGCGGTTAAATGCCAGCTTAGGGAGATGATTTGCTTAGTGAAGCCGTGTTCACTGAGTGCATCTTTTGCTATTATCTTAAGGGTGAAAAGCAGGAAACAAATGTGTATGCCTGTGTGTTTGACATGATCACAGCTATATGAAGACAGGTGCACACAGGTGCACACAAACACTCACAGGAGACGTTTGGCCACAGTGTCCCAGACGTGACAGTTCTGTGTTGCGAGGCCGGGACGTCGGTGACTCTGTGTTTCAGGTCTGCTTCTCTGCTGTCGCTCCCTGTGTTCACATTTGCGTGTTGACTGCCACATGCAAGTATATTTTTACAGAGAATCTTGCTCTTTTCATGTACTGTTATTTCGTAACTTTCTATGTGTGGCTGTATAGTTTCATATTTATACATTTTTATTGCTGCACAAAGTTGATTTTCGTTGACAGTTTTGTCATTTATACTGTTATAGTATTTCCAGAAGCTACACTTGTACCTCATATATTAAAGCTCATGTGTCCTAAATTTTCTTTTAATCGGGTCTTTTAAATATCAACATTCTTTAACTCTTCTGGGTATGTTTTCTATTTTGGAATTCCTTGTTAAATCAACTGAAATTAAAAGAACTTATTTTTGTTTCTTTAACAAAGTTCAAATTTGTGAGTAGTCTAAAAGTTACACTTAAGCTTTCAGTTCTCTGATGCTGTCTTTTAAAAATCACAGAGAATATGGAATATGGTCGATGATTAGGAAAAAGCCACGTGGTAGACACACGAAAAGGGATTAATCTTACGGGTCGCGAGCTGCCGCTTTGTCTAAAGGGGTGGTCGCTGTGCTGCTGCTGCTGCTGCTTCTGCTTTGGTCTGACCGCCCCCTTGTGATGTTGTGAGTGCCGGTGTGACACGGCTGTGTCTCGGTGACACGTGAGTGGGAAGGGCTGCTCCGTGTCCCTGCGTGTGGGACCGTGAGCCAGGACGCAGCGCAGGCGCCCGGCGGGGCGAGCAGCCCCTCCCAGCACCCTGCGCCCCCCTCGTGAGCCTCTTCCTGCTCATACGCGGGGCCGCTCCTGCGCCTCCAAGATGCCCGGGGCTCCTGTGCACGGCGTGGGCGAGGAGCTCCGTGTGCGGACCTGGCCCTTGCTGCCTGGGCGGTGTGTGGATGCACCAATGCCTTTTGTCCCCCGGTGACCCCTGGCAGGGCGGGGGAGGGCGCCTGGGTAGCCGAGTGGGGCAGCTCACCCCTCCTCCAGCTGCCCAGCCCCAGGGGAACAATGATGCCCAAAGACAGCCCCAGGCAACTTCAGGGTGACCCGGGTGCCAGGGAGACTCAGGGCCTTTAGTGGTGGAAATGGCCTTTCTTGTAGACAGGTCACGCCTAATGCAGAGAAAAAAGTGGACTTACAAGGGACCTAAATAGATCCTGGGTCCGTTTGAAATCATGTCTGCATTTACAGATCTTCAGTTCTAAAAGGAAAGGTCTGACCTGCTGCCCTCCTTTGTAGAAGCTGTGACAGAAATGTGTGGGTGCGGCTGTACTCACCTGGGCCCAGTTAGCTCTGCGACTTCCCAGCAGTAATTGCTCATTTCACGTGTTCCTTTTTCTCTTCTCCTGATTTGATCCCCAGAGCGTCTTGTTCACCGAGGGCACGAGGACTCCCGCGTCCCCGTCTTCAACAAGTGCCTCCTTCTGTTCGCGCCCCGCCTCCCCTCCAGCCCCCGTGGGCCTGCTCGGTTCCAAGGACGGCAGCGGCTCCCCGACGGGGCCCCCGGCTCCCAGCGCCAGGTGGCCAGCTGCAGAGAGGAGCGGCGTGGCCGCGGCCCCGCCCCCCGGGCCGCCTGCTTTCCAGCCTTGCCAAGGTGTCGGGTCGGGTCGGGGCGTGTGGAGCTGTGGCCCCAGCAGTACTGAGGGGCTGAGTCGCGCCGCCCTAGGCCTAGAGGCAGGGGGGGCCGGCAGGGAGCGTGCGGGTCACAGTGGCCATGGTGAGGGTGCCTTGACCGTGGGCCCCTCCCCTTCCAGGGGGGCGCCCATGTGTGGCCGGCAGAGCCTCCGGGGGGGCCCTGTTTTCACATTGACAAGCGCCCAGCTGCCGGCGTTCGAGGAGTTCAGAGATGGCGGCCTGGCAGACATCTCCTTCTTTGCCGGAGGCTCTGAGGCCTTTCCTTTCCCCTTCGGCAGTCTGCGCCCGCAGGCCCTGCTGTGTGGCCGCCTGGGGTCTGCCCCGTCCAGCCCGGAGGGGTCCTCCCCGGAGCCGGCCCGTGGGAGCGGGGCGCGCGGCTTTGAGTCCGAGGAGGAGGGCAGCCTTGGCGCCGCGCACCCCGCCGACACCTCGGAGCTGCTGGAGGTGAAGGCGCAGGCCAGCCTGATGCAGCGCCTGCTCAGCCCGTCCGCCGCCAGCTCGCTCCGGCTCCACCGGTCCGAGACCAGCTCCCTCAGCAACGCGCCGCTGCCCGGCAGCCTGTCCGCGCACACGCCCGGCTCTGCCGCCCAGTCCGAGGCCAGCTCCATGGCCAACTTCCCCGCCTGCTCGGTCCGCTCCGAGGCCAGCTCAGCCTTCCATTTCTCGGACATCGTCGACCAGTTAGAGCAGCTCAGCTGCCCGCCCACGACGGCTGAGGACCCGAGTGGCTCCGACACAGACTCGTGGGGCTCCGAGGCCGAGGCCCCCCTAGACGTGAGCCTCTTCTTCGGTAACCCCTTTGCCCTGACAATGGGAGGGAGAGTCCTTTTCGATCTGCAGAGTAACATAAAGAATTTGACTCCTGGAGAGCAGGTCGATGAAAACCTGTCCTGACCGTTCCCGGCTTCCCTCCTGGGGACCCTCACCTGCTCGGGGGGTGAGGGCTCCGACTGTCGGCTTTCGATACAGAAGGTGATTTGTGGTCACGGCTAGATGTTCCTTTTTCACCCTAATTCTCTGATTGATTGTTGCATTTGGAATGCCAAAAGTGAAAACTTGCGCTTGGAGCGGTGTTAAAAGCTGTGCCGCGGGTTTAGAGTGGGGGAGTGTCTCCAGCTCACCCTTCGGGGCTGGTCGTCTCGCCTGTGCAGCTTTATTCTTCTGGCGTTGGCTTCGATACTGCAAAAGTGGTGCTATGTGTTTTGAGTGTGACACGGTTCTGATTCGTGTTGACCTCTAATGGAATGTGTGCCTTATGCCTGTTGCTGCTTCTTAAGGTGAGGTGTGCGGCCCATGATTAATTATGATGGAGGTTTTGTCTGATTTGACTGCACGAAATCTTGAATAGGCCCCACAGGACCCAGTTCCTGGGGAGGGCAGCGGGGGCTGCGGCCTCCGTGTGCTGTGGTCTGGGACTGCCCAGGGCAGCTCAGCGCCCGAGGCTTGGCTGCGTCCGTGACTTAGGATCCAGGGACCGTGCTTGGAGAGGCGTTGGTTCAACCTGCGGTGTAAGCGAGACTGTGTCCTTTCCACCTTCCTTGGGGGACGCCACGCACTCGGTTGCAGGGAAGGCAGAACCAGACACACCAACCGGCCCAAGGGGCATGGCGTTGGCTCGAGCTGGCCAGCCGTTTCCTTGGGGCCGACGGGGGCTTGTTCCCCGTGGGGACTGGGCACCCGGGACCTCCCCAAGCTGCAGGGGGCTTGGCCTTTTGTAGCAGTGGTGTCTCCTCCGGTCAGGTGTGCACCCGACACAGCTGCGGGCTGATTCTGATAGACCCCATCCGCACGCATCCGTCCAGAGGCCTTGGGCAAGGTCATGTGTGTGGACAGGCCAAGGTGGCTGTGGCCCTGGGGGCACTGCGCTCCACACCCCGCGGACGTGGGGCCAGCGCTCAGCACAGGCTGCGTGGCCGGGCCCCTCGAGGGCTGGATTTGTCACCGAGTCCATGGACTGGGTCTTGTGCTTCCTTCCCGGTCTCACCTGGTGGAGCAGCACCGTGTTTAAAGGTTAGTTTTCTTCCTGAAAGTCCCATCCTCGCCGTGTGTGTGGACCCCGTTCCCGGCGGCCGCGTGGAGATGCCGGGGCTTCCCTGCAGGCTCGGTCGCCGTCCGTCGATGGTGTCGATGGTGTCAGTCGGGTACCAGCAGGGGCTTCAGCCTAATGGGTCGGTACTTTCCATCCTCGCAGCTGCCTTACCGCCGCTCTGGGTCCCTTGTGGCTCTGGTCCCGGGACGTTCTCACCCGTCGCCCCCGCACCTCCCAGGCCATGGGTCCGTCTGCATTGGTGCTGACTGGCCGGCGTCTGTGGAGAGACTGTGTGACCGTGACTGACGTCACTGGTGAGGATGGCACGTCTGGGACACTTTGTGTCACTGAAAAGACACACCGTGGGGGTGTGTGGCAAGGAGCTGATACAGACGCTGTCCATCCAACGCTTTTCCTGAATCTTAGTTGACATGACGGCTGCCTCTGTCCTTGGTCGGTTGTTGTCTCCTGACTGTGCCCCCCGACGCTCCGAACTAACAAGAGTGTCCTTTTGTCTTTAAAGCAGCCCGTCCTGGTGTCTGGGCAGAAAGTCTGAGCCAGCAGAGCAGCCGGGGCTGCAGGATGCGGGGCGGGGGGTGTGGGGGGGGGGGGTTGTGTGGTCGTCGTCACATGTCGAAGAATCTGAATAAGTCGTGTTCTCAGATGTCTTTTACTGGACCTTCCTGTTACAGGTTTTGTCTTGTTTTTTCAAAGAAACTTCTTTTTCTGGGGATAATTTTCTAGCTTTTGTTTAGACAGTTTTCAGGATATGCAGAAGCGGAAAGAGGCGTATCAGGAGTGAAGCCCAAGCCTGTTGGGCAGGGCTGTCCTGTGTCCCCCCCGCCACGTCCCCCCGGGTGTTGCCCCCCTCCTATAAAGCGGGCCTGACGCGCTGACGACCTTCCTCAGCGCTCATGTGTCTCTGAAACGTAAGGCGCCTCCTCACTGACCCCACACAGATGTCACCCCACAAGGTGGACGAAGTGCTGGCCGACGTCTGGTTTGCTCAAATTGGGATCCAGACCCGGTCCGCGTGCTGCTCAAGGTCGAGATAGCCCGTCTGTCTCCCCTTCCTCTTTCCCATTTGTGCCGGTGACTTGCAGGGAAGCCGAGCGGCCTGGGCTGTCGTCGGTCTGCCCCTCAGGCCCTGCAGCCCTGGAGGCTGGACCTGCAGCTGCATTGACTGCTGACCCCGACCCCTGACCCCCTCCCTGTTCCACGCATGGGCAGCGCGGCTCTAGAACGAGCCCAGCATCCCAGACGCTCTGTGGACACTGCTGGTGAAGGTGTGATTTTCAGATTCAGGGTTAGCTTTTTGGTCAGATTTGGAGAAATTTTGAACAACTTTCCTTTTCCAGAGTGTTCACGATATGTTTAATTTTACAGCTTTCCTTTTATATTGAAACCATTTCTTTAATATCAGTTGTGGCTTCTTTGGACTCTGCCCACAGCCCTTCTTCCCCTTCACTCGAGTGGGAGGAGCCCCCTCCCGGAGGGGACCCTTCGGCAACCGGGAAAATGAGCCTGAAAGATAGCTCCTACAGGTCCTGTCTTTCTGCTTGTAGCCCAGGCAGTGGCACTGTCGTGTTCTGTCTAGTAAGAGCTGGCTTACAGGAAACATTAAAATATCCAGCATGGTTCTGAGTGAGGCCAGCAGCCGGCCTTTGCTGGGTTTGCTGAAGGCCGTTCGTGGTGATCGCCTTTTATTTGAAAAACACGTTATGCAGTGGCATCACCTTGGAAGGGTGGCCCCGCAGACCCGGATTACAGGATGAATGTGCAGATTGGCGTGGGACCCACAGGCTTGGGAGCAGCCCTCCTCACGCCGGCCCACGGGGGAGCCCGGCACTGTCACCGCAGCCCAGAGGCGCTGCCCGCCGTCCCCGCCAAGTCCCCTGGAGTGACGCACTCCACTTACGTGGACTGTTTATGTTTACTAGCTGTCAAGTCTATGATTGTCTTTCCGTTTCCAGGGTCTAACGACAGCCTCACGTTAGGCAGGTTGACGGCACTAAAGCAGGAAGCGGCGTGTCCCGTGTGTGCCTTTTCACATCACACAGGAGCTCTCTCAGTGCGGGGTCAGAGCAGGACTCCTTTTTCCAGTTAACACGCGTTTTTAAAATGGTAGTAATGATGGAGGGATGGGCAATGAAAACCGCACAAAGAAGTTTAACGTGGAGAACTTTGATCATCCCCAAGGTCGCCACTTTGCAAAGTCCTTTAATTGCTCTGGTGCTGTGGGTGTGGTTCTCACCGCAGGCATCTTCTCACCTGCTGCCCTGGAGGGGTGGCTGAGCACCAGGCGTGCTGTGCTTCCGGTCCTGTGGCGCACACGGGCCACGCCCCTATGTGTGTGTGACAAGGGATGCCAGTTGTGCGTCTTCAGGGTGTGCTGTTCCCTCCCGGTTCAGGGAGCACCAGAAAGAAATCCATTCTTGGCACAGTACTTTGTAGGTGAAAATGTTAACGTTCTCTCAGGCACTTAAAGTTGGGCATTTCAGTGTCTGTTCTCAAGGCCACGGGTTCACTCGTGGGATTGCGCCCCGGCCCCTGTCCTGAAGTGACAGAGCTTGTCGCAGCTGGCCGGGGCGCGGGGGCCGCTGTGGGACTGTCTCTCCACGCAGTGCCCTGCCCGCCGTGACCCTGGATGCTGTCTTTTGCATGAACGTATCTATGTCCCCAGGAATGAGGAGAAAAGGGGGTGGCATTTCCCTGTAAACCTGAACTCGTTCATCCTTTAAAGACACATTGACGTTGCCTGGTTTGTGGTTCTTGAAAGTTTGTTTCCTGTTGAAATTGCCGTTTATAAATTTGCAGATATGTACTAATTCAGAACTCTTCGTTTACTCAATAAAATAAGGGAATATTTGCTATGGATTTTGATGGCTTTTTAAGCTTCCTTTCCCTCTACTTGCGTGCAGTTTTGATTTACACCCATGGAAGGTTATCTCATGTGTCAGGTGAACCCCGGAAACAGCCCTGTATCTTTTCACATCACCACCGACATCTGTCTTCATAGGCAGTTGGCCCCATGGAGCCCACAGGCTGTCTCATGCCGGCTGTGGGTGGCAACGCCCCTATGGAAGGCCAGTCGGGGAAGTGCCTTGCTTTTCTCAGCGGCCCCGCTCAGGCTCGTGGCCCCTGTGGTCAGTGTGCAGAGGGGGATGTAGGAGAGCCAGTGGTCTGCTGGCTCTGGGCCCGCATGAGCCTCCAAGGTGCCGGCTGAGAGCAACACTGTTGGCAGCTTTGGGGTTGAACTGCACGGTCCTTGGGCTTATAGTGCACAGAACACGTGCTGTTGGCTTCTTAACTCTGAAAATGAGACCGTTTTATTGCCTTTTCCCCGCAGTCAGCTAGACCCCACCTGATAAAATCCCTGGCCCGAAGTGCGGCAGCTGCTCAGATTCTGAACTGGCCTTTCCTCCTGGACCCTCTCTTGGCTGCCACGAGCTTCTGCTGCGTCCACGGAGCTGTCTGCCTCTTCAGCCCCTCTCAGGCCTCGGGGCTGCCCCACTCCTGCGCAGCGGCTGCAGCAAGCCGGCTGAGGACGGGGTGCTCGGGGCAGCGCAGGCCCCTCGGGGCGGGGGCCGGGCTCCCTCTGGGGTCTCGAGGCACCTGACGCCCAGTGGGATGGGGGCGGGAGGTGGCTGGCAGCGTCTAGAAAGGCTCCTGTTGGCATGAACTCCCTGGGGGACCCCCCCTTAGAGCAGAGGACAGTGGATCACTAGGGTCTCCATTTCTTCCCCCATCACACCGGCCCGTCCCTCACTGACGCCCCCACTGCCGTCACCCCCACGGGGATGAGGTGGCAACACCTCCGTGATGAACCCAGTGGATGCACAGGGTGACCAGTTAGGAGGGTAATAAAAGTTGTGTGGCCTTTACTTCCAAGAACGTTCACAGGCTGCACCTCCTTCCTAACGCACGTCACCTCCACACTTCCTAGTTTACTTGAATAGTTTGTTTCGGGGCCCTTGCCTCCGTCGCTCCAATAGTTCAGAAGATCCATAAGTCACAGCTTCTCAAACTTTAGACAAAATGTGTCATTTATTAGAACAAGGACGTGCACCCTGGACTACCTACACGTGTCAGCAGAGGAGACCCCACACCTGGCAGGCGCCATCCGGACAAGTGGCCCAGAGTGTGAATGAGTTGTAGGTTGGCACCCCCGTTTCTCTTAACAAGGAAAGAGTCTTGTTTGCTTAGAAGGAAACAGAAGAGAAGCCTCGGGAAAATGCCCCTGGGTGCGCCATGCGTGTAGACGTCACCCCCTGAGTCTCAGGTGACCACAGCCACTTGCAGACTGAGCCGTCACAGCCCTGGGAGGCAGGCGAACACACAGCAGGAGGAAGGGGTGAGCTGGGCCTCGGGCCCCTCGGAGTAGCCGCTTCTTTACCTCCTACTTTATTTTATGAACCATGTTTCCCATAAGAGACTCGTGACGTCCTAGTTCAGAAGTGGAGCCAGACGTGGTTTCCTGCGGCTCCTCAGGGTCACGCTTACCTGGGTGCTTTGGAAAAATCAGCTTTTCCCTTTTCTTATGGGATTAGTGATCACTGTTCCAGCCACAGAGGGAGCTTCTAGATCTTACACTCCCTCCATCATGTTAACCTTCAAACTTGACCTTGAACTTTCCAAACTGGAGCTGACTCTTGCTCCGCTATAAGGCAAAAAGTTTCAAAATTGTTTATTTTATTACAGAGTTTTGAAGAAGAGAATTTAAAGGTATGAAATAAAAGTAGCTGAGCTTCCTGTCTAAATGTGATGTTTCTCTTTCATCACCTGGTCAGACGATAAGGAGGTTACACAAAGCACAGTACTGCGCCTCTCAAAACGATGTCAAAAATT
The DNA here is from genome assembly GCF_039906515.1 of Pseudorca crassidens. Taxonomy (NCBI): domain Eukaryota; kingdom Metazoa; phylum Chordata; class Mammalia; order Artiodactyla; family Delphinidae; genus Pseudorca; species Pseudorca crassidens. The sequence goes on along the minus strand of NC_090301.1, from coordinate 496,670 downwards.
ATCAGATGGATATTTAGAAATGTTTGGAAATAAAGAATGCCACAAAGAAAATCATCTCCCAGGGTGGCTCACTGCTGACTGACTGAAACGAAAGTTTTACCTTTGCAGTGTTTTTTTTTTTCAGTACGCGGGCCTCTCACCATTGTGGCCTTTCCCGTTGCGGAGCGCAGGCTCAGCGGCCATGGCTCACGGGCCCAGCCGCTCCGCGGCATGTGGGATCTTCCCGGACCGGGGCACGAACCCGTGTCCCCTGCATCGGCAGGCGGACTCTCAACCACTGCGCCACCAGGGAAGCCCTGCAGTGTTTTTTTTGAAGACGGTCAAACCTTGCACCTTTGAGAGCAGAGGCTGCCTGTGAACTCTGGGTGGACAGCAGAAACGGAGAGCTGTCCACCCATCCCAAAGCATTTCCTTTTGGAAGCATTTCCAAACCTGTCTCGTCTGCAAGGATTTGGTGGTTCTCGGTGCCACGGTGGGGCAGTAGCGCACCACCTACGTGTGAGCGGGTCCTGTGACTCAGAGCGACATTGACTCCTCCTGGCTGTTTGACAGTAGAGGACCTTGGACGCAGAGGTCTGGGTTTACAAACATTTAAGATTCTTCACCATGTCAGTTAAGGCTACACATACTCTGTGGCACCTAAAACTTGACGTTTAGCATCTTAAAAATGCTTACGCAATCTGCCTGTTGGTGTGCATTCTAATACAGGTCGTCCACGTGGACAGGGCTTTCTAAGGTCAGAGCCTGTCACGCCACCACACGGTCCAGAGCAGCCTTCACGCGCCCCGGCCGCTCCTGGAACTGGCCAGCAGAACCACGGCCCCACGGGTGTGCTCTGGGCGTGGGGCCCTCGCGTCACTGGCGTCACGACAGAGAGGCAGTGGCCCGCACGCTCCAGCAGCCTCGTTTACTGCCACTTGCTTGAAAGCAGCTCCTTGCAGATTTATTCGCTTCGTCTCGTAGCGTCTGTGTTGACAGAGTTTGATGTAGGTACGATGTATTACGTTTTGCTGCGGCTGACAGATTTAATAAAAACAAATGCTTAATGTCTGTTTGTGGTGCTTCTTAATCGAGTCACTAAATTGTGAGTTGACAATTTTTGTGAAATAGTAAGTACAGTTGTCCCTTAGTATTCACGGGGGATTGGCTCCAGGACCCCACAAATAGCAGAACCCCTGACGGGAAAGTCTCTATGTGAGATGGCGTCGTATTTGCATACAACCCACCCACGTGCTCCCGGATACTGTAAATCATCTCTACATTAGGTACAACACCTAATCCAGTGTAAATGCTCTGTGAATAGTTGTAAATGCAACGTAAGATGCTGTGTAAACAGTTGCCAGAGCGGCAAATTCAAGTCTTGCTTTTGGGACCTTTCTGGAACGTTCCCCCCCCCCCGATATATTCCGTCCTCATTGAGTCTTCAAATGTGGAACCTGCAGATGTGAGGGCAGCCTTGTCTACAATGATAATATCAAATGATGGCTTTTAACCTTCCTAGAGTCAAAGCAGTTTATTCCAGACGAGCTGTTTGTCCCGAGGCGGTCACTTGCTGGGCTTTGGTCTCCCGTTCGTCGGCCCATTTGTCGGCCCCCGAGCCCACCCTGGCCTTGTCACAGGAGGCTTCAGAGCTAACACCACCTCCTCACCTGTCACCTTCTGCTATGTAAAAATAAAGTCAGGTTTTGCAAGAACTCTGTGGTAAACTGTGCACTAGTAGCTTTCTGTCGGGCGGGAGGGCTGTGCGGGGCGGGAAGACGCAAGGGTCACCCCATGGACTTGTTCTCAGAACCAACGAGGGTGAGCGTCTTGGTTCTCACACCTTGAGCAACACGCCTGGAAGAATAAGTAGCTTATTAGTAGCTTCTACATCTTTTCTGAATTTTCACTGTGTGAAGGTGTCTCATTATGCAATTCCGGGCTACTTAGGGACACAACGGGCCTTGGAGTGTGATCCTGAACAGCTCAGCCGGAAACGAGCCTCTTCTGCAGTCAAAGGAGCCATGCCTCTGGCACAGCCCAGAGCCCTTGCTCGGTTTGGTCCCGGAGAAGTGACAGTGCAGGCCTGTCGGGGGAGGGGACGTAGGCAAGGCACGCTCTTTTAAGGTGGCTTAGCTTATTTTAAATGTGTAATAAAAGCAGATTTTAATAAAACTGGTTCCGATAATTTCACGTCCTTACGTTGTCCAGGTTTTCTAATGTCAGTGAACGTTTCTCTGTGTCTTAAATCTGTGTGGTTGTGAGAATCCCAGAGGAGAGCTCTGCTATCCGGCATTGGTAGCCCATCCCCAGAAGCCCTGAGTGGGGTCCCGGCTTCCCAGAGCTCTGAACTTGTCAATGTGAAAATAAGGGCTCCCTCCCGCCGTCAGGCCACGGTGGAGGGCTGCAGGAGCTTCTGCGTGGCAGCCCGGCCAGCAGGAAGCTCTCTGCACCAGCCTGCCTCCTACACACTTCATGCTTTAGGCTGAATAAACTAAGTTTTGGGTCTATAAACTGGTCACCGTGGATAACTGCATTTGGTCCCCAATCACAGTGTGAAAGGATCTCGTTTTGAAACCCGTTGTGTTACTTCTAGCGTTTTGTAAAGCGACTTAATAATCATACTTAGAGATGATGGTAGTTTGGGTGTTAAAACGCCGCACATTTATAAGCTCAAGGTGAATGTCTGTCTTAAATTGCTTTTGAACAGTTAAACGTCTCCTCTAAAACTCTGCTTTAAGGTGACTTTCAAACGTGGCATTTAATAGTTACTAATCTCTCATAGAAAAACATTAGAAATAAACCTTTGAGGATTTTTTTAAATAGAAAAGAGAATTTCTTGATCACAAAATGTTGGATGAAATAGAACGAGGCCAGAATTTTGGCTTCAGTCTGGTCAAAAGCAAACATCATTTTCAGAAGGGGAAAAAGTTAAGTATTAGTTACTTTTGTGGTATGATTCTAGAAATCAGAATAAAATCCTTGCTAACGAACAATTCAGGGAAGTAGAAAACAGTATGACGAGTGTGATCCAGTGTTTTAAGTGAATGGTTAATGAGTTTGGCCTTAGAATACACGTTCTTTTCCAGATAAGTCAGCGTCAGTTTGGCCTCTTACGTGCGCTCCCTCCTCCCCGTTGGCTCTATTGTGCCTGCGTCTTCCCCGGGAACCAGAGCCCTGGAGGTTCTCTGGGGAAGCGGGCTCTCACTTGTCACCGGTTCTCACCGTTGCTTTATGTCACACTGAGGCCTGCGTGTCTCCGGAAGGGCCTGGTGGCAGGTGCTGTCCCTCGGGTCTGCCCTTCTTCATCTCTCGCTCCATCGCCCGTTCACTTCCAGGCCTTTCCGTGGAGAGTCCTCAGCTTCCCTCCACCCGGAAGACCCCACCGAGCCTGAGCCCACTGGGCCCAGCTGAGCAGGGCTCCTCTCCCCTGCTGAGCCCCGTCCTCAGCGACGCTGGCGGAGCCGGGACGGACGACCAGGAGGAGCTGAGACACAAGGTGGGCGCCCCCGGGGGGCTTGCTGCTGGGGGCCTGGGCAGCAGGGGCTGGGGGTTCCCCAGTCCTGAGACCCTCCCACCACCTCTGGGGCGCTCGGGGTCCCTCTGCGCCAAGACGGGCCTCCTCATTCCTTTCACGTTCCTGGCGCCCGTAGGTTCCAAGTGCGGGGCTGTGGATCCCGGGGACCTGGGGTCTCAGCCTCCCCGCTTTGCTGGGAGGAGGCCTGGGGGTCAGGCGAGGCCGTGGGGCTGAGGGCTGAGGCGTTCTGGAGGTGCGTCCCAGGGGCTGGGCGTGTGGACTTGCGGGGGAAGAGTGAGGTCGGTAGGCAGAGCGCCACGGACCAGGCAGAGAAATGTGCCTGCTCGCTAGTGAGGCCACAGCCTGAAGCATCGCCAGCGAGGCCCTGGCCCCCATATGCACGCTGGGAGACCCCCAGGTTTCCTGATGACTCCCCTGGCAGGTCCTGGAAGCCTTGGGCTCCCGCGTCGGCATCTGACTGCCCGGCTGGGGGGGGGGGTGCGGGGGGGCTGCCCAACCCTCCCTCGGAGCCCGTGTGCCAGCTTCCTGGGATCCCTCCTCCTTCCTGTGTCTCCCACTTACTGTGCTGTTTTTCCTTTTTAATAGAAATTGGTGGGGACGCACAGTATTGGGAAGGCCTGAAAGGGAAGGTGGGGTTGCTCCCCTGCCTGTGTGTGGGCACCAGGCTCGGGGCTCTGTGGGGACAAAGCAGGGCCTCTCGCTCTGCCCTGACCTGGGGCCTGCGGGCAGGTCTGCTTGCTGGTATGGCTGGCAGAGCAGCAGCTGTTTTGCTGTCTCTCCACTGAGTTTCCTGAGAGGTGCTCTTTGCTCTGGAAATCGGGTTGGCCCTGGCTACCCAGGCTGGCCACCCACGAGCTGCTGCTGACCTCTCTACTGCTGGCATCCCCTTGGCACCTGCAGTATTACTGTGACCTCAGCAGTGATACTGCCGTGGTTGTTTCTGAGCGTCTGTCTGGGCACCTTCACCCGCCACGGGAAGAGGAGCTGGTCTCGGGCCTCAGTGGGGACCCAGGCAGGAAATGCTCACCGGCAGCGTGCGTGCGACGTGTCCGCGATCCAGAGCAGAGCCAGGACGCTTGGCCACAGGGAGATCCAGGCAGGGAGGGCCGAAGCCTCCCAGACCAGGACCGTGGGCCTCCTGGGGCAGCTCTGGCCCCAGAGAGCTCACTGAGCACACAAGCTCAGTGATTTTTCAGTGGATTTGAAGCAGTCATTTTTTAATAGCACAAAGCCCAGAAAGAAAGAATTGACGAGCATGAAGTTTAGAAAGGCGGCCTGCAGGTGTCCGGGGCAGGACACCAGGAGATGCCATGGTACTGTGTGGCTGCCAGTGTTGTGGGAAAAGCTGGCGTGAGAAGCAGCCCACGGACGCGCCACACACAAGTCCCAGAGGGAGGACAGCAGGACAGGCTGTGAAGGGTCAGGTGGAACCTCCTGGTGTCCCCGCGGCTGAGGGGGCGGCTGCCGTAGCAGTGGCCTCCGGGACACACAGGAGGAGCGGCCTCTGCTGCCGCGACCTCCCTAAACTCCCCAGGGCCCCGGGGAGAAGTCTCAGACCCCACGGTGCAAACCCGGCCCCACCTTCCTCCCCGAACGGGTCACCTGCAGACTCGGACCCTCGCCCTGCCGCACTCCTTCCCTCGGCCGACTCGCCACCTCCCCCCACCCAGACCCTGACCATCAGGGTTAGCACCCCTCAGCCTGGCTCTCCCTTCCCTGCGCCTCCTGACCAGCCCCGGCCCCCAGACACATCCTGAGCCCCGCGCACCCCGATGTGCTCAGATAGGCCCCAAACACCCTGCCTTCCCACCCCGCTGGTGACCACTTGGCTCACCTTGTAGCCCCCCATCCTTGACCTCTGGGCTGGCCCCCACCGCCCAGCCTCCCGGCCCCGCCCTCTCTAGGAGGCAGCCGTCTGTCCTGCCAGCCTCCACCCCACCTGCTCCCTTGGTCCTTCTGTGCGCTTTGCTGCCCAGCTGGGTCACTTCCCCGGTAGCTGGAGTTGCTTCCTGCCTGGGAAGCTGTCAGCTCGAGGGCAGGGACCTCTGTTCCTGGGCACGTCCCAGGTGCCTGTTGGCACGGCTGCAGACGTGGGAGGGTCGGCCCTAAATCCTCCATCTGGGGGAAGAGCAGCGGGGCGAGCGTGCGGGGGCGGAGCAGGACCAGGTGTCCGCCAGGTAGGAGAGGGTGGAGGAGAGGCCATGCACCGACCTTGACCGAGGCGGAGGCAGCTCTCTGAGGTGTGCTCAGAGTGGGGTGGGGCCCTGCAGGGATAAGACACAGCCCCCAGCCCAGGTGGGCACGAGGCCTGTGCTTCGCTGGGAGCGCTGTGCTGCCCTTCCCGCTCCTGAGGGTCCTGTCACCGCTGACTTGCCTGTGGCCCCTGCAGATGGTCAGCGGCCCTGTCGCAGGTTTAAGAGCCCCGGGGCTGGGCCACGTCAGGCAGCCTCCGGCTCTAACCGCCGGCACAGATAAAACGTACATCGCTTGGCAATTTTAATGACTTTTGTGTGAGTTAGGCTTAACTGTTGCTAATCACATACATTCATGCATGGGCAGACCTCGTATTATTGCGCTCCGCAGGTACTGCTTTTTTTTTTTTCCTACAAATGGAAGGTTTGTGGTGACCCTGTGTCAAGTCTGCCAGCACCATTTTTCCAATAGTATTTGCTCACTTTGTGTCTCTGTGTCACATTTTGATAATTCTCACAATACCTCAAACTTTTCCATTATTATTATGATTGTTGTGGTATCTGTGGTCAGTGAGCTTTGATGTTACTACTGCCACTCACTGAGGGCCCAGATGATGGTTAGTATTTTTAGCAGTTAAGTAGTTTTGTTTGTTTGTTTTGCTTTTTTTTGGCTGCATTGAGTCTTCGTTGCTGCCCATGGGCTTTCTCTAGTTGTGGGGAGGAGGGGCTCCTCTTTGTTTGGGTGCGTGGGCTTCTCATCGCGGTGGCTTCTCTTGTTGCGGAGCATGGATTCTAGGCACGCAGGCTTCAGTAGTCGTGGCTCGGAGGCTCTAGAGTGCAGGCTCAGTAGTCGTGGCTCGTGGGCTCTAGAGCGCAGGCTCAGTAGTTGTGACGCACGGGCTTTGTTGCTCTGCGGCATGTGGGATCTTCCTGGACCAGGGCTCGAACCCGTGTCTCCTGCATTGGCAGGCAGATTCTTAACCACTCTGCCACCAGGGAAGTCCCAATTAAGTAATTTTTAATTAAGGTATGTACATTGTTTTTTTAGACATAATGTGGGAATTCCCTGGCGGTCCAGTGGTTAGGACTTGGTGCTTTCACTGCCATGGCCCCAGGTTCAGTCCCTGGTCAGGGAACTAGAATCCCTCAAGCTGTGCAGCATGGCCAAAAAAAAAGGGAAAGACACAAGGCTGTTGTACCCTTAATAGACTACAGTATGGGGGAAATGTAATTTTATATGCACTGGGAAACCAGAAAAATTCATGTGACTCACTTCGTTGCAATATTTGCTTTATTGCGGTGGTCTGGAACCCAACCCGCTATCTCTCTGAGGTGTGCCTGTATCTGTGTGTTAAGCAGCTACAGTCCTGTGAGTGATATCTGAACAGTAATTTCATCACAAAATGAGTAATTAGCTTCACTATATGTTGCTGTTTAAACAGCAATTCTTTTCTCAAAAAAGAATAATATAAAATGAGAAGAACATCTGGGGGCGATACAGCGGGGCTTATATCTTTACTTAGAAGTGACGCTCTCAGGAAGTGCACGTGAAGATCACGTGACAGCGTTAACTTGAGCAGAAGAGCTGGCGCGCCAGGACCGTCGGCGACGTGGCCGGCTGACACGCTCACGCTGTCTGCACTTCTTGCAGTGTGCGCCCGCGGACGAGGCCTACTTCATAGCAAAGGAGATTCTTGCTACAGAGCGAACATACCTGAAGGATTTAGAAGTTATTACCGTGGTATGAAACCTAAGTCCCTTGTTGCTTTGATTTTCTTAATACTTCTTAAATCTGGGCCAGAGACACAGGATCCCCCCCACCGAGACCTGCGTGTGTGTGTGTGTGTGTACATGTTCTGTTAAATACGCCTGCCTTAAAACATGTCTACGTCAGGTCAGAATAGTGGGTCCGATTTTCTGTGAACCTGGGAATATATCCCTTCGAAGCTTTTCACCCAGAATTGCTCTCTTCTGTTGTGCAAACTGGCTGGTCAGCCGCGGCGCTGATTTGAGCTGGCCTCGTGGGGGCTCCGGGGCCGGTGCCGTGTGTCGTCAGGGGCCAGGTCCCTGGGTCACCCTGAGCTCTCCCGGCAGTGGTTCCGGAGCGCTGTGGTCAAGGCGGACGCCATGCCTGCGGACCTGATGACCCTGCTCTTCTCCAACATCGACCCCATCTATGAGTTCCACAGCGGCTTCCTGCGCGAGGTGGAGCAGAGGCTGGCGCTCTGGTAACGGCCGCAGGCTGCCCCATCCCGTGCGCGGGAGCTTCCCAGCGTCCTAGCTAGTTCGCGAGGGCCGCTATTGCACGAGACGGCGTTAGTCCATAGGGAACGTCACTTGCATTCACCCTGTTCCAGAGGAGAGGGCAGAGGCAGGTTACAAGGAGACCCCTTTTCGCCCGGTCACCACCATTTGGAGGGTGGCTGAGATGTGACAACTGCCTCTGTCAAGTACGGCCTCGCCCTCAGAGGTGCTTGCTGAGCCTGGGACCCCCCATGGCACTGGCAGCAAGCGAAGCGTATCTCACACGCTGTCGCGAGGTTTTGACCGTGTGTGTCTGTCCGTCTCCACTCCAGGGAGGGGTCTTCCAGTGCCCAGGCCACAGGCGACCACCGACGCATCGGGGACGTCCTGCTCAGCAACATGCTTCAGCTAAAGGTAGCGCGGGTGTGCGCGCGGCTCTCGGCCTAGCAGCTGGCCGTGTGGGCGCCCGCCTCCCCGTCAGGACAGTGTTCCCCTGAGAGTGGTGCACGAGTCAGGGCAGCTTTCCCCTCAGGCAGCGCGGCGTCCCGACAGGACGGCGTCCGGGTCAGCGCGCGCTCCGCTCCCAGCGCTATCGCCGCTCGGGACACGCCCCCTCGGGGCAGGTCCTCAGAGAGCCGCCTCCCGCGCAGCGCAGCGCTGGCCGGCACTCTCGTCCCGACACGCTCTCCTCGGGACAAAGCGCGCTCCCGCGGGGCCGCGTCCCGCCGGGCCGGGCTCCCCTCAGAGCCGCGGGCCGGTGCGGCTGCTCCTGCTGAGCTCGCGCCCGTTCCCGGCCTCTCCCGCGGCCTCAGCGCTCCGGGCGGCGGCGCGGGTCGTGCTTCCAGCGCTCGGCGCTCTCGCGGGACCGGGACCGATGGGGTGGGCGCCGCCAGCGCGTCGCCGAGGCCCCGCCCCCGAAGCCCCGCCCCCGAAGCCCCGCCGTGCCTCCAGGCCCCCGGTTTTGGGGGCGGGTGGTGAGCGCGTCCCGGAGGCGGAGGCGCGCGGCGTGAACTTAGGGCCCACACGCACGCGCGGCCGCCGGGCGGCGCTCCTCCAGCCCGGCGCGTCCCCTGTGATGCCCACCGAGGCAGACCGGTGTAGGGGGAGACTGGACAGGGGAGGGCGGGGCCCGGGGGCCGCCGCTCAGCTGCCCCCCGCCCCGCAGACGCTCACCCGCCACTTCCAGAGGCTCCACGAGGTCCTGACGGAGCTGGAAGCGGCAAGCAGGCGCCTGCGGAGGCTGGAGGCGCTGCGCCGGGACTTCGAGCTGCAGAAAGTCTGCTACCTGCCGCTGAACGCCTTCCTGCTGAAGCCGCTGCAGCGCCTGCGCCACTACCGGCTGCTGCTGCGCCGCCTGTGCGCCTCCGACCGCCAGGACCCCGACCGCGGCGACCAGGACCGCGCCGACCGCCGCGGTGAGTGCGCGCCCAACACCCAGCCCCCGCGGGCACCCCGTTCTCCGCCCGCGGCGCCCAGGGCAGGGGGTCGGTGGTCTGCTTCTGAGCCGCACACCTGGGGGGCCACGTGGCCTGGGGGAAGCTTCTGATGTCGGTGGGCTTTGTCATTCCTGACTTTGGTGAGAGGGACGAAGGAATAAACCCTGACCCTTGTGACCTCAGATAGGACTGACTTCCAGCTGCAGCACAAACGTAGAGCAGGAAGTCACTGCCTCTCAGGTCCGGTCACCGCTGTCTGTCTCTGAAAGTACAATACGAAGAGCTAGGTAGCCCTTCCTTCCAGCGGGTCTCCCGGTGTCCTGAGAATAGATCAGATAACTTTCTGACGTACAGGGAGCAAAACAGACCGTATGATGTGGACAGCGCCCTTCCTCTGCATCCTAAAAGCAAGTGTTTTGTGTTTGCCAAAAAGGAGGGGACAAAATTGCCCAGAATGTTTCCATGCATTTTAGGGGAAATGTGAAAGAAGAGCAGCACAGGTAAAATGAGGGTGGGCGACGCTGCTTTGCCCGTAACGTTAAATAGTTGTTTATAAAGACTCTGCCCTTTCTCTTTACCGAGCGTGAGCGTTGGCTAGTCAGCAGTTTGGGCTGAACGAGTCCACGTTTCAGGTCATCTGCAGGGACCCACACTTGCTGTCCCTAGCAGTCCTGTGAGGAGTTTGAGTACAATGTTCCTGGAATTAAAACCACCTTTAAATTGTCAGTTCCTGTCACAAACTGGTGGGTGGAGGGTTTCGACCATGCCACCCCCAGCTCACCTGCCCGGGCACCTGTACTGAGGGACCTCCCCACGCAGAAGCCCTCAAGGCCATCACGGAGGTGACCTCCACACTCCAGCACAGCCTCGTCCGGCTGGAGAACCTCCAGAAGCTGATGGAGCTGCAGCGGGACTTGGTCGGCATAGAGAACCTTATTGCTCCCGGCAGGGTGAGTGACTTTGAGAAAGTTCTGTGAACTGGTTACTGTTTTTAATTGAGATATAATTCAAAATGTGACTTGGTGGCTCTCAGTATATTCATGAGGTTGTGCAACCGTCACCACTAATTCCAGAACATTTTCATTCCCCGAAAAGAAGCCCCATCGCTGTCAGCAGCCGCCCCCGCCCCGCTCCCCGGTCCCTGGCAGCTTCTCATCGGCTTTCTGTCTCTGGGCTTCTCTCCGGACATTTCATACACATGGACTCTCACGGTGTGTGGCCTTCTGTGTCTCACTTCTTTCACTCAGCGCAGTGTCTTCAGGCTTCATTCGTGTTGTGTGTTGTGTTGGGGCTTCATTGCTTCTTGTGCCTGAATAGTGTTCATTCTCTGGAGACACCGTATTTTGGTTACCTGTTCATCTGCTGATAGACACTTGGGTTGTTTCCACTTTTCGGCCATTGTGAATAGTGCTTCTGTGAATGTCATGTACAAGTCCTTGTGTGAACATGTGTTTTCATTTCTCCTGGGCACAAACGTACATACCTAGGAGTGGAATTGCCGGGCCTGTGTTTAACGTTTTGAGGAACCGCCAGAGTTGTCCACAGTGGCTGCACCACTTTACGTTCCCGCCAAGGGTATAGAATGGTTCCGACTTCTCCATATCTTTTTTTTTTTTTTTTTTTTTTTTTTTGCGCGGTAGGCGGGCCTCTCACCGTTGTGGCCTCTCCCGTTGCGGAGCACAGGCTCCGGACGCGCAGGCTCAGCGGCCATGGCTCACGGGCCCAGCCGCTCCGCGGCATGTGGGATCCTCCCGGACCGGGGCACGAACCCGTGTCCCCTGCATCGGCAGGCGGACTCTCAACCACTGCGCCACCAGGGAAGCCCTTCTCCGTATCTTGTCTTTGATTCTAGCCATCCTGGTGTTACATAGTGGCATCCCTTCGTGGTTGTGATTTGCATTTCCCTAGTGACTAACATCAAGCATCTTTTCATATGTTTATTGGTCATTTCTGTGCCTTCTTTGGAGAAATGCCTGTTCAAGTCTTTTGCCCACCTTTTAATTGGGTTGTGTTTTTACTGTTGCGAGACTCCTTATCTACTCTGGATACCAGACCCTTGCCAGAACATGACTTGCAATATGTCCTCCCATTTTGTGGGTTATCTTTTCACTTTCTTGATGGTATCATTTACAACACTAAAGGTTTTAATTTAGCTGATGTCTAATTTGTCTGTTTTTTCTTTGGTTGCTTGTGCTTTAGGTGTCATAGCTAAGAAACTGTTGCCTGATCCAAGGTATGAAGGTTTACCTCTGTGTTTTCATCTAAAGGTTGTTTATGTTTTAGCTCTTACATTTAGAGCTGATCATTTTGAGTTTTGTGTATGGTGTGAGATATGGGTCCAACTTTGCTCTTTTCCAAGTGGATGTATAGTTGTCCCAACACCTTTGCTGAACTGTCTTCACTCCTTTGTCAAAAATCAGTGGGCCATGGAGTGTGAGTTCGTTTTTGAACCTTCAGTTGTATCCATGGGTCTGTATGTCTCCCAGGCTGCTTACTTTCTGTCACTAATTCCTTTTGCTTTGGACTCAGTACTGTCAGCAAAAGAAAATTGTTTTAAGGGTTGCACAAGTCCAGTGGTTAAGAATCCATGCTTCCAATGCAGGGGGCGCAGGTTCGATCCCTGGTCAGGGAACTAAGATCCCGAAAACAAAGGGTTGCACAGGGATGTGGGATGTTCCTGTCTCAGCACAAACGTAAGAGTATTGGAGCGTGGGTGTATAAATCCTGTTTTGCATTAGCCCTTGTTAGAAGAAAGGTACTGCGAGTGTGGGACCATGAGCTCAAAGAAACAAGACTAAGGAAGGTTTTGCCCTCCTGGAGCAGGGCCTTGGCTGGGAGCTGGGAGGGCTCTTGTTACACTGTTGTTTCTCTGAGTGCCCCACGCAGTGACTTATAGATGGTGGCCCCAGGAAACTGTCACCAGAGGGGCAAATAAACAAGAGCAGCCACGTAGAGCAGAGGCCGGGCGGGCTCCCCGGGGCGGCCTTGCGTCAGGGTCTCCGAGTCCTGCCTTAACCCCCGGGGCTCCTGGCCTCCCCAAGTGAAATGTGTGCATCAGTCAGAGACGAGCCCACCCCAGTTGTCTGAGCGCAGGGTCGAAGAGCAGGGCTGTGAACTGAAGGTGGGTGACGAGGCCCCGAGGGTGAGCACTGCCAGGCATTGAGGAGGCAGGACCTCGGGGAGCGCACCCCCAAGGGCTGGGGTCTCTGGGGAGCGGCGGAGCTGGCCCTGCAACGACGGCGGGAAGGCCTGCCAGCTGCGGCCCAGAGAGGGCTGGGGGCCGCCCGCCTCCTCCTGCAGGGCTGTCCCTTGGGTTGGGGCTGGTTTCTCCTCTCGCTGTGTCCGTGAGGATTACTGGGTGAGCTCTCCTCCCTGTGCCCTTGCTCAGGTCATCTGAGGGCTGTTAAGGCCGGGGTGTTCTCGGGGCACCAGCCCGTGCTGTTTGTCTGATAGAACAGCGGACGGTAGAAGAGTCCCCAGAAATCGTCCAAAGCGGACTGTTGGGGTCCCCGGGACAGTGCTTCAGCCAGGGCGCAGGCAGTTAGGGATGTCAGACATCTGTGCCCCGGAGGCAGGTGCGGGGCCCGGCCCGGCGGTGAGGGGAGCCCCGAGTCCCGGGGGGAGAGGGCTGCCCGGGACACGGGGGGCTTCCGCTGAGCCTCAGCCCACGGGAGGGTCTCACTCTGGGCCGTAGCACCTTCGTGGCCTTAGGAATCCTCTGCTCAAGCACCAGGGTGGCAGCTAACAAGTCCCCTGTGACGTTTGGTGGGAACCAGGTGTCCTGTCCTCCTCCCTCCCATTCTCAAGCTGCCCCGCCCAGCTTTTCTCAGAGCTGAACTCACGTCATCTCCATGGTGGAACCTTCCAGAAGCTGCCCCTCAACAATGCCCTTTGCCTTGTGTGCCGGCTCTCAGCACAGCCGGCCTGTGGGAGCTCAGAGACCAGGCACCGAGTTAACCGACACCAAACAGGATGCGGGTGACCGAGGGGAGCGGACGGGAGGGAGGCTGGAGTGGCACGGCGGGTCCTCAGGCATCCATCCGGGCAGGAGGGCGCCGCGGAAGGGCCCGAGGTGCCCTCGGCCAGCACACAGGGACCCCGATGGTGTCTTGCAGGAGTTTATCCGCGAGGGCTGCCTCCACAAGCTCACCAGGAAGGGCCTGCAGCAGAGGATGTTCTTTCTGGTAGGTGCGATGGGCGCGGTCCAGGCGGGCGGCCTCATTGTCAGGAGCCGGAGAGGGTCGCAGAAACACTCCCGGGCCTGCCACCTTCCTTATTCTGGGCTCTGGGCACCTGTCTGCAGGATGAGCAAAAGCCCGAAGGTAGAAAAAATCCACACACCTGCGGCTGCAGGGCCGCTCTGCTCGTGCCAGCGTCAGTTCGCAGGGCCTTACTCACGAGCCCACAGGTCCTCCCAGCAAGTCCCTGCCGCCAGCAGGTCCCCTTTTGTCAGCTCCCTTCCTCGCGCCCAGCTAGTGGATTCAAACCCCAGCCTTCCTGGGTGGGGGTGACTTTCAGGACCAGCCCCCCAGCGCCTCCCGCCGGCCAAGAGGTCTGCTGGCCCATGTGGTTGCTGGTCACCCCTGGGCAAAATGACTGTACGAATGGAACAAAAATCCTTTTTCTGCCAAAAACCTCCAGCAAACTGCATAAGCACACGGGGCCCTTGGAGTTGAAGTTGGTCTGATTGTTAAGATGTTGAATCCTTGTTACTTGTTTTTAGAATTCATTTTTCTAAAGCTTCTGGTCCCTCAGTTCTCAGACATGCTGCTGTACACAGGCAGAGGTGCCTCAGGGACCAGCCGCTTCCGGATCCGGGGACTCCTCCCGCTGCGCGGCATGCTGGTGAGCGCCCGGCGCCGGGCGGGTCCGGACCGGGGGTCGGGGGCCGCGCCACGTGGCAGCACCTGCCGGGCTGTTCACGCCTTTTCACCCTGTTATGGCTACTGTTCTCGGTGCTCAAACAGCCCCACCTGCAGCCCCTCCAGGGCCTCTTGACCAAGGCCACCAGCCCCTGCAGGACAAGGCCCAGCTCCGCCAGGAACCCACCTACTCCTCCCAGGGAGCCCTGTCCTTTGGCGGGAGACTCCGTGAAAAGCCTGGGTCGGGCGCTGGGGCCACCGCGCTGCTGGAGGGGTTGGGTGCTGACACAGCTTTGAGAAGAGGAAGCTGGACCCCGAATTCTTAAGACTGTAGAGTGTTCACTTCCTCGATTTTATACTTCTCTCTTTTATACTGACGATTTGGGTTTCTTTGGGCATCATAATTAGTTATTTCACACACACACACACAGCTTTATAATGGTAAAACAGAGACCACCACCGCTAAAGAGAGGGTGGGCTGCAGGGCAGGACTGGCCCCAGGGAAGCTCCCGGTGACCTCCACTGAGTCGTGCTGTGTCCTCTCGTTTGTCCTTTGACCTCCACCCCGTGAAGAGGCGCAAGCTCTGTCTTCAGAGCTCTTGAGGGGCTGGGCCGCACCTCATGCTCTGTCCACACCACATGCCGCCAGGGCGTGTCCGCATCCCCACCGTCTCAGTGCCGCGTGGCGTGTTAATATTGTCTCTGATGAGCGGGAATTCTTCGTCTTAATGGGATGCGGTCTGTCTTCTCCTCCGTGGTCAGTGCCTTCTGTGGCCTTAAAGGTCATGGAGAGACTCCCTCTTGAGTGTGAACCTAGACTCGGCCTGGAACCCATCTTTGGGAACAGCAGAGATAGGAGGCCAAGTTCAGGTTTTTGCTATAAAGATGTGCTGTTTGTCCAGAACATCTTAGGCAGTGAGCACCTCTCCCTGCAGCCCTGCCAGGCCCCGTCCAGGTGTAGGATGGGTGGGGTCCGACCCCTGTCCAGTTCCCAATTCCCAAAGCGTCAGCGCCGTCCTCCGCCCCTTTCTCCTTCGTGGCGTCTGGGCCTTCTCCCCGCCATCCGCACCCTGGGCACTGCACCACCTTCCAGAGAGCATCAGAGCCTCCGCAGGTGTCTCTGTAACATTTGTTCAGCTTTTCCAACTCTCAGCAAAAAGGGGTCAGTTTGAATGACCTCACCTGCCATCCCTGGAAGCAGACCCCATCTGTTTTAAAGTATACTTTTAAAAATTATACCTTCAGCATAGAGAAAAACTGAAGATGTACAGTGAAAAGCACTCATCGTTGTACTACTGCCCAGTAGTAAGTGCTGTCAGCATTTCGCCATCATCTGGGGAACACCCTCCACAAGCTGCATTGTAATCCGCACTGGCTTTGCTCGGCAGTTCACCTCGAACATGCTCCTGTGTCCTCTGCTTCTGCCACCGGCTCAGGAGCCATGAGTAGTGGATTGGGGCGCCGAAGCACACTTTAGTTAACCAGCTCCCTGCACCGGACGTTTTGGCTACGTCTAGTTTCTCAGAATTAGAAACAGCGCCATTGGATCTTTCTACGCGTCCTTAGTTACGGCCTTGAGATAAACCGCCACGCGTGTATGTGAGCCTGGGGCTCCCTGTTCCCACTGAGTGGCTGTAGGAGCGGCTGACTGGGTGGCCTTCCCTCCAGGCCCGTCTGCGCCTGCGCCGTCCCAGCCTTGGGCAGCGCTGGCCATCCACCCCGTCCTCCGCGCCCCAGGGATGGCCAGCAAGGCCGCTTCCTGCGCCCTCTGCTCTCCCCCAGGAGGCACCGGGTGCGTCTGTCGCTCTGACCTGTTAGTGTTGGTGAAGCGTTCCTAAACCCTTCCAGGTCTCAGGTGCCTTCCAGGTACGTAATTCCCGTCACTTTGCCTGCACTTCAGTGTCACCTCAGAGTTTATAAAGTCCCTCCAGACGGGGATCGCGTTTGTCTTGTCCCTAGAATGGCCACGGGCACAGAGGCCCGACGAATATGTGTTGAAGGGGTGAACTTAGATGTTTTTCTGTGGTCGGTCTGTCCATCTTTTCCTAATTTAGGGTTTCTGTCCTTGGCACGGGCTCAGAAAGTCCTTCCCACACCAAGACTACGTTGCTGTGGGACTTTCTTTGCTGCTGTGCTTACGGTTTTTTCTCTTTTACCTAATCCGCCTAAAATTTGTTGGTTTTGATGTTTTTAGGTTGGGATGTAACATTTTCTCCTCGTATAGTCAGTTTTCCCGTTATTTGTTACATCCTCCATTTTCTTACTGATCCCAAAGTCTGCCTTTATTATATAAAAAAATTCTTGTCCTTACACTTGGATTCTTTCTGAAGGTTCTGTTCCATTTCTGTCTGTCCCAACATCAGTCTACACTCTTCTAATTAGTGGTGGTGTAAGGGTTAGTCACTGTGTGGGTAAGTTCCTTCCCTTATTTGTCCTTCTTTTTAAACAGTTCTTTGCTCAAGTGTTTATTTAATTCTTCTAAATAAACTTTGGAGTCATTTGGACAGATTCCTTCAAGAAACAACATTGGCGTTTCTGTGGAAATTGCATTAAATTTACATATTGACTTGGAGGGGGCGGCCGACATCTTGATAACCTTCTCCTCCTGGCTGCGCTCCTGTTAGTTTCAGACCCTTTTAAGTCCAGCGTGAGGCTCGGTGGTTGGCATCCCATGTTCTGGGGTGGGTCACCTGTAACTGGCTGGTCCTGGGGACAGACAGACAGCCCTCGCTCCTGACTGTGGAGGGAAGGATGGTGACTCCTGGCTTGTGAAAGACACCGTTTCCTTCTGTTTGTATATAAGAGATTATCAGAAATAACGTGTGGGATTTTGGCAAAGGTGTTTCAGCATGTGGAGGGGGATGGTCACTCTTCTCCCTTTGACTTTGTGACAGGGTGGGTTCCATCAGTCACCTTCCTCATTCCTAGAACAAGCTCACTTCGTCAGAGGACAGTTTCTCCTCTAGGCTGTTAGGTCTGATTAAGGAATACTTTGTTCTGGAGTTACTTCTCTTAATCTCTTATAACTGAGATTAGCCTGAATCTAACTCTGTTAGCGTTTGGTACCACTTTATAAACATGAATTGTCCAACTCCCTTTTCAACTAAAATGCTCAACCTTTTTTCCCGTGCTTGATTTTCAGCTAATAGTGCTGGACCCACCGGTGAGTAGTTGGGTGCCCATGGCCCTCAGCTTGCCCACCTGGGCAGCAGGCGCCATGGCGCGGGGATCCCTTGTGTCTCCTGTAACCCCTCGTAGAGTCGGCGTGGGCTTGGTCGGCACCTGTGTCCTGCCGCAAGCTCGGGTTCCGCCAGCCCCGCTCCGGGTCACACTCCCCTCCTCTCCCGCCCGCAGGTGGAAGAACGTGAGAATGAGTGGTCTGTCCCGCACTGTTTCACCATCTACGCCGCTCAGAAGACAGTCGTGGTGGCAGCCAGGTAAGGGCCTTCCGCCCGCGTTCCGCATCCCAGCGGCCCTGGTCCCCTCTGAGTTGTGAGAGTGTCGCGGTCGCGGGGACACGCAGCCCCTCGAGCACTGCATCAAAGCTGCGCGACCGCAGGAGCAGCTTCACTGTCCGTGGGAGCTTGTGACCATTGAGACCATCCGCAGAGACTGGCTGTGACACTGCTGGCTGCTCAAGGGAGGGGGCCGGCGGGCTAGTGGGGGGAGCCCGGCGGGGCGGCCACACCGAGGCCTAGCGTCACGTGCTTCCCGCCCCGGAGCTGGGCAGCAGGAGGCTGACTGGGCCGTAGCACAGGAGCAGACAGACGCTTTCCCCACTCCCCACACCCTGTGGACAGCAAGGCGACCCGAGCTCCTGGCGGCCTGGACGCTGTGCCTGGACCCTCCCCTGTGGGAGCCCGCGTCCCCAGCTTCTTCCAAAGGTGTCGTCCTGTGTCCGGGCGGGCGGCGCCTGGCTCTCAGCTCCCATCCTGCGGGGTCCTGGCTGATGTCAGAGCACAGGGCACTGGACTCCCACCGGGAAACCCTGGCAGCTTAATTTATGATCCAGGACCCAGTCTCATATTTCAGCTTCACAGCCCCAGAGACCTAAACACCCGTTCCAGGAACCAAGTACCCTGTAGAGCCCCCCCGTTCCAGCGTGACAGGTGCAGGCTGGGCCTCCAGCAGCGTCCTGACAAGCCCTCTGGACCCGAAGGATAGGGCGCACGAGGGGGAAGCAGGCACCCTGGCCTTCTGCCCTCCAGTGGGAGGGGGCCCTGCCCAGTGGCTGAGCTTCGGCCCTGCCCCGCAGCACCCAGCTGGAGAAGGAAAAGTGGATGAGGGACCTGAACGCTGCCATCAATGCAGCCAAGAGCAGCGCCGACACGGCCCTGGCACCGCTGGGCAGCGTGCTGTGCCCCCTTCCCCGCAGTGAGTGCTGGCCGGGCCCCCAGGAGACAAGGAAGCTTTCCTGTGGGTGTCACCCAGGTCACGGGCAGCCCGCTGGGCCCACGTGCTCTCCGTCCACGAGGGACATTTCGGGCGGGCGGGAGCTCTTCTGGCAGGAGCAGCACGTGGTCTCGCACCCTGCCTGCTGCTGGCCGGGGGCGCGGGCGGGTCCCGTCTCCTCTGAGCAGGGGCTGACTTCTCCCCCAGGGCCCTCCGACGAGGTCTCTCTGGAGGAGTCGGAAGACGACGCTCGCAGGGCCCGCTGCTCCTCAGGGGGGCCGGGCCAGCACCGGGCCAGCACTGCCATGCACGTGTGCTGGGACCGCACCACCAGCATCTCCAGAGCCGACCGCAGCGCGGCCGTCGAGGTGCGGCCACTGGAGACCCTGCTTGTGTGGGCTGATGGGACACCCGGGGTCCACGGTGGCAGGGGAGAGCAGCCCGGGTGGGCGGGGCCGGGAGGGCGCCGTCAGGAGCTCTCTCCGAAGGGCCTGTCGCCCCGGGATCCTGGGATGGCTGCCTCCCTCACCGGGAGCGGCCTCTTTGCGCCTGGGTCACCTCTGCCTCCACTTGTCCTGAGCTTCCGCGGAAGCTGGGGGAGGGACCAGCAGAGCAGGTGAGGAGCGTGGGTGGGTCCTGACACGGCGGGGGGCGGGGGGGGCGGGGAAGAGCGGGGATTGTGGCCAGCTCGCTGGGGCCTGCAAGACGGCGGAGTGGCCCTGGACACCGCGTCCACCGTCTGTGCCACCCCCTCACGTGTCAGAGGCGCGGGGCCCTCGTGAGCATCAGCCCCCAACGGGGGCAGAGGCCTGCGTCATGGGGAGGGCCCTACCGTCTGTGGATGCACTCGGGCCCGTGTGCCTCGCCCCAGCGCGAGGTGCGAGGACGGAAGCGGTGGCGCCGGCCGGAGGGCAGGAGGGCCAGCGCAGAGCGGCGCAGGCCTCGGGGCTGAGCGGGGCAGCCCCTCCTCTCCCTAACAGCGCCACGCTGCAGGCCGGGCCGCTGGCTGCGTGGGCCTCTGTTTACGGGGCACCCCTGCCCCCCACCGCCTGAGAACCTTCCTGTCTGGCCTCCGTGTCACAGGGGATTGGTGATGACGGGAAAGAAACTGAGCGCTATTCTACTTCGTTGTCCAGACTTTTTACCACCCTCCTTTGTTAGCTGCCAACGAGCAGAGCGTCAGAGCATGGGGAAGGGCACTGCGTTCGTGTCAGTGCGGAGCCAGCGAAGCCTGTGGGGGGGTGACCCTGGGGAGACACCTGCTCCCAGGAGGCCCCTGGGAGGACAGAGCCCACAAGAGTGGCTGTCTTGGGGCTGGCGGTTCTTGGACACCCGTGCCCACAGGCTTTTCTTTTCCTTCCAGAACCAGCTCTCGGGATACCTGCTGAGGAAGTTCAAGAACAGTAGCGGCTGGCAGAAGCTGTGGGTGGTCTTCACCAATTTCTGTTTGTTCTTCTACAAAACTCACCAGGTAGGGGTGCTTAACCGAGCCCGAGGGGGGCTCTGCCCTTGGCACTGCAGGACCGCCAGGCCCGCCCACTGCGCCCTCACAGAACCCCCTCGGTTCTGAACGAGCCTGGCCCCGCCGCTGCTGCCGTGTGGGGAGAGGCGGGGGGCTGGGCGCCTGGCGAGCGCGTGCCCTGCTGCCTTCCAGGATGACTGCCCCCTGGCCAGCCTCCCGCTGCTGGGCTACAGCGTGAGCCTCCCCGGGGAGGCCGACGGCATCCACAAGGAGCACGTCTTCAAGCTCCAGTTCAAGTCCCACGTCTACTTCTTCCGGGCTGAGAGCAAATACACGCTAGGGAGGTAATTTCGCGGGGGGCTGCCAGGGCCCCCCGTATCTCCTCGGCTCTCCCTCTTCCACTGAGGACACCAGAGGCGGGTTTTCTGGGTCCTAGAAAGGAAGGACTGAGCACTGTTTCCAGGCTTTTAACTGGCCCATGCTGAGTCCCATGCCCTCCTTATTTGGGGTCACTCTTGGGAAGACAGTTGAGCGCAAGCCCACTGGTCTGATGGTCAGAGCACGCCCGCTTCCCAATCTGCTGTGGGCGGGGGACGGGTCCCGGTCCTGACGGTCCCGAAACCTCTTCTCAGGTGGATGGAGGTGATCAAGAGCGCCAGCACCTCAGCAGGGAGGGCCGGGACCTCCGAGGAGGAGGCGTGAAGCCCACCCTGCCCGGCTGAGGACAGACCCGAGCAAGCAGAGCAGCACGTGCCCATGACTGCACGTCCCGTGTCCCCCCTCCAGACTGGCAGTGGATGGGCCTCACTCACAGGGACACCTGGGAGGGGCACAGTCCCCTCAAGACCCAGTCACTCCCTTGGCCCCGTGGGGCAGCGGGACGAACACACGTGTGCGTGGAAATGGGCCCGGCTCCATGCACTGCCGAGGCTGGTGCCCACCTGCCCTCTCTGCGCCTCCAGAGCAGGACCCTGCCCTTCAGGCTGGGTGAAACGGGGGGTGGGACAGGGCCCCTGGGTCACAGCCACATGGAAGTCCAGCAGAAACCACTCTGCCGCCCACCCCACAGACCTCTGCAAAGTGGAAAGCAAAGTCCCCGTAATTTATCAGCCCCCAGGAGGTGCGCTGTGCTAACCTGCGTGTGGTTAAAAATAAAGGGCATCTCCTGTATGCCTGCGTGCTGCCCCTCTCCTTCCAGTGGGCACACGTGGTCCCTGCGAGCTGTGACGAGCTCAGAGGCCTGGAGCGCAGGCTGTGGACCCCGCCCGGCCACCACCAGCATGTCTCCAAGTCAGGTCTTTATTGAAAGTGGCAGGAACTTCTCAACGTTCTATGAAAACCAACTCCTTACCCTCAGGCTATTTACGGAAGCAAGGAAGTTTGATTTTTCTTAAAAAACAACATTCTGGCTGACAAGTACTTATGAGAAGACACGGTACCTGATCCAACACCACAAGGCAAATCTACAACCTCCAAGGGCCATCGGGCTGGGTGGGGAGGAGGCATATCTGCCCCTCAGTCTGGGTGGCCGCACTGCCCGGGAGCCCACAGAGGGGACGGCCAGGCACCGCTCTGCTGCCGAGTGTGGCCGTGGCCTGGCCACGAGGGGGGCGTGGCAACGGGGCGGCCCTCTGCTCGGGGCTGGGGGCGTGGCCCGGCAGGGAGGCCGGCGGCCCCGACAGCACACGGGGTTTCCAGTGAGCGCGGTCCTCGACAAGGCAGCTCAAGACGAAGACCCCTCTCTCCCCTGTGTGCGAACCGCAGCGGCTTCAGCGGGCTGACGTCAGGTGGTTTCTGCTGTGTGAAAACCTGCGGACCCGAGGCCCCGTCACTGCTGCCGCCGCCCGGCAGTGCCGGCCGGGGTGGGGTCTCCGGGACACCGAGCGAAGCCGGTGCGGCCCCGTCCTGCCGCCTCCTGTCCCAAGGGCGAGCACCCAAAGCGCGTCCTGGGCCTCCCCCCTGCCCCAGCACCCTCACCTCTGCACGCGCTCCACCAGCTGAGCCATCAGCTTGTCCGAGATGCCGGGGCAGGACTCCTCAGCCAGGCTGAAGGCGTTCTCCAGCTCCTCCAGCGCCCCCAGGCCCCCGCCGCTCTGCTTGTGCTTCTCTTTGAGCTGCAGAGAGACACCCGTGCGCCTGGTCAGAGGCTCAGGCTGGTGGCCTGCTCCCCTCGCCTGTGACTCGCAGCGTGGTCCCTCCACACACAGCTGGGACAGCAGGTCCCCGGAACGCCTGCGGGCGGGGCTCCCAAGAGAGGCAGTGGCCGCCCCACCCCCCGCCTGCCCCTGCAGCACCCGCGTCCTCAGGCCTTGGCTCTCCAATCACGTGGCTTCCCCCTGACCAGGGTCCTAGAAGCCCACAGCTCAGGTCCGCCAAGTGAGAGGACACAGCCAGACCCGCCGGCCCGACCTTCGGGACCAGGCGCCACCAGCACCGCGGGGCTGTGAGGACCCAAAGGAGAGAGATGCCCTCCCTGCAACTGGCCTGGGAGGGAGGGGCTGGAGACTGGTCAGCCCGTCCCCACCACGCCCGACACTACAGAAACAGGGGTGCACACCTTCCAGGACACCCCCCCAGCAGCCGACCTCAGGCAGGCCCAGCCCACAGCGTCAGGACCCTAAGGGGGCCCCAGCCAGCCTAGGTGGGGCTCCACCTCCCCACCCACCTCCCTACCCCGACACACCAGCCCACGGCCCAGCCCACGGCCCACCCCTCGCAGCTGGGACGCGAATGAACACACACACACGCGCGCGCACACACCACGCAGCCCCAGAGCTGCCGGCCCCGCCCCGTGGCAGCCTTGCTCAGGCTTCTGATCCAGCTGTCCACGCTGAGCCCCAAGAGCTCCTGCCGCACAGCCCCAGGTGCCCGCACAACCAGGGGCAGTCCCCCCAATCCCGTTCCCCCCACTCCAGGCATTCCAGGCCCCTGGAGGTGGCAGCGTGCCTGCCTGCATCCTGACGCCCCTGCCCCGTGCCCGCACCCCACCCTCCGTGGAAAGGCTATGCTGCCGCCACGCTCAACATCCCCTCCTCCTCCCCCGAGCTCCAGGTGCCAGCGACACCCTGGGTGTGAACCTGACCTGACCACAACCCACTGCCGGCTGACTTATGCTCCTGCGGATGCTACCGACTGCCCGTGAGCAGGTGACACAGACACCAGGTCACGTGACCACTGGGGAGTTGTCCTTAAGGGCTCCCTGCCCAGGGCCTGACACCCAACACCAAGATCTAAATCTCCCGGCCTCTCTCTAGACAAGAGAGTCACCCCGTGTTGCTGGTTCAAGACAAAAAGTCCTAAGACAGTAATTCACGATCAAAGCTGCCCTGAGACCCCAGAGAACCCTGGCAGGCTTGGGAACTTAAGGGTCACCTTAGGCCAGCTTGCCCCAGCCATCCCTGGCCCTTCCACTCAGAAGGCCGGGTCCACAGGTCCACCCTCGTGGGCTTTACGGGACCCAGAAAGCCTGCGCACCGGCAGGCTGGCCAGTGTACCTTGCTGTGGCCCTGCGGGGGCAGCATCTCTGAAGAACAGCAATACAGCCCCTGCCCCCCAGGCCCCCCGGCCCGGCCCTCACCTCTCCAAAGACGGGTCGGACCAGCGTGGACAGGCACTGGGACCTCGGCTGCCTCTTGACAGGCTCCGCTGACTGCAAACACAAAGCGCGGAGGGGTGAGCAGGGCAGCGAACTCAGGCGCCCCGTTTCCGGTCTCCTGGAAACCCGCCCTGGGGAGCACACGTGCCCAGGAGACGTGCCCCCCCACAGCCCTCCCCTCAGTCAGCTCTGAACAGGCCTTCACCCTCCTGGCGTGGGCGCGGGGACAGCCAGACCTTCTGGGGGCCATGCAGGGCCGTCCCCTTGTGCAGCTTGCCGTGCGGGCTCGGCCGGATGGTGGGGGGGAACGTCCAGACGGGGCCCTGCTCTCCGTCCTCAGGGTCTCCGTCGCTGAAGGGGAGGAGGAAGAGTCACAAGGGCCGCGAAGCGCACCTGGCCTCACGGCCCTGAACGCTGGGCCCGCGACACCAGGAACAAGCACCCAATTCCTACCCCCGAGCAGGGACCCCGCCCCTGTGCCCACCGAAGCCCCACAGGACGAGCGGGGCCCCTACATGTCGGAGTCCTCGGAGCTTGACTCCTCGCCGTGGCCCTCTGACTTCCAGCGCTTGTAGCGGTCGATGAGCTCAGTGAGGAAGGAGGTCTTCTTGGTGTAGCGCGTGATGAACTTGTGCTTCAGGAGCTCCTTGGCGGCGGGCCGCTGCCGGGCACGGGCACGGGTTACCTGGCGCCGGGCAGCCAAGCTCCGCCCTTCGAGCTCCGGGGGCTCGGGTGCAAAACAGCCTGGGCCGAGCCCTGGGCCTCAGCCTTGCTGCTCCCGGGGGCTCGGTGAGGGGCCTCCGGGTGGGAAGGGGCAACAGGGAGGCTCGGGGGTGCTGCACGCCGTCCTTGCCAGGGGGGAGCCCTCTGGAGCTTCCCCGGACCCGCCGGGGGTTGCAGCAGAGCCCACCCTGGACCAAGAGAGGCTGGGGCGAGGGGGCACCTGGCACAGGGGAGGGGCCTCAGGCCCCATCGCCTCCCAGCTCCCAACACAGACCCCCCCAACACACACACACACACACACACCCCTGGGGCCTGGTTCCAGTGCGGCCAGAACCCGCCCAGCCATGCAAGCTGGCACCTGCTGGAGCGGGGGGCCTGGAGGTGCTTACGAATCGGGGGTCCTTGTTGAGGCACGCCTCCACGAACTCCCTGAAGGGCTTGCTGTGGCGGCCCTCCAGCGTGGGTGGGCTGTTCTTGGGGATCAGGAACAAGACGCGCATGGGGTGGAGGTCGGAGTTGGGGGGCTCGCCCTTGGCCAGCTCGATGGCCGTGATCCCCAGCGACCAGATGTCAGCCTGGACGGAAAGCCACACGGGGCCACTGCAGCCGGGGCACCTTGAGCGCCCCCGCCCGCGACCCTGCCCCCCCCCCCCCGCCGCGCCCACCTTGAAGTCATAGGCCGACTGCTTGATGACCTCGGGCGCCATCCAGAAGGGGGTGCCCACAAACGTGTTCCTCTTGATCTGCGTGTCCGTGAGCTGCCCTGCCACCCCGAAGTCTGCCAGCTTCACGTCACCCTGCTCTGAGAGCAGCACGTTGGCAGCTGCCCGACACAGGACAGCGGGGCGTCACCCTCCGCGCCACGAGGGCTCCCGCCCGCACGCAGCTGCCCGAGGAAGCGCCTCCCTCCCGGCGTCCGCCCGACGACCTGACCAGGGCCCCAGGGCACTGCCGGCAGGTGAGGGGCACAGCCACGTGCTTCCCCCAGGCCAGGCTCCAGGGCCCTCGTGGTGGTTGCCTCTTACGAAAAATCCCACAAACAGAGAGACGGCCCTTCCTCCCAAGTCACACAACAGGCGGAGGTGACCCTGACCGTCCCCTCACTCTGCCAGTCACCTCCCGTCAGCCCCTCAGCCAGGTCCCTCCCTGGTGGCCTGGCCACTCGTGTACACCAGCACGGTTGCCCTAACTACACCTCACTCTCAGATCTAAGACCTGAGCGAGAGTCCATGTTTTTGGCCTAAATAGGGTCCCTCCTACGCTACGTGCAGAGCTGCTCTGCCAGCGCACAGGGACACGGTACTCAGAAAGCTCTGTCCGTTACTGGCAGTGTCTTCTGGAAGACAGAGCAAGATGGAACCGCTGGGTTTCCGAGGCCACGGGGAGCGCAGGCTGGGCGCACTGAGCACCGCCAGCCCCGTGCCCCAGAGCCGCCTGCCACCTCACAGCCCCGAGGGACCTTTGATGTCTCGGTGTATCTTGCGCTCTGAGTGCAGGTACTCCAGGCCCTTCAGGATCTCTCGCAGGATGGTGGCGATGTAGGTCTCCTCCAGGGGACCCGGCTTAAGCTGCAGACACACAGGAGACACTCGGGCCTCCCCTGCAACGCCGGCCCACCCTCCCTTCCCTGCCACCCAGAGCCAGCGCCAAGGCCTGAGCTCGACCTCCTCTCTACCGCGCGCGGGGTGACCCTCTGGATGGCGGGGGCTTCCTACTTCTTTACCCACTCTCGAGAGAGAAGTTCCAGAGGCCACGTCACGTGGGTGTGGGGGAGGCCCTTTTCTGAGGACAGACACACGCTACCTTCACCTTCGCTGTAAACGTAACAGCTGAGAACGGAGTCCTGGCCACACCCCTGAGCTGTCTGCCTGGGGGAGCTAACCACCCTACCCCCCAGAGGCCTGCAGAGGCCCGGGACCCCTCAGCACTGGCTGGGTCCCAAGGAACATCCGATGTGCCAAGACGGCAAAGGGAGGGAGGTCACGGGAACCCAGGGCCCAAGGACAACCCCCAGACAACTTCAGTCTGGCCCCCGCCCTGCGGGCCACCCACTGCGTGGCCCACACCTCACCAGGTCCAAGGCGGAGCCGCCGCCCAGGTACTCCATGATGATCCACAGCTTCGTGCTCTGGTACCAGAGAAGCGCGCGTCAGCACAGGGCAGCCAACAAGCATGGGACCCCGACACACGCCCCCACCGGGGTGACTCAGCCAGGACGCCCACCGGGGACGGGCTGCAGCAGCCCAGCCTGGCTCCCCTCCCACCACGCCCCCACTGCAGACGCTCTGCAGACAGACCAAGTGCCCGGTCAGCAGCCGAGCCCCCTCCCTCAAAGCCCTCCTGGGAAGGGCTCCAGGCTCCGGCTGCGGGGGTCCCAGAGCTCTCCCAGCAGATGCACCCTTGCCCGGGCAGCAGGCGCAGCCAGGCCACTCCAGAGCCGGCCGACCCCAGAGACTCTGCTCACGCCCTGCCCTCCCAAGGGCTCCCCCTCAGGACGAGGCCAGGCCCCTCTCTGCATGCACGTTTGGTCCTGGGGGCTGTCGCTTCTTGGGGGCCCTCTCCACTGTGAGGCTGGGTCCGTGTTGACCTGTCGGGACCCCTGCCCTTCAGACCAGGCCCACGTGGGAGCAGACCCAGCCTCGGCCTCCCAAGCAGACACGGGGACTGCCGGGGCCGTCCCCGTGCTGGCCACAGGGAACCTAGACGGCTCCCCGGAGGGGCGGGCACGGGCGTGGCTGGCGCAGAGCAAGCCCCCAGCCCGCAGGCACCTTCAGGTAGGAGCCGAAGTAGCGCGTGATGTAGGGGCTGTCGCACTGGCTGAGCACCGTGATCTCCTGCTGGATGTCCTCGATCTCGTCCTCAGCCTCCTCCAGGTCGATGATCTTGATGGCAACCACCTCCTTGGTGCGGTTGTCGATGCCCTTGTACACCTCCCCAAACGAGCCCTTGCCGATGCGGTCGAGCTTGGTGAAGAGCTCCTCGGGGTCCACGCGAGAGTGCTGGGGACAGAGGGCGGGCCAGGCAGCCAGTGACCCCAAGAGCCGCGAAGAGCCAGGGAGTGCCCCCAGATGCTTTCCTCGCTTCCTTTATCACTTTTCGTTCAGAAGATAAAGTTACCCTCCACACAAGGGAAAACGCCCCCAGAAAGCGCGGCGAGACCTGGGCTCTCGCCAAGAAACCAGGGCCGTGGGCAGGCAGAGGGGCCACGCAGGTCACCCCGACCTGCCCACACCCCACGCCTGGGGAGGGCCCAGCAAGGCACAGTAACGGGTTAGGAGGGACGAGTCGGTGGAGCACAGGGAGGCGGGGACCGTGAGACGACCCTGGGCGACGCTGTAACCACCCAGGAGCCAGCCTCATGCGCCCTGCCGGCTTCGTGAGAAACAGCCTGTCCACACTGGATCAGTGACTGTAACAGACTCCCCGGGGAAGGGACGAGGGATGTACGGAACTCTCACCGATCTTCCTGTAAACCTAAAACTGCTCTA
Source organism: Pseudorca crassidens (assembly GCF_039906515.1). Classification (NCBI taxonomy): domain Eukaryota; kingdom Metazoa; phylum Chordata; class Mammalia; order Artiodactyla; family Delphinidae; genus Pseudorca; species Pseudorca crassidens. Next base: position 468,759 of record NC_090301.1, on the reverse strand, counting down.
AAAAATAAAGCCTGTTAATTAAAACAAAAAACAAACCCAGCACACGTTAACCGAGTTCTCCCTGCGCACCTGGAAGGCGCACCTGGAAGCCACACCCGGAAGCTACACCCCTTAGAGAGAGTCCCATTCGAGCCCCCAGATCAGTCCTCACACCAGCGCAGAGCTGAAAACTAACACTTTCTTGGGTGCTTGATCTTGGAGGTTCAAATATACGGAACGCCGTCCCACCCAGTGCTCAAGGCAGAAGCACAAAACCACCCTAACAGGCGCTGAGCCGCTGGGGCAGGAGGCGCTCGGCACCTCCTTGTCCCAGCACCTGGACGCTGTGGCAGAGGGGCATCCGCGGTGACAACCCTGCTTTTGTCCCTGACCCTCAGTGCATCCAAGGCGAGACAGCTCCACGTGGGGCTGCGTGGAGGCAGCAGCACCAGAGAGCGGGTGGGGCACCCCTGGCATCGCCCCCACCCCCGCCCCGCGGTCCCCTGGGCTTCTGAGATCACCTCACTCCCGCCACCGACCACGTTCTTAGAGCCTGGAGCGGCCGCACAGGCGCTGCAGCCCCAGGACCCACGTGAGGTTCAGCAGCTCTGGGTGGGACCCGTGGAAAGGCTGGCAGGGAGCATAGCATTTAGTCCAGACAGAGGTGAAAAGGGTTTTCCAAGCCCTGCCGGGCCTCAAATCCACCAGGACTCACGTCCCTCCAAACCCCAAGCACCATCACCCAGAGGGCGTCTCGGGGGGCGCCCACCCAAAGCGGCGGCGTCACCACTTGCTCGGCTGCTAAGCGCTGTCCGTGATGGTGCTGAGGGCGGGCCCATCCCAGGGCAGCCGCGCTCACCAGGTCCGGAGGAGACAGCCCTGGGGAGCACAAAGCCCACGTGCACCCCTGGGGTTCACGCCCAGGCAGAGCTCCGTTTGCGGCCCAGCTGGCTTCAGACTGAGATGACGTGTCAACCCCAAGTGGCCAGCGAACTGCCTTCCCAGGAGAGGGTGGCAGGTGATGGGGCCTCGGGGAGGGCTGGGCCAGCGAGCCTGGGACACAGCCCCCTTCCACCTGCCCCTCCGCCCGTGCCCCTCGGCTCAGCCAGCCCAGGAGGGCCTCTCGCACCTCTGGGGGCCGGTCCAGCAAACCACTCACCCGCACGCCAGCCCCAGCCCCAGCCCGAGCCAGGGCTGGCACGGCCCCGGGGACGCCTCCGGTCCCACCAGCGCTCCTTCTGCGGTGGTCTCAGAGAAGACCCAGGGGAGGTGGACCGAGGCCCGGCAGCACTGATGGGCACCGCTGTCCCTCCAGCTCTCGGGCCTCTGCCAGCGACACACGCTCCCCGCCTTCTCCACGCGGGGCAGGGCTGGGGCTGGTCCCCCACAGCGGCCTGACCAGGGATACCCCAGGCAGGGTGCCCAGCCCTCCACGGCCCCAAAGTGGGAGACAGGGCAGACCCCTAACCAGATTCCAGGCTCGGCAGGGAAGCAGGGAGCCCCGGCCCCAACTCTCACACTCTTTGGGTCCCCACCGCTACAGGCCAGTCCCCTGAGCAGACAGCGTGACAGGAAGGCTCCTGGCCGTGACCCCAACCCTACAGGCACATCACAGACACAACCTGCTCACAGCCCTGCCAGCGGAAGGAGAGACAAGTGCTCCGGGGCCTGGGTCTCAGGCCGCCCTTCCTGACAACACGCGTGGTCTGGACAATCGCTCAGGCTGCTTGCTGGGCCCAGACCCTGGTTCTCTGAATCAGCCCTGGGGCTGCCAGGTCTGCAGCTGCCACTCAGCAGTGTGTCTGTATGTATGTCCACTTAGCGATACGTCTGCCATAAGCGTCACCCTCCAAGATGAGGGGTGCCCAACAGCCCCCACCACCCCACGAAGGGTGGCAGCCAATGTGCACGCGGTGCTGCCTGCAGCCATCCAGAGCCTGTAGGCAGGGCAGGAACCAGCTAGGCAGGGGCCTGACATGCAGGGCTCCCCCATGCCTGTGGAGGAGCACACCCACGGCCCCATGCAGGGGCCGCCTCGAAGGGCCACAGTGACAACCGTCTCAAGAGAAAACAACGTCCTGTCAGGCTTCCTGCCACCGACAAAGACCAAGTCTCTCCACCCCTAAAAGGACAAAAGGGGCTTCCTTCCTTTGGGGTCTCTTCCTCAGCTCCTCTGGGCCTGCGCTCCCTTCCCCGGGCATGTGATCCGGAGGCCCAGGCCACACTCCAAGCACCATCAGCACACAGGTATGGGGGGGCTCATAGCTCCCATTTCTCATTCTGGGACCCACGGGAGCCACTCCTATAGCTCTTTATAAAAATAAACTCGAGCCAGACTTCCCTCCCAGCATCTGAGTCATGTAATTTAAGACACAAGATGTCACTGATGAACGAAAACCCACCAGCTCACGTCCGCGTCAGCGAGCAGGCCCTGGGGCCCGTCTGCAGCCACAGCCGGTCCAGGATGCCCTGCCCAGCAACTGTGTGAGGCGCTCCAGGTTTCTCCAAGGAGCCCAGCTGGGCCTGGAGCTGACCCTGACCCCAGCCCCGCCGCCCACACACAGACACACGCTTCCTGTTCCTCCCGAGCACCCATCCTCAGACTCAGCCCACGGAAGTTCTCTTTAAGAGCAGCTCCCAACACCTCACAGCGCTCAGCCTAAACCACGCTGGAGCCGACAAGATGAGGAGAACAAGACCCAACAGCTAGGACGCAGGGACACCCAACTGCCAGGTGGCTCACCTCACATCAGCTTCGGGTCACACTCGATTTGAACTAACAAAAGAGGGGGAAACGTATGGCCCAGAAGCCCAGAGCTGGCTGCCCCGACGCTCTTATCCAGAGCCACCCAGCCTCAGGGCACACTGTGGAGGGTCCCCAGTGCAAAGCCAGACGCCTCAAAGTGGCTGTCGGGAATTATGAGAACCAATCAACCAAAAAAGAAAGGCAGTGGGCGCTTTCCAGGCAGGCACCTCCAGCCCAGGGGCAGCCCTTTCCAGCCCCCTTGAGAGAAACAGGCACACACGTGTCCTCGGCTTTCCCTGCACACCGACTCTCCCAACAGCTGCTAAAACCCATTCTCAGCCCCTCTCGTCCCCCCCCCCAGCCCCTACCCAGGCCGAAGCTCCATGTGGACCCCGACCTTCCACATGCCTCCAGATGCGCAGACCCAGGTTCCTGCGGGCCGGCCCGGTTCCCAAGATACGTCTCTGCACGCCCTCCACTGACCCTGCACTGTGGCTCTACGCTGACAGACTTGGAGACTCCTGCCCCACAGAACGCTGCAAACCAGCCAACCGGAGTCGGCCCTGCACCCACCAAGCCTGAGCACCGCAAGACTGCTCCCCGCTTTGCGCACGGCTGTGCATCACAGGGCTCCCCACGAGCTCCTCCCTTCAACCCACACACGCCTTAGCAGGGGCTGCTCTTCGGAAACGCCAGGACGACTTTCAACAGACAGTCCTTGGTGAAGCGCCCTTTCTCAGACCCTGCAGCCAGCGGTCCGTGTCAGGCGCACGTGCACCGACACACACGCCCGCGGTCCAGACGCCCCCCTTACCTGGTTGGCAAATCCCCTGAGGTGAGCCATGTCTGCGCGGCTCTCAGACCATCCGCTGCACCGCCGGGAGGCCCCGAAATCCTGCCTGGAGGCTCTGGAACTCGGCTCACCCGCTTCAGTCAACTGCAGGGAGAGCAGGCCTGCTCGGTGCCCTGTTCCGGGTACACGGGGCTCCCCGCTCCCCTGGGACCCGGCGGCCGCCCCCTCCTCCAACCATCTGGGGACCAGCTGGGGTTGAGGGCGGGCTGGAGTCAGAAGGAAGGGCCATTCCTCCGAAGGATCCCCAGTGCCGCGTTCTCCTCTTCGCCCGGCCCAGCCCAATGCCTCCCCGGAGGAGCCACCCAACACCGGGCACTCCTCGAAGCCCCTCACACCTCCGCCCCCGGCCCCCGCCCTTCCTTCAGACCCCGGACCCCCGCCTGGACCCCCGCCCCTAACCCCTCCCCCAGTGCCCTCTCCGCGCCCCACCCCCACCGCCGACCCCGCCCCCGGAGCCCTCCCCCCGCCCCACTCCCCCCGCCGCCCGGCCCCCTCCCCAACCGCCCCAGGCGCGGGCCCGCCCGGCAGCGCGCCCACCTCCGGGGGGCTCCATCCCGGCCTCCCCCGGCCCGCTCCGCAGTGCCCACGAAGGCTCCCACCCGCAGCCTCCGCTCGCCCGGAGATGCCTGGGCCCTCCAGTCCGCGAAGCAGCGACAGTGTCGGCGGCGGCCGGAGAAAGCCCGGCGGCGGCGGCGACGGCGGCGACGGCGAGGGCGCGCGGCGTCGTGGCCCAGCGCGGGGCTCTCTGGGACACCGAGTCCCTCTCTCGCCCTGCGCCGGGGCGCCCGCAGGCGCTGGACTACAAGTCCCGGCAGGCCACGCGGCGAGCAGTGTCGCGGCCCGCAGGCGCGCCGCGGAGCTCTCTGGGACTCCGAGTCCTGCTTCCTGAGAGGCTCGGGCCTACGTCTCCCGGCAGGCCGCGGGCCGGGGCCGGGCCGGGGCGGCCGTGGGGTGGGGCCGCCCCTCCGCCCCGCCCTCCCCCCCCGCCCCGCCCTCCGCCCTCCGCCCTCGCGCTGCCCCTACTCCTTCCCGCACCTGGGAGCACCTGGGCCTGGGCTCCCGTCCTGTCCTGCAGGCCCCGCCCCTTCCAGCATCTCCGGTCGGGGAGGGATGACTGGGTCTGGACGTGCCCGGGAACACTATTCAGCCTGAAAAAGGGAGGCGGTTCTGACACAAGCCACTGCCTGGATGAACCTTGACGACGTGGCGCTAAGTGACATAAGCCAGTCACGGAAGGACAAATACTGTTTGATTCCACGTATGTGAGGTCCCGAGAGTAGCCAGATTCGTAGAGACAGAAAGGTGAAGGGTAACTGCCAGGGTGGGCGTATTGTTCAATGCGGGCAGAGTTTCAGTTTGGGAAGATGAAGAGAGGTCTGGAGGTTGGCTGCACACCTGTGTGAATGTATTTAACGCTGCTGAACTGTACAGTTAAGATGGTACGTTTTATGCGACCTGTGTTTTACCACAATTAAAAATAAATAAAATAAAATGAAATAAACCTATCACAAAGGGACAAACACTGTATGACTTCACTTAGATGAGGGGTCAAGAATAGGCCACTTCAGGCTTCCCTGGTGGCGCAGTGGTTGAGAGTCCGCCTGCCGATGCAGGGGACACGGGTTCGTGCCCCGGTCCGGGAAAATCCCACATGCGGCGGAGTGGCTGGGCCCGTGAGCCATGGCCGTTGAGCCTGCGCGTCCGGAGCCTGTGCTCCGCAACGGGAGAAGCCGCAGCACTGAGAGGCCCGCGTACCGCAACAATAACAACAAAAAAGAATGGGCCAATTCAAGAGACAGAAAGTAGAATAGAGATTTCCAGGGGCTGGGGGAGGGGAAAAACAGGGAGATATTACCTAATGGGTACAGAGTTTCTGTTTGGAGTGATGACAAAGTTCCGGAAATAGACAGTGATCATAGTTACACAACATGGTGAATTTACGAATGTCAGTGAATTGTACAGTTAAAAATGGTTAAAATGAAAAAAAAGGTTAAAATGATACATTTTATGTTCTTCATATTTTAGTACAAATTTTAAAAGAGCAATGATAAATTGGATTTCATCAAAATTTTTGAATTTTGCTTTCAGAAAGACATTATTAAGAGAATGAAAAGACAAGCCATAGACTGGAAGAAAAACTTGCAAATCACATATCCAACTGTATGTACTGAGAATATATAAAGAGCTCTCAAAAATCAACAGTTAAAAAACAAACAACCCAGTAAGAAAAAATCGAGAATAGACTTCAACAGACACTTCCCCACAGAGGACACATGGATGGCAAATAGCACGTGAACAGATGCTCAACATCATTAGCTCTCAGGGAAATACAAATTAAGCCCATAATGAGATACTAACTACTCACATATTACAATGGCTAAAATAAAAAACACTGACAATACCAAGTGCTGACAAAGATAGGGTGATGAACTATCCTGGTTTCCTAGGGGTTTCCTGGTTCCAGCACTGAAAGTCCCCTGTCCCAGGAAACCCCTAGGTCCTGGCAAAGCAGGATGGTCGGTCACTCAGGGTGAAGATGCAAGCTGGGACATAGGCCGTCGCTGCTGAGAAGGCAGAATGGTGCAGCCACTCTGACAACAGCTTGGCAGCTTCTTAGAAAGTCAACCTGGGGCTTCCCTGGTGGCACAGTGGTTAAGAATCCGCCTGCCAGTGCAGGGGACGCGGGTTCCAGCCCTGGTCTGGGAAGATCCCACATGCCGCACAGCAACTAAGCCCGTGCGCCACAACTACTGAGCCTGAGCTCTGGAGCCCGGGAGCCACAACTACTGAACCCACGCGCCACCACTACTGAAGCCCATGCACCTAGAGCCCGTGCTCCGCAACAACAGAAGCCACCGCAATGAGAAGCCTGCACACCGCAACGAAGAGTAGCCCCCGCTCACCGCAACTAGAGAAAAGCCCACGCCCAGCAACAAAGACCAAATGCAGCCAAAAATAAAAAAGTTTATTACTTAAAAAAAAAAAAAGTCGACCAGACACTTTACATAATGACCCAGCATTGCCGTTCCTGGGTACTTACCCTGGGGAAATGAAAACCTACCTTTACACAAAAACCTGTACATAGTGAGGTGGATGGACCTAGAGTCTGTCATACAGAGTGAAGTAAGTCAGAAAGAGAAAAACAAATACCATATGCTAACACATATATATGGAATCAAAGGCAAAAAAAAAAAAAGGTTATGAAGAACCTAGGAGCAGGATGGGAATAAAGACACAGACCTACTAGAGAATGGACTTGAGGATATGGGGAGAGGGAAGGGTAAGCTGTGACAAAGTGAGAGAGAGGCATGGACATATATACACTACTAAACGTAAAATAGATAGCTAGTGGGAAGCAGCCACATAGCACAGGGAGATCAGCTCGGTGCTTTGTGACCACCTAGAGGGGTGGGATAGGGAGGGTGGGAGGGAGGGAGACGCAAGAGGGAAGAGATATGGGAACATATGTATATGTATAGCTGAGTCACTTTGTTATAAAGCAGAAACTAACACACCATTGTAAAGCAGTTATACCCCAATAAAAATGTTAAAAATTAAATTAAAAAAAACCCAAAAAACCTGTACATAAATGTCTACAGCGTGTCTATTCATAATCGCCCCAAACTGGAAACAACCCAGATGGCTTTCAACGGGGTGAGTGCATAGACCGTGGTCCATCCCCACCACGGAGCACCACTGAGCAATAAAAAGGAACAAAGCACTGATACTTCTGCAACTTGAGGGGCCATAAATGTATCATGTGAGAGAAGGAAGCCAGTCGCCAAAGGCTGCGTACGTGGTACAGGGCTCCGTTTAAGTGACATGGGCACAAGGACGCAACACCAGGGAAGGAGAACCGAGCGGTGGCTTCCAGGGCCTGGGGTGCAGCCTCGCCTACAGTGGAGCAGCGGGAGGGGGCTTCCGGGCCATGGGACTGTGTTGGAGATTACGCAAATCCATACAGGCAGTAAAACTCATAGAACTATACACTAAAAAAGGCCATGTTGGGCTTCCCTGGTGGCGCAGTGGTTGAGAGTCTGCCTGCCAATGCAGGGGACACGGGTTTGTGCCCCGGTCCGGGAAGATCCCACATGCCACGGAGCGGCTAGGCGTGTGAGCCATGGCCGCTGGGCCTGTGCGTCCGGAGCCTGTGCTCCGCAACAGGAGAGGCCACAGCAGTGAGAGGCCCGCGCACCACAAAAAAAAAAAAAAAAAAAGGCCATGTTACTGTATTTTTTTTTACAAATAATTGTTTTTACATTGACAATAATTCCTTAATATCAAATGTAGAGCCAGTGTTCAAATTTCATATATATGTGCATGTGTATATATGTGGTTTCAGATGTGTGACTACACACAGTTTGTTCAAATCAAGATCCAGTAAGGCCCACACGTTATGATCCGTCTTGTCTCTTTTTCCCTTCGCCATTTAGGTGCTGAAGAAATCTGGCCACTTGTTCTGCGGAGGGGCCCAGGCTGCACTTTGCTGATCGCCCCCCCATCTCACCTGCTCCTGTCTCCTCCTAGGACTTCACAGGTGGACTCCAGGCCCGATGGCTTCTTGTGAGGAGGTGCAGGTCACCTTTATCAGACACCACACACACCCCAAAGGGGGAGGACAGAGCATGTCCCCTTGGAAAGTCCTGGGGCCCAGGGGGCTGAGGACACCCCAGCGGGTGCCCAGCCCATTCTCACCACCCAGGTGAGCCCCGCCCACAGCTGAGTGGCACTGCCCTGAGGCTGTGCAGAAGTGGGGCTGGGGGAGGGTGCAGCCCCCCAGGAACCTCCTCATGAGGGGCCCTGAGAAACTGAGAGAAGGGGAAGGTTTGGAGACAGAGGGAGCGAGGCTGCCTCAAAGCCAGGGAGGCCGGGGGCCCAGGACCTGAGATGACCCGGCCAACAGAACCAGCCCCTGCCCCTCCCGAGTGCGGACCTCAGGTGGGAAAAACCACACCTTCAGGGACGGACCAGCGGCCTCCCTGGGCCTGTGCACTTGGCTGTGGGATAACCAGCCTCACGACGGGCCCTTGTCCAGTGCCAGACCTCAGGGGTGTGACCACCCCATGCTCTGGGAAGGGGGTGCTCACAGGGTTCTGTCCTTCGAGGGAACCCCAGCTGGGACTCAGGGATCAGGGCCCCACGGCCTGGGAAGGCCAGGCCTGATCCTGGGGCCGCGCTCCTCCCCTTTGTCCAGCCTCCTCTTCTGCCCAGGAAGCAGATCCACACAGCGATGCAGGCCTGGGAACTGGGGAGGGGCCGGCCCACTGGGGGCTGCCCCCTCAGTCAGTCCAGGGCCCTCGCGCCCTCCTTGCAGCCACCCCACACCTCACTGTCCTGATGCTGCTCCCCTGACAGCAGCCCCCGTGTTCATGGCAGGGCCTCCTGGAGCATCTTCAGTCCTCAGGCAGTTGGTCCAGGATGCGGCCCCCGCTGGAGTATTTCTGAACACCTGGGGGAGAGAGACAGAGGCGGCAAGACAGAGAGAGACAGATACAGAGGGAGGAGAAACGGCTGGACTCGAAGATATGATAGGAATTGCTGTAGTCCAGAAATGGATTGGAATCTGAAAGCGGTGGCCTGGGTCTCAGTCCTGGGATGTCTGTGTTGGGCCTGGAAGCAGGCAGTGCCCCGGCAGCCCAGCCTGGGCAGGGTGGGGCAGGGCCCCAGGGAAGGAGAGCCACGCCGCAGAGACAAGGCTGAAACCCCCAACAGTGCACAGGGGTATGAGGTCGGGGCTCCTGCACCCTTGGGTTTGCTGCCTGGGTGGGGCTGGGAGGAACCGGTGGGCACTCCCTGCTGGGGTCTGCAGGGGAAGCTGAGATGCAGGGCCCAGGGGGAGGCATCGGGAGCCCGAGGGGCCTGAGTCGGTGTCTCCCGGACAGGGGACCCCAGGCAGGGACCCGGGAGAGCCGGCAGCTCTCCCACCACCAGGTGCTGCTGTGGCCTGGGGGCAGCCCTGGCTGGACCCTGGGTCACCATGCCCTCCCCCCAGAGAGTGGTCTCAAGTCACCTCTGGCCGGTCAACTGTGTCAGCCTGGACTTTCCGTATCCCAGCCCTGTGCTCTTCCCCCCTGGAGGGCCACCACCTCGGGGCAGGAAAGGCCGAGCTTCCCCACCTCCCTCCCTCTGCTCGGGAGGTGGCCACGGTAGGAACACTGATCCCGAAGCCGAGTCATCAGTGCTGGGAAACTGGCTCGGAGAAGCCTGGCCCAGGAACAGCTGCGGGAGAGCCCAGAGCCAGGCCGCCCCCGGGACCCCGGAAGAGCAGGAGAGCAGCCTGTGCTTGTTTTCACCCAGGAAAGCTGCCGGGGCACAACAGGGCGAGGCCGCTGGGGCCAGAGGGCCCTGCGGATACCTGTGCCCCCAGCTGGGACCCCCCACCCCCACCCCGCGACACTGGGAGCCACTGCGCCAAGGGAGGCTGGGAAGGTGCTGGAAGACTCCCAGGGCTAGAGCTTGGGCGATGGTGACGGAGGGGGGCTGGGGATTCAGCATCCGCCGGAAACAGAAACACCAAGCGGCTCCCAAGAGCCTGCCCTTAAATTTTCAGGAATTTTGTGAGCGGGGTGTTACCGTCATTAGCAAAAAATTAATTATAAATACTTAGAATGAGTTATGTTAGAAACGCAGCTCTTCCTAACCATTTTGCTCCACTTTTCCGTCTGTGCCTGAGCGCATCAGCACAGGGCAGCCCTCCAGGGCTGTGCTGCACGTCAGTGATGTCACCCCGGGCACGGGCGCGGGGGGGTGGTGGTGGTGGTGGTGGTGGTGGTGGTGATTGCACCACGGGAGGGGGCAGACCTACAGCTCAGAGCCCAGCTGGCCCCTCCTGGGCGGTAGGAGTTCAGCCGCCTGGAAGGGGGCGCACAGCTCGCTTGGGTGACGGAAGCGTGTGGCAGAGGCAGAAACAAGGAGTCAAGACGACATCTGGGCACCAGACTCACACCAGTCCGCTCCGACTGCCAGGAGAGACCCACAGCCCCGGAGGCTTAGAGGACAGACATCTATTTCTCACATCTGGAGGCTGGGGGTCCGAGTCAAGGCCAAGGCCAGCAGGGTTGTTTCCTGGGAGAACCCTCTTCTCGGCTTACAGGCGGGCGGCTACCTTTTTGCCATGTCCTCACGTGACGGACAGACAGACAGAGAGCTGGAGCCCTCTGGTGTCTCTTGGAAGGGTGATAATGCCATCGTGGGGACCTCATCTAACCCGAATTACCCTCCAAAGGCCCATCTCCTAACACCACCACATTGGGGTTCAACATATGAATCTGGGGGGGACACCACTCGGTCCATAATGTTCTAGAGGAATATGCTAGAAACACAAAAGCAAAGGAAAAGGAAAGTAGATCCAGCGAACGGTGGGCAGCAGGTTTGGAGGGGGGAGGCGCAGCTGAGCCTCCTGCAGGGAGGGGCTGAGCCTGAGGGAAACCCCACCGCAGGGAAGATGCTGTGAGCCAGGAAGTCTCCCCCTGCCTTCCAAGGGCTCGGCAGGGCTGCCACCTAGAGGCTGCACGCCCGATGAGGCAGCGGTAGGGAACCGCTGACCAGGCCGCTTGCCTGAGTTCTCTCACAACAGGAGGTCCCCATAAGGGACACGGTGCTGCCGCTACCGCCAAAACTCCCCGGGAGGATTCGGGAGGGGCTGGAAGAGGGAGACACCCGACCTCCCAGAGTCCTTCTCACTGGAGTCCATCCTGAGAGATGGGCGCGCCACCAGGAAGGACCCTGAGTCAGACTATGGGCCAAGCAAGATGACCGACCAGAGGCAACCTGGAAACTAACCCCATCACCGTAAAACCCGAGACCACGAGCCACGTGGAGAGCAGTCCTCTTGGGTCCCCTCACCCTGCTGCTCTCCCCCCGGGCGCCCCTTCCCAATAACGTCTCTTGCTGTGTCAGCACGTCTGTCTCCTCGGACATTTCATTTCCAAGCGTTAGACAAGAGCCATCCCCGGCCCTGGAAGGGGTCCCCCTTCCTGCAACAGAAGGACACGGGCAGCTGGAGTGTTGGCGGCTGGCCCTTGCCTGGCCCAGGTGCTGGGGTCGGAGGACACGGGCGGCAGGCCAGGCAGGGCTCAGGGTGGCTGCACAGGACGGAGCCGGCTCAGTGCGGGGGCAGGTGCACGGGCGGGCGGGGAAGGTTGCCGGTGGGCCTTCCTGAACTGCACAGAAGGATACCACCCAGGCTTCCACTCGAGGCCATGCTCATCAGGCCGGGGCTCCCGCGGGGGGCGGACGCTTGGAGGGGGCTTTTCTGCCACCAGAGCTTGGGTTCTCCTTTGCGATGCCGGGCCCAGGGTCCCAGTGAGGAACAGTGCTTTCTGTCCCTGCCACCCTTTCCTGGCCTGACCGAGCTCCCCACGGCCTGAGGATCCCAGTCGCAAGGTGGCCCTGGTGCTGGTGTCAGACTGTGCCGGGACCCCGGGTCCGGGGCCTGGCGCTGGGGTGAGGCACCCAGGCCTCTGCTCCACGGTGCGCCCTCTTGCAGCCACACTGGTGTCGAACTGACTCACGTCAGGGGTGTCGGAGGAGCACATTCCGCGCAGGTACGGTGGGTGGCAGGCGTAGGTGGGGCTGGAGCTGCCTGCCCCTGGGAGTGGGTCGCTGAGGGAAATCGCCAGGCCCCGTGGGCTGAAGCTGGCAGCGGTGCCCTCGTGGAGAGTGGGTGGCAAGGGTGCTGAGGCCGTGCTGGGTGGGTGGTAGGTGGGGCCTGCCTGGCCGCCTCTCCTTGGGCGTAACGGCCCCTCTTCCAAAGACATGGCAGGTGTCACGGGGCTCCCAGGGCTGTCCCATCTCAGGGTGTCCTGGGGAACAGGGAGGACGGGGTCAAGCGGCCCCTGGGCTCGGGTGCGGCGCGGAACCCAGGCGGTGAGCACTTCAGGGCAGAGGACCTGCCGGGTCCCCCCCCGCCAGCCAGCACCCTGCTGGCGCCTCGGGCCCCTGGGGTCTCTCTGCCTGACCCGCAGACTTTGACCCCTGCTGTCCACACGCGCCCTCTCTGAGCCTCAGCTTCCCCTCTGTCCAATGGGGACCGTGAGTGGACCCCCAGCTGAGTGCGAATGGTCCCTAAACCACATGCACCCTGGGGGTCCCTGGGACTGGGAAGGTCAGAGGGCACCGGCTTTCTCTTCTGAGCTGAAGTACCCCGTCCCTCCGTCAGGTTCAAGTCCAAACCCCAGGCAGACCTCGGACTTGCCACGTGCAATGCAGCCCCCCACTCCCAAAGCCGGGGGGAGTGTCTGCGAAGGGTAGGGGTCTCCCAGGCAGGCATGCCTTGTGGGTGAGGACAGGCTGCTGGAGGGGCGGGTAGGAGCCTCTGGTTATGGACGGGATGCCCCACGGCCACCAGGAATGTGAAGGGACGCCGGGGCACACAGGATAGAGCATTAAATGCAAGACCAGGTTTCAGAGCCATGCGCTAGTTTTGGACAAGTGTGTATGTTACTTTAAACTGAAGAGAAAGCGACCGAAGTACTCAGTCCTGCTCTCTACACAGCAACACAGAGGCAAATTTTTTCTCTCCGCGTGCTTTCTTATTTTCCAAGCATACTTTAGTGACCAGGATTTACTGTTACTGTTATAGCCAGAAAAATATGTTGTCTCTGGCTTCTGGCCGTGACTTTGAAATCTCAGAACAATGCAGAGTGCTTCAAAATAACATATTTGTGCATAAAGGAGGCCTCCAGGCCTCAGGAAGGGGGGGAAGACGGAAGAAAAAGAAATCCTGTCGGGAAAAATAAATGTCCCAAGAGCAGGAAAAGGGCCCAGTAATCGTCCAGCCCTTTCGCTGCCTGTCCCCGTCGCCTGGGGTGGCCGAGGACCTGGGTGCTTTCTGTCCCACGTGGGCTACAGGTTGGGGGGCTCCCGGCGGCCCCTGGGCAGATGAGCCCTGTCACATCCCTCAGTCGACAGCCTCTGGGCACCGCAGGGGTCACGGCTTCTGCCCCCAACCCCTCCTGCTGGCACCTGGCTGGCAGGTCCACACCTGTGGTTAATCGTTTATCACAGATGAGAGGAAAACCACCTACGATTTAGGGCCTCGGTGAAGGGGGTGTGAAGCCGGCTGCTGGCTCAAGGCCAGGCTTGGGGGCAGGCGGGGTGCCCTGGGGTCGCCAGCTCTGCAAAGGGGTGTGGGCCCTGCATCCCGTGCTGCCCCTGGAGCTGGGCAGCGAGGAGCGGGGGTGGGGCCCTCCTCCCCCTCCCCACCCCATTCACTGAATCCTCCCAACTGTGGAAACTTCAAAAGTGAGGGATGTGGCTGGTTGCTCCCGCCCCAAACAGTGACAGGAACCCCAGGGCCCTGCCCTCCCTCAACCCCGGGGGAGGTGGGGGCATCAGAGTTGCCCCCTGCCTACCTCCGGGGCCCCCTCCCCCAAGCATCAGTGGATGCCCGCCCCTGACCCGCAGACTCTGGGATGCAGAGCCCCAGGTTCTCTCTCCGGAGCTTGAACTGGGTCTGGCCTCACAGCCCAGGGCTGCTCCGGAGGCTCTAGCAGCTCAGGGCTGTGCCCTGTGCCCACTGCCAGCTGCTGCCACCTGCTGCCTGTCCTCAGGGCCTCGGCGCTCACAGCAGCCTCGGGTCCCAGCTCTGAGACGGGGGTGGCCCCTAGGGCAGGCCTTCCCTCCCCCACCAGCCTCCGCTGGCCTCTCCCAGGAGCCGTGCAACCGGGGGAGTGTCCACCTTGGCCAAGGGTCAGCCAGCCTGTGCTGGGTGCCCACCACCCTTCTCCAGGGCCCAAAGCGGCCCTCCATGAACCCTGAGCCACAAGATGGGGGACGGCCGGGGGCGGGTGGGGCACGGTGTGACAGCCCTGGAGATGGCCGCTGGGATGGGCCCGAGCCAGGCTCCTCTCTGCCCAGCGTGGGCGCCACGTCTGACACGTCCATCGGGGGCACGCGGTAATTGCTGAGTGTGCGGCTGAGGTCTCTCCCACGCACCCCAGTGAGCAGGCCACTTGCAGGCCCGCTGGGACTTGGGGCCCAGGGTAGCCAAGGGGCAAGCAGCCCTGACAGCCACACCCCCGAGGCCGTCCACACAGGTGTCCCCCCGGGGCCTGGGCCACCTTCTCTAGCCTCACGGGCCAATCCCTGCGTTCCAGCACTGAGAGGTGTTTGGGAGACACTTGGTGAAGCTGGGCGCCTCCAGGTGCCTCCAGCCCCCCAGACGCTGCCTGCGCCATCTCTCTGGGCAGAGAAGGGTGGCATCGGGCTCCAGCCCAAATGCCCACTGTGCCCCGTGCCCACCGACGAAGCGCCACCTCCTCAGCCCTTTTCTGGCTCGGGTCCTGGCGCTGGGCCCCGGGGGACAACACTGTCTCCACAACTCGCTCCAGATGCGAAGCTTTTAAAACTCCCCTTCCCACTGGCCTCGCAACTCCGCTCCCGGGCACTGAGGCCAGGAAAATGATCAGAGATACACGATTTAGGCCAATAGTGAAAAAATGCAAACTTCAAAACCCGGTGACATAAATAACGGAATGAAACGCCCATCGAGTGGAAGGTGGTACAGACACCAAAATGCTGCTTAGAAAGTCCTGACGCTCGAGCGCTCGGAACCTAAGACACAAGTGGGAGAAACAGAAATGGCTCATATTCCCGCCCAGCTCCCTCCATCCCTGAGTCCCCTCCCCCATCTCTCCTGTGGATGGCGAGAAGTGCATCCAACCATTACAATGGTTGCCCGTGAGCCAGAGTATGAATCTTCCACGCAAAATTTTAATACTTTTTCTGTACTTCCCAGAATTTATCGGATGAACACGTATTAGTTTTATGACTAGGTTACAGGGGCAGAGGGGCAGCAGAGCAGGTCCCTAAGCCCATGTCCTTGGGCTGCAAATCACTGCAAACTGAGCGAGACCAAGACAACACGCCCTCATCCAACAGCCTGGAGGGCAGAAGTCCAAAGGAGGCCTGGGGGCTTAAAAGTGTCAGCAGAGACATTCCTTCTGCAGCCTCGGGGGAGAATCTGCTCCTAGAAGCCGCCAGCATCCCTTGCCTCGTGGCCCCTCCTCCACCTGCAAAGCCAGCAACGCAGCCTGTCTCCGACCCAGCTTCTCTTGGACCCTGTGACACATCCGTCTCCCCTACGGGCCAACCCTCCCACCTCCCTGTTATAGGACCGGTGCGATGGCCCTGGGCCTACCTGGACCATCCAGAGAGCTCTCGCTTCTCAAGACCCTGAGTTTAATCCCACAGCCCCAGCGGCCGTGTGAAATAGCGTATCTCAGGGATCTGGACGGGAACGTCTCTGGGCTTGTTACTCAGCCAGCACACCGGGCACTGGAAGCAGGCCAGGACGGGCGGGAAACAGCAGCTCGATTGAAGAAAGAACCCCACCCCCACCCCCAAGCCTGGGAAACACAGTTGACGGAGCAGCCGGAGAAGACTCTGGGATGCAGGGAGGCCAGAGAGGGCAGCGTCTGCGGAAGGAATCGTGTCCCTGCAGTAAATAGATTCATGTGCTGAGCCGAGGAATCCCTCGAGAATGTAGAGCCCAGAAAAACACAGTCACGAGACGTGGAGGAGAGATGCCCCAGGCCTACTGTCCCTCTAGCAGGAGTTCCAGGAGGAGACCAGAGGGGAGGGAGGGGGAGGGAAGGCACTCCGCGCGCGCGCGCGCGCACACACACACACACACACACACACACACACACACACACACGCTGGGGAAAGTTTCCCCGAAACTGAAGAGGAATGTGGTTTTCAGGTTAGAAAATCTTGACCTGACACATAATAGTAAAATGTCAGAACTCTAAAGATAAAGACAAATCTTCAAAATGGAGAGGGGTGCTGTGGATTTGATGGTGTCCCCCCACCAAATATGTTTCAGGCCTAACCCCCGATACATGTGAATGTGACTTTATTTGGAAATGGAGACTTTGCAGATGTGATCAAGTGAGGATGAGGTCACACTGACATCCTAAGTCCAGTGACTCATGTCCTCATAAGAAGACGGAGAGACTTCCTTGGTGGTCCAGTGGTTAAGACTCTGCGCTTCCACTGCAGGGGGCACGGGTTCGATCCCTGGTCAGGGAACAAAGATCCCGCAGGTTGTGTGGTGCAGCCAAAAAAAAAAAAAAAAAAAGAAGAGGGAGACACGGAGGGGCCACGTGACGAGATGGGCAGACAGGGCAGTGACGCAGCT
This sequence comes from Pseudorca crassidens, assembly GCF_039906515.1. NCBI lineage: Eukaryota > Metazoa > Chordata > Mammalia > Artiodactyla > Delphinidae > Pseudorca > Pseudorca crassidens. The sequence continues at coordinate 452,037 of NC_090301.1, read as the reverse complement.
CCAGGCCGAGCGGCTGGCAGCAGAGGGGGAGAGCCTGGGACAGACCCTCGCCCGGAGACTGCAGGGGACACAGCCCTGCCACTCCTGGATCTTCTGACTTCCAGCCTCCAGAACTGGGAGACAACAGGTGTCTGCTGTTCTCAGTCACCAGGTTTGTGGCAGCAGCCACAGGAAATTAAGGATGGAGAGAAGGAAGGGACGGAGGGGTGGGGGAGGATACGAGGGGGAAAAGGAACAAAAATCAGGGGGACAGGTACACCTGGAGAATGAAGACAGTGAAGGGACGCTTCAAATTCTACTCCAAGTCACAGTCTTTCAAGCACAACAATGGAATTAAAGGCATTTTCAAACACACGGGCACTCAGGGAGTTTGCTCCCACAAGCTGCTCTGAAAGAGAACAGGGGCGAGAGAACCCAAGAGGCATGGGCTCAGGGGCGTCAGGGGCGCCCGTAAAGTCTGCACGAGTGTTGGCTGGGAAACAGGCACAGGGTCACTGCAGCCACGTCCCCCTCGGCAAGCCCCTCCGGAATGACCACGGAGGGCTTTTAACCAGAGGAGAACCCACAGGAGCAAAGGAAACTGGAGAGGAGACAGCAGTGGGTGAGAGATTCTAATGGGAAGGTGAGGCTGGTACCCACCTCAGTGAGGGCAGCTGTCAGCCCGGCCCGGCCGCGCTTGGTACAAACAGCCCGGCAACCACGGTGGCTGTCGGCAGCTGAGGTTCCTTTCTCACACAGGCACCGTGTCCCCCCTGCCAGGTTCCCCAAGGCTCCACTCACATGCTGTCCTCCTCCAGGTGCCCGGTGGGAAGACAGCCCTCTCTGGCCATCCTGCAGCAAAGGGAAAAGCAAGGAGGCAGAGACACACCCTGACCTTTAAGCTTTTGCTTGGCTGTGGCCCTCATGACTGCTCACGAACCACTGGCCGAGGCAGGTCAGGTGGCCTGGCCAGTTGTCCAGGGACAGGAGTGCACCCATCCCCCCACCCCCCAGATGTGAATATTGTGACAGTGAAAAACCCAGTCCCTGCAGAAGGGGTCAGTGATGAGCAGTGGGGCACAGGTGGCTGTGAGGGGTCTGACCTTCCCTACCTCCCACCGCCAGGCCCCGGGACAAAATGAGCTCAGACCCTCCTTACCAGAGAAACTGGGTCCGCGAGGCCCCAACCTTGGGAAAGTGGGGGACGGCGAGGGCTGGGGGAGGGGTAAAGGAGGTGCCGCCTTCCGACCTGTGGTCGGGCCCCTTTTCCCGCACTCTGCTCCGGGATGCCACCAGCCAGACGGGCACTCCACCCCACCCACGCAGGAGACCCAAGCAAGCTTCTCAGGGGAAGAAGACCTCCTTTCGGGGACCCCAAGAAAGAGGCCGGCCAGTCACCAGGCGCTGCTCGGATCCCACAAGGCGCTGCTGGTCCTTCTTGTCCACGTGGAAGGACAGCCAAGGAATTCCACGCACCCCCCCCCCCCCCGCCCCCAAAGGGAAGGACCAAATCATATAGAAGTGCTGGAAAAACGGGGACAAAGCAGGCAGTCTGCGGATGCCGCCACCAAAATGCCCTTTGAAATCACAATCCCCAGAGAGATAAGATATTGTGCCCAAAAAACAGAGACCAGGGTACTGTTAAGACAACAGTCACGGAGTAAGGAGGCATCAGAATCCAACAGGCCATAGGCAGAACGGAGGCGCTCTCCTAACCCGGGGCGGGCGGCGGGGACCGTGCAGATGGGGCAGGAAGACGGAGGAGAGGTGACGATGGCTGGCGGATGCATCTGTTAAAGCGACTGATAAGCATTTGCAGGGCCGTAAGGTACCTCCAGGCAGGAAGGGCATCTCGGCGGCGAACGGTACTTCCAGCTGCGGCCAAGGCGGATGGTGATGAGATCACCGAGGTGGGCGGGGACTCGGTCCTCCACCAATGAGAGAGGGAGGTGGGGCCTGTCGTCCTCAGCCTCGAAGATTAAAGAGCACGACGGCACGTGTGTTCGACCTGTCTCGCGTATGTCTTTAAGAGGACAGGGTAAGACCAGCCCACAGCGTCGTTCGTGGTCCTGATGGAGTCCCTGCGGAGTGGAGGGGCTGTGGGGTCAGGGCCCAGGGATGCCGGGGGTCTTTATCTGGGGAGCGCATCTGAATGTAGGTAACCCTGGATGATTGGACGCACCTGTGGCGAGCTTCGGGGTGTGCGCGGAAGGATCTCCCTAGAAAATTAGAACTGTGAACATGGCTTCAAACCTTTACCGAGAGGAGAACCCTCCACCAATCCATTGAGATGAAGGACCCGGAAATTTTAAAAAGAAAGACAGAGAGGCCAACCAGAAATAAGCCCACACGCCTATGGACAATTAATCTTTGACAAAAGAGGCAAGATTATACAATGGGGAAAAGAAAGTCTCTTCAGCAAGTGGTGCTGGGAAAGCTGGACAGCTGCGTGTAAATCAGTGAAGTTAGAGCACTCCCTCATACCATACACAAAAATAAACTCAAAATAACTTAAAGACAGATATAAGAGAGAACACCATAAAACTCCTAGAAGAGAACATAAGCAAAACATTCTCTGACATAAATCATACCAATGTTTTCTTAGGTCAGTCTCCCAAGGTAATAGAAATAAAAGCAAAAATAAACAAATGGGACCTAATCAAGCTTATAAGCTTTTGCACAGCAAAAGAAACCATAAACAAAACAAAAAGACAACCTATGGACTGGGGGAAAATATTTGCAAATGATGTGACCGATAAGGGCTTAATTTCCAAAATATACAAACAGCTCATACAACTCAACATCAAAAAAACAAACAACACAATGGAAAAATGGGCAGAAGACCTAGATAGACATTTCTCCAAAGAAGACACACAGATGGCCAGCAGGCACATGAAAAGACACTCAACATTGCTAATTATTAGAGAAATGCAAATCAAAACTACAATGAGGTATCACCTCACACGGGTCAGAATGGCCATCATTAAAAAGTCTACAAATAGGGACTTCCCTGGTGACGCAGTGGTTAAGAATCCGCCTGCCAGTGCAGGGGACACGGGTTCGAGCCCTGGTCCGGGAAAGTCCCACATGCCGCGGAGCAACTAAGCCCGTCCGCCACAACTACTGAGCCTGCGCTCTAGAGCCCGCAAGTTACAGCTACGGAAGCCTGCGTGCCTAGAGCCCAGGCTCTGCAACAAGAGAAGCCACTGCAATGAGAAGCCTGCGCACCGCAACGAAGAGTAGCCCCCGCTCGTCGCAACTAGAGAAAGCCCACGCACAGCAACGAAAACCCAATGCAGCCATAAATAATAAATAAATTATTAAAAAAGAAAAGTCTACAAATAATAAATGCTGGAGAGGGTGTGGAGAAAAGGGAACCCTCCTACACTGTTGATGGGAATGTAAATTGGTATAGCCACTGTGGAGAACAGTATGGAGGTTCCTCAAAAAACTAAAAATAGAGTTGCCATATGATCCAGCAGTTCCATTCCTGGGCATATACTCAGACAAAACTATAATTCAAAAAGATACATGCACCCCGTGTGCATAGCCAAGCCATGGAAGCAACCTAAATGTCCATCGACAGATGAATGGAGAAAGAAGATGTGGCGGGTATATATTCCATTGTATATATGTCCCACATCTTCTTTACATATATACATATGTATTTATAGAGAGAGAGATAAAATGGACTATTACTCAGCCATTCAAAAGAATGAAGTAATGCCATTTGCAGCAACATGGATGGACCTAGAGATTATCATACTAAGTGAAGTAAGTCAGAAAAACAAATACCATATGATATCACTTATATGTGGAATCTAAAATATGACACAAAAGAGCTTATCTACAAAACAGAAACAGACTCACAGACATAGAGAACAGACTTGTGGTTGCCAAGGGGGTAGGGGTGGGGGAGGGAAGTATGGGGAGTTTGGGGTTCACAGGTGCAAACTATTATACGTAGGATGGATAAACAACAAGGTCCTACTGTAGAGCACAGGGAACTGTATTCAGTATCTCGTGATAAACCAGAATAGAAAAGAATATGAAAAAGAATATATATACGTATAACTGAGTCACTTCGCTGTACAGCAGAAATTAACACAACACTGTAAATCAACTAGACCAGTAAAATTGGAAAAAAAAAAAAAAAGGAAGAAAGATAGAGGGACCAAGAAGTAGGTGTGGGGCTGTGGGAGCTGCTAGTTCCTCATCCTGCAGGGATACGCCCTGGCTGAGGAATGCAGCAGTGAAAGCAGAGGCGTTCACAGGAGGGGCTGGGATGAGCCCTGACTTGGAAACTGCCTGCCGGGAAGGTGGTCCTGAGACAGCTGCTTTTCCTGGAAAACCCCCAAGAACCACTGGATTCCTTAAACCACGGACATGCATAACTTTGGTTAAAATGCACAACAAATGCATACAGGTGGAAATGACTGTACCAGGCGTCAACACATATGATGAAGTAATAGGAAGCGTGGAGGGATAGAAGCTGGGGTAGGTCTGGGACACACACACTCAGACCCGCTTCAGCTTAGTGTTTAAAGTTCTGGGAACATCACAGGCCTCTCCGGCAGGAGATGCTGGACCAACCGCCAGCCCAACCTGGGGAAGAAAAAGAAAGTCTTTTCCACATTCACAGAAATGGATTTTAAAAAGCACACCAGGAGGTCAGGAACAAAGCCTGGGCGGCCGGCTTAGGAGCTCAGGGCGGGACGCTCAGACCTGCCAGTTCTGAACCAGCAAAGAAACGCGCTTGGTGACAGCCTGGGGGAAACTTTTGCAGGCAAAGGATTAATACCCAGAATACAAAGAACACAGACAAACCAATGAGAAAAAGAAGTCGCGCTGGAGAAAATGAGCAAACCCTCTGCCAGGACGAGTCATGAGGCTCAGACGCTGACAGACCGCCAGGAAGGTACTTGGCCCCCTCGGCTCCTGGGGCCCTACGAGTGCATTAAACAACGCGACTGCCCTGTTCACCCCTCAGGCAGGCAAGACTTCATTTTATAACTTGTAGCACCCAGGGTGCTGCCAGAGGGGCTGGCGATGGTGGCAGGTGCGACGTGGCTGTTCCATGTGACCCAGGACACGAGGCCACACCAGCCTGGAGCCCACCCTTCCAGCCCCCACTGGACACGGGGGGCTGGGCTCAAAGCCGGGCACGTGGACCCCTCCCCTGGCCGCGCTGCCCTCTGTTGTGCGGGCTCCCAGGTTGTTTATCTTGCTCTTATCCAAGTTTATACAAAACCCTTCTGGCCTGGGCTCTGATTCCCCGTGAAGAATGAGCTTCTGGCGAAAAATAAACGGGGAGGGGCTGGCCCCGGGAGAGCTCTGGGCAAATGCGGCTGTCAGCCTCCCAAGCTTGGAGGTGCTGCCTCTGTACCCCAGGTCCCGTCTGGACACCTCTGGTCACGGTCGGATGGCCGGGTCACTGGAAGAGCAGGGAACGGACGCCCACCCAGGCGGCCTTTCAGAGCAGAGCCCCACCCCAGGGGCCCGTCCCCCAGCGTCCGCCCACCCAACTGTGCTGGGGGGGGTGGGGAGGGTTACCTGCCCCTCAGTGGCACCGGTGGGACCCCTCCTCAATGGGAGTTGGGGTGCAGCTCCCGCCTTTTAGTCCCTGGGGTGGGGTGGGGGCCAGAGAAGCCCGAGGGGAGACCCCCGGGAGGCAGCCCACTGTGACCCTGCGTGTCACCCCTGAGGCTCCCGCCCCTGGGGCGCTCTGATCTGCAGCCGGCGGTGACCTCACCCGAGGCCTGGGCCGACCCTGAGGGTTACGACTGACGGCCTCTTGAGTACTTCATTAGCTCCCGCTTCTGGGATTCCTTAAACGTCTCCAGGGTTCAACGACACTCTACATTTTGGGCCAGGAGCCTCCGTCTCCGCTTCCACTGAGGTGGCACGTGGAACCCCCTGCAGAGAGGCTGGTGCCTGGGAAGGCCCGCTGCCCCTCTGTCTCTTCCTCCTTCCAGGAGCTGAGAGCATAAGTCCCTGGCCTGTCTGAGGGCTGGCTTTCTGTTCCTTGTAGCCAGAGGTGTCCCATCGCTACTGTAATCGCTGATGGCCAGGCGGACACCGCAGCCCTCAAGAGGAAAGGGGCCAGGAGGGCTCAGGGTTTAGAATAAACTCCCCCCCCAAAGCAGATGATTTGGGGACCCACTGGAAGGAGTAGGGGCCGTAGTCACAGCCGGCCCCGCTCTCGGTTCTGTCCACACGTGTGCTCAGCACAGGCACCCGCCTGGGGGCCCGGGGGGTAGCCTGAGAAGGAGGCGGGCGGCCTAGGTGGACGGCTGCCCAGAGGGAAGCAGAACACACACAACACAACACTATATGTAGCGTTGTGAACAACTACCGTCAGGGATGGTTTGGACTCCCGGGAGGGCAGACTGGGCGTGCGTGAGGGGCAGAGTGTGTCACACCCCTAGGGTGCCACATCCTCCCAGGCCACCTTGTCTCCAGCTACCCCTGCAGGGATCTGCTGTGCACAGTGGGGTGGGAAGATTTTAGCCGGGGCAAAGGGAGAGGCAGGCGCGGGAGGGGGCCTCTCTGAGGAAGTGGCACATGAGCAGAGCTGTGACAATCTAGGAAGGAAGGAACAGCCCATGCAAAGGCCCTGCGGCACAAGTGTGTTTGTTCAGCTGAAACCCCCGAGCAGGCAGAGAGGGGAGAGGCCCTGGCCTTGTGCTGACGAATCTGGTTGGTTTTGAAAGGACACTGTCCCCGTGCACAGGGCGGACTGGAGAGGGGGTGGGCGGCAGTGGCCTGGACTGGGGCACTAGCAGCAAGGAGGCAGAAGTGGCTCTCGGGATACGTTGTGAGAGGAGAGCGAAGAGGCTGTGGTGAGGCCGGCCCCGCGGGCCCGGGGATCCTTGGACACAGGAGGAGCCCAGGAGCCACTCAATAGACCATGCAGGCCAGCGCCTACCAGGTGCAAGGCCCAGACCCACCGGGAGGCCAGCCTCCTGCCAAGACCCTTGCTGAGTCCACAGCTGGCCCTGCGCGCCAGAGCCCGCACGTGAGCCCTACACGTCCACACCCGGCCACTCAGTCCCCTCCAGGGCCAGGCTCGGCAAGAGGCCCACATGGGCTCTGAAGGAGGCTGTGGACAGCGTTCCGGGGGCCTGGGCATTTGCTTTGGAGGCGGGGACAACACTCTCCTGTGCCTGTCCCTCTGCGTGGCCATATGCAGACCAGGCAGGACCCCTGTCCACGTCGAGGTGAATGTTGCCACTCACTTTCTTACACTGGTGTCACTGGGTTATGGAGCCCTCTGCTCCCCAAATTGTGGCCCACACAGCAGACTTGAGCAGGTTTTTATGGAAAGCCAGGACCCTCCTCCAGGTTGTTCAGTGGCACCGATAGGCCCCGGCACCCTGTCCAGAGCCACAAATGTGACTGGGCCCGAAAGGCTGGCACCTTCCCATCTCCAGCCACAGCTGGTTCAGAGATAGGCACGGGACAGAAGCTGCTGGCCCCAGGTCATCCCCAGGAACTCCCTGGGAAGACTGGCTTTTTTTCCCACTGGGAAAGACTGAACTTGTGCGGTGTAGACAGGGAGCTGTGGCGTCTTCTGCCATCACTCAGGGACAGCCTGCCTGAGAGCAGAGCTGTCACGAAGGAGCAGACAGACTCACAGATAGAAAGAGAGACCCCTGGATCCAGCCATGCCTGAAACCAGTAGGCGTCTCCCAGGACAATTTAGTCCCATAAATCAACAAGGCTCCCTGTGCTCAAGCCAGTTTGGGCCGGTGTCGGCACTCAGAAGGCTTCTCGGCAACCAGGGACCCACTGGGTCAATTGCAGGGCAGACAGAGGGATCGGACAAAAGGCAAGAGCGGAGAGCAGGAAATCTGCAGAGGCTGAAACTCAGTGCCAATGGCAACTGTAGGAAAGTCTGCGCACACTTGGGGGCTTGGGGGCTGGGACTGGGCTGATCAGGTCAGCCTCCTCCAGTCCTCAAGGGACAGGAAGGTCTCAACTGATTCTAGCCTGACCCGGGCTCTCTAAGGTCTGGCTCAGGGTCCGTGGTCTGGATACTCCAGATGGGCTTAATCTCCCCTTTTGATAAACACTTGGGCCGCTTCCAGTCCCTCAGGGTCCTCAGTATCCTGCAGTGAGTATCCTGAGGCACGGCTTTGAGCTGGTCTAAAATGTCCAGGGAGAGGTCCACTGGTTCAGGCATGGCTGGATCCAGGCACGGCAGCTCCTGTACTGAAGGAAGCTCGCTAAACAGATGCATCTATCGCTCCTGTGCCAGGGCACACGAGTCTTTCCGCACCCATCCGTGCTGCCCAGGAGACAGGAAGTAGAAAACGTGATCCTATTTTTGTATAGGAGGAAACTGAGGCTGTGGGCAGGGTGGGAAGCTGCCTGAGGCCACTGCGGGGCGGGGGAGTGGGCATAGGTTCTTCCCCTGCCGGAGATACATTCCATGGGCCTGGGGCAGGGCTGGGGGGTTGTCCCAATCTGCCTGTGCCCAGTCCTGCACTGACTCCTTCAGCAATCCCTTTCCCATCCTGAGCTTCCATATTTCCACCTATAAAATACAGGGAATCCCAAACCTTAGTGCTCTTCAGAGATGCCAGAGGCAGACCCTGTCCTGCTCCAGACTGTGCGTTAAGGAGTGCAATAAAATGAGCACTCACACTTGAAAGCTTTTCTGAAAAAACAGCTCCAATTCCTGAGCAATTACTATATGACAAGCACTTTTATACATGGATTGACTAATTTGGTCCACAAAATGTAGGTATTACTATTTTCTCTATTCTACAGACGGGGAAGCCAAGGCAGAGGCCCAACAGGTTCCTGATAGGTGTCAGCATCAATGGTGTGTTGGCCTCCCAAAATGAGACGGGAAATGTTCCCTCATTTTCTATTCTCTGTGCAGGTTTGTGTGAGGTCAGTGATATTTCTTCAACTGTTTAGAGGAATTCCTCAAGGAAAACATCTGAACCTAGAATTTTCTTTGTGGGAAGATTTTAAATTATGAATTAAATTTATTTAATTGTTATAGGATTATCCAGATTTTCTATTGCTTCTAGCGTCAGTTTGGGTAAATTGTTTCATTTAAATTTCAAATTACTGTCATAAAGTTGTTCATAATATACTCTTATTAGCTTTTTAATGTTTGTAGTATCTGTGGTGATGTCCTCTTTTCATTCCTGACATTGGAATTTGTGTTTTCTTTTTTTACCCATTATTTCCAGGGGATTATCCATTCTATTAATCTCTTTTGGCTTGGTTGAGTTTCCCTGATTTTTGCTTTGTTTCATTAATTTCTGCTTTTATTTTTATTTCCTCTCATCTTTAGATTTAACTTGTTGTTCTTTTTCTAGCTTCTTGAATTGGAGCTTAGAGCATTAATTTTAACCTTTCTTCTAAAGCTATAAATTTTCCTTGAAGCACTGCTTTACCTATATCCCACAGCATTTGATATGTCATGTTTTCACTGTAGTTCACTTCAAAATATTTTACGACTTCCCTCGTGATTATTATTTGACCCACTGATTATTTAGAAGTGTGATATTTAATTTCCAAGTACTTGGAGGCTTTCTGATAGTTTTCCTGTTTTTGAGTTTTAGTTTAATTCATAGAGGACACACTTGTATGATTTCAATCCTTTGAAATTTGTTGAGACTTCATGGCCCAGGATATGGTCTATTTTGTTTAACATCCTATGTGCACACGGAAAGAACATGTATTCAACAGCTATTGGGTGAAGTGTTGTATGATGTGAATTAAGGCAAGTGGGTTCATCCTGTTGAGACGTTGACTCAAGGATAGTGAAATAGGGACTTCCCTAGTGGTCCAGTGGTTAAGACTCTGTGCCTCCTAGGCAGGGGCCGTGGGCTCGATCCCTGGTCACGGAACTAAGATCCCACATGCCAAAAAAAAAAAAAAAAAAAGGATAGAGAAATAGACCAGTGGGATAGAAAAGAGTCCAGAACAGATCCTCACATACACAGTCACTTGGTGTATAATGGGGACTCTTCTCCAATTCAGTGGAAAGATGAGGGCCCTTTCAATAACTGATGATGGTCTACAGGATATCCATATAGAAAAAATGAGCTCTGACCCCCTACCACAATATTCACAGGAATTAATTTGTGATCCACCATAGATCTAAATGTGAATGCTAAAACAATTAAGCTTCTAAAAGAAAACACGGGAGAATATCCTAATAAAAAAGCACTAAACATGAGAAAAGATTGATAAGTTGGACGTCACTGAGAAAATTCCTGTTCAATATAAGCAACAGCAAACCACAGAATGGCAGAAGGTATTTGCAATACCTTCCATACAACGCAAATCCAAGTACCCACCTCCAATACCAAGCCGTGTAAGACCAGGGGCAGAGCATCCAGAATATATAAAGAACCTCTAGGAATCAATACGATAATGAAGCCGGCTGTGAATCCAGGCGGCTGGTGCCAGAGCCAGGTCCTAATCACTGGGACCGTGGGGGACAGCTCCTGCCCCGTGGCCCTCCTTGAGCGCATACCGGGAACTCGCTCGGTCCTCCTTAAGCGGTGAGGCGGCGGGGAAGCTCTGGCCGTGGCTCCGCCCCGGGGTTGCCTTTCCCTTAGAAGGCAAAGCCCCAAGCCTCGCCTATCGCCCGGAGGAAAGTTGCGCTGTGCTGCCCGCACTCGCCTCGCCCCCGACGCCGCCGCCGGAGCCCCCGTAGGGCCCGAGACCCCGCGCCCTCAGCGCTCCAGCCCGGCTCAGGCGTGGACAGGGCGGGCGCCGGGGCGGGGCGCGCGTCCTCGCCAGTTTGAATGGAAGGATCCAGATCTGCGGAGACGGCGGCCAGCAGATACTGAGGCCAGCGCTCCTCCCCAGCCCCCGCGCCCGAGACATGCGGCGGGAGAGGTGAGCAGGGCGGGTCGCGCCATGGGAACGGGGAGGCCGGGGACAAACACCGAGGACGGCGAGGCGCGGAGGTGGGTGGTGGCCCCGGACGCTGGGCCGGGCCGGGGTCCCGGCTGCCGCCGGTTGGGAGCAGGTCGGGCCATGCCCCCCGCCCACGCCTCCGCCGCCCGCGCACTCGTCTTCGAGCGCGGGCACGGCGGCCCCAGAGCCAATCGCCATTTCCCCGAGGTCCTTCCTATCCCCGGCACCCGTGGGGATCTTTGTGATTGAGTTCGGCATCTAAAAGAAGGTGACACCGCGCTTTTAAAGATTTGGGGCACAAACAGGAACGCTTACCCGCAGCTGGCCGAAGCCCTTCCCCAGAGCCGCGCCGGCCCGGCCTCCCTGTGCGCTCCGGCCCGGCGCACGCACGCGATCTAGGCGCACGCCGCGCCCCTTCCACGCTCCCCGCTGCCCGCCGTTGTCGCGCGGCCGACCTTCCCCTCCGCCAGCCAGGCCGGGGCGGCGGGGCGGGCGGGTCTGAGCACCCTCTGCCCGCAGGTGCGGCGCCCCCCGCCCGCGTCCCCGCCATGGAGGTGCTGCGGCGCTCCTCGGTCTTCGCCGCCGAGATCATGGACGCCTTTGACCGCTCGCCCACCGACAAGGAGCTGGTGGCCCAGGCCAAGGCGCTCGGCCGGGAGTTCGTGCACGCGCGGCTGCTGCGCGCCGGCCTCGCCTGGAGCGCGCCGGAGCGCGCCGCGCCCGCCCCCGGCGGCCGCCTGGCCGAAGTGTGCACGGTGCTGCTGCGCCTGGGTGAGTGCGGGCCTCGGCGGGCGGGATCCCAGGCTTACCCTCCAAAGCCGGCCGGCGGGGCGGCCCCGCTGCGCCTCGGGGTACAGCTGTCCCTGCACTGGCCCGCCCGCCGGTGACCGCGCCGGCACCCGCCCCTGCTGGGCCTCGGTCTCCCCTCTGGGGCAGAGAGGGGGCTGGTCCGGTGTGCCCTGAGTAACCCGGCGCACAAGGCGGGCGCACCCAGACCGATGATCCCTCCAGCACCCCACTCTTCCAGTCCCCCCTCAGGCTCGCCTGTGCACCCGCCAAAGACCTCCCCGCATTTGCCTGCTCAGCCCGGATTTCTGACACTCTGGCCATAAAGGATAGACAGCTCCGGGAAGAATGATGTTTTGGTGGCTAAACTTCCTGAGTGACCCTTGTGCTCAGCTGGGCACAAAAATCCTTTGTCGGACCACGTGTCCTGCTGTTTGTTTTGGAGAATAGGTCCTTGCAGTTACTGGCGCAAATCCTGCCATGGGTCGCTCTTCTCTCGATTAGGAGGCCTCTTAGGGCTCCCGGTGAAACTTAGTGCCCCAGGAGGGCTGAGCTACCGTGAGGCTAGGCAGCCCAGGATCTCACCTGGACGCTAGCTGAGTGGACATCTGGAGGTACTTGACTGTGGGGTCACACACAGCCTGGTAACTGTCTCCACCTTCTCCAAGGACCCCAGAGGGGGAGGGACCGGCCCAGCTGACTCAGTCAGTCCACCTCTCCACGGGGACTGAGGCTGCCCAGCCCTGCCCCATCCAGTGTGACAGTTCCACCCCAAGCGTGTGCACACGGGGAGGTGTGGCAGCGCAGATGGAGCCCTGACCAGGTGGCTCTCCAGGGGAGCCCTGGTTGGAGGGAACGCCCTGTGAAAGCGGACGCCCTCCCCTCCTCAGGCTGGCTTGCGCGTCTGCTTGCCCTGTTTTGTGTGGACCCTGGGGGCAGGGTTGTGTAGACCTGGCCTGCACAGGAGTGTTGGGGTCCAGGGGAGACACACAGATGCCGAGGGGCCATTGCAGAGGGCTGCCAGGGGGGCGGTGTCCCGCCTGGGTCTCAGGGGAGGGGAGCAAGTGGGGTTTGGGGGATCAGCCAGAGGCCCAGAGTGCCTGGACTCCCCTGAGGTCAGCGCCCGAGCCACCTCTTCCAGTTGGGCTGTGGGGACAACACTGGGGGAGCACTCCAGAGGGTCCTGGTGAATATGGTGTCTTGACCTCCCAAGAGCCCCTGGAGTGGCCAGGAGGAGATCCTGCCTCTGCCCTGCCTGCCCCCAGCTCCATCTCCTTGCCTGCGAGCAGCGGCTCAGGGCTGCCTCTACCTTGGGCCCGGGGTCCCTACTGTTTGAACTTTCTGAAAAGCCCTGCTTTGGGCTCTGCTAATCAGACTGGGCCGGTATCTGTCCCTTCAACACTGTGACCTCAGACCCGGAGAGCCTGGGATGCTTCCGGCCAGGGCTGGAGGAGCAGAGTCCGGCCAAGTGCCCTGCGCTGGCCCTCTCAGGGGCCAGGCCTTCAGGCCCTCCTCCAGCATCCGGCCTCATCACGGCCAGTCCCTGGGGTTCAGTTCCTGCGAGATGGCTAAGGGGACCCTGGAGGGAGATGGCTTGAACCACCAAAGCATCCGCCCTTGCAGCTGCTCAGCGTGACCGCCCCTTCCCCACCAGTCATGGCCTGGAGCTGTCTCCCTGTCCCCAGCGTACCCCCAGTTCCTCCCGAGCACAGACGCCCCGCTCCTGGAGCAGCAGCAAACAGGAAGAGGCCCGGGTCGAGTTGGGGTCAGTCCCCAGTAGACCCCGGGGTCTGTATGTGGGAACAGCCAGGCCAGCCCTGAGAGTTTCCATGCTCCCTCCCGCATCGTTCTGCCAGCCTGCCCGCAGTCCTCCTCTGGTTCCAGATCTTAATTAATTAGATGGAGTGCATCTGGCCCCATGGGTGACTCGGAGCCCTTATCGCCTGGACTTCCAGTCGGAAGCGTTTTCCTGTTTGCTTTGGCGGAGAGGCGGCTGGGTTGGGGGATGCCCAGTCCGAGGGCTGTGTGGGATTCCCGGCACGTGACTGCCAGGGGCGCTGCAGCGGGCACACGTGCAGGCAGCGCCCTTGACAGGGCCTCCCGCTGCCACGTGCGGCCGCCCCATGCAGATACCCCTGCTTGGCCCCAGGAGCCGAGGTCTGACCCTGTGTGGTGCTGGCGGCCCCGGGTAGTGGCTCCTTTTCTTGGTTCACTGAATGGTGCTGGCGCCTGAGCGAGGACACCCCTGTGAGGCAGCAGCCGGGCTCCCCACCGGTGTGGGGTCGCTGGCACAGTCCACACCCATGTCGGGCTGGCTGCTTGCCTGTCAGACTACCGCCCTCCCATGCAGCTGGCTGTGGGCTGTGAGTCACTGGTCAGGCACTGCTGGGGTGCCCGCCCCACTGGCCCAGCCGGCTCTGCCCTGGGGGGAGGGTGGGCGTGGCTGGCTCGGCAGAGGGGACAGGCCCCAGAGGCAGGTCTGGGGGTGCCCACCGCACCTCCCTGGTCTTGTCCCCGGGGGTTCTGGGGGTGGTGTCTCGTGGGTGGGCATGTGACAGGTCGAGGGGTCAGGAATAGGGCTGGGATCAGGGTCCCCAGCTGTGGCCACAGGCTGAGGAGTGGGCTGGCCCCAGGCCCGTGTGGGCCCCACACCCCGTGGGTGTGACCACCTCTGACCCGCCTGTGTGACCGCAGCGGACGAGCTGGAGCTGATCCGGCCCAGCGTCTACCGCAACGTGGCCCGCCAGCTGAACATCCCCCTGCAGTCCGAGACCGTGGTGACCGACGCCTTCCTGGCTGTGGCGGCCCAGATCGTTTCTGCAGGTAGGCCTGTGTGTCCAGGGGGCCCACACTGCTGGCATGGCCCAGGGTCTGTGGGTCAGGGCCGGGGCTGCAGCGCTGGGTGGGCTCTCAGGGGAGCCTCCCTGGGTCCAAGGACAGTGGGCCTCTTGTGCGGTCCTGGGGCTGCAGTGACCGGAAGCCCTGTCTGGGCTGCATGTCCCAGGCTGCCAGTTGGTGCTGACTGTTGGCTGGAGTGGGGTGGGGCTGTTCTGCGTGTGGCAGTACGTGTCCTGTGGGGCTTGGGCTCTCACGGCGTGGCCGCAGGTCCCAAGCAGCCCAAGTGGGCGCCGCCAGGCTCTTTTGACGTAAGAAGTCGCCGTGTCACTGAGCCTGAGTCTGTTGGTCAGAGGCAGGTCGCAGAACAGCCCCCACAGTGGGAGGGGTGCGCTAGGGTGGGAGTCCCCAGTGGAGCGGCTCACCGGCACACGTTTGGAGAATGCTGACACACCTGTCTCACCCGGCTGGCCCGCAGTCACCTGTGGGTCTCCCGGAGCCTCCACCTGGGCCCTAGGAGCAGGTGACGTCTGCCCCTCCTCCGTGTGCCCTCACCCTGAGTTCAGCTCGTGCTGCTTCCGGTCTGCACACCTGCCTCCAGGCTCCCAGGAAACTCTAGGACTCATCCCCCAAAACCCCCTCTCGTTCCCACGCCGCCTCCTGGGACCTGCTGGGCTCCCTGAGGTCCACAGACCTCGTCTCCCCACCCGTGACCTCGTGCCCTGTTCTGGCGCCCCTGCCCTGCGTGTCCACCTCGGTCCTGTGTCCTGGTACGTAGCAGGCACCAGGCGCTGCTGGCCATCAGGTGACCGAAGCCCCCAGCCCAGTGCAGCACCTGCCCCATCAGCCGATCCCACCGAGGTTTCCCCAGCACTGTCTGGCGCTGCCCTGGGCCTGGGGACCCTGTGATGGACGGGATGGCCAGTCCCAGCCCTCAAGGAGGGGGGCTTGGGGGCCCCAGAGCCAGAGTGTTCCCGGGGCGCATCCTGGTGGAGTGGGGGTGTGAGTGGCCACGTGGCATCGAGGGTGGGAAGGGCTTTGGGGAGGACGGGCCCCTTCTGCGAGGCGGCTTTGGGTCTGTCGTCGACCAGCGGCATGACCTTGGAACACCCCTTGCCGTTCCTTAGCCATCGGATGGTTGGGACGGCAGCAGGGCTTTGGGGCAGAGGGCTCCGGGAGCCACAGTCCCACCCCATGGGGGACCTCCGCCCACCGGCAGAAGAAAGGAGGCCGGTGGAGGGGCTGGGGCTGCCGCATCCCATCAGAGGGCCCCCAGCCCGCTGACCGCACCCTCTGGGTGTTGCCCTGCACTGTCCCCTCTCGGGGAGGCCCCTGCGACCCCTGGTGGGCAGGCTGGCGTGGCAGGGACGCGGGACCCCCGGCTGCAGGACCCAGCCTCCAGGGCGTCACTGGGTGGCCAGGACTTCACGGGGGAGTGCCTGGGAGGGAGCGGGCTGGTGAGAGGCGTGGGATGCCCAGGAGGTCTGGCAGTCCTGACCCGGGTGCCCTCGCGGTGACCTGGGCAGGCCGGGGAAGGGAGCTGACAGCCGCCCTGGGCCCTCCCTGGGCTCCCGTCAGGCCTGACGCTGGCGCGTGGGTGGCCGCCGGTGTCTGTCTCCGCTGTCGGGTGGGCGGGCGGCTGGCTTAGAGCGAGGGCTGGCTTTAAAAGGAAGGGTCATCTCTGAGAATGCGGCTGCGGCCGCTGGTGTTCGGGACTGAGGGGGGCGGGGGGCGGCTGGGCCCCGGGGAGGTGGCTGGTGTGTGGGCAGGGACAGAGGGCGGGCAGCCGGGACTAAGCGCCCACCCCTGCCTGCCCCGCTTGCTCAGTGCCGGACGGGCCGGAGACGTGCCCAGAAGGGCTCTGGGTTCTGGAAGGACGAGGCAGGGGCTGGGGCAGGGCGGGGAGGGGGAGGGGCGGGGAGGAAGGTGTGGCCGTGATGAATGGGCACAGGGTACCAGCGGCTTCTTTCACTTGGGGAGTTCAGTTTAAAGCCCGTGATTTTTCGCTTGAAACCAGAGCAGGATGTACTTCTCTGCGATCAAGCATCCCCGCCCCACCCAGCTGGCCCTACCCTTTTCTCGTGGTGGCCTCCACACCGCCACCTGCCCCTCTGGTGCTTTGGGGCGCCCAGCCCCTCATGGGCTCTGTGACCTGCAAGTGGTTCTTAACCTCTGTGGAACTCAGAGCCACTTGAAAGGGGAGCAGGGACAGGCTCCGTGGAGCACAGGGCTGCGGGCCGCCCCTTGTGCAGCCCACGGGCTCTCAGCCCACCCCCCGACCCGCCCGTGGCTGCCGCACGCACCCTCCCGCTTCCCGCCCACCCGAGGTCTCCCTTCACCCCTTGTTCATCCCAGCCTTCCCGGTCCTCAGGCCCTCTTGCCACCAGGCAAGCTCCAGCCATCAGATGCTTGCCGGCCCTGCCCGTCTCTGGCCGCAGCCTCTCCCAAGCAGCTGGGTCTTGCACGCGCTGACCCCCCGGGCTGGATATTCCTCCCCCTCGTCGTCCCGGCCGGCCCCTCACCTGCTCTGGCTGTAGCCGGTGACGTGCACGGCTGAGGACTGCAGGGCAGGGTTCCGGGTGGCCTCCCCACGTGGCTGAGCCCCCGCGAAGGCAGAGGCAGGGGGCGCTGTTCCAGGCTGCGTCTTGGCTGCAGGCGCTTCTCGGTTCCCTTCAGTGGAAAAACTGAAAGTCGGCAAGTGTTTTCATTTTTTTCTTCTCATTACAAGAGCAAAATATTTCACCACGGAAAGATCAGAAAACACATGAGATAAAGAACTCTCAGAAATCAGTACTAAAAAGACCACCTCACTTTAAAAAGAGCAAAGGGTCTGAATGGACATCTCTTCAAGGAAGATGTGTGAACAGCCAGTACGTGCATGAGAGGTTGCTCAGTATCATCAGTCACCAGGGAAACACCCATCAAACCACAACAAGATGCCACCTCGCGCCCACTGGGGCACTCAAGGCAAAACTTCAGAGAACTCAGCACGGGTGAGGCTGTGAAGAGTCAGGGCGTGAAGTGGTCTGGCAGCTTCTCCAATGGTAACTCTGATGGGGTCACCCCCTGACCCGGCAGTTCCGCTCCTCGGTTTTGACCCCTGAGAAAGGAAGCCACATGTCCACACAAGGGCTTGCACACGAGTGTTCAGAGCCGCGTATCCCCACGGCCGGAGGGGCCAACAGCCCACGTGCTCGTTTCCTGATGGGTGGTCCATCCACTCGATGGAACGTTATTCGGCCGTAACAAGGAATGAGGTGCTCACACCAGGACAGCACGGAGGAACCTTGAAAACATTTTGCTCAGTGAACGGAGTCAGACACAAAGTGGGACCTACTGTGTGACTGCATTCGTGAAACGTCCAGAACAGGTAATCCACAGAGACAGAGTAGATTAGAGGTTACCAGGGCTGGGGTGACAGGGGCGTGGTGCTCCTGGGGACAGTGATTTGGAGTGAAAATGTCTGCAATTCGACAGTGGTGGTGGCTGTACAACATTGTCAATATGCTAAAAACACTGGATCTCACACTTTAAAAGGATGAATTTACGCTAGTGAATTATATCTCCGTAAAAAAGAACACAAAGACCTCAAAGAGAATAGGACACACCTGAGCCCCACCTCCCAGAGACCACCTGCCGGCACCTTCCGGACCAGGGCTTTCCTCTCCAGGTAAAACGTGGCCATCACGTGGAGCTCACCTCTCCACACAGCACCGCAGAACGCGTGTTCATTCTCTTGATCCCCGCCCTGCCATGCTGACCCTTCACCTGTCCCCTGGTGGTGGTGGGTACCTGCAGGACGCCAAGCCTGGGGGTGCCAAGGGCACAGCTGTGAGCAGCACAGAGCCCGCCAGGGCTGGCACCCACGAGCAGTTGGTCAATGGGGAGCGTGGTGTGACGGCAGCGTCACCAGGACCTGATGCCATCACGGTCTGCGTGGCCCTTAGAGGGAGGACCTTGGGCAGAGCCCTGGGGGTGAGGGAGCCCTGCAGGCAGTGGTGAGGCTGGGATAGCACGCATGAGGCCATGTCGCAGGACAAGGGGGCCTCAGAGGGGCCAGCAGCCAGCTCAGGTGGGACTTCAGACTTGGATTTACTTTGAAGGAGATGGGAAGGGACAGTAACAGGAGGGTTGGGGAGTGGCCTGGCCTGATTTACGGGGTTTTAAAATTTTCGTTGAGGTGAAATTCACACGACGTACAATTAACCATTTTATTTATTTATTATTTATTGGCTACACCACGCGGCATGTGGGATCTTAGTTCCCCGACCAAGGATTGAACCCATTCCCCCTGCAGTGGAAGCACAGAGTCCTAACCACTAGACCGCCAGGGAAGTCCCAGTTAACCATTTTAAAGTGTATGATTCAGTGGCATTGAATGCATGCACAGTGTCGTGCAACCACCACCTCTCCAAGTTCTTTGCCAGTGGGAAGAACACCCGTTCCCATTAGGCTGTCACTGCCTGGCCCCCTCCTGCAGCCCCCAGGGACCGCTGGTCTGCTTTCTGTCTCCACGGATCTGACAGTCCTGCACATTTCATAGGAATGGACTCATACGATACGTGTGGCCTTTCAAGTCTGCTTCTTTCACTGAGCGCGATGTTTTCAAGGTTCATCAGGTTGTGGCCCTGTCAGCGCTTCCTTCCACTTTGAGGCCAAATATCATTCCGCTGTGTGGCTGGACCACATTGTGCTTTCCACTCACTGCTTATTTACGTTTTGTCATTTCCACCTTTTGGCGACTGTGAACAGGGATTCATTCGCACTGACTTGTGCTCTTATGACAGACTGTCCCAGCTGTGGTGTGAGCATGGGTTGAGGGGCATGCTTCCTCCCTGCCTGTGCTGCTTCCTTCTAGGACTCAGGCGGGGCACCCGCGTTTGTGTCCCTTCACAGGTGGTGCTGGGTGCCCTCCAGCTGTCTTTTGCATCACAGTTACCAGGCTGCAGAGTTACATGGATCTTCACATTGCCACTTGGAATTTTGTCTGATAGACTATAATTTACATCGCGTTCTAATGTACACTTCTTTGTTTATCGGTGAGGGTGAGCATCTTTCATGTGTCTAGTGTACTGTTAATGCTTCTTATTTTGTGAATCAGCCGTTTGTATTCTGTGTTCGTATTTCTTTTGAAAGGTTTCTCTCTTTTTCTCATTGATTTATAAAATCTCTTTCTATATTAAGGAACCTTGTACAACTGGCAAGCACTGTTCCCCAGACTGTCATTCATCTGTCTTTCCTCCCAGGTGGGCTCCATCTCAGTTCTGCCCCCAGTAGCTTGGTGGTCTGGGCAAGGCCATTCCTCCCGGGGCCTCAGCTTCTTTACATGGAGAACATCCTCTGTCCTCGCAGGGCTGTGCTGGGGGCAGGCGCAGATGGAAGCTGCTTCCTGTTTATCACATCCAGTGCCGAGTCACTGAGCCCCCTTGACCTGCTCAGCCTCCTCTTTGCCTTTCTGCTCCATCACCTCCTCCAGCAGATACAGGGCTGTGCAGGGTCATCGCCAGGCCCTGGCCCAGGTGTGCAGGTGTGTAACGCAGGCTCGAGACATCCCCGCCTGAGAACGACGTGTGACGGTGGCAGGACTGACCTGCAGCAGACGGTGGCTGGGACTCGCACAGCCGCCAGCTGACCGAGCTCCCCGTCTGGTGGGAGCTGTGGGTTGAGGCTGCCCCGGGTGTCGACCCCAGTCACCAGCGGAATGGCAGGGGTGTGGCTCAGAAAGGCTCAGCCCCCTCACGTGACCCTGCGGGCTGGCCTCGAGCTGGGTCTTGGTGGCCTTTGGTGACCAGCACCCATCTCTCTCCCTGCAGGAATCACCTGGGGCAAGGTTGTGTCCCTGTACTCAGTGGCTGCGGGGCTGGCCGTGGACTGCGTGCGACAGGCCCAGCCCGCCCTGGTCCACGCCCTCGTTGACTGCCTCGGGGAGTTCGTGCGCAAGACCCTGGCGACCTGGCTGCGGAGACGCGGTGGATGGGTGAGGGAATATGGCGGTGCCAGGAAGGGGGTGGTGGTTGAACGCCTGAGTGCTGGCAGTGGCAGGGGTGATCGGGGCTGGAGGAGGGGCGAGGCCGGGGCTGCCCAGCCCAGGACGGCTCCTGCGGCCCAGCTCCAGTGTGGGCCCTCTGGGTCTGACCACCCCCGACTCCAGAGCTAAAACCCGCCGCCCGCCCCCAGGGATGGTGTCAGAGTCTCCATGTCCCCGATCACCTGGCCAGGCCTCGGGGACTGCGGGGCAGCTGCACCCGTAGGAGAGCTGTTTTCTCCTCTGTAAAATGGATGGTGGGCAAAGGTGTGCAAAGCACACTGGCCGAGGGGACGGAGCTCAGCCTCTGCTGGGACTGGAGCCACAGGGGGTGCGGTGAGGGGCCACTGGGGCTGTGATCTCATCTGAAGGCGGCACTGGGCGGGGGGGTGTCACCTCCTGGATGAGTCACGTGGCTGTGGGCCTCCCGCTGTCCCATCCTGCCATCCTGTCCTGGAGCCCGGCTGAGGCTGGGCACCAGGGCAGCCAGGATGCTGATTGACACCACGGCCAAAGGTTAAGCTGTAGGGATAGTACTTCATTTCTTAGCAGGACTAGAAAGAAATAAGGAAGTAAGGAGTGGCCATTCACTGGGCTTCTGGAAAGCTCAGTTCCTGCTCCTGTGCTAAGGGATTTGTCCTTCCCTGGCACCCCAGGCTCCACGGCATCTGCAGAAGGACACTGGGATGTCAGCAGGTGGCCGAGCTGGTAGCTGGTCCCATGGCTGGGGGCCCAGCAGGCTCCCCTCCCTTCCCTCTCACCATCTGAATCCACCTGTTGGGTCGGGTCCCATGCTGGAGGCTTCCATCCAGCTGGACCACAAGCCTTCCCAAACGGCCTCGAGCATTCCCTCAGGCGACCTGGCTGACCCAGGGTTGGGGTGGGGGGGGCACAGGCCACACCCTCTCCGCTCCACTCTCTAACTGCCTCCTCGTCCCTCCCAGACGGATGTGCTCAAGTGCGTGGTCAGCACCGACCCCGGCCTCCGCTCCCACTGGCTCGTGGCCGCGCTCTGCAGCTGTGGCCGCTTCCTGAAGGCTGCGTTCTTCATGCTGCTGCCGGAGAGATGAGCTGCTGGCTTGGGCAGGGGCCGCAGCCCGGCCCCCTTACATGGGAGGCCCTCGGCCCCCGAAAGCATCACCCTCCGCCCCACCCAAGCCAGGAAGACCCTCGGAGCCCCACGTCGAAGCTGGAAGCCCTGCCCTGAGCCCCTCCTCCACAGACCCAGGCCCTCTGGACAGGGAAGAGGGGGGCTTCCTGGCCCTGGAGCTGGGCTTCAGGGCCGACAGGGGCCCTTCCCCATCGTTCCCCCTCCCCCGGAACCCCCGCTGGTCCCCTTCTTTCTAGAGCCAGAAAGTCAGGGTCACGTCCCAGGCCCTGAAGGAAGGGAGCCGGGCCCCATCTGTGTGCGGTTCCCACGTCAGGACATGAGCTGGCCTCGGTCCTCCTGGGCAGGGGGCCTGGACTCTGGGCCTGAAGGTGACTCTCGAGGCCGGAGGAGCTGTGGAGTGTTACTGACTCCGCACGTGGGGCCTAAGGCTCGTGTGGTGGTTGCTGAACCTGTTTCTAGAGGGAGGGCGTGTCCCCCGCGCACCGGGGTGGGGGGGGTCTCTGTGTGGCAGGGTCCTGTGGACGCGGGAGCCCACGACCGACAAGGATGGTGTGTTTGTCCGATCCCAATAAAGTTCCGCAGCCGTGGAGGGTGACCCCGTCTGCTCCTGGTACCTGTCCTGCGACTGCCGGGGACCCGACAGATGGCAGGCCGGCCCGACGTGATGGAGCACAGGCGCACGTCTTCCCTCACCAAGGCCAACCTGTGCTGCCCTGTGCCACACTGGGCCTGCGCGCATATATGCCTGCACGTGCTGCCACCATGCGTGCACCAGCAGCTGCGCCCCACGTTCCTCAGTCCCCCTCCCCGCCCGCCCCCCGCCTCTGGCCTGGCAGCAGGCACACAGTGCTGGACGCGGCCTCTCTCAGCCCCGGTTCCCTTTCTGTACAACTCAGGGTAGACCAGACGGCCGCTAGGGTCTTCCCTTCCCCATCCAGCCTCCTGGGGAAGAGCCCAAAGGCGAGGTTGCCGTGCACAAGGGGGGCTGCCCCCCTTCCCCCATCGCCCACCTCCTGGCCCCAGGGCCCCCCACAGGACCCCTCTCCTCAGCTTCCTCCCAGGGGGCGGCCGCCCCTGCAAGCCCATCACCTCTCCAAGCTCTGCCTGCTCTGTCTGCATGGGACCCAGGGGCGCTCGCAGTGGGAAGTCTGGCAGATGACGAGAGGGAAGGAAGGGGGCGGGAGGAGAGGAAGGTCCCTTTGCCACCCTGCTTCCATCACTAGGATCGATCCCTTGGTACGTTTCCAGCCTGGGAAAGTGATGTTACAGACGCTGAGTCAGGGAGGCCGCAGATTTAAGGTCACTCAGAGAGAGCAGGCATCTGCGTGGACATTGGGTTAGAGGCTGCAGTGGAGGAGACACCCCGTTTCCAACAACAACAGAAGATGACATTCCGGGGTATAAACGGAGTGAGAAATGCGAAACCCTATGTGAGGCAAACTCTGAAGGTACCTCAGAGACACCCTGGACTTGGAAGGACAGAAGAAATCCCATGTTCCAGAGGAAAATGATCTCATAAAGAAGACAGTTCTCTAAGTAGCTTTGTAAATTTAACGTAATCCTTATGAAAGTATCAGAATGTTTTCCCCCCTCTGGATCTAAACAAGCTAATTATAAAGTTCATATAGGGCTTCCCTGGTGGCGCAGTGGTTGAGAGTCCGCCTGCCGATGGCAGGGGACGCGGGTTCGTGGTCCGGGAAGATCCCACATGCCGCGGAGCGGCTGGGCCCGTGGGCCATGGCCGCTGGGCCTGCACGTCCGGAGCCTGTGCTCCGCAACGGGAGAGGCCACAGCAGTGAGAGGCCCGCGTACCGCAAAAAAAAAAAAAAAAAAAAGCTCCTATGAGGTGGGGTGGGGGTGGGGGTGGGGGTGGGGGGGAAGGGCAAAAACAGCCGGGAAAACCCTTCAAAGAAGAGAAATGAGGAGGGTCTAGGCCTCTGCCTCTGAGTCTGTTGTTGGACCACCAGGCCCCAGGCCAAATGCATGTAGACAGGCAGGCGCAGGGTCACGGGACCGCCAGAGACAGACCCCTGTGCCTGGAGAACCAAGTCCATGATGAGGTGGGAAGAGTCGGGCTTGTGAGCAAATGTGACAAACGAGTTAACACTCAGAGACCAAATCGAATGCGTATGTCACATTAGACACAAAACAAATTCCAAACGGATCCAACAGCCAAGCATGAAAAATGAAACAAGTTCTAGAAACAATGGGTGAATTTCTTCCTAACTGGGGAGTGAGCAGAATCTTCCTCAACATGATTTAAAATCCAGGAGCAAGAAAAGACAAAATACTTTCTGGGAAAAAAACAATAACATTTAACATTTTCAAAAGTATCTGCACCTTGAGACAGGAAGCAAGGGCGGGGGGCGGGTGGGTAGAGAGTGGGAGTGGCTTAATGGGTACGGGGTTTCTCCTTGGGGTGACAGAAGTGTCCTGGAAGTAGACAGGGTTGATGGTTGCATGACACTGGGAATGTACTAAACACCACTCAACTGTACACCTGTGGACACTGTGGAAGAGTGAAGTTCATGCTGTAACTATGCATTTCACCTCCATGAAAGGTGGTCATTGAAAATCAGGAATACTAGGATTAATGTTTATAATTCACAAGAACTTAAAAGCTTCGAAAGTCGAGAAGAAAAAGACAAAAAAAGAGAAATGCAGGGACTTCCCTGGTGGTCCGGTGGTTAACACTCCACGCTTCTTCCACTGCAGGGGGTGTGGGTTCAACCCCTGGTTGGGGAACTAAGACCCCGCATGCGGTGGCACAGCCAAAAACAGAAATGCGTGCAGGACCTCACTGCTCACCGATCAGGTTGGCCCAGATCCAAATCTGACCACAGACTCCTGTTGGTGGAGGCAAGTCCCCTCACACAACACTGCTGGGAAGCAAAATGGCACAGTCCCTGGGGGAGGGGCAACACTTGGACAAGTCATAGATGCATTTACCCTCGGACTGGCTACCTCTGGAAATCTATCCCAGAGCTACGCTGGCCAAAGTCCAAAATGCCATGTACATAAAGTTATTCATTGTGACATTATTTGATCAGCAAAAGACTGGAAACAACCCAGATGCCCAGCATCAGGGTGTCTGCTGGATAAACCATGGCAGGGCTGCCTGGTGGGGCACTCAGCAGCTGGGCTATACACCCACGTGAAGCAAAATTTATCTTGTTTTACACTTTCAAAAAATAAATTATTTATTTATGTTTATTCATTTATTTTTGGCTGGGTTGGGTCTTCGTTGCTGCACGCGGGCTTTCTCTAGTTGCAGTGAGCAGGGGCTACTCTTTGTTGAGGTGTGCGGGCTTCTCATTGCGGTGGCTTCTCTTGTTGCGGAGCACGGGCTCTAGGTGCACGGGCTTCAGTAGCTGTGGCACGTGAGCTCAGTAGTTGTGGCTCGCGGGCTCTAGAGCGCAGGCTCAGTAGTTGGGGTGCACGGGCTTAGTTGCTCCACGGCATGTGGGATCTTCCCCGACCAGGGCTCGAACCCATGTCCCCTGCACTGGCAGGCGGATTCTTAACCACTGTGCCACCAGGGAAGTCCCTTGTTTTAAACTTTTGACAATAGGGTCACGTAGGATGTTCTGCATAAGCAAAGCTAACTTAAGAAAACAGTCAACTTTAAAAAATTAAACAAATGAGTTTCTCTATCAAGTTGGTGACACAAACACCCAGAGGAATCAATTATTCCAACTATATTTTAACTTTACATCTTCAATGAAAAAGCTGTAAAAACAACAGCAAAAATGGAAACTTCAGGGCTTCCCTGGTGGCGCAGTGGTTGAGAGTCCGCCTGCCGATGCGGGGGACGCGGGTTCGTGCCCCGGTCTGGGAAGATCCCGCGTGCCGCGGAGCGGCTGGGCCCGTGAGCCATGGCCGCTGAGCCTGCGCGTCCGGAGCCTGTGCTCCGCAACGGGAGAGGCCACAGCAGTGAGGGGCCCGCGTACCGCAAAAAGAAAAAGGAAACTTCAATCAGTAGTCTTATTAATAACAATATTATTATTCTCAAATAATCATACGTATCCTGTAGGGGAAAGCAAATAATGATAAACAGGATTTTCATCTTAAAAGAGGTAAAATCAAAGAATTTAAGTAAAAAATTTTATAATCTTAAAATTTGAATTGGAAGCCTAAGTGTGGATGCACAACTTTTTTTCTTAAAAATGCATGTATCCCATGCTAAAGTGGCTGAGAGTGAAGGGTTGTGACCTCGGCAATGAGATCTCAAATAGTAAAGTGGAAATAAGTGAGAAAATAATGTATAAAGGGATTTTCCATTTCTGCCCGGGGCCTCTCAGTCCCACCCCCACTGGAGAGAAGAGAGGTTCTGAGGCAGGAAGTGGGAACAGAGGCCATCAGGGCTTGAGGGGCTCCATCCAGCCAACTATCACATCATGTGGGCCCCTCCTGTCTGTCAAAGAAAAAGACTGGACTTGCCTAGCTCACATCGAACATACAAAAAGTACTGGGTTCATAACAGAAGCAGGAGGGGTGTGGGGGGGGGTTGTGGTGTGAGAAGGCTGGTCGGGCGGCCGGCACCGCTGTCCCTGGCACACCTGTTCTAAAACCCGATGATCAAAGGGGAAGAGAGAAGCGTTTCCGCTGGCCTTCTGGTGGGAACTTATTTCAGAGACACCAAACTGAGCCTAATTGGACGGATGGAAGCTCTTCGGAGAATTCCGCCACCGAATGCAGAAGGACAGGGTTGGAAGATGGCCCTTCGGCAGCTCTGATGGGGGAGCTGGCTCAGGCAGGGGTCACCCACGGGCGGGCCGACTGACAGGCGCTGAGAATAAGGAGGGCAGGCTGCACCGTCTGGGCCTGTTACGTTAGCATCAGCCACGTGAGACAGGCCGACGGCGCACAGGAAGACCCGGACAGCCCTTAGGAAGTGTGATCCAACCTCCAGACTACAGCAAACAGAGGGCTTAGAGGAACAATTCAGACACCGCGAGGAACCCAGGGGAACCCAGGATCCAGACTGGGGACGCCTTCCAGCTTCCCAACAAGAAGCACGGGGGGCGGGGGGAGGAAGAGGACCAGGTGACCATGTCAGTTATTTGCTTTTCATCTCTCGGCTCTCAGCCCCACCCTTCCTGCTCCGGTCTGGGTGCTGCCCTCCTAGCCCTCTTCCAGCTGTGAGCAGGCAGCAGCCTGGGATGCAGGAGGGAGAGAGTGGGGGGCTTCCTTGCTGCTCCCAGCTCCTCTCAGCATCATTCCAGCAGCAGAGACAGCTCTGGTCCCATCCTCCAGGCTCCCTTGGAGCTATGGTCTGAATGTCTGTTTTCCCTCAAATTCGTATGTTGAAATCCTAACCCCCAAAGTGATGGTAGGAGAAGGTGGGGCCTTTGGGAGGTGACTAGGCCATAAAGGCTCCACCCTCACGATTGGAACAGGTGCCTGCATAACACAGACTCCACAGAGCTAGCTCAGCCTTTCTGCACGTGAGGTCACAGTGGAGACGCGTCCATGAGCAAGCAGCCCTCCCACCTAATCAGCCAGCAGCCTGACCTTGGGCTTCCAGCCTCTAGAACCGGGACAAGTAAATTGCGGTTGTGTACAAGCCACCCAGTGGACGGTTACTTTCGTTACAGCAGCCTGAACTAAGTCCGAAAGTTGTTACCAAGAAACAACAAGTATCTAAAAACGTGCAAGTGGCTTTGGAAATTAGAGGTTGGAAGAGTTTTAAGATGAATGTTAGCAAAAGCCTCCACTGCTGTGAACGGACTGTTCAGGGCAATTCTGGTGACCCAGGAAGAAAAGAGGAGAGCTGTGGAGAAAGCCTCAGTGTTCTTAGACAATACCTAAGTAATCCTGAACAGAATGTTGGTAGATATATGGGATGTGTTCATCTGAAACAATAAAACAGCCAGTTTTTACCAACAAAATGGGTTTATTAAGGAGCAGCAAAGATTTGTGTTTCAGGACAGGTAACCGTGGCACAAGTCCACAGGCAAGTCCAGTAGGTCAAAGGAGAGGAAATTCTTTTATAGAGGAAAAGGTAAGGTGGGAGGGGCTGTTATAAGCAAAAAAGTCCATTGGAGGAAAATGGGGGTCTGAAGTGTGGTGGCTTTTCATTGGCTGAGCTGTGACAGTTTCTCATTGGCTGGGCTGTTGCCTGACAGGGAGAAAATCCTCCTTCCTCCTGGGGGTGGTAAAGGGCTTCTGGTCTAAGAGGCCAGGTGGCCTCCTCCTGTCAGGATCTGTGCTGACATCCAGTGGAGCTGGTGAGCGCTCCCCCTTGTGGCCTTCCCACTCCATTATTTTTTGTTTTTTGTTTTTGGCCGTGCTGCGTGGCTTGTGGGATCTTAGTTCCTCGGCCAGGGATTGAACTCAGGCCCTTGGCAGTGAGACCTCAGAGTCCTAACCACTGGACCACCAGGGAGTTCCCTCCCCACTCCAGTTCCGCGAGGTTTCCCTTTACTAATTTTCACAGGTGTAAAGGCCAGTCTGCTGAGATCTCAGATGGAAATGGAGGTCATTGGAAACTGGAGGAAAGGCAACCTTTGTTAAGACGGGACAGAGAGCTTGGCTAAACTATGTGTCCTAGTTTTGTGGAAGGTAGAACTTGTGAGCAATGAAATTGGTTATGTGCCTGGAAATTTCCAAGCAAAGTGAAAGTGTTGAAGCATGAGGGGCCTTGTTTCTCTTGAATACTTAGAGGAAAATGCAAGAAGACTTAAGGACAGAATTGTTAACCAAAGAGGAAGCAGACCTTAAAAATGTGGAAAATCCTCAGCCTACTGATACTTAAAGTAGTAAGAAAGCTTGCTGAGACAGATCATGACGCTTGGGAGGACTTGACACGGAGGTTAGTACTCATCAGTTACGAGCTAGTTACCCACATCATGGGAGACCAGGCAGCCACCTAAACAGAAGCCTAAAGTCCAGACAATGGAAAAATGTCTTCAAAGGCATTTCAGAGATTGTGGGGGTGACCCTTCCATCCCAGGCCCAGAGGATAAGGCTCTGCTCCCCACATTCCTGGGCCACAGCAGACGTGGCTGCCCCACTGGAGGGCACAGCTGCAAACTTGGCTGGAATCGGTGTTTGGCTTCCACAAGGTACCATCTCTGCCAGCACGCAGAATGCAGAGCCCTGGGGGCCTTGCTACCTTCCCTCAATTTTGAAGGATGGAGCCACCTGGAGCCTCAGGCTCATGACCTAGGCAGAGACCCACACCCTGCAAGGGGTGTAGAGCCCCCGCTAGGGCGACCCCGGGGTGGGCAGAACCTGGGGAGAGCCGCAGGCACACGACTCCAACCCCTGAGAACCGTGGTGAGCGCTGCACCCGGAAAAGCTGGGGGGGGGGGCAGGACCACCCCAGGGGGGCCCGGAGGACAGACACTGAGCCACAGAGGATCGTTCCTCTTAAGCCTTAAGGTTTGGGACTTGCTCAGGACCTGTCACGCCTTCTTGTTTCCTATTTCTACCTTTTGGAAAGGGAGTGTCCATCCATTCCTCTCCCGTCGTTGACTTTCGGAGGCCAATAACTTGTCTGGTTTCCCAGGTTCGCAGCTGGAGGGACGACGAACTGGGCCTGAGTCTCTGCTGACCTGACGCTCTCGGCGAGCCCAGCCCAGCCACCACGTCCACCCTGCACGCAGGGGGCCGGCCGCCTTCCTCACACTCCGGCCACGCTCCTCTGAGGGCTCGGCACCAGCCCCGGTCCCTCCTCTGCGCTCCCAGGTACTGACAACCCCCCCACCCCGGTAGTGCCTTTTGTCCCCAGCGTGTGTGACAAGGGGGTGTGTGGCTGCAGACACTGACCCCTGCTCTTGAGCGCGGCCTCCTTTCACCCCGTGTCTATGTTCCCGGTGAGGCCCCTGATGCTGTGCTGTGTTCAGGAAAAGAGAAAGGCTCTGTTTTGCTTTTACACACATGCTGAAGTGTTCGAGAGAAGGGACAGTGTGTGTGGAATTCGCTTTAAGATGCTCCAGCCACAAAAAGGGGGGAAGAGCAGACGGAACCACCGGTGCGGGGACATGCTGGCAGGAGCTGGAACGGGGTGAGGTCCAGGGGGGTCAGTGTATGTCTGGAAACTTCCATCGTAAACGAACAAATGAAGGCAATATTATATTGCCGAGACTAAATCAAATTTACAGAATGATGATAAATTCACCACCACCCTCTCGCCTTGGGAATGCCCTCCGTCCACATGGAAATGGGGTCGTTACACTCTCAGCTCTTTAAAAGGAAAGGAAGGTTCGCTGCAATTCTTCGTGTCCGACCTTCTCTTCACCTTGTTGCTGACGACCGTGGATTTGTAAGCATTTTCAGATCTCGCCAAAACTGCAGGAAGGGAAGGAGAGAGCCGCCCCTTTTTAACTTTTTAGGGAAACGACTCTGAGAACAAACAGTCACCAGCAGATGAAAGAAACGCAGTCTACGCAAGTGATAATATTCAAAATGCTTAGCCATAAAAATAAAGGCCTTTTATTTGGTTTTTCTGTGCCATTACAGGAACACGTGGCAACACCCTCGAACCCACGGTGACCTGTGGCCACACCCACACCTGCTGCGGCGTCTGCTGAGAAGCTGAAGTGTCACCACACAGGCCAGCCCCACCGGACTCAGCTCTACCTGGGGTCATGGGGTCACCTTCTTGTAGGTGACATGCAGATGCTGAGTCATGGGCTGCGTAGTGGTTGCCATGGAGACCGTCTGTTCAAGTTTGCCTTCGGAATTCAGCCTGAATTTTCGGGTAATCTGAGCAGAACAAAACAAATACAAAACGCCTTAATTTCACCTTCCAAAGATTCAACGACCGCTGAGGTGCCACCACAGGCCACACAGTCCCGCGGCAGCTGCAACATTTCACCTCAGTGTCAGGGGCTTGTGAGCCAGGCAGAGTCCCCGCCAGTGGGTGACAGACACTCGGCCGGCAGCCGTGATGGGCGTCCGGACCCCTGGCCCGTGCCGTCTCCCTGCCGCTCAGCTGTTCCCAAACGTCCGGAGGTGAGCGCGGGCGTCAGCCTCGCCGTCTGCCTAGGGGCCGGCTGTCCAGCGCGTCCCTCCCTACACAGCCTGAAATGATGCCAAATGTGTTCTCAGAAAACTCGGTACCAGCACTTCTGGAACCCCCGATTCATCAGGGCCAATTACGGCAGCTGCTTCTAACAGTAACACAGACCTGCAGCACCATAGCCCCCGATGAGAAAATGGGTTTGCCTGGAACGTCTGTGGACAGAGGGTGAAAGCCCGAGGACTGTGGAAGCCGCCTCCAGGGGTGGCTACCTGGCGCCAGAACTGGCGGGGGTGGGGGCCCACGAGCGTCAGAACCCGTGCTGGCCAGGCCCCAGCGACCGTCGGGCAGAGAAGAGAGGAAAGCCAGATTCCAGAGCCTGTTTAAAGCAACCAGGCTACAAGGCCAAGGCCTCAGGGGGAAGGGCGTGCAGGGGAGAGACCCAGCTCAGAGCAGCTGTCCCCCCAAGGCCGGTGCTGACTCTCAGAGGCCACCCAGAGGCTGGGGAGCCGGGTGGGTGCGCCCTAACCCACGGGGCTGCGCTGCACGGGCCACCCTCTGGAACCGCTGCCCGGCGTCTAGAAGGAGGGGCCGCGGAAAACCGCCCGGCTGTTGGTCAGGACCCCCTTAGGGCCGCACCCCAGGAGTAAGAGTTCCCCAGAAACAGACTGGGAAGTCCGGTTTCAAAGTAGTGCTATCTCTGTGGACAGGACCTGCTCTTCCTGGACAAACCACCAGAAGCGCAAGAAGTGCCCTTTGGTGGGAGACGACATCAAACAGGCCTCAAGTCACCCGCGGTTTTCACGCGCGATGTCTAGAATTCAAGAAATTCAACAGAAGGGATGGAAACTAGAAGACAAAGGAAGAACATCTTCAAAACAATGAAAATAACTGTCCCCCTGGCATTCTGGTTGCAGTGAAAACACCCTTCAAAAGTGAAGGCAAAATAAAGACATTTTTAGACAAAAAATCCACAGAGAATTCACCACCAGCAGGACCCCCCGCTTCTTTACACAAAACACTAGAGGAAGTTCTTCAGGTTTTAAGGAAAATGGTGGAAGCAGAGACGCAGGAACAAAGGAAGAGCAACAGCAAGGATAAACGTATGGAAAACCGTGCGTCACCCAAATGCTGCGACGAGGGCTAACTGGCATTTATACAACCCTGTGGGGTCTACTGTGCGTGCGTACTCACAACACGTGACAGCAGAAGCAGAGGCGGGAGGAGGACACAGAGTCAGTGTCCTACGTCCCTGCTACTCGGTGGGCTCCAGGTACCAGCCCCACCTGGGCGGCTGCTGGAAATGCAGAGTCTCAGGCTCCGCCCCAGACCCGGTGCCTCAGAATTGCCACCCTGAGCCCCAGGGACCACACCGCGTGGTGGTCTGAGCAGCCCTGTCCTAAGGTCCTTGCCACCGTCCACAGGTGTCAAAGGTCAACGCGCTGTCCTCGCCACGGTAACGCCTGAGGACGGGAGAGGGCTGCAGAGGGCAGGACGGGAGGGCACAGCCCCAGATGAGGTGGACAGAGAGATAGAAAGCAGACGGGTGGCGGGCCGACATTCTCACATGGGACTTGCTTCTTCAACTCCACAGCCTTTGTTCTGGAATTTAATTGAAAAACAAACA
Organism: Pseudorca crassidens; assembly: GCF_039906515.1. Taxonomy (NCBI): domain Eukaryota; kingdom Metazoa; phylum Chordata; class Mammalia; order Artiodactyla; family Delphinidae; genus Pseudorca; species Pseudorca crassidens. Next base: position 419,813 of record NC_090301.1, on the reverse strand, counting down.
GTCGGGGCTTCTCTGGTGGCGCAGTGGTTGAGAGTCCGCCAGCCGATGCAGCGGACACGGGTTTGTGCCCCGGTCCGGGAAGATCCCACATGCCACGGAGCGGCTGGGCCCGTGAGCCATGGCCGCTGAGCCTGTGCGTCCGGAGTCTGTGCCCCACAACGGGAGAGGCCACAACAGTGAAAGGCCCGCGTACCGCAAAAAACAAAACAAACAGTCAAGGCTCTTACCCTTGAAACCACTCTGCAGAGGAAACAGAAGTGCAGTGGAGAGAAACAAAGCCTGTGTTCCCCACACCACGGGCCACGCGCTCAGCTTCCACAGGACAGCAGTCGCCTGTCCTCAGAGCCCACGGCCTGCGGGGCACCTGTTCCCCCGACACCCCACCACCGATGCAGGACACTGGCTCTCGCCCTCATGCCAGACGCCCAGCACCACACGTGCAGGGGGAGCGCAGGCGGGGGCAAAGGAAATGCCTCCCCGGGGAACGGAAGGTGGGCCCCCCGCCCCCCGTTGAACCTTTCCACGTTAAAGGGAAGACACTGCGTGTCTCTCACACGGAGCCCGCCCGACGGGCCGAGGCTGCGGTCACACCCGAAAACCAGCACCTGAGGACTACCTGGCTTCTCGCGCGGCCTTGCATCCCCCGTCCCGCCTCCGCGATGCCGCAGGGGCTGCGGGCCACGCCACGAGGACACAGCCCATTTCACCGTGTGCTGACCCAAGGGCGGCCGCTCCCTCGCCCTTCGGCTCTGCTTCTGTGTGCCGAAGTCTGTGAACATCCGGTAACAGCCACCGGGCAGCAAGACACAGGGCAACAAAAGGAGGGAGACAGTCATGGGGGAGACCCCATGGCGGAGACGCTGGTCCCCCACGACCTCCCCAGGTCCCAGCGAGAGGGTGTGTGAGGGCTGCCCAGCCGCCGGAGCGCACACTCGGGACTGTGTTCACCGAGGTGGCCTCAGCGACGACACTGCTACTGCAGCGTGTCCCCGTGCCCGGGAGTCACCTGTTAGGTTCCTCTGGGCTTGGTGGCCTCTTGGATGAAATTTCTTGTGCTAGTTTTCTCTTCAAAGGAAAGTTATTTGGCAGAATTTAAAGTTGAGGCAGGTCGTAGATGACATCGCTCAGGCTCAGAACCAGACCTCCTGCGGTGCCCACGGCCTCTGCTGACGATGATCCTGAGGTCATGCCAAGTCCACCCTCAGGACGAGAATCCACCTGAGCTGCAGACTGACCCTCGTTTAAACAAGTTTAAACAAGGTGGGGCTGGAAGCAACTGTTTGCCTTTAAACCCTCAAAGTGGAGCCTGTTGGGGCCACTGGGTAAAGCAGAAGCTGCAGGAGCCGCATTCTGGAGAGAAGCCTGCACAGCTGGGGCCCAGCTCCGATGGCAAAGGCAAACTCCAAGGAGCCTCTGAACACAGGGACAGAGGCCATCTTGACAACGACACGAGTTCTTACTTCAGCCAAGTGTGCTCACTTTTCCTCGACTGCACAGACCAAAGAGAAATATTACGGTAGAGAGAAACTCGATGTGAGAACTTCTTGATGTTTTAATGATTTCTTGTTCCTGTTATGTCTTGTCCCGTGGGGAAAAGGTGGAGAAGGAAAGGCCAGGAGAGAGTTAGATGGATCTGACTTTGTTTTAGGTCCTAAAATAAAAAAATGAAGAAGCCACCCCATACAACACTTGAGGCATCAAGGAGGGGGCTGAGTCATGAAGAAAGGGGCTGAGTTTGATAAACAAGGACATCAGGACACTGTTGGAGAACTACAGACAGTGCAGGCCTCACGTTTCTCTCACTGACTTGCAAGAGGGAGGGGATGTATGTACATGTACAGCTGATTCACTTCACTGTACAGCAGAAACTAACATAACATGGTAAAGCAACTCTACTCCAATTCAAAAAAAAAAGAAGAATTAGAACAGATGCAGTCTGCTTGCTGCCAGTACTGGCTCCTTTCCCCTCCTTTGCACCCTGCTTTGTTGAGATATAACTGACATGTAACACTGTATAGGTTTAAGCTGAAACATGATGATTTGATACATGTGTATATGGTGAAATGTTTACCACAATAAGGTCAGTTAATACATCCATCACCTCACAGTTACATCTTTTTCCTCTTAGCAAATTTCACTAATATAACAGAGCACTGTCAACTCTAGTGCCGCCCTGTCAACTCTAGTGCCACGCTGTCCATCTTACACCTGGACGTTCATACCCACTGGGCAACATCTGCCCATTTCCCCCACCTGAGCCCCCCGTAACCAGCATTCTACTCTGTTTCTGTGAGTTTTCTTTCTTTTTTTTTAAATTTCACATATATTGGGTTGGCCAAAAAGTGCCTTCGGTGTTCACATAAAAATAAAAGACACATTTTTCATTTTTACCAAGAACTCTATTGAACGACGTTTTCACCCTTTTGTTCCACTACCTTCTGCCATTTTTCAGGCACCTTCATAATATCATCTTCCCAAAACTTTTTACCTTTTTGAGCAAAGAACTGTTCCAGGTGCCTTTTACAGTCTTCAAGGGAATTGAAATTTTTTCCATTAAGAGAATTTTGTGAAGACCTAAATAAATGGAAATTCGAAGGTACAATGTCTGGTGAATACGATGGATGAATCAGAACTTCCCAGCCAAGATGTAACAGTTTTTGCCTGGTCATCAAAGAAACATGCCGTTTTGCATCATCCTGATGGAAGATTATGTGCTTTCTGTTGACTAATTGTGGACACTTTTTGTTGAGTGCTGCTTTCAGTTGGTCTAACTGGCAGTAGTACTTGTTGGAATGAATCGTCTGGTTTTCCAGGAGCTCATAATAGAGGACGCCCTTCCAGTACCACCATATACACAACATCACCTTCAGACCAGCCTTTGGTGTGGTTGGTGGTGGTTTATTTCGCTTGCCCCACGATCTCTTCCGTTCCACATTATTGTACAGTATCCACTTTTCATCACCTGTCACAATTTGTTTTAAAAACGGAACACTTTCATTACATTTAAGTAGAGAATCACACGTCGAAACATGGTCAAGAAGGTTTTTTTTTGCTTATGTGGAACCCAAACATCAAAGTGATTTAACATAACCAAGCTGGTGCAAATGATTTTCAACTCTTGATTTGGATATTTTGAGTATGTCGGCTGTCTCCCACATCGTATAACGTTGATTGTTCTCAACTGATGTCTCAATTTGATGGCTATCAACGTCAACTGGTCTACCTGACCGTGGAGCATCGGCCAGCGAGAAATCTCCAGCATGAAACTCTGCAAATCACTTTTGACACGTCTGATCAGTCACATCACCTTCTCCATATATGGCACAAATCCTTTTTTTTGCATTTCGGTTGCATTTTTACCTTTCTTGAAATAATAAAGCATAATATGCTCAAAATGTTGCTTTTTTCTTCCATCTTTGGTATTAAAATGGCTATACAAAAATTCACCAATTTTGATAAGTATTTACTTACTTATTTATTTATTTGGTTGTGTTGGGTCTTTGTTGCTGCGCTCGGGCTTTCCTCTAGTTGCGGTGAGCAGGGGCTACTCTTCATTGCGGTGCGTGGGCTTCTCATTGCGGTGGCTTCTCTTGTTGCAGAGCACGGGCTCTAGGCACGCAGGCTTCAGTAGTTGTGGTAAGTGGGCTCCGTAGTTGTGGCTCGCGGGCTCTAGAGCGCAGGCTCAGTAGTTGTGGCGCACGGGCTTAGTTGCTCCGCGGCATGTGGATCTTCCCAGGCCAGGGCTCGAACCTGTGTCCCCTGCATTGGCAGGCGGATTCTCAACCACTGTGCCACTAGGGAAGTCCCAATAAGTCTTTCTATAAATGCACGCTGGTATGACAGCTGTCACACACAATCTAACAAAATTGTTTTGAATGAAGTTAAAGACAACTAAGTGCTAGTAGAGCCCTCTTAAGGAAAAAAATGAACGAAACTTTTGGCCAACCCAATACAAAACACTCCAGAAAGAAATTAAAGAAGACATAAATAAATGGAAACACATCCCATGTTCATGGATTGGAAGACTTAATATCATTAAGAAACAAATACTACCCAAAGAGACCTACAGAATTAACAAAATTCAAATCAAAATGCCAATGATGCGTTTTGTAGAAATAGAAAAATCCATCCTAAAATTCATATGGAATCTCAAGGGACTCTCAACAGATTTCAAAACTTACTACAGAATGACAGTGACCAAAACAGTGTGACACTGGCATAAAAACAGATATACAGACCAATGGAACAGTTCTGAGAGCCCAGAAATAAATCCTTGCATGTGTTATCAAATGATTTTCAACCAGGTTGCCAAGACCATTCAATGAGGAAAGGATGGCCTTTTCAATAAATGGTGCTGGGAAAACTGGATATCCCCTCGCAAAAGAATAAAACCGTACCCTTACCTAACATTAGTACAAAAAATGAATGAACAAAAAAACCCCTCAAAATGAATCACAGCCTTGAAGGTAAGACCTAAAACTATAAAAACTCTTAGAAGAAAACATAGGGCAAGTGTAATGACATTGGATTTGGCAATGACTTCCTGGATACCAATTTACAGCCAATGAAGAAAAAGCAGACAAACTGTAATTCATGAAAATTAAAAACTTTTGTGCATCAAAAGATACTATTTACAGAGAAAAAATACAACCCACAGAATAAGAGAAATATTTGCAAATCATATATCTGATAAGGGATTCATAAACAGAATAACAGAGAACTCCTAAAATTCAACAACAGCAAAAACAAACAACCCAATTCAAAAATGGGCAAAGGATTTGAATAGACATTTTTACAAAAACGATATATGAATGGCCAAGAAGCACATGAAAAGTTGCTCAATATCGCTATCGTTTAGGGAAATGCAAATCAAAACTACAATGAGATACCACCTCACACCCATTAGGATGAGTGATATCCAAAAACCAGAAAACAACAAATGATGAGAATGCAGAGAAATTGGAACCCCTGTGCACTGCTGATGGGAATGTAAAATGGTGCAGGTAAAGTGGGAAGCTATGGCGGGTCCTCAAAAAATTAAAAATAAAATTAACCACGTGATCCAGCAATTCCTCTTCTGGGTATACACCCCAAAGAACTGAAAGCAGGTCTTGAAGAGATATCTGTACACCCATGTTCACAGCAGCATCATTCACAATAGCTAAAAGGTGGAAGCAACTCAGGTATCCATTGATGGATGAATGGAAAAGCAAATGTGGTCCATCCACACACTGGAATATTACTGAGCCTTAAAAAGGAGGGAAATTCTGACACAGGCTACAACATGGATGAACCTTGAGGACATTGTGCTCAGTGAAGTAAGCCAGATGCAAAAAGAAAAATAACTGTATGATTCCACTGATATGAGGTACCTAAGTAGTCAAAATCGGAGAGATGGAAAGTAGAGAAGTGGCTGCCAGGGTCAGGGGAGGAGAGGACAGGGAGCTACTGCTTAGTGGGCCCGAGTTTCAGTTCTGCAAGGTGAACGTGTTCTGGAGATGATTAACAATGTGAATATATTTAAGTGTACCCTTAAAAATGGTTAAGATAGGGCTTCCCTGGTGGCGCAGTGGTTGAGAGTCCGCCTGCCGATGCAGGGGACACGGGTTCGTGCCCCAGTCCTGGAAGATCCCACATGCCGCCGAGCGGCTGGGCCCGTGAGCCATGGCTGCTGAGCCTGCGCATCCGGAGCCTGTGCTCCGCAACGGGAGAGGCCACAACAGTGAGAGGCCCGCATACCACAAAAAAAAAAAAAATGGTTAAGATAATTAACTTTTATGTATCTATTTTTCCACAATAAAAAATACTGAAGAAGAAAAAAAAGTTGGGGGTGAAATAAACTCAAAAGAAATATTGCCAGACCTATACTACAAGAAATGCCACTAACGCAGCTTCAGAATGAAGGGAAATGATACCACAGGAAACTCTATAGAAGGAGAAAAGAGCAACACAAAGAGAAACTAAGTGGGTAACTATAAGCGATTACTCCCCTGCCCCCCCCACTGTAATTTCTTCGAAAGTCAACCGATTATGTAAAGCAAAAATCCTAGTGTGAAGGTTTATAATGTATGTGGATACTTTTTACATGTAAAAGGTATGATGACACCAGCACAAAAGGAGGATAAATGCAATTCTACACAGCTGTAAGATTAACACACATGTGAAGTGGGAAATGTAACCGTGTGTCACTGATTATAAACAGACTCTGATAAATTTAGCATGCATATTGTTAGCCTTAAATCAACTATTTAAAAAAAGGATACAGTTAAGCTAATAGAAGAAATAAACCAGAATGCTAAAAATACTTAATTAACCCAAGAAAACATACTAAAGGAACAAAAGAGGAACAAAGCCAAGAAGTAAAGCAGACAAATCAAGATGGTGGACGTACAGCCACCCTTACAAATACTTATGTTAAACGTAAATGAACTAAATACTCCAATTAAAATACGGAGTTTTCTGACTAGAGAAAAAAAGCAAGACTCTATAAGAAATGTACTGTAAATATAAAGACACAATTTGAATGTGGAAAGGGTAGGAAAAAAGATATACTGTACAAATGATAAGCATAAGAAAGCAGGTGCGGTTACATTAGGGTCAGACAAAGCAGACTTCCAGGTATAGTATTACAAGCTATAAAGGACATTTCATAAATATAATACATATATCATCTGTATGCATCTAAATTACACAGCTTCAAAGTTATGAAGCAAAGATGGAACCAAAGAAAGGAACTGAAATATCTTCAGTCATAACTGGAGATTTTAATACCTCTCAGTAATTAGATACAACCAAGAACCCCCCACCCCCAAACACGCTAGTATATAGAAAACCTGATGACATTATCAATCAGCTTGACCTAACTGGTATTTTCAGTCCACTACAGCCAACAACTGTCAAATACTTATTCATTCTGAGTGCATATGAAACATTCACCAAGTTAGATCATATACGGGGCACAAAATAACTTCAAACAGACCACGTTCTCTGGGTTTTATAGAACTGAATTAGAAATCATAGCAAGAAAATCCTCCAATAGTTGGAAAATAAGTAACATTCTTCTAAATAATCCTGTTCAAGGAAACAAAACCATTGAAGAAATAAAATATTTTGAGCGAGGATAAAAATAATAAAAATGGGTTAAGGACTTCCCTGGTGGTGCAGTGGTTAAGAATCCACCTGCCAATGCAGGGGACACGGGTTTAATCCCTGGTCTGGGAAGATCCCACACGCCGCAGAGCAACTAAGCCCGTGCGCCACAACTACTGAGCCTGCGCTCTAGAGCCCGCGAGCCACAGCTACTGAGCCCACGTGCCGCAACTACTAAAGCCCGTGCACCTAGAGCCCGTGCTCCACAACAAGAGAACCCACCGCAAGGAGAAGTCTGCGTACTGCAACGAAGAGTAGCCCCCGCTCGCCACAACTAGAGAAAGCCCACGAGCAGCAACGAAGACCCAACGCAGTCAAAAATAAATAAAATTGTAAAAAAAGAAAGAAAGAAAGAAAGAAAATAGTGCTGGAACAACTGGATATCTATCTAGGAAAAAATGAAAGCATTTTGACTCCTACTTCACACCATACAAAACTATAAATTCCCAAATAATAAACCTTAAAGTAAAAGGAGACACTGTAAAAATTCTTGAAGAAAATGCAGGTGAAAGTGTGTGCTAGGCAAAAAATGTTAAGACAGGGCACAAAAAGCACTAACTGTAAGAGAAAAAACTGATAACAGAACTTCATCAAAAGTAAAACATTTTGTTAAAGAAATGAAATGGTAAGTTTTAAGTTGAGAGCACAGTTTTATCAACACATCTACCTGATAAAGGACTTGTGTCCAGAATATGTAACAAACTCTTACAGCTCAAAGATAAGGCAAACAAGCTGCTGGAGAAAAAGGACAAAGGATTTGAACGCTCACGTCATGAAACGAAGAATACAACGGCAAATAAGCACGTTGCAAGGATGAGCCACATCATTAGCCACTGGGAAAATGTAATTAACACCACACTGCAATGCCACTTGGTAGCCACCAGGATGGCCTAAGTTCAAGGCCCAGCCCGGGAAAGGGTGTGGGGCAGCTGGCCCTCTGTGCGCTGCTGCAGGGCAGGGGTACAGAGCGGCATCAGGAACCATAAAGCACTTAAGACTTCACCACGGAGTGTCCGAGGCCTCTATGGTCGACACCATAAAGAAAGCAACTTTGGTATCTACTGAAATACACCGAACAAGGTCCGAAATCCCTGCAGCACACCCCCACGCTGCTGTGCATGGCTACCTGCGGGGTCTCTGGAGCCCATCACGTGAAAACAAAAAGGAAGAGAGACTAACGGTCTACACGTAAAAAAGGAAAGCTGTAAGAGTACAAGAAAATGGAAGAATAATTTTATCCTTTTGGAGCAGAAGACATCTTCCTGAGCCAGAGCCCAAATTCAGACGGCCTTTAGGACGAGACCCCGAGAGCAACTAGAGAAAGATGTACAGCCCGTGGGCAGAAGACATCACGAATCAGGCTAGCCTAAGCCACCGGATGGGGGCGTTGTCACAAATACAGCAGACGACAGATTAGTATCCACAGAACATAAAAAATCTCCCAGAAATCAACAAGAAAATGACACCTCGCAGAAAAACAGGCAATGACTTTGAACATCAAGTATCGGAACAAGAAATACAAACCACCAGTGAGCGCGAAGAATGCCCCCTCACTCATAAGTTAAATTTAAAACACCAATGAGATACCACCTTTTATCTAGCAGATTAAAAAAATCAGAAATCCTGAAAACACACCGCACTGGTCAAGGAGCAGGGAACAAGGTCCCCGCCGTGCAATGCTGGTGGGGACATACTTGTTCAACAAACCCGAGGACAGCCAACCGCGCATGAGCAGGGATAGATAATCACGTCACGGCCTGTGTGAGCGCGAGAAAGAAGCGGGTGACCAGAGACAGCCAGGCCTCCAGGATGGAGTGCAAAGGCAGGGGTGCCGTGCGGTCCCACCCGGGCTCACCTGCTCCACGTGGGGCTCCTTGGCGAAGGAGGTCCTGGCAATGGAGTGGGACGCGATGCACAGCTCCTGCCCGTTCACCTCGCCCTCCTCCACCTCCACGATGCCTGCAAGGGACACCGTCAGCCCACGCAGCCTGCCCGGGGCTCCCGGCTGCCCTGCGCTCACCACCCTCCTCTGCAGTCAAGGGCTCAACCAATCTGAACGCCGCAGCCATCGAGGCAATAACTGCCCAGGCACCTGCGATGGCCCCCAGGTACCAAGAGGGAGAAGACGCAACTCCTCCTGCAACTCCTGGAGTGGGTCCGTCCCACTCCCCCCAGCGATCTGACAGGAGGGACTGTCCACCTGCTGCCAGGAAGTGAGCGCGCACTTGAGCCAGTGAGCGAGGTTAAGGGTCACGTAGGTGGGTGTTGAGTAATTTCGAATTCATGAACCTGGTTTACTATTTTAGGATGAATTCCCCCTGGGGGCAAAGCAAACTTCCAGACATAGCTTTTGCTCCCTGGTCTAGGTACCCCCAGAGCCCCACTTGCATGGGAAGCTGAGCGACAGCACAGATGTGAGCGCAGAGGGCCGGAGATGAAGCTGGCCTGTTCCCACAGAGCCACGCCCGCAGCCCCCCGCCTGCCGGCCCCCCACTCTCCAGCTCCCCGAGCCGTCCAAAGGCCCGACACTGTCCACCGCGAAACGCACCCACGGGGCCACGTCTGCGGTCACACAGAAATCGGGGGGCAGATGTCACCCCACCTGCTTGCAGCACGCAGGGCGCGTGGGTGCAAGGCAGGCCGGCAAGGGGAGTACCTGTGTTCTGGGCGCTGACGAAGGCCACCTTGTTGGTGTCGGGCTCCAGGCGGATGAAGCCACACTCCCTGTGCATGGGCTTGTGGGTGTCCGGATGGAAGGCGTTGAACCTGGACAGGTAATGTGACAGGTGAAGCCCAGGTACCCAGTGCCCACCAGAGCACATGCCAGACTTTGTGGCCCGCCCCCTCCTCACTTGGCAAGCGTCCAACCCACTGAACGTGAAGCACTACCTGGAAACACAGTCACGTGTGAAGGACGCCGTGCGGAGACACGGGAGACAACAGGTGTGGGCACCCCCGCTCCCCCATCTCTCCTCCCCACCCGTCCTCCCACCAAGGCCTTTTCAGCCCCAGCACCGCACACACTTCTCAGCCTAAGCCCTCCACCAACAAAGTAAAGTCCCACCCAATGCCAGGCCTTCCCTCTTCTGAGCTATTATCTTGCTTAGGAGTCCAGTTAATTCACAGGGTAGGAGAACAGGCGAGGAGTCAGCGTCTTATCGCGCCGCCACCACTGCAAATTCACGGTGGTGAGTAAGAGCTGCACCTTGACCTGAGAGCACCGACTCACAACTTCAACACCAACGCTTACAGCCTCACCAGCATGACGTGTGGGGATCTACTGCTACCACGGATGAACTTCTGACAGGCTGGTGTTGTGGCTACGGCTCACACGCCCTCTTGAGACCACAAGCCCTCACTGAGAAATACCATCTACTACATACACGTAGACCACGACACTGACCAAAATACGTATTTTCTACTCTCATTTTTCTTTAACGTTAGTCGCAAAACTGAGTGACCAGCATTAAAAGAAAATTAATTAATGCTAGTCATAAATGTCTCTAACGGGTTACAGCTCATAGTTAAAAAAGACTGCTTTCTATTAAGGGTTATTCTGCATGACCCAGAATTTCCACCTTTTGTTTATGTGCAGGATATTCTTTCCCTTCACCCATTCAGTCAAGAATCATGCAAAAAGGTACGAGACAATATATCCTCCGCCCCCTCCCTACCAACCCACGGCCCGGGGTGCTCCCCACCTAGCCACCCTGCACTGCGACCTGCTTCCTCAGGAGTGGCAGGGAAGCGCTTTGCTGCACGCTAAGAATCTGAGAACCACGAGACACCAGCTTCTCTGAGCCCTCGGCTGGCTCAGGGGTAGGACTAAATGAAAGCCGGGCCCCCATCTTCAGTCATCTTGGGGTGGCTGACTTCCACACAGGCATACTGCAGGAGATGAAGGACTTAATTGAACACACACACTTATCTCCACGTTTGGACTACCGAGCCTGAGACTCTGCGGTCACCTTCACATTGTCTAAAACACAAGAAGGTACCATTTCCACCCAGCGTGCGTCTCAGGTGCCAGGGCAGGAAGAGGGCACCTTTCTGAAACAGACCACCAGGTGCCCTCTGTACCTTCCCACCTGGCGTTCACCTGTCTCATCTCAGAGAGCAGAGCGGCGGGCGGACTCACGAGAAGTTCAGCATGGGCTGGCCCACGTGCGAGATGTGCACCTCCTCCAGGTACTGGAAGGGCTGCAGGGTCGGGAAGGTCCCAGCTCCCGGCGGGTCTGACAGCCATGTGCCCAGCATCCAGGACAGCGGCTCCAGCACAGGGTTCATTCTGGGGGCCTCTGAGGACAGAAGGAGAGAGTGTCAGCGGCTGCTGCCAGTGGTCCCTGCGGGGCTTTGTGCGGAAACTCACACTCCGCACTGGGGAGGCCCCAGTCACTACAGCTCACCCTGCGGGGCCCTGAACACGCCACCAGCCACCTGTCAAGAGGGGGAGAAAAAGGCCAAGCAATTAGCAAACGTCATCTTGCCAGATGCAGCTCTGGAGCCCGGCAGCACCTCGACAGAGAAGAGAAGGAGAGGGCCCGGAGGGCAAGGAGAGGCCAGAGGCCGCGGGGCCTCCGAGGAGGGCTGGGGAAGCGGCAACACCAGGCCCCACACTAGGTGAGCGTGCCCGGGCACGGCGGCCTGGCGATGGAGGTAAAGGGCAGAAGGAAGCTCGTGGGGAGCGGAGCGGAGGGCTTTGGGGCCAGTGAGACGTGAAGAGAGCACCCTGCGGGCAAGACGCGACTGGACTCAGTTTCCCGGGAGAAGCCGAGGGTCTGCACCAGCAGCTCCCGTGGGCCTCCTTTAGACCATTACCCAGAGGGAAAGGACCCTCAAAAGGACCCACCGTCACTGAAGAGGGACGACAGCAAGGCCTTGAATGGGGAGGAGCCAGGTGGAAAGGCCCCAGCGACAGGACCGTGACCGCGCCCACTGCCAGCGGCTCCCAGGCAGCTAGCCCAGCCCCACACCCCACTCCTACCCGCCAGCAGTCAGGGGATGGAGCCTGGCTAAGGACCACGTGCTGCTGAGCGGGTTTTCAGAAATGGGCTCACGCGATCCTCACGCCTGCCGTGTTCGGTGGACTCGCCCTGAGACCACGGGAAGGCGGGGTTGGAGCCCGCACCTGGCCCACCGGGGGCACAGGGACAGGTGGTCTGGGTCCCAGATGCAGTCAAATGCTCCTCCCGGTACGCCTGCTTCCCACGCCTTGTCACGCCTCAAACCCAAGTGCTTTCAGGCAAACAGTGCAAGTGATACTAAGCAAAAGCAGGAGAGGAGAGGCCGGCGTCAGCTGAGCCGCGTGAGAAGAGGGGAGAGGCCGGCGTCAGCTGAGCCACGTGGGAAGAGGAGAGAGGCCGGCGTCAGCTGAGCCGCGTGCGAGGCTACACTACGTTTTTTTCTTGGCTGCATGATAGGGCTTGCGGGATCTTCGTTTCCCTACCAGGAGTCGAACCCGGGGCCCCGGCAGTGGAAGCACGGAGTCCTAACCACTGGACCGTCAGGGAATTCCCAAGGCCACACTACTGATTTCTGGGTTCTATCAACAAGCTCCAAAATGCCAGAGCAAAGGAACCCGCTCCCCAGTCACACACACCAAGGGGACGGGAGTTCCGGAAGCATCTCGGCCTCTAAAATCACACAACCTTCGACTAGATTGAAAGCAGTCTGGGAGTATGACACCCAGGGGAAAAGGAGCTCGAAGGGCTCTGGTGGTGGAGAAGCGACAGACAGCATCTAAGAAGCGCTGGGGACCACGGAGGAGGGCCAAGCTCCCGGCCAGGCCTGGGCATGCAGCGCGAACCAGAGGGTGGGGGACAGGGACTCACACCTCTGACTTCTGAGCCTCATGAGGCATAAAATGGGCAGGCTTTGGGGGGTGGGGCGGGGTGAAACTCCCTTTCTTTTCCAACCTGGCTATCTCTTCTGGTACTTCCTTTTCAAACTGCCGGTGGAAAGTTAGAAAGCGAGGATGGCAACACTGGAGCTTTGACTGATCAAACCTTCATCATTAGACAGCAAGAGAAATTGAAATCAGGCTTCTAGTTACAATCTTTGATGGAAGTAAAGAATAGAGCTTCAGAATCCAGTCTGGGCTCCAGCAGACCCTGCTGCTGCTGACTCTCGGGGACGCGTGGCTCATTCATTCATCTGTGCCATGTGCCACACGATCGTCCAGGGAGAGGGGCCCAGCAGCCAGCGGACGGGAGACAGACACTCGTCCCGGAGAGGGGAGCCGGCTGGACACAAGGATAAGTAGAAGGGGCGGAACCTCCCAGACACGAGGTGATGAGCCAGAAAGGGACTTGGGGGCTGTGGGGACCTTGTGCAATCTTACTAAGCGGGGCAAGTTTGGACCCTGGTGGGCGGGGAGCAGAGCCCGCGCTGGGGACCGGAGCCGGCGGCTGCTCGGGAGGGTGGACCAGGCGGACAAGCTGCAGACACAAGGCGGGCTGGCCTTGCTGGGCAGGAACAGGCAGCCAGTGTGGCTGGGGAGGGCTGGCTGGGAGAACCGTGTCAGCCCCTGGAAGGGCTCCGGCCTTGACTCTGGGCAGAGCCTGGAGGTCTGAGCAGAAGGGCTGAGGCCTCTGGCTGCAGGAAGCAGCTGGTGGCAGAGGAGGGTGGCCCCCGCGGCCGCCAGGGAGGCGGCAGGAAGGGCAGGAAGCCACGACCAGGCGGCAATCCTGCCCTCGGAGCACCCGAGAGAGACGGAAACACGCCCCCTCGAGACCTGAACACGAGGCTTATCTGGGACACCCCAAATGTCCTCGTGGGGATCCCTCGTGGGGATCAGAAGATCACGCAGACACAGAGTACAACTTGGACACAAAAAGTACGGAAGCTCTAGATGAGGACGACCTTGAAAACGCACGCGGAGAGAGGGAAGGCGGACGCTGAAGGCCACTCGGTGCACGACCCGATTTGTAGGAAATGCCAGAAGGGTAGGTCCACAGAGAAAGCAGAGCAGCGTTCTGCGCAGCAACACGGGTGGCAGGCTCCCCAGGGACGCGGGGAGGGAACGCGGATCCGAGGATCCTGAGGCCACCAGAGCCCTCCCTGCCGTCCAGGTACAGGCTGGGCCGTCCAACACTGAGCCTGTGAAAGGTGGCTGGTCCGCTGAAACACGCTCTAAGTGTAAGACACACGCTGAATTTCAAAAACTCAGTCCAAAAAAAGGAACTTCACGTAAATCAGCAATAATAATGTTTTATATAATATTGAGTTAAATAATTTACTAAAGTTAACTTCACTTGTTTCTCTTTACCTTTTTAATACGTTTAGTAGAATATTTAAAATTAGGTAGGAACTCGGGCCACATTCCTGTTGAGAGCACTGGAAAGGCCAGTTTTCAACACTCACGGAATGCTGTCCTGTGAGTTCCCCCTGAGGGTGTTCCTAGAAGACAGACTTCACCAAAAGGCGATGAGAGATGATGGCAGAGGAGTTGCAGTAAGTCCTGAACATGTTCCACGGGACAGCAGACGTGAGCGCTGGGCATGGGTGGTGGGTGCCCCAGCCGCGCACAGAAACCAGAGGCGGAGCGGGAGCCCGGGGAGCAGGGCAGGTCTGCTGGTCCCTCACAGAGGGTCCGTGGCCCCCAGGCTGCCCAACCAGGAACAGGCCATGTGGGAAAGATTTACTTTAAAAACAAAACCCAGCAGGCACACTATAAAGCACTAAGACAGAACTAACACCAAACACACCTGAAGTCACATGTTAAAAGAAAAAGCTCTTCAGAATGAATCACAAAGCAAGATCCTCAACACTTGCTGTAAACAAGAGATGCACCTAAAATAATGTGGAAAAGCATCAGAAGGTGGGGCAAAGGCAAGCAGCAGGAAATCAGGCGTCATGACCCTAAAATCAGGTAAAGTGAAGTTCAAGCCAAGATGCATTCAAGCAGACAGGGAACAGCCTCTCAGAACGCTAAGGGCGCAGGTCACCGCGGAGATTATCTGTGAATACACACGCACCAAACGTGGCAGCAATGTTTATAAAGCAGAAATTACTGAAGACGCTCAGATGTTGACAGAAAGAAACCAAAGGAAATCTCCATTCATGTCTATGTTCAAGTGAATAATATTCAAATAACGAAATAGAAAGCCTATACAATATAATTAATGAGGTGGTTCTGACATACACTGAACTTTGTAGCTTAAAACTAAAGAATACTCCTTCAAGTTCCTCTGAAAGACTCATGAAGACTTACCTTATAAGGGGTCAGAGAAAACCTGTAAGTTTCAAAAACTAAAAAGAGTTCCCACCATACTGTCTGATCACAATGCGAGACTAGAAATTAAAATAGTACAGATATTCCTTAAAAACATGCCACGAAAAGAGATGCCAGACACAAAAACGTACACATTCCATGACTCCACTTGTAAGAACGTTTAGATCAGGCCCGCAGATCTATGGGAGGGGAGTCAGAAGGCACAAAACAGCCTGAGGGTGCTGGCTGAAGGGTCTGCACCCGTCAAACCTCATCCAGGGGACACCTAAGCTGTCTCACTCATGTAAATGCTACCTCAGTAGAAACATTAGGAGCTGAAACTTCCACGAAACAAACAAGCATCAAAAGAAAGCAAAGGGCTTCTCTGGTGGCGCAGTGGTTGAGAGTCCGCCTGCCGATGCAGGGGACACGGGTTCGTGCCCCGGTCTGGGAAGATCCCACATGCCGCGGAGCGGCTGGGCCCACGAGCCATGGCCGCTGAGCCTGCACGTCCGGAGGCTGTTCTCCGCGACAGGAGAGGCCACAGCAGTGAGAGGCCCGTGTATCGCAAAAAAAAAAAAAAGAAAGAAAGCAGAGACGCCCGCCTTTCCCTGGCCTGCCGGCTGTGCGACAGCAGCACGGGGCGGCCTCGCCTCCTGGGTCTCGGGTCCCTGCAGGGGGACTGCTGCCCCGCAAGGACGGGCTCTCCGTTGCAGGTATTCTGGTATTTTAAGAGAAACCAGAAATGTTGACTTTGGGGGTAAAATATCGCGATTTCTAAACATGTTCAAATTAAAACAAGACCAGGCTGTGGGGAGTCCCAGCCCCTCGTCCCCAGTGGTCCCGGTCCATGAGCTGTCACAGCCTTGTCCTCACGACACAGGGCTTGTGGAGGGCCCGGCGCTCCCCTGGCCCCAGGGTCAGGGCCCATGCGTGCCCCCCTCGCGGCCTCTCGTCCCTTCTCTCTTCCAGCCCGAGTGAGAGGCTGGTGACACCAGCGACCCCCCTGCAACCTGAACCAATGGCTTCCAGAGTGTCAAGGGACATTGCAGCTGCCCTCAGCTGGGTTTCTAAGTGAGGAAGTAGGTTTTTGCACTGTCTGAGATGCACAGGGAGCTGTTCTGTACACAGGGACGCTGCCTATGTACGGACAGGCCCACTGCCCTGATGTCAACACGAAACCAGCAGCCTAAACAGTGCAGGAGGAACAGCCACAGGACCTGCTGGGAGAGGCCTGTAAGGACGTGGTTGTAGCGGTCCACGAGCAGGAGAGCACAGCCGGTCCAGCGGGAGAACGGGGCTGCAGAGCCTGCGAAGTCTACCTGCAGGGATGCTCCGTGGCCACCAGCCCCCAGGGGCCCAGGGACTCGCCGCAACACCGGCACCTGGAAGGTGGCGGGAGGCAGAGCAAAGACGGATTAAAGATGGACCTGGGGAGTCTCCACTGCACCCTCGTTTGCTAGGAGGCAAGAGAAGATGTTTTTATAAGAAACTCCAGCAAGATGAAGGAACTGCCTCAGGGACCCGGAGACGAGACAGGAGGAGCACAGGTGGAAAAGGGCTCCACGGAGGGTCCTCTGAAGGGACAAGAGCCCAGCTGCTCTCAAATGGGTAGGACGGGGCATGGGGGCGGCTGGCTGACACACGCAGAGCCCAGCTGGTCCCGGGAGAGTTGGGCTGGTGGGCCTGAGGCGGGCCTGGACCACGCGGTTTACACCTGCAGGGTCGTGGGACAAGATGGCAGGGCTGGCCGGCGGCCCACCTAAACTGGTCCCGCCTGCCCTCCTCGCTCCGGGGTAGCGGCCCCGGGCCGGGTCTGAGTGAAGGCTACCACCCGCCAGGCTCAGGCAGGGGAGGAGCTGGGTGTGCAAACTACAGCCAGGTGAGGCGAAAGGTGGGGCTGACCAGTCCCGGGGATGGGGACCAGGGAGGTGGCCACGGGGACTGAGGGTGGAAGTCAGACACCTGGAGGAGAGTCGCCAAAACCAGAAAATGGCAAGTGAGGCTTAAGATGCGACGTAGGTTAGGGAGTGAATGAGGACAGAAGGTGGGGGAGGCGAGGGGAGAAGTCCAGGTGCGGCCGGCGTCCTGGGGGGTTGGCACTATCAGGGCGGCGGTGTGGGCCACACGAGCCAAGGTGGACACTGCCACCAGCACAGGTCAGAAGCACCAAAGAGGCACTCAGCTGGGCACAGGCCCCTGGACAGAGGGTGGCAGGGTGTTTCGGGAAGAGCAGGCGGGGTGGGGTGAGAGCTTAGGGCCTCGCTCCCCGCCTCCAGGAGATTCAGCCCCACATGTGCTCATCAGCAGACTCGGCAGGGCCGGATGGTGCACACGAGGCCACGTGGAGCCTTCCCGAGCCGAGGTTCCTTGAGTCCTCGGGAAACAGAACCCCTCGCCTAGGTGTCGGCTGTCACTGAGCACGGAGCTCACATGTGATGAACACTGTCATCACACTAAGAAAGTGGAAGGGGCAGCAGTGTGTTTATAAGGCTGTATATTTAAAAAGACTAGAAAATTCTAAGATGACTCTTCTTTTAAAAGCCAGAAGAAACACTGTGAATAGAAATGGAGCGCTTGCTTGGAAAGGAAGGAGCACGCTGTTAAATAAATGTCAGGGGACTCCTGGTGCGGCCCGAGCGCATGGTTACAACCCAGAAGGTCTGACACCTGGCCCTGCGCCGAGAAACACTTCAGATCCAGTCCTCCTGGCTTGCTGTCACTTGCTCTTAATCGTAATGAATTTCAGTGTGGACAAGGACAGCAGTCAACGTTGGGTGTGGGCAGGTCCCCGAAGGCTGGCTGCCCCGCCCTGCCCCCACCCCAAGCTGCCACCACTGGGGAGCCACTGTCAGCTCCTTGTTTGCACTGAAGTGTTGCAGGGCAGAAAGACCAACAGGATTCTTCTAAAATCCAAATGTCAAGTGACATGAGCCTATACATATGCCAGAATCCATCCAACTATATCCTTAAGATTTGTGTATTTAGCTCTATATAAGTTATACTTTGTTAGAGAAACAAAAATAAAATGAATTTAAAAGTCAAACAAATGAGTAGTATAATAAATAGGAAATCTAGCCTACTTGCCCCTTTCAACCTCTTCAAATAAACCAGACAGGCTTTTCTATGCATTTCTTTTCCTGATTTCATTTTTCTTTTATTAAGATCTCAACCAAAATGCAAAAACAAAAATTTAAATTTTCTCCAAGAAATTTAAATTTTCATTTTTTTTTGGCTCAAGACAGTGAAAGCAGGCTTACCCATCCCTAAGTTTTCTACCCTCCGGACACCGTCAAGGTTCTTCAAGGTTGTTTTCTGCCAATACACGGGAAATGTTTGCACCTGGCTGTTAGCAGCTCGGCAGGAAGTGACTGCCAAACCTGAAGGATGCATTCTGGGAACTGTAGTTCCACGATAAAAGGGGATTCCTCAGGAGAAAGTGGAAGACAAGGACAGACCAGAGATGACCAAATCTTAGAGCTGAGAGGGGCTTTGGAGGTCAAGGTGAATTTATGAAAGTCAGACAGGCCAGAGGGGCGAACCGCGTGGAGCAGAGTGAGGACTGGGGCCTACACCCTCTGCTGCTCCCACTGACGGCCAGAGGGGACTGCCCCGTTCAACAGGGAAAGCACGTGGGCCAAGCACGCAGCAAAGGCTCTTTCTGGAACACGCACTGTGGAAACTCCTGCCGCGTCCCCTTCTGTGTCTCCTGGCAAATGTGTCAGCAGACAGGCCCAGGACCCCCAGGGCAGGAAATGAGCACACCCGTCCATTGGGACCTAGGGACGGACGTCTTCCTGGTGCCACCCACGCCCACATCGCTTTGTGTTGATGCCAGCGTTCCCGCCAGGGCACAGAGAAAATGACGCCAACTGCACACACATAGGGTGCAGAGCCCAGGTGGCCCAGCCGGCGCTGGCTGTCCCAGGCAGAGAGGGCATACACGCGGCACACATGGTCCGGCTGGTTCCCACGGAACGGGCACCCCAGGGGAAGCTGTTCTTTTAAAATGATGGCAAGGCCCTCACCTCATCACCCAGGAAATGGAAAGGCACCCATGCACACAGGGGGGAAAAGGAAATGACAGAAAATTGAGCATATTTTCTATAAAATACAAAAGACATAAAAAGAGGCCAAATTATTATTTGCGGATAAATGTTATGGTTGGTTATCTAGTTAATCCAAAAGTCTCAACTGAGAAACTATTCGAATTAATAAGTGAATTTGTTAAGGTGGCAGTTACTAAAATGGGCAGATTTCCCGCAAATTAAACTCAACAGGGGAGGAGGGGCCATCTTCCACTCTGACACATAGAGCTTAGAAGTCATAACTCCTGTCTTTACAAGAAAAACACTGAAAGAACTGAAAATTAATGACTGTCCTTGGACCCATCAGAGAAGTGCGGCCACAGATGTCTCCCCCAAACCTGCAGAAATGTGCTCACCTGGAGCAGAAGCTGGCAGGAACCCTGGACCAGATGCCGGGCTGAGTGCGCAAGACCGAGACAGTAAGCATCTGCGGGGCCACAGTCCTGCAGGCCCCGCACTTTCATGGGGTTCATTTCCAGAAACCCACCAAGTTCTCATCACAAAAAGCCAAGAAAAAAATCACCTGGGTCCCTGGCAGGGGTAGGGTAAGGGAACCATGTTGAAATAAGCCCAGAGCATTCTCCAAAACAAAGTCCTGTTCTGCAGTGAAAAGACTCCACCAGAGCTTGATCTCACCTGGGGGAAGGGCTCTTCCCCACTTGGCCCCTCTGGCCTTCCGGTCTTACCCCAGGGAGGGGAAAGAAGGGGAAGAAACACTTGTGAAGGTCACAGCCCAGGAATACAGGCCACTAAAAGGCTGAAATTTAATCCTAAGATTATAAAATGCTTCCCTTCCCCCACACCACTCCTCAGGGCTCCAGCGTAACAGGATTACAGGGGAAAATGCCCCAAGGTACCGACTCTACTACAAAAACAGTCTTCAGAGAAACCCAAAGACAACAGGGGAGACAAAAAATAAGGACTTGGAGGAATCTGAAGCCTTGGCACGTACAGCTGCAGCTGCAGGAGAGATGAGACGCGGCCCAATCGCTAGTCAGGTTACGGCGACACTTCAAGCTGAGAGCCCATCTACGTCAGTTTCCACTGTGATACATACACCATAACCACCTTTCCAAAAAATTACATGGCATGCTAAAAAGCAAGCAAAAAAAAAAAACCCACAGTCTGAAGAGACAGAGCCTGACTCAGATATGGAAGAAATTCTGTAATTATCAGATTAATATACTAAGGATGCTAATGGAAAAAGTGGACACCATGCAAGAAGAGATGAGTAACATCGGAGGAGAAAGGAAATGCAGACAAAGAATCAAAAACACTGATGGACAAGGCTGAGGAAAGAGTCAGGGAGTCTGAAGATATGTCCATGGAAACTTCCCCAACTGAAATGCAAAAAGAAAAAAGAACAAGAACAGAATATCAGGGAAATGTGCAACAATAAAAAAGTGATACATATGCATGATTGGAATACAGAAAAAGAAAGGAGATAAAGAAATGTGTGAAGTAAAAAGAGCTGAGAATTTTTAAAAATTAATGACAGACACCAAACCACAGATCCAGGAAGCTCAGACAATAACAAGCAAAATAAATACCAAAAAATCTACATCTAGGCATATCATATTCAGACTGTAGAGAACCAAAGACAGAGAATCTTAAAAGAGGCCAGAGGGGAAAAAACCTCATCTACAGAGTTAAAACAATAAGAATTAAAGTGGACTTCTTGTTAGAAGACCTGCAAGCAGGAAAAGTGAAGAGTCCTACATCCAGTGAAAGTATCCTTCAAAAGTAAAGAGGAAATAAAGACTTTTTCAAACAAAAACTGAGAGAATTCACTGCCAGCAGACATGCCCTGCATGAAATATTAAAAGTTCTTCAGGGACAAGGAAAATGATATAGATCAGAAAACTCATATCTATGTAAAGAAAAGAGCATTGGAGAAGGAATAAATGAAGGTAAAAATAAAATGCTTTTTCTTATTCTTAATTGACACAATAGACAAAGGTTTGTTCAAATTTTTAGTAGTAACAGGGTGATTATAGCGTAAGTATAAGTGAAATGAATGACAGCAATTTCATAAGGGACAGTCTGTTAAAGGCACCTGCACTACCCATGAAGCAGTGTAGTGTTATTTGAAAGTGGACACAGATTAGTTGTAAATGTATATTGCAGGGCTTCCCTGGTGGCGCAGTGGTTGGGAATCGCCTGCCGATGCAGGGGATGCAGGTTCGTGCCCCGGTCCGGGAGGATCCCGCATGCCGTGGAGCGGCTGGGCCCGTGGGCCATGGCCGCTGGACCTGCACGTCCGGAGCCTGTGCTCCGCAACCGGAGAGGCCACAGCAGTGAGAGGCCTGCGTACCGCAAGAAAAAAAAAAAATGTATATTGCAAACTTTCGGACAACCACTAAAAAACTTTTTTAAAAGAAGTGTTAATTGATATGCTAAGAAAGGAGAGAAAATGAAATCCAATAAAACGCTCAATTAAAAACAGAGAAGGTTGAAAAGGAGAGGAAGAAAACAAAAGAAGCAAATGGAAAGCAGTCACAAACATGACAGACATCAATCCAGCTGAAGCAATGACCAGTTTATATTTGAGTGGCCTAAGACCACCCATCAAAAGATGGAGACCATTAGAGCAGATTGAAAAAAAAAAAGACCCACTATATGTTGTCTATAAGAGACCCACCTTAAATATAAAGACAGATTAAAAGTAAAGGGATGGGCCTTCCCTGGTGGCGCAGTGGTTGAGAGTCCGCCTGCCGAGGAGGGGACACGGGTTCGTGCCCCGGTCCAGGAATATCCCACATACCACAGAGCGGCTGGGTCCGTGAGCCATGGCCGCTGAGCCTGTGCATCCGGAGCCTGTGCTCTGCAACGGGAGAGGCCACAACAGTGAGAGGCCCGTGTACCGTAAAAAAAAAAAAAAAAAAAAAGTAAAGGGATGTAGAAAGATATATCATGCTGACAAGAATCAAAAGACAGCTGGAATAGCTGGAAAGCAGACATTAGGACTAGAAAAATTACCAGGGGTGAAGAGCAGCAATAGTATATAATAACCAAGAGGCCAAGTCTCCAAGAAGATTAATAATCCTCAATGCTTATGTACCTAACAACAGAGCATCAAAATACGTGAGACAAAGCCTGACAGAACTGCAAGGAGAAATACACAAACCTACCATCACAGCTGGAGACTTCAACACACTACAAGGAATGGACAGATCCAGCCGGCAGAAAATCAGCAAGGACACTGATGAACTCATCAATCAACTGAATATAACTGATCTCTATGAACCACTATGGTGGCTAATTTTAGGTGTCAACTTGACTGGGCTAAGAGGATGCCCAACTAGCTGGTACAACATTTCAGGGGGTGTCTGTGAAGGTCTTTCCAGAAGAGATTAGCATCTGAATTGGTGTACTCAGTAAAGCTGATGGCCCTCCCCATGTGCGTGGGCCTTGAGTGCCTCAACAGAATAAGAAGGCCGCAGAGGGGCGAGCTTGCTCTCTCTGTTGGAGCTGGGGCACCATCTCCTGTCCTGGGGCCTTCAGATGGACCAGGACTTCCCTACCCCCTCCCAGGCCTTTGAACAGGAACTGAATTACTCCACCAGCTTTCCTAGTTCTCGGGCTTGCCGTACATAATGGTGGGAGCCAATTCCTGTAATGAATTTCTGTGTACACACACACACACACACACACACACACTACTGGTTCTATTTCTCTAAAGATCCCTGACTAACCACCAGTTCCATCAACAACAGCAGGACACACATTTTGCTCAAGCTCAAGCTCACAAGAAACATTCACCATGACAGGCCACGTTCTGGGCCGCAGAACACATCTTAACACATTTCACAGAACAGAAATCATGCAAAATACGTTCTCAGACCACTGGAATTAAATCAGTAACAGCAAGATACCTGAAACGGTCCAAAATACTTGGAGATTAAACAGGACACTTCTAAGAACCAAGTGGGTCAAGAAGGAAGCCTCAAGAGAAATAAAAACACTTAAACTAAATGGAAATGAAAATACAACTTATCAAAATTTGTGGGATGCAGAAAAAGCAATACTTAGAGGGAAATGTATATTAGAAAAGTAGTACCTGAAATTAATAATCTAAGTTTTCACATTAGGAAAGTAGAGAAAGAAAAGCAATTAAATTGAAAGCAAGCAGAAGAAAAGGAAAAAAAAATTGGAGCAGAAACTAATGAAATTGAAAACAGGAAAAAAAAGAAAATCAACAAAATCCAAGATTGGTTTTTCAAAAAGATCAATAAAACTGATAAAACTCTAGCCTGGTTAACTAAGGAAAAAAGGAGAGAAGACAAAAATTACCAATATTATAAATAAAAGAGGAACATCACTACTATCCCATGGACATTAAAAGGTTAAAAAGGCATATTATGAACACTTTACGCCTTCAAATTTGATAATTTAGGTGAAATGCATCAATTCCTTGAGAGACACATACTAGCAAAATTTATACCAGGAGAAAGAGATAAATCTGAATAGGCCTGTATCTATTAGAGAAACTGAATCAATAATTAATAACCTTCTAAAACAGAAAGTACCAGGCCTAGATGGGTTTCTAGAATATTGGTGAATTCTACCAAACATCTAAGGAAAAAATTTTACCTATTCTTTACAATCTCTTCTGGAAGGCAGAAGCAGAGGGAATACCTCCTAAGTCATTCAATTGAGGCCAGCATCACCCTAATACCAAAACCAGGCAGAGACATTACAAGAAAGGAAAACTACAAATATCTCTCATCAACATAGATGCAAAACTCCTTAACACGAGCAAATGGCATCTAACAACGTAAAAAAAAAAAAATTATACACCATGACCATGTGGGTTTATTCCAGTATACAAGGCTGGTTCAGCACTCTAAAATCAGTTAATACACTCCGTCACATCAACAGGCTAAAGAAGAAAACTCAAATGATCATATCAATGGATGCAGAAAAAGTGACAAAATCACTTTTCATGATAAAGCTCTCAATAAACTAGGAATCAAGGGGAACTTCCTCAACTTGATAAAGAACATCTATTTAAAAAACCCTACAGACGGGAATTCTCTGGCAGTCCAGTGGTTAGGCCTCCGTGCTTTCACTGCTGAGGGGAGGGTGCAGGTTCAATCCCTGGTCAGAGAACTAAGATCATGCAAGCTGCATGGCGTGGCCAAAAACCCCCCCAAAACCAAAAAAATGCTATAGTTAATGCCATACTCATGGTGAGAAACTCAAAGCTTCCCTACGAAGATCAGAAACAAGGCGAGGATGCCCCCTCCCCACTCATACAATGAACTGGAAGTCCCAGTTGATGCTACAAGGGAAGAAAAGGAAATAAAAGGTACACAGAGTGAAACAGAAAAATAAAACTGTCTTTGTTCTCAGATGACATGACCGTCTATGTAGAAAATCCTAAAGGATCCACAAAAAAGTTACTGGAGTTAATCAGCAATTATAGCAAGGTTGCAGGATATAATGCTAACGTACTCAAGTCAATTGTTTCCCTATATACTAGCAATAAACAACTGGAATTTGAAATTAAAAAAAATAACATTTATAATTGCGCCAAAAAAAGAAGGAAATATTTAAGTACAAATCTAACAGAATATGTAAAGATTTATGAAGAAAACTACAAAACTGATGAAAGAAATAAAAGAAGATCTAAATAAATGGATGGATATTCTATGTTCCTAGATTGGAAGATTCAATATTGTTAAGATGGTCAATTCTGCCCAACTTGATCTATTGATTCAACACAATCCCAATCAAAATCTCATCGATCATTTTGTGGGTACTGACAAACTGATTCTAAAGTTCATATGGAGAGGCAGAAGACCCTGAATAGCCAGCACAATATTGATGGAAAAGAACAAAGTTGGAGAACTAACAGTACCCTATTTCAAGACCTATTATAGAGCTACAGTCATCAATAAAATGTGGTACTGGTGAAAGAACAGATACATCAATCAGTGGAACAAAACAGAGTTCAGAACTAGACCACCACAAACAGAGGCAACTGAGTTTTTACAGAGGAGCAAAGGCAATACAACGGAGAAGGAACAGTCTATTCAACAAACGGTGCTGAAACTGGATGACTAGACTGAAAAAAAGCATCTAGACAAAGACCTTACACCTTTTACAAAAATTAACTCAAGATGGATCACAGGCCTCAATGTAAAACGTTAAAGTGCAAAACTTCTTCAAGAGACACAGGAGAAAATCTACGTGACCTTATTTGGCAATGAGTTTTTAGATACAACACCAAAAGCCCAATCGATGTAAGAAAAAAACTGATAAGGGCTTTATTAAACTTAAAAAATTCTGTTTTGCAAGATGCTGTTAAGAGAATAAAATAAAAAGAGAATAAAAAGACAAGCTACAGACTGGGAGGCTATATTAGCCACCCCCTACCAACCCCTCCAACGCCCCCCACCCTGCCTAAAAGCTTCCTGCCTCCTTCCCTGCCTCCTTCTTTGGACCCTAGTTTTAGAAAAATTCATGTTCCTAACCCATGTTTGTTTTTTTCCCCTACCATTTCTATCTCATACATTTTCATATATTTAACTTTATTACATAAAGAAGTAAAACAAAAAAGGACTTGTATTCAAAATACACAAAGAACTCTTAAAACAATAATAAAACAACCTAATTTAAAAATAGGAAAAAAAAATAGGAGAACCATCTTTGAAAAGATGAACAAATTCAACAAACCTCTAGCTAGATGGACGAAGAAAAAAAAGAGAGAAGACTCAAATTACTAAAAATAGAAATGAAAGTAGGGATATTACTACTAATTCTACAGAAACAAAAAGGACTATGAAAGGACTATGGACAATTGCATGCCAACAAACTGGATAACCTAGATGAAATGGACAAATTCCTAGAAACACAAAACCTACTAAGACTAAATCACAAACAAATAGAAAAGCTGAATACACCTACAACTAGTAAGGAGATTGAATCAGTAATCAAAAACCTCCTGACAAAGATGAGCCCTGGACCTGATGGCTTCACTGGTGAATTCTACCGAACATTTTAAGAAGAACTAACAACAATCCTTCTCAGACGTTTCCAAAAAAATTGAAGAGGAGGAAACATTTCTAACTCATTGTATTGAGGCCTGAATAACCCTGATACCAATGCCAGACAAAGATACTCCAAGGAAAGAAAACTACAAGCCAATATCCCTTCTGAACACTGATGCAAAAATCCTCAACAAAATACTAGCAAACTGAAGTTAGCATCATATTAAAGAATTACATACCGTGACTATGTGGGATTTATTCCTGGAATGCAAGGATAGTTCAACATACAAATATCGATCAGTGTAATATGCCATACCAACAAAATGAAGGGAAAAGAACACGTGATCATCTCGATGCAGAAAAAGCATTTGACAAAATTCAACACCCTTCCATGACAAAAACACTCAACAAAATAGGGATAGAAGAAAACTATCTCAACACTATACAAGCCATATATGAAAAGCCCATAGCAAACATAATACTCGATGATGAAAGACTGAAGCTTTTCCTCGAAGATCAGGAACAAGGCGAGGCTGCCCACCTCACCTCTCCTATTCAACATAGTACTCAAAGTTCTAGCCAGAGCAATTAGGCAAGAAAAAGAAATAAAAGGAATCCAAATTAGAAAGGAATAAGTAAAATTATCTGAGATGACATGACCTCATATGTAGAAAATCCTAAACACTGCACAAAAAAGCTATTAGATTATAGGTCATATAACTCAATATCAAAAAACAAACAGCCCAATCCAAAAATGGGCAGAATACCTAAAAAGACATTTCTCCAAACAAGACATACAAATGGCCAACAGGCACATGAAAAGGTGCTCAACACTGCTAATTATTAGAGAAATGCAAATCAAAACCACGATGAGGTATCACCTCACACTGGTCAGAATGGCCATCATCAAAAAGTCTGTGAATAATAAATGCTGGAGACTGTGGGGAGAAAAGGGAACCCTCCTGCACTGTTGGTGGGAATAGGTATTGGTGTAGCCACTATGGAAAACAACATGGAGGTTCCTTAAAAAACTAAAAATAGAGCGACCATAGGATCCAGCAATCCCACTCCCTGGCATATATCTGGAAAAGATGAAAACTCTAATTCAAAAGGATACATGCACCCCAATGTTCACAGCAGCCCTATTTACAATAGCCAAGACATGGAAACAACCCAAGTACCTATCAGCAGTCAATCAGTTTAAAAAGAAATGTGGTATATATGTACACAATGGAATATTACTTGTCCATAAAAAAGAATGAAATACTGCCATTTGCAGCAACATGGATGGACCTAGAAAATAACATAATAAGTGAAGTCAGACAAAGACAAATATTATGTGATATTACTTACATGTGGAATCTAAGAAATAATAGAAATGAATCTATATACAAAATAGAAACAGGGCTTCCCTGGTGGCGCAGTGGTTGAGAGTCCGCCTGCCGATGCGGGGGACGTGGGTTCATGCCCCGGTCCGGGAAGATCCCACATGCCGCGGAGCGGCTAGGCCCGTGAGCCATGGCCGCTGAGCCTGTGCGTCCGTAGCCTGTGCTCCGCAACGGGAGAGGCCACAACAGTGAGAGGCCCGCGTACCAAAAAAAAAAAAAAAAAAAGAAACAGACTCACAGACATAGAAAGCAAACTTCTGGTTATCAAAGGGGAAAGGGAGGGGAGGAGGGATAAATTAGGACTATGGGATTAACAGATATATGCTACTACATATAAAATAAATAAGCAACAAGGATTTATTGTATAGCACAGGGAACTATATTCAATATCCTGTAACAACCTATAATGGAAAATAATCTGAAAAAACAAAAGACTGAATCACTTTGCTCTGCACCTGAAACTAACACAATATTGTAAATCAGCTATACTTCAATTAAAAACAAGACAAAACATCAATAAACCCACGGTGATTCATGGTGAGGCGGCTAAAGTAATCTGGTAATCCTTTAAGGAAAAAAAAAAGCTGTTGGATCTAATAAATGAATTCATCAAATTAGCACGATACCAAAGCCAACACACAGACATCAGTTGCATTTCTATACACAAAACATGAACAATCTGAAAAGGAGACTACAGAAACAATCCCATTTATAATAGCATCAAAAAGAATAAAATACTTTGAAATTAACTTAACCACAGAGGTGAAAGACTTGTACAATGAAAACTACAAAACACTTCAGAAAGCAATTAAAAGAAAACATAAATTAATGGACACACATCCCATACTCATGGACTGAAAGGCTTCATATTGTTAAACTGTCAATATTAACCAAAGCAATCTACAAATTCAGTGCTACCTCTCTCAAAATACCAATGTTTTTTGCAGAAATAAAAAAAACCATCCTAAAATTCATACTGAATCTCAAAGGATTGAGAATAGCCAAAACGATCCTGAAAAGGAACAAAACTGGAGAACTCACATTTCCTGATTTCAAAACTTACTATAGTAATTCAAAACAGTGTGATATTGGCACGAAGACGTATATAAACCAGCGGAACAGAACAGAGAATCCAGAAATAAACCCCCACATGTATGGTCAAATGATTTTTGACAAGAGTGCTAAGACCATTCAGTGGAGAAAGGACAGTGTTTTCAACAATCGGTCCTGGGAAAGCTGGACATCCACGTGCCAAAGAACGAAGGTGGGCTCTAACTGGTTAGGTATACGGCTGTCTAACACCATATGTAAAAACTAACTCAAAATGGATGAAAGACCTAAACGTAAGACCTAAAGTAATAAAACTCTTAGAAGAAAACATAGGATGAAAGTTTCACGACACTGGACTTGACAATGATTTCTGGAATATGACAACAAAGGTACAGGTAACAAAAGAAAAAATAGACAAACTGGACTTTAAGAAAATTGTTATAATTTGTATATCAAAAGGCAATATCCACATGGTAAAAAGGCAACCTACAGAATGGGAGAAAATATTTGCAAATCATATTTCTGATATGAGATCAATATCTAGACTATATACAGAACTCCTAAAACTAAACAACAAACCCCCCCCCCAAATAACCTGACTGAAAAATGGGCAAAGGACTTGAACAGACATTTCTCCAAAGAAGACATACGACTGGCCAATATACACATGAAAAGATGCTCAGTGTGACTGACCGTTAGGGAGATGCAAACGAAAACCACGGTGAGACGAGACTGCCCCACACCCGTGAGGATGGCTGTTATCAAAAACACAGAAAACACGTGTTGGTAACGATGCCGAGAAACTGGAACTCTTGTGCACTGTCAGCAGGAATGTAATGTGGTGTATTCATTACGGAAAATAGTACGGAAGTTCCTCAAAAAATTAAACACAGAACTACCATATGAACCAGCAATCCCACTTCTGGGTATACACCCGAAAGAACAGAAAGTCAGGTCTTGAAAAGTTACTTGTACACCCACATTCATAGCAGCATGATTCCTAACAGCCAGTGGGTGGAAGCAACCCAATGTCCGTCGATGGATGAGTGGATAAACAAATTGTGGTCCATCCATACAATGGAAGAAAATTCTGTAGTATGCTACAACATGGATGTACGTTGTGGGCACTAGGCTAACTGAAACAGCTAATCACAGACGGACAAATACTATATGATTTCACTTACATGCGTCAAAATCATGGAGACAGAAAGTAGAATGGTGGCTGCCAATGGCTAGGCGCGGGGAGAGGGAGAGTTATTGTTTAATTGGTATAGAGTTTCAGATTTACATGAGTTATGGGCATGGATGGTGGTGATGGCTGCTCAACAACGTGAATGTATTTAATGCCACTGAACTGTACACTGACAAACTGTTAAGAAGATACATTTTTTGTTATTTGTATTTTAACTCAATATAAGAAAAGGAACAACAACAAAAAAGAAATGAACTACCAAACCATAAAACGACAGAGGAACCCTAAATATATACTAAGTGAAAGAAGCCAACCTGAAAAGGCTGCATGCTCTAGTTCACAGCATCCATACATCCCAATCAGGCGACATCCTAGAAAAGGCAAAACTACAGAAACAGTCTAAAGATCAGTGGCTGCCAAGGACTGGGAGGAAAGGCGCGAACAGTGGACAGAGAGGTTTTTAGGGCAGTGAAACTGCTCTGTGATATTGTAATGAGGATACATGTGCTCATGTACCTGTCAAAACCCAAGTATAAGGCGTCCTGCGGGCTGACCTGCCTGAGTGTTTCCAGGGGCGCACAGACCCTGGCCGGGACTCAGACGCGTGCAGTGGTCGCCTTCCTCCCCAGGCCTTCAGTGGGGCAAGGCTGGTGCTCCTGTGTTTGTGCTTGTTTGAAAGATTCCTCTTTTTGTCCCTTCCCCAACCATGTTTTTCTTGCCCAGCAATGATTCATCTTCAATGGTTTGAAATCACAAAATTTCTACCCACTCAATCTTTTACTTCATTCTACTGAGTTGGTCTTAAATAAAATCCTCTTGAGATTTGTATCTTTGAAAGATACTCTGTTTTGTTAACAATAGTTTGTCAGTGGAAAAAAAATCCAAGTATAAGACAGGAACCTAAATGTAAACTGTGGACTTAGTTAATAACAACGTATCTATATGGGTTCATAACTTGTAATGAATAAACCACACTAACACAAGTGGAAATGCAAGATGTTAGTAACAGGGGAAACTGTGGGGGAATTTCCTGTACTATCTGCTGACTACTCTCAAACTTTCCTAAAAAAACCTTCTATTAATCAGAAAATAATCAATGGAAGGTAGGGAGTATGTAAAAATATAGATGAAACAAGAGTATCAGAATACTGATAAATGTTGAAGCTAGGGGGTAGGTACAAGGGGGTTATTATACTTTTCTGTTTAATTTGTACATGTTCAAGATTTCCACAATAAAAAGCTTTTAAAACTCCAGATTAGCTCAAGAACTGTCTGTATAATGAATAAAAGAGCAGGAAGAAAACAGATATTTTTGAAGCAAGTATTAAATTAAAACTGAGGGCACGGCTGAATCACACTTGATAGTGGACATCCTTGTCACATCAGGGACATTCACAGGTCAGTGGGCAAGGCGGGAATGGCACGGTCAGGGAAGGACAGAGAGGGGATGAACGCGGAAAGATGTTCATCCTCACTGGTTCACAGAAAGGCCAGCAACGCGGGCTGGTGCGGCATGACGCCTGGACTCAGCACGGGCTCAGGGACAGAGCACCCCATCCTGTGGGAATGCCACTCAGCACCAGCTTTCTGGAGGGCAAACTTCCCAGAGCCCGGAACCTGCAGGTCCACTGGCCGGGCTTCTCTGCTTCAGGGATTCTGTCCAAAAAAATGGGACTGGCTGAAGGTCACGGACTGAATAAACATGTGTACAGTCCCTTCAACACACCCTATAAAATCATCAGAAGGTTCCTTCACCGATGAATGAAGTCGTAAGCACACTGGGAACGGTCAAGGGAGCAGATGCCAAGGAGAGCCGCAGGCGGGGACCGTGGCTCCGAGCGGGGCCCTGCATGGCCTCTCTCCCTCCCACCCCTCCCACTGCCCCTGGCCCAGCTCCTCCTGCAGCCTCTCCCTCCACCCCAGGGAGCCCAGGAGCAGAGGGGCAGCACCCACCCCCGCCCCCTCCTCAGGGCCCAGTGCGCTCCTGTCTGTCCTCACGGCTCTCCCTGTCCACCTGGGCCCCAGCAGACACCTGCTCCCTCGTCCGCATCTGACACACACAACTTTCCCGTGGAGCCGTGTTCCCTTCTGGCTACTGCCCACTGTCCCCACAGCTCGACCTCTTAAAGTGCCTGGTCCCCAGCCACCCTCACCGGCCCCTCCCTTCACTGGCTCTACACCCAGCTCCATTCCCACCACTCCAAGGAGACTGTGGTCACCAGTGACCCCATGTGGCCGAGTCGGCCATCCTTTCTCCATTCTGATCAGAGCTGCGGCAGCCCAGCAAAGCACCCCCCTTTCTACAATACCTTTTTCTCCCCCCTCTGCAGGCACACACATGCAACCTCAAGAGGCTGGGTGCTGGCTCTCTGGCATCAGCACCTATGAGGCATCTCAAACTCGATTCCTCTCAAAGTTTCTCTGTCATATGAGTTCCCCCCAAATCATTAACTATTTATCCAAAAGAGGGAAAAATTGGTAACGATAAATCATGGTGAATAAAGTAACCAATACCACGTGTACGTGCATCTACTGGGGAGATGAGGATTTGGAGCTCAGATCAGAGACGACCCGCAGGGGGGAGGGATGGGGGGAGGGACGGGGCTGGGAAGGGGCACAGGAGCCCCTCAACTCAAGCATTTACAGGAAGACAGGATGAAGGCTGACAGACACCCATCAGAATAGAAAAAGAAACAACGAGAAAGCCTAACAAATTAAAAAATAAAATAAAGAGTCAGGCCCAAGTTTCAATTTATCTATAATCCCAGTTGTAAACGGATTAAATTACTTTATATAAGGCTCTCAGATTGAGCTAAAATATAGCTACAAAATAAAGGGATATAAAAAGGTTGAAAATAAGGAGACAAAGAAGTAAAACTTTAAATGGGACAAAATAGGCCTTTCTGTTTGGTAACATGGAGGCATACTCACGTATCTAATAACATGGTCTGTAAATACAGTTAAACTGAACAGACATTCAAGAAGCAATAGCACCTCAGGAATCACAGTGACAGACCTACCTCACCTCTTAAAAATCAACAGATCAGGGACTTCCCTGGTGGTCCAGTGGTTAAGAATCTGCCTTACAATGCAGGGGACGTGGGTTCAATCCCTGGTCAGGGAACTAAGATCCCACATGCTGATGGGCAACTAAGCCCGTGTGCTGCAACTACTGAGCCCAGGCCCTCTGGAGCCCACACTCCACAACTAGAGAGAACCCCTCGCACTGCAACGAAAGATCCCACGTGCTGCAACTAAGACCCAACGCAGCCAAAAATAAATAAATTAAAAAAAAAATCAGCAGATCAGTGGATACAATAAGTTAGGAAACAGATCAGTTGACCAGTAAAATAAGCTAGATCCAGCCTCAGCCAGACAGAACAATGTAACCAATCGATGGACAGGACACCTTCTTCTCAAGCTGTAAGGAAGCAGTCACAAACAAAGAGCATTCTGAGCCACAATGAAACCTCAGAAGATTCTATAAAGCAAGCATCTTTAAGTCACTGAACCTTAACAATAACACAAAAAATTAACTCCCTTCCCCCAATCCATCCACTTGAAAACCACAACACCCTCCTAAACAACTCAAGTTAAAGAGGGAATCAAGACTGAAATTACAAACTCTTTAGAAACTAAGGGCAAGGAGAGCGACAGGAGGCGGGTCTGTGGCGGGGAGCCAAAGGGACAGAAGGAGGGATCCAGCCTCAACTGCAGGTACCGGGAAACATAAACTGTCCCCAAAGACGTTATGCACTTCCCTCCAGGAGCCAGAACAGCTATAAAACTCAAGAAAGCAAAAAGAAGTCAGGAAGAAGGAAGCAGAAACAACAACGGAGACCTAATCAATGCAGGCTGTTTGGAAAGACCTGCAATAGTGACAAACTTTGGGGCGTCTGACCAAGAGGAGCAGAAAAAGGTACCAAGAATATCAGGTATGAGAAACTACAAAAACCACTTTAAAATAACAGGAGAATGTAGTGTGTAACTCTGACCAGTACATCAGGATGGCTTTGGGTTTTGCTTTTGTTTTTGGTTGTGCTGATGGTTGTTGACCTGGGGGTCTAGTAGGCCCTGAACAGCCTGTCACACACTGGAGCCTTTTCTCACCTGCAGTGGTAATTGCAACCTGGAAGACAAATGCTGATTCAGACTAAATGCACGATGTGGTAGGAAAATGGTTTCCACCTTTATACACATAACAGGCAAAAGATACTAACCTCAAAACTGATTCTGTAAGAAATAAAAGTTGCCATGCTGCAACTAAGAAGCCCACATGCCACAACCAAAGATCCTATGTGCCGCAACTAAGACCCGATGCAGCCAAATAAATATATTTTTCATAAAACATTAAAAAAAGTCTAAGAATACACACTAATTTTTTTTTTTTTTCTGCAGTACGCGGGCCTCTCACTGTTGTGGCCTCTCCCGCTGCGGAGCACAGGCTCCAGACGCGCAGGCTCAGCGGCCATGGCTCACGGGCCCAGCTGCTCTGCGGCATGTGGGATCCTCCCAGACCGGGGCACGAACCCTCATCCCCTCCATCGGTAGGCGGACTCCCAACCACCACGCCACCAGGGAAGCCCTACACACTAAATTTTAATGGCAACCAGGAATAAAAGTGGGGAGGTGAGTGGGAAAGGGGAATTTTCACCACTTCTTAGCCGACGTATTTCTGCGGTGTTCTTACGAGAGAACATACTCTACTCGAATAGGTGTTTAAAAGTTTTAAAAAGTTATTATTAACGTTCAGAATGCTTAACGTCAGGATATTCATCACAACCCAACTGGAAAGAACCTCCTCATGATTTTAAGAGTCTCCTACGATCTTTCTAATGGCTCACCGCGTCTGTCTAAGCTTACGTTTCGACCCTAACTCGTTAGCAACTACTGTCTGCGTGAGGTCTGCGGCAGGAAGGGACCCCAGTGGGGTGGAGGACCAGCCGTCCGGGCCCCACCACCGTGGTTCTGGGTCTCCCACCCCTCCTTCCTCACCGGCTAAAGCTCCCAGCTATAGCCACCTCCCAGGCACCCCGGAGCCCAGACGGTGAGGCGAGCTCGCCAGCCTGGCTCCCCTTCTCGGGAGGCACCGCACGGCGCAGGCCCCGCGCTCGCGAACCCCAGCCGCGCGGGCGCCAGGCCCGGGTACTGACCGCGGCCGGGGGCCAGCAGGCTGCTCAGGTGGGGGAGGCTCAGCCGCCGCAGCCGGTCCAGCTTCTCCCGCAGCTCGCGCACCTGGCTGTCCGAGCGGCTGACCCTCTGGCGCAGGGCCCTCAGCTCGCCGTTCTTCTTCTCCACCTGCTCCTGCAGGCAGCACACCTGGCTCTTGCTCTGGCGGGAGGAGAAGCAGTAGGAGTGCAGCGAGTCGATAAGCTTGCAGGCTCCTGACGCCGACAGGATGACCTCGTTGATGGACATGGGGCTGGCATCGCTGTGCTCGCTCTGCACGGCCTCGGCCGCCGGCTTCGGGGTCACGTCGGTCGGAGGCGCCGAGGGGCCCTGCGCGGGCTTCTGCGGCGTGGCTGTGAGCGATGAGCTCGCCGTGGGGGGCGCGCGTGGCGGGCTCTGCGCCGGCCCCTTATCGGGCCCCGGGCTGCTCCCGCTGCAGCCGGGCTCAGCGTCTCTCTTCGGCCTCTTGCGGTCCACGGGCTCCCGGGGGACGGCCGGCCTCTCGCGGGCATGCTTGGAGGAGAAACTGTAGGAATGAAGCGAGCCAATGAACTTGCAGGCCCCCGACCCCGGGGGGGTAAAGTCATCCACGGAAATGCCGCTCCTGTCCAGCAGGCCCCCGTCCGGGGAGGTGGCGTTCTCGTCGCCGGCATCCACAGCACAAGTGTTGGCTTCTCCCTGGCCGCCGGACGCGGTGGCGGAGGCCGGACCGTCATCTCCGTGTCCTTCCAGAGGCTGTCGGGCCCGCTGCAGACCGGCGGCCTCCCGGGTAGCCCTGGCTGCGGGTCTGCCCTGTGATGCGCCCCGCTTCAGCTTGCGGGACTCGGGCTTGGCCATTAGGCTTTCACTCGAGCACGACGACGACGACCCTGCAGCGGCCTTCCCGTCGGCAATGTCACTTGCATGTGCCCTCAGACCCCCCGAGGCCTTCCTGGTGTCCTTTCTCCGGGGGCGGCCATGGCCTCCGGCCCCCCTTTTCTTCTCAGCCAGGTGGAAGATGGACGGCACGGCCGTGGGCTTGAGCAGGCGGTGCTGGTCCTCCAGTCTCTTGGAGAAGCTATCTTTGGTGAAATGTTCACTACAGAGGAAAGAATACTTAGTGGGCGTCCAGTTATCCCTCTGAACAGCCTTCAACCACTGGATCAGACGTTTTGAGTCCTTCAGGGGGAATCTGCAGGACAAATGACAAATTAGAAAAAAATAATTAAATGCCTCCCCCTACTACTATCAACTATAAAAGCAGAACAAGTGTATTTGCAAACACCCCAACCTGTGTTGACTTTATCCATTTAAAAACTTAACAAAGATCTAAGAAATACCTTCTACTTGCAACTTATTACTGAAATAGAAAGATGAAAGATGGCACTGCCTGCCCTTAAGAAGCTTACAGTCCATAGGGTGGATAAAGAGTGAAGGTGGATACCTCCTCCCAGGCTGTGGTAAATGCCCTGCAGGGATACAGAATCCTTGGAGAGACAGCACCAGATGGACAGCGGGAAAGGCTGCAGGAAACCCTGGAAATAGTTCCTAGAAGCTCATAGCTGGCCAACCCTCCTGGTGTGCCTGGGATGCAAGACTTGGGGTGCCCAAAGGAAGATGGTTGCCCCTCCCCATTTAGAAGTCAGGCCAAGCGTCAGACAGCAGAGATGGGAGCAAGAGGCCAGGAGAGCGTCCCAGACACACACACCCCCGCCCCCGTGCCCCAGCTGCGGCTCAAGGAGCTGAGGGTGCGAAACTAGCTTGCAGAGCAGGCGAGACTCAACAGCCGTGGCTCTGCGGCTCCCTTTGAAAAGCAACCAGTCCCTGGCAAACACTGAAAAAGACACTTAATGATCATTTTTTTCTCATTCAGTCAAGATGTCTACTTAGAAAACTCTGGTGAAACTACACATACGAGGGTGGGAGTAGAGCGGCCATTCCAGAGGGCTGTTCTGCTGCACCTGAGGTCACCTAACCCACCTGACGCTGCTGGGGACCAGGACCATGGGGACACCAACTCCTCATGAAGCTCCAAGCAGCATGATCCTCTAAATTTCCTCACTGCTTTGGGAGCCCATTACCCGAAGCTCCCCCTACCCCCCAGTTCCCACGTCCTCGGCCATTATGAATGCCAAGAGCAGCCTCCTCTGCAATGCTTTGCCTCCGTTTTCAAATACAGTCACAAAACTAAGGGCTCTGAAGGAAACTCAAGTAAGCATGCTGGCTGACCGCTGAAACGACCTGCTGTTACTATCCTGATAGGTTGCAACGACCTAAGACTTAGCGCAACCCACCATGAACTTCCAGTAAGACTACAGGACAAATGTCCTCCAGGTTTGCAAAACTTGAACACCATCCTGCAATATCAAAAGGAAAACAGAAAAGTATCCGGGAGGAGATTTCTAAGGTGAAGTTCCTTCTGCTCACTGTTCTGGTACCTCCAGCGTGGAGGTTGTAGAAAAGGACTCGCCGTAAGAAGCTGAATTCCAGAGCCTTCACGAAGCAGGCCAGGCCAGAGAGAAGGCCAGCCCCTGTCCTGGCTCGGGCCGGTTTCAGTGGGCGCCCACGGAACAGAGCCCTCCACGACTCGCAGCTAAGCCCCGGCGAGGAGCGGGCTGGGCCGGCCCCACGCTGGATGCTGTCAGGGACCTCCCGGGACTCACCTCCGCGCGGCAGGGCTACCTTCCCCGAGGCCAACCGCGAGGCCCCTTCTAGGACACAGCGTCTGGAGCGCGTGTTAATCCACGAGGCGCATTTGCTCGGCCACATCCTTGATCGCAGAGATCAAGACGGGCTCCCCCGTGACGAAAAAAGCAGAAAAGTCACAGCAAACGCAAGACGACAACCGACCGAAAGAAGCGTGTTTCCAGAACACACCGTTTCTGGAGGCTGGCGGCGCCAACCCGAACCCATGGGGCGCAGGGTGGCCACGGGGTGGTGGAGAGGCTGCCGAGGCCACGGCGTGGGCGCCGGGCGGCCTCCGAGTGGGCATGGGGAGCGCACCGGCGGCCGAGGGTCGCGGGGGTCGGGTGGCCGCGGATGGAAGTCGCCAGCCACGGTGGCCCGAGGCGCCCGGCCCAGAGACGCCGGCCGGGCCAAGGTCACACAGCGCCGCGCTGACTCACTCGCGGGACCGGCCCGGGGCCCGCGCCCTGAGCGACCCCGCGTCCGACAGGGCCGCGCGGCCTCAGTCTCCCCGCGCGGCCGGGCCGGGCCGGGCCGAGCCGGGCCGGGCGGGGGCGTGGCCCGCGGGCCGCGCGGGCGGCGGGCCGGCGGCGGCGGGCGGGGCCCGGTTACCTGTGGAAGGAGACGGCGCGCTTTTCCCCCTTGCCCTGCCGGTTGGAGCAGTTCGCGGCCGCGCAGCAGATCACCATCTCGGGCCTCGGGCCGCCGCGCCGCCGCCTGGCTCCGGCCCTCGTCTCGCCGCGCCGAGCCCCGGGCGGGACCGCCCCGAGGGGAGGGCGCGCGGCGACACGGCTGCGGGACGTGGGAGCCAGCCCCGCGGCTCCCGCCGTACGGCAAGATGGCGGCGCCCGGCCGCCCGCCGCCCGGCCGCCAGGCCCGGTCCTCGGCGCGCCCTGGATACCCGGCACCTGGCGGGGCGCAGCCCGTGGCTCGCGGCGTCTAGGGTGGGCGGGGGCGCCCCGGGCCGGCATCGCCCTGCGGCGACACGGCGCATGGGGGGCATCCGTACGGCAAGATGGCCGCGCCGGCGGGCCTGAGCGCACGACGGGCTCACGAGCCCGCCCCGGTGCCCTGCTGCCCGCTCGCGCCTGCTTCCGCTGCCCCGGTGGGTCGCTGCTGGGATTCCCGGAAGCACGACGCAGGCCGCCGTGGAGCCGAGCGCGCGGGCCCGGACCTCCGCGCTGGGTCAGCCGTACGCCAAGATGGCGGCGGCGCACTTCCGTCGCGTACTTCCGGCCCCGCCCGCGCCCGCACCCGTTCGGCCCGGATTGGCCACGGCGGCGGCCCGTCGCGTCTCTCTGCGGAACCGTCGGAGCGACGCCGGGCTCAGTCGGCGGCTCTGGAGGGAAGATGGACGCAGGTGAGGGTCGGCGGGGCGCGGGGGGACCGGGGCGGCGCTCGCCGGGCCGCTTGGCGCCGAGGTCTGCGCCGGGGCTTCGCCGGCGCGGCCTGGGCGCGGGGCGGAGCGGGGCCCTGGGGCGGAGCGGGGCGCGGGCGGCGTCCGCGGGAGGCCGGCGCGGGTCTGACAGCCCCGTTTGCGTGTCTCTCGCTTTTCCGGGCCGCCCACAGCGCCCCGGCGGCCGGTCCCCCGGGCCCGCGGCCGGCTCGGACGATCGGGGCAGCGCGGCGTCCGGGACGGCGGGTGGGGACGCTGAGCGGTGCTGGAGGCCGGGCGGAGCCGGTCCATGACACTGCGGTGGGGAAGCTTTTGTCCGTTCGCTAGGAGTTACGAAGGGGAAACTTTCACTCTTATAAAGTTACGGGGGTGGGCTGGAGG
Organism: Pseudorca crassidens; assembly: GCF_039906515.1. Classification (NCBI taxonomy): domain Eukaryota; kingdom Metazoa; phylum Chordata; class Mammalia; order Artiodactyla; family Delphinidae; genus Pseudorca; species Pseudorca crassidens. Next base: position 380,129 of record NC_090301.1, on the reverse strand, counting down.
CGAGCAACATACTCCACCACTCAAACCATACGCATTTTTTTTTTTTCAAATTCAGTAACCAGTAGGTGATCTAAGGGTTTTCCGTGACTGAAAAGACGGACTGAATCCATCTCATCATGTCTTAATTCTCTGACACAAAGTGTGTGGGGGCTGGGGTGGGAGGGTGTGTGCGTATACGTACGTATGTGTACATCTGTGGATGTGCTGTTGTGCTCTGTTTCATCATGTTTCTGCTCCAGGGGGGAGAATTGTTTAATTTTTGCTGGCACGCTATTTTGGATATTTGTCCAGTATCCTTGAAAGCATTCTTACACCTTGAAAGGCCCTCTTTTTCATCCCACAGCAGTTTTAGTTCTTTTATAACTTGTAGGGAGTGATTTGTATTCAAGTATCCCCACATCTGTAAAAACTTTCTTCTGGTTTAATTCCACCTATCATTCTGGATGGCATTGTTTTTGCCTCATTTTTTTTTTCCTGGTAGCTGCAGTGTAAATTTAGTGAATTCTCAGTTTGGAAACTGTAATATAGACCTGTATGGCCAATATTTCAGTGACTTGTGGCATCTTGTCACTTAAGTCACAAGGTAGTAGGACAGAATGGTAGCCATGACTCCCGAAACATGATGTTAACCAGAAGTATTGTGAAGTTTTTCAAAACAGAAAAAGTACTAGGCCCGGGGTCGGGGAAGGAATAGAATTATTTAGTCATCTACTTTCTTTTAGGTTATGACTGCTTGGGTGCCTAAGAGCATTCACTGGGAGACTCAGTTAGGGTGGAAGAAACAGTTTTGTGATGGTCGTTTTACGTTAAACGTGAAAACCATCACGTTAAAGTTGAGTAGCCACATGGCGATACCTCATGGGACACAGATCACTGCTTCAAAGCAGAAAAGCTGTTCACGTTTGAAGGCCTCTCCTGATGCTAATAAAAACGTATATGACATTTGTAGGGTGTTATGGAGAGTTTTCTTTCTGCTGTGGTGCTGTACCACCTTTTAGGATGATTAATGGTCCAGCCTCCCCTCATCCCTGGAGTCCTTACAGATTCTGCCTTCCTTGCCACATGTTATGCAGTTCCTGGTTGTTTTTATAGTCATCCGTTCAATAACTATACTTATTACTGAGTGTGGGTTTGTGTCTGGCATTGTTCTAGACCCTGGGGCTAGAGAAGTGAACAAAATAGATAAAAACCGTGTGCTGGCTGACATGCTAGACACGACACCCACGGTGTGGCTCGTGGGCGGGTGACGTGGGTCAAACAGGAGGGGTTTGGAGTCTCCAGGATGGCCCAGAAAGGTCTCACCACAGAGGTAACTTTTGACCAGGACTCAGAAGCAGTGCTGGGGGAGGGTAGGCGTCCTGCTCCGGGAGCATCCAGTGGCCAGTGAGGCCAGGGTACAGTGGGTGGGGGTGAGAGAGCTGAAGACGGAGCAGTGATGCGGCCCAGGTGAGGCCTTGTTGGATCGTGGTGAGGGCGTCCGAGCGGGCAGAAGATACTTCGGAGACTTTGAGAGGAGGAGTAACGCGACTTGCTCGGGCTGCCCTCCTGCAGATAGGCAGCAGCGAGGCCAGGAGACCAGTTAGGAGGCTGTTGCAGTACGCCGCGTGCAAACCCTTGGAGGCCTCGGTCAGCGTGGGGAGAGGGCGTTGACCTCTGGCTGCCTCTGCAGGTTGAGACAGTGGGACTGTACCAGTGGGACGTGGCGAGGGCAGGGTGGAGAGGGAGGAGCTGGAGATGGTGAGGTTATGGCTTGAGCTGAGACACTCAGGTGGGGAGACGTGGGGAGATCCCGCTTGGTGGGGAGCTGTTAGGAGTTTGGTCTTGTACATGGTGACCATGAGGTACCTGCAAGATGTCCGTGTTGTGACGTCCAGAGAGCCTTGGGTCTGCAGGCCTGGAGCTGAGGGAGGAGGGCGGGGCTGGAGGTAGAACTGTGCGGGGGGCCACTTTGGACGAGGTCACTGAGGGTCTGAGTGTGGGAGGAGAGAGACAGCTGGGGATGGGGCCCTGGGGCTGCTGTGTAGAGGTCTGAATGTGGCAGGCAGGCCCCAAGCACTGTTCATTCAAACACGCCCGAGGGGCTTCCCCGGTGGTGCAGTGGTTGGGAATCCGCCTGCCAACGCAGGGGACACAGGTTTGAGCCCTGGTCCAGGAAGATCCCACATGCTGCGGAGCAACGAAGCCTGTGCGCCACAACTACTGAGCCTGCACGCCTAGAGCCCGTGCTCCGCAACAAGAGATGCGACCGCAATGAGAAGCCCGCGTACCACAACGAAGAGCAACCCCTGCTTGTCACAACTAGAGAAGGCCCGCGCGCAGCAACGAAGACCCAACGCAGCCAAAAAAAACCCGCTCCAGTTGGCACTTAAATCAACACGCTGTCCGTTCCTTGAGGACAGAGCCGGTGTCTTGTGCTTCATCTCTGGTACTTTACATTGTGTCTGGTATGTGGCTGGCCATCGAAGAAGCAGAACTTGAATTGGTGTTAACGCACACATCCCTGTCCTGTAGACGTTCCTGGGCTGCAGAGTCTGTGTGTAACGGAAATGCAGTGTGTTGGCGTCAAGTGTGGCTGATGAGGAGGGCAGCTCACTGCAGGGCAGCAGGGCTCGCTGTGGACGCTCTGTCCAGCGTGGCCACTGAAGCGGCGTGTGCAGTATTCTCATGCCGCTGAAGTTCCAGCTTTTCTTCCCTTCCATTCTCCTTCCCTTCCTTCCTTTTTTCATTCGGAACTGAACCACCAGCGTTTTCATATAGACTATTTGGGATTTGAAAAAACTATTTGCAAACCTGTTATCTTAAACATAAGCATTTTCTGAAGGAAAGGAAGATTCCTTGTTCTAATTTTATTCATAAAGCATATATAATATATGTATTTACGGAGTATAATCTTTCAGAAGCATAAGCATTTTGAGGAAATGTCTTTGAAATGTGGTACATTACACTTAGCTCTAAAGGAAAAGTAATGGTGCATGATTTTTGTCGTTCTCCCTGGATGAGTTATGTAATTGGGACTGTCATGTGGTTACATTTATGGAGCACAGTTTGCTATTTTCTATCATATTAATAACATTAAATTGAAACATTTTAAAAATGGAATTGCCATTCGGTTAAAAGGCTTTCCACTTCCTCTTCTGGGTGTGATCAGGGACACCCTAGGGAGGAAGAGGTGGAAAATCAGGCGTTTGGGACCCAGGTGACCAGGTGGGAAAGGTGTTTCTAAAAGGCTTCTTTCTCAAGGTGGATGGTGCCTGTCTTGCTTCTGTGTGTCATCTTATTTCAAATTAAAATCATGGGACTTCCCTGGTGGCACAGTGGTTAAGAATCCGCCTGCCAGTGCAGGGGACACGGGTTCAAGCCCTGGTCCGGGAAGATCCCACATGCCGCAGAGCAACTAAGCCCATGCGCCACAACTACTGAGCTACAACTACTGAACCCGCGCGTCTAGAGCCCGTCCTCTGCAACAAGAGAAGCCACCGTAATGAGAAGCCCGTGTACTGCAATGAAGAGTAGCCCCAGCTCGCCGCAACTAGAGAAAGTCTGTGTGCAGCAACAAAGACCCAACGCGGCCCCAAATTAATTAATTAATAACAAAAAAAATTTAAAAAAAGATTTAAAAAAATTAAAATCATTATCTGGGCATCTGGAGACTGGACTTCTTTGGGAAGTTGGGCTCCTTTTAACTCAGGAGGTGTGTGAACTTCAAATGAAATGATGTCGGATGTGAAGGTGCTGAGGTTATCACAGGGCTGTGGTGTGAGACGAGGTAGCCCTCTGGGCGGAGTGCGGAGGCTGCTGGCCTCAATCCCCAGTGGAGCTGGTCAGTCTGAGAACAGTCGATGAGGAACCTTCGAGGGTGGGCTCCTCGTGTTGGTCGGCCTCTGTGAAGCTCAGTGATCGCGAACTTTAGTTTTAAAAGGGAAAAGTATTAGTTTTTCTGTTGGAGTCTTTTCTGGACTGGTGTTCTGTAATGTTTTCTGTTCTGCACAAACATGAATACATATTTATGGCTAAATTAATACCGATGATAAAACAAAAGTGTTGTTTGGTTCAGGGAAGGGGGAATTTAGTTTCCTCTTGTAAGTAATGAGGTCTGAGATCACACGAGGAAGAGGCACAGGAGGTGCTCAGAGCCATGGCTGGGGGTTGCCCACGGTGCTGGAACCCGTCCTGTGTTCTCAGCCCACTGGGCAGAGCTGGCAGCTTCTCCCCATTTCGTGGGTGAGGAAACTGAGGCTTAGAGATTTGAGTCGGGTGTCATACAGCTAGCGTGTGGATTCTCTGTCTCCAAAATCAAATCTTAATACAAATTAGGAAGTTGAACACTGGAGGTGAATGGAATTCGGAAAAGTCTTTCATTTCTCCGTTACACAGGCTGAGCCGAAGGTCAGGGAGCTGGGGGTCCGGTCCAGGTGCCCCGGCCCGTGGCCTCGCGGGTGGGTGTCAGGAGGGAGGGTTGGTCCCGTCCTCTGCGCAGGCCCGCGGGGACTTTCTGACAGCGGCCCGGGAACGAGAAGCCCTCCGCTCGCCGCTCTTCTGGTTGAAGCCGCCTCAGGTCCGTCTCTGTGCTGCTTTCCGGGGTGGAAGCCTGAGGACAGTGAAGCAGCCCGGGAAGTGGCCGGCGGCCCTGCCCTTGCGAGCGGGCTCCGTTACCGGGTCCGGGTCTGGTAAAGTCACTCGGGCGGTGGACGTCGTCCCGGGTGTTGCACCTCCCTGTGGTCGCGGGCCTTGGAGACGAGGTCTCCTACCCGCTTCAGCGATGCCCCGCGTGCGCTGCCCATCGCCACCCAGTGAGGATCAGAGCTCTTCTTGTGTGTTGACGTGTTTCTTCCTCCCATGAGCCTCGAGGAAAGCAGCACCACTCCTGCTTTACCAGCGAGGAAACAGGCGCGGAGGGTTCCCACGGGGGGAGTGACGGACTTCTGGCCCCGCGCGCTGACCGGATGCTCTGCCCGGTGCCCCGTGTGGCCCGGAGAGGGGAGCAGGGCCTGCGGGGTGTCCGCGGCTGGTTCAAGAGGCAGGTGTGACCCGCACCCAACAGGGGGCAGGACTCGGGTGGTCCTGCCATCAGGAGGAACAGGGAGGTGTGGGCCCAGGGGACGTGGGGACCACCTGCATTGTCACCTCCCGGCTGCACCTGAGCTGCCGGGCCCTGCGGCTGCCACCTTGGCCATTTTTTCCCTTCAGGTGCCTCACGCAGTGAGGACTCTAAAGGCTGAGACTGCACAGCCATCATTCTGTTAGTTACAGCAGGAAGCTCGGTGATGTGTTCTAACTTAATAGGTAGGACACCTGTTACTGCCTTCCCTCTGAAGTTGGCTTTGTTGCCTATGAAGTTGGCTCATTACCCTGAGAGATGTGCCTGCTTTGCATGTGGTGCCTTTGGAGATGAAAATCCCCCCACTGCAGGGCGGCCGGCCGTCGTCACCTGGCTTTCAGAACGAACCTTGTCTCCTTCTCTTCCTTATCTGCTTGTCTCCCTCGCGGTGGTAGTTTTCTCACTGTGGGAAGCTAGGTGTCTCAGGAGCGTCTCAGCAGTCCTTTGATGTGTGCCGCGCCCCTCTGTCGCTCAGAGCCTCCAGCGTTTAGAAGGCATGTCTGCCTTCAGTTCAAGGCTGCAGTCTCCTGGGGCCTCGGTCCAGCAGGGTGAGAGGTACAGTCCCACAGCGCTGTCAGTTGAAATCAGGTCTTGTTTGCGTGCTTTTTTCTTGGAGTCATCTTTGTGGGTTTTGAGCGTACGTATCGTTTAAGCCTCGAGGTCAGAGAAGGCCGTGCTTTCTGAAGATGTGGGGTGGCTTTCGAGGGGCAGCAGAGACACATGATGTTTTCAGCTCCTTGAAAAGGTAGAACTTTAACTCATCTCAACTCGGTTTTTATAATCACCTGCAGAAACAAGTAATCTTATGTAAAAAAGGGGAGAGAGAAACTTGGACATTAAATTATTTACCCCTGATCCCAAAGCGGCCTGGCTGACATCGTCTGGAGAGGTGTGGACAAGCAGACACATCAGAGAGAAAAGAATGTCTGGAAAGACATGTTCCCTGCCTTGCACCCAGCCCTCTGGGCAGCAGAGCTTGCTCTGGAAGCACAGGACTCCTCTGACCCTGTAGGATTTCAGGTGAAAAGAAAAAAGGCAGAGCTGGGTCTGGGTTCCCAACGTTCGAGAATTCTATTTTTTTTTTCTTTTTGCAAGGGGGAGGATCCCTTTTTTTAAAAAAAATAATTATTTTTGGCTGCGTCAGGTCTTAGTTGCGGTATGGGGAATCTTTCGTTGCGGCTCGAGGGCTCAGTAGTTGCAGTGTGCGGGCTTAGTTGCCCCGCGGCATATGGCATCTTAGTACCCCGACCAGGGATCGAACCTGCGTCCACTGTATTGGAAGGCGTATTCTTAACCACTGGACACCAGGGAAGTCCCAGTTTGAGCATTCTTGAAGCGGTGAACACAGGGCCTTCTGTTGAAGCGGATTTGTTCGTTCAGTGAGCGCTGCTATCCCAGCCCTGTGACTGTGAATTTGTTGTGCATCCAGTTAATCCTTTTGGATGTAGTAGAATTGCTTGTCTTCGTCCTTGATGTTAGTGACACCAACTGATCTTGGAGCCTTTTGTCTGCCAGCCTCCTCGTGAGCCCCTCATGGGAAGGGTTTCAGGGACACTTCAGCGCTGCGCTGCCGGGCATCCTGTTATATGTTCCGTTTTATGGGTGAGGGGCTTTCCACACCAAGAGGCTAAGTGCCTGCTCGGGAACCTCCAGCCTGTGAAGGCCGGAGCTGGGAGGTTGTGGGATGTGGGCTGGCAGGGATGTGCGTGCAGCAGGACACTGTGAGGCCCTGAGACATCTGGGTGGGGTGCTGCGACCACCACGTGGAAAAGGATGAAGAAACCACAGGTGCGGCGTGGCTTCATTTATGGATCTACACATACAGGCTTCTGGAAGGAGAGTCAGTGCTGGGCACGAAGCTGAGGGTGATTTTTTACATTTTGTAGTCTTCGGGGTTTTTATTTTTTTTTATAAATAGCATGTCATTTTTACCGAAAGGTAGGGCTGTTGAAGAATAAACTCCGGTGTGGGGGCAACGCATTTAATATCTTTGATTTTCCAAAGAGCTGAGTGCAGGTGAAGGGTAAGAGAGCACTGTGGAGCTGGTGAGGCAGCAGCTGGGGAGACGGGGTACCTGGGACACACTGTGTGCCCCTCACCTCGCGGGCAGTGGCTGAGCTCTGTCGCCTCCGGGGCCGTGTGCAGAGGGAGGGTGTCCTCTGCCGGAGCTCCAGGGCGGTAGGGACACGGCCTCTCGAGCTTCTTTGTGGAAGCCACACGGAAGGGGGTGCTCACAGAGGAGGCGCTCAGGCCTTGGAGACACAGCAGGTGGACGCTGCTGCACGCACGGCACCTCCTTAGGAAGTCGGGGTGCGCCCCCCAGGTTCCAGGCCTCGCGGCACCCGGGACCTTGAAGGGCTTTGCACTAGTTTCAGGAGGTCAGTGTCCCTCCCAGGAGTAGTGCTCTGCCCCTCTGCTGCTCACTGCATTACGGCTCCTAACCCAGAAGTCGGGATGGCCTGGGAGCCCTGGGACGGCCAGGAGGGCTTGCTCGACCTTCTGTGCCACCTGGGGCCGCCCTCGTGTACAGAGATAAAGGTTTGGCCTCTTGTGTTTTTGTCTTTTTAGAGTTAAATTTAAACCAGTTAAGGGCTTAAATCAGGTGCCTTTTTTCCCCCTCCTTTCTGTGCCCTGGGCCTGGCCCCCAGCTGGTCTCTCACCCTTGGGTCTGCCAGACAATGACTCTGTCTTGAATTTGAGAGGCTCAGGAAGTGGGTGCAGGGCCGCTGCCGGGTCGGTCGCGAGTGTTTGATTTCTCAGTGTAGTGGTGTGGCTGGTGCACTGAGATGCAGAATTCCACGTGTGCTCTTTGTACGGAGATGCTATAAATTATCTCTGATGTTGTTTTATGAAATCATAGAACTGTCATCAGAGTGTGTCTTTGCTTTCCATAGCTACTCTGACCTACGACACTCTCCGATTTGCTGAGTTTGAAGATTTCCCCGAAACCTCGGAGCCTCTTTGGATCCTGGGTAGAAAGTACAGCATCTTCACAGGTACCAGCCCTGCCGGAGCCTGCTGTGCTCTGCGTGCTCAGTCTGCAGAAAGGACTGTTTGGTGGCGGTAGTTATCTGCTGTCTCTCTGTAACATGTGCCCTGGAAACTGACGGCTGTGTGTGCATGTTTCTTCTCTCGAACGCTCTCTAGAAAAGGACGAGATCTTGGCCGATGTGGCGTCGAGACTTTGGTTTACATACAGGAAGAACTTCCCGGCCATTGGTGAGTACTGTTTGTTGTAACGTGGGATGAAGCGCATGTGATTCAAGAGGAAAACTTAGGTTTCTAGCTTTGACTTCAGTGTGTCAAGTACTTGTCACTTGGTGTCATCCTGAGGCAACCCTAGTTAAATAAACCGGCTGAGGTCTTGCGCCTGGTGGTGGCAGAGCTGGATTCCAAACCCAGGGCCCCTGTTTCTGCTGAGGCAGTGCTGTTTCTGACTGTAAGCCACACTCTATTACTGGGGCCTAAAATCTGGATAATGGGTCACGACCGGCATTGGAAACGTAGAGCAGAACGGGGCGGGAAGCGGTGTGGCACGTCACGGTCGCGCTGCAGCCTGCTGCTCCCGGGGGGCTCGTGTGCCTGTGCATCTGGTGTTGTCCTGCGTCATAGCTGTACAGCGTGCTTCTTGCTGTTGGTCCAGGATGTTGGGACGCCCTTGCTCCGTACCCGTTGCCTTTTCTAGTATCTCCCACACCTAGTTGTGGTGGGAGCTGAAGGTGGATGTGACGTGTTTCACGTGATACGAAAGCATGTTCCATTGAAGTGATTCTCCTCGCGGTACCCCTGGAGGTGGACAGATGGGGCCTGGCTCCGCGCCTGACCTCTGCCAGTCAGAGAACCCCAGGCCGAGGTTTGGGACCAGGAGGCGGCCCTGCCTTGGCGGCCTGTCTCGATTGGTCCCACTGCTAGATGTGCTTCCATCCGTCCCCCAGAGCTCGACGTCTGGGAACACTGGAAGGTAGGGGGTGTGGCCATCATCACCAGGGTTAGTGTCTAGTGACAGGGCTTGTCAGACATGCTCGGGAAATGTTGGTTCATCCAGCAAAAGTTCTCCTTTCACCCCTACTTGGCCCTGGACTCAGGGGTGGGGTCGCCTGGCCTGTGAGGCTCACTGTGTGGTCGGGAGGACAGACTCCTGACCTACAGCGTCCTGAACCCATAGGTGTCTGAACCCACAGGGGCAGGGCAGGCTGGAGGGCAGCCCTGTGTTTGGAAAAGCCGTCGGGTGGAGCGTGGTGGCTCTCCCGGCCGTGTGGTCTGTGTCGGCCTTGGCCGCGTGGAGCCGACCGTGTGGGGCGTGGGTGGGTGGCTGGGGCTGTTTCTGCACACCTGGCTCTGCCTCCCCCAATCCCACCGCTGCCCCGGGAGGCGGGCCTTGTCCCCTGCGCGTGTGTGCGGGAGGGGCTGCCAGAGGGGCGGGCAAAGGATGCAGCCCCCCCACGGTGGCCCGCGTGGTCTCAGCGCTGTTTCCTGTCATCTTAGGGCCTGTCTTGCGCACACCTGGTACCGCGGTGCCCAGCATCAGAGTCTCCCTGTGCCCTGGCCGGTGGGCGGCGTTTTCCGCGTTACTCATGAGGCTGAGCATCTTTCCATGTTTCCAGACATTCTTTTCTCTCTGTGACTTGTTCACGTCTTGGCCCATTTTGAGGGGGTTGTTAGGACGTTTCACTTCCCAGCAAGCGCAGCCTTGGTGTGAGCAGGTTCACGTGGCATGTGTCGCCTGACGCGGAGGTGACCCGTGCGTGGGCTCCTGGCCTCGGTCTGACGGTGAGTGCCTCTCTCTCTCTGTCCTCCACGGCAGGGGGCACCGGCCCCACCTCGGACACGGGCTGGGGCTGCATGCTGCGGTGTGGACAGATGATCTTTGCCCAAGCCCTGGTGTGCCGGCACCTGGGCCGAGGTGAGTCAGCCTGGGGCGGCCACGTCTGCAGGAAGCCAGGAGGGTGGTGGGGCCAGGTCGGCGGGAGTGGGTCACCACGAGACACTTTAGGATTTGGGGTTTCCTTCAGCGACGACCCAGTGGTTGGTTCTCGTCGGTTAGAGAAAGGGGCTTTAAAGAAATGTTGATAAACGTTTGTCTTGTAGAAATTATTTTTAAACTACTGAGCCATTCTCTCCTTTCTGTATGGATTTGTCTTGATGTGTTGGCATCTGTGTATTTGAAATCCCGGAGAACTCGGTTCTTAAATTTAGAAAGGTTCACGAGAGGTTTGGATACCACGAGTGCCTTGAGTGCCTTAGAGAAATGAAACCTTCTTGCCTGTATTTTGGTGAGACTGAACTTCGTCTGTGTCTTCCGTAGACTGGAGGTGGACGCGGCGGACGAGGCAGCCGGACAGCTACTTCAGCGTCCTGCACGAGTTCCTGGACAGGAAGGACAGCTGCTACTCCATCCACCAGATAGGTGGGGGGTGGCAGCGCGCCGGGCCCATGCCTCGGGACGCTGCGGCGTCGGGTCCTCGAGAGCTCTGGCGTGCTGTGAGGCGCAGGCCAGCAGGGTGGGGACGGCCCTGGGCCAGTGGTGAAGTGCTGTGAGGCGCCCTGTCTCTGGACACCAACTTGGTGGCCTTGGACGCTGGTCCTCCCGGGCTCCGGCCGGCAGTCCGGGCGCTCCTGTGTCTTAATCCAGCTTCTGAGCGTCGTGTCTCCACCTGTAGACGGAGGTGCGGGTAGAGCCCTGAACTCGCTCGCCTGGGCCATGTCCCCAGTCCTGCTGCCCGGTGCAGGTCGGTGGGGAGGGGACACCTTGAGGAGGAGTCTGTCCCTTTGGGAGGACGCGTCCTGGTGCCAGTCAGGAGCTCGTGCCCAAGGCAGGCTTCCTGTGACGCGCGCCTCACGCCACACGTGCTGGGATCGGCCTCTGTGAGGCGCAGGGAGGGGTGTGGGGGTGGCGGGGCACGTGTGCCGCTGACCGGCTCTGTTTCCTGCAGCACAAATGGGAGTCGGCGAGGGCAAGTCCATCGGCCAGTGGTACGGGCCCAACACCGTCGCCCAGGTCCTCAAGTAGGTGCCGAGCGCGCTCCTGCCCCCCCTGCAGGGTGGCACGGGTGCCTGGGGTGCTCAGCCTTGCCTCAGTCTTTGCTGCTGAAGGAAATAAGGGGTCTCGTCCTCTTTTCAGGACCCTCAGGAGGGTCCTCAGAGGTGACCGTGCCGGTGGTCTCGCGAATTGGGATTTCCGTTTCTAGTGAGGCTGAATGCCTTCATCCAGATGCAGCCACTGGATCGGGCCTTTGCTCCTTGTGTGTCGCGTCCTCTCCTGTGCCATGGTGTCTGGTGGCCTGGGAAGTGGGAAGTGGTCGTGGGGTGACGACACTCAGGCGGGCAGCCTGTGGCCGCCTTGGGCCTCCGCCTCTGCTCCCGCCCATCCCCTTGCCTTGAGACCACTGTCTTCAGCCTTGGCTCCCCGCGCGTCCGCCTCGCGCCTCTGCCGCCTGCTCCCGCGCTGCAGGAGTCCCCGTGGGCGCCTCCCTTTGCCCCTGGGCCCAGCGTGAGCCTCCTCACCTGCTGCTGGGGTCAGTTCCTGGGGTCTAGGACACTTGCTCCGCTTCCTGTCCAGCTTCCAGCTGATCCCCAAGCCCACTGTGTCTGTGTCTCCTTGCCCAGCCCCTGGGATTTCCAGCCCCCACTGCCCTTTAGCGTCCTGGCCCAGCCCCGCTGCCCTGAAGCAGCCCAGTCGAGGTCACAGTCAGTTCCATCATCATGTCCCAAGGCCGAGTTTCAGCCCCGACTTACTCAGCTGTCTACAGGCAGCCCCCGGTGTGGGTGCTTGCCGCGCTCCTTGGAAACCTGGGCTGCTCAGCTGTCCTCTTCTGTCCATCTGGTCGCCGGCACTGCTGAGCCCTGCGGGCTTGTCTCGCGCCTTTGGTCGCGGCTTTTCACCTCCTGTTTGCGCACGCGCAGCTCCTGATTTGTCCAAACTCCAGACTCACAACCAGACGCTTATTCGGCAGTGCCCCTCAGATGCCCAAGGGGCACGTTGACCTAATAGCCCAGACCCAGAGCTGGCCCTGCCCTCTGCTCCAGTGCAGCCCACTGCTCCTACAGGAACGCAGCACCACCCTTCCAGGGGCTCAGGCCAAAAGCTGAGCACAGCCCACCCGCGTGTGCCCGAGCTCTGAGCAGTGCTCTCTGCCCCCCTGGCCCCCCCCTCGCCGCCTTCTCTCTCTACCATCCTGGCGTCTCCCTCCAAACTGCAGCAGAGTCTGCAGCAGAGTCACATCCTCAAGAAACACGGTGGCCATCTGTTCCTCTTCTCTCAGCTGTCCTGGGGTTTCCCGCTGCTCCCGGGAGGGCGGCAGGCACAGGCCAGCATGCCGGCCCTGTCCTCCCCCTGCAGTGCTGTGCCCTTCGCCTGGAGCGCCCCCCAAGGCCTTCCGCGTTGCTCCCCGGGCCTCTGCGCCGAGGCCTCTCCCACCCAGGCCTCCCTGCGCCTGCGTCAGAGGAGCGCCCTCCCCTCTGCCCCTGCTCTGTGCTTTCCCCAGGCACTTAGCTCCCCTGGAGTGCCAGCCTCTCCTGGGACTTGGTTTCCTGTGTGTCCGCATCTCTCAGCACGGGGACCCACCTGGCCCTCGGTGAGCCCGGGAGGGAGGGGAGGGAGGTAGCCGGTGGAGCCCTGCAGGTGGCATCCGCTCTGGCCTTCCCACCAGGAGACCAGGGGCCTCCGCCCTCCACCCGTGTCCCCAGGTGCGCTGGATGCGCTCTCACCTGGGGAGCCCCTGCACAGCCCCTAAGGTGAGCTCAGAGGCCTTCCCGTCGTGCCTTCGGTCGCGGAATCTGCTCTTCTTTCAGAACCGTAATTCCTCGGCCACAGTGACCCACCCAGCACGGTGACTCCCTGCTGGGCTCTCTGTCACCCGCAGGTTCTCTGTGAGAACTCAAGCCGGCCGTTGGCTCAGGGGCCCTGGAGGATACAACGGGGCTGGGCCTGCCTCGGGCAGTGTCCGAGACCTGGGCTTACATTCTGGTTGTTGCCCGTGTCCAGCCTGATCGGGAAGTGGCACCCCGGCAGGCTCCTGCACAGGACCTGCCCTGCACGATGGCGGCTGGGTGTGGCAAGCGTGGGGCCCGGGCGAGAAGAAGCGGCCGGCAGAGGCCACAGGTCTTCGAGCTGTGAAGGCTCATCAGTGTGTTCTGCCCTCTCTGGTAGGAAGCTCGCCGTCTTCGACACGTGGAGCGCCCTGGCCGTTCACGTAGCGATGGACAACACGGTGGTGATGGAGGACATCAGTAAGTGAGCCAGAGCGCGGTGTTGTGGCAGACGGGACCAGGGCAGCTCGCTTCCCTGCCTGGCCCGTGGGCCCTTGAGGGCGGTGCCGGCCAGGCTGAGCGGAAAGGCCACTTGGTGCCCACGCTGCTTCTGCGTCTTCGTTACAAATAATTGACGCCTGTGTGCTGAGTTCAACTGCAAGGCCCTGTGTGTGCCCTGATGCGCCATGAAGAAGGGCGATTCACACTGGCCCTGGCCATCTCGTCTTCCGGCCATGCCAGGCGCTACTGGAAGTGTTTAGAATTCTGAGGAGTACCTGGGTTCATGAGGTCTCCTGATGGAAAAGCAGAGAATTTAGACACGTTGACAATGCTAATGGGGCTAGAAAACTACAAATGGGGGCCTGGTGCAGCCAGAAACCCACCCCTTACTAACAGGGCATTTGTATGGGCCAGGCCACGCGAGGATGCAGTGAGCCCCGAGCTCAGCAACGACAGTCCTGCTTCCCTGCGCTTGTTCCAGAGACACCAGAGGGGCCGCGCTAGTGGCGACCATCTAGTCAGCAAGGAAAATGTTCTCATCACAAAAGAGCCTCAGAATCAGCGAAGCAAAACTTATAGTAAATTAAGGGAGACAGTATGGCAGATCGAGTGTATAAAAATAAAGTTACAAGGATGTGAATAATACAGTAAGAGCGTTTAGCGGAACATGTGTCAAACCCTAGATTCTGGTAGCAGAACATACCTTTTCAGAAATGTCCATGGGACATTTATATAAACTAATGCAGAGTACATAGAAAAAAGGACAAACTCTTACTACCTAGAAATGTCAAACTTCTGTTTTAGCTTTTGGGTCAAAAAGAGTCAAGTTTACAGACTACATATCAGAATCTGATGTGTACTGAACTCAGGAGAAAACACGTACCTTTAATACTGGTGACCAGATCATAAAAAGTGAAGATGAATGGGCATCCTGCAGTTCAGCTCAGTTCTGGCCCTGTCTGCACACCTGGAGGTGGCATCAGACCCACAGACTGGCCCCCGCCCCCAACTTAAGACCCCAGTGGCCAGTGCAGGTGGTCACCTGTGCTTCCGACAGACTGGCTATGGGTTGGAGGTTCCCACGCCCGTCTCCTTGGCTCTGTTACTTTGCTGGAGCGGCTGGGAGATCCAGGAGCACGTCACTCACTAGGCCACAGGTGTGTTTAAGGACACACCGCAGGAGCAGCCCGATGGAGGAGATGTATGTGCCTGGGCCTTCTGGAGTTTGTGGAGGCTTCGTGACACAGGCCCGTTTAGGTTTGGATCGGGCCTGTTGACCAGGAGCGTGCCTGGTGGCGGTGTCCACGGTAGAGCGACCCGGAAACGGCTTGCTCCCTGTCAGTAGCGCTGCCTCGGTCACCTGTTCAGGACGCACCCCTGGTGCCTAGCGGCTCGCGAGTGATCTGGCGGGGATACGTCACACGCACTGAGGATGTACTACGTCGGGTCTGAAACGGTGGTGTCTCTAGTGCGTGCACCCCTTCCAGTTTATCTGCTGGCGCTCTTCTTGGGAAGAGCCCTCTGTTCTCCCCTCTGCCCTCGCCTTATTTACATTTGGAAGACCTGTTTTTAGAGCCAGCAGCTTCCTGGATTCTGTTTTTAATTCAAGGTGTTATCCCTTATGGTCATTATTTATTCCTTGTCCCAAATTCGGCTGCCTCTTTGACAGAGTCCTGTCGTTCTTGTTGTTCAGCGTTCTCTTTCTGGCATTAACGAGACTCAGGCTCACCTGGTACATTCCCTGCCTCATCCCTGGAATCAGACATTTTCCCCCTGGTTCCTTTTAGTGGGGAAAGGTGTTTAGGAACCACGGACGGGGTGCCTGGTGTGCTTGGGGTACTGGAGTGGCTCTCTCCTACCACTGAACCCCGTAGTTAATCCGATTATTGAAGGATTACCCAGTGTGTTTAGACAGAAGAATAAGGAAGGAGAAAAGTTATCGCTCGTTGCTGTCCTTGCTGAGGGGGGACCAGAGGGGCCCTGAGTCAGTGCTGCGTCCACCGGGCTGGTGGCTCTGTGGTGCTTGTCTTATTATTGCTTCTAAGATGCATGTAAATGTTTTCTTGCATTATTTTGTGTGTATGCTTTATTTCACAATAAAAAATTTAAGTTAAACGCATAGAAAATGTGCAAATTTATTTTTTTTCCTCTCGGCAGCAGGGTTAGTGTTATACTTTATTTTCCAAGTTTGAGGTGTACTTCAAGTACTTGACTTTTTTATACTCGTTTCCTGTTAACAGTGTAAATCCTGTAACTGTTTCTCTTGGGTGAACTTCTGCCTACTTCGTTTAGCCCATAAAAGCACGTGTCCCTTTTTCAGGAAGGTTGTGCGGGAGCAGCCTGCCTTGTGCCGGGGCCGCAGCGCTTCCTGCAGGTTCCGAGCCGCGCTGTAACGGGCTCCCGGCCGGCCCTGAGGTCGCCAGCAGGCCGTCACCATGGAGACCGCTGGTGCTGCTGGTCCCGCTGCGCCTGGGGCTCACGGACATCAATGCGGCCTACGCGGAGACCCTGAAGGTGGGTCTGTGCTGGCCGGTGCCCTCCCGCCTGTCTTCCCTGCCCACCGGGGGGCTGAGGCCCCGCGTCCTCGCGAAAGCACTAGCTGTCTCCGTCTTGTCCGTTCCAGCCCTCTGACCGCCCTGCGGGCCCCCGGCCCCCGCCAGCTCACTCGTCCCTGCTGCCACCTCCCGCAGCCCTTGCCCCTCTTGCTGACGTGGAGCTGCTGGCCTCCCGTCTCCATCTCCACCCCCCGCCCCCACGGTGCGCCGGCCACTCCCTGCGCCTGTCCGCCCGGCGTGTGTGCAGGCTGGGCCGACCCTGTCTGCGCCTCCCCAGCCTCCCCTTGTCCCTTCCGGCTGCCCGGGGCTTTCCTGAGGACCTGCAGCCTCGGCGTCCGGAACCCGCACCCTGTGGGTCTGATCTTCGTCTGCGGTTGTCCGCACCTGGCGCTGCAGGGGGAGCGGGAAGCCCCTCGCTCAGTGGCCCGGCCTGTCTTCCGCCCCGCAGCACTGCTTCATGATGCCCCAGTCCCTGGGCGTGATCGGAGGGAAGCCCAACAGTGCCCGATACTTCATCGGCTACGTGGGTGAGTGGGGTCTGCAGTGACGTCGGAGGAAGGAGCGTGGTCTCTCGGGCAGCCCCCCCCCCACTTGACAGGCAGTGTGCCCCCACCTGGCCGGTGCGACGTGTGCCCTTTTCCCGTCCAGCCACGTGGCGCTGGTGGCTGTGGTGAGGCAGCTCTGTCGGCCTCCCGCTGACCTGCCTGCTGCCCGCCCAGGTGAGGAACTCATCTACCTGGACCCTCACACCACGCAGCCAGCCCTGCAGGCCTCTGAGCACTGCCCGATCCCGGACGAGAGCTTCCACTGCCAGCACCCGCCCAGCAGGATGAGCATCGCAGAGCTCGACCCGTCCATCGCCGTGGTGCGTCCCCCGCTTGGTCCCACTGTCGCCAGCTGCACGCACGTGTGCCCGGGTGTCCCGAGGCATTTGTGCCCAGTCCTGCTGCTGCTTTAGGATGAGAAGGAAGGCATCCCCGTTTCTGTAATCTCAGCGTTTTGGAATAAGTATTATGCTCACGTGGCTTAGAACTCAAAGGAGCACGAAGGGCTGACGGCAGCCTCAGGTGCGGCCCAGGCAGGCGTGTGCGCGCGAGAGTGTCCCGCGTCGCTGCCCTGCAGCACCCCTGCGGGGCTTCTTGGTCTGTCCTCACTCTTTAGAGTAGCCCAGTCTGCACAGCGGTCCCTAGGAATGAACCTCCTCGCTTGCTCTCTTCTGATTACACGGCTGGAGTTGTTGGTTGTTCTCAAAATAGGTTTGAAAGAGGCCAAAAACACCTATAGGAATCATAACACCCCTAGGGGAGTGATTAACTGAGTTGTGGACACGACGAGGCACTCGGTCCTGAGAAGGGACGACCCCAGACGCACCGCCCATGGGTCTCGGTCGCGCCCTGAGGTCGGTGGCGGCGGGCTGGCGCGTGGGGGCTCCGCTGTCACAGGAGCGCCCCCCCCCCCCCCCGCTGTGAGCTCGTGAACATCAGGTCAGGTGGGAGCGCGCATCCTGGCTCTCGTGGCCGCGGAGGACGGCTGCTCCGGGGAAACAGGCCTCCGTCTTCCGGCCACATCCCGCGTGTTCTCACACCAGGGCCCTGAGAAGAGCCCCGAGTGCCTCTCTGGTTCCCCAGCTTCTTTTTCTCCACGTGGCGGGTTGAGCATTCCCAGTAGCTCATCCCAACCCTGGAGCCCTGCAGACGATAGCTCCAGGGAGACGGGGTCCGCATGTCTGGTGTCCCCTCGGGAGGGGTCCGCTTATCCCCTTGTGCCGCATGCTGTGGGCCACTAAGGCCTGCGGCCCAGCCCCAGGGGCACGGGGAGGGGCGCGCTCTCTGCTTTGCCCTGACTTGTCATTGTGACCGGCTCACTCCCCGGTCAGTCCAGGCACAGGGCGAGGGTAGAGCTGTGGACGCAGCCCACAGAGGGGCGTAGGGGCTGGAGAGGCGAAGGGGGCCGGGTGTGCGGTGGCCACCACGCCCAGGACGCGCACGGCGGCCGGCGGGTGGGGCGTGTGTGCCACTCGCTTCCTGCTGGCTTTGGTTTCAGGGCTTTTTCTGTGGGACCGAGGACGACTTTAACGACTGGTGCCAGCAAGTGAAAAAGGTTGGTGGGGCCCCGCCCCCGCGCGGGTCTGAGGGTCCTTCCTCCCCTGCTCCGCGGTGCTCGGCTGCACCACGTCTCGCGCGCCTTGCCTGGTCCTTGGACGCCAGGTGCGTCCTTGCTGTGATCAAAGCGCGGGGCCAGACTCTGCTGGAGGCTCACTGGGATTTCCAGTCCCGAGTCTGGGTGGTGAGGGGTGGCGGGCTTCCTGCCTGCGCACAGGCGCCTCCCTCCGCCCACGGGGCCCCTGACGCGCTGTGTCCTGCTGACAGCTGTCCCTCCTTGGAGGCGCGCTG
The DNA here is from genome assembly GCF_039906515.1 of Pseudorca crassidens. Lineage (NCBI taxonomy): Eukaryota > Metazoa > Chordata > Mammalia > Artiodactyla > Delphinidae > Pseudorca > Pseudorca crassidens. Next base: position 361,833 of record NC_090301.1, on the reverse strand, counting down.
CCAATGTTTGAGCTGGTGGAGCGGCAGCCTTCCCACTTGGCCTGTCCTGACGTCCTGAACTTGTCCTTAGGTGAGTCCGGATGCCCCAGGGCCCCATCTCAGGTGGGGACGGGGGCGTCCCCTGTCTTGAGGCTGGGGGTGCTGCCTGCGTGATGCTTCTGCCCTGCCCTCCACCTCCCCAGGTCCTGTCCCAGTTGCCTTTGACCTTTCACGCTGTGTGGCCCCTCGGCAGCCCCTCGTGAGTGGGACCAGGGACGCTGCTGGTGCTGCCCTCCCTCCTCCCACCCGCTTGGGGCAGCACACCCGCAGCCCGCCCGGGCCCTCCCGCGCTCCTCCCGTGGCCCCTGGTCCTGACAGCCGGACCAGGCCAGGCTTCCTGTGCTGATGTGGCATAGGTGGCTCCGTCCCCACTGCCCGGTGGCTCTGGGCTTGGGGGCACCTCCCCCAGAGTGCATCAAGTACGTGGCACGTGGGGAAAGGGGACCCACCGGGGGGCCCTGAGCACATAGGGACTGCCCTGGGGAGGACTACAGACCACGCCTCACGGGAACCGCGGGGGTCGGGGTGCCAGCGCCAGACTCAGGACAGATGCCCCACCACACCCGGCTGGTGCAGGGGGCGGGCACCCCTCCTGGGATGGGACCCTTGCCCTCCTGGCCCCCGTTGCTTCCCTCTGGGCTCTGGTGAGGGGCGTGTCTGCCCCCAGCTGCACATGCCCTCACCCGCCCAGGCCCTTGTCCCTGTGCTCACAGGGCAAGAACCCCTCTCCCACCTGCTCGGACCCCCCGCCCGGGAGGAGGGCGCCTCAGCCGGGTGGTCCGGGCACCCTCCGGCCTCCCTCCGCGCCCTGGCCGGTCCGGCGCTGGGCAGGACCGCTCCTTCGTGGGGCGGGTGTGCTCACACGGGCCCTTGCTCCTCGGCCCGCACCCCAGGCTGAGCCATGCCTGACACCTGCTGAGGTTTTGTCGTGTTCCTTCTAGATGCTTCTGACGTAGAGCGACTGGAAAGATTCTTTGACTCAGAAGATGAAGACTTTGAAATCTTGTCCCTTTGAGGATCCTGCAGTTGGGGGACGGTCTCACTGGCCCTGCAGGGGCGCTCGGCCGCCGCATCTCATCCCGCCCGCCGCCGCCCGCCCGCCTGCCGCCCACAAAGAGGCCCGCGCCGCTGGAGACCCAAGCGCCAGACACGCACGAGGGGCTCTCCCGCCACACTGCCAGCCCTGCCCGGCCCCGCTTCCTCCTGGGCTCCAGGCCCGGGTTCGCTTTGGAATTAAAGTCCTGTTTGAAGTTTCGTGACGGACATGGCTTCTGTTGGGCGTGTCCTGAGCCAGGCTCCGAAGACGTGGCCTCCAGGGCCATCGCGGCGGGAGAAGGGGCCGAGGAACCACGGCCCGGGCCTCCTCGCATTGGGAGGAGAGGAGCAAGGGGTGGGGGCGGTGAGGCCCAAAGACATCGCCGTGCAGGTGGCACCGGGACAGACGCGCCGCCAGAGCCGCAGGTGAGGCCGTGGGGCCCCCGAGCTGCTGCTTGCCTGTCGCTCCAGCATCCCCGGGGCCTTCTTCCGCCTCCCGGTCAGTGAGGCTTCGGATGGTTTGGGGCCGGAGGGTCAAACCTCAGCTTTGTGCCTCTGCCCCTCGCGCCTGCTGGAGACCTTCTGGACGGACGCCAGCACCCGCCTCCTTCATTCAACCTGTGTTCTGGGCCCCGGGCACCGCCGCACGCAGTGGCTTTTGTCCCACCAGGGAGCGCAGGCGGGGGTTTGGGAGCACAGGAGGTGGCAGCCTTCTCCCCGGGGGCCTTCCTTGCGGAGCCCTCGCCAGCCCAGCGAGCGAGCAGAGGGCATCCCGGCCCCCCAGGTGTTGCCGACGTGAGTGCTTCCCTCCATCTCCCATTCTCTCTCCCCTTCATCCGCCCGTCATCCATCAGGTCGAGTTGGGTGGGAAGGCTTCCATTCCTTCTGCTGCGCCGCTGCTGGCAGGGCCGGGGGTCTCGCTGCAGCTCCTGCTGGCGGCACGGACGGCGGAGGTGGGGGCCACCCTGAGCAGCGGGGGCTGTGTCTCGCGTGTGTCGGGAAAGGATTACTGAGGAGCGCTCACTCTTAGCCGTACAGTGCGCGATTCTTAATGGCAAATAATAACAGTTTCAATAGAAAACAAGGTTCGTCTGTGTCTTGATTTTCTCGGAGATATTTTCAGAGCTGTAGTTGGACATGGTAAGAATGAGAACAAGTGTTTTCTAAGCTCACGAGGGTTCTGAGGAAGGACTTGGTGGATGGACGCGCTGAGCTCGTTTGTTGCCAGACCTCCTATTTGGACCTGGTTCCGCGACACTGATTCTCGACTCTCTCTGACTCGTGTGGTTTGCGTTGAAAGCAAAAAATGCAGGGGAGGGGCTTCCCTGGTGGCGCAGTGGTGGAGAGTCCGCCTGCCGATGCGGGGGACATGGGTTCGTGCCCCGGTCCGGGAAGATCCCACATGCCACGGAGCGGCTGGGCCCGTGAGCCATGGCCGCTGAGCCTGCGTGTCTGGAGCCTGTGCTCCGCAACGGGAGAGGCCACAACAGTGAGAGGCCCGCGTACCGCAAAAAAAAAAAAAAAAATGCAGGGGAGCCTGATTTTGGGAAGACGCCCTTCTTCTTTCATAGACGGGGAGGGAGCAACTGCGGTGCCGGGTGGCGTGTTGGCTCCCTGGGCAGCGTCCCTGTAGGCGCCCCGTGCCTCAGCCGGTCACCCCCGAGCGGGTCACCAAGGATGTGAACAAGGGCCTCTCGCCCTGCCCGGGAAGTCCTGGTGGGACAGTCGGAGCGACCCCGGCCCACTCGGCTCACCGCTTCCGCCTGCCCACCCACCCTCCAGTTTGGGTGCAAGGGGACCAAGGCCAGAGGAGAGCAGGAAGCGCCATGGCTCAGAACCTGAGTCCTGGCCTCCAGAAATGGCCGCGTTGGCTTCTTGAGCTGTGACGCCCTCCACACGCAGGGGCCCGAGACAACACTTACCTCTCAGGGCCCTGGCGGGCAGAGGTCAACGGGGCTGTCCCCCTGGGGTCCCAGGGAACTGGCTACCTGTCCTTTCCGGCTCCTAGGAGCCCCCGCGTCCCCTGGATCAACTCCCGCCCCCCTCGCAGAGCTGGCATCGTCCCCTCTGACCAGGCCCCTCCCGCCTCCCGGGCTATCCAGGGTGGCCTCCCACCTCCTGGTTCCTTTGGCCAGGTGGGCGCCCTACTCACAGGTTCCGGGGGTCAGGACGAGGATGTCTCTGGGGGCCGTCATTCTGCCGGCCACGGGGCCCAACAGGCTTCTTTAGGGGAGGCCAGAGGGTCAGGGCGCCTCAGGACACGCAGCCCCGTCGGCGGTGCCGGCTGCCGCGGCCCTGGCAAGATGTTTTAAAACCCGTGCTGGGCTTACTGAAGAAAGTTTCAGCGGCCCGTTAATTTTGTGGTCTCCGGGGCCATTTCTGTCTTCACACCATCCAGCTGCCCGTGGGCCCCACTCAGCTCTGGCCTCTCCTCCCCTGGGCTCCGGCCTGTCCACCCACCCCCGCCTGCACGGCCGAGCCCTGAGAGAGTCTGCGCTGGGGCCTTCGTGGCCCCGCTCCTGGCCTGGGACAGAGAGCTCTCGTCTGGTGCCCAGCTCCCGCTCAGGGGCCCGCCCAAGCGTGCTCCGGGCATCCCACCCAGGCCCACAGCCGACGCAGCCTCCCTGACGGACCGGTACTCTCAAGACCCCCGCCCCACGTTTCGTTTTCTTCACCTAGGACGTGGCCTTGGTCATGTGAAAGATCAAAAGGCAGGTAGATGGGAGGGTTGCCAGGCCACGCCCGCGGGTGACCCTTGGGACTGCAGAACAAGTGGTCTGACCCTGCGAGCGGTTCCCAACTGTTTCTGTCACTGGGTCACGGGCCTCGAGTTCTGACCTCGAGTGCATGCTGCACGTCGGGGTGGACACAGCCAGGCCCTTCAGACGGACGGGCGCCCGAGGCCAGCCTGGTGTCATCAGCAGGCAGGACCCGCTGTGAACTGACAGCACAGCCATCCGAGTGCACAGCTCCAGCCACCCCCAGCGCTTGTGTCCTGTCCTCCCTTGAGGGCTGGGCTGCCCCCACCTGCCAAGCACCTGTGGATGGACAGCCACATCTATTCAACCTGGATGAGAAGGGACCCTGCCCGGTGCGGGGAGCGGGCGCCACTGCTGAGCTGGAACCCGCTTGGCCACATGCGGGTTTTCCCAAGCCCTAGTCAGACTGTCTTGTGACACTTTAAACTGTCACGTCCTCTTCTGCTCGGAATCCGGTCTCCTGGCACGCACAGAAGGGCGCTGAGACCTGTGGTGCTTTGCAGACGGGGGCTCTGCCCGCCGCCCACTGCCGGGCCACTGCATCCTGGAGTAACTTCACAGGGTGGAGGGACTACACACCTGCGTTTCAGACCTTACCAGAGGGAACAGCAAAGCGAGCACTGGGCGTGCTCAGATAGCGACGCTGCCACTCGGACACAGACTGGCCAGGCCGGCGCTCAGAGCCCAGGCACCGCTGATGCCTGCTGGGCCCGGGGCTGCCCACAACTGTTTTCATTTCATCTTTACTGGTGTCTGAAGACATCCACGAGGAGGTCAGCGACCCTGATGGAACTGCCTGGACACAGTCATTGTGAAACTCCAGTAAGCGAAACACAATAACTAATTTATTAGTATCTTCGGGGCACAGGTGAGGGCAGGAGAGGCTTCCCCGCAGGCCACTCCCTGGGGGGTCCCGCTTCGCCCCCCCCCCCCCCCGGACACTGTGCACACATGGCTCCTGCCTTGCGGCAGACGGGGGTCCCGTCCCTCTAGGTCCACAGCTGCCCCAGCGGCCTGTGTGCAGCGGCCCGGATAGCACCCTCAGACAGCACGCGGATTTCCCGGTGGACGTCCTCGATGCTCCTGGAGGCGTCGACTGTCTGGGCAGGGGCAGGGGGGAGAGACAGGTTAATGTTCTCAGCGGGTGGGGCAGCTTCCGGAGGGCACGGCTTCCGCTCCTCTGGGGTCCTTGACCCCCGGCCTCGCCTAGGGACAGTGAGCTGGACAGGCCCTTGGGACCGAGCCGCCTGGCCCCCCGGCTGCAGCCCCAGTCAGACGCTCACCTCCAGGGGACCCCGGTGCCGCCAGCAGCGGCGGCGAGGGCAGCGCCCACTCTCGCCCCTCCACGGCTGCGCCCGGACCTGCCTGTACCGCAGGTTCTGCCGGGAGCCCAACTTGGGTCCGACTCCTCTCCCTGGTACGATGGGCTTCGTCCCGATAGCTGGCTGCCCCACCTTGCTGACACAAGGACCTTCGGTCACCGGGGGGCCAGCCCACGAGAGGAGCGACCCTCCACCGGAGGGAGGGACACATGCCGGGCCACATGAGGGAAGGCGTGCCTGGGAGGCCCCTCCTCAGGCAAGGCTCAGCTCTGGGCACTAAGAGCCTCTAGGCAGCCTCTGGCGCAGCAAACTCTGGAAAAGCTCCAGGGTGTAGACACGCTCAGACAGCTGTAACCGCGGCACAAAGTCTATGAGGAGCGACACCGCCTCCCCACGGGCCCCCCGGCCCCGCCTGAAGGTCACCTTGCCAGCCACGGCCCAGCTGCAGAGCTCTGGCACAGAACCATCCCAGGCAGCTGGCGGTGCGTGGCACCTCCCGTGTGGACACGTACGTGGACACCCCTCGTCCTCTGGGGGCCCAGATAACCGCCTCTATCTCTTCCTTCATAAAATGGAACCAGGGACACCTCAGGACACTGGGCCGGGACAGCACAGGGTGAGCCCAGAGGTCAATCGTAATGGGCCGGGACCGGGAAGGGCCGGAAGTGAGGGGAACTGATCAGAAGGACCCGGGGCTGGGGTGGGGGTCACCCAGGGGCCAGACCTGGGCCAACCTGCGCCTCCAATTGTGAGGAAAACAGGTTGCTGGTGAGTACGCGGTACAAACGTGAGTCCGTGCAAGTGTAAATATATAAACGAACTGGAAGTCTATGAGCAGCGTCAAAGCACCACCTCAAAGCGGGACGCGGAGTGACTTCACCGTGAACTGCTTAACCCAGAGCTCAAGGGGAGCATCGCTGGAGCGCGACACACCAAGGGTGCGCAGCCCGTGACGGGGCAGCGACAGCCCACCAAGGACACACAACCTGATCCAATCACAAAGTCAATCTGAGGTTCGGCTACAAAGCGACTGTTGCGACCTTCAAAAAAGTCAAGGTTGAGAAAGTCACAGGCTGGAGGCCAGAGAGGTGTGCCTGTGAACCACGTCCTGTTACAAGGGTCACTAGTGGGACCGGGGGGTCAGGCAGTAGGAGCGGATCCATGTGACTGGCCCCATTTTGACAGGGAGGGGGTGTCAGGTACTAATTTATTCTCAAATGGTCCTGGAAGAGTTCCTTGTATTGTACTTACAACTTTCCTGTAAGTTTGTGACTGCTTTAAAAATTTGAAAAATACTAAGAAAAATAAATTTTCAGATAAACAAAAGTTGAGAATGCTATGCCAGGAGACCTGCCCTACAGGAACATTAAAGGAAGTTCTTAAAGCTGCGGGAAACGAGACAAGACGAACAGTCAGTGCAGGAAGGAGAGGAGAGCGCCGCTGGCCTTCCCCTTTCACGTTCCTGATGCTGTGAAGTCTTGTCGCGTTCCCAGCAGGTGCTGAAACGTAGTATAAATCAAGAGGAACTTACACCATGTAGAACTAGTTAAAAAAAACCAGAGAGGGACTTCCCTGGCGGTCCAGTGCTCTCAATGCACGGGGCAGGGGTTCGATCCCTGGTCGGGGAACTAATCCCACACACAGGCCGCGTGGCACAGCCAAAAAAAGAAGAACCAGAGGAAAACTCTGGAATTCAGTAGCTGATAGAACCAGCCAGCAGAGATGACAGGGATCTGAGGCACCGCGCTGCAGCCTCCATCTGGGGAAAGACACGCCCTTCCTTCCACCCCCGAGCACACAGGAGACAAACAGAAAGGTCAAGGGTGTACTCCGGACCTGCACACAGAGGAGCCCCGGCCCTGGCCACAAACCAGCACCAGCCAGAGCAGGACAGCGGGGAGGCACAGCTGGAGGGCGAGGGAGAAGCACGAGGTGCCAGAACTGAGAACCCAAACCCTGGGACCTGCCCGAGTGGCGAGGACACTGCCAGCAGTAAGAGGAGCAGCGGCCGTGCCAGGTGGGCACGTGCAGGGAAGATGGACCGGGGCGCCGGGTCACGTGCCCTGAGGTGGGCGGGTGCCAGGCCGCAGGGACGGAGAGCAGGGAGGTGGCAGCTGTGGCGGGTGCGGGCCGCCTGGCGCCTGGAGTCAACGAAGGCCCCACGCTCGACCCGGTTGCATGGGAGCTAAAGTGCCGCTGCCTGACACCCACGGACTCGGCGTTCTGGGTGCTGGCCTCGCACAGCTGACGTCCAGCAGGGGACGGGAGCCCGCTGGACGGCCGGCTCGGCACAGGGTCCCCCGTGCAGGACGCCTGCTCTGGAGCCGCTGCCCGTGCGGCCCTGCCCTGGGCCAGCATCAGGGCACCGACCCACGTCCTGCACCAACCCCAGGACCAGAAAGTGCTGCCCCCAGGAGGGCCCGGGCACCGCGCCCACCTTCCAGGGCAGACTGGAGTCTCCCAGGAGCTGCTGGAAGCACTGCAGGGCCCGCTGCTGGAAAGGGCTGCTCTCGTAGCGTTCACGGCCGAACTCGCCCCTCGCGGCGGCCTCTGCCAGCTGCAGCTGCAGGAACACAACCAGGTCCGGTTTGGGGAGGCCCACGTCTGGCTGCTTGCACCAGTCCAGGGAGAAATTCTGGAGACGAAGAACCCAACCGTTACGGATCCAGCTTAATGCGGTCTCATTCCTGGTTTCAAAATTCATCGAAAAGGGGGAAAGGCGAGCTGACGTTTGAGGGGAGAGTTCTTACACAGCAGCAGCTCTGTCCTTTAGGTCTCCAGCGTTTTGCTTTCACTCACATCACCTTCCTGTGTTTTGACATGTGAATACGTTCACAGTGGACAGAACACCCCGGGGCCCAGGACGCGTCACTCAGGGCCCGGGACCGAGGGCATCATGCGTGCGTCCCACACCCTCTGGCCAAGCAGTGGCAGCAGACGAGCCAGGGCATCACTCCCTTCTACAGAGAGGGGAAGACCCCAATCCTGGAGACGCTCGCCAGCGCCCCGTGTGCTGTCTCCTGCATGTCCCCTCTCATTCATCCTCGCAACTCTAAAAATAGTGTCCCCACTTCTAGAGGAAGAGAGAGCCACACAGCTCTGAAGATTTAAAAGGGTTAGAACCGAGCTGTGGGCTCAGAGCCTTGTGCTGCCGGGACACCCTGACTGGAGAAGGGAGCCCGTCAGCCCTGCCCGAGCCTGCGTGCTTTTCACAGATGGAGCCGTGTGGCCGGTACCTCGGGGGACTGCCCTAAAGGAGGACCCAGCTAGCTCGTGCGGGAAGACTGGCAGGGTTAGAAGGCTGTCATTTTGCAGCCCTTCGTGAATTAGCCACGATCAAAGACGGTTACCACAAAAAGGAGATAACCAGGCACGCCGTGCCTCTTGATAGGCGACTCGGGAAAATAAAAAATTCAAAAATTTTAGCGGAAGGAAGAAAAGAGATGCAGGAACCTATGTATCGAGAGATTCAAGAGACATTTCAAGAATGGACCTTAACTGGCGGGATTCCGATTCAATCGAACTGTAAAAACACAAGACGGATCAAACGGCTCCTGAGAGCACTGGGAACTCTGCACACTGCCTGAATGATGACACTCTGGAATGGGTGAGACGAGGTTTCTGAAAAGCTGCTTTGGGGATGTGCACCGAAATGTTTATGAAGGGACTGATGATGTGTCTGGGGGTCACAGAGACCAGAAGCTTCTGAGGCAGGTGACGGTGCTGGGTGGCTTATTTTCTCTGCTGGTATATGTTTGAAAATTTTTAAATAAAAAGCAGGAAAAAAGGGCAGTGTAGTCACTGCCATTATGCCTGTGAAACAGCAGCTCCCTGGAACAGGGGGTCAGGAACACTGCACGAAAGCACCCCAGACACTCTCACCATCTTTTCCGCAAACAAGACGCTGGATGAAACAGGCCTTCCGATGGACCACATGTGTAAATGTATGATGTGAAATGTGTCGGCCAAATGAAAAATGCAGTTGTATCTATGAAAACCTGTAGCTACAAAAAAGGTTTCTCTTCTTGTCGACAAAGACCAAATTGACCTGGCAAACACGGGGATCTCAAACCGCTAGAGGCAGTGACATGAAGAGACTCGCGCTGCGACTGCTCTGTGCCCATGGGGACCACACTGAGTCCACACCAGGCACAAACCACGCGCTGGGGCCGGAGCGGCACTCACCTCCTTGGCGCTGGTGAAGGCGACCCCAGAAAAGGCGTACCTGTCCACGACCAGGGTGATGCCCTGGCTCAGCTTCTCCTTAATTAGCGGCCTACAAAAAAGAGGATCCTGTGAGCCATGGTCCTGGCTTCACAGGCCCTGAGTCGCATGCTCAAATCACCCTGAGGACACAATTCAATTCAGAAGCCAGCATGAAGGGAGCGCGCGCGGGCAGCCATCTGTAGCCTGACTTTCACCCCCCAGGGCTCTGAATCTTCACTCCCAGCAAAGCCCAGCACGAAAAGACAACGCCACTAAAGGGGATAAATGCAGCTGGCATCGGCAGCTGTCCAGAGGCAGCTCGGCTGTCCGGGAGTGGGAGGGCCAGGCCAACAGGAGGGAAGGCTGGACGTGGCCCGGAGGTGATGAAGGATGCTCCTGCATCCGCCTGGGAGCCAGGACACCCTCCAGCAGGAGGCAGCAGGTCCCCACCACCCTCCGGCCCCGAGACCTTAGCAGGATGGGTGCAGAGGCTTGGCATGGGCCAGAAGCACTGCGTGCACTTTGGGGAACAAGAGTTACGGTGAGAAGCTCGCAGAACAGCACAGCGGGGGGCACCTCCAACAGTGAGACGCCATTCCCATCACAGCGTCATTCCTAAGTGCAAATTATCAACACTTAAAACTACCTAATCTTGTGAACAGAACACTGGTAGAATATGGCATGAGCACAGAAGATGCAACTGTACAGAGAGCGAGAAAGATGCCCCATAAACACCCTCCTGACACGTTGCTAACAAAGCAGAGCACATTGGGCACACAGGCGGCTGCCTTTATATCAGACAGAAGGTGAGTCAAGACAACAGGCATCTGCTGATTTCGTTTAGAAGTGAATGGGCCTGCTTACCGACAGCGGAAGGCAGGGCTTGGATGGAAAGGGGGTGGGCAGGGCAGTGACCTTTCTGTATGATTCTGACTCTTAGAACCATTTCATGTTTTACATATTTGAAAACTGAAATCAACAAGAATGGGAAAAAAAAAAGAAAAACCTAAAATTGTATACAAAGTCAAATGAACCTACCCGTATCCCAAATGAACACAGTGGAATGGCAAAGGCGTGCCTGAGATGTTTGGACACAGCACCGTGTGCCCCCATTCTAACAACAGAGCTGCAACCACCCGTGAGCCCCAGGCAGGCTTTACGTAGGTGAGGGCAGTGATCCTAAGACCAGCCCGTGGAGGGCAGGATGGGGCAGATGAGCCCGGGTGCTGGATGAGATGGCAGGGGTCAGACAGATGCAGGGGACGTGAACACATGCAGAAGCTGAGCAGATGTCGGTCTCTGAAGTCCACCCTCTACAAAGAGCAGAGAACAGCTGGCCCCGGCTAAAGCAGGAGGCACGGAAAGCCGCAATACCTTGTCAGGCCAGAAACACGTCCAAGGGACGAAGGAGCCAGCCTGAAGGGGTTCCCACAGGCCGAGGCTGGGACAATCTGAACAGCGAAACGACTAACAGTAGCGCTTATGACCCACTGATGATGGACGGACGGATGGACGGACACGGAAGGCAGGAAAGCTCTTCCTTACACAGAATGCCAGCTGATCAGTGTTGCGGAAATGACAGAATCAGAAAATCACAATAACAGACTCCAGCAGGATGACTAACCAACACAAACTAGGAGGTTTCATAGAAAGGGGATATTTTTGGTTTTATGAGTTCCCCTTTTGACTATTTACAACAGGAAAGAGAGTCACTTAGTGGAAGAGCCTGGCCAGCAGCCCCCTCACTAATCAGGGGAAACCCAAGTGGCCTCGCATCCCGCCACGATGCCCTCAAGAGGACCCAATGTCACTTCTGGGGTCTTCCTATCAAAAATGCAAACCCAAATCTACTCATGAGGAAACATCAGGTAAACCCAGCATTTCATAAAATAGCCCTTGATTTTTAAAAAGAGTGAGCAAATGGTAAAGCAAATGTGGCAAAATGTTACTAACCGGGGAAGCCTGGGGAAGGGCACCCGGGGGTTCTTGGCGCAGACTTCCTGACTGATTGCAACTATTCCAGAATAAAAAGTTTAAAAACAGGTAGAGAAGAACATCGCTAAATTGCTACGGAAAGTAAGAGAGATTGCTCATTTCCAGGAATTTAATTCCTGGATGGCCCTAGAGGATCAGTAGGTTTTGACAAACAGCCGGGGAGGGAAGTGGAGGCTGTTACCGCAATCGGTGCCAGGGAAACCGCGCAGCAGCTGGGAGGGGAGATGACTTCCACGACCAGCAACTGACCCGGTAAAGACGCAGCACAGCAAAAGGGCAGAAAACCAGGGGCTGAGGAAGTAACCAGAGTCCTCTCAGAAAGTGCTCCAAGCACCAGGGTGAACTCAAAACAGCCTAGGTTAACTGAGCACCCATTCCCAGGCCCGTCCTGCACACGAGACCTGAGGGGTACTAGGGGCCACAGCGCTGCCCGGCATCCGACCTGTCAGCCAAGGACTTCCAAGTGTCAGCAAACCTAATCTGATGGCAGTGGCTGGAATAATCAGAAGGGGGAGCTGTGGCAGAACGAATGGCCCAGAGACTTGCAGGCCTGTGTCCTGGAAGCAGACAGCAATTAGGGAATGGAGTCAGAACTGTTTCTCATTTTCAGTTGCTCTGACATTACTTTTCTAGAAATCCACAAAAAGCGAAAATCACAACATTTATGTCAATAAACTCCAGATGTGTTAAAGACTGTAAACCTGCCCTTATTCTCATCTAATACACGGAGGGGGAGGCCTTTCCAGACAAGACCACCGGCTAAGCCAAAGCCAGAGGAGAGCAGTGCCAGCTTGCCTGTGAGAGGGAACAAGGCACAACCACCTGAACGTCCGTCCACTGGCATCCCTCAGTCCAAGGTGGGGCAGCCTTTCCGGAGAGCAGGCCGCTGGGACGGGAGAGAAGAGGAAGAGTGCAGATCGGGAGGCGGCCTCAGGAAACCAGCCGTGAGGTAATCTGTACGGTAGGGTCCCATTCATTCACGTTAAAACAAAACACCTCCGATGACATGTGTGTTACCTACATACGTGTGTAAATGGAAACAGAAGCACCTGAGAGCGGACCCCACAGGCACTTCGTCAACAGTTGTGCAGGGTGCAGAGGGAATCCACCAAGATGATGTAAGTCAAAAAGAGGGCGCGAGAGGGCACACCCCAACATAAACTCAACTTCACTTAATGATGTGTCAACACTGGTTCATCAAAGACATAAATAAGAGCATCTCTGGGTGGGGAGGAAGGGACGGGGGGCTCTTTTCTGTGTACCTAAAACTACCTAGTCTATTAATTACAAAAAGCTGGGAGCGGGGGGTGGGGAGAAGAAAAAAAGCATTAACTAGTGCTCTTTGGGATCCGTGACCTAAAGAACCTTGTAAAGGTACAGCCTCCAGCATGCTCTCAACCACTCAGAAACAGAGCCGCATTCAGCCTTGGGGCAGGCACAGAAGCAGGGGGAGCGGCAGAAGGACAGGGGTGTTTACACGTGTTCCCAGCGGTTCGCAGAGAACAGCAGGTGCACCGAGTGATCTTCCACCTCGCTTTTCTTTTCCAAGTAGGAACTCAGAAGCTTGCCAATCTCAGTTGATCTTTCTAAAATAAAAGAGAACAACGCACAAAAGTGAGGACAGGCTCTCCATCTACATTCGTAGTTTGTGCCAAATTTCTAGGCCCTGACCCAAGTCTAACTTTGAGTTTTATTTTACAACTTTAGACAGGTTCAGACCTTTTCCTGAGAAAGGGCAGCAGTGTGCAGACACACTGGGATGAAAAATGCTTTAGGAAGAAGGAACTCAGGTAGGAGGCAGCAACTGCAAAGGAACTGCCAACCAAGGGGAACTGGTACCAGGAGCTACCTCGATACCAAGAGAAGGATATTCAACTCCCAAAGTCGGCCCTCCACATCTGAGGTTCTGCATTTTTGCATTCCACCAACACAAGACTTCATAGTACTGTATGTTTATTGAAAAAAATATGCATATAAGTGGACCACTGCAGTTCAAACCCATGTTGTTCAAGGATCAACTGTATAAGATTTGTAGACTGGTTGGCTTAAAGATTAAAATGATAAATATTCAAAAAAAGCACTTTCGGACTTCCCCGGTGGTTGAGACTCGCAGGGGGCACGGGTTCATTCCCTGGTCAGTGAAGTTCCACATGCCACACAGTGTGGCCAGAAGAAAAAAAAACAAGAAAATTTTAAAAAGCATCCCCCCCCATCTCCCTACCCCTGGTTTTCAAGATCAATGTTTTGCCTTAAAAAATTAAAAATATGACACAAAACCCTTCACAGGGTAAACAGCCATGCAAGGACAGGGGGCGGGAAACCCAAGATAAAACGGAGACTTGGATTACAAAGCAGCACTTGGAAACTTTTAGGGGTCACAGATATACTCATTCTCTTGGTCATGAAGACGCTTTCCTGGGCGCTCCGACCCGCGGACAAACGAGAGCGAGTTCAGCGCAGGAGGCCTTCGCTTCTCGTCCTCAGGAGCCGGCGAGGCCTCCGTGGCCCCTGGGTCCCCTCCCCGGCCCCCGGCATCCCGGAACCCCGCGCCCGCCGCGCCCACCCGGGAAGCGCAGCAGCTCGGCGCAGTGGCCCGCGGCGCAAAGCGCGTCCACCAGCTTGCGGCTCTGCGTGCTCTTCCCCGCACGGTCCACACCCTCCAGCACGATGAGAGCGCCGCGCCTGCCCGCCATCGCCGCGTTTCCCGCCTCCGCCACCACCCCCAGCGCAGCCGGGCCGCCCGGACCTCCCATTGGCTGCAATGGGCCGGCGCCCGCGGCGCGCGCCGGGATTGGCTCAGATGAGCCGGATTGGCTGGGACTAGTCCGGCGGAAGCGGCGCGACTGGCCCGACGGGGCCTCGGTCGCACCGCCTCTTCCGGGCCGGAAGCCGGGCGCGCCTCGTTCCGCGCGCGGGCCGCTGTCGTGGGCGCGGGCCGCTGTCGTGGGCGCGGGCCGCTGTCGTGGGCGCGGGCGGTCGTCCCTCCTCCTAAAGTTCGGGGCTGCGGCCTCAGGGCCCGCCCGCCGCCGACTCCCCGACGGCGGGGACCTTGAGGGCGCGCGCCCCGGCACCGGGAAGCGCTCAGTGAGGTTGGCCGCTGTCGTCTTAGGGGCGGTTCCAGGTGAGACCGCGTCGGCCGCCTTCTCGTCGAGGGGTCGCGCCCTCGGGCCTCGTGGCCCCGGAGGCCTGTCCCCAGGTACCGTCACGGTGGGGTCAGACCTCAACCTAGGGGGTTGGGGCGGACACCAGCGTTCGGCCCGTGCCAAGCTGAGAGCCGCGTTTCCCAGAACTGCCTCTGGAACGTTCGAGTTTGCCGAGGAGAAATCCGGAGGCAGCCGGAAGTGTGGCCGTGAACTTCAGGACTGCTCTCCAGGGAGCCTTCGTGAAGCACCTGCTCCCCTGCTGCAGACGAGAGACGGGCGAGGGCTCTCCAGGGCTGGGGACAGCAGCGGACCCCCGCGAGCTCTAGACCGTCCACCTCGGTGCTTGGGCTGAGGTCGTGGCAACAGTTTGCCTGACTTTCCTACCCCACCTCATTTGGTTCAAGCCCCTGATTTCCCGTGACCCCAGACACCTATGGTCGCTTGACGTTTTCCTGATGGACCGTTGCTTGATTTGGTTGTGGGTTCCGGAAAGGTGGTAGATTCTATCATTCCCAATTGTTGGCTTTCTTCCTTGATGTTGGGTTTGGCCCTGTGACTTCCAGGGCATCTGTAAAGTAACCAGAGCTGACTTTCAGGAAGAAACTTTAAAAGCTGTTGTGCGGGTCACCCCTCCCCTTCCTGCCGCCAGTGTGAGAACAGCATGTGCACGATTAGGGCTGCTTTTTCACCCTGGACCCTGGAATGAACAAACAGCCACAGCCAAGCCACAGCCATTGCAGCTGATAGGTGGCACCAGCAAGAAACACAGTTGTGATGCCGAGTCCACCGAGACTTTGGGGCCCTTTGTTACTGCGGTACGACCTAGTGAAAGGTCGTTGATACAAACACTAGTACTTAACACTGCCTTTGAATTATGAGTCTTGTTCTGAAATTTTCATCTCCTTGCCCTCAAAAGGATGAGGGGATTAGGGATTACAGTACACAAGAGAACCCTCCTGGGGTTGGGCAAGTCCCAGGACAGCCTTGTACCACATCTGTAGGATGAACTTACCAGGCAGACAGGCAGGAACACGTGCAATACATCAGCTTGTGACCGCACAGCCTTCCTGGTCACCCATGGAAATGTGGGGAACCTGGCTGCTGGGTCCTTGTATGCAGGGGATGCCCTTTTGATGGCAGAAGTTGCTAAACTGGCACAAGTACGGTGAAATTTCTTATTAAGATACAGGAAGCAATTTTGCTTCCACCTCTTCCAACATGCCTTTGACTGCAGGTACCAGAATGCCAGCCTAACTGGCTTAAATCACCAGGATGTCTAATCATCTCACATAACACAAAGTCCAGAGTTAGGCAGCCAAGAACTGTTTCTGCTACTCAGTGATGTCAGATGTTGGGTCAACAACTTACCAGTTCTCATAGCTTGTCCCTCGTGGTCACAGGGTGACTGCAGCACCTCCATGCATGCAGTCGTGACCTCACATCCCTGACGCAGGTACAGGAGAGTCCTTGCGTCTGTCTCTGTGCTTGCTACACTGAGAACCATCTCCGCAGTCTGCCCTGAGCAGTGCGAGTCTCCCCTGCCACGGAGGCCTGGTAGCGGGCACAAGGGCATCTACTTCACGGAGGAAATGCCAGATAGGGCGCTGGGCCTGAGTGTACTTGGGGCGAGGGAAGGGCCAGAAGCTGGCCGGAATTACTGAAGCTGGCTGATGGGATGTGGAGTTTGTTAGGTCCTCTCGGCTTTTGTGAGTTTGAGACTTTGCATTAAAAAAGAGGCCCCGTAGCTCTTACTGTCCTATTGCACCTTCCATCACAGGAATTGGTCAGACTTTGCTACTATCCATCAAAGACTTTCTCCCTGTTTTAGCTGGGTTGCAAGAGCAAAATGCCACAGGCTGAGTGGCTTAAACAGCAGAACATCTTCCTCACGGTTTTGAAGGCTGGAGGTCCAAGTTCACGGTGCCAGGAGGGTTGATGTTCTCCCTCTGGGTTGCAGGTGGCCACCTTCTCACTGTGTCCTCACATGGCCTTCACACTGTACAGCTGTGGACAGAGAGAGAGAGGTCTGGTTTCTCTTCCTCTTAATGATCTCTCAAATACAGTCACATTGTGGTTTAGGGATTCAGCCTATGACTTTTGGGGGGGAATATTCAGTCCATAGCACTCATCTACTTCCAGAAGAATAAGATTGTGCTGGGCACATCACTGCCCTGTTAGATGCCATCGCTCAGCCCTCCCTGCAGGTAGATGGGGCCAGGTGGCTAAGTTACTGCCAATGAGACGTGAGCAGTGGTGTGTGCCCCTTCAGACGGTGGGCGGAGCATTCTCCCTCTCCCCCAACCCCCCGACCTTCTTGCAATCCACCCTTGACCATGAAGACAATGGCGAGGCCCTTTGGGGGCAGACGCCACGCTGGAAGGAATCTGGGTCCCTGAGTAACCCCGCGGAGCATGGCTGCCTGGCCCCTGGACTGTTAGATAAGAAATAAAATTCC
The DNA here is from genome assembly GCF_039906515.1 of Pseudorca crassidens. Lineage (NCBI taxonomy): Eukaryota > Metazoa > Chordata > Mammalia > Artiodactyla > Delphinidae > Pseudorca > Pseudorca crassidens. Next base: position 344,879 of record NC_090301.1, on the reverse strand, counting down.
TTCTGTGCTAGTGGATTTTGGTTGGGTTTCTTTGTTAGAGTAGCTTAGCCTTCCCCCAAAGCACTGGCTCTTGACTGGGGGACATTTTGACAGTCACAGCTTGGGGTGGGGTCTAAGAGCAGCTAGTGGGGGAGGCCAGGGTTGTTGCTGGCCATCCTACAAGCACAGGAGAGGCGCCCCCCTCCCCCCAGCAAAGACTTATTGGTCCCAAACTGTCAGTAGTCCCAAGGTTGAAATTTGTTGTCAAAGATTTATCTAAAGTATTGCAACATACTGAAAGAAAAAGCATGGATGAAAAGTACTCTCTGCCGCATCAGTAAACAAAGGGTGTTGCAGCTGTCAAGCCGGCAGCTACTGCAGACGCCCCTGATGGTGCGCCCTGAGGGGATTCAGGGGGGAGAGAAGCGGGGTCCTGGCCCTAGACAGTTAGGGTGCACGTCAGAGGGATGATTTCAGTGAGCCCAGACTGTTGGATTTTCCCATACATAGAAAAGTGTTAACTCCATTAACTTGAGGTGTCTGTTTTCTTTAATTAACAGTACTCTTTTGATGTTTCGACTGCGCCGTTTTTGTTGCAAAAACTCTCATAGATCCTGGCTCCTCTCTTACCTCCTCAGAGCAGTTGCTCAGAAAGTCTGACAAATAAAGCTGAATTCTCAACTTTTAGGTTGTGCATTTTTTTTCAGTCGACAATAGTTAGGGAATCATCTCTCATTTTTGCAGTTTCTAAAATGGTCTTTGTAAGAGAATTCATCAATATCTGGGAGGAGTTATTTTCATTATATGATACAGGAAGACCACTACCCTTCAAAATAAAGAATTTTTTTTTTAGATGAAAGGCATGAAGACCAATTTCCCCATAGATAACAGTAAAGGACATAAAATGACAGAAGAACTACAAACAGCCAACAAATGTGTGAAAATCTGTTTAGCCTCACTTGAAATCAAAGAAACACAAAACACTGAGGTTTTTTTTCCCCCTATCATGTTAAGCAAAGATAATAAAGCCTGGTGAAATCTAGGGTTAACAAAAGTAGAAACATATGCAATGGAGTGTCAGTATAACCTTCCCCTCGGGCAATGCATTTGGAAATAGCAGCACTTAGAACACGCCCTTTGAGCCAGCAATACAATTTCTAAGAATCTATCTTGAAGAACTAATAAGACGGGACTTTCCTGGTGGTGCAGTGGTTAAGACTCCACGCTCCCAATGCAGGGGTCCCGGGTTCAATCCCTGGTCAGGAAACTAGATCCTGCACGCTGCAACAAAGAACCTGCATGCCTCAACTAAGAACCAGCGCAGCCAAATAAATAAATATTAAAAAAAAAAAGAACTAATAAGACAATGGGGTAGATTAAGATGGCCACAACTGCGCTACTCCTCCGATTGAGAGGTGGGGGTCTACTTTCCCCTCCCCTTGAGTCTGGGTTGGCCCCAGACTCAACCAATGGAATGTGGTGAGGTGATGTCCTGGGATGACCAAGGTGAGGTCACAAGAGTCTGGCAGCTTCCACCAGGGCCTCCTGGAAATCTCCAGAAGCCCTGAGCAGCCACATAAGAAGCACAGCTGGGCTGGACAGGCAATGTGTAGGTGCTCTGGGCCTGGTACCAGTGGGTGCAGCCTTCCAGCCACACCAGTGATCTCTACTGTATCACACAGAAGAATCATCTAACTGAGCCTTGCTAGAATGCCTGACCTACAAAAATTGTGAGCTCTAATAAAATGCTTCTTTTAAACCACAGAGTTTTCAGGTATTTTATTATGCAGCAGTAGATAACTGGAACATATACATACAGGTGTATGAACAAATGTTCACCAGAGCACTATTTATGGTAATGAAAGATTGGGAACAATCAAAATATTGTTCATCTATTAGGAGTCTGTTAAAGTATGGTACACTAACACTGTGAAATATATCGAATAAACAGAATGACATAAAATTGAGTAAAACATGGCCAGAATTTGTGAAGAGTATTGTTAAAAATGTAAATGGTAGAAAAGTGGATAGTGTGACACCAATTAAGAAAACCAACAGCTCAATTTAAAAACTGGGCAAGGGCTTCCCTGGTGGCGCAGTTGTTGAGAGTCCGCCTGCCGATGCAGGGGACACGGGTTCGTGCCCCGGTCCGGGAAGATCCCACATGCCGCAGAGCGAGTGGGCCCGGGAGCCATAGCCGCTGAGCCTGCGCATCCGGAGCCTGTGCTCCGCAACGGGAGAAGCCACAACAGTGGGAAGCCCGCATACCGCAAAAAAAAAAAAAAAAAAACTGGGCAAAAGATCTGAACAGACACCTCACCAAAGAGATGTACAGGTAGCAAATATGCATGTGAAAAGGTGCCCAACATCACTTGTCATTAGGGAATTGGAAATAAAATGAGATACCTCTACACGTCTATTAGCATGGCCAAAATCCAAAACACTGACAACACGAAATGCTGGCAAGGATGTGGAGCAAGGATGTGGAGCAACAGGAACTCTTATTCGTTGCTGGTGGAAATGCAAAATAGTACAGCTCATTCTGGAAGACAGTTTGGTGGGTTCTTTCTTTTTTTAAAATAATTAATTTTTATTTTTGGCTGCATTGGGTCTTTGTTGCTATGCTTGGGCTTTTCTCTAGTTGTGGCAAGCGGGGGCTACTCTTTGTTGTGGTGCACGGGCTTCTCATTGCGGTGGCTTCTCGTTGCGGATCATGGGCTGTAGGTGAGCAGGCTTCAGTAGTTGTGGCTCGCGGGCCCTAGAGCGCAGGCTCAGTAGTTGTGGCGCAGGGGCATAGTTGCTCCGCGGCATGTGGGATCTTCCTGGACCAGGGCTCGAACCCGTGTCCCCTGCATTGGCAGGCGGATTCTTAACTATTGCACCACCAGGGAAATCCCAGTTTGGCAGTTTCTTACAGTGTGACCCAGCAATTACAGTTCTTGGTATTTACCCAAAGGAGTTTAAAAAAATGTCCACACGAAAACCAAAACACGAATGATTATAGCAGCTTTATTCATAATTGACAAAACTTGGATGCAACCAACATGTCTTCAGTAGGTTAATGGAGGGACTTCCCTGGTGGTCCAGTGGTTAAGACTCTGTGCTTCCACCGTAGGGGGTGCGGGTTCAATCCCTGGGTGGGGAACTAAGATCCCGTGTGCTGCGCGGCATGGCCAAAAATAGGTAACTAAATAATAGGTGAATGGATAAATTGTGGAACATATAGACAATGAAATATTCTTTAGCGTTAAGAAGAAATGAGCCATCCAGCCACGAAAAGGAATGGAGGAAACTTAAAATGCCTATTACTAAGTGAAAGAAGTCAATCTGAAAGGGCTACATACTGTATGATTTCAACTATATGACATTCTGGAAAATGCAGAACTAAAGACAGTGAAAAGATCAGTATTTGCCAGGGGTTCGGGGGCAGGGAGAGGGATGAATAGGAGAAGCAGACGATTTTTAGGGCAGTGCAGCTATTCTGTATGATACTGTAATGGTGGATACTTAACATAATTGTACAACACAGAATCATTCGTAATGTAAACCATGGAATTTAGTTAATAATAATGTATCAGTATTGCTTCATCAATTTTAATAAATGTACCCCACCCATGGAAAATGTTTATAATAAAGGAAACCGTGTGTATGTGTGGAGGGGGTGTATAAGAACTCTGTATTTGCTTCTCGATTTTTCTGAAAACCAAAAACTGCTCTAAAGTCTATTAATAAAAACACTTATCTACTTAAAACAATAAAAAGGTGGGTAGTGTGCAATTATGTACGCGAGCGCGCGTGTGTGCATTTTCACATCAAGCATTAAATGGGGCCAGAAAGGTTGCACCGAAACTGCTATCATTTAGATTGAAAGGTGAGCAAGATAATCACAGTCCTTTAACTTCGGGAGGTTGGGAAACTGTAAATTCCTGTACAGTTTGAATTTCTACAATGAAGATAAAATTGGCAAAACAATGAACGTGTTTCCACTCTTAAATATCTGCCTGGGGTTTAGTGAAGAGTTCACGGAGGAGGGTGTACCTTTAAACGTGCATTTTCAGTGATGAACGACTGCCCCCGCTGACCCCCGGAATCGCAGGAGTCTGGGTCCGCGGGGCCCCGGAGGCCGCGCCTCCTCGGGGTCGGGACGCGCTCCACCTCCCCGCTACCAGACACCTGCTCCGCCCGCCCCGCCGGGACCGCCCAGCTCCCGCGCGACACCTCGCGCGGCCCCGACCGGAAGCCGTGGGGCGGGTTCAGACGGCGCCCCGCCCCTGAAGGCGACCAATCAGCGCGCGGGGCTCATTAATAGTGACCACGCCGGCCCCGCCTCCGCCTCTCGCGGGGCCACCGCCCGCGCAGACCCAGAGCGCGGCCGCGGACGAAGATGGCGACCGCCATGTACTTGGAGCACTACCTGGACAGTAAGCGGCCCCCGCGCCCCCTAGGCCCACCGCCCTGGCCGGGCCGCCCCCGCCGCGTCCCCCCCCGCCCCGCGCACTAGGCTCCACGTGCGGACCCCGGGGCACGTGGGGGCGGCGGGACGGCCCGGAGGCGGCGGGAGGGGCTGAGGCACGCGCGGGGCGGGAGGGCCCACGAGGGAGGGGCACTGGGGGTGCGGCGCGGGGTCCCGCCGTCACGGCCGCGCCAATTCCAGGTGCGTCACGGCGGGGCGGGGGCCGGCGGGTGCTGGGCGGGGCCAACGCGGCTCGGCCCCACCCTCCCAGGCTCAGCCCCGCCCACTTTCGCCATAGGCCCCATTCTCTCGTCCCTAGGACCCGTCTTCCTTGGCTGGGCCCCGCCCCTCATTCACTAGGCCCCGCCAACTTCGTCGTCGGGCCCGCCCTCTCCGCCCTGGCCCCGCCCTCTCTGTCTAGGCCCCGCCCCTCCGAGTCCCGTCCCGCCCATTCCCGGACCCGCCCCCACCGCGGTGACCCACTAAGGTGGTCGAGTCTCAGTCCCTTGGGATTCTGGGCCGGGTTTGGGGGGCCCAGGGCCTGAGGGTTCTGGGTTCTGTGCCTGTTTGTGCTGTGACCTGGGAGTCCGCTTCCAAGCCTCAGTTCGTGCATCTGCAAGGCATGATGGCGCGGAGGGTCTCTGAGGGCACCTGTCTTTGCGCAGGGGGTTGGGGGCGGTACTTAGACGTGTGGGTAGGATGTTCAAGGCAGTGGTCATCAGAGTGGGCCAACGTCCCGAGGCGTGCCACAGGTTGCACCCTCTGGAGGACTCCTGAGCAGGTGGTTATTTGCCGCATTTCACAGCGTGGGTGATGCTGCGTCAGAGGCTAAGTAGCTTGTCAAGGTCACTCACTGGAGAGTGGCGATCCCACGTTTGAGCTCTGCGGTCCGACTCCAGTCTGGCCCTGGCGGGGGCATAGCCTGGGGATGCGGGCTGGTGGGGATTTTGCCTGGTAACTCTGGAGCCTTGTGCTGCACTGGGGATTTTCACTCATCCGGGCCTGGGCGCCCAGACCCCCACCCGAGGTTGCTGAGAGTAGGGAGTGAACCCCGGCTCCGGGGAAGGCAGTGGGGATCCAGCCCTCCCCAAGGGGGTCTCCCAGGCATGGCCCAACCTGAGCACAGCGTCCTGGGCCGGAGAGCACCGTGGAGGGAGGGGCTTCCCCACCATCGTCACTGGAGAGACCTACACCCAGGTGCCTGTTCTGGGTGCTGTGGCATGACCTCCTCTGACCCGGTGCCTGCCCAGGGGGCCCCAGGAGGAGGGTCTGAGGAACACGATTCCTGTCCTGTGAGGGACACCCATGTGAAGGCTTGCGGACGGAGGCCCCTGCTCACTCCCTGAGCACCTGCTGTGTGCCAAGAAAGCAGACATGATCCCTGTTTTCCTGGAACTGGCTCTCAAATGGGAGAGATAGAGTTTTTAAAAGTTCACAAAAGTTTAAAGGTCACAAAGGAGCCCAGCAGGTCTGAGAGTGCAGGGGTGGCACTGTCTTGAGAGCCCTGGTAGGACAGCAGGGGAGCCCACGGGGAGGCCATGGGTGGGTCTGTCCCGCTCTCTGTGTGAGCTGGGAAGCCCTGGGGCTTACGCAGCAGCTTTGTACAGTCAGAGCTCTTGGAGCGGTCATCTGTGGAGGGGGCCTGTCCTGGCTGCGGGCAGGTGGGGAGCTTGGCCTGGACCAGGAGCCCGGCCGTACGGACAGGAGAGCAGTGTAGGGCAGGGTCCTTACCTCTGCTGTCCCGCACGGTCTGTTTGATTTTAAATAAACTCAAGTAAAATGAGAAGTTCAGTCCCTCAGTTGTACTGGCCCCATGTCAGGTGCTCAGTAGCCCCGTGTGGCCAGTGCGTGCTGTGTCGGGAGGCTCTGTCTTGGCATCAAGTTCTACCGCACAGCCCTGGTGGGCACCGCCCAATGCCCTGAGTTCAGAGTAGAGTGGGAGGAGAGCAAGGAGGACCCCGGGGTTTGGGCTTGTTCTCTGTTGTGGGGCGTCTGCACGGGAGGAGCGGCCTGGGGTCTGCGGTGGGAGAGTCGCACAGGCACCTTCCTCCCTCTGCCCTCTGTTCGCCTCTAGCTTCTCGAGTTTCTGACAAGTTCTGAAGCACGTCAGCCGATTACCAGTGTGAAATAGGGGAGGGCTGGATTCCCCACTGTCTTTAATGTTGGACTCGTGTCTCTGAAAAAAGACACCTTGATTCTTCTGCTCTCCAAACTCTAAGAGAAACAGAAGCCGGAGTGGGCTTATTGTTTGTAGCCTTGAAGTATGACGCTTGGAAGGTGGGGTTTTGTCCTGCTGTTGAGAAGCATGTGTCTGTGTTTCAGGTATTGAGAACCTACCCTGTGAGCTTCAGAGGAACTTCCAGCTGATGCGAGAGCTGGACCAGAGGACGGAAGGTGGGTTCAGACCTTTCAGAAGAGCCAGGGTGTGGGGAGCAGCTCCCCAAGTCCAGGTGCGGAGCACCGGGATCCAGGGGGTGGTGTACTGGTCTTCCAGGGACCTGGGGCAGTGGGGCTGCTGTCCAGCCTGGGCCGCAGGTGTTGGGTAGTGTGTCAGAGAGAGTGCTGAGTCTTTTTTTTTTTTTGGCTGCGTTGGGTCTTTGTTGCTGCGCGCGGGCTTCTCTCTAGTTGTGGAGAGCAGGGGCTGCTCTTCGTTGCGGTGTGTGGGCTTCTCATTGCGGTGGCTTCTCTTGTTGTGGAGCACGGGCTCTAGGCACACGGGCTTCAGTAGTTGTGGCTTGTGGGCTCAGTAGTTGTGGCTCACAGGCTCTAGAGCGCAGGCTTAGTAGTTGTGGCACATGGGCTTTGTTGCTCCGTGGCGTGTGGGATCTTCCTGCACCAGGGCTCAAACCCCTGTCGCCTGCACTGGCAGGTGGATTCCTAACCACTGCACCACCAGGGAAGCCCCTAGTGCTGGGTCTTTAAAGTAAACTTAGTCCCTTGTGTCCCTACACGTCTCCATGTCACATCTTTATAATCGTCATCCCCTCCTGCAGTCAAAATATTTGTTACCTTTTCTTTCCTTTAAAAGATTTTCTATTTTCAAACTGTGTACCTATTTTAAACAGTTAGTCCTTTTAGATCTTTTGGTATTTAACTCCCTATTTCTAAACAGTTCATTTTTGCTGCTATTTCTTACTTTATTTCCTTTTGGTTTTAGACTTTATCTATTCAGTTATTACAAAAAGTGAAGACTTACGTCTCCAGTTGTGCCCTGCTCGGTTCATGCGCACACAGCTCCCTCCCCCTGTCTCCTGGGTGTAATGGACTAGAATTTGAACTGTGGTGATGCTGTGCTGTCCAGTGATGCTGTTTCTTTCCTGGGCTGCTGTGTCGGTAGTTTACCATATGCTATGCTCACATGCCCTGTTTGGAGTAACTGTCTTTTTCTTGGAGTTCTTAATTGCTTTTCTTGTTGGTTTTGTTTTCCTCGTTTTCAGGGTGCCTGCTGCACCAGGTTACCTGCCAGTTCTGTGTGTGCTCTGCATGGAGACCTCTCCTGGAGCCTCTGTCCTGCGGTCCCGTCCGGGCCGACAGTTTCCGGGCCTGCCGCGCACGCCTTGCCCTAGGTCTTCCTAGGCTCTCCCTTTGCTCCTCTTCGGCATGGAGCCCTGTTTCCTAGGCTGTAAACATACTACTTCTTGATTTGCCCGTTTGTTTCAGAAGAGCGTTTTCTCTGGGAGCTTCCAGAAGGAAATTTACGGCAGGGTAAATTTCTTATACCATTGCATGTCTGAAAATGCAGCAGTGAATGGTTTGGCTGGGTATAGAATTCCACATTGACAGGCATTTCCCCCAGAATGTGGCAGGCGTTGCTGCATTGTCTCCTAGCTTCTGTGTTGCTGTTGAGAAGTCTGATGTCATTTGGGTTTCTCATCCTTTGAATATATGATCTTTTTTTCCCTTTCCTGTTTAGAAGCTTTTAGGCTTTTCTCTTTATCCCTGAGGTTTTACATTTCATGGTGGTGTGCTTGGGTATGGGCACTTTTTCACTCATTGTGCTGGGCACATGTTTTGCAAGATTGGAATAGCTGTGGTTTTTCACTAAGGAACAGCTTCCTGACTAGTGAATGCAGAGGTTTCTTTTATGGTGAGATAAAGCATTTGTATTCAGAAATAAGCATAAACATTTGTAGATTGCTTAGCAAATAGCACGCGGAGAACCTCTCTGCAGATGGAGAAATGGAGCCTCTAGTGCCTGGGGGCCCGTGTGATCCTCATGAGCAGGCCCCCCTTCCCCAGGGGTACACCCTGAGTTTTCACCTGCAAGAATGGTTTTCTCACCTCTCTAAACCAAAGAGTTAAGAGTTGCGTCTGTCTTTGCCTTTAACATCAATGGAATCATACAGTGTGCTTTCCTTTGTGTCTTGCTTTTCTCGCTCAGTGCCACCTTTTGTGGGATTAACCGATGTTGTTTGGTTTTTTGTTGCTGGGTAGCGTTCTGTTGTGTGAACGGACCACAGCTTATTTATCTGTTTTACTGTAGATTGGACGTTTGGGTTGTTTTCTGTTATCTGCAGTCATGAATGTTTTCCCATGTGTGCCCTGGCCTCTAAATCTTTAGGGTATGTACCTGAGAGTAGCCTGCCGGGTCATAGGTAAGGTGAGCACATCATTTATTATTCAAACAATAATAAATGGACTCTTCAAACTTGAGAGTCCAAGAGGGCACGATGAACCCTTGCTGGGGCAGCGTCATACGTTGGGACTGTCGTGGGCGCACTGCCCTGGTCGGGGTGTCTGCTTGTCTCGCTGATCCAGAGTGTTTGGGAAGGCGGTGCCCGCCACCGGCGGCCAGTGGGCCAGCCACTTCTTTGCTGGCACTTGTCGTTGTCAGGCTTTATTGGTTGCCAGTCTGGTGAGCGTGTCCTGGCTTTTCGCCCATTACTCTATCAGACAAGAAAGCCGAGATCGACATCCTGGCTGCAGAGTATATCTCCACGGTGAAGACTCTGTCTCCGGGTCAGCGCGTGGAGCACCTGCAGAGGATCCAGAGCGCCTACAGCAAGTGCAGGGAGTACAGCGACGACAAGGTGCAGCTGGCCATGCAGACCTACGAGATGGTGAGGAGGGGGGGCGGGGCGGGGGCGGGGCCTCCCCTCGGACGCGCTCCTCGCTTTCACGCAGCAAGGGGGAGGCTGCTCGGGAAACGGGGCGTCGAGGTGGAGGCCGGGCAGCGATAGAGCGATGCCGCTAGAGAAAGTGCACGTTGGAGGAGTCCTCGTCCTGGGACCATTTCTGTGGTCTTGTGTCCTGTGCCCGTTTTGCTTGTTCATTTATATGTACTTTTAATGCTTGTTTTTGTTAGCTTTAGGTAAAGTCCTAGAATTGGTTTTGTCCAATTTCCTTTCAATTCCGCTTCTCTTGGGGTTTGCAAGGTGGCACAAAGCCGTCTGCGACGCACATGAGGTCGTGTAGTGAGGCTCCCGTCCTTGCCTCCCCCAATAAAACAGTGATTTTTTTTTTTTTTTTTTTTTTTTTTTTTTTCGGTACGCGGGCCTCTCACTGTTGTGGCCTCTCCCGTTGCGGAGCGCAGGCTCCGGACGCGCAGGCTCAGCGGCCATGGCTCACGGGCCCAGCCACTCCACGGCGTGTGGGATCTTCCTGGACCGGGGCATGAACCCGTGTCCCCTGCATCGGCAGGCGGACTCTCAACCACTGCACCACCAGGGAAGCCCTAAACAGTGATTTATTTATTTATTTTTGCGGTACGCGGGCCTCTCACTGCCGTTGCCTCTGCCATTGTGGAGCACAAGCTCCGGACGCGCAGGCTCAGCGGCCATGGCTCACGTGCCTAGCCGCTCTACGGCATGTGGGATCTTCCCGGACCGGGGCATGAACCCACGTCCCCCGCATCGGCAGGCGGACTCTCAACCACTGCACCACCAGGGAAGCCCTAAACAGTGATTTATTTATTTATTTTTGCGGTACGCGGGCCTCTCACTGCCGTTGCCTCTGCCATTGTGGAGCACAAGCTCCGGACGCGCAGGCTCAGCGGCCATGGCTCACGGGCCCAGCCGCTCTACGGCATGTGGGATCTTCCCGGACCGGGGCATGAACCCACGTCCCCCGCATCGGCAGGCGGACTCTCAACCACTGCACCACCAGGGAAGCCCTAAACAGTGATTTATTTATTTATTTTTGCGGTACGCGGGCCTCTCACTGCCGTTGCCTCTGCCATTGTGGAGCACAAGCTCCGGACGCGCAGGCTCAGCGGCCATGGCTCACGTGCCTAGCCGCTCTACGGCATGTGGGATCTTCCCGGACTGGGGCACGAACCCGTGTCCCCTGCATCGGCAGGCGGACTCTCAACCACTGCACCACCAGGGAAGCCCTAAGCAGTGATTTTTTTAAAGCCTGAAATTAGTTGTGTTTGAGAAAGAATCCTCTAGGAGGAGACCTTAATGCTTATGTTTGGGACTTTGATGCTCCAAAGTGCTAAATCCTTTGAGTAATCAGCCTGTCTTCCAAGGAGTTAGGTGTGATCAACGTCCTTAAGACAGTCCGTTTTCTCTCTGACGTGTAATGAAGCTTAGGACTGCGGTTCATTTCCAGTCGGGGGCCGTGATGGCTGGTGTTGGACGGCTGTCACCAGCCAGCTGGTGCTGTGACGTCCTTTTAGCTACAGGAGCATCCCCTCTGTCACGGGCAGTTCTGTGCGGTCCTTCCTTCCAGCTCCGTCCTGAACTCCATCTTCAAATGTCATTTTCTGTTGACGAACCTATAGCTCTTCACATTTTACGTCAGGATCTAGTATCCAAGGTCCTCAGCCCTTTACTTCACTGCATCTTACGGCTCTGTTTCTCATTGTTGCCTGCCTTCAAGGTTTTTTCCCTGAGTAGGATTTATTCTGTTGATGGGGAACAGAATGTGGGGAAAAAAGACCCTTGCATCAAGTGGGAAATAGCAGGCCTTGCTCTAGCAGAGTGTTGTTACTTCTGGACTCAATTTAAGGGCCAGACAGTGCTTTCTGCTTGATGTCAGGAGCATTTGTGACCCTGAGGCGTTTTGCTCTGAGTTTCGAACGGAATGTGTGAGCATCCTTCTGTGTAGGTGGATAAGCACATCCGGAGGCTTGATGCGGACCTGGCTCGCTTCGAGGCGGACCTGAAGGACAAGATGGAGGGCAGCGACTTCGAAAGCTCTGGAGGACGGGGGCTAAAAAGCAAGTCTGTTAATTTTTCTTCATTTTGTTATTGTTAACTATGGAGTTCTGAAGAATTTTGTCTGATAAGTGTATTAGGAACATTATGGTAAATATCATATTTGGGTAAATCTTGTCCTGCTTCAGTGAAATCTGTGAACAAAGTTGTGGTCTTTATTGTTTCAGAAGGTCGAGGTCAGAAAGAAAAGAGGGGCTCCCGGGGTCGTGGCAGGAGGACCTCAGAAGAAGACACCCCAAAGAAAAAGAAGCATAAAGGAGGGTGAGAGGTGCTTTTTTTCTCTTTTTCCCTGAAGAACACCATTGGTATTTGCTCAGGATGGAAACACCGGTGACTGCTAAGGCTGAGGAAGTGCTTACCTGTGCCAGGTGTGCTGCAGCTTTTTGCTTTGCCCGTGCCAGGTGTGCTGCAGCTCTTCCTGCTTTGCCCGTGCCAGGTGTGCTGCAGCTCTTCCTGCTTTGCCCGTGCCAGGTGTGCTGCAGCTCTTCCTGCTTTGCCCGTGTCGGGTCAGTTGGTCCTCACGGCAACTTGAGGGAGCAGTGTTGCAGTCGTGGAGACCGAGGCTTCAGAGCTCCTGGGTTTGCACCAGGCGGTCTGACTCCAGAACCCATTCTCTTAGCCACTGCGTGCCCTGCCTCTTAAGAGACACGGTGATGTTTGGTGTGGTTCAAGCTAAGCCACTTCCTAGTAGTTGAATACACATCTGTTGATCATTTTATATATAAATACATGTTTTAGATGTATTCATTTTTAAATTGTGTGACTGCATTTATTAAATATCCATGTCATTTAACTTGAACTTCAGAATATTTCATTTAAAGTACTCTCTCACTCGCTACCCCCTACCCGCCAAGATAGCTTCGTAGAATATGAATGGGATGCTTCATCCTCCAAGATAGTGTAACATTGCTTCATAGGAGATGCTAAAATGCCAAGTGGCTTCTGTGGAGATGATCCTGACAGTTATGGGGAGAGTTCAGAGAGTTAGTTTTCGACAAAAGAAAAAGTTTTGGTTCTTAAACCTAGTGTTTAAACTTTTATCTTTAAAAAAAAACAAACCCCAAATAGTGTCTTTGTATTGTAAAGTAATGCACAGATGCAGAAGACCACACAACAAACGTGTGGTTTAACGAATTACTGTAAGAGGCACCTCCTTGTAATCATTGCCTGGCCGGTGACTAACGCTCCCTGGGGGGCCCTTCCCTGTGCCCCTTCAGAATCACCACTTCCTCAGCTCCAGACACACACGACCCACACAGACAGGGTGTTCACTTCCATTCTTTCTTTGTAGTTTTGTCCCTGACACAGTGCACTCCTGGACCCTATAGTTTAGTCTTGTTGCTTTTTTTTTTTAACCTTTTAGATTAACTTCATTAAGGAATAATTTACATAACAATAAAATGTTTTCATTTTAAGTATACAGTCTGATGCTGTATTCAACTTCTTTAAAGTTATAGAACTAGTCAACCTTTCTATTTCTTCTTGAGTCAGTTTTGGTAATCTACATCTTTCAAGGAATTTGTTGTTTCATATAAGTTGTCACACTTACTGACATCAAGTTATTCATAATATTCCTTTATTATTCTTCTGATGTTGTAGGTTCTGTACTGATGCTCACTCTTTTAGACCTGAAATTGATGATTTATGTCTTCTCTCATTTTGCCTTGATCTTTTCAGAAAACTAGCTTTTGGTTTCATTGAGTTTTTTTCTCTACTGTTTGTCTTCTGTTGCGCTTAATTCTGCTAATATCTTTATTCTTTCTGTCCCCCTACTTAGCCTGGATTTATTTTGCTTTTCTTTTTCCAGCTTTTTATGGTAGAAGTAGCTTAGTAGCTTAGTATGATTTTCATACTTCCCTTCTTTTCTAATATAAATATTTAAAGCTATAAACTTCCTTCTAATTACTGTTTTAGCTGCATCACACAAATTTTGATATGTTATGTTTTTGTTTTTATTCCATTCAGAATATTTAAAATTTTCTTTTGTGATTTTTCTTTGACCTGTAGCTTATATAGAAGTATGTTTCTCAGCTTCCAAATAATTTGAGATTTTCCAGGTAACTTTCTAATTTCAATTTCTAATTTAATTTTGCTGTGATCAGGAACTTCTGTAATTGAAATTATCTGAAAGTGATTAAGTTTTAGGTTGTGGTTTATGGTCTGTTTTTCTGAATGTTCCATATATACTTGAAAGCAATGTGTATCTTACTGTTGTTGGGTGGATGTCAATTATATAACTTGGTTGACAGCACTGTTCAAGTTTTATGTATCCTGACAGATACTCTGTTTACTTGTATAAATTACTGAGAGAAGAGTGTTGAGATCACCAACTCTAGACATGGATTTGTCTATTTCTCCTCCTGCTTTGTGAGTTTCTGCTTCATATATTTTGAAGCTCTGTTACTTGGAGGTACATACACATTTAGGTTTTTTAAAAATAATGGACTCCTTTATCATTATTTATTTTGTTGTCCTTCTTTGTTTTGAAGTCTGTTTTGTCTAATATTACTATAGCCATTCCAAGTGTCTTACAGTGAGTTTTTACATGGTGTGTTTTTTCCCTTTTTCATTCTTTTACTTTCACCACATTTGTGTTTTTGTATTTAGAGTGAGTTTCTTGAAAGCAGCAAATAATTGAGTGTTGCTTTTTTATCTAGTCTGAAAATTTCCTTCTTTTCATTGCACTGTTTAGACTATTCAGATTTAATGTAATTAGTGATATGGTTGGATTTAAATTTACTATCTTGCTATTAGTTGTCTCCTTGTCCCATCTGTTCTTTTCCTGTCTTCTTTTGGATTAATCATGTATTTTTTCAGTATTCCACTTTTTTTAAGTGGGTGTCAATGGTATCTCAAAGAAGTCTTAGTTTTCATTTTATTTATTTTTTTGTTTTTTGTTTTTTGGCTGCGCAGCATGGCTTGTGGGATCTTAGTTCCCTGATCTAACCAGGTCCCTGACAGTGAAAGTGTTGTGTCCTAACGATTGGACCACCAGGGAATTTCTTCAGTATTCCATTTTAAGGACTATTCAAGTGTGTATACCCTGTTTCATTAACTTATCACAAAGAATTTCAAATAATATTGTACTATTTCATGTTTAATGTAAGAGCCTACATGAGTATTCTTTTGTTTTCTGCCTCCTGTCCTTTGTGCTATTATCAAAAATTTTACTTCTACGTATGACATAAGTCTCTGAATATATTGTTGTTATTGTTTTAGGTCTAAATCATTGCTTATCTTAAACATTTTAAAATATGAGAAAAAGTTTTATAGTTAGTCCATATATTTACCATTTCCAATGCCCTTCACTTTATGTAGATGCAGATTTCCATCTGGTATCATTTCTCTTCTGCCTGAAGAACTTTCTTTAACATTTTTTTTTTTTTTTTTTTTTGCGGTACACGGGCCTCTCACTGTTGTGGCCTCTCCCTTTGCGGAGCACAGGCTCCGGACGCGCAGGCTCAGTGGCCATGGCTCACGGGCCCAGCTGCTCCGCGGCATGTGGGATCTTCCGGGACCAGGGCACGAACCCGTGTCCCCTGCATCGGCAGGTGGACTCTCAACCACTGCGCCACCAGGGAAGCCCTCTTTAACATTTTTTACAGTGCAGGTTTGCTGATGGTGATGAATTTTCTGTTTTTGTTTCTTTGAAAATATCTTTATTTCACTTCCATCTTTGAAGGATATTCTTGTTGGATATAAAGTTTCAGGTTGACTTCTTTTTTTCTTTCATCACTAAAGATGTCCTGTTGTTTTCCATCTTGCATTGATTCTGATGAGAAATTAGTGGTAATTCTTATCTTTGTTCTTCTGTATATAAGTGGCTTTGTTTATTTTTGCTGCTTCTAAGGTTTCCATTTAGCAACTTGATTTTTTAAAAAATTTATTTGTTTTATTTATATATTTTTGGCTGTGTTGGGTCTTCATTGCTGCACGCGGGCTTTCTCTAATTGTGGCGAGCAGGGGCTGCTCTTCGTTGCGGTATGCAGCTTATTACTGTGGTGGCTTCTCTTGTTGTGGAGCATGGGCACTAGGTGCACGGGCTTAAGTAGTTGCAGCATGCAGGCTCAGTAGTTGTGGCTCACAGGCTCCGGAGCGCAGGCTCAGTAGTTGTGGCGCAGGGCTTAGTTGCTTCACGGCATGTGGGATCTTCCTGGACCAGGGCTCGAACCCGTGTCCCCTGCATTGGCAGGCAGATTCTCAACCACTGCTCCACCAGGGAAGTCCACAGCAACTTGATTTTTAACAACTTAATTATGATGTGTCCTCGTGTGTGTTTTTTGTGTGTTTGCTGTTTGGAGCTCATTGAGCTTCTGGGAACTGTTAGTTTATAGTTTGCATCAAATTTGTAATTTTTCAGCCAGTTTTTCAAATTTTTTTTCTGCTCTCTTTTGTCCTTTTTATGGGACTCCAATCATATATGTGTGTTAGCTTGATTTTCCTACAGATCACTGAGGCTCTGCTTATTATTTTGTCAGAAATTTTCTTTCTACACTTCCATTTGGATAGTTTCTATTACTTTATCTTCAAGTCTTTTCTTCCTTGTTGTCTAATTTAATCTTAATCTCCTTTAGTGAATCTTTGATTTAAGAAATTTTCTTATCAGGAAGTTCTGTTTCTTTTTTTATATACTTGCCATTTCTGTTATTACACATATATTTTCCTTTATATCTTTGAATATATCATTTTACAACAGCTTTTTAAAAAACTTTCTCTTCTGATTCTGTCATTTCCAGGTCTATTTCTTTTTGTTGTTGTTTTAAAGCTGCTTTATTAAGGTATGATTGATATATAAAGAACAGTATATATTTAATGCATACATTTTGATGAGTTTGGCAGGTCTGTTTCTGTTGACTGCTTTTTCTCTGGTTGTAAATCACATTTTCCTCCTCCTTCACATGTCTAGTAATTTTTTTAAAATTTATTTTTGGCTGCATTGGGTCTTCGTTGCTTCACATGGGCTTTCTCTGGTTGCGGCGAGCAGGGGCTACTCTTTGTTGCGGTGCACGGGCTTCTCATTGTGGTGGCTTCTCTTGTTGCTGAGCATGGGCTCTAGGCGCACGAGCTTCAGTAGTTGTGGTGCACAGGCTCAGTAGTTGTGGCGCATGGGCTTAGTTGCTCTGCAGCATGTGGGATCTTCCCGGACCAGGGCTTGAAGCCATGTCCCCTGCATTGGCAGGCAGATTCTTAACCACTGTGCCACCAGGGAAGTCCATCTAGCATTTTTTAAAATTTTTATTTATTTAATTTATTTTACTTTTGGCTGCATTGGGTCTTTGTTGCTGCGTGTGGGCTTTCTCTAGTTGCTGCGAGTGGGGGCTACTCTTTGTTGTGGTACGTGGGCTTCTCATTGCGGTGGCTTCTCTTGTTGCAGAGCACAGGCACTAGGCATGCGGGCTTCAGTAGTTGTGGCTCACAGGTTCTAGAGCGCAGGCTCAGCAGTTGTGGTACACGCGCTTAGTTGCTCCGCGGCATGTGGGATCTTCCCGGACCAGGGCTCAAATCCGTGTCCCCTGCATTGGCAGGCAGATTCTTAACAACTGCAACACCAGGGAAGCCCCCATCTAGTAAGTTTTGACTCATTGTTAAGACACTGTCAGTGTTATGTGGTTGAATATCAGGATTTTGTTGTCTTCGTTTAACGGGTGTTGAATTTTAAAAATTCATTTAAATTTTTGTCACTAGTTTAATCACCTGTGGAGCAGCTTGATCCTTTGTAGGCACATTTTTTTTTTTTTTTTTTTTTTTTTTTTACAGTACGCGGGCCTCTCACTGTTGTGGCCTCTCCCGTTGTGGAGCACAGGCTCTGGACGTGCAGGCTCAGCGGCCATGGCTCACGGGCCCAGCCGCTCCGCGGCATGTGGGATCTTCCCAGACCGGGGCACGAA
Source organism: Pseudorca crassidens (assembly GCF_039906515.1). Lineage (NCBI taxonomy): Eukaryota > Metazoa > Chordata > Mammalia > Artiodactyla > Delphinidae > Pseudorca > Pseudorca crassidens. The sequence goes on along the minus strand of NC_090301.1, from coordinate 327,399 downwards.
CCCGCGTCCCCCGCATCGGCAGGCGGACTCTCAACCACTGCGCCACCAGGGAAGCCCTGTAGGCACATTTTTAACGTTGGTTAAAAAAAGCCTTTTTCTTAATATGCCAGATAGTAAATATTTCAGGCTTGTAGGCCGTATTGTCTCTGTTGTGGCCACTCAACTCTGCTGTTTACTATTGAAAGCATCCACAGCAAGTGTGTAGATGAATGATGCGACCGTGTTTCATGAACACTTTATTTGTAGAAAAGGCAGCCAACTGCAGGCTGTATTTTGCCAACCTCTAGGTTAGAGCAGCCTTTACTCTAGGGTTGGTTAAACCCTCCTGCTAAGGTGTGACCCTTCTGTGTTCTCCTCTGAATGTATTTGGTGCTTGGCGAGGTCTCTCCATGCTGGCTGGTTGGAACTTGAATGTTGCCCAGGCTGCGTGTGAGCTCTGGGAATTGCTCAGCTCGCGGGTCCCTGGTATTCTCTGCCTGGCCTTGTGGATTGTCAGTCCGTGCGCGGGCAGCTTAATCTTTAGCTAAAAACTCAAATGGATCTGTTTGCAGATTTCCGGAGCGCACTTCCTCTAGCTTCCTCCTTTCCAGCGCCCTGCCCCCAAGTTCCAGCAGCCCCACCCTCCCTGAGCTTTGGTTTTTCCCTCCTAGACCTGCAGGCTTTTGCTCCTCTCTAAGGGCTGGCGTGTGGAAAGTACCTCCGGGCAGAAAGCTGAGAAGGTCATAGGTCTCACCTGGCTCGTTTACCTTCTCAGGATCGCTGTCCTGTGCTGCCTTCTGTGTAGTGTCTGGTAACTCCTACTTCAGGTGTCTTGTCCAGTTTTCTACTTGTTCATAGTAGGCGGGCAGTTCAGTACCTGTTATTTCGTCAGGGTCTTTGTTTAGGTAAAGTTTCTTTAATGCGTAAGCTTTTCTCCATCCCTTTCTTTTCTTCATAATTTTCCTTCTTGAAGGACCTGCGCTGTTTGGCTTGTAGCGTTCTCCAGAGTCTGGATGTTGCTGATGAGATGTGAACCCTCGCGAGAGCCTCTTTGTTGAGCATTTAGACGGTGCGTCTCCTTCTTGTCTGCTCTGCAGGGGGATCCTGGGGAATGCACTGACCTGTGTGTGTTCTTACTGAAGCCGGTTTTGTAGATCTGGCAGGACATTTAATGCTGGGCCATGAGACCTGTGTCAGAGGTGATTGAAAGCATCTGCCTTATGGGGCATGTTTGTTGACTGTGTGGGAACAGTTAGGCTGTGTCCGTTGCAGACGGATGAGGCCATAAACGTTACAGGTGACCCTTGAACAGTGTGGGGCTGGGGGCACCAGCCCTCCATGCAGTTGGAAGTCCGTGTATCACCTTACAGGCAGCCCTCTGAGTCTGAGGTGCCACATCCGAGGGTTCATCCGACCACGGGTCACGTAGCGCTGTAGCGTGTGCTCACTGAAGAAAACCTGTGTGTAAGTGGGCTCGCGCACTCCAGGCCCGCCCTGGTCAAGGGCCTGCCGTAAGTCCGCATACACTGTAGTCTTCATTCTGGAGCCCCCATTTGATTCCTTTTTTACGGATTTTAGTTCCTTTTTGAAAAGTCTCCATATTTGCATCCCTGTTACTTACGTTTTCTTCCTAATGTGTGTTTAAAGCCCTTCTCTGCTAATTTTAACATCTGGGTCGTCTCTGCATCTGCTTCTGTCTGCCCACTTCCCTGTGGTTACCACTCCTGCTTTTTCACGTCATGTACTTGTCTCGTTGTCTGGCCTTGGAGGCACGTGGAGAGGGCTTGCCCTTCTTTGGTCCAGGCAGATGGAGCAGGCTTGGGGCGGGGTGGCGAAGGTGGCACCCTGGCTCCTGACGGAGAAGCCAGAGTGTCTGTTTTGCTGCCACAGTGGCTGTCTGTGGGCGGTGCTTGGCTTTCCTTCCTGCGGAGGCCTGGAGGAGGAGGCTGGCTGCTCAGAGACCAGGGATGTCACTCTGCAGCCTCTGCACGGCCCCAGGGTCAGTAAGTGGACTGTAGGGTCACGGCCGTGTGTCCGGGGTCCTGCAGAGTCGGTGTGGTCCCCAGTGGGCCTCCGGGCCTCGGCTGAGCACGGGAGATGGATGGCCTGCTCCCTCGGCTGCTGCCTCTTCCTCAGCCCTAGGGCATCTTGCCTGTGTCACTGCACAGCTGTCCAGTGTCTTTGAAGTGTGACCTCACTGTCGGGTTTGTCTTCCACCTCGTGGTGGCAGCAGTGTTCCGCGCCTTTCTGCTCCTTCCTGCTTAGGGCTTGGGGGCGTGCCGGCCTCCTCTGGGGATGAGCAGGTGTTCTCCTGTGTCCCTTCCTCTCCATGAGCCCCCTTGGAGGGACAAGACCCTGGCTCCCTGGTGCAGTGGGAGGCTCCCTGACGAGTGCGTGCCTGGCCGTGGCTCAGACCTCGGGGATGACCCGGGTGTCTCACCCCGTCTCTGCGGACGCGCTGGAGCCGGCCGGGCCCGCAGCTGCCCCTCACTGAGGGGGCTGGCGTGCATGTCGCTGGCTGCTGTTCGTAGCGCTGGCCGCAGCAGCGGCAGGTGAGAAGGGGTAGTCAGGGGTGGCAACGTTGGCAGAGCCCTCGGTAAGTCAGGCTGGACCCGGCGCTTCTGCGCGAACCGTTTCCTCTCCACGGCCACCCCGGGCGGTGGTGCCATGACTGCCCCAGTTTACAGACAGAGGGGGCCGGGGGTGCTGAGGCCCGCCCTGAAGGCCCGCTCTGCTGTGTGACCGGGGGCACCCTGTCCCCGGGGGCCATTGGGGCAGGACGGGGCCGGGACGGTGTCTGGAGAGGACAGGACACCCACGGGCCGGGTGCGGGCCAGTGTACCCCGTCTGCCGGTGCTGTGGCTTCACGGCCTGCCTTGGGGTGATGCGGTTCCAGGGTCAGAGGCAGGTCCTGTCACCCTGCGGGGCCAGGCAGGGGGGCCACCCGAATGGCGAGCGCCAGACCTCGGGTACATCCTTGCCGTCTGTACAGCCCGTGAGCCAGGCAGGATCTGCGTGCGGACGCGGGGGCCGTTCCTCCTGAGGATGAGTAGCCGTGCCTGTCGGGGGGCGTGTCCTGAAGCGCCTGGGACGCGCGTGGGGGGCGAAGCGTGTGGGGCTCCCTGGGGTGGCTGGTGAAGGGTGCCCACCACGTCCCGGGGTCCGGAGCGAGGGGCAGCACTGCTGCCTGAGGGGTCGCCCTGGCCTGCCCCAGGGATGGGCTCGGCCAACAAGAAGGGCCCTCGTGGGCTCAGCCCCCGTGACCTCCTGGCCGCTTCCCTCCACCCTCCCACCCCGGAGCCCCCTCCAGGTCAGACTGGAGGAGCGGTGGTGCGGGGTCCCAGGCCTGCTTGCTGGCTGGAGGTGTCCTCGCTGGGGGGTCCCCACAAGCCCTGCAGCCTCTCCTACTGCCACGGCAGCTGGAACTGTGCGGCGTGGTCGAGCCTCAAGTAGAACGCACGGAGCAGACGAGGCGAGGTCTGTGCCGGAGGTGGGAAGCCCCACAGGAGAGGCCTGAGTCTGCTGGTGGGTGGCTGCCGCGGGGGTTTGCACTGATTCGCCGGGGGGCGCCTGGGAGGGAGGCCCCTGGCGGCAGGACAGGACCCTGCGGGCGGTGACACAGCGCCCCAGCCCGAAGGCCTGCTCGTGGCTGTGCCTGAAGCAGTTTGGAAGCACAGGGGCCGGGACGCGTTTCCGTGACGTTCCCAGAGACGGAGAGCAGAGCCCACACAGAGGGAGGGCCCTGTGTGGCAGCTGCATGGGCACCGAGCATACTTGTGTCAGGGACAGTGTGCGGCCAGGGCACCTCGCTGGGCCGGGAGGCAGGTCGCAAAGGCACAGCGTGTTTCTAGACTCTGGTGCACAGGGAGCACGTGAGCAGTGAATCCCTTTGGGGACCAGATTTTCTTCGTTTCCTTCCGGGTCAGTGTATTCAGATGGCCCGGCGGCCGCCACGTCCTAGCTTTCCTTTTGCCGTGTTCCTCGTGTGACTTGCTGTGTTTGGTTAGCAAGTACGCATTTGAATCTGCGCCTGTACTTTTTATTTTGGGGGTGGGGGTGGGGGAGGGAGGGTTTTCTTTCTGTACTGGTGGGAACATACTGTTTGTCTACACCAGCCTGAGCTCACGGGTTTTGTTTTAAATAACGAAACACATGAGAGTCGATTCCACGAGCCCTTCCCTGTGTGCGCTGCAGAGCCGCAGGCAGCAGATCGGAGGGCGGTGTGGACAGTGCAGGGGTCTGGCTGGGCTGTGAGTGGAGCCCAGAGGGCAGCTGGGGAGTGCAGGGCGACAGGCCGCTTCCCTGGCGTGGGTAGGTGAGGGCGGCCCTGCTGACAGTGGGCAGCTGGGTGGGTGGTGGTGGGCTCCTGGGGGTCAGGGCCAGGGCAGGGCGAGGGGGGCAGGGGCTCCTGTGGCTCTCGCGGCGAGGCGGTGGCCCTTCTTGTGGGGGAGGTGCCGGGCGAGCTGGCGGAGCCAGGGCTGCTCAGACACCTGGGCTGCCTGGATGGGCTCAGGTGGGTTCTCGGATATTGCCAGGTGTCCGCTGGTGGTGGTGGCGTGTGCCTGCCCCGGCCGGGGAGAGGCCGCGGGAGGCTGCGGGGGCTGACCCAGGCTGGGGGAGGAGCTTGGGGAGCAGGCCCCATCGGGCGGGGGGCCGGGGCTGGGCATGGTTCCTGTCCCTGGGGGGACTGGTCTGGACGCTGAGTAGTGAGCGCCTCCCCCCGACACCCTCCCACGCCTTCGTGCACGGCCTTGTCTGGCGCCATCCGGGGCAGCTCGTCCCTCCACCCCCCCACTCACCGCTGTTGTTTCCGCGCAGGTCGGAGTTCACCGATACCATCCTGTCGGTGCATCCCTCTGACGTGCTGGACATGCCCGTGGACCCAAACGAGCCCACCTACTGCCTGTGCCACCAGGTGTCCTACGGGGAGATGATCGGCTGTGACAACCCGGATGTGAGTGGGGCCTCGCTGAGGCCTGGGGCGGCGTCCTCGGGGCGGGTGGCGCCCGGGTGGCACCCGGAGTGCGGGGCTGACCACCACCTCCTTCGCCTTGCAGTGCCCCATCGAGTGGTTTCACTTCGCCTGTGTGGACCTGACCACGAAGCCTAAAGGAAAATGGTCAGTATGGGCGCCGGCTTTCCTGGAGAACTGGGTGAGCGGCTGGGCTGGGGGCCTGCCTGCCGCCACTGGTCGTGGTCCCCGGGGCCGAGCTGCAGGGGACACCCACCCGCCTCACGCGGGGTTGCGGCTTTTATTACGTTTGCATAATGTAGGGACCCGTGAGCAACATGGGTTTGAACTGCTTAGATGCAGATATTTTTCAATGGTAAATACTGCTGTGCTCCGTGATTCCCAGTGGGTTGGATCTGCGGTGTGGAGGAACCGCGGGTATGGACGGCCGACTGTAAGTCGACTGTGCAAAGAGTCGGCGCTCCAACCCCTGCCTTGATCGAAGGCGACCTGCACTTCCTGTTCCCCCAAACCACGGCCATTCTGACTGTTGAGTGAGGCAGAGATGATTACAGATGCAAACAGAGAATGAGGAGTTCTTCCCCGGGGAGCTTTGACGAAAGATGAAGAACGTTAACTAGGTCTTGGCCAGGCACAGGCCAGGCACCCTTAGTGCCGCGGGCTTTCCGTTCCATCGAGAAGACGTGCCATGGGTCATGGCGCCGTCTATTCTGTCCTGTGTTCAGTGGGCAGCGGCAGCTTTAGTGTGCATAGAAATCTGGTTTTGCTGACCTGCGCTGAAGCGAAGTCCCGGGAACAGGAGGCGGGGAGGGCAATTTGAGTTTGACTGGGACGTGGTGGGTTCGAGTTGTTTGTGGGACTTCTGGGTGGAAGAGTCTAGTAGGCACTGGAAAATCATTTCCTTCTGGGAGGAGAGGGTCTGCCCACCACTTGCTGGGAACAGGGCGGGACGCGCAGAGCCGGCCAGGAAGCCAGGGCGCCGCGGCCCCAGCCCGCTGCTAACTCCCGACTTCCCTGGGCTCCCCTGGGAGATGGCAGAGAGCAGGCTGCTTCCCGCCTAGGTCTGAGACCTGAGCCCGTGTCTGGGAGTCTGCACACCGTGCTCGCTGGTGCAGCGTTGCCCTCCACCCCAGGGCCCGGCAGGGCCAGGCTCACTCGCTGGCCTGGACTAGGTGCTGGTGGCCGGGGCCGGGGCAGCTGCATCACACAGGATCAGCTGCCTCCCTTCTGTTACGGGGCTGCCAGGGCCCAGGAGGGACCCAGAGCAGCCCCCTGTGTCTCTGGCTCTGGAACCTGCTCGCCCAGGGCCACCAGGGCCCGCTCAGCCCTGTGGGGCGGGCGGGGCTCTGCTCCTCTGCCAGGTTAAGGGGCCCCGCCCGACTGCCCGCCTCCAGTTCGGTCCCAGTGGCGGTGTCATCGCACAGGGAGGACCCGTGAGCTTGATCCAGAGGAATGCCCGTGTGTAAGCACCATGCTGCTCGCCGACCCGAATCTTATCCACCGACTTTAGAACAGACGTGCTGGATGGAATGGCCCGCGTGGGGGCTTTTCCCCGATGGGAAGGCTGCGCTCTCTGCGTTTGTGGGTCTCTGTCCTGGTGCCGTTTCAGCAGCGTCCAGCCATCCTGGAAATGGGGTCTGGCTGCCCACGTGCAAAGGGCCCCTCACTGTGCCTTTCTCATCACAGGTTCTGTCCGCGGTGTGTTCAGGAAAGGAGGAAGAAGAAGTAAGGAAGAGGCGGACGCCCGGACCCGAAGAGCACGTTAATACATCCCTTCATTCACGTCGCAATATTTTATCTTCATTTTAAAACGACCTTGTTTCCAATGATATTTAATAACTCAATGGCCAGTTGTAATTCTGGATATTTCCTAAAACAAACAAGAAGCCACCTGAGCCCTGTTGCCCAGAGGAGTGCCCCTAGGGGACTTACCACAGTGACTCCATTCTCATGACTTTTCGTAGAGACCCCTGGCCCCAAGCATGGCGGTCACAGCGAGTGGCCCCAGGACTTTGAGGGGTGTGCGTGCCTGGTACACTGCCATCGCTTTGCAGCTGGAGGTGTGAGCCCTGGTCATCTGTCTGTGGTTTCCCGGGGCTGCTCCCCGAGAGCCCGGCACCACTGCAGGCGCCTCTGACCCTCACTGAGAGCGGTGCATGTGGAGCCTGGTGACGAGCCTGGGAGGGGCCGGCTCTCCCCGGGGTGGGCAGGGGTCTCAGCTTCGCTGTGCACTGCCTTTTCGTCTGGACTCCCACTTCCCTCCATGAGGGGTTTACTTTCTGGAGTAAACGTCTCTCCATTAGCGAACGATAAGAGACGGCCCAGCAGACGGGCTGATGTTCTGTTTCCCTGGGAATTCCTGGCGTTTTTACTGTGAAGATGAATTATCGTGGTAGCATGAAGATCGTGGTCTGTGTGAATATGGAGTGAGTCCAAGCCGCTAGGGGCTGATTTGAAACCTGTTCATTTGCACAGCAGATGAGCAGCTTAGATCGAGGAGACAATTTTGTGATGTGATTTGTGAATTTCTTGTGCCACAATAGCAATTCTGGATGAAGCTAGGAAACTAGAGTGTCCTTTCTCTTTAAACAGCATTCACCAAACCGACTTTGAACCGTCTTTTTGGTAACAGTTGGGGGAGGTTGCGTACCTTCGGTGTGTTGATTCCGTGTGTCATGATGGTCCAAGAAAGCGTGACTTCTGCAGGTGTCCTCGGACTTGAGAGCCTCCGGCGTGCATTTACGGAAGGGGAAACCTGCTTCTGTGTTCAGGCCAGAAGTCCATGAGACAGACTTGGGGCTGAGATTCCCAATTTCGACGAACCTTGTTTTCTTTATAAGGAAGGCCGTCTGGAATGATACACCCGCTTCCTCCTGAGGCCTTGTTACTATAGATGCTCCTCCTATTTTCTAATATTCACCAAGGAGAGGAAAGAAAGCAGAAGGGAACCTGTGAGGCTGTGTCCTAGACGGGGCCACTCCCCGCAGAGTTAGTTAATATTCAGCAGATGAAAGCGGGGTCTGGCTGGGGTCTGCGTCTGAGCTTCCCAGTGGGGCTTCGCCTGCGCCCCGTGTCCAACTCTGTCCTTTCTGGAGGGAGCTGACGGAGTGGCACTTGATCCCAGATGACCGTGGGCAGGTCGGTTCAGCACGTGTGGCCTGTCCAGTCTCGGGCCGGGGGTGGGGTAGGGGGTCGGCCGCTGCTGCAGCTTGTCCCTGGGGGATCCCGGAGCCACACGGCTTTCTAGACCCGATGCCATTCTGCTGCCCCAGAGAAGGGGGGCCGTGTCCGGATGAGTGCTGTCAGCACCCTCAGTCTCAGCATTGGCTAGAAACCCAGGGGCGTTGGTATTTAATAACTTAGGGTTTTGTTAATACAGGTGTTTAAGGATTGTGGGGAATAAATGTGGAAAAAAAATTTTTCTTCCCCCTTTTACCAGTTTTTGTGGAGAAGATAGGTAAGTACAGTAAGCTGTGGGGATTCTTTAGAAGCTAATTTAATATTTGCACGTCATCTGTGAACACTTCACACCCGCTGTTATTGCGGGAAAGCGATGGTGTTTGTGGATGTGGGTTGCTGGCTGATTCAGTTGGGTTTCTCACCTGGTTTCCTGAGGTCGCGGTCGTTTCCCAGGCAGGATGACCGACTTCTCTGTCTTAAGCTTTTGTTTAAAGTCCGATGGTACCATCCTGCTTGTCACACTGTGTAACATCCCACATGTGGACCTTTTTTTTTTTTTTAAAGTTTCTGTGCTTGTATGTTTCTAGTGTTTACTTTTTGCTGGTTACAATAATATCACCAAAATAATATGCACGTAGCTTAGGAGAAAACGGAAAACAGGAGCAGAGTAGAAAGAGTCCCCGGAGCATTGTCTGGCCTCCCCGAACACCAGTGCTGCCCGTGACAGAAGACACTTGGTGGCCATGTGGTCGGGAACGTCCTGGCCCGAGGGGTCGGCTGGAGCCCACGCCGCTTGCGGTGTCGTCTGAGGCCTGCCGCCTTCATCAGGATGCTCGCCGGGCTCCGGGGCTGATGCTGGAGGCTGCTCTGGAGCCCCGCCCGACCATCACCTAGGTGGAGGCTGCCCTGGGCGTCGCAGCATTTCTGAGCGAGCGAGAGTGCCGGCCCTCTGTGGCCGTGGGGCTTACTTGTGAGGGAAGAGGTTTCTCGTGCAGAGGAGAAGCAGAGTCGTTCCCTTGTTTCCACTGCTGTCTTATCTGTCGGCAGTTGGAGAAACATCCTCTCATTTTCCTGCAGGAGAACTCGTGCTGCACCAATAAAAGCAGGTGTTAAACTGAGCCCCCCGCCCCTGTGGCCAAGCTCGTGGGGCTCGTGGCTGGGACGCATACACCGAGGCCTGTGTGACTGTCCCCACTGGAGGCTGGGCCGCCGAGCAGGTGGACATGAACCTGGTGCTGGCAGGGCCACGTGAACCGGGTGGCTTCCCGTCTGCCCAGGGCAGCAGACGCCGGACGCAGCCCCAGGCAGCAGTGACGGGGTGGGTGTGAGGGAGTTGCAGGGGTGTGTGGGGACAGTGGCCAGCTGCGTGTCAGTCCTGCCTCCTGACCCATCGCTGGCAGCCCTTGGCGAGGACCGCTTCGAGCAATAACGCTGTCTGAAGAGCAGCTTCCCCGTGTAGCCACAGCCAGGGCCTGCCCTGGTGCGGGGCTGGGACACTTGTCACGGCGTGGAAGGTTTCAGGTTTTCCTCAAGTTTCAGTGAACAGTGGTTGGTCTTCATTACCTGTGTCGAGAGGAATTTTAAAATAGGACATCTAAGAAAAGTGTTCTCGTTCAGGAGAGAGTTCTGTGAAGTTCCTTCCTAGTGTGTATCTGTGGTGTTCATCATACCACATCTCATCCAAAATGATGCAGCTTTAACATGAATGTTACATTGTATTTTCAAGGAATTATTGATGTTCTCTTTGTAAAGGAAAGATAATATTGTAAATCTTTTTATTAAATAATGTAAAGATGTATATCTGTATTTTTGGATCATGTTATAGATTATGGATATATTGTTTAATGAATAAAGTATTTTTTGGAACATTTGAGAATGCATCCTTTCGGGAAACAATAAAACTTCATCGTGTCCGGAGATGAGAAGTACATCCTGTGTGGCATTTTGAAGGGGATGTGCAGTGGACCAGAGGGGGTGTGTCACTGCCACCAGCCTGGGCAGGACCCCCGGCCGCACCTTGGTGGACAGCCTTGGGCCTCAGCTGTGTCGTGGCGTCACAAGTTGGTCCCCAAGCTCACAGGAAAGATAAAGTGGTTAGAGTGCTGTGGGTTGCTTTCTAGAGGCTTAAGGCGCTTCCTTTGGAACAGAAGTTTCACCCTCTAGGCCTGCTTGGGCGCCAAGGCCCTGTGGGAACTAAACAACTCTTAGGATGTTCCCTTGACGAGTTCTAACGGTCAGGGTCCAGAAACCCAGCCTGGTCACAGTGGGTTGGGAGAGCACCGCCAGGCAACCATTTTCCAGATGAAGCCTGGTTCACAGACTCGGGTCCGTGGCTGGAGGGGAGCCTTCGGCTCTGGAGGAAGGCCTGTGACTTTCCTCTCCCTGCACCATCTTGCTCCACGCACACCAGGGCTGCCTGCCTGGGAAAAGGAGGCACCAGCTCTTTGTTTTGGGGGTGGGGTGCTAATCTGCACTGTTGCTGATTCCCAGAGGTCCAGGATGCCATTGGTCTGGTCAAAGTGAGGGCCCACGGCAATCAGGTGGTTAGGTAATGCTTGTCTGGATGGGTCCACAGGCCCCTCTGTGGTTATCTTCCCAGTGCCTGAGTATGTCATTGAAATAGACGTAATGGCTGGCAGGATGGCCACGTTGACCTGTGGAGTGAGGGTCGTCACGGTAGGAAGGGCCAGGTGGAAGGCCTGGAGTGTCCTCTCCCTGCCAGGGCATAATCCAAAGGCAGGATGTCTCCTCGCGGGAAGGTCAGGGGTGATGTTCCTAGCGCACCCCATTAACTTACCTGGGAAGAGGTGGGCAGGTCTTAAGGAGTATGGTTTACTGAAGATGTGGGTGAGACCCTGCTGCAGCTGCTGTTCCTGGCAGGGCATGGTTACCAGAGCAGAACGTACGCTCTTGGCAGGTGGCAGGTAGTTGTTGATCTGGCCAGTGCCAATATGCAGGGACCACCGGAATCTTTGTTCTGTTGATACTTGGTCGAGCTGGCAGCACACCGTCGCGGCCCTGCCTTGGGCCACGTACACACGCTCGCTCTCTGCAGTCCCCGGGCCACGGGTCGTCATCCTAGCATCCCACAGAACATCCCTCCTGTCTGCCTCACCAAGAACTCTGGGACTGATGAGCCAGACACGTACTGGAGATGCCTTGGTAGGACACGTGGGGGCCAGAGGGTGGGAAGAGAACTCTACTCTGGGTACTAGGGACTGTGTTAGTTATTGTAACAATGTAATTGAGGGTATTCCAGGGCTGAAAGAGCAAAAAGGGAGCACTGAGGTAACAGTCACTGGAGGAAGCGGCTGCCATCCCTAAGTCGGCGAGGGGCGGGGGCAGGGTAGGGGGAGGAAGTTGGAGTCTGGGTTTGGCTGCTTGGAGGAGGGGCGCTGATTAGGATTCAGAGCTCGGAGGAGGGCCGGCCTCACGGCCACCTAGAGCAGGTGTTACTTGGGTGGCCCTGGGCCTCAGGAGCCCCGGGAAGGGGTGCCCCATGGAGCTGGGGCACCCCTGAGGGAACGTGATGCGGCTGGGAACTGGCACCCGTGCTGCTGGGGTGAGGAACATCCCTCAGCCCGGAAGCTTCCCCCCTCCCTTTGTCCCCCTTGGGTGGACGCACTGGAGCTGCAGACGGCAGCCCAGCACCGGGCAGGTGCAAACCTGAAGGGGCCGGAGGAGGCAGCAGGCCGGAGAGGCTTCTTCCCTCCTGGTGTGGTTCAGGCCTTCCTGCGGCCGGGTCACCAACCCAGCCGAGCTCCTCTGAGGCCCCATCACTAAAGAATGCTTGGGCAGGCAGCTTCTGGAGCTCCTCGGGTTCGGCCTGCCTGCAGTGCGTACCTGACCTGCAGAGATGTCTGCCCTTCTGCCAGAGTGGGGGCCAGGGCGTCCCTGGGGCAGAGGAGGGGGGTGAGCCAGAGTCCCCTGGGGACCGCCCGTAGGACGAAGGAGTGAGCAGTTACGCTCTCACCCGGGGCCAGTCCTCGTGGAAGGGGTGGGAGGGTGCGCTGGGACCCGCACTAGCCGGTGCCAACGCGGGTCAAGGCCAGCTGACCCCACGTGGAAGCTGCATCAAGCTGCGCACCAGGGCGCAGGGGGCTGGAGGCATCAGGGGCGGGGCCCGGGGGCGGGGACGGGGCCCGGGGTCGGGGGCGGGGCGGGAGGCCTCCGGCGCAGGCGCAGTCCCGCCCGTCCAGCCCACTCTGGCTGCGGCGGCGCGAGGCCTGCGGCGGGGACGCGGACGTGAGTGCGTGCGCGCGGCCGCTCGGGGTCCGGGCTGAGGGGCTGCGGGGCTGCGGGGCGCGGGTCCGGGGCGGCGGGCGCGCGCAATTGCGGCGCGGCGGGCGCCCGCGGGGTCCTTGGGTCCGAACGCCCGGGCTGGTCCCGTCATGTGATCGCGCAGGCCGCGCGCCCCGGCCCCTCCGGAAGAGTCGGGGTGACTCAGCGCCCTCGGGTGCGCCGGGGCCACCGCGATTAGCCGTTGCTTCCCAGCCGGGGCGGCCCCTCCTGGCCCCGGGTGGTCACCTGTGGGCTGGCCCGACGGCCGTGGCCCCAAGCTCCTGGTCCCCGTCGGGGGTCCCAGAGAGTTCCTTTCCTGAGCTCGCCCACCTGTACTGCGTACCCCCTAACGGTGAGGGTCACCGTCCGTGGTTCATTTAATCCTCATCCCCACCGGTGAGGCACATGCTGCATCAAGGCACAGAGAGGCTCGTTCGTTTTCTCAGGGTCACACAGCGGGTGTGAACCCACGCGCGAACGCTGCCCTCGGTGCCGACTCAGGTTGTCTGAGCATCAGGTGACGTGGAAGTATCCAGAAAACGGCTGCTGCACCCCTCCCGCCTCTCCGGGGGGCTGCAGGGCTGCGTGGCGTTTGTGCGAATCCCGGCTCTCCCACCGTGGGCAGCCAGAGGAGCTTCCCCCCGCCCCCACTTTCTTTGATTCCGTGGTTCTTAAACTTGTAACATATCCACGAAACATAAGATTTATCATATTAACCATTTTTAAGTGTACAATTCAGTGGTATCTGTCCCTTTCCTTTTAGCACCTTAACTCCTGGTTTGTTCTGAAGGAAGGGGGGTGAAAGGGAGATACAGTTGTTGCAGGTGTTACAAGCTGACACCCAGGGGGGGCCTCAGCCAAGGGCGTACATCTCAGTGACTTGTCAGGAGGTGACTGCACACTGCGTCAGGGTGAAGGCCTCGTGTCCCTTGTCCCCCCCCAGCCCACATCTCCCGGGTGGTCCAATCTCACTCCGCCACCACCACTGTGGAAAGTGTTGTCTGTTTCTGGACCTTTCCTGGGCCTGGGCTCTGCCGAGGTCTCTTCCCAGCAGGTGCTTCCCTTTCCGTTGCTCTGTAGTATTCCAGAGTTCCAGGTCCAGTCACTTGCTTTTCAGGGCAGGAGCGATGATGTCCCGTCTGGCACCCAGGCGGCCTGCGTGGCTCTTCTGGTGGCAGGCGGCCTGCCCTCAGGGAGTCTCCGCACAGCAGAGGACATGGGCAGGGGCGTCCAGGATCCCTGGGACAGGCAGCCCTTGGGGGGCCACGGGCACCAGCCCCCTCGTTCGAAGAGGCAGCTCCTCGGCATTCTCCTGTGCTCCCGAGGTGGTGCTGACCCGGGAGCGCTACTCCGTGCGGCGGCTGCCCTTCTCCGTGGTGTCTGAGGACGACCTGGCTGCCCTGGAGCGCATCGTCCCTGGCAGGGTCATCACAGACCCAGAGGAGCTGGAGGCCCCCAATGTGGACTGGCTGAGGACGGTCCGGGGTGAGTAAGGGTCTGTTCATGCTTCACACTTGGCGGGGTGGGTGGGCTTGAGAAACAGCGTGAGTTGAGGTGAGGCCGGTGAGGAGCTCTGGGTGGTGGCACATAACGCTTTTCTTATGCACGACGTCTACACATTAAAAGATGAAACAGCGCCTCCCCCCGCCCCCCGCCAGCTGCTCAGAGGTGGGTGTGTGTGTTAACTACTGCTCACTTCCCCTCAGCGCCTGCATTAGTCTCCCGGGGCCACCTGTGTAACAAAGAACCACAAACCAGGCTCAAAACGACACATTTATCCTCTCCGTTCTCAAGGCCAGAGTCTGAGATCCAGGCGTGGGCAGGGCTCCCTCCAGGGGGCCTGCGCTGTGACCGGCCGCGGTGGGTGTGCAGGCTGCCTCTTCCAGCTCTCGGGGGCTCCAGGAGACCTCGGCGCTCGTGACAGCATCACTCCAGTCTCTGCCTCTGTCCTCACATGGCCTCTCCCCTGTGTCCCCTCTCCATTCTCCTGTGAGGATGCCTGTCCTTGGATTGAGGTCCCACCCTAATCAGGATGATCTCATCTCAGAGATCCTTAATTACACCTGTAAAGACGCTTTATCCGAATACGGTCACGTTCGCGGGTTCTGAGGGGTGGGAGGTGGACGCACCTTCTGGGAGGTGGACGCATCTTCTGGGAGGTGGACGCATCTTCTGGGAGGCCTGTTCTCCCCAGTGCAGCTTCCTCTCCTCCACTGTACCAGCGCTTCTCCTCCTGGACCCAGCGCACCCTCTTGATAACAGAGATTTCCTAATACCCTGTGTTCTCTTCTGAAATGATTTCAGAGATTACGTGACCTACTTCCGTGATGTTCTTGCTACAATATTAAGGAGAGCTAGAAGACAGGCAATTTACAACGTGGGGGCATATTTAAACCTGTAATTCCAGGACACGCTGGGCGGCCAGGTCCTCAGGCTGGGCCTGGATCCAGCGCACTCGGGACTGAAAAAGAGTAGTGGAGGGTGTGCTGTGCTGTTGACTCGGACACTCTGAGGGCTGTGCTGCCGGCGGGAAAACCTCCGAGTGAGGTTCCAAACCACAGTGCAGAGTCTTGAGCGAGTGGAACTGGGGCGGAGGCGCAGATAACGGGGCGGTCCTGCCCCTGTGGGAGGCCCGAGACGTTGGACAACCTTCGGCTCTACTTCTCTGCTGGGGCGCCCTCGAGTGGAAGGGCGTCCAGCCCCGCCTTGCCCACAGGGGCGGCACTGCCCTGCTGAGAGGCCCCGCCCAGCAGGCAGTGATCCTGGAGGCCGGAGAGGGTGATGCCCGCCCCCGCTCCGCCAGGCCGGTCGCGGTCCCACCTTGGTGCTACTGTCTGGGCAGACAGACCTCAGTGCCCAGCCCCACGCAGGGCGCCCCACCTGCTCGTCCCCGAGGCCCGCGTGCCCATGCTCTGGGGTGCCCTGAGCGGGCGGCGGCTGCAGTCTCCTGGGGGCCTTCCTCCCCATCAGCCACCTACCTGGGGGCTGGGCAGTGGGCAGCCTGCCCTGCGTGCCCATGTGGAGGACCCCTGCGGGCTTCCTGTCTCCTTGAGTTCGGGGGGCCGCGCTGGGCCTGCTCGGCTGTGAGTCCAAGGGCTCAGGGCCCAGCGGCTGCTCAGTGGGCGTCTGTTGGGGTACTTGGTGAATTTTTGTCTAAATACCCCTTTATGCGGCTTTCTTTTGGAGAGAAAGCCTGTCTAAATTTTTGATCATTTTAATCTCAGAGTTACGTAGAAAATGTAAGCTAGCAAAAGCTGATTAGGGTCTTTTAATTTTTCTTAAAAAGTGAGATTTTATTTGAAATGGAAGCTTATTGAACATTTCTTCCTTCAAAACTTAGACCACTCGCTCATGGGTTAACCCTACAAACTTTGCGCCTGCACCGAGTGAAAGGCTGGGGCCCTGGATGTGCAGAGGGACAGGAGGCTGACCTGGGGGTGGCAGCAGGAGCAGGGGCTGGGCTGCGCTCCACATGGCCGTGAGCGCCCTGGAGGCCCCCCCAGCACAGGCCGTTTTCTCCGACCTGGGAAAGCCTCTGGAAGGGCGTGCCTAGAGCAGGGACAGCCAGCCAAAGCCTCAGAGCAGGGCTGCACTGGGCTCCTTGGAGGAGCCATGAGACCTGAGACCGCATGAGCGGCCCGAGTGGATGGCTGGCGGGAGGAGGTCGGGGAGGGGCGGGTCAGCGAGGCCTCGAGGGCCCTGTGTGTCCTGACCTTTCCTGCCCGCTGATGGGGAGTGCGGCCGGAGGGCCATGGCGGAGGGGGCCGCAGTGGGTGTGCGAGGGCCCGGGTGCCCGGGCGGGGGGCTGGCCGCTGAGTAACGGTTGGCTCAGGTGTGTCTGGAAGGGAGGTTGGCTGACGGCTGGATGAGGGTGTGAGGGAACGACGGCAGGCACGCAGGGACATTTGGCCTGAGCAGTAGCAAAAACTGGACCCGTCTGCTGAGTTGATGCGGAGAGTGACCGGAGGAGGGTGGATCTGTGCAGGGAGAACCAGGAGTTTGGGTTTGGACGTGTTCCTGTGGCCACGCAAGGGGACCTGTCGGGCCGTGGAGCAAGCTAGTCTGAGGTCTAGGGCGGGGAAGCAACGGCCTTCCGAGGAGGCTGATGACCGCTGTGTCCAGTGGAGGGGCGAGGGGCCCGCCGAAGGGGCGTGGCACCAGGGGCCGGGGGAAGAAAGGCAGGGAGGTGGGGTCGTGGGGTCAGATGCGGCCGCACGGACAGGCTGAGACGGGCCACATGGGCATCCTTGGGGACACGTGGGAGGTTCTCCATGGTGTGAAGGGGATGCATGCGCCCCTGGAGCCGGTCCTGGGGTGTGAGGGGCCAGGAGGGTCAGAGAAGTGGGTGAGGCTTGCAGGGCTCAGGGGTCAAGTGAAGGGACTTTTCGTCTTTAGTTCTAGGATGAGAGCGCCGTCTCAGCAGGTTTGTGGTGTCATCGGGGATGAGCAGGTGGAGAGGGAAACGTGGATGACACAGGGACAGGAGGGACGTCCTCGAGGAAGCGTCGGGGGGCCACAGTCCCAGGGGTTGTGCGGATGCTGGAGCGGGGGCACCCTGTTCTGCGGGCCACTGGACGCCCCGAGGCCAGGTCTCAGTCCTGCTGTTGACAGTCTCCATGGCCCGGCCAGCAGGCTCCTGCAGAGGGCGGGCAGGAGGTCCTGGGCCTCAGCTCTGCCCCGTCGTGTGCAAGCAGCCCCGACATACGACACATGCAGGGGGCGGCAGCCGGGCATGCTGTGCTGACCCTGAGGTCGGTGGGCACTGACATCCCCAGGACTCGCTGGGAGACCGAGAACCCGGGGCGCTGCCAGGTTTGTGTGCGTGAGGAGGGCGCCTGGACGAGGCCCCAGGGGAGGAGGGCTCCTCTGGCACCCCAAGCCCGGAGGCATCCTGAGGGAGGGAGAGGGGTCAGTGCCCTAGGGCTGCAGGGGAAGCAGAGACAAGAGGCGGGAGTGCCGGAGCAGCTGCGCCAGGAGGCCGGGGCGCTCAGGAGGCCAGGAAAGCGGATGGGGGTGAGGCACCTGGAAACGCTGGGATGCTGCAGGTGGTGGGTGGGGTGCTGAGCGAGCCTGGATCCAGGGCGGTCCCCCTGCAGGGACAGCCCCAGAGCACTGTGAGGGTGCTGAGAGGGAGGAAGGCCGCAGCGGGGTGGTGTCCGGAGCCTGTGCAGCCGGGCTTTCCACCTGTCCCCTCACTGGCCTGCGAGTCCCGGCCTGTCCGGGCTGGACGCTCCTTCCCTCCAGTCCTGGGCGGTTCCCCCGAGTTGCCTCTGATGATTCTCTGCTCTGTGCTCCGTTCTCTTTGTAGGCTCCCCTTATTAACACGTTGGACCGTTTTCTTATCCTTTCCCCCGTGAGAAAGTAAACTTCCCAGGGGCGGGAGAACTCGTCTGTTTTTATTCTCTGTGCCCATCACAGGGCACAGAGGGTGGGCGCTCAGGTGTTGCTGAGAAACAGTGTGTGAGTGAAACCGACAGAGCCTCGGGGGTGACCAGGGTCCCTGGACTGTGCTGTCCTGAAGGATCTGGGTGCCAAACAGCCAGCTGCCCGGGCAGGCACAGTCCATTTGATGAACAGCAAGTGAGAAATGGCTTTCAGAATAAAAAGGGTAAGGTAGCAACCACAGCCCACTCTCAGAGCTCCATGAAATCGCTGGCCAGCAGGAACACCTGCTAGATGCCCTGCTGCCCTCCTGCAGCCTCGTAGCCACTTAAAGTACTGATACTTCCCACAAAATTGAAAGGGTGGGAAGACACTTGATTGTCTTGGAGACAGTGGTCAGCAATGCCGACAGACGAGGCCACGCTGGACATCAAATAAATCGTGGCAGCAAAGAATTGTAACCAATGAACAACCTAAGAACCCATGAGCCCGCCCGGCTGTGATTAAATGGCCAAGGACACAAATACATGAGAGGGGAGGGGATGGATGCATCTAGAAACATCACCGCTGGCACCTGTCCTGAGAACAGATTCAGGTAAGGATGATTCACAGGCGACCGTTTGCGGGGCGACAGGGTATCGACGTAGCCTCAAGGGTCTCTGCGCGAGACCCGTATTAAATTACAAGGGAAACCCAGTAACCTTCAGTGGGGAAGGCGGGCAGACGCCCCTACCCTGGGGCCCTGCCAGCCTGCTTCCCAGGGCCCAGCTCAGGACCACAGACCACCACCCGCTGGCCCTCCGCCCCCTCCAGCTGGAGATGGGCCGCTCCTGCCGTCGGGTTTTGGTCCTTGAGGTTTGTGGGCCAGCTCCGCCAGGAGGTGGGACGCAGCCCTGCCGCGGGGTGACCGCGCGGCTTCTGTCTTGCAGGCTCCAGCAAGGTGCTGCTGAGGCCCCGGACGTCCCAGGAGGTGGCGCACATCCTCAGGTACACGCCCTGCCCACCCTCCCTCCTGCGTTGCTCACCCATGGTTTCCTCACAGGCACAGGACACAGAACAGGCAGACCCCGTGAAGTGGACAGTGACCGGGGCCGGGGAGGTGGCAGGGGCAGTGCCAGCCTGAGCAGGGCTGAGCCCGGAATCTTGGACCCTTGGGGTACCAGCTGGGCCTTGGGTGGGGAGCGGCTGCAGACTCGAAGGGCAGGGCAGGGAAGGAGACGGACCTTTTCTTGAGAAATGTGTTCTTTGATGTTTTGTATCAATACGTTCTCGTGTTGATTATAGAAAAATTGGAAAACGTACAAAACCATAAAGAAAAAAAATGCGAAAGCAGCCAGTAATTTCCCCTCAAAGAAAACCACCGGTGACATTCTGGTGTGTTAGCTCAGCATCTTTCTCGCGGGGGTGAGGGTTTTTAAATGTTACCACGTTGTATCTACAGTGTCAGAGGCTTTTTTCCCTTCCGTTTGGCAATATCCGTGCCCATTTCTTGTTGCTAATTATTCTTCCACGCCTCTGTCATTGCATGGCAGGTGTGCGCCCTGTGAGTGCTCTGTCCCCATGGTGGCACGTTGAGGTGTGTCCAGTGCTTCAGAATAGCTGGCAGGTGGGCGGGCGCCCCGGCCTTCTCTGTCAGAGCCACGGCTGGAGGCTGACTGCATGGCAGGTGGCTTTTTTTTTTTTTTTTTTTTTTGCGGTACGCGGGCCTCTCACTGTTGTGGTCTCTCCCGTTGCGGAGCACAGGCTCCGGATGCGCAGGCTCGGCGGCCATGGCTCACGGGCCCAGCTGCTCCGCGGCACGTGGGATCTTCCCGGACCGGGGCATGAACCCATGTACCCTGCATCGGCAGGCGGACTCTCAACCACTGTGCCACCAGGGGAGCCCGGCAGGCGGCGTTTTTGACGCACGTGGGCAGCCTGCCTCTCGGGGCACGTGCCCTGCTGCCCAAATCCTGACCCAATGGGGCGCTTGTCGCTTCAGGCCTTTGCACAGCGGGAGCCTGGTTGGGGACGAGGTGCTACTGATGAGTCTGACGTAGGTCTGGAGGGTGGTGGGCGAGGGAAGGGCATGCGGCCAAGGTTAAAGGAGAGAGGAGACGTGGGGCGTGGAGGTGGGAGGGAGCCCTGAGTGCCTGGGGGCTGCGGTTCTTCAGGTAACAGGGAGGGCTGCAGCTGTTGCTCGGACTGTCTGTACTTGGAGGACTGGCATCGCAGGGCAGCCGGGGCCTCAGCCGTGCTCTGGGAAGATGCTGGCCGCCAGCTCCCCAGGTGGCTGTGTGATGGACGTTTGTCCTGTCAGACTCCCACTGTGCGTGGGGGCCGAGGAGGCACCCCCTCGAGGCTGCGGCAGGAGGGCCCCGAGAGTGTCCCCCTGGGCCGGTGGTGTGGGAAAGGGGCCCTGACGCTGGTCCTGTGCGTGTCCCAGGTACTGTCACGAGAGGAACCTGGCCGTGAGCCCACAGGGGGGCAACACGGGCATGGTGGGAGGCAGTACCCCCGTCTTTGATGAGATCATCGTGTCCACCGCCCTCATGAACCAGATCGTCAGCTTCCACAACGTGTCTGGTAAGGCCAGCTGTCGTCAGGACCATCCCTCTCAGCTGCAGGGCTGGGCCGTGGGGAACCCGGGCCTGGGGGGGGCCCAGACGCCACCACCACTCCACCCGAGCCGGGCCCCCGGGTGCGTCTGGAGGGGGGTTGTTATTTAGTTGGTTACTGGGGTGACTCACCCCCTGGGCTTGACCTGTTCCTGCGGCCCCTTCAGATTGACATTTCCTGGCCGTGCCGGCCCTTCCCGGGGCGTGCAAGGCGTCTAAGGCGCTCCGTGCTCATGAAGCTCGGGGCTCAGCAACGGCGAGTTGGTGCCTCGGGCAGGACATACGGGTGGATCGTGCTGTCTGGCAGGGGCACCTGGACACTGGGCGGTGTCGAGCAGCACCCTGGCCTCCACCCACTCGATGCCAGCGGCCCCTCCAGCCCAGATCGCCTCCAGGATTGTCACGTGTCCCCAGGGGCAGAATCACCCCCACGGTCGAGGGCCACGGCCTTGTAGCAGCCCTCCGCTTGCGGCTCCCTGGCGTAATAAGCGCGTGGGTGTGGGTGTGGGTGGTGTATGTGAGGTGTTTCTCCTCCATTTCGCCTCACTGTTGTTTTTCTTTTCTCATGAAGGCATCTTCTGGGGAGGGAGGGGGGACACGCCCCTTTTCCTCCTCGCCCGGGTTCCGGGTGGACGCCCCTTCTGGGGGTCCTGAGCTGAGAGTCCCCGCGGGCGCTCTGGTTGCTTGGCAGGGGTCCTGGTCTGCCAGGCGGGCTGCGTCCTGGAGGAGCTGAGCCGGTATGTGGAGGAGCGGGGCTTTGTCGTGCCGCTGGACCTCGGGGCGAAGGGCAGCTGCCACATCGGGGGGAACGTGGCGACCAACGCAGGCGGCCTGCGGTTGCTGCGATACGGCTCGCTGCGGGGGACGGTCCTGGGCCTGGAAGTGGTGAGCTGGGGACACTGTCGCGGCTCAGTGCTGGCCCTGCTTCCAGGGACACCTGGCTGGGCTCGCTCTGGTCCCCAGGTCGGTCCCAGGGTGGCTGACTTTCCCAGTGGTCAGCATGTGAGGTCTCTGGGTGAGACCCCCTGTCAGGTCCACCCTTGCTCCCTGCAGACACCTGGGGTGGTGCAGGCCCAGCATGGGGGCTGCCCTCTTGGGCCCCGGGTGGCGCAGGTGCACGAGGCCACCTCGGGGATGGGGCCTCGTCCCAGCCTGGAGATCCAGGTTCCCACTGTACCAGCCCTGGTCTCCTCTCGGTCCCACCAGGGCCTTGGGGGTTACACGAAGCACCCCACTTTCTGGCTTCCCACGAGGTGATGGCGTGTCCGCTGCCCTCCTGTCCCTGTGAGGAGCTGCCGTGGGAAGCCCGAGCAGCTTCCCGGACCAGCAGCATTCTGCCCTCCAGCTTCCTGGTAGCTCGTGCTCAGACGAGCCCCGTGGCGCCACTGTCACCACCCCTAGGGCTGTTGAGTCTGTGAAGCACACCTCAGGGCTTTCTAAAGCAAGGGCCCTCCGTTTACCCAAGGAGGGAACGACTTGCATCTGCTAAATCACGAGGTTCCTGTAGCTTTGTCCTCTGGACGCCGGTTATTTTTTATTGTAACTCACTTTCTCATTTTCACAAGCTGTTTCACTAAGCTTCTGACTAAATGAACCAAGCAAGACTCAGGACGGGCCTACAGAGCATGACTGCGGGGCCTGTGGATGAGCAGTGCAGGGGTGGGGGGCCTGATGCACTGCCACTCTCTGCCCTACTCCTCCCCGGGTGCGCCCTCCGGCACCCCAGGTGTGCCCTGCTTTGGGCCAGCTTCCCTTGAGAACTGGGCCCTGAGGTTCCTGATCGTGGTGGGGGTGGGGATCGTCACTGCACCCGGGGAAGAGAAGCCCCTCTTTCAGCCTGTTGGGGTGACTTCAGGCCTGGTGCCACCCTAGGGACCCCTGTGTTCCTGGACCAAAGTGGGGCGGGGGGCTGATGACTGGCTCAGCTTTCTCAGGGTGCCCTGGGCTGGGTCGGCCTCCCCAGGGCATCTGTTGGGGCCGTGGGCTGATGCAAGAGTGCCCGTCTCTGCTCCCTCCCAGGTACTGGCCGACGGCACCATCCTTAACTGCCTCACATCCCTGCGGAAGGACAACACGGGCTATGACCTGAAGCAGCTTTTCATCGGGTCGGAGGGCACCCTGGGGGTCATCACCGCCGTGTCCATCTTGTGTCCGCCCAAGCCCAGCGCTGTGAACGTGGCTTTCCTCGGTAGGTGCCCTCCGTCTGCCTCTCGAGCGGGTTCTCAGGCTGAGCTGCCGTGTGCGGTCCCTCCTGTTTCTCTGGGCTTCTCGCTGTTTCCAAAGGGTCTGGGACCTGGCCTCGTTGGTGTCCACGGTGGGGTCTGGGCAGAGCACACACTCTATTCTGTAACAAAACTGGGGCTTTGCCCGTTTTATCCACCTGCCGTTTGTTACTTAGGCAGCTTATGCAGTAAGATTCACAGGGAAATGATGTGGTTTGGCGCGAGATCAAGGGCATGAGTCTGTTCATCACAGGGTTGGGGGGGCAGTAATTAGTCCCCTCTGTAAGCCAGCCGCTGGCCTCCCCTGTCTTGGACCACCTGTCTCTGCGAACGCGTTGGGACATTTCCCTCGCCGGCCGTTCACGTTCTCTGCTTCCCTTCAGAGCAGGCTTGAAAAACGGGCTCACGTCTACTTTGTTCCGATCCCTCCATCACCTGTTTGCATCTCCTTTCCCGCCGTCGTTCAGCTGCGTTAGGTTAACTGCAGCCTCCGCTCCTCTGCTGGTCCAGAGGCCCATCTCTGGGAGGTCCCGGCACCTTGCCCGGCGGCGGGACGCAGGGGCCCCAGTGGCTCCCACCACGCGCGGGCTCTCGTCTTGAGCCCATCAGTCTCCGGTCTCTGGTGGTCCTTTTACTGTTATTTTCCACACGTGCCATTTTCTTCGTCCCCTGCGTCAGGCCTTCCTGCAGAGGCCACGTGCCTTGTGAACACGTCCTCCGTCGTTTCCTGTCGTGGACGCCTGCTGCTGAGTCCTCGCTTTGAGTCTGTCCCAAACCGTCTCCCTTTCACCCCATTCTTGGAAGACACTCTGGCGAGCACAGGCTGGCATCTGTGCCCTTTCGTCCTGTTGAGGGCGCCCCTCCGCGTGGCTCCGTGGCTGTTGGTGACGCCAGCCAGCCGTCCTCTGCTGCCGCTGCTCTGAGGGACTCTCTCTCTTTTTCTTTGGCCGATTTAAAGATTTTCTCTTTACCTTTGGCGTTTTATGGGTCTCGGTATGTCGTGTGTGAGAGTACGTTTCTTTTTCTCTCTGGGTTTCCTGAACTTCTTAAACCCATGGCTTGGTTCTCCCACTTCCATAAGTTTCCTGCCACCCCCCGTCGTCAGCGGTTGCCCCCGTTTTGCTCCCCTCTCAGGACTGCGATTAGACGCACGATAGAGCCTATCAATCCGTCCACCCTCCCTGTGTCTTCCCTGCACCCGAGTTTCCATCCTGTCTCACTCTGTGATGCATTCTGGAAGGTTTCTTCTGATCTGTATCCAGTTCACTAACGCTCCCTGCGGCTGGGGTTCATGTATCGCCAAACCCGCCATGTCCAGCCCTGCGTCCAGCCGGGGGTCCTGCACGTGTCCCTTGGGCCTCAGCCCCTGAGCTTCACTCGCGGGATCTTCTCTCCAGACCCTCCTCCCTGACCTCCACACGACCTCTCAGTGCCTTCCCATCCCTGCCCTGAAAGGCCAAGTGTGCCCACCCCTCCCCGCCTGCTGACATATCCACGTCCCCTCTCTGCCTTGGGCCGCTTGGTGGTCAGCTCCAGGCACCGGGACGCCACGGGGAGCTCGGGGGTCAGTACATGTGCCTTGAATGACTTGCTGGGCCCTGGGTGTTGTCAGAGACGCACAGCTAAGCCATTTTCCGGGGCGGCCGTGGCTGGCCCTGTGTTTGTGGACTCTCCAAGTGGCTTTCCTGAGCGTCGGGGCTCTCAGGCAGCCTTTTCTCCTCCTCTTCGATGCCTGGGACCTACGACGTGGTGGCTGGCCCGGGTGGCTTGTCCCGCTCTGCGAGGCTGCCCAGCTCAGCAGCGCCGTTGCCGGGAGACGGGTTGGTTTTGCTGCTTGAAAGGGGGCTCAGGCGGGCCCGTAGGTGAGGCCCCGCCTCTGCATGAGCAGCTCAGCTGTCCTTTTCCATGTCTGTTGCAGGCTGTCCTGGCTTTGCGGAGGTTTTGCAGACCTTCTGCACCTGCAGGGGCCTGCTGGGCGAGATCCTGTCCGCATTCGAGTTCATGGACGCCGAGTGCATGGAGCTGGTCGGGCTCCACCTCCATCTCGCCTGCCCCGTGCAAGGTGCTGTCCCCGCCCACTGGCAGCGCCCACCGCCCCTACTGTGCCGTTTGATGTGTGGGCTGATCGGAGCCTCCGTCCCGTCCGTGAAGTAGGAGGTGGCAGGGAGCGTCGCCACGGTTCCGGCGTCCCTGTAGCTGTGGAGAGCAGAATTCTCCCTGAAATTCGTTTACGTGCGCCCCCGGAGTTCAGTCAAAGGCTGTCGGTCGTGCCGTAGCCCTGGGGTCTTTGGAACAGCCAGATGCACACTCAGGGGCGCCCCCCCGGCTCCTGCACTGGGAGACGTGTCATCGCATGAAGTGCTGGCCCTCGGAGCTCAGCCAGCTCGTTCTGCTTTGCCAGTGAGCTCGTCATGCCCAGGTCTTTAGTCCGCGCTCTGTGTAAAGCTAAGTCCGTGCAGCTGTACACCTGGGTATTTTCACTTCTGGAATCGACCCGGAAGAAATGATCGTTGTCTTACCCCAGGCTGCCCTAACAGAACACTGCAGCCTTAAAGAAGGAAATTTATTTCCCCTGGTTCTGGAGGCTGCAAGTCCAAGACCAGGGTTCCATCGGGGTTGGGTTCTGGTGAAAGTCCTCACGGGGCGTCTTCTGTGTGTGTGTGGGAGAGACCTCTGGAGTGTCTTCCTATTCCCATGAGGGCACCTGAAAGATCAGGGCCCCACTCTTAGGACCTCATTTAACCTGAATTACATCCCTAAAGGCCTAATTTCCAAATACAGTCACATAAGAGGTGGATTAGGGCTTCACCGTGGGAATTTGGGGTGGGCGGTTACACAGTTCAGTCCATAATAGTCATAAGTGTGGAAAGAACTTTATGCCTTAAGTTTTTACTGAGGCATTTGTTTTCGTATAAAATAGGAAACCACCTGTCCAGGGTAGAGAAATAAGACATGTACGACCGTTGGAAAGACGGAGGGTCCCTGGGGGTGGGGAGCGAAGGGTCCCTGGAGGGACAGAAGATCTCTGGATGGTTGGAGGGCTCCTGGGGTGTTATCGGCCATTGCAAAGCGCTGGGCCTCCCCTTTAGCACACAGTTTGGTAAGAGGGGTCCCTGGGGCGCCCCCACCCCATCCAGGCACCAAAAGTACAGCTTTGTGCTGTCTCCAGGGGGCCTGGCTTCTCTTACAGTGAAAGACCTATTTTTAAACTGTCTGAAATTCAACCCGAGTAGCCAGCGGCTGCTCTGTGGGCAACATGAGCGCCGTCAGGGGTACCAGAGCTGCGGCTGGCCTAGACCTGTCCTAGCTCTTGGCCAACTGCTTTCCCCTCCGCTTTCCCTCTGCCCCCTCCAGAAAGTCCGTTCTACGTCCTCATCGAGACCTCGGGCTCCGGGGCGGGGCACGATGCGGAGAAGCTGAGCGGCTTCCTGGAGCAGGTGCTGGGCTCGGGGCTGGTGACCGACGGGACCCTGGCCACCGATCAGAGGAGGATCAAGGTGTGTGAAGGCTGAGGCCCTCGTCCTTCCCGTGACGCCTGCAGTTAGATTGTGGGTTGTGGCTGAGCGTGAGCACGTGTCCCCAGCCGGGCCATCTGTCTGGGCTGGGTGCCCCATCCCTGGGGGTTGGTGCCACCTGTCTCGGTGGCCCCTCTGGTCCTGCCCTGTCTGGGCTGCTGGCTCCACAGCCCCGTTCTCAAACGTCGGTGCCAGGGGCCCAGCTGGGTGACACAGGAGGGGGCTGGGCCAGCATCCTTCCTGGGTGGGTGAGGGGTCAGGAGGAAGTCCCTGAAGGGACATTTTGAGCACAGATGGATGCGGGGTGGGGAGTGAGTTACCTGTGCGGTGCACAAAGGCCCTGAGGGGGCTGGTGCCTGCCGTGTTCCAGACAGAACTTTCTGGAGAGGGTGGGATTGGAGCACAGTGAGAGGGAGTGGGCAGACGAGGGGGCAGCAGGACTTGGGGCTGCACCAGGACGTGATGGACATGAGTGGGGCTCGAGGAGCCTCTGGGCACAGGGGACAGGCGGGACCAGCCGGCTCAGGCCGGCCGTGCAGGGATGTGGCTGGACTCCAGGTGTGTGCGGGCAGCAGGTGCTGAGTGACCCTCTGCTGTAGAAGTCTGTGAGAGAGCCGGGGAGATCCGGACGCTGCCCGGATGTTCCGCGGTGGCGAGGAATTATTGTTATTATTTCAGGGGTGATCATTGCACTGGGGGTATGTTAAAAAAGCAAGAGAAAGGAGTTTTTGCCTTGCCGAGGAGGTTGGTTTGCCGAGAGGTTTCCTGAAATGGGGAGTGGGGGGTTTAGGGCAGGGCAGGGTTGAGGCCCAAGTGGGACGGGCATTCCCAGGCCCTCTGTTCTCTCACGCGACAGGGAAGGCGTTCTCGCGAAGGACAGCGTGACCATGATGAGGCCGCCCTGCCTCTCTGCTCCCTCAGTCCTTCCCCGTGTCCCCAGGCCCGGGATGTCCCCCTGTCTGCCCGGGATGTCCCCCTGTCTGCCATGGTCCTCCCGCACCTGCTCTCCCCCAACCCTCGCTTGGGGCCCCATGGGGGATCAGTTCTGATTGTCCCGAGAGGGGCCCTGGGTGCCTGGGTCCCGGGGGCCAGCCTGTGGCCTCATTCGGGGACCTTGTCCCATGTGGACTCTGGGACAGAAGCCACACACCTGTCACGACGCAGAACGTTCTGTCACCCAGAGGGTTTCCTCGCCTCGCGACCCCGCGGTCACCCCACAGCAACGCAGCATCGCTGCCCTGCCCGCCGCAGGTGACCGTGCCCGTCCCCTCACTTCCAGATGCTGTGGGCCCTGAGGGAGAGGATCACCGAGGCCCTGAGCCGGGACGGCTACGTGTACAAGTACGACCTCTCGCTGCCCCTGGATAGGCTCTACGACCTCGTGAGCGACCTGCGGGCCCGCCTCGGCTTGCACGCCAAGCACGTGGTGGGCTACGGCCACCTGGGTGAGCGCGGCCCGCGGTGCGGGTGGAGACCCTGGGCCAGGAGGGGGAAGGACCCGCGTCCTCGCCACGCGGTCTCTGGGGCCGTCTCGGAGGCAGAGCGCAAGGTCTGGGCTTGGCTGGGCCAGCGGGAGGTGGGCCCTGAACGCGGGGGTCTCGGGGTTTGATGAAGGGGCCTCACCCCTCCCTCCTCAGACAGAGGATCTTAAAAGCAGTTCAGATAATGATTTTTTGCAGAAAAGTCATGCAAAATGAAAGGAACTGTTTCATTCCGCTTCATTCCCGGCAGCCTTTGGAACTGGGCGTCTCAGAGCCCCGTCCACAGGGCAGGTGTGCTGGGGCCTCCATCCATGTCTCCAGGGCGGGATTCAGCAGTGCCTCCTGGGCTTGTGAGGGTCTGAAGAGGTGCGGTGAGGGTCACACGGTGGAGGCCTGGCCCTGGCCCAGCATCGCTCTGAACGCTTGAGTGGAGGGATTCCACTTTCAAGAATTGAGGAGGAACGTTGGATTTGTCAAATGCTTTTCCTGGGTCTGCCCAGGTGCCCAGTGCTGGTTTTCCTTTGACCAGCCAACAAGGCTCATCACTCCAGACCTTTGTGTCTTGTTTGATCCCGTTTACTTATCCCGTGTAGGGCTTTCTCCATCCTGTCCTGTAAGGCTTCTTTCTTCTGTCCAGGCTGGATGTTGGTCTCAAAGTCCTAAAACGATTTGGGGGTCGTCTCTGGCAGAGTCTGTCGGGTTGGAATTACCTTCTCCCTGAATGTTTGGTAGAACTTGTAAATGAGGGTATTTGGGCCTGAAGGTTTTTGTGGGTATTTTTTTGCGGGGGAGTGGGATTGACTACAGAGAAATTTCTTTAACAACTAGAGGGCTCTCCTAGCTTTCCTTTTCTTCAGAATTGGTTGTGGTAATTTTTTTTCTGGGCATTAGTCCATCTCTTCTAAGCCTTCGAGTGTATTGGCATTACCTTGTTCATATTATCCCTCTTTTCCTTTGTGCCATGTCCAGCCTTTGGGGAGGGGGGCTGTTTAACTGCTCATTTGGTTTGTTTCTTGTCTCTGTTGACTGAAGAAAAATGCACAACCTAAAAGTTGTAAGTTAAGTTTTATTCGGGGACCATACTGAGGACATAGGATGGGAGGCAACCTGTCAGATAGCTCGGAGGGACGGCGTCAAAGAGGCAAAGGAGGAACCAGGATATAGAGGAGTTTTTGTAGTCGAATATCAAAATATTACTGCTAATCACGAAAAGCAGACCGCTGAAGTTAATGATTTTAGTGCTTTTCTTTTCTTTTTTTTTTTTTTTACATTTATTTATTTATTTATTTTATTTTTTGGCTGCGTCGGGTCTTCATTGCTGCGTGTAGGCTTTCTCTAGTTGTGGAGCATGGGCTCTAGGTGTGCGGGCTTCAGTGGTTGTGACTCACGGGCTTAGTTGTATCCGCGACATGTGGGATCTTCTCGGACCAGGGCTCGAACCCGTGTCCCCTGCATTTGCAGGCGGATTCTTAACCGCTGCGCCACCAGGGAAGCCCCAGGTCCCACCCTGTCTGATGGCACTGTCATTATCTTTCGGGTCTGAATATTTTCTCATTTCCATTGTCATTGCTTCCTTGACCCATGAGGTAGGCAGTATTGTGTCTTTAAATTTCCAAACATATGGGAGTTTTCTAGCCATTTTAAAGATCATGGGCTTGTTGACTGTGCTGTGGGCAGAGAGCTGGGTGGAGCTCATCTTCAGTTGCAGCGTGTCCCTGGCCCAGGGTGCAGCCAGTTTCCATGTCCGTTCGGTGGGTGCCTGAGAGGAGTGTGCTCCCTGCAGGCCCTCCAGGTAAAGTGTGCACTCTGTGCCGCCCCTTTCCTGGAACGTGCTCGGCTGTCGGCTGCCGAGAGGAGCTCTCGCTGTGACAATAGACCCCTCTGCTTCTCCTGGTGCCTCTGCTAATTCTGAAGATAGGGGATGCGGGCTGTCAGTTTGATGCCGAAAACTCGGCCTCGGTGACCGGTGCCGAATGGAATCTCGGAGACAGAGTTTTGGGTGAAGTAGAAAAGAATAGCTTTATTGCTTTGCCAGGCAGATGGGGACACAGTGGGCTTGTGCCCTGAAAAACTGTGGGTCCCAACCCGGGAGGTTTTGGTGAGGAGTTTTACAGCCATGGTTCAAGGGTGGGGTTGCTGACGAGATTAGGTTGTGTGCGCAGGGCCTGCGCGCCTTTGATCTGGCCTCAGGTGGTCTTTTCTGGAATGAAGAATGCTGACATCTTCCATTTGTTGGGGGTTTTAGTTCTGTAAAGAGCTCAAATACACTGTTCTGTGTGTCCCTTGAGGAGGGACCAGGACCCTGGCCCAAGGCTGCGCTGTTGTTTCCTGGCCGCCCCTCCCTTGTCTCTGCCTCCCCTCCCTTCCCTGATTAGCAGCTGTTTGAATCTGCCCTTTGGAGCTCAGGGAAGGTCATGGAGGCAGAACAGAGAGGCTCCCTTGCGCAGGAGCCCCACAGGGTCCTGCTTGATTTCAGTTAGAACTTGGACTTAGAGGGCATCTTAGCAAAGAACAGTACACCTTTGGAGATGGTACAGATGAAGAAAGAGGACAGAACTTCTAGGCAGCAAATTGTGGGAAGGTGCATAAACACACAGGGAGGCTGATGGACGTGAGGCTTGTGTAGACCAAGGCCAGAGTTGTCTCAGGTGGGTACCCTGACCTTGCTGGAATGTGGGGACACCTTTACACACTCGTGTCCTGCTTTTAGGTGGACGGAGGGCAGGGAGCTTTTCTCGTGCCTGTTTCTTTTCAGTTGCCTTCAGCTCAAAATAATCCTTATGCCAAAGCAGGCTGTTTTGAGGTGGCATATTTTGTAATTTACATAGACTGTAATTACTCAGTGACCTGGATTCGTCTGACTTTGGGCCTTCTGTTTGTCCTTCATTTCTTCTATTTCTTTTTCTCTGATTTATTACCTTCTTTTGGTTGGTGTTTTTTCTCGTATAACTTGTTTCCATTTACTAACGAGGGAATTGTGCCTATCTATTCTTTCGGCAGTAGCCCTAGAATTGTAGCCTTATCAGGGCGGCCCTACCTTAGCAGGGTTGGAAGTTAATCAGTATCATGATCCCCCTACCAGACAGTGTGGTGCGGTGGTTCATCTTGTGTGTCAGCCTGGCTGGGCTGTGTCGCCCCGATTCTTGGTCAGACACCAATCTAGAATGTTGCTGTGAAGGTATTTTTAAGATGAAATGAGCATTTAAATTGGCAGACTTTGAGTAAAGCAGATTACCCTCCATGATGTGGGTGGGCCTCATCTAAGCAGTCGAAGGCCTGAAGAGGAAGGTACAGATGCCCCCCGACGGGGAGGGGGTTCTCCCCACAGCCTCTGGACTCGCGCTGCAGCGTCTGCTCGTCCCCAGGTCTCCAGATGCTGGTCCACCCTGCAGGTTGGACTCCCACGTCCCCACAGTCGTGGGCCAGTTCCTTAAAATTGACCTCTCTCTGTCCCTCCATCCTCCTAGCCCTCTCCCTCCCCCCAACCCCCACTCTGTACATTGTGTGCATCTGCAGGTGTCCTACTGGTTCTGTTTCCCTGAAAGCCCTGATCAGCACTTGGGACCCTGTCATTTTGGTGTCACCATCTGCTCCTGGTCACACACTGTGTTTTGGAGTGTGTTCCATCGTGTTTTTAGCCCCAGATAGCAGCAGCGCTGTTGTTATTACTCCATGAGGTCAGTGTTTGTCTAGACTCACCCACACCTCTGGTCCTTCTTTGACCTGGGGTCACAGCCCTGCCTTTAGAATTGCCTCTAGTGTGGGAAAGTAGGTGACAGCATGTCTCGGGTTTCATTTACCTGAAAATGTATCAATTTTGTTTTTCGGTGTTTTTTTTTCCGATGGATTTCAAAATTCTCTGTTGACAGTTCTGTTCTCTGCAGAGTGAAGACATCATTCTGCCGGCTTGACTTCTGTTGCTGCAAAGTTAGCTGTCAGCGAGTGTGGTTGCATTGAAAGGAGTCCATTTTTTTCCTTTTTGTTCCTTTTAAGATCTTTCCCTTTTCCTCGGGGTTCCTGGGCTTCACTCTGCTTGGTTTAGGTGAGCGTTGGCGTGCCCTGCTGGGGTCTGGTGGGCTTGGCTTTTAGAAATTGCTCCCCTGTGGTCTCTGCAAATATCGTCTCTCCCCGCCCGCCCCTTCTTTCTGGAGCTTCAGTCGAGGGCTCACGATGTCCCCACGCGTCTGTCTGTCTTTCCTGTTGTCTGTAGCTCTGATCCTCTGTGTGCTTGATTTGTTTTCCATTTCATTAATCTCTCTTTGCTTGTTGACATTTCAGTGACCGTATTTTTCATTTCTAGAAGATCAGCCTGGGTATTTAAAAGCTTTCCCTGGTCAGTGTCTTATATTTTTTTCTCTCTCATTTCTTTAAACACGTGAAACATTTATTTCCGTTTCTGGAAATCACCAGGTCGCAGGTCCTTGCAGGTCTTGGTCATCATGGTTTCTTTTCTGTGTGTTTGCAATTTGGGGCTCATGTATCTTAGGCTTGTATCTGTGGGAATTATTTGAGGCCGAGTTGGGGTGATTTGCCTGTGCAGAAGGTGGGGAGGGTGGGAGTGGGGCTGGGTCCCAGCCCGCAGCCAGGAATGGCCTTGGGGCCACGGGGGCCCTGTGAACTGTGCCGCAAGCCCATGCAGGCTGGCTGCTGGTGTGGATATCTGAGTGTCAGTGGAGATAAGCTTATCTCCCCCCCCCCGCCCCCCGCAGTGTTTCCCTTGGGAAAGACCCTTGTTTTCAGAGCCTTCACCCTGAGGGTATCAGTGGGAACCACTTTTGGTGGGAGAGGGATCCCTGGTTTGCTCCCTGCATTTGACAAATGTACATGGAGGGAGGGGGGTCTAAGAAGCCCCAGGTCACAGGGTCAGAGGCCCCCAGGTCACCTGGTCCGAGACCTCCTGGGCACTGGGGACCCAGGTCTGTGGAGGCATCGGTGGTCCAGCCTGGGGCTCTCGCAGGTCGGGTGGGTGTTCGTTCCTCTCAGTCTGGAGCCCTCGGGGAGGGGTTGGAGGTTAGGCTGTGCGGGTGGAGATGGGGGGCTGGGGAGAACTTGGAGAGAAACGTATGTGAAGCCAAGGGAGCTGCAGCCCCCAGAGGAGGGGAGTGGTCACCAGCAGGTCAGTGGCCAGTGACGTGAAGGTCTGGAAGCCGGCTGTGAGGGCAGAGGTGGGTGGGGCCGGCACTCCTCCGGTGGCCTTCAGGCAGGGCAGGGGCGGGGCTGGGGGCTCTCGGGAAAGGGGGGCCCAGCCTGACCTGCGCGTCCCTCCAGGGGACGGCAACCTGCACCTCAACGTGACGGCAGAGGCCTTCAGCCCGTCGCTGCTGGGCACCCTGGAGCCCTACGTGTACGAGTGGACGGCCAGGCAGCGGGGCAGCGTCAGTGCCGAGCATGGCCTGGGCTTCAAGAAGAAGGACGTCCTTGGCTACAGCAAGCCACCCGAGGCCCTGCAGCTCATGCAGCAGCTCAAGGCCCTCCTGGACCCCAAGGGCATCCTGAACCCCTACAAGACGCTGCCCACCCGCACCTGACGCCCGCTACGGTCAGCGGGAGACTCGGGAGGGGGCCTCGATCCTTGGCTTTGCCTGTGGGGCGCTCCCGCAGGCCTGGCGTGGGCTCACAGGGCCTCCATTCGACGGAGCCAGTGGCAGGCGGGGTGCCCGGGCCCGTGGTTGGCGGTGGGGAGCTGGCCCTGTGGAGCCTGGGGCACGTGGCTCTCGGCAGGATTCCTCCGGGTGCTCTGCCAGTTCTGTTGGGTGGGCCGAGTGGAGAGGGCTGCCCCGTCCTCACTCCATCCTCGTGGCGGGCACTCCGTCCCTTTGCAGGTCCTGGACAGGCCAGGTGGGTGAGCCATTCTGCCCAATCAGAATAGACCAGGTCGCCCCTGCTTTGCCTGTGGCCCCTGGGATTCCACCTTGTGGGGTGCAGCTCTGGGAGGGGGCACGGGTGGTCCTTCCGCTGGTCCCCACACAGCGTGAGCCTCCAAGGTGCCCTGGGCAGAGGTGGTGAACTCCATGTGGGCAGCAGAGCACCGTGAGGTGGGTCCACGCGGAGCTCTGACCAGCAGAGCCCGGGCCGTCGGGCGCTTTACAGATGACTTTTAGTCACATTTGAGCCAGTGACAGGAATGCCCCCCACCGTGGAAGGTGTCATTTCCCCCGTTTTCCAGAAGGCCCGTGAGTTGGCAAGACCGTTGTTGGAAGACAGGCATTGGTTTCTTGCACTTGGTGGTTTGCTGTGATGTGTCCTTCCGGTTCTGCTTTGACCACGAATGTCAGTAGTGCCGGGTGAGAAGCCCCGCCCGGCACAAGCATCTTCAGTCACCCCGACCGGGTCCTCCCCATTGACCTTGGTCCTTGGGGCAGCTGCTCGGGCTGTGCACACAGTCTGGGAGGCCGGACACGTTTTCTGTTTCTGGCTGCCCTGAACTTCCAGTAAAAGTGGGAATAAATCACGATACTCTCCTTCCTTCTGTTCTTAGAAAAACAACCTCATAAAAGCCCAGGTGAAGTGCCCGTGTACCCTGCTCCTCAAGCACCCAGCGTCAGCGACCCGGAGCCTGGCAGTCTGTGTGTGGGGACAGGGCATCCCTGTCCCCGTCTCCCATCCCCATGCCACATCCCCCGTCCCTGTCCCCCACTGTGTGGCTTGGAGCCCCGCCTCATCGGGCCGCTGAGGCGTGGTCTTACGTGGGTAATGTGCAGTGAGGGGCTTTGTGATGCAGAGATACCTCCTATAAAAAGTTTTAGGACTAAGCAAGTTTTTTTTGGAGAATTAAAGTAATGCATGGATTATTAGAGGGCTTAAAACTTTGAGGCATTTCCTGCTAGAGTAAGGGTAGGGCTTCGAGAAGGTGGCCTAGTGACTGGGGGTGGGAGGGAGCAAGTGGCAGGGGGACCCCTCCATGTCCTTGAAGGATAAGCTGGCCCCCAAAGTGTCAAAAAGTGAAGTGGTATCCACTGGCCCTGCGGTTTACTCCTGGGGCTCGCCCCTCAGGGTCCACCTGTGCGCGTGCACACGCGCTCACACACCTGCACACAAATGGCACACGTGCACACATGCACGTGCCGGCGTGTCCCCAGGCCATGCACGGAGCACCGTCTGCAGGTGGTGTCGGTCAGTGGCCGTGTCGCTGGCCGTGTGTCTGTTGAGAAGGAGGCGGGTGTGTGCCTCTGTGGCCCCTGGACAGAGGGACGGCCAGAGGAGGGGACGGAGGGGGCAGCTCACCTCCTGCTTCTGAGAAAGGCCGTCGACTCTTGGAAGCCGGTTCAAACAGAACCTTCCTGCGTGTCAAGACCGCAGCTGGGACTCACTCTGGGCGCCTGGAGGCCGGGTTGGGTGGGGAGGGGGTATCATTTTCTATATTTTTGGGATGCTTTGCCTTTTTTTTTTTTTGCCAAGTGCACGTACACTCTCATAAAACGTGAACAAGCCAGGCGCAAACTGATTCAGAGGTCCCGTGGCTGCTGCTGGGCTGGATGGGTGAGGCTGGGCATGGGCTGCATCCACGGTCCCCTCCTCTGTCACCCAGGAGAGGGGCAGCCCCAGCAGAGCCTGCTCCGAAGGGGACACAAGCCCCTGCCCCTGCTGACGCGGCTGGCCCGGGTCCACCTGCCCGGCCAGGGTCCTCTGGCTGCGGGTGAGACATACCCTGGGGGAGGTGGGTGTTCTCCTGGGGGTGTCTTGGCCCCAGCGTGATTTCAGGGCCCGGGCCAGGGCCCATCTCCAGCCCCCAGCAGGGTGGGCGTGTCGGGACACCCGTGACTGCCTCCACCTGACCCTTCCTGCTCTCTGCCAGGATTTAAAATGCAGGTCCCCTCCCCACCCGTTGTCGGCTGCCTGTGGCCTCGCCTGGTTCCAGGGCCTGCCTGGGGGGCCCTGCAGTGGGTCCCTCCAGCCTCGCTGGCCCTATGGCTGGCTCTGTCCCCTCTTCCGTCATCCGCGGCTGGGCACTCAGCACGATGGAGCTCCCGAGAGCCCTGGTGGCTCGCCTGTCTGTCCTCCATCCTTCCAAGGTCAGCGGATGGCCTGTGGTGCTCAGCTTCTGACCCCCTGGAAGCCAGCTTTGAGGCTGGTGATTTCCCAGTTGTTTCTGGGACGGAGCCGGGGCCGCCCTGCGCAGCGCCCTGGCTGGAGGAGGTGGCGGTGGCGGGCCACAGAAGGCGGCACACACCGGGCGTTTCCTGCCGGTGACGAGGCCTGGGGTGCGGCGCCGCGGGCCAGGGGCCTTGTTGCAGGGCCCACAGCAGCTGGGGTGGGACGTGCCGTTTCCTCTGCACCACCTTGACCAGCAATGGTTCCCTTCTGCCTCTGAGGCCCCCGTCCTCTGGTCTTTGTGCCGTCTTGGTGGATGGTGTCCTGGAATCAGTGAAACAACGCGGCCTGCGGAGGGAACGCAGGAAGGAGGCCTGCCAGCCGGACCCCGCTTATGTGATGCTAAAACGTGGGCTCCCCAAGGACAGGGAGGTCTTGGGTTTTCACACGTCCAGAAAAACCCGCTGGAACAGCAGGAAGACCAGAGGAAACCCCGTCGCATCCAGCAGGCGACTCTCAGAACCTGCGGGGACACGGGCCGTGTGGACCACACTGCAGAGCCCGGGTGTGGGCTGTGCCCGCGGAGAACACGTGCCCTCCCCGGGGCCGCAGGCACAGACGGCAGGACACCCGGAGCGCGTGTCAAGTCGGGGCCTGGGGAGGCTCACCCATCCAGAGGCTTGCGGGCTCTGCGGTCACACAAAACGTCACGGGCAGAGCGAGGGAGCCAGCCAGGCGCCAACAGCAGGCGCCTTCGGACCAGGAGTGGACCCCGCGGTGGGGTGGGGGTGGGGAGACACCTCCCACCTCCCGAAGCAGCTCCTCACAAGCCACTTGCCCGAGGACAGGCGCCACATGTGCCTGCAGGTGGCGAGGGAGGGGCTGAGGGTGCTGTTGGGTTTGGCTTAGAAAAAGCTTCTTGGGGGGCTTCCCTGGTGGCGCAGCAGTTAGGAGCCCGTCTGCTAGTGCGTGGACACGGGTTCCAGCCCTGGTCCGGGAAGATACCACGTGCCGCGGAGCAACTAAGCCCGTGCGCCACAACTACTGAGCCTGCGCTCTAGAGCCCGCGAGCCACAACTACTGAGCCCGCATGCCACAACTACTGAGCCTGCACTCTAGAGCCCACGCATCACAGCTACTGAAGCCCACGTGCCACAACTACTGAGCCCACGTGCCTAGAGCCCGTGCTCTGCAACAAGAGAAGCCACCGTGATGAGAAGCCCGCGCACCGCAACGAAGAGTAGCCCCCGCTCGCCACAACTAGAGAAAGCCCACGCACAGCAACAAAGACCCAACGCAGCCAAAAATAAGTAAATAAAATAAATTTATTAAAAAGAAAAAGAAAAAGCTTCTGATTTTCACCTTAAAACCTCTAAGCTGCTGCAGTGTGAGAAGAGGTTACGTAAGAGGACCGCTCAGAGCGGAGGCCGCGGAGAGCGGCTGGAGGGGCCCCGGGGGTGGGAGGAAAGCCCCAGGCAGGGCTGCAATCAGGCTGTCGGGGAGCCGGGGGGAGCAAGGAGGCCGCCCACCCCTCAGCCCCAGGGATGGGATGTGGCTGGGGGTGGGCAGCCCTGCCAGGCCTGCAGGGGAGCAGAGTCTCTGCCCTGCCAGCTCAGAGGAAGACTGGGGGCTGACCCCACGGAGAGGTGGAGGTGACTGGCCACGGCGTGATGTAGTTGCGGT
Source organism: Pseudorca crassidens (assembly GCF_039906515.1). Taxonomy (NCBI): domain Eukaryota; kingdom Metazoa; phylum Chordata; class Mammalia; order Artiodactyla; family Delphinidae; genus Pseudorca; species Pseudorca crassidens. Next base: position 290,076 of record NC_090301.1, on the reverse strand, counting down.
GCGTGGGCTTAGCTGCTCCGCGGCATGTGGGATCTTCCCAGACCAGGGCTCGGACCCGTGTCCCCTACGTTGGCAGGCGGATTCTTAACCACTGCGCCATGGAAGCCCCTAATGGAGGGACTTTAAGAAGAATGAATTTTCAGTAAGATTAGAGGACATATTGCGGCATACTTGAGAATAAAAGAGAATATTTGGAAACAGAAAAAATGACTTCTGAAAAAATGGAATAGAGACCGTGAAGGATAGATGGACACTGCAGAGAGCCAGTGTCAGCCAGGAGAACCTCTGGAGGCTCCTGCATCCTCCACCCAGAGGAAAATGCAAAGAAGGAAGTCCCAAGGGAGAGTGGAGATGGGGAATCAGATCCAGGATGAGCCAACCTGATAGGAGTCTGGGAAGGAGAGTAAGGGCCATAGATGAGAACCTATAGCCAAGCAAAGAATGGGCAAAATGACCCCGATTTAAAGAAAGACTCAAAGCAACTCACTGCCCTGAGCATCAGGCAGCTCTGCTAACCCCCAAAGCAAACAAGACCCCAACTCAGCCGACAGGGGCAAGCGAGTGAGTCCAGGATAAGCAGAAAGTACTGCTGCCGCTTAATACAGAGAGCAGGCTGTCTCAAGGGAGTGGGTGTCAGGCCATCACCGCTGCCAGCAGTGCTGGGCCCGTGGGCGTGGGCCTGTGCTCAGGGGCACAGTAGCCAAGAACGCAACGTTACCATAGAAATTCAATTGCGGTTACTCTTGCCTTTGAGGTTGGCAGGAATGTAAACTGGCGCTGTCTTTCTGGAGGGAAAATTGGGGGTATTTATTACAACGTAAAGTGTACATGGTTTGTAACAGAGAACTTCAGAAACAATCTGGGTGTCCATCCAAGACAAACTCAGTTGTTTAAAACGCGAAGTCCTACACAACCAATAAAGCTGGGAGCGCAGAGTCTGTGAATCTCCTCTCTGGAGGGGCATCTCCAGGCCTTGTGATGCTGGGGTCAGGGTTGGTGAGCAGGGCTGCGGGTGACTGGGATGGGGTGTGCGTGTCCCAGCTAGCAGTGCCCATGGGAGTGGGGGAAGCCGGGGAGACAGACCGTCTGATTTTTCAAGAGAAGCTGGAAATACAGGTTTTTATGTGAAGTCTCTAGGTTTAAAACAGCTGGCATCTAACTAAAACGTGAAAACTCCTGAGAGAGGGAACAAGGTGTGTGTGTGCGGACCGCCTCCTTCTGTTAGGCAGCCCTGGTTAGGCAGCCCTGCTCTGGCTGGGGGGCTTCGAACAGGTGCTGCGGGGACTTGAAGGCCCCAGTTCTCAGCGGGCAGCCTGTGAGACGGCACCTGGCTTGGACTTGGGAGACAGGGGAGGAAGGTAGATCCTGCCTTCTGGTTTGGACGGGGCTCCAGAGGCGGGAGGCTGTGTGAGCCGTTCCTTCACACTGCCTTCCCCTTTCCGTTCACGGCAGACCCCTGAGCTTTTATGTGGGCATGGGCTGCTGGCTGGAGACGTCCTGGGGCCCCTGGAGGGGGCAGAGGTGATGTGTGCCACATCTGGGCCACCTCCATAGAGTGGGTGCCACGGTGCCACCGCTGCCCCGCCCCGCCTTGCCCTGCCGGTGCCCGGCTCTGGTGTGTGGCCCCGGCATGGGGAGGAGATGGTGGCCCAGACACAGGGGTAGGATGTGGGGCCCATGAGGGCCAAAGGGGCTGGCATCTTGGGGGCTGAGGGAATGGTAGGTAGGCACCCAAGTCGTGATGGGAGGCATCTCTGGGGGCAGCTGACGCCCATGTCCCCCTCGGAGGTCAGCTGTGGCCCCTGGTGGTGGCCCACCCCCAGCACAGCCTTGTTGGAGGGTGAGGGCCCAGGGTGGAGCCAGTTGACCAGCAGAGAGGAGCCCTGTGTGGCCCTGTCTGGACACTGCCCCCTCCTGGCTGCCCTTCTTCACCACCTACCCCTCTCTGTGCTGCACCACAGTCGCACGGCTGGCGGGACGGTCCTGGATCCTGACACAGCCCTGGGGCTGTGCCAGCTCGCAGCTCCCGGCCACAGAGTGGGCCCTTGTCTCTGCCTGTGAGTGGGTCGGAGAGGCAAGCACTCCTGCAGCTGCCCTGCAGCCAGCTCTGCGGGGCCCGGTGAGGCCCCTCCCTGCTCACCTATATCCCCGGCCCTCGGGGGCCAGGACCTGCCTCTCTTTGGCCTGAGGGCAATGGGCTTGTGGACGGAGGGCCCTCAGCCAGAGTTGCCACATGGGCCCCCCGCAATGGGACGACTTCCTGCAGGGCCTCGGGGTAGATTTAGAGGATGGGGTAGGTGTAGGCTGGGTGTCGGGGCCCCGCCCCAACAAGCATGAGCACTTGGGCCCATAGGTGACGCTTCACCAGGCAGAAGTGTCTGAATTGAGTCCTTGCCCGGGACAGGGCACAGGACACCCGGGTTAGGCTGGAGACCCATCCTGAGGTGACACAGCCAAGTCTGCCCATCTTGTGTGCAAAGGGCTTGTGCCCTTCGTATGCATGCGTTTCATAGCCCCGCAGGCTGAGTGTGCCCAGCGCCAGCAGGCCCACGGGACAAACGTGCTGGCCCAGAGGGCGTGGGGCAGGTGACTTGGGCTGGCTCGTGCTCCAGGGCGGAGCCCAGACAGGACCGGCTGCAGGAGTTCGGGGCAGGCCCCTGCTGGGGCAGAATGACCCCCAGTAACTTGCCTGGGTCCAGGGCCAGGGGACCAGACTGTCTTGGAGGTCCCATCTCCTCTCCAGGACTCGGTTCCCCTTCTGTGTTGCATCACCTGGGGAGGGCCACGCTGGGGAGGGTAGATGGGCATGGAGACTTACGGGTGCTGACTCCCCTGAACGCTGGGTTACGGCCATCCTGGTCGAGCCAAAGCCCTGGAACCTGCTGCACTGGCCCAGCTGGGCAGGGCCAGCAGCCTGGGAGGCCTGCTCTCCCTCTTAGATTGAGGACCCCCCGAGGCTCTGGGGCTCTGCAGCAGGGCCCGGCCCGGGCGCAGGTGCTCTTAGTACCCGGCAGCCCGTCCCACTGTGCGCAGTGAGCAGACAGCCCAGCTAGCTGCATCCTCCTGCATCCTGCAGGCCTCCATCCCTGCTGCCCCGTCCCACAGTGGGGGCTGGACCTGAGCCCCCTCCTGCTTCTGGCACCAGCTGCTGGCGGTCCTGGGCCCTGCAGAGCAAACCAAATGCAGAGAGTGTCCCATTTGTGTCCATTCAGCCTGGAGGGACATGAGGCACCTGCACCTGCTTCCTGCTTGGGCACAATTGCTCTTTGGATGCAGAGCGGGGGTGGGGGCCCAGGGCTTCCAGGACACGGGAAGCTGCTCTCAGAGGCCCCAGAGGCATGGTGGGGTGGGCGGACCTGGCGTTGGGCAGGGGTCTGCTGGGCTCAGGGGGCAGCGTGGTGGGGCTAGTGCACTGCCCCAGGGAGCCTCCCAGGAGAAGGCGGTCCTGGGCAGAGGTGGCTGTGTCTGTCTGTTTGGGGGACCTCAGGCATGGAGGCGTATGTGTGCATTCATTCCTGTCACCCCACTCTCTCCATCCCGACTGTGTCCTTTGATGTGCGCCGGCCTCGCTGTACAGGGACTCCCCTCCCCCCAGCACCCTGTCTGGTTACCGCCGCGTCTGGCCCCCAGCTGCTCAGACACCTCCGGTTCCGGTCGCAGCCCCTGGACCCCACTGCGCTGCGGGGAGCAGACTCACTGCCATCCCTGGGTGGGGGCTTGGCCAGCCCACCTTTGTGCGAATCAGAACGGGACCCCCGGTAGGGGGTCGGCGGATTGCAGACTGTGTGTGCCCCCAGTGCACCCACACCTGAGGCCCCGCCCTTTGAGCCTCCCTCAGGTGACCCCACCCCAGAAAGGCCGCCCAGGCCACGCTCCGTCACCCCTGCAGGAACCTGGGCCTGTGGGCGAGGGGGCTGGGCGACCAGCCAAGGTTTAGGGAGCCAGGCTTCGTGGGGCCTGAGCTGTGGCCTTCTTCATGGTGGCTGAACCCTGCGACGCTCCCTCCTGCTGGGGCGCTCCTGGTGCCTGGCTTGTGGTCTCACCCCGCCCCTCCCCTCTTAGCTCTCAGCTCTGAGAAGCGCACCCAGCCTCCATGCCCTGTCCCCCAGCCTGGCTTCTCTCGTGTGTGTGCTCCCGCTTCTGGGGGGCTCCGTCGTGGAGGGTGCTCATCTTCCTCCCATCACTGTGTGGGAGCCGCTGCTTTTCAAGTTCAAACCCCTAACCCCTACTGCAGACTAAACCCCCCACCCCACACTTGGTTCCTTTCTGCTTGGAAGGGGCAGGGGCTGGACGGCAGGGCGGTGACCTCTCTGGCCTCCTTGGGGTCCCTCTTGTTGCCCCACTGGCTTGTACCGCCCCTAGCTCTCTTGGGGTACACGTGTGAGATGTTTGGGGTACCCCATAGGTAGGGTGGCTCTGCTGGGCTTCCCCACGTCCCCCAGCCTTGCTTAGGAGCCCGGGCGGCAGGGCGGCGGGTCCCCCACCTCGCAAATGTCCCACTGGGCCTGGAGTTCAGGACCTTATCTGCAGGAGAGCTGCTGGGCCCCCCTTGGGTCAGCAGGCAACCCTCTAAACGTCTCCTGGCCACCCCCAGGACCCCAGGTCTGAGAGGGTGATGGCAGCGGAAGCCTGGCATCTGCGTGCAGCACATGTGAGCGTGTCTTCCTCTGTGTCTCCCATGTTTCCGTGTTTCGTGTCTTTCTGTGTCCTTTTCTGTGTGTCTGTTTGCACGGCTCCTGTGGTTGTGGGGCCCCTGCTTGGGGACACTGAACCCCTCCTTGTCCAGAGCCTTGGGGTCCCCTGGCAGCCTCCTGCCGGGCAGGCTCTGTGATGACCGCAAGTCCCCAGCACGTGGGTGCACAGGGTCGAGGGGCTCTGGCCAGGCTACCCCGCTCCTGTCACCAACCAGTTCCCTCTCCGTGGGCCATGCTGAGAGGCGCAAGGCGCAGATTCCAGACATTTGAGGTGCAATAGCCGTTGGGGAGGGACCACCCTGGACGGGGGTGAGGGGCCCTGGGACAGGGTGGTCTCCGGGTGGGCACAGGAAGGCGGGCTGGGCCAGGGCAGGGGCACGGCGCCTGCACCCGCAGAAAACCCTTGCCCATCTGGAGGGACCCCGCTGACTCTGGGGTCCTGGGCCCGCGCCCGCAGAGCATGGGGCCCTGCGTGTCCCCGCGTGGACCGTGCTCTTCCAGGGCGAGAGGGCCGGCCTGACGTACCGCGTGCCCTCACTGCTGCCCGTGCCCCCCGGGCCCACCCTGCTGGCCTTCGCGGAGCAGCGGCTGAGCCCCGACGACGCCCACGCCCACCGCCTGATGCAGAGGACCGGCATGCTGGCTGGGGGCTCCGTGCGGGTGAGCCCGGGGTGGGCGGCGGGGGCCGCGCCGCGCGGAAGGGCTGGGGACTGAGGCTTGGCCCCCTCCCCGCAGTGCGGCACCACGGGCGTGCTGGGGACAGCGGTCCTGGACGAGCACCGCTCCAGGGACCCCTGCCCGGTGCACGTCGCGCGCACGGCCAGTCTTACTCTTCATCGCCGTGCGCGGCCGCAACCGCGAGGCCGCGCAGATCGCTGCGGGCGAGAACGCCGCGCACCTCTGCGGCGTGACCAGCCGGGACGCGGGGCGCAGCTGGGGTGGCGCGCGGGACCTCACGGCGGAGGCGGTGGGCGGCGCCGAGCAGGGTAGGTGGGCGCCCGCTCTGCAGGGCGCGGGGGTGGGGTGGGGGGAAGCGGGGTCCGAGCAGGGAGGGGGTCTCGCGGGGCGGGGAATGGGATTCTGCACCGCGGAGGGGTCTGCACCCTGGCGGCGGAGGGGGGCCTGGCTGGAGCTCCTGCCTCACTCCGCACCCAGCCTAAGCGCCACCGACGCCGTTTGGTGGGCCGCCCCCATCCTGTCCCCGGAAGACCTCAGTCCCGTGCCCAGCAGGCTCTGTCATCTTCCCGAACCTGTCTCTGTCTGAGCGCTGAGGTCCCTTCTGGCCCCAAACCCCCGGTGGGTCCCCTCTTTTACCCCTTCCTCTTCTTCCTTCTCACTCCTCCCCCGGCGCTCAGCCCAGGGTTGCAGCTGGGTAGGTCGGCTTGACACCAGAGCTTTCCCTCTGCTCTCGCTGCCCCTTCCCCGAGGGCCTGACCACCAACTGCCCTCGGGGCCACTCCGACCCTGGCATGTGGAAGCTGACCCAGGGGTCACCTAGGCCCTGGCAGGTAGGAGCTAAACAGAGGGGTGGGGCAGGCTCTGAGACCCAGACAGGGCACAGTGGATCTAAAGAGCTATCTGCTGGTGTGGACCCCACCCCAGGGGACTCGAGCCCATTGCCAGGAGGGGCTGCCCAGACCCTCCCGCCCTCAGCTGCCCCTCTGCCTGGACAGCACGCACACTTGGGGGCTGGCCTTCCGCTCACCCGCTGAGATCCTGGCCCAGCGGCCTGCCTGGGCTCGTGGCTCCTGCTAATGGCCCAGGAGGCTTGTACAGCCTGGGGGTGGCCGGAAGGAGTGGACGGTGGGGGCACAGTGAGCCGATGGCTGCCCCCTGAGCTGTCCCCTAACCCGGGTACTGGCCCCCGTCCTCCCCGTCCCCCAGGGTGGTGGTGCTGGCCCCCGTCTTCCCCGTCCCCCAGGGTGGTGGTGCTGCCATCGGGGGGACCAGCAGCCCCTCCTCCCTGCAGACTGGGCCACGTTTGCCGTCGGCTCCAGCCATGGCATCCGGCTGTGCTCGGGCCGCCTGCTGGTGCCGGCCTACATGTACCGCGTGGACCGGCGAGAGTGCTTTGGTGAGATCTGCGGGACCGGCCCCCACTCCTTCTCCGCACCTGGCACCACGGGGGCCTCGTGCCCAACCTGCGCTCGGGCGAGGGCCAGTTGGCGGTGGGGGACAGGGGGCAGGCTGGTGGCATCCTCTACTGCAGTGCCTGGAGCCCTCTGGGCAGCCACATGCAGGTGCTCAGTGTAGACGAGGGCGCCTCCTTCCTGCCTGGGGAGCTGGTGCTCGCCCTGGCTGGGGCCGCCGGGGGCTGCCAGGGCAGCATTGTGGGCTTTCCGACCCCGCCCTCCAGCAGGCCGGAGAATGAGGGGTGCACCATGGGTACCAGGAACACCCTCCACCCTCCACACCTCTGCCCTGGGCCCCAGGAACCCCCAGAGGAAGGAGGGTGCTGGAGATACCCGAGGGGGCGGGGGGCTGGGTGGGACGGAGGGATGTGGGGATGGCTCCGGTGAGCCCGGCCCAGGGCCTGGGCTTGGGGGGAACAGGGGGACCTGGACCCCCGAGCTCCCGGTCCCGCCTCGGCCTTGTCTCAGAGCCCCACATGGCTGCTGTATTCCCACCCGGTGGGGCGCAGGGCACAGCTGCACATGGGCATCTGCCTGAGCCGGTCGCCCCTGGACCCCCACAGCTGCCCGGAGCCCTGGGCGATCCACGAGGGCCCCAGTGGCTACTCTGACCTGGCGTCCATCAGGCCCACCCCCGAGAGAGCCCTGACCTTCGCCTGTCTGTACGCGAGTGGGACCGGGGTCTCCTATGAGGAGATCTCCTTCTGCATGTTCTCCCTGCAGGAGGTCCTGGGGAACGTTGGGGCGGGCACTGGGCATCCCAGCCTTGGGGACAAGCCTCTGGGGCGCTGCTGGCCCTCCTGATGGGCCTCTGGCCAGGCCTGGCCCCGGGTGCCCAGGAGGAGCGGGGAGGGGAGCAGGGGCGGAGGATGCTGGGAGGTGGCGGGGTGGGGGCGTCTGTGACCCCAGGCCTGTATGGGGCTCCATCCTGGAGAGGCGCCTTTGCTCCTTGGCTTCTCCAAGGAGGTTCGTGAGGGTGAGTGTTTGTGTGGGACCTCATTGAATTTCACAGAAGCTCAGTTGTAACAGTCTCCAAGCAGGGCTGGTCTTTAGGAAGGAGGTGTACAGCCGGAAGGGAGGGTGGCCTGGATGGCCCAGGGTGGACGGGCGGCTGGCCCTGCATGGCCCACCCTGCCCCCTCCCAAGGCCGACAGCAGGGGCTGGGGCGTGTGGCGGTGGGAGCGTGGCACCGGGATCCTTTGCTTAGCCCGCGGTGCTTAGTCGCCTGTACCATTTTCCTCTTTCCTCTTGCTCTGCTGGCTTTTTTCTGGCTTATGAACAAGAAATAAAGGGATCCTGCGTGTCTGTCCAGGGCTGTCTCTCCTCAGTTCTTTCCACGTCGAAGCCTGGGGAGGGTCCCCAGTGCTCTAGCCACGTCACTGTGGGGTCTGCCCCCCTTAGCTAGACTCTCCAGTGCTGGGGGCTGCCAGCCATGGGGCAGGGGGACAGGCAAAGCCTTCTCTGCGCGGCAGCCCCAGATGTGCCTGGTCTGCACTGCCGGCCGGCGGGGCCGGTGGGGAGCGCGGTGGCTGCCCCTCCCTGGATGGGTCACCTCCCAGGACCGGCCCTCTGTGCCCTCGTGGAAGCACCTTCTTATTTCCTCTTCTTTGTAACATCTTCTTTCTGGTTATAAAAATAAAATGTGTTCACTGTAGAAAATTTGGGAAATGTATAAAACTATAAAGAAAAAAGTGACCCACACATATCCTTCTGCCCACCACAAATATGATGATCTTTTTGGCATTTCTTTCTGATTCCTTGAAGAAATTCTTTTTAAAAACATATGACTTCATTTTAGCACGTTATCACCCTCCCCAGCAGCTCTGTTGACGGCCCCGGTGCTCCATGATGAGGACCCTGCAGGGCGACCTTCTGGGGCTGGTCAGTCTCCCCAGGTGCTGGTCATGCGGGATGAGCACCTCTGGGGTGTCCCTGGATGGCCCCAGTTTCTGTCACCTCCTTAGCCTGGATTCCGGAACAGCACGACATCTTACACGGTCTTCCCCAAGGGTGGGGACGTGCAGGAAGGCTCTGAGCAGTGGAGGCCCAAGGGTCCCCAGGGAACGCAGAACAGCCAGCGCCCTGGGAGCTGGGAGACCCCCCTTATTGCTCTCCTTCACTGTCAGCCGTCCCTGCAGGGGCGGCCACCTTTCAGGGGTCGCCACTGGGCTCCAGGCACCCCCCCCCCCCCAGGCCGCCTCAGTCCCCCGTACGGACAGCCCCTCTACCTGGGGCTTTTGGGCAGTGGCTTGAGTCCGCCCCTCTCTTTTCAGGTTTAAGCCACAGAAACCAGCAAAGACGGGCAGGTGGGGCTTTCCAGAGGCCCAGAGGCCACAGGTGTGTACGGCAGTGTCCTGTGCTCACTTCCAGACTGGGTGGCTATTGTGCCCTGAATCCCACCTGGAACCTCAGATTGTGACCTGTTTGGAAGTAGGGTCTTTGCGGATGTAATTAAGGTTAGGATTGAGAGGAGACCATCCTGGGTTAGGCTGGGTTCTAAGTCAGGCAGGAGTGAGTGTCCTTACAAGAGAAAAGGGCCGTCAGGGAGAAGTCATGTGAAGATGGAACCCGGGACTGGAGGGACGTGCCCACAGGCCCACGGACACCTGGAGCCCCCAGAAGGGAAGAGGCAGGAGGACCCTCCCTGGATCCTGGCGAGGAAGCGCGGCCCTGGGACTCCTTGACGTGGGGCTTCTGGCTCCAGAACTGGGAGGGGACAGACACCTGTTCCTCAGGCTGCCCTGTTTGTGGAACTTCGGGAAAGCGCTGCTGGCCCACCTGGGGGAGGGCCAGCGCCAGCCAGGGCAGGTCCCGGCTGTCCGTGTGTGGGGACTGTGACACCGGCTGGAGTCCTGGTGGGCACGGCAGGCAGGCGCCAGCCTCTCACTCCTGCACCTGCATCCTGGGCAGGCTCCTCCCACCACGGGGCTCCCAGCGGGCCGGGGCGAGTCCCCTCCATTGAGCACCCCACGCAGGCCAGCCGTGGAGTGAGGTCTCCGAAGCGAGCAGAGCCGGCCTTCGGTGACTGGGTCCATCCCAGAACTGTGGCTTCCTCGGGGCCCCATCCTGGTTCCTCATGGTCTAGGCCGCGGCTGAGGGCTCTGGGTTAGGGCTTCCCCAGGTGTGACCCACCCCCAGGCAGGGAGGGAGGCTGTGGGGAGAGTCCCTGGGCTCAGGGCAGCTCGGGCCCCCTCCTAAAACCGTCCTCACCCACCCCCGAGGCCTGTCGCCACCTGCACCTGCTCTGGCTGGTCCCCGAGGGCTCAGGGCACCTGGTGCTTGCTGCTGTGGGGGCAGCTGAGCTAGGGAAGGCCCTCCCCGCTCTCCGGGGCTGGAACCAGCTGCTGGCCTGCAGGGGTCAACCTTGCTGGGGCCTGTGGCCCTGGCTTCCCTGGTCCTGGGTGACTGTACCTCGAGCAGTGCCCCACTGTCCAGCCTCCGGGGCCACAGGTCCTCAGGTGCGGCCCAGCCTGACCCACAGGAGCCGCTCCTCTGCCCCCTCCTCCCACTGCCCCACAGGCTGATCTGACCCCCCAGGCCCTCTGGGATGGCCCTGGGCTCTCCCAGCCTCCTCCTTCCTTCCTCGGGTCCAACGTGATGGACCAGCCCCTGGGCATTTCCCCAGCCTCTGCCGTGCGCCTGTGGTGCTTTCCCCAGGCCGGGTCGGGCCTTGCTGGGGGTTCTAACGATAATAATTATTACTATTATTGCACTGCAAACAGTCTAGTGCAGACTGCCCGTTGCGTTGTATCCTCTCCAATGCTGTTCCTTTTGTTTCCTTTCCTTGTTTTACTGGACTGGCAGGACCTCCAAGGAAATGTGAAACAGACGTGATGTCTGGTAGACAGAATACAGGCTCCCGAAGGTGTCGGCGTCCTAACCCCCGGAACCTGTGAGTGTGTGATCTTCGTGAGAAAGGGACCTCGCAGCCGTGATTAAGTTAAGGGTCTTGTGATGGTGGATCGTCCTGGGTTATCTGGGTGGGCTGGCACTTAGAAGGGGGACAGAGGGTCAGAGGGGAGAGCCGGTGTTACGATGCTGGGCTTGAGGATGGGTGAGCGGCCTGGAACCAAGGGATGCAGTGACCCCTGGAATCTGGAAAAGGCAGCGAGCGGATTCTCCCCCGGGGCCTCCAAAAGGAACCGGCCCCGTGGACACCGTGACTTTAGCACAGTGAGACCCGTTTCAGAGCTGAAGGGGGATGAGTTTGTGCTGCTGTCAGCAAGTTAGTTCCAGTGGCCACGGGAGACGCCAACAGGCGACACTGGCTGCCTAATCCCGTTCCAGGGTTTCTGGGACCCGCGTTCCTGAACGCTACCATTCTCACTGGATGCTTCTTACTCTCTTCCGTGTGTTTTCCATCATTTTCTGTCTCTGTGCTTCACTCTTAGACTTTTCTTCCAGCTCACTAATTCTGTCTTTGCTGTGACTGACTGGCTGCGGTCATCGCCTCCCTCCTCTGTCTCTGTCTGTCTCTGTCTGTCTTTATGTCTCTCTGTCTGTCTAGCTTTCCCTCCCTCCCTCCCTCCCCCCATGTCTCTCTGTCTCTGTCTCTGTTTTTCTGTCTGTCTATCTGGCTTTTCCTCCCTCCCTCCCTCCCCCATCTCTCTCTGTCTCTGTCTCTCTGGGTCTCCCTCCCTCCCTCCTCCGCGCTGTCTCTCTCCTCCGTCCCTCTCTCTGCTTCAGTACTGTGCTCCGTTTCTGTGTGTGCGCAGAGGGGAAAGGACAAAATACTTAACAGAAGGTCTCCTGTGTGTCACATGCTTTGTGCACTCCATTCCCTTTAATAAGTCAAAGCCCCTGTGAAGCAGGTATTATGTCCATTTCCCAGATGTGGAAGTTGAGGCTCAGCGGCCTGTGCTGATCCCACAGTTCGGGGTAGAGACCAACTTGCAGTCCATTTGGTGGCTCCCACATTGAGTCTTTTGAATGTTTTCCGCTGTGTGTCATTAAAACAATTTCAGTGGCCACAAGTGCTTGTTTTAATTAGTCAACCCAGAGTCTCGGCCCACCCCATTCTGCCCCTAAATGTGACAGCAGCCTGCTCCCCTCCCACGGTTCATACAAGAGGAAATAAATGGGAACATACATGGACGTGTTTCCCTTTGCACCAGGGTGAAATAGTCGCATGACTGTGGTCCTGCAGCTGACCGCCCGAGTGCAGCAGTGCTTGGCCGGGCCGCATGCCCTGCGGGCGAGGCTCGTCGCTGTGGTCTGGTGTGGCTCACGGCCACTTCCCTCACCCCAATGCCCCCAGCTGCCAACCTCCGTCCTGGGGTCCATTTCCTGCGGAGTCCAGACAACAACACAGATGTCTTTCAAGACTCACATCCTAGCTCATGCTTTCTTAGTAACTGCACGATGTGTTCTAGAGCATCGACGTACACGGGCCAGCCAATTTCCTTGCTGGGGACATTCAGATGGCTTCTATTATTATCATTATTATTGCACTGCAACCAAAGCTGCAGTGCGCATCTTTTAACATCTGTCTTTACAAACCAAGACCGATTTCTGCGGGATGGATTCTCAACTGTGGGGTGACTGAGCAAGACTCTCTGCAGTGTTTTATTCTAGTCGATAACAGCAGACTATTTTCTTAAAAGGAGCAGTAATTCACAAGCTATCCATACAAGTGAGAAGGCTGTTTTCTTGCACGCTGTTTGCCTTTTTCGTTTTTCCAGTTTGATGGGTGCACAGCGGCCCGTCCTGCCCTCCCCAGGTGACCGTGAGCTTGTGCTTGCATCTGTCCTGGTGTGGACCCACAGGGGAGGGGCGTGGGGGGGCTGGTGGCCGGGGTCCTTCCCGGGCAGTGTCTGTAACAGGGAAGAAGGGAGAGGTTCTGTGCGCTCAGAGCGGCACCGAGAATAAAACCGTGATGAACGTGGGGTGGGGCGGGGCCGTGGTCTTCTTTAGTCTGCAAACCCTGTGCCGTCTCTCAAGAGTGTTTGGAAGGCGGGAAGGAGGGAAGCTGCCCACAGAGCTATTTTTAGATGAGATTAACATTTAAATCTGCAGACTTTGAGTAAAGCACGTTATCCTTTATAACGTGGGGGCCTCCCCCAACCAGTTGAAGGCCTTATGAGAAAAGGCTGAGCTTCCCTGAGGAAGAGGGGGTTCTGCCCTTGACAGCTCAGATTCCAGCCGCAGCATCAGCTCGCCTGGCTCTCCAGCCTCTCCGACTTGCCACAGCTGTGGCAATGACCATTCTCTACCCCAGCCCCATTTTCATCTTCCTAAACTGACACTGTCCCCACTGAACACTAACTTCCCAACCCCTCGTCCCCAGCTGTTGGCACCCTCCATTCTACTTTCTGTATGATTTGACTACCTAAGGACCTCATATAAGGGAATCATAGGTGTCCATCCCCTTGTGTCTGGCTTATTTCACTGACCATCATGTCCTTAAGGTTCATTCGCAGTGTAGCATGACTCAGAATTTCCTTCCTTTTTGAGGCTGAATAATATTCTGTCATATGGACGGACCACATTCTGTTTATCCTTCATCAGTTGATGGACGCGGGTTGCTTCCATCTTGTGGCTACTGTGAATAATGCTGCTATGAATGTGTATGGACAGAATTTTGTAAATTAATTAGTTAATGTTTTAAATGGCTGAATAATAGCATTTGATAGTATATTTTCGGAATTCAGACCGAGATAAAAACAAAAAACAATCATGGATTTTGCCGCCGTGGGTCGGTGGGTCGGTGGGACGCTGGTACACGCGTGCCTGAGGCCCCGCCCCCCGCCCTCAGGCCCCGCCCTCAGGCCATGCCCTTGGGCCAGCCCCATTTTGCCCAAAGGACCAACAGGAGCTGAATCTAGAGGCGCTACGACCCCCACTGGGACCCCTGGCTGGGAGAAGTCAAAACGGCTGGGGGGCTCTTAGATGTGGCTCTGTGCCCACTGGGCAGGCCACCGGGGGCCGGCGCCCCTCGGGGCGGATGTGAGGCTGGGCGCCATCTGCCTGGACGTGTGGGTGCCTTGGCCCGGAGCCTCTTCCCGCCCGAGGGCCCAGCAGCCGAGCGCCTTGTGATGCTCAGATAACGGGGCCCGAGAAGCAGGGCTATGGGGAGGTGACACATCTTTCCCCTAAAGTGGCTCTCAGAGGCGGCCCTGACCTGCGGCAAGCCCATGGCACCCCAAACCGCGGGAGGCAAGGGCTGTGGGGAGCCCCCGCCACCCCTGCCCACCCAAGTCGTGGGCTCAGGAGCCAGGAACACAGGCCACCCCCCAGCGGATGGGGCAGCCCGACCGGGTCGAGGTACAGGACCCCCGGGAAGGGTCCCCTGCACCGCCTTGGTCACTCACAGGGGGGTCCCCACATTCTGAAGTCTCCAAACACTCAGGAACCTCACTCAGACCATAGGGACATCCGTCCACATCAGACCACCAACCCACAAGGGCTGAGAGCCCAGGCGCCGCACAGCAGGCCCGCTTCCCTGTTCCCAAGGCTGGGCTCACTTTGAGACCTGAGCTCTGCTGCCAGGAGGCCTTGGCCTTGGCCTTGGCCACAGCGCCCCCCTCCCTTCCCGCAGGCCTTGTGGGACCTCGGACTCCTATGGTGAGGTGTCTGGCCACCCCCACTTCCCCGCACAGCAGCCAGGGACCGGGAGGGCACAGGTGGCCCGAGGGGGTGTTCTGCTGGGCAGAGGGGCTGCCAGGTGGGGCTCGGCTAGGGAGCACCTGGAACCTGGTGGGCTGCCGGGGTCTCAGGCTGGGAGCAGGGAGCCTTGAGACCCGCCCTCCCCCTCTCCCCCTTCCCCGACGCTGTGGCTCCGTGACATGCACAGACGCTGATGCAGAGACTGACCCGCTGGAACGGGTGTGGGCGGGGGGGTGGGCGCGATGCCCCCCCAGGCCGGTGACACACGCGGCTGGGGCAGAGCAGGGGAACGGAAAAAGTGAGAGGCGACAGGCGGCAGGTGGCAGGGGCCGCCTTACGGGAAGGCGGATGCAAAGTGCTGAGTGTCGCTCTCGGTCTCACTTCTTATCTGAGCGCGGCTGCCAGGGCGGCCGGCACTGCCAGCACACCCGAGGCCACTTCCTTCCCTCCCTGATCTTTCATCTTAAAAAAATTTTTCCAGTATCAGTATGAGCTCGTGGTCTTTTAAACTTGCTCAGAGTGTGTGAATCAATTAGATTTTTCATGTTAATTTTGGCAGGTTTGATGCTCAGATTGCCCACTTGTCTCTTGACCGGACCCCAACCTGGTTCCGTGCTCCGGGGCCGAGTGTCTCCATCCCTCCTGCACACACCTGAGGGCTGGCGGCCGCCCAGGAGCCAGTTCACCCAGAGTCCGGGCGGGGCCCCTTCTCCTGCCACCCCGGGGCCTCCCTACCTTCAGCCATCAGGTCCAGCACAGTGAACCCCGCGTGCTTCCCGTTTCTGCTGGTACCCCCGGGAGGTGTTGCACAGGTGGGGGCTCAGGAGTGAAGGGCAAATGCTCCACTAAGTGCTAAGCAGCGGCTTCCCAGCATCCTCGCCCAGGGTGTAGTCAAGCTTTCCGAGTTGGCTGGTGAATAGGTGTGGCTGTGATCTGCAGTTTCCTTATTTTGAGTGAAAATAAGCATCCTTTCCCTGTTTAAGGGATATGTGTGCACATAACATGTGGGAGGCATGTGCGTGAACAGTCCGTCATTTCTCTGGCTCGCTTTTCCATTGCAACTCTGCCCTTGCTGTCTCCCCGACTTTAGACCTTTCTATAATTGGAGCGTTACCCTTCTGCGTGATATTGCAAATTCCTTCCCCAGTCTGCTCGTGATGATGTTTTTGATGTGCTACAGGGTTTTCCCCAATTTACACAGCTGAATTTCCCCATCTTTTCTTCCATGGCACCTAGGGTGAGCCGGCATCCCTGTGAAGGTCTGGTAGGTTTTTCTCCTGTGTCTCATAGGGTTGGGATTGATGCAAGCACAGGGCAGGAGGGATGCATCTACCTTACTATACTTTCCAAATAGCTGTGCTGTCCCAGCACCACCTAGGAAGTCTATGGTTCCCCACTCATTGGCTCTCTTCCTGCCTTTTCATGTGCTAACGCCACTGTTTTAATGATCATCAGTATTAGATCTGATAAAGCTGCTCTTCTTTCACTTTCCTTTCCTGGTTTTCTTGGCTGTTACTTGCCTGTTTATTTTTCCAGATGAACTTTACGGTTGCAGAAATGTGGTTTTCACAGGGATCGTATTAAATTTGTAGAATTAGGAAGAACTGACGTCTCGATGGCGTCGAGGCATCCTCCCCAGATCACCAGGCCACGCCGGTACTCTGCTCTCCTGCGGGTTCGTGCTCTTCTCACTGAATCTACGCCTTGAACACAATCTTTTCTGTTGCTGTCATAGGCGGAATATTCGCTATCACTTTTTCTTCTAAGTGGTTACCGTTGGATGTACGGAAGCCATTTATTTCGGGATGTTAATCTTGCAGCTGCTCCTGGACTAGATTTTCCTGTTGCCATAGCAGTTTCCCCACAGAACCTCCTGGGTTTTCCAGGCACAAAAGCCCGCGTCGTCTGCAAAATTCACCAGCAGTGTTCCCTCCAGTGTCCCAGACCCGGTGACTCTCCCTCTGCCTGGGTCAGTCTCCAGGATGGCAGGCACAGGGTGTGAGCTCGAGGGCTGAGGAGCTGGTGGGGTCTGCTGTGCTCCGGGCACCTGCGGGTTTGGACGAGGCTCACTGCGGGGGGGGGAGGGGGCAAGGTTGGGGGTGTCTGTCACGGTAGTCAGGGACAAGAGCCGATGACCTGTGTGGTGGCAGTGCATCCCCTCCCTGGGGGACTGAACCATCATCCAGTTTGTAGAGGGGAAGGGACTGGGTTTCCCCACAGATGCCAGCCCCCCCAGCAGCCTGGCACCTGCTCACTCATAGCCTGCGGCAGCCCACTCGCTCGCCTGCCCACTCCATCCCCCCGCCGGCCTGGTGTGGGGACACGTGGGGCTGGGGCAGGACATTCAGGCACAGCTGCTCAGTTGGGGACGTCCTGTGCCAGGTTCGGGGGCAGGGGGTTACGGGACCCAGGGACGTGGAGCCTGGAGAGGGCTTCTGGGGGGCGGTGCCCGGTGGCCCCCTGAAGACGGAGGGGTTTCAGGCTGTGGGCGTGAGTGTGGTGGGGACGGAGAGGAGGGGCCTTGAAGGGCCAGTGTGTTTCTGGGATAGTGAGGGCCAGGCCGGGCAGGCTGGCGCATCCTACTTCTTCAGGCCGGTGTCCAATGAGTGAGCAGGAAAACTCGGCGCCATTTTTTTTTTTTTTTTTTTGCGGTACGTGGGCCTCTCGCTGTTGTGGCCTCTCCCGCCGCGGAGCACAGGCTCCGGACGCGCAGGCTCAGCGGCCATGGCTCACGGGCCCAGCCGCTCCGCGGCATGTGGGATCTTCCCGGACTGGGGGCACGAACCTGTGTCCCCTGCATTGGCAGGCGGACTCTCAACCACTGCGCCACCAGGGAATCCCTCGGCGCCTTTCTTAGAGCTTTCATCACTCTTTAATTACAGTGTAACAGAGCAAGGAAGTGTGCGTGAACCCCTAGAAGGGACACGTGCCTCAGAGTCCCCCACACCCAGCTGCCCCGGACGTTGTGTGCAGGCCACAGGGAGTGGCGGCTCCGTCGGAGGGGTCCCTGCCGAGGGGGCCCCGCACCTGCCCCAGTGCCCTGGAGGGGGCCCGGCGGAGGCCCCTTTAAGTAGCACTGTGAATGGGCGCCAAGGAGAAGTGGGGATACACGGGGGACACCAGGGCCCCCAGGATGGCCTCGGCGGCGTGACTCCAGCTCCGCCAGCTCCCTTCATTGCCTGTTTCCTGGGCTGCATGACGGGCCTGGGCACGCGTGAGGGTGGAGGGGCCCCACCGCCGCCAGGAGCTCTCTTCCAGGCCTGGGGGAACACGAGGCCCCAGGGGAGCCCTGACCTTGTGCATTTCCCCGTGCGCCCCACGAGGGATCCGTGCTGGACCTACCAGGCCTGCTCCAAGGCGGAGTCTCCAACCAGGACCCGCGGGCCCCTATGTCCAGGCACCAGGCCCTCCTGGGAGGCAGCTGGCGTGTGTAGGAGGGAGGCTCTGGCCAGCTCAGCCTGAGACTGGGTCTGGAGTCCGGGGTGAGGCTCCTTCCCCCGCCCACGGAGCCGGGCAGGGCTGGCAGGTGCTGGCAGGGGTGGGCGTGGTCACCCTTGGACAGGCTCACCTCCTGGGCTGCCCTACCACTCTGTGCTCTTCCAGGGAAGGTGCCCCCCTGGCTCTTGGCGGAGGGTCTGAAGGACTCGGGCTAGCCGAGGAAGCCGGTCAGAGGGGCCAGGAGCAGTGTCCGTCCTCAGTCCTCAGTGGCCGGGGCCCCTGCGGGCTGTCTGCGGAAGCCCTGCGGCTTGGGGAGCCCGGCCTGCCCGGGAAGACGATGGTGGCGTACTCGGTCTGCTCTGGGACACAGGGGGCCGGGGGCTCCGGGGTCTTCTCTCGCCACTGGAAGTCCAGCTCCCCGTAGTCCACGGTGCACGCAGGCCCGGTGGAGGAGCCCTCCTTCTTGGGGAGAGAAGAAGGGACGGGTCGTCGGTCTCCGAGGGGCTGACACACACACACACACACACACACACACACACACTCTCTCTCTCTCTCTCTCTCTCTCTCTCTCTCAAACGC
This sequence comes from Pseudorca crassidens, assembly GCF_039906515.1. Taxonomy (NCBI): domain Eukaryota; kingdom Metazoa; phylum Chordata; class Mammalia; order Artiodactyla; family Delphinidae; genus Pseudorca; species Pseudorca crassidens. Next base: position 271,628 of record NC_090301.1, on the reverse strand, counting down.
GCGGGCACAGCAGGGCAGGGCTGGCCACCCAACCTCGGACACTGCAGCGGTGGCGCGCGAGGGGCGTGGCTGCTCTGAGGCCGGCTCCCCCCCCCCCCCCCGAGGTGCGGCCGCGGCAAGGGCACCGCCAAGGGAAGGACGCTCACCGGAGGCTGGTCTTCGCTCCTGCGCGCGCAGCCCTCTGCAGAGAAGCACACGAGTCAGGGAGCCCCGAGGCCCTGCTGTCGTGGCGGGGGTCTCAGGGGTCCCTGGGAAGGGACCTGGGTTGTCTGGTCCCCAGGGCCCGCCTGGCTTCCAGGCCTCACGTGCGGCCCAGCCCAGTGCGCAGCGCCCTCTCGGCTGGCGCAGCACACACAGCGGGCGCATCATCAGTGATCCCTGCACGTTCTCAAAAATATTTAAAGGCGGAAAGAGCGATTCCCTGGAGAGATGACCTCCCACAGGGGCTTTGCTCTCAGCTGGGCTGCACCCCTACCCCACTCAAGGGGTGGGGTGTCCTCAGCGGTGTCCAGGCCTGCGGTGGCTGTGGCTTTCACCTTGGGCGCCCAGCGGTTAGAAGAGCTTTCAGTGTCCTGCAGCCTAAGGTGCAGCCTGAGGTGACTCAGCCTTGCGGGGGGGCTGCCCTCCCCACTCCCCTCCCTCACACCCCTCCTGAGAGCAGGCACAGGGGTTGTGAGGGGACCACAGACCCTGGGAAGCCCAGTCTGGCCCCTCCCTGTGGGGGGACATGGAGGGGGTAGGAGCAGGGGAGGGGTGAAGGGAGGGAGACTGTGGGCTGCGCCTGTGGGGACTGGCGCGGCCTTACCCCGAGTGGCCCAGAGGAAGACGGCTGCCAGGACCCAGGTCAGCAGCACCAGCAGCAGAGCTCCCAGCAGGACGCTTGTGACACGGGCGACCAGGCCCTGTAACTGGCCTTCGGTCCTGGGTGGGGGGCTGGGGCGCTCTGTGGGCAGCTCCAGGACTCCCTCTGCAGGGGCAACAGGACAGGAGTCAGAGCCGGGGGACCCAGGGCCCTGCCCTCTGCGAGTCCTAGACCTGCGCTGACCAGTCTCGCCCCGGCCTGCACCCCGGCACAGCTTCCGAGCACGAGCTCATCCTGAGAGGCGCCTGCCACCAGCCTCTTCCTCGAGGACAAGTGGGTCTGGGGGTGCTTCCAGGCATGCAGAGCCAGGGCCGTGGGTCGCCGTGGTCCTGGGTGTGGGACAGAGCCCTGGAATGGAGCCTGGCAACCCCTGCCCACGATGCCCCATGGCTGAGGCTGCTCCTGCTGGCTGCCCAGACCCCGCCCTGCTCACCCATGCCCTCGGGTCGCCGACGCCCTCACCTGTCACCGTGAGCTCCGCAGGCCGGCTCTCGTTGATCTGCGTCTTGGGGGGCAGGTAGATGGCCCCACAGAAGTAGACGCCGCTGTCATTGCGCTGGGCGGCCATGATGCTCATGTGGAAGTGTCGCCCGCCGGGCAGCGGCGTGACGTGGAAGCGCCGGTCCCGGCCAGGCTGGCTGCGGTCCTCGGGGAAGGCGGCCAGCTTGTCTGTCTGGTTGCTGGGGCTCATGCGGTACCAGTTGAGGACGAAGTGCTCGGGCTTGCTGGAGAAGCTGCAGGTGAAGGTGGCGTTCGCCCCCTCGGGCACAGTGAGCCGGGCCGGGGAGAAGGTGAGGGGGCTCCAGGGCCTGCTGGGGGCATCTGAGGGGTGGAGAAAGGAGCAGTGGGCGGGTGTGCGGAAGGGGTATGGAGCCCGCCCACCAGACCCTCCCCGCCCACTCTCCCATGGCCTGTCGATGGGAAGGTTGTGCAGTGCTTCTGGGGACGGGTGCTCGCCTCTCACGGGCCGCTCCGGGGTGCGACTTTGTCCTTTGACTCTACTGAGACCTGGGGCCAGGCTGCGATCTGGCTCTGACCTCCAGGCCCTCGCTTTTCCCCCTCCGCAGTGGTGGTTTAAGGGCCTTCACCCTCTCCCTCCTTGAGTCCCAGTTGCCAGTCCCCGCAGGCCTGACCCCCACGCTCCCTGCGCTGGGGGAGGGGGAGGGTAACTGGGAGGCCGGGCTGGGCTGGTGGGGGCGTCCCACGGAGAACCCAGCCCCGGCAGGCTCCAGCTCAGAACCAGCTCAGAGCTGGGAGCGCCCCCTCCACTCCCCCCGTGGGCACTGCTGACTGGGCGTGCCACGACTGCGGACTGGTGCCCAGAGGCCAGCGCGGACGAGCCTGGGCTCTGTCTGCAGGCCCCACCTGGGGATGCCCCGCCACATGCAGGGGCCCGCCTCGCCGACACACACACGCAGCTCACGTTGGCACGCGCACGCACGGGTGTGCACGCCCTCACACCCAGCTCGCTGGCTGGGGGGTTGGGGGTGGGGCAGCCCCTCCCAGGAGATGCCCAGCCGCACCCCACACAGAGTCCAGGCTGACGTGATGGCCCAGGTCGCAGGGAGGGGCCCCGGTTGGGACCCACATGTGGCCAAACCCACACCCGGTGCTTTAGCCCCCTGCGGACGGCTCATGCTGGGAGCTTGCGCAGTGGCCCCTGATTTGCACACAGTGGCAGGCCTGAGGCTGCCCCCCAAGACCCAGCCCCCCTCAGCCCCCTGCCCGCTCCTCCAGGGAGGGGGACACCCCCAGCCCCTGTGGAGGGGCAGCTCTGTGCAGGGCTGGCGGTTGTCTTCGCATCTCTGTGGAGGCCCGTCCCACTGGCAAGGAGGGGCGGGGGCAGCGGGGAGGCCGGGGCGGCCTGAGGGCGGCCAGGCCTCCCCTCTCAGCCAGGCCCACTGCCCCGCGGGGCCCGCATCTGCTCCCCTGCCACCGCCCTGCCGCCGCTTCGGTACCTGCTGGACACAGATTTGGTCAAAGTCGCGCGGTGGTGATGGTGCACCGGATCCGAGAGTCCTGCTCTGCACAAGGCCCTTGGGCGCCCCCCACCCCAGGGCTCCCACCCGCAGCGAGCCCGCATCTGGGTCCGGAGACCCAGGGCGCCTCACAGGTACCCCAGGAGCCGCTGTTCTGGGTGGTGCCCCCCAGACTGTGCTCCCAGCCGTCCTGTGTCCACGCCAACCCCCCTCTCCCACCTGCCAAGGCCTCGAGTGAGCCCCCTGGGGAGCCTCCCTTCCTGCACAGGCCCCTCCATCAGGGCCCCCGTGAGCGCCTGTGGGGACCTTTGCTGACGAGCCCTGCATGGACGGGGGCCCAGCTCGTCTTCAGTGCAGGCCCTCACCACCACCCCCATTCGCCAGCCTGAACTGGTGGCCATTTGAGTCTCTTGTCTACCTGCTTGCTCTCTGTGGGGCTCTCACAGAATCTGGACCTGAGTAGCTGGGACCCTGGGCTACGTAGGTCCCTGGCCTGGTTCTCTGCATGGCTTCCCTGCTGCCCCTCAGACCCCTACCCCAGCACAGCCCTACCTGGATGCCTGTCCCCGCCCCGCCCCCCCTGGACCCTCACAGTGTGGGCAGAGGCAGGGGCTGGATGCAGCTGCTGGGGGGCCGGCCTGGGACACAGGTCAAGGGCAGTGTCCGTGGGGTAGTGTGGGAGGGGACAGCCCATCACCCGGGGCCGCTCGGGACCCAACACTGACCAGGAAGCACCCGCCTCCCCAAAGGCACAGGGTGCCTGGCTGTCAGGGGCTCCCGGCGGCCCGGCCAGCGTGCAGGGCCACAGGGGGGACCCTCACGGGGCGCTCAGAGGCCCCCCAGATGGAGAAAGATGGTTCCCTGGAACGAGAGCCCAGAAGCATCACGGGAAGCAGAGCAGAGGGAGTGTGGGGCCGGAGACCTCAGGGCTGAGATGGCGCTGGGAACAGGTGGGAGAGCCAGATGGGGCCTGGGCTCCTGTGTGACCCCCACCCCTCTACATCAGCCTTGGCCTGGGATGCTAACAGAGCTTCTTCCCGAGTCCTGGGGTCCCCTTTATCCCTGCAGGATGAATGTCTGTGCATCTTTTCTTATGTTGTTTGAGTAATTGAAAATTTAAATGTTGTCTATTTATGTAATAATGGAATGTCAGTGAGGGGTCTCCAGGCTTGTTTTTCTGTTTGGGGATTGGGTTGAGGAGAGAGCCGCTGAGCCTCAGCAGGGTCAGGAGGGAGAGACCCTGGGGGGTGCCTGGGTGTGGGGCACACTGTGAGCACCAAGGTGGCACCGGCCCGGCTCCCGTGGAGGGAGGCCTGGCACGGGCTCAGGGCGGCCTTAGAGACCACATTTCACAGCTACCATCTAACACCTGATTTAGGCAACACCCACCAGTGGGTGCTGAAAGCATTGCCCAGTGGACTGCTGGGTCCCTACCTCAGGTCTCTGATTCATCCCGAAGGGAGAAGAGCACCTTCCCCCCCCCCCCCACCGTGCTTTGCAGTGGACCCAGAGGGAGCGACCCCGTATGACGGGTCTCCGATGGGTGCCCCAAGAAGGACCATCATGTCTGTGACCTCCCAGGTGGCAGGTGCTTGCACACCTGGCCTGGCTCCTTCAGGAATGCCAGCAGCGGCAACAAAAGCAGAAACAGACAGGTGGGGCTACGTCAAGCTAAAAAGCTTCTGCACAGCAAAGGACACCATCAAAAAATGAAAAGGCAGCATAGTGAATGGGAGAAAATACTTGCAAATCATATATCTGATAAGGGGTTGATATCCAAAGTATATAAAAAACTCTTACAACTTAATAGCAAAAAAACAAACAATCTGATTAAAAAGTGGGCAGAGGACCTGAAGAGACATTTTTCCAAAGAAGACATGCTGATGGCCAACAGACACATGAAAAGAGAGATGCTCAACGTCACTGATCATCAGGGAAATGCAAGTAAAAACCACAATGAGGTATCACCTCACGCCCGTCGGAATGGCCTCGTCAAGAAGTCTAGAGATAAAAAAAAAAAAAAAAAAAAAAAAAGTCTAGAGATAACAAGTGGTGAAGAAGACATGGAGAAAAGGGAATGGAAACTGGCACAGATGCTGTTGGAACAGTACGGAGGTTCCTTAAAAACTAAACACAGAACTACCATGTGATCCAGCAATTTCACTTCTTAGTATTGTCTGAAGAAAATGAAAACATTAATTTAAAAGATATATACACCCCAATGTTCACTGCAGCACTATTTACAATTGCCGAGATACAGAAGCGACCTCAGTGCCCATCGACAGAGGAATGGATAAAGAAGATGTGGTATATATACAATGGAATACTACTCAGCCATAAAAGAGAATGAAATCTTGCCACTTGAGACAGCTTGGATGGACCTAGAGAATATTTATCTTTCTCTGCCTGAAGTAAGTCAGGCAGAGAAAGACAAATACTGTATGATTTCACTTATATGTGGAATCTAAAAAAAACCCAAAAAAACAAAACGAGACAAAAACTGAGCTCATGGATATAGAGAACAGATCGGCAGTTTCCAGAGGTAGGGGCTGGGGAAACGGGTGAAGGTGGTCAAAAGGTACAAACTTCCAGGCATAAAATAAATAAGTCCTTGGGGTGTGATGTGCGGCATGGCGACTAGAGTTAATAATTCTGTGTTGCGTATTTGAAAGTAGCTAGGAAAGTGGATCTTGGTAGTTCTTTTCACAAGAAAAAATCTGGTAACTGTATATGGTGATGATATTAGCTGGGCCTACTGAGGTGATCATTTTGGAATATATACAAATACAAATACACTGTATGCCTGAAACTAATATAATGCTATGCCGATTACACCTCAAAAACGCCTAAGGATTTCCATATCTAAAATAAAATTGAGGTTCGATTAAAAACAAACAAACAAACAAAAATGCCTGCTGTAGGTCAGAGGAGGCTGAGGACAGTGGCGTCCGGCTGAAGCTGAGGGTCTGGACTCGGCTCCGTCAGGGAAAGAGCCCAGCCAGACGGCAGGCTCGGGACGCAAGGGCATCTGATCTATGGGACTGCGTCAGCCACCATCCCGGGCGTTAGGAGAGTCTGTGACTAACGCTCAGGTGACCAGCAGTGCACGGATGGAGAGGGCTGTGGGCTGCGCCGGCCCCCAAATACCCGCGTTCAGCAGCACCCTGGAATGTGACCTTATTGGGAACAGGGTCTTTGCTGATGTGATCCGTTGAGATGAGGTGTGGGGTTGGCGGCCCCTAACCCGACACGACCGTGTCCTTACTGGGGAAAAGGGGATGCGTGGACAGCTCCACACACGGGAGGACGCCGTGTGACACAGAGCAGAGCTGGGGTGACGTGTCCACAGGCCGAGGGACACCAAGCATCGTCACCACCGCCTGCAGCTGGGAGAGGCCTGGAACCACGTCTTACTCGCAGCCTGGGGAGGAAGGGACCCCGTGACACCGAGGTCCGACTTCCAGCCTCCAGAACCGCCGGCCCATAAGCTTCTGTGGTTCCAGCCGCCCGCCTGGTGTGGGAGTTTGCTACGGCAGCCCCAGCAAACTAACACAGAAAGCCAGGGTTACCAAATTGAAGACTCTGGGTGAGGGTGTTCACTGCTGTGTTTCGGTAACTTTTCTGTATCTTTCAAATATTTTTCAAGTTTGTACGTTGAAAAAAATAACACATATCTGACTTAAAAAAATGTGTCATAGGCTGGGCCAGACAGTTCTTATAAGATCGAATTCTCATGACGCTATAAAGCAGGCATTATTATCAGCAAACTGCAGGTGGGAAAACCGCAGCTCAGAGAGGTTAAGGGACCTGCCTGAGGGCACAAAGCTCACCAGTGTCGGCTTCAGCTGGAACTCAAGGCCGGCCCCTTTCACGTTTTGATTTTCCCCTGCTTTGGGAAGGGGCCCTGGTGGGGAGTGGGTGGCGAGGGCAAGTCACAGCGCCTCCCGAACCCCCGGGCCTTGGTTCCTCCTCCCGGGATGACACGCACCCTGTCTCCACCCACACCCCGTCTCCACCGCATGCCGTGCCTGGGCTCCGCAAGCCTCCGCACAGGGCACCTTTTGGCCACAGGCTCTTGGACCACTGACTGCAGCCGTGAGTTTCCTCCGTCCATCCTGAGAGCGAGGCCAGGTGTGGGGAAAAAGCAGGGCGACCTGGGCGCTGAGCAGGTGCTGAGCAGGCCCGGCTAGGCAGAGACAACTGAGGGCCTCTGGGCACAGAATCCAAGACTGGCAGCCAGTGGGGATCAGGCAGCCTCACCTCGGCTTGGCCCTTCTAGGGCCCTTGACCCCTGAGCCCAGCGAGGTCTAGAGGACAGGCCCTAGGTCTGGCTGGGGAACCCTTCCCATCAGGGCAGCACCGGGCGCAGTGGCTGAGGGCAGGGCAGCCAGGAGGGGCCTCTCCCTGAGCACCGCTTTGGCCATGGGCCTGCAGGGCCTGCCTAGGGGACAGCCCGTACTGAGGGGCTTGGGGCCGGGACCCGCTCCAGAACCTGCTGTGGACGCTCCCGGATGTGCCCGGGCACTGTGCTCCAGGGCAGCTCGTCCAGAGGCCCAGGTGGGGCTCATCCCAGGCCCACGATGGGATGGGTCTTTACTGGAACTGTTGCACTTTTGACATAATTGGAGAAACATCTCCAGGCCACCCAGCCTGTGCCCTCATGGAACCAGTCAGTCCCTTCCCCCCAGGAAAACACAAGTGGGGCCGAGGTCTGGGGCTCTGGCCGCCCAGCCCTTTCATCCTACGGAGAGGGCCATGAGCTTGCCCGTCCCTCGGGACTCCCAGGAAGAGCTGGGATACTCCTGCCTGCTCACAAGCAAGGAAGGGACTCACCACCAGGTGAGGGGAGTGGGTTAGGAGCCAGAGCCCAGAGAGGGCCCTTCACCTGCCCAAAGCCACACAGCGCCCTGCCAGGGGCCGTGCTGGGCCTCAGGGGCCTGGTTCCCCCCACACCCCCGCCAGAGACTGAGAACCGGAGGTCTTTGCCCAGCCTGACCCCCCGCCACCCAGCCCCGACCCACATACCTAGGAGCCATCCTGGCTGCCAGCCCAGCTGCAGCACGGCCCAGACGAGTGGCCACAGTGCCCGCGGGGTCCCCATGCCCGGAGCGCCAGCCCGCCCGGCATGCTGTCTCCTCCACTGCTTGCAGAAGTGCAGGAGGAAAGGAACGTGTCCGGGTCAGGTCGCAGGGCCACGCCCCAAGCCCCTGCCCCCCCTTCCTCCTCCTGCCCTTGGGCAGGGAGCTGGTGGGAGGGAGAGAGATGCTCTGCACAGAGACGAGGTGAGAGAGAGGGAGAAACAGAGAGACGGAGGCAGGTGGAGGGGGAGGTGGGTTTGGCCCCCTTCCTCCCACTGCGGGGGAGGGGCGTCTCCATCCCGGGCATTCTTGTCTCTGTATTTGTTGTTGACTCTTCCGGAGCCTGTGGGTCCGCTGGGAGGGGGTGCAGGGTCTTCTCTGCTCCCCTTCCCCAGCCGTCCCTCTGCCCTCTCTGGGCTTAGGTCCCTGGAGCCACAGTGTTTGAAGCACCACAGGCACCACCAGGCCTCTACTGCCCGCCCCCGCCACCCGGCGGGCTGTGGGCAGTGGTCACACTGCTGCCCCCAGTGGGCAGTGAGGGTCTGGGGCCTTTCCTCCAGGCCCACCTAAGACCCTTTCCCTTTGGTCCTACCCAGGGTCCTGGGCCCCTCCCTGCCCCCATGGTGACCCTGCTAGCCCTGTGCTGAGGGGCGTCGGGGCTGGGGCGGCCGCGTTTCCAGATCTTTCCACTATCGGCAGCTTCCTGAGCCCCTCCAGTGCCGGGCCTTGACGGGTAATGCAGACCTCACCTCCAGGACTGACTTGCCTCAGGCTGGGGGAGGTCCTGGGGTCCGTGACCCGCCTCCTCCCCCCCCCCCGCCCCCGCACAGCCGGAACATTTGTGAAGTGATTGGATTGTTCGCCGCATTTCGCCCTAAGCGTTTAGTTCTAATGAATGGAAAACAGGAGACCTGAAGCTGCCGATATTAGGGGCGTAATGCGTAGGTCTCGTCGGCTGAGATGACAGAGACTGAAACCGCCCGGCAGCTGCTGTTCAGCTCCGGCTCTGAGACACGCAGGGCTCGCTGTGAAGGGAAAACATTAAAGAAAGCTGAGACGCTGGGAAAAGAGCATCAAAGACGATGTCTGGGCGCGCCGCTGGCGGAGGAGGCTTCAGCGGCAAACAGAGGGCCACTCCCCAAGCCTCAGCTGCTGAGGCCCCAGCACGGCGACGCCTGGAGCGTGGGAGGGGTCCCTGCCGACCAGGTGCGCTCCGAGAGCGTCGAGCGTCGGGGGGCAAGCTGGCCAGATGGCTCAGGTGGCTGGTATGGGAGAGAGTGGCCGCAGCTGACCCCTGTGACACCCCATGCCGACAGGCATCTCCTGGCAAACCCTCCCCCCTGGCCTCCCCTCGGGGGGCTGCAGCCCTGGGGGGGGGGGCTCCTGTCAGCCCAGGGCCTCCAGGCACCCAGCACTCTGCTCGCTGCTGACCCTGTCCCCGTGAGGCATGTGGCACTCACACTGGGGCCCTGAGGCTCTGTTCTGGGGGACTCAGCTCTCCTCTGAGGACCAGGGCTGGACGAGGCTGGGCTGGAGGGTAGGGGTGTGCTCTGAGCTGGGAGGTGTTGTCCGACCCTGGGGGGGGTCTCCTCACTACCCCTCACCTCAGTTCCATCTGCGAGAGCTCAGACTGTGTCCACAAAGGGCGATGCAGGCCCTTCCTCACCCGCCCACCTCCCTCCCTCACCCTCTGTCCCTCCCCCTTCTCCCCCTTCCTTTCCTCTCCCTGCTTCCCTTCCTCTCCCCCTTTCCCTTCCTCTCCCCCCTTGCCTTCCTCTCCCCCTTCCCTTCCTCTCCCCCCATTCTCTTCCTCTCCCCCTTCCCTTCTTCTCCCCCCTTCCCTTCCTCTCCCCCATTCTCTTCCTCTCCCCCTTCCCTTCCTCTCCCCCTTTCCCTTCCTCTCCCCCCATTCCCTTCCTCTCCCCCTCTTCCCTTCCTCTTCCCCCTTCCCTTCCTCTCCCCCCTTCCCTTCCTCTCCCCCCTTCCCTTCCTCTCCCCCCTTCCCTTCCTCTCCCCCTTTCCCTTCCTCTCCCCCTTTCCCTTCCTCTCCCCCCATTCCCTTCCTCTCCCCCCCTTCCCTTCCTCTCCCCCCTTCCCTTCCTCTCCCCTCTTCTCTTCCTCTCCCCTCTTCCCTTCCTCTCACCCCCATTCCCTTCCTCTCTCCCCATTCCCTTCCTCCCCCTTCCCTTCCTCTCCCCCCTTCCCTTCCTCTCCCCACTTCCCTTCCTCTCCCCCCTTCCCTTCCTCTCCCCCTTCTCTTCCTCTCCCCCCATTCCCTTCCTCTCCCCCCTTCCCTTCCTCTCCCCTCTTCCCTTCCCCTCCCCTTCCCTTCCTCTCCCCCCTTCCCTTCCTCTCCCCCTTCCCTTCCTCTCCCCCCCATTCTCTTCCTCTCCCCCCTTCCCTTCCTCTCCTCCCCATTCCCTTCCTCTCCCCCCATTTTCTTCCTCTCCCCCCTTCCCTTCTTCTCCCCCTTCCCTTCCTCTCCCCCCATTCCCTTCCTCTCCCCTCTTCCCTTCCTCTTCCCCCTTCCCTTCCTCTCCCCTCTTCCCTTCCTCTCCCCCCTTCCCTTCCTCTCCCCCCATTCCCTTCCTCTCCCCCTCTTCCCTTCCTCTCCCCCCTTCCCTTCCTCTCCCCCTTCCCTTCCTCTCCCCCCATTCCCTTCCTCTCCCCTCTTCCCTTCCTCTTCCCCCTTCCCTTCCTCTCCCCTCTTCCCTTCCTCTCCCCCTCTTCCCTTCCTCTCCCCCCTTCCCTTCCTCTCCCCCCTTCCCTTCCTCTCCCCCCTTCCCTTCCTCTCTCCTCTTCTCTTCCTCTCCCCTCTTCCCTTCCTCTCACCCCCATTCCCTTCCTCTCTCCCCATTCCCTTCCTCCCCCTTCCCTTCCTCTCCCCCTCTTCCCTTCCTCTCCCCCCTTCCCTTCCTCTCCCCACTTCCCTTCCTCTCCCCCTTCCTTTCCTCTCCCCCCTTCTCTTCCTCTCCCCCCATTCCCTTCCTCTCCCCACTTCCCTTCTTCTCCCCCCTTCCTTTCCTCTCCCCCATTCCCTTCCTCTCCCCCTCTTCCCTTCCTCTTCCCCCTTCCCTTCCTCTCCCCCCTTCCCTTCCTCTCCCCACTTCCCTTCCTCTCCCCCCTTCCCTTCCTCTCCCCTCTTCTCTTCCTCTCACCCCCATTCCCTTCCTCTCTCCCCATTCCCTTCCTCCCCCCTTCCCTTCCTCTCCCCCTCTTCCCTTCCTCTCCCCCTTCCTTTCCTCTCCCCACTTCCCTTCCTCTCCCCCCTTCCCTTCCTCTCCCCTCTTCTCTTCCTCTCACCCCCATTCCCTTCCTCTCTCCCCATTCCCTTCCTCCCCCCTTCCCTTCCTCTCCTCACTTCCTTTCCTCTCCCCCCATTCCCTTCCTCTCCCCCCATTCTCTTCCTCTCCCCCCATTCCCTTCCTCTCCCCCCATTCCCTTCCTCTCCCCCCTTCCCTTCCTCTCCCCTCCTGATTTTCCCCTCCCTCCGGCCTCTTAACCCCTGCCCCGCTGACACCCCTGGGACTGTGGGCTGGCGGGGGGGACCCAGACTCAGGAGGCTGAAAGGGGCCCAGAGACTGTGGAGGTGGGGAGGGGGTGCACATGGCCTGGGGTCGGCAGGACCAGCAGAGCAACTGGGTCAGAGCCAGGGAGGGACGCAGGCAAGTGAGGGATGGGGTAGGAGCCCCAGAGCCTCCGGGGTGCTGGCCCCCCAAAGTCAGCTCCCCCGTGCTTATCAGCTCACTCTCCCCCAAACACCCCCATCCAAACACATGCTGTCACACCACACACACACTGTCCCCCCCCACACACCGTCCCCCACACACACACTGTCCCCCCCCACACACACTGTGCCCACCACACACACCGTGCCCACCCCACACACTGTGCCCACCTGTCCCCCTCCCTCACCATCCTTCATTAGGGACAGAATAGGCTTCCTGGATGGAGGGAAGAGGGAAGGTCAGGGCTCCATCTGTCTCCTTTCTGTGTCCCCTGATGTTTGGCCCTGTCCTCTCTGTCCTGCGTCCTTATTTCACCCCTTCAGGTTTGGGAGATTCCAGCCGGGGTCCCAGCCAGGGCCTCCGTTCCCCTGGTCCCACCTATTACCCTCTCACATGACCAGGCGCTGGACGGGGTTCATCAGAGCCAACAGGGGACCCCCAGTTCAGTGGGCTTTCCAGTGACGACAGCTGTGTGTCGTTGTCATTGAGGTGATTGCGGGTGTGCTCCCAGTTGTGAGGATAACAGAGCTGGCTCTGCACGTGGGGCCGAGTCTCTCTCTGTGATAACATTTTGCACAACTGCCATCTGCTATTACAACCAGGATGCTGCCATGGGTACGGCCCAGCAGAGGAGTGCAGAGGGCCTTGTTTTAGTTCACTGACTTGTGTGTGTTTAGTGCTGTACGATGTAGCCATGTGACAGCCCTGGCATCCAGCCCTCTGAGATGATGCCAAGGTCCGTCACCACGGGACACCCTGTGCCTCTCTGAGCCACACCCATCTCCCTTCCGCTCTCACCCTGCATCCACTGGTCCATCCTCCAGCATATACTTTTGTCTCCACAAAGCACACAGTGGGATGGCCCGGCAGTGGCCCGCGGGGTGGGTCTCTCATGCCGCACGATCCCATGGACAGTGGTCCACGCATGCGTTTGTCTCCACTGGGATCGTCGCTGTGCCCGCATGTGCTCCGTGGCAGGTGGCACACTTGGCTCTTCTCCGCTGAGGTGCACTGGGTGGATCTAGTTTGGGGTGGTCCCGCTGGGAGGATCCCACGTGCAGGGCCTGGGTGAGCAGCAGCTTTGGTCCTGGGATCCGTGGGTGGCTGGGTGCAAGGTGCCGCGGGGTGTGTGTTCTGTGTCTGCAGGGCACCCCACCTCTACCCAGTCCATCAGGCTGCCGGCTGCTTCCTGCCCGACCAACTGCAGAAGCCCAGGGACCAGCAGTGAAGGAAGCCAACGGCCCAGAAGGTTCTCAGCAAAGCGGGCACTGAGGACTCAGGGTCTAGCTCTTAGGAGCCTGGGGAAATTTCCCTACTCGGGCCACCCACCCTTCTACCTTGAGAAGAGGGGCCCGAGAGTTTCCAGGTGTGCCGGCCGAGGTGACACGCACAGCCCGACAAGAGCGGAGGGAGAGTGGGGGAGAGGGGGCTCCCGTGCTCCTGAGGCACCACCAGAGCCGGAGGGACGTTTCCATTCACAGGAGAAACACAGCAAGTGGGAGGATCATCCTGAAACTGCTTCCGAGGGGCTGGAGGGTGGTGGTGTCAGTGACCTCTGACCCAGACTGGGAGGAGCACAGTGGAAATGATGCCCCACAGCCCGGGAGGGCGGTGGATTCACAGCTAGTGTGAGGTTGGAACAGGAAATGGTTAATAGTGATTGCAAATACAAACTTTCTGCTCTATCCTGTTTCTGAAGCATTTCCCAGAAGTTAAAAAAGAGCGCCTAATTTATCTGCCCAATTTAAGAATCAAATTAAAAAATAGGGACAAAATATTTTCACCATTTATTGTACACAAGAATAATAGTTGGCTTGTTTGTTAAGGTGGTGGGTTGCCAGATTTCTTACCCCCTCATTTCTAAACTTTCTAGAATGCTGTTGGGAGTTTAAATGCAAATTTATATTTTAAATTTCCAAAAGTGTGTGTTTGGGTGTATGTGTTCATGTGTATGTGTGTGTGTAGGTTTGTAGGCGTGTGTGTGTATTCATGTGCAGGTATGTGTATGGTGTGTGTTCATGCCTGTGTAGGTGTTCATGTGTTTATGTGTTTTGTGTGTGGTGTGTGTTCACCGGTACCTGTTCCCGTGTGTGCATGTGCTTATACATGGGTTGGTATTTGTATATGTGTATATGTGTGTGGTGTGTTTGTGTGTGCATAGGTATGTGTGTGTGTTCATGTGTGTGTAGTACACGTGTGTGAACACTTCCCTGGCCTATCCCACTGGGTGTCATTCACGCTTCTTGCTGGCTGGTCGCCCAGGCAGCTGAGGTGCTGCCCCGCGGGCTCCAGTGCCAGACTGACCTGGGTGGACGTGCAGCCGCCCCCGTGGGCATGCAAGAGCTGCTGCCCTCTGGGCAGGCTGTCCTCAACTTGGAGGGCCGGGTCCCCTCTGCCTAGCCTGTGCCGGCTCACCCCGAAGGTGCCCCCTCGCCTGCGTCCCTTGTCCGTCCCCTCTGTTGCCCGATGCCACGGCTCCTTCCGGGACCTGGCGGAGGTGCCGGCCCCTCGCTTGGCAGCAGCTGGGCTGGACGCTGGAACTTGGGATGGCGGGAAGTGCCTGTAGGAACAGAACCGGCTGGGTGGGGGCTGCTGTCCCGGCTGCTGGCCAGGACCCCCTCCTGCTGCCTGCAGGCCCCGGACACACCTCGACGGCATGCTTGGGCTCGGGCCTCCCGGGGGGCCACACGGCCTGGGGTTCGGGGAGTGGCCCATGTTCCTGAAGCTGCACCCCCTCTGCTGAGGTCTGGGGGGCTGAGGTGAGCCCAGCACGAGCTGAGCACCACGCTTCTGCCCAAGTCTCTCTTCTTGTCTGTCTGTCTGCCTGTCTGTCTCAACCTCTCCTGTCCAGACACACAAGGTGGGGCCCTGTTGACAGAGCAAAGCCAATCAGCCGGCTGGCCTCGTGCTGGACCCAGCGACCCCTTGACCCTGACCTGGCTGCCAGCTTTGAGGCCTCCCTGCTGTGCGGTCCTGCCTCTGCCACCCTCCCCCTCCCCACCCCCGGTCCAAATGGGGCAGTTCCCTCGTCCAGGCTCGCAGTGAGGGGCTTCAGGGGAGCCAGCCAGGCGAAGAGGGTGACAGACACTCCTGCAGGAGACTGTCCTCGTGTCTCACCTGGGCTGCGGAAGGTCTGCTTTCACATGCTCCACCTGGAAGCCCCCAGTGTGAGGGCTGCCCCTGCCCTCCGATCAGGGCAGTGAGTGTGAGGGGGAGGCCAGAGAGTGTCCACGGGGAGAGGGGCCTCGGCGTCTCCCTCAGGGGGGCGATCATATAGAAGTGGCACCTGGTTCCCTGACACCGTTCCCCACCCACCCCCACCCCGGACTGGGGCCATCAGCGCCCCAGGGAGGCTGTCATAGGTCAGAAGGTGGAGGGCAGCGTAGAGGCAGAGGGCGTGGCTCCGAGCCTCGTTCATAGAGCCTGTCCTTAGCGGCGCCAGCATCCTCGCACCGGCTCCGAGGAAGGGCTTCTCCCACCCCGCCTACGGGCTGCACAGGCACACAGCCGGACCCGTGGTTCCAGGACACGCCGCACAACCCAGGAATCACGTACGGAGTGGTGTGTGCGTTTTGCTTCGCCCATCGTTTCTCTGGTCAAAAGGAAAAGGAGGGGATATTTATGCCTGAAGAATTTGTTAGCTGACCCTGTAAGTAGTTTTTGCAGGGGGCTTGGCTCGTGGGTTTGGGGAGCACATAAATGGGCAGACGGATAGAGGTACGTGGAGGCTGACTTCCCCGGGGTCTGCACCTGGGCCTTTGGATCAGGCTCTGGGCCAGACTGAGGAGGTCCTGAGAAAGGTTGGAGGCGACAGGCTCCTTCCATTTTGAAAGGGTCCGTCTCATCACCCAAAGGTTATTTTCCAGGGCAGGGGGTGGTGAGTTATGATTCCAAGACTCTCCCCCAGAGTCAGAGACAGTTGGTGGTCTCGGAGCGGAGAGGCCTGCAGGGTGGCCTGGTGTACAGGGCTGTGGTCCAGTCTGGGCAGAGCGAGGGTGCCCACACCCAGCACGGTGTAGGCACAGCCAGGGCCGCTGTGCCTGGAGGCGCTACCAGAGAGGGAGAGCTCGGTGGGGGCTCCTTGGGCCAGGGCTACAGCCATCCCCTCAGCCCCCTGCACAGGCATGTGACAGGACAGCATGGGTGCCCACATACACACAATGGCCCTGGACTGACCAGCAAAATTCAGGACCTTAGAATTGCTATGATTGGCTGGGTGATAACCAAAAAACTCCCAGAAAATGGCGGCTAGAAGTTTATTTCTCTCTTGAAGAAGAACTCCAGAGGTAGGCGACCCTGAAGTGGTATCGTGACTCCAACTGCCCTCAAGGATTCAGGGTCTCAGCATGTGGTTTCCATCTGCAAGGTCACCTCATGGTCTAAGGTGGCTGCAGGAGTGCCAGCCATCACCTCTGCACTGATGAACAGAGAAGGTGGAAGTGGAATGGGAAAAGCTGGACTTCCCCTGGTTACCTGGTCCCATATTACAGAACCTTCCCCAAAGCACATTCCAATAATTTCCTGTTCTATCTCATTGTCACACTTAGCTGCAAGGAAGAAAGATGTCATCCAGTTGAAAGAGAGCCAAAAGGAAGTTTGAGAAATGAACAAGTCACTTGACAGGATCAGCTGTAGTCTGGACACAGACGAGGAGAGAATCAAGGAACTGGGAGAAAAATGAGAAGAAACTGCTCAGCATGCAGGGTACAGAGGCAGAGTCACGAGACAGGTGGATATAGGGAGGAGGCCCACAGGGAGGTGAACAGGCCATGGGCAGAGCATTCACTGGGGGCGAAGGCTGTGCTAAGTCTGCGCCTTGGAATTTCTAGGTGCGTCTGGGCATGAACAGGCTGCAGGAAAGGTCCGCAAGGCCCGCTCCCAGCAGGGGTGGATGCAGCGATTCTTGAACCTGGAGCCGGCTGCCCGGCAGGTGCCGTAGCCCTCGGCAGGGGACACAGAGCAGGCAGCTCGCTGCTGTGGGCACTGCCGCTTGCCCAGAGGCCCAGGGGCAGGGTCCACGACCCTCATTCCGGGCGGGGTGCTCCGGATGAGGCCCGCTCTGGCCTGGGAGCTGCCGAACGGCCTGGAGGAGCATCCTTTCCCGCCAGCCGTGGCGCTGGGGGACTTGCTGGCTGCTGAGCACCGCCCCGACAGTCCATGTCCCTGTTTCACTTGGTCAGAGCTTTTCCTCTCGTCAACATGAGCTGCCGATTCACAGCCTTGGACCCACGGAGAAACCCGCTTCCGTGGCACTGGGCCGGCCAGCTCCTCGGCGGAGCCACGCTGCCCAGTGGACAGGGCGCTGGGTGCCGCCTCCCCTGGGAGCTCGCTTGAGCCCTCCCCCCACCGCCCCGGGCTCAGGCCCCTCCCGGCTCTGCTCAACCCTCCAGCCTCGGCTGGCTCTTTCCTCGAGCCATGTCGCCCTCGCACCTTCACCAAGTACTGGACACACGGGGCGGGGGGGTGGGGTGGGGGGCGAAGCTGGCCCACAGACAGCGCAGGAGCCAGACGCATGCGCACAAGACGCGGGGCGGAGCTTCCTCTCAGGGGAGGCGCAAAGCCCCCAAACAGGCTGCATCTCGGGTGGAGCGGCCAGGGCTCCCAGCGCCGGTGCCCCTGCCGAGAGGGGATTGCTGGCGGCGGGTGTGGGGCACGCAGACAGCTTTGGGGGCCGGCTCCTTCAGGTCCTGAGCTAAGACTTCAGAGTAATTTGTGAAGCTGTGCATTACCTTTAAGGCATTTTTACGTAAATGTACATTTCTAGCCAATAAAAAGTATGAAGAAAGGAAAAGACTTGGGAGGGACTTCCCTGGCGCTCCAGTGGTTAGGACTCCACGCTTCCACTGCAGGGGACGGGGGTTCCATCCGTGCTCGGGGAACTAAGACCCCGTAAGCTGCGTGCGTGGCGCAGCTGAACAAACACCAAAAAAAATAAATAAATAAAAGAAAGAAAAAGAAAAGTCATGGGAAAATTTGCAACGATACATGTTCAGTAAAGTTCCTTAAGCTTTGTTTGTAATGGCAAAGACTTAGCACCGTGGTCAAGGACAGAGGCCGGGCAGGTAGATCATGCCCCAGCCACAGACTGGAAAATATCAGATATTTAGAAGAATGGGCATCACCGTCCATGCTACGCTGTGGGTAAAAGAAGCAGGCCTTAGGATAATATGTTCAGTAAGATTTCCTATTTGTGAAAAATAATTATGGAAATGTATATGTGCATAGGCACCGAAAATACGTGGATGTCAGCACCACAATGATGACTATGGGCGATTTTTATCATATTGTAGTTTGTCCTTTTTATGTTTCTGATTTTTCCTAAAATGAAAATCCACTGCTTGCGTAATAAAAAATACGCAAAAGGGTCAGAAAAAAAGGCCTATTTCTCATTTCTCTGAGACAAATCCGGTTGCTATGGAGACGAGACGGTTGTCAAGGCGGCAATTGGTCGGTGCCGGAGGCGGGTGGGCGCTCGCTAGGAACCGCAGCCAGCGCAGCCCTCAGACCGCACTGGGGAGCCCAGCGCCAGCATGGACGGCGTGGATGTGTGGGCCACCACCTTGGCCCAGCTGATGGCCAAGAGGAAGCCCCAGGACACCTGGGAGCTGGTCCCCGAGGAGGACCTGGCCTCAGGGCACCTGGACAGCAGCGGTTTCCAGTACCGGCTGCGGGGGCTCTCGAGGTGCGGCTGGGGGGGGGGTCTCCTGTGGGGTCCTGGGAGGGAGGGGCCGAGGCTACTTAACCACTGGCTAGGCTGGGTGTGGCCTGGCCGGTGAGGAAGGCGGCGGGGGGTCCGTGTGTCTGCCTGGCCTTGGCACCCAACAGGTGGGTGGGTGGGTCGGGTGTTGCTCCTCCCTTCCGGGAAGTGGGGGTGTTGGGGGAGCAGTCTGTTCATTGCCTTTCAGCACAGGCCAGCTGAGGCCCTGCCTGGCAGTGTCGGCACTGCCAGGCCAGTTGGGGCCCTGCCAAGGGGCAGCTGGCGTGGTGATGCTGCCCCTGCGTGGAGGACTTTGCTTGTTCACTGCAGCATCTCCTCGTTTCTGTGGCAGCGCTGACAGCGGGAGCAGGGTGTGGGCAGGCACCCGGTCGCCGCTCGGCCCTGCACTGCAGGGAGGCCTGAGGGGATGGAAGAAGGGGGTACGGGCCCCAGAGGAAGGAGGATGTCCCCGGCCTGGGCTGTGGCCGAGTGCGGGCCGCGTCACGAGCCCCCGGGACCATGGGTCACCACGTGAGCCTCGCTCTTCCTCGTGATGCCAGCTGCCATCAGAGCAGCCAGGACGGGCCAGACCTGCAGGGGCCCTGCCCAGCCAGGCAGCCTGGTCCCCCAGGGGCCAGCTGGGAGGGGGCTGAGGGGAGAGGGGGCCTCGCAGACCAGTCCCGCCCCAGTTCCCCAGCGTCCGAAATCCCTGGAGTCAGGTGTGCGCTGGGATGCTGGCTTTCCCAGGTGTCAGGAAGTAACAGCCTTCGGCGCATCTGAGGGGCCCCTTCCAACCCGGTACTCTGTGGGTACCCGGGCCCCACAGAGGAGCCACTCTACACAGGTGGGACGAGGACCCTGAGTACATCTTGGTTTTCTGTTTTCACGGACAGAAATGCCAGCTGGTGGGATGGTCACTAGGGCAGACCCACCTCTCCACGTGCAGCCACTGGCCACGTGTAGCCATGACGCGCTCATTAATTAACAAAGGAGGAAGTTCAGTCCCCAGGGCACCATCCGTGTCTAGGTGCTCCCCGGCCACGTGTGCTGGAGGCTGCATGCGGGGGCGCAGTGGGGACAAGCCCACCATCAGGGGAAGTTCCGGTGAGGGTCAGAGGGTCACTCACCTGTGACCTGACAGTCTGGAAACAGAAGGACACAGGGCCTTCAGCCTCCGGAGCGGCACCCTCACCGCTCTCCTCACGCTCCTCTGCCCGCCCCCAGCCTCCCCATCGCCTCTCTCCCGTGGGGTGGGCTCCCCAGGTCCTTTCTGCAGCCCCCCGCCCCCTCACTGGGCATCACAGAAGCTTTTCCTTTCCTCACTGTCCTGGTGGCGTCTCCTCGAGCAGCTGAGACCCAGGTCAGCAGGCGACAGACCGGCAGCAGCAGGCGCAGAGGCGGCCCTGCGCGTTCAGTCGCGGCTTTGCCGCTGAGAGCGTCTTGGTGCCGAATGGATGAAAGGCGCCGGCTTTGGCTTTTCAGGTTGTGGGTGCAGCGAGGGATGTGCACACACGGGCTGGGGTCATGAATTCCGCTGGGCCCGGGGGAGGGCCACCCCGGCCCCGCTCACCCCCTCTCTCCTCCCCAGGCTCCAGTGTGGCCGCTGCCAGTGGGGCTGGTCCTCGGCCCACGTGCACATCCTCTTCCACCTGTAGTGGGACGAGGATGCCCAGCAGGGGCTGGTGGAGGTGCGCATCTGGGCCCAGCGGTGCCGGCTGTGCCCGCGGGCGGGGCCGCCTGCCACGTCAGCCTGCTCAGCGTGCGGCTCTTCCTCAACAAGCTGGTGCAGTTCATCGCGCAGAAGTGCTACGGGGAGGGCCCAGGCTCCGACCAGTGCCTCGAGATCTGCTTCGGCGAGCACTGCGACGCCTGCGACCTGGGGGTCTGCTTCTTCCAGAAGCCCCCGGACCCCGCCTGGGGGCCCGAGGTCAAGAGCCCCAGCACCAGCAAGGGCAGGTTCACCCTGTATGGTGGCAGCAACGTGGACGCCCCCACCGCCAGCCAACAGCTGCGCATGCTTGGCTGCAGGCTTATGGTGGACCGCTCCAGGGGCTACACCCCAGCTCCACCACGGTCCCCCTCTCCGTGGCCGACTTCATCAAGAACCCCCTCTCCGAGAGCAGGGACTTCTTCGGCGAGAGGATGAGGAGATCATCACTGTCCCCTTCTCCCTTGTGCGCGAGGACAAGGGGCCCGCGGCCAACCCCACCGGGCCGCTCACTGTTGGCAGGGGCTCCCCCTACCTGCCCACCAGCTCCAAGGCCGCGCCCAAAGGCAAGCGCTTCCCGGTGAACATCAAAGTCCCCGTGTTCCACGGCAAAGGCCTCGTCCTCAGCAGCACCAAGGAGATGACAGGCTTTAACTACAAAGGCCACGGCTGCATCTCCGACCCTGATGGAGATGAGATGCAGACGATGGCTGGGGCCCCGCGTTCAGCAGCAGCGGTGCCGCCACTGAGGTCACTGATGGAAACAGCCCGCGGCCAGTGACCTACGTCATCAGCCTCAGGCACAACGGGCAGGGCTCCGTCACCTTCCCCTCTTCCTTGACCAATGTGGTCCTTGAAGGCGAGGACCCCTTTGGCCTCATCTACGACTCCCTCACCTTCCCTTTCATCTTCGCCACCAAGGGCAAAGGCGGGGCGTCCTCTGCTGGCGTCACTGAAGGCAAAGGGAAGGGGGATGGCGGCAGCGGCCCTGCCACCACTGGCCGTGAGCCCCTTCCGGGGACCAATGCCAGTGGCCCTGTCCCCATCAGCGAGGGCTCCGTCACTATCCCCTTCTCCGTCCTCAGTATCATTCAGAGCAAGGGCTCTAGCAGTGATGACAGTGGCCCTGAAAGCAATGGCCTTGCCACCCCTGGCTTTTCCAAGAAGCAGAGGCAGCCAGGGCCCAGGGCGGGCAAGTCCGGCCCTGGGTGCTACTGGGAGGAGGACTTCTGCTGGGCCGTAGGCTTCCGCTTCGACCCCTACGAAGAAGTCTGGATCTGGGTCTCCATGACCGTCCACATCCTCTGGATAATGTACCTGTACAAGTTCAGCCCTGACCACTCCCCGCGGGTGTGAAGTGTGGCGCCTCTCGTCGGTCCCTGCTTCACCCCCCAGCAGGGCCGCCCGGGCAGCCAGCGAGCCAAGTGACCTCCCTGTCCCCCCAGCAAGCCCCCGGCCGCCTTGGCCGCCCCCTGCTTCCGTGTTCTGTCTCCTGCCATGAGTTGTGGTGTCGTGGAAGCTCACGCCGTGATCGTCCCCCGCGCTGACCGTGTGTGTTCCAGGCGCTTTTCTGTACGTGTGTTACACTCCAATAAAATAAAAGTTAGGAAGCAGCAGCCACACGGCACTCGGGCTGAGCTGAAGGTGTGAGGTGGGAGGGCGAGGTGGGCACATGGGCCGACTCCTGGGTCCCAGTCCCCGCGGGGTCTCCTTCCCTCGATGGATCCTGGATCCCCAGACGGGACGCTCGGATCTGTTCAGCACAGGCTGTCAGGGCGGGGTGGGCGGTGGGGGGAGGAGGTCCTACACCACCCACTCTGCGAAGATGAAAGCCCCTTGAGGTGTGGTTGGCAAGCCTCTTCCCCCCCGCCCCCCCAACACCAGGGTCCCAGTAGCTGAGGAGGTAGCTTCCCCACGGGAGGGGCAGGAGGCCAGCCAGCGCTTTACCGGATTCTGTTCACGGCTCCCCTGGAGCATTTATATCCACAGCGCTGTTTTGGTTTAAGAAACTCCATCTGTGCTGTAGGTCAGAAAACTGTTCTGTCACTTGTATGCACACCTTGGATTTCCATCTTAAAGGCCGTAGGTCCGGTTCTAAGGGGCAGGGGTGTTGGGCCATGTGGGTCCCAGGCAGCTGGGGGCGTGACAGGGGGCAGCTGGGTCAGGCCGCCCTGTAGCCCCCCATGCAGAGCCGGCCCCAGGACCCTGGTGGGGGGTTTGTCTGCAGAGCCCGAGGTCTGAGACTTGCATCCCCTGGCTGGATGAGAGTTTGGGAAGGCCTGCCCTGTGGGGAGGGCTGAGTGGACGGAATCCAGAGGCACTGGAGAGTCTGCCCTCAGGCCTGCCGTCAGGGTGAGTGGGGAAGGCGGGGCGGGGCTCCCGCACAGACAGGGCTGCTTGAGGTGGCAGGGGAGGAGGGGGCTTTACATCAGCACCAGGGTGGCATGTGCCCTCCCCAGGCCTGCTCACAGAGACCCCACATGACACCAGAGCCACGGAAGCTTCCACCCTACATGGAAGGTCAAACCTGCACGGGACGTGAGCCTGTACACCTCAGCCAGCCTGAGCAGAGCCTCACCAGACAGCACGAGCCCAGGTCACCAGGTGGCCTATGTGCTAACCTCACCCTTAGTGCAAGACCCACCCTCCACCCTCAGTGGTGTGTCTGCACTGGGTGAGACCCTCACTCTTAGGACAGAAACCACCTTCCCATCCTCAGTGGTGTGTCTGCGCTGGGTGAGACCCTCACTCTTAGGACAGAAACCACCTTCCCACCTTCAGTGGTCTGTCTACACTGGGTGAGATCCTCACCCTTTGTGCAGGATCCACCCTTCCACTATTAGTGGTCTGTCTACACTGGGTGAAACCCTCACCTGAGAGCAGGACTGAGCCTCCCACCTTGGTTTTCCCGTCTACACTGTGGTGTGACGACCTAGCTGGGTGGTGTCTGTGGTGGTTGGGGTTCTAATTTACTTTTATTATTATTTTTTTTTACGGTACGCGGGCCTCTCACTGCTGTGGCCTCTCCCGTTGCGGAGCACAGGCTCCGGATGCGCAGGCTCAGCGGCCATGGCTCACGGCCCCGCGGCATGTGGGATCCTCCCGGACCGGGGCACGAGTCCACGTCCCCTGCATCGGCAGGCTGACTCTCAACCACTAGACCACCAGGGAAGCCCCTATTTTTTATTTTTTTATGACATAAGCTCTGTTTTATTTGGGGGAATCAGGAAAGGCCTCTCTTTTGAGAGAAGGCTTTTGATTAGGAGACTTTTGAGAAGAGGCTTGATGGAAATAAAAGTAGCAAAATGAGGATTAAAATAAGTCAGTCTATAGGATTTTTCAGTTAGGAAGCCACTTCAGTTAGGAAACCACCTTCACAATGATGAGTGGAGTGCGGGGGATGAAATTTGAGTGCAAAGGGCTGAGAATGAGTAAGAGGAGACAGCGTTATTGTTTCCAGTTCACTGCAAAGAGCAGAGGAGAGACAGAGACGGGGGAGAATATGCATATCCGAAACAACACAGGATCCCATCGGCCTCTGCTTGCAATTAGTATCTGACTCTTAGCTCCCTTCCCGGGGCCACCTTTTCTGATTCTGTTTTCTTTTAGCTTCAGGTAGTCTTTTCCCCCGCCTAGCTGTCCTCTTCGGCCCTGCACAATTCCTTTAGGGAGCTGTCTCTAAGCCCCACGTCACATACTCGGAGGCAATTGCCTCCTTGAACTCTTGCGCCGAGGGGGCTTTTATTTCTTCAGCGTTTGCACAAAGTTATTTTTCAGTCGCTTCCTCCTTCTGTCTGTTCTCCCCTGTCCTGACTTCGGCCTTCATTGTTCACTTTCCACTTTCAACCCTGCCTTGGCTTTTAGACTAGATTTCAGCATTGTCTTCTTACCCATAATCTTGTCTACCTGTTTTCCAAGAATTAGGTCCTTCCTGTACACTGCTTTGGGCTGCCTATCTCAATCCAGCCCCAGGAGATATGGTGTTTCCTGAAGATACAGCAGAGGAAACCACAGATTAGGTTGTTAACCTACAGTTCTGGATCACCTCCTTGGTAAGACCATGGCCATTTCATGCCCAAATTAAAGTCCTCCATGGCTAGCCAACCTGGCACTAGAGGTAGAACATTACTCTAGGGACTTCCCCGGTGGCACAGTGGTTAAGAATCCGCCTGCCAATGCAGGGGACACGGGTTCAAGCCCTGGTCTGGGAAGATCTCACATGCCGCAGAGCAACTAAGCCCGCGTGCCACAACTATCGAGTCTGCGCTCCAGAGCCCGCGAGCCACAACTACTGAGCCCACGTGCTGCAACTACTAAAGCCTGCACACCTAGAGCCTGTGCTCCGCAACAAAGAGAAGCCACTGCAATGAGAAGCCCGCACACCGCAACGAAGAGTAGCCCCTGCTCGCCGCAACTAGAGAAACCTGCACACAGCGACAAAGACCCAACGCAGCCAAAAAAACAAAACCAAGACCCAAACCAAACACCCCGCCCCCCTCCCCCCTCGCCAAAACAGAAAATCATTACTCTAATAACTGGAATCCCTGGGCTCATTAACCATTCACAGAGCCCAGGGCCGAACTGCTGGCTCTACACTGAGAAGCCCAACCCCCATGGCTCTGAGAGCACTCCGAGTTCTGAGGTCTGTTTTCCCAGAGGTTCAGTCCTGCCCCTCTCTAACTGATAATATGCTAAGTGTGCATAAAGCACTTCTGCTGAATAGGGGGTTCTGACTGAAAGGGGGTTCTGATGGCAGTTCCTGCGCTGGGCTCAGCATGGACACTGGGTGGGCTCCCTCTGCCCCCACGTGTCAGGGGCCCCCGGCCTCTGGCTCTCTGGCTTTGCCCGGAAATGGCTGCGTGGAGGCTGTGCTGTCCATAGAGGTGTCACCTCTGTTCCTGGTTCCAGTGTGACCTCTGCTGGCGCAGGTCTCTCCCTCCCCAGCCTTGGCCAAACTGCAGCGTCACCTCCATGGTTTCCAACTTGTAGATAAACTAAAATTATTTCCCAGATGCAAAGCTTGCCTGGGTGGATTAAACTGGATGCTGTGACAGCTGAGAATTTCAGTGCTGGCCACTCCTCCTGTGGGTGCATAACAGGTGTTCAGTCCAGGAGTCTGACCACACCGGCTCAGAGGGCGGAGTCACCCCCGGCCCTGGGGTAGGCGTGCGGAATCTGCCCCCAGCACCACCACCCAACCCCCTCCCTCCCGTATGGGTGGGCTCTGCACCAGCTCCTGGCTTCTGGGACCTCCTGGTGGTCAGCTGGGCCACCCGGGGCGGACGGTAACCTGCCCCTCCCCCAACATCCCCGGCCAGCGCTGTGCCGCGGGCGGTCCTGGGCCTGTTGGACTCACGGTAACGGTCTGTGCCTCCCCGGGCCCTGCTGGCCACACACCTTGACCTCATCTCTGTCCCTCCCGTCGCCCGCCCGGCCCGCGCACGTGCAGGGAGAGGGAGGGTCGGGTTCCCGTATGGCCCCTCTGGGTCTTCAGCACCCCTCGCCCTAGGAACCTGCGAAGAGCGGTGTCCCCTTAGGTGTGAGCACACGGGGACTTCAGTAAGGCCCACACCAGCCGGAAGCAGAAAATGTGGGGAGCGCTAGGGTCCTCCAAATAGGGAGTGGGCAGAAGGAGGCATCACGGATGGCATAAGGGGGGTGGTGCAGCGCCTCCGGGTCCGGGGGTCCTCAGTAGGCACTCCCAGTCTCCTCCCCAACTCCTAGCCCAGCCCCACCCCTCCCACCCTTCCCCAGCCCCTCGGTCTCCTGCCGCCCCAGGCCCCCGCCCCCAGCTCCGGCCCCTCCTCCAGCCCCCGCCCGGCCGCCCGCGTTGTCCTGCGGCGCCCCCGAGTGGCCGCTGGCGGGAAGCGCAGTCCTGCGATGGGGGAGGCGGGAAGGCTCTGCCGCTGTTTTAACTGTTTTAACTGTTTACTGTTTAATCAGAAGGTTCCTTAAAACCCAGCAAACTCCACCCATCGTCAGCATCACTAGCACACGGTTTCATAAATAATTAAAACTCATTTAATTACTTAATAATTCATTCAGAATTAAGATTCAGGAATACGATGAAAGCGAGAGCAATACCCACACTTGACCTGTGCGCCCCCATGCCCCCCCCCCCGCCCCCATTCAGGCGTGCGGGCTATGTGAGTGCGCGGTCAAGGGAAGTTCAGGCTCGCGGACACTGGATAAAACGCCAAGGGCGAGCCTGGGGCTCAAATCCAGGGCAGCCGGCGCCCCAGCCCCTGTGCAGCCTGAGTGACCACGTTGGGCCAGGAGGACTAAAGGCAGACACGTTTCAAATGTAATTGCTATTAGTTCAAGCAAGGATGGGGTACTTAAAGTGTGAACGATTTCCTGATTTCTTGCCCTCTAGGGAGAGGCCATAGCGTCACGGTCGGGGACACAAACCCCTCCTCTCCTCAGCCTGTTTCCAGAGCAGGTTCAGGAGACCACACGCAGGGCAGGGGGCCTGATCTGGCCAAACCTGACTAGCTGGTGCCCCTCCCGAGGATGGGGTCGGCTGGGCTGCACCGGGTGTGAGCTGCCCCATCTTTTCATCACCTGCTCTCTTAGTTGAAAGATTAGACGGCAGACTGTTGACTCTCACTATGATGAAATAAAATTCATATTTTACGGCAAGATGAGAAAAATTTTAAACAAAAACCTTTCCTTGCCCGTTTGGGCCTCCTCCCTCCCCTTTAGTGTGTGCTGTGCGTCTGCGTCAACCAGACCTCCTTAGGAGGGAACCTTCCTTCCTAATCCTGTGAGGGCCTACAAGGACCTGTGCCCCACTACTCACTCTGTACGTGCAGGTCTGGATTACGTAAACTGTCAATAATACGTCACTTGATGCATAACTGTCTCAAGACCTTATGTAAATGGGCTTTGATTTCTAATGGGCAGAGCACTCCCCAGAGCTTTCTGAAAGACTCTCTGCAGTTATAATCCTGAGGTTGGCTAGAGTAAAATTTTCTATTTCTTTCTTGGATTGACTATTGATTAATTTTCATTGTCAATTAGGAAACACATCTGTTTTGTAGTCCAGATGTTCTCACCCGCTAGGGCAGTCTGGCATTCCCATCTAGAAAGTTATACAGCTCGAGTCAGAAAGGGGCTGGTGAGTGTGCCCTGACCCCCGCGTGGCCTTGAGAGGAGTGGGTGGGACAGAGGGCCATGTTGCTTCCTTTCCCAGGAAATGTGACTCTAGACACGGGGTGGGGGCTTTCTTCTGGGAGGCGCTGCTGCTCCGGGGGCCTCGCAAGAACTGCACGCTTAGTATTTGTGATTTGAACCGCTAATATCATTACTATTTGTAGTATTAATACTAATATCATTACTATTTGTAGTATTAATACTAATACCATTAATACTAATACCATTAATACTAATATCATTACTATTTGTAGTATTAATACTAATACCATTAGTATTTGTGTATTTGTGATTTGAACTACTTGGTCCATTTTCATTATGAAAGTAAACAAAAAATTCTAGCTCCCAGAGACAGAAGGTTAAGAACTGCTTCCTGGGACGTCTGCAGTTTTTTCAAGTTTCTCTTCTGCGTTATCCAGCAGTATCCAGCAGTTCTCTCTAGATAAGACAAAATGGGATTTGGGGTGTAGTCTTTTTTTTTTTTTTTGCGGTACACAGGGCTCTCACTGTTGTGGCCTCTCCCGTTGCAGAGCACAGGCTCCGGACGTGCAGGCTCAGCGGCCACAGCTCACAGGCCCAGCCGCTCCGCAGCATGTGGGACCTTCCCGAACTGGGGCACGAACCCGTGTCCCCTGCATCGGCAGGCGGACTCTCAACCACTGCGCCACCAGGGAAGCCCTGGGGTGTAGTCTTTAACAGTCAAAATACTGACATATCCCTGTTTCCTTGGCGACCCGTCCTGGGGTCCTGACGCTGCTGATGGTGGCCAGGTTTGGGGCCGAGAATCCACTTCCTTCCTTCGGAGCTTGAGTTTTGCCCTGACTGGTGAGGAGGCTGGTCTGCTGCTTGTCGGGTCCATTTTAGTTCCATTTTCGTCCCCTTGTGGCCCTTGCTCCAGGGCGTGGCGGTTCTTGTTCGTGCCCTGTGCTGCGGCTCCCAGGAGTGTCTGCAGGCCGGGACGCTGGTGCTGGTCTCAGTGAGGTCACGGCTCCTCTGGGCTCCTGGGCCAGCTCAGCGCCTTTCATGGGGGCCTCTCTGGCGATGCCCCACTTTCTTAGGCATCGTTCTGAGCGTGTCTTTCAAAGCTGCAGCCATGAGCTGCCCAGCCTGGGTGCTGGGCAGGAAATCATGCACCTGGGCTTCAAAGGATTCGAGACGATCAGGGCTGCAGCGGGGGGCACTCGGGGCGTTCATGCAGGGCTGCGGTCGGGGGTGAATCACATGGGCTGGTGTTGAGTGGCTAGACCCTCGGAGAGGGCGATAAACCCACACGCGGGGAGATAAGAGGAGTCAAGGCTTCCCAGGTGGCCGTCCACCTGGTGACCACCGGCGGTCTTGACCTAGGGCCACTGTCCCCTAGCCCGGCCACTGCGTGCTCTGCCTTCTCATCCACAGATGGGGCTGTCCCAGGCGGGAGCTCCTACGCTCAGCGCCTCCCTCGAGGTCCTTCCCAGGTAGCACCCCTACCAGCGCGTGAACTAGAAGTCGGGTCCTCTCACCTGAATCGGGATTAACCCAAGAAGGATCCTGGCAGGGAGGGCAGGTCTCTGTTCTGGGGCCTGCAATGCAAGCAGGGAGGTGCGCTATGGCTTTTCACAGACACCCTCACGCCTGGCTTTCGGAGCCCCAAGCCCTGTGTTGTCACTTCTTCCTGATAAAGGTCAAGCTTCCGTGCTCTTCCACATCACCTGTCCTCAGGTCTCATGGTGAACGGCTCTGTTGGATCTCTGGGGGCGCTGGGGGGCGGGTAGGTCCTCGGGACAGGAGTCCACTGAGCTTGTGCTGCGAAGGGGGTTGGGCTGAATCCGAGGGGCGGGTACGCTGGAGGCTTGGCCACCTGCCCGGAGGTCTCTGTGCAGAGCTGGGAAAACGGCCCATTGTATTTTCTCCCCTCTGTGCGCAGGAATAACTGCTTTTGTTTATGGATTTTCTGAAACGTGTTTCTAAGTCGATTACCCCTGAAGGATGAGCTGCGCCCATGCGTGGCCCACAGATGCACCTCGAGGGAGAGAGGCATCCAGGAGCCGGAATCAGGCCAGCGCCACCCCCTGCCCCCACATCCTCAGCTTCCCTTTTATAAGGACCCATGTGACGACATTGGTCCATCTGGATAACCCAGGATAATCCCCCATCTCAAGACCCCTAACTTAATTACATCTGAGAAGTCGCTTTGTATGAAGGTCACATAATGCACAGGTTCTGGGGATTTGGACGTGGATATCGGGGGCAGCATTGTCCTGCCGACAACAGCACGAGTCAGATGGCCCTGAACAGTTAGCAGCTCACAAAACACTGTACTCTGCACAAAGTCTCTGTCTTCCCCAGGTTGGGAAAAGTCTATTTATAGCCCTTGGTTTGGCTCTAGCCTGAGTTATTAATCTTTCTCACACCGGCCTTCTCTGCAGCAGCTGATGAGGGACGCAGTGACCACTGGGCTGCACGCCCAGCCCCGTCAAGCACTGCTCCCTGGGTGGGGCCAGTGCAGGGCTGCCCCTCCCCCGTCGTCCCTCTCCAACTGCCGCCCTGGCCTGGACCTCGCCCTCTGCACGAGTGTAAGGCCCGGCCCCTTGCTCACCTGGACATGTCTTCAGAGCCCCTCAGGGACTGGCCACGGCCCCATGTCTCCCCTGCACAGCCCTGCCGACCTCCCGTCTTCCAGGCCCCCCTGGCAGCAGCCTTCACCCTGCTCTAATGGGGCCCCTGTCTGCCCCTGGGATCCCACAGCCCAGGCCCCTGGGACTGGCAGTGAGGACCCACCCCTCGTGGCATTTCCATCCCAGGACCAGGGGACCCCACAAATGTTTGCCGTGGGCTGGGGTCCAGGAAGTGAATGCTGACGGGCGCAGACCAGGCGAGGGAGGGACAGTAGGGCTGGTGGATGGTGTGCGGGCAGTGAGATGGCTGGAGAGGGACAGAACGAGGCTGGTCGAGGCGCCGTCAGTCAAAGGCCGCGTGTGAAGCCAGGAGGACCCTCCCCTCCCCCATCCTGAACCCAAGGGCCATTCAGCGGTCCCAGGAGCACCTGCCCAGATCAGGGTCCGACTGGGAGGAGAGGGACAGTGGATCCTGGTGGGCAACGCATGAGACCGGGGACCTGAGATCCCTGGGTGGGATAAGCACCCCCGCCCCCATCAGGGCCCAGCACTCGCCCTCCCTGGGGGTGGAGTGGCCTCTCCCTGGGGGCAACGCGTCCCTTCAGATGGGATGTGCCCCCCCGCCACCGGTCAGCAGCAGAGGTGGGGTGCACCTGAGCCTTCACTGTAAACCGTTTCTACTGGGATGAAATTCCCATGCAGTAAGGTGCACCACCCAAGGGTCAGCTCCAGGCGCCGTGAGGACTGTGTGTCATGTAACCTCCACCCGCACGAGCTCTGGAGCATCTCCACCCCCACTCCGCCCCTGAGCTGCTCAGAGATGATTCCCTGCCCGGAGGGGACCGGAGTCCCGCTTTCACCATGACTCTCTCTGCCCCTTCTGGGATGTCACCTGCAGGATGGGCACGTTTTTATCACACCCCAATCTCCTTTCACCACACGTGCCACTTCGGTGCACGTATCCGCAGTTTGTTACTTTTTATTCCTATTATTTTACTATTGAATGTACCACAATTTGTTTATTCATTTTCTGTTCCGGGGCAGCTGCAGTACACACAAGCTTAGGACCTTTTGTTGTTTCAGAAAGCAAGGGAACTTTCAAGATGAGTGGAAAATCCTTTGAAAGGTCCCACTGGTCAAATCTGTGACAGTTCAAGCATCTAAAGTGATGCTCAGAGTTGACTGGCTGCATCCAGTCTATGTAAATCCATGAATCCATGGTGATGCTCAATAGAAAGCCTGAGAAATAGATCCAAGGTAGATATTAAGCCAACTTTTCATTTTGAATATTGGTGGCAAAGGGAAAATGAAACATTATCCTGCTTTCTGCACTCATGAGGGGCAGTCTAACCAAACCACGCCACTCACAAGGAAGAACCCACTTGAAAAAGAGATGTTGTCTAGTGGACATAAAAGTGGTGACAGATGAGCAAGTCCCCCTTGTCAGCTTTCTAGAAGTGACCGGTTGGACAAGGTGGGGATTTGTGGTCACATCCTCAGGAGTGTCTGCTGGGGACCTGGGCTTACCTGGCATCAGAGAGACGAGGGGCACGTGTCTCCTGGACGCAGACTCAGACTCAGCCTCATGCACAGGACGCCCAGGTGCCGGTCTTTGGGAGGGAGGTGACGTAGCCCTGATGTTTAGCTCGAACCTCTTGAGCCCTTGGAGGGAATTTCCATCTTTAAGAGGATAGAGAAGCAGACAAATGACACCACGAGGAAGGGGCCCCTCAGGACGGGGTTGGGGGACAGTCCCCAGGATGCTGGTCTCCCCCCGGAAGTAGAGTCACCTGCTCAATGCGAGTCTTGTTCACACAAACCTGTCACAGGAATTTGGGGGTAACTGGGTGCATTCGAAAAAGGACTCAGCATTAACTGGTGTCAAGGAATCTTTACACATTTTTGTTAAGTAGCTTAATTTTGCCTAGGCTGAGAAACGCTCTTATTCTTACAAGACGTGTGCTGAGGGAAAGAGAAACGGTACACGGCCAGCCACCGCTAAGGATGACTAACTTCCTCGTTTAATGAGCCCTGTTCTTGGTTTGGCAAGCCCAGCATCACTGCTCTGCAGGGGGGACCCTCGTCCAGGGAGCCTCCATGGGTGCCGCCCATGGGGTCTCGAGCCACGGGGTCTCCAATTCGGAGGCCAGCCCTGCGTGGGCGGCTTCACTTCCCGCAATGACAGCCCCTCTGTCCCTTGTCTGCAGTGCCCAGGTCCAAATAGCTCTGAAAAGTAGAAGCTTTCTTTGTAGCTCACTTGTCAGCCAGACGCTCTCATATTACACTGAGAGGAAACTTCCCTGTGTTTTCCCGGCAGAAACATTAAGATGCTTGACCACAGGTGTCAGGAATTTCTGGGCTGTGGGCTGTGGTTCCTGCTAGAACTGGGACTGAGTCCCATGCAGGTGGAGCAAGGGACTCACGGGTGAGGAACAGCACAGCAAGCTGGGGGCCCGGGCGGCCCTACGAGGCTCTGCCGGACCGTCACCTAACTGCCTGACCCCAGCTTGGTTCTGGAGGACGGGCAGCCGTGGACTCAGAGTCACAGTTACTCTTCAGAGCGCGTGGCTCTGCTCGGCCTTAATGAGTTCGGCAAAACGTGGTGTGAGTTTCGGAAACCCTTCCATGATACAGCAGGAAAAAACCCAACTAGCCACTGGGAGTTATCCTGCTGTGCTAGGATGAACGTCAGACCTGAGCGGCAATGCTGTTTTGGGGAAGAGCTGATGGGCACAGTGGACGGACCCCAGGTGCCCCGTGGAGGTCCGAGAGCGGCAGGTGCCTGCACAGACCCGCTGGGAGCAGGTGTCTGTGCCCAACCTGAGGGCGGGAGTGCCTCGGGCTCAGGGGCGCCCCTCACATCAGGCAGCCCGGGTGACCCCACACCCTCTGCCATCACGGCCCTTCCCTCAGTTACTCCCGATGCCGGGAAGGGGCGAAGGCTTGTGGAGAGAAGAGAAAGGCTCTCTTTGCTCTCTTCTCCAGGCTGCGTGGCTGGGGCCCCATCCCCACTTCTCTGTGCCTCAGATTCTCCTCCAGAAGAGGAAGGAGTGGATATTCTGTTGGAATTCAGCCCCTAAACATGCTCTGCACACGTGGAAAATTACAAAAGAGCCAGGTGTGAGGAGAGCTCGGTCCTGAGCCCTCACGTGGGCCCCTGGGGCTGGGGTCCTGCCCGCCCGCCCTCGCTGCAGCACCCTCTCCCTCACCGAGTGCCTTCTGACCTCAGAGTCTAGCTTGGCTTCGCCTGAGGCCAAGATCAACGACAAAGAGAGTAGATGCGGTTGGTGAAGAGCCTTGTCTCCATGCCATTTTGGCTTTTGCCACGAAGGGAAGGTCACTGGGTCACTGCAGAGTGACCACAGCATGACAGGCAGTGAGGACAGAGATTGTGCACAGCCTCACAGCTAGGGCTGCTGCACCGACACGCCCTTCCACCCCAGACGGTCCAAGCTGATGGCTCTGTTTGTCAGTGTTGACGGCACGGAGCTCTAAGCCCATCATCAGATGAAATTACCTTCCAGCAGCCTGGGGCTTTGTGAGTCTTAGTGACGGACTTTTGTTCTCCAACTATTTTTAGGGCAATTAATCACCACGTTCCCAGCATGTTTATCAGTGGAATGTCCTGAGTCACGAGCAATGACGGACAGCCCACGAGGTGACCCAAGGAACATGTGTTTGCAAGTTGGTGTCGTAAGGGACCTTTGCTAGGTTCTCGCCACTGGGCCATTTGGGGAGCTAAGCATCCACGCTTTGTGTCAGGTTCTGGGCCTTTCCTGCTGGACTTTCGCTTGCCTTTCCACTCTGTGTGGTCAGCTCTGGAAACGCCCTACAAGGCATCTGTGTTCAGCACAGGATGTCACGTGGATGTCACAGGGTGTCACGTGGCCATTGGTGTCAACGTTTTTTGTCTGGTTAAGTCTCTGGAGAGGCTCCCAAAACTGGTGAAGCCATGCTCCTTCCCCTCTGCTTGCCAACTGGACCAGATGGTCAGAACAGAACAGAATCCAAACCCAATAGTTACTGAGTCCGAGCTTGCACTGCTGGCTGCACGACAGGCCAATAACTTGAGAGACCAGGTGCTGGGGCAGGGAATAGGGACTTTATTAGGAAAGCCGGCAGACCGAGAAGATGGTAGATGCATGTCCCAGGGAACTGTCTCACCCAAGTCAGAATTCAGCCTTCTTTTATACTAAAAGGGGAGGGGCGTGGCTGGTTGTTGCAGACTTCTTCGTGTCAGCATCTTTTGTTCTTGCAGCTGTCCACCTAGGTCAGGTCAGGATGTTCCTGTAAACCTCCAACAAGACAAGTGGTATTCTCTGTCCTGCAAATTTTTCTCTTTATATGAATGAAAAGTGTTGTACCCTTAAAGGTCAGAGCCTTGAGAATGGGCTACCCTGTATATTTCAGGTTATAGGCAACACTCTTTCAGTGATTAACTTGTAGCAAAAGCAATAAGATACAAAAGTTAAAGAAACAGACCCAATATCGAGTCAGATTTGTCCTTCCCTGTTACTCAGTCTGGAGAGGTGACGTGAGCTAGACCCCAGCCCCATACCGGCAGTCCTGCACCGCCAACGAGGGGCCGCAGTGGCCACTGCTGGGCGCACACAGGCAGGCTGGCGGAGAGGGTCAGGCACCAGCTGGTGTCTGGGCCTCATCAGGAGATGAGACAGACCAGGTCTTCCTGCTGCAGCCCGGCCTCTGCTGCATGCTCGGTCCTCCTGCCCGTTTGCGGTGGTCACAGCCCCCGCTGGGGGGCTCGGGGGGGACACGACTGAACCCGAAGCCCCGAATCCCGGCTCGGATGGCCTCTGCGGACTTAGGAGATTGGTGCCTCCAGACCCGAGTGAAATTTCTGACTGCGAGGACAGGACTGCTTAGCTTCCTGAGATGTTCCTGGTAATGAGTAAAGAGTGTGAAGGAATTCTGGGGAAGCACATGCTCTGCACACCTTCACGTCAGGCATCATCCTGAGGCTGAGCTTCTGCACACATTTTGATCAAAGGTGAATGAAACTGTGTTTAAATTGCACGAGTCCCTGCAGCCCGGTGGCTTCTCTCTGTGGCTTGTTGTAAGTTAGTAGCATCACTGTCGCTTTTAATCTGTGTACGTTTTACAGACGCGAAGACAAATGTGCACCGAACATCCACGTAGCTTAGATTTTATTGGGCGCTTGCGTCACGCTAGAGACGCAAAACCACAAAGCGGTTCTGCTGGCGCGGGGGCCACGGCGGGAGCGTCGGGGGAAGCAGGTCGGGCCTCAGGCTGCGGGCTGGTCGGGGGTGCCGGGCGGGGTGGGCCCCGGGGGCGCCTCCTGGCTGCTCAGCATCATCTGGTTCCTCCTCTCCAGCTTCCGAGCCCACTCGCTGCGGAGCCTGGGGCGGGCGACCGTTTGGGCTCAGGGAGGGCTGGGGTCAGCTGGGCCCGTGTGTTGGCACCTTGGCCGCGTGCGAGCTAAGCTGCCCCCTCCCTGCCAGCTGGTGCCCGCGCTTCAGGCCTCGCCTGCCACGGAGGATCTCACTCGGGCTCCTCCCAGAAGGGAAAGCGGGGATCCAGCTGCGTCCTGACTCGCACCTGGGGATGCGCCCATCACTGCAGTCACCTGTGCTCCCAAGGCCTGGATGCGCCCTCACGCCGGCCCCTTGGGCGGTCCCTTCCTGGGAAGGTGGCCTGTTGCGGTGACCACAGCACAACACACGGTGTGCCCCGGGCGGGAACGGCCTGGCCAAGGGGTCACACCTGCCTGTGGGCCACATGTGAGCGTGTGGTTTGGTTTGGAGGGAGGCAGTCTGGGGGGCGCCTGGCCCGGACTGACCTCCAGGGCTGGCGGGCAGACTGGTAACGAGAGTCCCCGCAGACACCTGTCCCAGTGCCCAGGGACCTAGGTGAGGAGGGCGCCTCCCAGCAGCCCATGGAGAGGCTGGGACAGCCGGGCCCCGCGCCTCGGCCACGCTCCTGCCCTTTACCAGGCTGTGGTGGCCCTGGGGACGTGGCCCAGAGCTGCTGCCGGCCAGGAGTGAGGTGTGGGCTGGCAGGGGTCCGAGGCTCCGTAATAACCACTTCTCTCCAGAGAGGCGAAGATGTCACCCCCTTCCCCAGTCTGGCCCATAGCAGTCCAGGACCTCGGTGACTAACCGGGCCGGTGCTGACCCGTGGCCCACTCTTGGGACCTGCCTCCATGGGCCAAAGACCCAGAACATCCCAGGGCCTGATGACACATGAAAGACAGGGACAAGGCCACGGAGACCCAGGAGGGAGCCTGGGGTGGGGGGGAACCATTCGTGTGACGGTTCCGTGCAGGACCCCTGCCCCCGGAGGCCAGGTGGGTGCAGTGACCAGCTCTGGGGCCTTCACCGTGAGGACAGGAGATGTCATGGCCCCCATGCCTGTGCCGAGTGGCCAGAAGCCTTGGACGACAGGTGGGGGGCGCCCAGCGCGCCAACCAGACCTCTGGCTGCTCACAAGGTCAGTGCAAGCCTGGTCCCGCCGCGGCCCCCAAGAATCCTCCTTTCCAGCCCAGCTTCCAGGGCGGCAGCTGCTGATGCTATCTGGGGGCTAAGGCTGCGCCCGCTTTGGAATTTTCTGGCCATTTGAATCCTTGTCTAGGTGCTAATACGCCGTCTTAGCTGTCCACGAGCGGTCACTCCTGGGTCTGCTCAGGGTCACCTGAGCTCAGGGAGATGCCCTCAGCACTCACAGGCCCCTGGAGTCCACCCAGTAAAGAAGGAGGTGGCTTTGTATCTGCAAGTCAAGCAAATGTGCAGGAAGGAGTAGAAGGGACACGTTGTTTTATCCTGAACTCAGTGGGAACAACTGTCAGAAAACAGACAAAGCCAGACTAATCCTGGGCGACAGCTTCCTACAAGACCCTCAGGAGAGTGGGGATGAACGGACAGGGTGATGGAGAGACGGGGTGAGGAGGGATAAGGTGATGGAGGGAGGGGGTGATGGTGGGACGGAGTGATGGAGGGAGGGGGTGATGGAGGGAGGGGGTGAAGGAGGGATGGGGTGATGGAGGGATGGGGTGATGGAGGGAGGGGTGAAGGAGGGACGGGGTGATGGAGGGAGGGGGTGAAGGAGGGATGGGGTGAAGGAGGGATGGGGTGATTGTGGGACGGGGTGATGGAGGGAGGGGGTGATGGTGGGACAGGGTGATGGAGGGGGGCTGAAGGAGGGATGGGGTGATGGAGGGAGGGAGTGATGGTGGGATGGGGTGATGGAGGGAGGGCGTGAAGGAGGGATGGGGTGATGGTGGGACGGGGTGATGGAGGGATGGGGTGATGGAGGGACGGGGTGAAGGAGGGACGGGGTGATGGTGGGACGGGGTGAAGGAGGGAGGGGGTGAAGGAGGGACGGGGTGATGGTGGGACGGGGTGATGGAGGGAGGGGGTGAAGGAGGGATGGGGTGATGGTGGGAGGGGGTGATGGTGGGAGGGGGTGATGGAGGGAGGGCGTGAAGGAGGGACGGGGTGATGGTGGGACGGGGTGAAGGAGGGACGGGGTGATGGAGGGACGGGGTGATGGTGGGACGGGGTGATGGAGGGAAGGGGTGAAGGAGGGACGGGGTGATGGAGAGACGGGGTGATGGGACGGGGTGATGGAGGGAGGGGGTGAAGGAGGGACGGGGTGATGGTGGGACGGGGTGATGGAGGGAGGGGGTGAAGGAGGGACGGGGTGATGGTGGGACGGGGTGAAGGAGGGACGGGGTGATGGAGGGACGGGGTGATGGTGGGACGGGGTGAAGGAGGGACGGGGTGAAGGAGGGACAGGGTGATGGTGGGAGGGGGTGATGGAGGGATGGGATGATGGTGGGACAGTGTGATGGTGGGACGGGGTGATGGAGGGAGGGGGTGAAGGAGCGATGGGGTGATGGTGGGATGGGGGGAGGGAGGGATGGGGTGTTCCTCTCTCCCACTAGTGATTCAATAATGTGATTTTGAATCTGAGTTAACGTGGCTGGTGTTCAGTGTTTTGTACCCATTTCTCCTGTGACACTGATCTGGGGAGAGGAAGCGGGTGGTGGTGGTGGGGTCTGTGGACGCCTGCATCCTGAGGGCTGAGCAACACTGGTGCAGGTGTGTTTCTGTGCCCCCAGGTCGCTGGCACTGTGCTCACCTGTCCAGGGCACTCCTGCGGATCCTCGTGTCCTCGTTCTGCAGCTGTTTAGTGTGAAGCTCGATTTTTTTCTCCCAGAACATCTTTATCATGCCAGCATCATAGGACACCCTTGGCGGATTCTTCAAGGTGTAGCTTTTACTCATGTTCTGGATAAAGGAGGGTTGCAGGGCCTCAGTCACTTTCTGCCGTGTTGGTGCGAGAGCACATGAAACCAGCTTGTTAACAACAGAGAAGTTGGCTTGGCCCCAGACATTTCCCAGGCACCCTGTACACCTTTTTGAGGAGTTGGACTGTCAGCCCCTCATGGCCTAAGACCAGCGGCCCTGCCACCTTCTGGAACTGTTTCCTGTATTAGAGGAAGTAGCAGCTGATGGCAAATCCCATTTTGGGTCTTTGGATGTTTCATGCAGGTGGTCTTGGGTGAGGACGGCTAGCAATTCATATGGCTCCCCGTGGCAGGTGTCCCTTCCTGAGCACCCTGAGCTGTCGCTGAACCGTGTCCTCCAAGTCCTAGGTGGTCCCAACCCCCAGGACTGCAGAACGTGATGGAGGTAATTAAGGCTAGAAAAGGTCACTAGGGTGGCCCTGACCCAGTAGAGCTGGGGTCCTTATAGGAAGAGGAGGTCAGGGCACAGACACGCACAGAGGGGCGCCCCATGAAGACCCGGGGATAAGGCGGCCGTCCACACGGCAAGGAGTGAGGCCTCAGGGGACCCCGCTGCCCACGCCTGGCTCTTGGAGTCCAGCCTCCAGGATGGAGACGTTCAGTGTCTGTTGCTTCAGCCTGTGGTACCTTCCAGCACCTCATTGCATGACCAGGTTTCCAGCTTCTGTAAGCTCGGGGCCCTAGTGTCTACCCTGCACACACGACCCCGACACGCCTTCTTCTGGACGTCCCAGTGCTGTGCCTGGGCTTCCTGTCTCCTGGGTGCCTTTTCAAACATACCCCAACCAATCCAGAGGCTCCCTCTGTGGGCTGCCACACTCCGGGCCACGATCCACTTGCCCTCATCACCCAGGACCAGGTACCAGAAACCAGGGACAGCCCTGCACCCCGGGCCACTGGAATTCCTCAGCTTGCCCTGCCTCATCTGGGCCTTCCCATGGAAATCACAGTCCCCTCTCTCCCTGCCCCCCAGCTGACCCTGCCGCTCCCCGGGAGGCCATGCAGTGTGGGGCGTGCCCCCTCCTCTGGGGACCATGAGTGACAAACTGTCTGTTCAACGGCAGTCACAGCCTGACCTGCTGGCCTGGCTGCACCCCACGTGTTCTATCAAGACCCCATGTTTCAGAACACACAGGTGGACACTGGGTCAGGAGAAGCCCGGTGGGAGATTCCAGGACCCCAGTGGACCCCTGAAACAAGCCGAGATCATTGGAAGGGCACCTCCAGCTTAATTAGAAATCGAGATCAAGGTAAGTTTCTGGGGACAGAATGAGCTTTTGTTTTTCATGTAGAGTTGGCTGCTGTTAAAACCTCAGGCCGTGCACTGAAGGGCCAACCAGGCTGCTCCCTGCTGGCAGAGGGGGAGCGGGGTGGGGGCAGCGGGGGGGAGGCCCAGCCCTCAGCCCCACAGCGCTGGCTCCTCTGTTGCTCCACCTGCACGGCGTCTAGTCCACAGCTTCTAGTGAAGAAGGGGCCCAGTGCCAGCCTGTCAACACATGCTGCATGTGTGTGCACGTGTGCACACGTGCCTGTGTGCATGGGCGTGAGTACTGGGGAGCAACTTCCGTGCTCTGGACACTGGTTGACCCTCGGGACAGAGGGCTGGCCATAGGGACAGCTGCTCACATCTGTGGCCAGAGCTGGACCCAGGGCGCAGTGTGGGAGAAGGAGATGACGCTGGTGCAGGAGCCCGGGAGGAGAGAGGAAGAATGATGAGCCGCCCGCTTCGCAGTCTAAAAGCATCTCAGGTGCAGGATGCTTACAAAAACTAAAGAAGAAACCACAGAGCCTGGAGACCGGCAGCAGATCCCTTAAAACAACTTTAAATCTCCGAGGCTGCTGGCTTGTTGGGTCGGGGTTTACGCAGCTGCGTGACTAACCCCAGAGCGCCAAGCCTGCACCTGCTGTGGATTCTGAAGGAGAAACAAAAAAGACACTTGCAGGCCTCAAGGGCGGAGGGTGAAGCTGGCAGGGAGGGTCTGGGCAGGAGGGCGGGGGAGGCGGGGAAACGGCGGGGAGGGCTGTCCTGTCCGAGCCGCGGGGCGAGCCACCCTCCTCCTGGTCACTGCCCTCCACGCCAGGAGCCCGAGGGATGGGACAGCCTGCCGTGAACCCATCTTTCAGGGCCATCGTTTATTTTGGTACTCACCCTGGCACGTGGGGCTGGGCTGTCTTCACCATGTTCTCACC
The DNA here is from genome assembly GCF_039906515.1 of Pseudorca crassidens. Classification (NCBI taxonomy): domain Eukaryota; kingdom Metazoa; phylum Chordata; class Mammalia; order Artiodactyla; family Delphinidae; genus Pseudorca; species Pseudorca crassidens. The sequence goes on along the minus strand of NC_090301.1, from coordinate 231,350 downwards.
AAGGAGGTGGGGACAGGCTGGATCTGGGAGCAAGTGCAGCCCAGCTGGGGACAGGGTCTACTGTGACAGTGAAATTGCAGAATGCCATGGGCATGAGGGGAGACCCCTCCTCACTCTGTGTGACTGCGTGGCTGTCTGTTCCTCGTCCTGGAATGTAGCCCCTCCCCAGCCTCCAGGGATGAGCCCTACTCCGCTGTCATGTCCACACTCTGAGGACCCCAGCCTCCCCTGACAATCAGGCAGGGCCCCTCCTCTGGGTCCCATGGGCCTCGGTGTGTCTCCAGGTGACCGCAGGCCCCCTGTGGCACCAGGATACACACGTATATTTGCAGAGCAAATAAAGAAATAAGTGAACTCCATGAAAGGAGGCTGTTAACTCCAAAATTAGCAATGATGGGGAAGGAGTCAAGATGGTGAAGACCCTGAACTCACCTCCTCTTGTGAGCACGTGCAAATTCTAACTATTCACAGGGCAGCTGTCAGTGAGAGTGACCAGAAGACTGGCAGGACCTTCCACAACTGAGGCTATACGGAAGGAACCACCACCAGCCAGGTAGGAGGGGCGGAGACACAGTATAGTCAAGACCCACACCCTTGGGTCTGCAACCCACAAATGGGAGGGATTTCACGATCATAGAGTTTCTCCCCAAGGAGCAAGGGGTCTGAGCCCCACAGTTAGCTCTCCAGCTTGCGGGTCCTGCACCAGGAAGATGAACCCCAGAATGTCTGGCTTTGAAGGCCAGCGAGTCTTACTTTCAAGAGAGCCAGAGGGCTGTGGGTACTAGACTCTGCTCTTAAAGGCAAAATCTCACGCACTCCCAGACCCAGGGCAGCGGCAGTAATTTGAAGGGGCCTGGGTCAGACCCCTTGCTGATCTTGGAGAGCCTCCTATCCCCCCAGGGGGCCCCCCGTAGACCAGAGGACTTAGAAACGCCGCAGTTTATCCCCCAGGGGCCGAATCCTTGCTGGCAGTGCTGCCGGTGAACTAAAAGAGTGAAAACGAAAAAAAAAAAGTGAAAACGTGGGCGACTGTGTGTGTGGGGCTGGGGTGCATCCACTCAAGGGTTTTGCCTCTGGGAGGGACCAGGGGTTGGCGCTGGACTCCTTCTGACCGAGGGAGAAGTTGACATTTTGAGGTGAGTTGGCTGTTCTCCTTGCGGGGCTTCCCAGAGACACGGGGTATCAGAGCTTTTACTCTCGGGAAGACCAGCCCTGCAGTGCAGCCCTTCAAACCCTCACGGAACAGAAACAACGGACAGCCAGCCAGCCAGCCAGCCAGCCAAGGGGCACCAGAAAGCCAGCAGCGGACAGGGGAAACAGTCCCCGCAGTCGGCGGGGGTGGGAGGAAGGGGGAGGCGGCCGGCGGCTCGGTCTCCATCCCGGGCTTTGTCACCGGAAGGCTGAATGGCAGAAGCTGCTAACAAAGTTAAATCCCCAGAAGAGCCAGTGTGCGGCCCTGGCTCCCGCACCCCGCGGACGGCCCAGCCCCGTGGTCGCATCACCCAGGCTTACTCTGAGGTCTGTCCGGGCCGGTCGGCGCAGCTTCTTTAGGCAGGTGTCCTCCCGTGTCCCCAGCGCGCCTGGACTGTGCCTGCCCCTCGCTTTTATACGGGCTTGGTGACACCGTGCCTGGCGTCCGGTCAGAGGCCGGAAAGACGAGCTGCCTTCAGTCTGGCGGCCCCTGGAGACACGATGGGCTCCCGCCGCAGGCCGTGGCAGGCACGCGTCCCTCGGCTGCTCGGCCAGAAACCGGAGGGCAGCCCGGGGAGTCTTCCCTGCTCGCTGGCTCCTGGCAAGATAGTGTTACCGAAATCACCGCCGTCTCTTCCGGATGGGCTGCTCCTGAGACGCCTCGTAGGCTGAGGTTTAAAAAAAAAAACTGCTGGCATCAAACCCCCTTTATCTTAAGATGTATGAGAGGAAGGCCTCCAAACAACACACGATCACGCTCCTAGTAAGGCAGCCATATCGTAAATAGCGTTCTTTAAAAAGTTTTCTTTTATATTGGAGTACAGTTGATTTACAATGTTGTGTTAGTTTCAGGTGTTCAGCAAAGTGATTCAGGTATACGTATACATATACCCACTCTTTTTCAGACTCTTTTCCCATGTAGGTTATTACAGAGTATTGAGTGGAGTTCCCTGTGCTAATAGTAGGTCCTTGTTGGTTACCTAGTTTATATATAGTTGTGTGTATCTGTTAATTCCAAACTCCTAATTTATCCCTTCCCCCCTTACCACTCTGGTAACCACAAATCTGTTCTCTATGTCTGTGAGTCTGTTTCTGTTGTGCAAATAAGTTCATTTGTATCATTTTTTAAGATTCTACATATAGGTGATATTATAGGATGTTTGTCTCTGTCTGACTTACTTCACTTAGTGTGATCATATCTAGGTCCATCCGTGTTGCTGCAAATGGCATTACTTCATTCTTTTCGGGTCCACCTCCTAGAGTAATGAAAAGGAAACAAAAATAAGCAGATGGGACCAATTAAACTTAAAAGCTTTTGCACAGCAAAGGAAACCATAAACTAAATGAAAACACCATCCACAGAATGGTAGAAAATATTTGCAAAGATGCGACTCACAAGGGATTAGTCTCCAAAATATACAAACAGCTCACGTGGCTCAATACCAAAAAACCAAACAACCCAATCAAAAAATGGGCAGAGGACCTAAATAGAAATTTCTCCAAAGAAGACGTACACATGGTCCACAGGCATATGAAAAGATGTTCAGCATCACTAATTATTAGAGAAGTGCAGATCAAAACTACAATGAGGTATCACCTCACATCGGTCAGAATGGCCATCACCAAAATGTCTACAAATAACAAATGCTGGAGAGGGTGTAGAGAAAATGGAAACTTTCCTACACTGTTGGTGGGAATGTGAACTGTGGAGAACAGTATGGAGGTTCCTTAAAAAACTAAAAATAGAGCTGTCATATGATCCAGCAGTCCCACTCCTGGGCATACATCTGGAGAAAAACACAATTCGAAAAGAAACATGCAACCCAGTGTTCACAGCAGCACTATGTACATAGCCAGGACATGGAAGCAACCTAGATATCCATCCACAGGGGCATGGATAAAGAAGATGTGGCACATGTATACAGTGGACTATTACTCAGCCATAAGTAACATTTTTCTTATTTCTTAGCTCATCGTGGGAATTTTATATTGAGTGTGGTCATGTACATTGGCCCCAGGAGCCCTTCACCAGGGAAATAAGGTGCCTCCTGGGGTGGCCTTTGCAGGGCAGGAGGCAGGGAAGGGCGGGAGGGGGACCCCCAGGTGGACACTGCAGTGACTGGGAGGGAGGTGGGACAAGAGTTCCGGGGCCGGGTCCAGATTCGGGCTCGGCTCTTGGCTCCTGGGGGGAGGCGTGTGCCCCTCGCAGAGGACAGGCCGGCAGGGAAACCCTGAGGGTGGACGGCCAGGCCCCGGGCACAGTGGCTCACCTCGAAGCTTGGGCTGGATGCTCTTCGTAGGTCCCGGACAGCGGGGTGCCTCGAGACGGAAATGGTGCAGGAGGCATGTCCAGGTGCATTTCGTCCTGGGGAGCCCACTTGGAGCATTTGCTAACCTCCGGCACAGCCCGGCTGACTCTGCTCTGAGCCCAGGGGAATCAGGGTCCAGCCCCTCTGGGCGCCTCCGCTGGGACCACTGGGCAGCCAGGTCCCCTGATGCTCTGTCCACTCTGTGCGCCTCAGCAAACGCATGTAACTCGCCAAGACGGGAAATGCAGCTGCTGTTTATTCTAAGTGCTTCCCCCAAGCCCCTCTCTCCTCTCCTCCTGGACTCTGATTACACAGGCGGGATCTTTGGTTCTTGACCCACAGGTCAGTGGGCTTCTGCTCACTTCTTTTCCTTTTCTCTCTTCTTCAGGTTGGATAAATTCTGCTGATTTGTTCTGTAGTTCACCAGCTCTGTCTTCTATCATCTCCAATCTGCTGTTGTGCACAGTGGTTTTTTTATTTTGAATACTGTATTTCTTGGCTCTAGAGTTTCTATTTGATTATGTTCGACAGTTTTTTTTTATTACTGCTGACATTTCCTTTTTTTCATGCAAGGTGAGCATATTCTTTCATGTTTTACCTGAGCACACATTGAATGGCTCCCTTAAAGTCCGTGACTGCTGTCTTCATCACCTGGGTCACCTTGGTCACTGGGGCTGGAGGTCTGTTCAGATGGTAGGCCACAGTTTTCCCTCTGTTTGTATGTCCAGTAAGTTTAGATTGCATCCTGCACATCTTGGACAATGCGTTGTGGAGATCCTGCCTCCCACCATGAGTGTCTGGATTTTTGTTTAATCAGGTCAATCAGGTAAACCCCAAGTTCTGTCTCCCTGCCATCTCTGACAGGTTTTCTCATGGCCACTTGGAGTCCTGCACATGTGTTGGGGTCAGTGGGAGATTTGGGGTGAGATCTCCCCTTTCTGGGATTCCTCCTTGGTCTCCAGCTGCTGTGGTCACCCAGCCATTTCTGGGTCTTCACACCAGTGGACGTGGGTTTTCCTCCTGAGGTTTTGCCCACCTGAATGGGGCAAACTTCCCTCAGGCAAAAGGCCCTGATGAGGGAAACGCACGCACATGTTCCCCTCCACGTACCGACTCCTCAGTCTGCCCAGCCTGCCAGTGTGTTCTGCTGGTTAGCTGCTTGTCTGCCCAGAGGATGCAGGGGGCCGGCAGGTCTGATGTGCACAAGCTCAGCCGTGGTGAGAAGTGGACCCTGGGAACCCCTCTTGAGATAAAGGGCCTGGTCCCAGCCTCAATGGGCTGACTCTGAGGGGGGCTGCCCCCCACGAAGGAGCACAGACCCCTCACTCAGGGCTCTTGTCAGAAGGTGTGGCTGACACTCTCCTGGCCAATTCTGACCAAGGATGAGTTCCTGGAACCCGGGGCTGGGGAGGGGTTTCTGGTCTCAGTTTCCCATCTGTGCAATGGGCACAAAGGGGTCTGAGTGAACATATGAGTGGCACATGAACAGGGGTTCTGCATGTGGTGATGGTGGATCTTGTTGTTTTAATTGTTTTAATATGCTCATTATTCAGGAAGATTACATGAAGGGTGTGAGAATCCTCTGAAAAAGGGTTCTGGGGCAGGTGGCCCCTGTTTTTCTGTCTGACTCTACATTTCTCAAATGTATTTGATAACAGGACCCTCCTCTATTTTTTTAGAAACCCTATCAACACCCTGAGGCATGTGTTTCGAAAACATTATTGGGAGTAATCTGACTATTACCGTCATTCTAAATAATCTGAATTTCATCCACGAATCAAATCAGACTGCCATCTTCTCCAAACTGATCTGCCTTTATTTTCCTTTGGCCCTGATTTTTTTTAAACAAATTTATTTATTTTATTTTTGGCTGCGTTGTGTCTTTGTTGCTGCACGCGGGCTTTCTCTAGTTGCGGTGAGCGGGGGCTACTCTTCGTTGTGTTGCGCGGGCTTCTCATTGCAGTGGCTTCTCTTGTTGCGGAGCACGGGCTCTAGGCACGCAAGCTTCAGTAGTTGTGGCACGCAGGCTCAGTAGTTGTGGCTCGTGGGCTCTAGAGCGCAGGCTCAGAAGTTGTGGCGCATGGGCTTAGTTGCTCCGCGGCCTGTGGGGTCTCCCCGGACCAGGGCTCGAACCCGTGTCTCCTGCATTGGCAGGCGGATTCTTAACCACTGCGCCACCAGGGAAGCCCTACTCTGATTTTTTCATCCATTAATTTTTCACCCTGATACATCATAAGTATTTCTATCAGCCCCCTTAAATGAAATTAATTGCTGTAGGTAAATAAATCAACTGCTTTCTAAGGGAAGAAATAGAAACACTGTTTATCCAGACTTGGGGGATATTAGGGAAAAATGTAAACTTCCGCGAAGCCAGATGATGTCACGTTGTTCTCAAGGCAGATTCAGGGGCCGCCCTCGAAGCACAGAAATACTGACCCCTCCGCTGCCTCAGCCTCCTAAGCGCCCGTCTCCTGGGGCCGGCTCTCCCCAGATGTGTGAGGCGGCTGGATGCCGACCTCGCTCTGCCACGTCTGACGACCATGAGGCACCACGTATTTCTTTTTTTAACCTCTTTATTGGAGTATAATTGCTTCACAATGGTGTGTTAGTCTCTGCTTTATAACAAAGTGAATCAGCTATGCATATACATATGTTCCCATCTCTCTTCCCTCTTGCGTCTCCCTCCCTCCCTCCCTCCCTATCCCACCCCTCCAGGCGGTCACAAAGCACTGAGCTGATCTCCCTGTGCTATGCGGCTGCTTCCCACTAGCCATCTATTTTACGTTTGGTAGTGTACATATGTCCATGCCACTGTCTCGCTTTGTCCCAGCTTACCCTTCCCCCTCCCCATATCCTCAAGTCCATTCTCTAGTAGGTCTGTGTCTTTATTCCTGTCTTACCCCTAGGTTCTTCTTGACATTTTTTCCCTTAAATTCCATATATATGTGTTAGCATACGGTATTTGTCTTTCTCTTTCTGACTTACTTCACTCTGTATGACAGACTCTAGGTCCATCCACCTCATTACAAATAGCTCAATTTCATTTCTTTTTATAGCTGAGTAATATTCCATTGTATATATGTGCCACATCTTCTTTATCCATTCAACCAATGATGGACACTTAGGTTGTTTTCATCTCTGGGCTATTGTAAATAGAGCTTCAATGAACATTTTGGTACATGACTCTTTTTGAATTATGGTTTTCTTAGGGTATGTGCCCAGTAGTGGGATTGCTGGGTCATATGGTAGTTCTAGTTGTAGTTTTTTAAGGAACCTCCATACTGTTCTCCATAGTGGCTGTACCAATTCACATTCCCACCAGTAGTGCAAGAGTGTTCCCTTTTCTCCACACCCTCTCCAGCATTTATTGTTTCTAGATTTTTTGATGATGGCCATTCTGACTGGTGTGAGATGATATCTCATTGTAGTTTTGATTTGCATTTCTCTAATGATTAATGATGTTGAGCATTCTTTCATGTGTTTGTTGGCAGTCTGTATATCTTCTTTGGAGAAATGTCTATTTAGGTCTTCTGCCCATTTTTGGATTGGGTTGTTTGTTTTTTTGTTATTGAGCTGCATGAGCTGCTTGTAAATTTTGGAGATTAATCCTTTGTCAGTTGCTTCATTTGCAAATATTTTCTTGCATTCTGAGGGTTGTATTTTGGTCTTGTTTATGGTTTCCTTTGCTGTGCAAAAGCTTTGCAGTTTCATTAGGTCCCATTTGTTTATTTTTATTTCCATTTCTCTAGGAGGTGGGTCAAAAAGGATCTTGCTGTGATTTATGTCATAGAGTGTTCTGCCTATGTTTTCCTCTAAGAGTTTGATAGTTTCTGGCCTTACATTTAGGCCTTTAATCCATTTTGAGCTTATTTTTGTGTATGGTGTTAGGGAGTGATCTAATCTCATACTTTTACATGTACCTGTCCAGTTTTCCCAGCACCACTAATTGAAGAGGATGTCCTTTCTCCACTGTACATTCCTGCCTCCTTTATCAAAGATAAGGTGACCATATGTGCGTGGGCTTATCTCTGGGCTTTCTATCCTGTTCCATTGATCTATCTTTCTGTTTTTGTGCCAGTACCATACTGTCTTGATTACTGTAGCTTTGTAGTATAGTCTGAAGTCAGGTAGCCTGATTCCTCCAGCTCCATTTTTCATTCTAAAGATTGCTTTGGCTATACGGGGTCTTTTGTGTTTCCATACAAATTGTGAAATTTTTTGTTCTAGTTCTGTGAAAAATGCCAGTGGTAGTTTGATAGGGATTGCATTGAATCTGTAGATTGCTTTGGGTAGTAGAGTCATTTTCACAATGTTGATTCTTCCAATCCAAGATCATGGTATATCTCTCCATCTATTTGTATCATCCTTAATTTCTTTCATCAGTGTCTTGTAATTTTCTGCATACAGGTCTTTTGTCTCCTTAGGTAGGTTTATTCCAAGATATTTTATTCTTTTTGTTGCAATGGTAAATGGGAGTGTTTTCTTGATTTCACTTTCAGATTTTTCATCATTAGTGTATAAGAATGCTAGAGATTTCTGTGCATTAATTTTGTATCCTGCTACTTTACCAAATTCATTGATTAGCTCTAGTAGTTTTCTGGTAGCATCTTTAGGATTCTCTATGTATAGTATCATGTCATCTGCAAACAGTGACAGCTTTACTTCTTCTTTTCCGATTTGGATTCCTTTTATTTCATTTTCTTCTCTGATTGCTGTGGCTAAAACTTCCAAAACTATGTTGAATAAGAGTGGTGAGAGTGGGCAAACTTGTCTTATTCCTGATCTTAGTGGAAATGCTTTCAGTTTTTCACCATTGAGGACGATGTTGGCTGTGAGTTTGTCATATATGGCCTTTATTATGTTGAGGAAAGTTCCCTCTATGACTACTTTCTGCAGGGTTTTTATCATAAACCGGTGTTGAATTTTGTCAAAAGATTTGTCTGCATCCATTGAGATGACCATATGGTTTTTCTCCTTCAATTTGTTAATATGGTGTATCACATTGATTGATTTGCGTATATTGAAGAATCCTTGCATTCCTGGAATAAACCCCACTTGATCATGGTGTATGATCCTTTTAATGTGATGTTGGATTCTGTTTGCTAGTATTTTTTCTTTTCTTTTTTTTTTTTTTGCGGTACGTGGGCCTCTCACTGTTGTGGCCTCTCCCATTGCGGAGCAAAGGCTCTGGATGCGCAGGCTCAGTGGCCATGGCTCACGGGCCCAGCCACTCCGTGGCATGTGGGATCTTCCTGGACTGGGGCATGAACCTGTGTCCCCTGCATTGGCAGGTGGACTCTCAACCACTGCACTACCAGGGAAGCCCTGTTTGCTAGTATTTTGTTGAGGATTTTTGCATCTATGTTCATCAGTGATATTGGACTGTAGTTTTCTTTCTTTGTGACATCCTTGTCTGGTTTTGATATCAGGGTGATGGTGGCCTCGTAGAATGAGTTTGGGAGTGTTCCTCCCTCTGTTATATTTTGGAAGAGTTTGAGAAGGATAGGTGTTAGCTCTTCTCTAAATGTTTGGTAGAATATGCCTGTGAAGCCATCTGGTCCTGGGCTTTTGTTTGTTGGAAGATTTTTAATCACAGTTTCAATTTCAGTGCTTGTGATTGGTCTGTTCTTATTTTCTATTTCTTCCTGATTCAGTCTTGGCAGGTTGTGCATTTCTAAGAATTTGTCCATTTCTTCCAGGTTGTCCATTTTATTGGCATAGAGTTGCTTGTAGTAATCTCTCATGATCTTTTGTATTTCTGCAGTGTCAGTTGTTACTTCTCCTTTTTCATTTCTAATTCTATTGATTTGAGTCTTCTCCCTTTTTTTCTTGATGAGTCTGGCTAATGGTTTATCAATTTTGTTTATCTTCTCAAAGAACCAGCTTTTAGTTTTATTGATCTTTGCTATCATTTCCTTCATTTCTTTTTCATTTATTTCTGATCTGATCTTTATGATTTCTTTCCTTCTGCTAACTTTGGGGTTTTTTTGTTCTTCTTTCTCTAATTGCTTTAGGTGCAAGGTTAGGTTGTTTATTCGAGATGTTTCCTGTTTCTTAAGGTAGGATTGTATTGCTATAAACTTCCCTCTTAGAACTGTTTTGCTGCATCCCATAGGTTTTGGGTTGTCGTGTCTCCATTGTCATTTGTTTCTAGGTATTTTTTGATTTCCTCTTCGACTTCTTCAGTGATCACTTCGTTATTAAGTAGTGTATTGTTTAGCCTTCATGTGTTTGTATTTTTTACAGATATTTTTCCTGTAATTGATACCTAGTCTCATAGCGTTGTGGTCGGAAAAGATACTTGATACAATTTCAATTTTCTTAAATTTACCAAGGCTTGATTTTTGACCCAAGATATGATCTATCCTGGAGAATGTTCCATGAGCACTTGAGAAAAATGTGTATTCTGTTGTTTTTGGATAGAATGTCCTATAAATATCAATTAAGTCCATTTTGTTTAATGTATCATTTAAAGCTTGTGTTTCCTTATTTATTTTCATTTTGGATGATCTGTCAATTGGCAAAAGTGGGGTGTTAAAGTCCCCTACTATGAATGTGTTACTGTCGATTTCCCCTTTTATGGCTGTTAGTATTTGCCTTATGTATTGAGGTGCTCCTATGTTGGGTGCATAAATATTTACAATTGTTATATCTTCTTCTTGGATCTATCCCTTGATCATTATGTAGTGTCCTGCTTTGTCTCTTCTAATGGTTTTTATTTTAAAGAGGTCTATTTTGTCTGATATGAGAATTGCTACTCCAGCTTTCTTTTGGTTTCCATTTGCATGGAATATCTTTTTCCATCCCCTCACTTTCAGTCTGTATGTGTCTCTAGGTCTGAAGTGGGTCTCTTGTAGACAGCATATATATGGGTCTTGTTTTTGTATCCATTCAGCCAGTCTGTGTCTTTTGGTGGGAGCATTTAATCCATTTACATTTAAGGTAATTATCGATACGTATGTTCCTATTCCCATTTTCTTAATTGTTTTAGGTTTGTTATTATAGGTCTTTTCCTTCTCTTGTGTTTCTTGCCTAGAGAAGATCCTTTAGCATTTGTTGTAAAGCTGGTTTGGTGGTGCTGAACTCTCTCAGCTTTTGCTTGTCTGTAAAGGTTTTAATTTCTCCATCAAATCTGAATGAGATCCTTGCTGGGTACAGTAATCTTGGTTTTAGGTTTTTCTCCTTCATCACTTTAAATATGTCCTGCCAGTCCCTTCTGGCTTGCAGAGTTTCTGCTGAAAGATCAGCTGTTAACCTTATGGGGATTCCCTTGTGTGTTATTTGTTGTTTTCCCCTTGCTGCTTTTAATATGTTTTCTTTGTATTTAATTTTTGACAGTTTGATTAATATGTGTCTTGGCATGTTTCTCCTTGGATTTACCCTGTATGGGACTCTCTGTGCTTCCTGGACTTGATTAACTATTTCCTTTCCCATATTAGGGAAGTTTTCAACTATAATCTCTTCAAATATTTTCTCAGTCCCTTTCTTTTTTCTCTTCTTCTTCTGGAACCCCTATAATTCGAATGTTGGTGCATTTAATGTTGTCCCAGAGGTCTCTGAGACTGTCCTCAGTTCTTTTCATTCTTTTTCCTTTATTCTGCTCTGCAGTAGTTATTTCCACTATTTTATCTTCCAGGTCACTTATCCGTTCTTCTGCCTCAGTTATTCTGCTATTGATCCCTTCTAGAGTATTTTAAATTTCATTTATTGTGTTGTTCATCATTGCTTGTTTCATCTTTAGTTCTTCTAGGTCCTTGTTAAATGTTTCTTGCATTTTCTCTATTCTATTTCCAAGATTTTGGATCATCTTTATTATCATTATTCTGAATTCTTTTTCAGGTAGACTGCCTATTTCCTCTTCATTTGTTAGGTCTGGTGGGTTTTTATCTTGCTCCTTCAACTGCTGTGTGTTTTTTTGTCTTCTCATTTTGCTTATCTTACGGTGTGTGGGGTCTCCTTTTTGCAGGCTGCAGGTTCGTAGTTCCCGTTGTTTTTGGTGTCTGTCCCCCGTGGCTAAGGTTGGTTCAGTGGGTTGTGTAGGCTTCCTGGTAGAGGGGACTAGTGCCTGTGTTCTGGTGGATGAGGCTGGATCTTGTCTTTCTGGTGGGCAAGTCCACGTCTGGTGGTGTGTTTTGGGGTGTCTGTGGACTTATTATGATTTTAGGCAGCCTCTCTGCTAATGGGTGGGGTTGTGTTCCTGTCTTGCTAGTTGTTTGACATAGGGTGTCCAGCACTGTAGCTTGCTGGTCGTTGAGTGAAGCTGGGTGTTGGTGTTGAGATGGAGATCTCTGGGAGATTTTCGCCATTTCATATTACGTGGAGCTGGGAGGTCTCTTGTGGACCAGTGTACTGAAGTTGGCTCTCCCACCTCAGAGGCACAGCACTGACTCCTGGCTGCAGCACCAAGAGCCTTTCATCCACACGGCTCAGAATAAAAGGGAGAAAAAGTAGAAAGAAAGAATTAGTAGAAGTAGAAAGAAAGAAAGAAAGAAAGAAGGAAAGAAGGAAAGAAAGGAGGGAGGGAGGGAGGAAGGAAGGAAGGAAGGAAGGAAAAAAGAAACAAAGAAAGAAGATAAAGTAAAATAAAATAAAGTAAGATAAAATATAATAAAGTTATTAAAATAAAAAATAATTATTAAGAAAAAAATTAAAAAAAAAAACCCCAAACAAACAAACAAAAAAACCGGACGGATAGAGCCCTAGGACAAATGGTGGAAGCAAAGCTATGCAGACAAAATCTCACACAGAAGCATACACATACACACAAAAAGAGGAAAAGCGGAAAAAATCATAAATCTTGCTCTCAAAGTCCACCTCCCCAATTTGGGATGATTCGTTGTCTGTTCATGTATTCCACAGATGCAGGTACATCAAGTTGATTGTGGAGCTTTAATCTGCTGCTTCTGAGGCTGCTGGGAGAGATTTCCCTTTCTCTTCTTTGTTCTCACAGCTCCCAGGGCTCAGCTTTGGATTTGGCCCTGCCTCTGCGTGTAGGTCGCCGGAGGACGTCTGTTCTTCGCTCAGACAGGACGGGGTTAAAGGAGCCGCTGATTCGGGGGCTCTGGCTCACTGAGGCCGGGGGGAGGGAGGGGCACGGATGCGGGGCGGGCCTGCGGCGGCAGAGGCCGGCGTGATGTTGCACCATCCTGAGGTGCGCCGTGCGTTCTCCCAGGGAAGTTGTCCCTGGATCCCGGGACCCTGGCGGTGGCGGGCTGCACAGGCTCCCTGGAAGGTGGGTGTGGATAGTGACCTGTGCTCGCACACAGGCTTCTTGGGGGCGGCAGCAGCAGCCTTAGCGTCTCATGCCCGTCTCTGGGGTCCGCGCTTTTACCCGCGGCTCGCGCCCGTCTCTGGAGCTCCTTTAAGCAGCGTTCTTAATCCCTTCTCCTCGCGCACCAGGAAACAAAGAGGGAAGAAAAAGCCTCTTGACCCTTCGGCAGCTCCAGACTTTTCCCCGGACTCCCTCCTGGCTAGCCGTGGCACAGTAACCCCCTGCAGGCTGTGTTCACGCCGCCACCCCCAGTCCTCTCCCTGCGCTCCGACCGAAGCCCGAGCCTCAGCTCCCAGCCCCGCCCGCCCTGGCGGGGGAGCAGACACGCCTCTCGGGCTGGCGAGTGCCGGTCGGCCCTGATCCTCTGTGCGGGAATCTCTCCGCTTTGCCCTCCGCACCCCTGTGGCTGCGCTCTCCTCCTCGGCTCTGAAGTTTCCCCCTCCCTCACCTGCAGTCTCCGCCCGTGAAGGGGCTTCTAGTGTGTGGAAACCTTTCCTCCTTCACAGCTCCCTCCCACTGGTGCAGGGCCCGTCCCTATGCTTTTGTCTCTGTTTATTTATTTATTTACTTTTTGTCCTACCCAGGTACATGAGGAGTTCCTTGCCTTTTGGGAGGTCTGAGGTCTTCTGCCAGCGTTCAGTAGGTGTTCTGTAGGAGTTGTTCCACGTGTAGATGTATTTCTGGTGTATCTGTCGGGAGGAAGGTGATCTCCGCGTCTTACTCTTCCGCCATCTTCCCCCTCTCCCAAACACTTTAATAATAGTAATTTTTCTGATGCATGAGCATGGAGTATTGTTTTCGATTGTGTCTTCAGTTTCTTTATCAATGCTGCATAGTTTTCTGAGTATAGGTCTTCCATGTCCTTGGTTAAATTTATTGCTAAATAGTTCGTTCTTTTCGATGGAATTGTCAGTGGGATTGTTTTCTTAATTTTTCTTGCTGGTGGTTCATTATTAGTGTATAGAAACAAAAGTGATTTGTGTATATTGATTCCATATTTTGCAACTTTACTGAATTTATTTTTTAGCATATTTTTTGAAGTAATGTGAAAAATTGCAATACTAAAATCTCACAGTTTCTACTGTACCCCAGGTAATCCACAGGACCCAAGAGATGGTAGCTACTAATATACTCCTCCCATGGTGCCTCTTCATACCATGCGGACTCCTACAAGGGAAATAAGTATCATAACTTTGGTTGAACGTGGTCTGGGTAAGTCTTGTCCTCTATAACAAAATTTGATGTCTGTCTTATCTGATTTTCTGGCATGATACTGACATGGTTGTCTAGAAAAGTAATTTAGTTTCCAGTAATTTAAAATGTACCGAAAAGTTGCAATAATGGCAAAAAGTACTCACGTTTGCCACTTCACACAAAATGCTCAGTGTGTTTTGCCCAAGGAACCAGCACATAACCCCTAAATGAAGAAATCCTGATGTCCACATTATAATTTATTACTCAGCCCCACTTCAACTTTCACCTGCTGTCCCAACTGTATGAAGATGTCTTTTTCCATCCTGATCCGGTTTTCTTTTTCTGGACCCATTACTGAGTTTCTCCCTCATTTGGACAACCGTGATAGATTTGAAGCAGACAAGATGAATATGGGATCTAGGTGGCCTTTTCTGTATGGCTTTTTTCACTAAGAATGTTTTTAATGTTCATTTTTGTAACAAATATCAGCGCTGCACTTCTTTTTCATTGTCATTAAAAATACAAAACACGACTTTAGCATTTAATTCACTTTACGTATACAGTTTTGTGGTATTAACTACCTTCATATAGTTGCACAAGCAAGTTAACTAACATGTGTACCTCCTGTGTGCATGGCAGATACCCAGGAAATTGAGTAACACCCTGAAACGGCCCAAGACATCACCTTAAATACCGTCTTCATCTAAAAGGAAAAAACAGGAAGGCTATAGTTGTTTCTGTCTACATTCATTTGATTGTATATGGTTTCCAATTGATGGTGTATAACTAGTTGTGGAGAAGTCATGGGATAGGTGGCTTCATTTCAGTTTGAATTTCCAAATTTAGTGGATTCTGCAGGCTTGATACAAGGTTTACAAATTTCATATTGGATCAGGACCTCCCATGGTGTAACTGGTATTCATGGTTTGTTCAACAATTAAAGTTCTGCGTGATATGAGTTCATCCCGGAGTAATCCAGGTTAGTTTCTGTTATACATTTGTCCCAGGATGAAAGGACAAGAGAAATAAGACCTGATTTATAAAAGTGCCTTCAAACTAATTGATACTGAAGTATAGTTGGCCTACAATGTTGTGTTAATTTCTACTGTACAGCAAAGTGATTCATATGTACATACATACATATATACATATTTTTCATATTCTTTTCCATTATGGCTAATTACAGGGTATTGAATACAGTTCCCTGTGCTGTACAGTAAGACCTTGTTTATCCATCCTATATATATATAATAATTTGCATCTACTAATCCCAAACTCCCAATCCATCCCTCTCCCCTGTCTTCCCCTTGACAACCACAAGTCTGTTTTCTATATTTGTGAGTCTGTTTTTGTCCTGTAGATAGGTTCATTTGGGTCTCATTTTATAATCCAGATATAAGTGATATCATATGGTATTTGTTGTTCTCTGTCTGACTTACTTCACTTTGTATGATAACCTCTAGGTCCATCCATGTAGCTGCAGATGGCATTATTTCATTCTGTTTTATGGCTGAGTAATATTCCATTGTATATATGTACCACATCTTCTGTATCCATTCATCTGTTGAGGGACATTCAGGTTGCTTCCGTGTCTTGGCTATTGTGAATAGTGCTGCTGTGAATGCTGGGGCCCACGTATCTTTTTGAATTATAGTTTTGTCTGGATGTGTGCCCAGGAGTGGGATTGCTGGTTCATATGGTAATTCTGTTTTTAGCTTTTGAGGAACCTCCATACTGTATTCCATAGTGGCTGCATCAATTTACATTCCCACCAGTAGTGTAGGAGGGTTCCCTTTTCTCCACACCCCTTCCAACATTTATTTCTAGACATTTTAATGATGGCCATTCTGACCACTGTGAGGTGGTAACTCACTGTAGTTTTGATTTGCATTCTCTAATAATTAGTGATGTGGAGTGTCTTTTCAGGTGCCTATTAGCCATCTGTATGTCTTTGGAGAAATGTCTATTTAGACCTTCTGCCTATTTTTTTTCTTTTTTGAGTTGTATGAGCTGTTTGTATATTTTAGAATTAAGCCCTTGTTGGTCGCATCATTTGCAGGTATTTTCACCCAAACAGTGAGCACAGGTTCTGGAACAACTGGATACCCACATGCAGAAGAGTAAAGTTGGACCCTTACCTCCCCCGACCCCATATACAAAATCAATGCAAAATGGACCAAAGGCCTAGATGCAAGAACGAAAATTATAAAACTCGTAGAAGAAAACATGAGAGTAAATCTACATGACCTTGGATTTGGTCATGATTTCATAGATCTACCAAAAGCACAAGCAACAAAAGACAAAATAGATGAATTGGACTTCCTCAAAGTGAAAAACAGTTGTGTATAAAAGGAGCAAGGAATAAGATAATCCACCATCCAAAATGGCCCAAGATGTTTGCAAACCATGTATCTGATAAAGGACCGTAGCCCAGCAGCCAAGCTCCCGGTGGTCCAGGGGAGTGTCTGTGCGGCCCCTCCCGTCCTCGGTGATCAGGGGATTTCAGGCCCCACAGCACCCGAGGGGTGGACACGGGTCATCCTCAGCACCCTCAGGGAGTGAGAGCTGGATTGTTTTGAGCCCAGATGCACTCCCATTACTGCCCTCAAAGGCTGAAGGCTTCAGCATGCCTCCAGAAGGACACAGAGTATTTGCAAGTCTTTGAGAACCAAGGGGACAATCTTCACTTTTTGGAAAGGGCATCTTATTATTTCACAGCATGACCATTTTCAATCTGGCTCTCAGGGGTGCCCTCCAACCTTCCTGATTTCTCTGAGAGTGGCCATGGGGGTTTGGCTGTCCCCAGTCCCCACACCAGGTGACAAGGCCAGTGGGGCCAGAACCTGGTGGTCCTTAGCTTCGCTGGAGACTAACCCAGACTCTCAGCCTGCGATTGAACGTGGACGCCCCTGCTTCTCCCCATCACCTATTCTCATCTCCTCCTCTGTCTCTCTTCCTCTTGCTTTTCAGTCTCAGATTTACCTGATGGCCACCACTCACAGCTCCCACAGAACCCAGAGATTTCTCCTGGAAGGAAATGTTCTGGAAAATCAGAGGGATAAATAAAGGATGCAGCTGATTCCCGCCTTGTGCTGACGCCCAAGAGGGTGAGGAGACTCAGTGCTTTCTCATTAGAATTTAAAATCCTCCAAGTAATAGATCATTGCGGGGGGTGGACATCCAGTGTTCTCCTGCTCATTCTAATAATGTCATTCCTGGATTTTAGTGTGGTAAATAATTTATATTATAAATATGCAGAGGGGGGGATATCCATTTAAAAAATGTTAGAGGTAACTCCAAGGGATTTACAACAAACAAGCACACAGAACCCTGTGTCCAGACACTGGCTGAGAGGTTCCTACCATGAGCCGCAGCCCCCTGGAGGGCGGAGTGGCCATGACTCTCCTCCCGCAGGTGAGCCTACACAGGCACATCCCACGTGGGACCACTGCATCGCAGAATCTTAGAGTAGCTGATGGCAGGCAGCTGGCTAGAGATGCGGACAAGAGAAAACTGCCCAGCAGCCTGGGACAACCCTGGCGTGAGGCCTTAGGAAGGGCCAGTGTCAGAGCCTCAGAGATAACTTGAAGAGAGTTCAGGCTGTTAAGGACATCATCAGAGATGTACTTAGGGACATATTCAGGGCCTTAGTTATGGACAGGATCAGGGCATTATTTAGTGACAGCTTAGACTATAAGGGACAGCATCAGGGCCTAAGTTAGGGACAGTGTCAGTACTTCACTTAGAGATAATGTGAGAGCCTTAGTTAGACACAGTTCAGGCTGTTACTTAGGGATATCTTCAGGGCCTTAGGCCAGCATCATGGACATAATTAGAACCAGTGTCAGGGCGTTAGTTAGGGCCAAAACTAGGGTGTTAGTTAGGGAAAGAGTCAGGTCATTAGTTACAGACAGTGTCAGGGTTTTAGGTAGGGACAGCGGCAAGTCCTTAGTTAAGGTGTCGAGGCCTCACTTAGGGGCAGCGTCAGGATGTTAGGGAGAGTCAGGACATTAGAATTTCAGATTCTGAGGTAGAGACAGCATCAGGGCCTTAGTTAGGGACAGCGTCAGAGACTTACCTAGGGACATATTCAGGGCCTTAGTTATGGACAGGATCAGGGTGATACAGAGGAACACCTAAGGATATTAGGGACATCTTCAGGGCCTCAATTAGGGATAGGATCAGGGTATTAGTTAGAGAAAGAGTCAGGCCATTATTATAGATAGTGTCAGTGCCTTAGGTAGAGAAAGCATCAGGGCCTTAGTTAAGGACAGCGTCAGAGACATACTTAGGGACATATTCAGGGCCTTAGTTATGGACAGGATCAGGGCGTTATTGAGAGATACATGAGGCTATTAGGGACAGCATCAGCGTGTTAGGGAAAGAGTCGACCGTTATTATAGACAGTGACAGTGCCTCAGGTAGAGACATCATCATAGCCTTAGTTAGGAAGAGGGTCAGGTCCTTGGGGAGGGACAGGGTCAGGCCAACAGTGAGGGACATCTAAGGCTATTAGGGACATCGTCAAGGCCTTAGATTGGGCCAGCATCAGGGCTGTAGTGTCGACCAGTGTCAGGGAATTAATGAAGGACAAAATTAGGGTGTTAGTTAGGGAAAGAGTCAGGTCATTAGTTACAGACGGTTTTAGGGCCTCAGGTAGAATCGGCATCAAGGCCTTAGTTAGGAAGAGCATCGGGACGTTAGTTAGGGCCAGCAACAGGGCCTGAGTTAGGGACAGTGTTGTCAGGCCCTCAGCGATCACTTGAGGGCCTTCGTAAGAGTTTAGGCCGTTAGTTAAGGACACTACAGAGACTTTCTTAGGGATATATTCAGGGCCTTAGGAACAGAATCAGGGTGTTATTTTGTGACCGCTTAGGCACTAAGGGACAGCATCAAAGCCTAAGTTAGAGAGGGTGTCAGCGTCTTGGGGATAGTGTTAGAGACTTTGTAAATTATAGCTTAGGCCATTAGCTAGGGACAGTGTCAGGGGCTTATTAAGGGCAGTGTCAGAGACTTAATGAGGGACATCTTCAGGGCCTTAGTTATGGACAGGATCAGGTCCATACTTGGGACCAGTGTCAGGCCGTTATTTAGGGGCAGTGTCAGGGCCTTCTGTAGAGACAGCATCAAGGCCCTTAGTAAGAAAGAGGGTCAGGGCCTAAGGACAGGGTCAGAGACGTCCTCAGGCACATATTCAGGGCCTTAGTAATGGACAGGATCAGGACCCCAGTGAGGGACATCTAAGTGTATTAGGGACATTGTCAGGGCCTTAGATATGGTCAGCGTCGGGGCCGTAGTTAGGACCAGTGTCAGGGCGTTATTTAGGGACAAAATTAGGATGTTAGTTAAGGAAAAAGTCAGGAAATTGGTTACAGACAGTGTCAGCTTCTCAGCTAGAGACTTCAAGGTCTTGGTGAGAGCATCAGCATCTCAGGTAGGAGCTGTATCAGGCCATTACTTACAGACAGTGTCAAGGCCTTAATTAGGGAGAGTGTCAGGGCCTCAGAGAAAAACTTGAGGGCCTTAGTAAGAGACACTTCAGGCTGTTCGTTAGGGACATCATCAGGGCGTTAGTTATGGACAGGGTCAGGGTATTAGTGAAAGACAGCTCAGGCAATTAGGCACACCGTCAGGGCCTTGGGTAGGGGCAGCATCAGGGAGTAGTTGGGGAAAGAGTGAGGCTGTTAGGTAAAGACAGACTCAGGGCCTTAGTTAGAGACAGTGTCAGGTTCTTCATTAGGGACACTGTCATGGCCTCAGTTAAAGATAACTTGAGGGTCTTAGTTAGAGATAGTGTCAGGGACTTAGTTATGGACATAATTAGGGCCTCAGTTAGAGGTAATTTGAGGGCCTTAGTAAGAGACATTTTGGGTCATTAGTGACATTGTCTGGACCTTAGTGCCGTCTTCAGTACATCATTTATGGGCCGCATCAGGGCATTAATGAGGGACAGCTGAAGTTATAGGGACCATATCAGGGTCTTAGTTAGGGACTGTGTCAGAACCTTTGTTAGGGAAAGAGTGAGGCCACTAGTTAAAGACAGACTCAGGGCCTTAGTTAGAGACAGTCTCAGTCCTTAATTATGGAGAGTTTCAGGGCCTCAGTTAAAGATAAGTTGAGGGCCTTTGTTAAGGACAGCCTCCAGGCCTCAGTTAGGGACAGGTTCACAGCCTCGGGACTAAATTCAGGGCCTTAGTTAGGGACAGCATCAGGGATTTAGTTATCATAAGAGACTCGACATTAGCTAAAGACAAGGTTAGGTTGAGGTCTAGGGATAGCGTCAGGAAATGACCTAGGGATAGTGTCAAGGCAATAGCTACTTAGAGCATCATTGCCTAATTTAGGACCAGTGTCAGGGCTTCAGGTAGGGACAGTGTCAGAGCCTGACTTAGGGAGAGCGACAGGACCTGAGTGAGGCCTAGCGTCAGGCCCTTAGCTGGGAACACTGTCAGGGCATGATGTAGGAACAGCATCAGGGCCTTTGTTGGATCAGCAATAGGGTCTTAGTTAAAGACATGATGAGGGCCTGAGGTAGTCACAGCGACAAGGCCTCAGGTAGGCATAGCTTCAGGGCCTGAGTTAGGCACAGCCTCAGGCCTTCACTTAGGGACAGCGACAGGGCTTTCTTAGGGACAGTGTCAGGACCTTGGTTAGAAATGGGTCAGGATATTAGCTCAGGATAGTGTCCGGATTTTAGTTATTGCCAGCAGCAGGGCCTATATTATGGACAGATTCCAGGCCTTAGTTAGAGACAGTGTCAGGGCCTTAGTTAGGACTAGTCTGGGCCTTAGTTAGGGAGAGCATTAAGGCTTCAGTGAGGATAAGAGGCAGGAAATTAGCTCGGGACAGAGTCAGCTTCCAGGCCAGGGATAGTGTCAGGAAGTGAGCTAGGGATAGCGTGAAGATGTCAGTTACTGAGAGCATCAGGGCCTTAGTTAGGACCAGTGTCAGGTCCTTAATCAGGACCAGTGTCAGGGCTTGATGTAGGGGTAGCGTCAGAGCCTAACTATCAGGGCCTAAGTGAGGCCTATCTCTAGGGCCTGAGTGAGGGACAGTGTCAGGGCATGACCTAGGAGCAGGATAAGGACCTCTGTAGGATCAGCATTGGGGTCTTCGTTAAAGACATTCTCAGGGCCTCTGTTAGGGACATCCTCAGGACCTCCCTTAGGGACAGGGTCAGGGCTTACTTTGGGACAGTTTCAGGACCTTGGTAAGACATGGGTCAGGTTATTAGCTCAGGATAATGTCAGGACTTTAGATATTGATGGCAGCAGGGTCTTAGAGACAGTGTCAGGGCCTGACTTAGGACGAGCCTCCAGGTCTCAGTTAGGGACAGGTTCACGGCCTCAAGACCAATTTCGGGGCCTTAGTTAGGGACAGCGTCAGGGATATAGTTGGTATAAGAGACTCAACCTTAGTTAAAGGCAAGGTTAGGTTAAGGTCTAGGGATAGTGTCAGGACATGACCTAGGGATAGTGCCAAGACCTTAGTTACTTAGAGCATCAGGGCCGAATTTAGGACCAGTGTCAGGGCTTCAGGTAGGGACAGCCTCACAGCCAGACTTAGGAAGAGTGACAGAGCTTGAGTGAGGCCTAGTGTCAGGGCCTTAGCTAAGGATAGTGTCAGGGCATGACTTAGGAGCAGCATAAGGGCCTCGGTAGGATCAGCCTCAGGGGCTTTGCTAAAGCCATTATCAGGGCCTCTGTTAGGGACAGCCTCAGGGTCTCACTGAGGGACAGCATCAGGGCTTACTTAGGGACAGTTTCAGGAACTTGGTAAGAGATTGGTCAGGAAATTAGTTCAGGATAGTGTCAGGACATTAGATATTGATGGCAGCAGGGCCTTAGTTAGAGACAGTGTCAGGGCCAGCTTTAGGACTAGCATCAGAGCCTCTGTTAGCTACCATGTCAGGGCCTGAGTTAGGAATAGTGTTAGGGCATTAGTGAGGGACAGTTCTGGGCCAGATTTAGGACGAGCATCTAGGCCTTAGTTAGGGACAGTGTCAGGGCCTTGGGCCTAAATTCAGGGTCAGTGTTAGGCACAGTGTAAGGGCTTCAGTTAGCATAAGAGGCAGGACATTTGCTAGGGACAGGGTTAGGGTAAAGTTTAGGGATCGTGTCAGGAAATGACCTAGGGATAGTGTCAAGACCTTAGTCACTGAGAGTATCAGGGCCTTATTTAAAACCAGTATCATGGCTTCAGGTAGGGACAGCGTCAGTGCCTGACTTAGGGAGAGTGACAGGGCCTGAGTGAGGCCTAGCGTCAGGCCCTTGGCTGGGAACACTGTCAGGGCATGGTGTAGGAACAGCATCAGGGCCTTTGTTGGATCAGCAATAGGGTCTTAGTTAAAGACATGATGAGGGCCTGAGGTAGTCACAGCGTCAAGTCCTCAGGTAGGCATAGCTTCAGGGCCTGAGTTAGGCACAGCCTCAGGTCTTCACTCAGGGACAGCGACAGGGCTTTCTTAGGGACAGTGTCAGGACCTTGGTTAGGAATGGGTCAGGATATTAGCTCAGGATACTGTCCAGATTTTAGTTATTGCCAGCAGCAGGGCCTATATTAGGGACAGATTCCGGGCCTTAGTCAGAGACAGTGTCAGGGCCTTAGTTAGGAGTAGTCAGGGCCTTAGTTAGGGAGACCATTAGGGCTTGAGTGAGGATAAGAGGCAAGAAATTAGCTCGGGACAGAGTCAGCTTCCAGGCCAGGGATAGTGTCAGGAAGTGAGCTAGGGATAGCATGAAGACATTGGTTACTGAGAGCATCAGGGCCTTAGTTAGGGCCAGCGTCAGGGCCTTAATCAGGACCAGTGTCAGGGCTTGATGTAGACACAGTGTCAGAGCCTAAGGTAAGGCAACAGGGCTTAAGTGAGGCCTATCTCTAGGGCCTGAGTGAGGGACAGTGTCAGGGCATGACCTAGGAGCAGGATAAGGGTCTCTGTAGGATCAGCATTAGGGTCTTTGTTAAAGACATTATCAGGGCCTCTGTTAGGGACAGCCTCAGGGCCTCCCTTAGGGACAGGGTCAGGGCTTACTTTGGGACAGTGTCAGGACCTTGGTAAGACATGGGTCAGGATAGTAGCTCAGGATGATGTCAGGACTTTAGATATTGAGGGCCACAGGGCCTTAGAGACAGTGTCAGGGCCTGACTTAGGATGAGCATCAGAGCCTTTGTTAGGTACAGTGTCAGGGACTGAGTTAGGTGTATTGTCAGGGCCTGAGTTCGGATGAGCCTCCAGGCCTCAGTTAGGGACAGCGTCATGGCCTCGGGACTAATTTCAGGGCCTTAGTTAAGGGCAGCATCAGGGATTTAGTTAGCATAAGGGGCTCGACTTTAGTTAAAGACAAGGTTAGGTTAAGGTCTAGGGATAGTGTCAGAACATGACCTAGGGATAGTGTCAAGACCTTAGTTACTTAGAGCATCAGGGCCTAATTTAGGACCAGTGTGAAGGTTTCAGGTAGGGACAGCATCAGAGCCTGACTTAGGGAGAGTGACAGGGCCTGAGTGAGGCCTAGCGTCAGCCCTTAGCTGGGGACACTGTAAGGGCATGATGTAGCAGCAGCATCAGGGCCTTTGTTGGATCAGCAGTAGGGTCTTAGTTGCTAAGCAACATCCAGGCCCGGAGCCCTTCGGAGTCACTCTGTGTAGGCCGCGTGTAGTGCAACACACTGCAGTGTTTTGGGGACAGCTTGATTTACCCAATACTCCCACATGTTCACAAACACCTTTCTAGCATGTCCAACATGCCGTGTAAGTCTGACTCATTGCCCTAGTGAGCTGCACTAAGAGAAACACTTGGCTTCGCATTCCATCTAAGACCTCCTACCTGAAGTCACCCTGCCTCCAAGAATAAGTCGGCTTGCGTTCCTACTGCAACTAAAGCCCAGTTCTTCGAGTAACACTGCAGGCTTTTGAAGAGCCACAGGCCCGAATTCCTACCTAGGGCGTTCCTTGGTTGACGTAGTTCACTAGATGCAGAACACCTTGCTTGGAGAAGTTGGTTCAGGGAAGGAACCAGTTGTAATCTGTGTCTCTTTTGACTTGTTAGAAAGCACAGGGATGTATGCTGCGTGTGCCCGTGGAAATGGGGGCCTGATGGAACTAGCCTTGCTTTCCCATTTTGAAAGCTCCATGCATGTTGCCTTGAAGCTACCTGAAATTCACTGCTGTTGACAGAACTCTAGCCACTGTAGGCATGGCTCTGCAAAGAAAGTGAGTTTCCTCTAGCTAAACAGGGTTCTTCCATGGCTGGGGTGGGGCTCAGCCTGCCATGCTCTAGAGCTAAATGGAAACTCAACTTGAGTACTTGCCTCAAGGTAAGGCCCTGAGTAGACATGCAGAAAGGGAGGCATGCGGCTGTTTCCATGAGGTCTTCATCGGGGTTCTGCCTTATTTTAAAGAAGTACTCTTTTCAGGATTCCTATGCCCCTTGGGTGTGCATCCTTTTCCCTCCAAGGTCACTGAGAACCTCCAGACCTTCTGTGGGCCTGCTGAGCAAAATCGAGGCCCATAGGTCCCTTGGAGGTCCTCTGTGTATGACGAGTGATGGGCAACACACTGCACGTTACTTAAGGAGAGCTACATTGCCAGAGCACTCGAACAGCATCAGGACCACATTTATAGCCAGTCCGAGGTGCCATGGAGGTCTTCATCATGGCTCTCGTCTGAGCTGCCAGGAGAAAACACTCTGCCTAGAATTTTTCGAAGACCTCGTACCTGAAGTCACTATACTCAGGTAGGAAGTCAGTATCCTACCATGCTGTGTCGCTAATGGGACATTAAACGAGAGCACTTGCCTCGAGGTAAGGCCCTGAATTGCCAGGCAGTAGTGGAGGCGTGCAGCAGTTTCCATGAGGCCGTAGCCACTGCTCTGCATTATCTTAATGGCAGTATGCTTTTCAGGACACCTAGGAGCCTCGCGGGGGCACCCTCTTCCGGCAGGAACAGTGAGTACCCCCAGCCCCCCCTGGGCCTGCTAAGTAACTTCCAGGCTCGTAGCCCTTCGGAGTCACTGTGTGTATGCTGAGTGTAGGGCAACACACTGCACTCTTTTTTGGGACAGCTTGATTTCCCCAGTACTCCCACAGGTTCAGGTAAACCGTTCTAGCACGTCCAACATGCCATGTAAGTCTGACTTATTGCCCTAGACTGAGCTGGACATAGAAAAACACTCGGTTTCCCATTCCATCTAGGACCTCCTTCCTGAGTTCACCCTGCTGCCAGGATACGGTCGGCATGTGTTACTACCTGAACGAAAGCACAGTTCTTCATGTAACAGTGCAGGCTTTTGAAGAGCCACAAGCCCGAAGTTCTACCTAGGGTGATCCTTGGTTGACGTAGTTCACTAGATGCAGAACACCTTGCTTGGAGAAGTTGATTCAGGGAAGGAACCAGTGTGTAATTGGTGTCTCTTTCGACTTGTTAGAAACAACAGGGATATATGCTGCCTGTGCCCATGAAATGGGGGCCTGATGGAACTAGCCTTGCTTTCCCATTTTGAAAGCTCCATTCATGCTGCCTTGAAACTACCTGAAATTCACTGCTGTTTACAGGCCTCTAGACACGGTAAGCATGGCTCTGAGAAGAAAATGAGTTTTCTCTAGCTAAACCGGTTGCTTCCATGGCCGGGGTGGAGCTCAGCCTGCCATGCTCTAGAGCTAAAGGGAAACTCAACGTGAGTACTTGCCTCGAGGTAAGGCCCTGAGTAGCCAGGCAGAAATGGAGGCGTGCATCTCTTTCCATGAGGTCTTATTCGCGTTCTCCTTTATTTTAGAGGGAGTACCCTTTTCAGGACTCCTAAGCCCCTCGGGTGTGCATCATTTTCCCTCCAGGATCACTGAGTACCTCCAGAAATCTTGTGGGCCTGCTGAGCAAAAACGAGGCCCGTAGGTCGCTCCCTCGGAGGCCCTCTGTGTATGCCAAGTGATGGGCAACACACTGCACGTTCCTTAAGGAGAGCTACATTTCCAGAGCCATCGAACTGCCTCAGGACCCCATTTGTGGCCAATCCGACGTGCCATGGAAGTCTTCGTCATGGCCGTTGTCTAGGCGACCATGAGAAAACATTCAGCTTAGAATTCTTCGAAGACTACTAACTGAAGTCACCCTATTCAAGGAGAAAGTCAGCATCCTACCATGCTCTGTCGCTCACGGGACACTCAAAGTGAGCACTTGCCTCGAGGTAACGCCCTGAATTGCCGGGCAGAATCAGAGGGGGGCAGCAGTTCCCATGAGGCCGTAGTCACTGCTCCGCATTATCATAATGGCAGCACGCTTTTCAGGACACCTAAGATCCTCGTGTCAGCACCCTATTGCCGACAGGAACAGTGAGTACCCCCAGGCACCCCAGCCCTGCAAAGCAACTTCCAGGCCCGTAGCCCTTCGGAGCCACTCCGTGTATGCCGAATATAGGGCAACACACTGCCCTCCTTCATGGGAGAGCTTGAAATCCCCAGCACTCCCAGAGTTTCACGAACACCGCTGTGGCACGTCCAAAATGCCGGGGAAGTCTGACTCATTGCCCTAGTTTGAGCTGCACTGAGGAAAACCCTCGGCTTCGCATTCCATCTAGGACTTCCTGCCTGAAGTCACCCTGCCTCCAGGAGAATGTCGGCTTGCATTCCGACTGCCACTAAAGCCCAG
This sequence comes from Pseudorca crassidens, assembly GCF_039906515.1. NCBI lineage: Eukaryota > Metazoa > Chordata > Mammalia > Artiodactyla > Delphinidae > Pseudorca > Pseudorca crassidens. The sequence continues at coordinate 204,746 of NC_090301.1, read as the reverse complement.
TTCTTCGTGTAACACTGCAGGCTTTTGAAGAGCCACAGACCCAAGGCCTAGCTTCGGCGTTCCTTGGTTGAGGCAGTTTGCTAGATGCAGAACACCCTGCTTCGATGAGTTGATTCAGGGAAGGAACCACTGGGTAACCTGTGTCTCTTTTGACTTGTTAGAAACCACAGGGATGTATGCTGCGTGTGCCCATGGAAATGGGGGCCTGATGGAACTAGCCTTGCTTTCCCATTTTGAAAGCTCCATGCATGCTGCCTTGAAGCGACCTGAAATTCACTGCTGTTGACAGGCCTCCAGCCACTGTACACCTGGCTCTGGGAAGAAAATGAATTTCCTCTATCTATACCAGGTGATTCCATGGCTGGTGTAGAGCTCAGCCTGCCATGCTTATTGCTAAAGGGAAACTCAAAGTGAGTACTTGCCTCGAGGAAAGGCCCTGAGTATCCGAACAGAAAGGGAGGCATGCAGCTGTTTCCATGAGGTCTTAGTCGCTATTCTGCTGTGTTTGAAAGGATGTACCCTTTTCAGGACTCCTAGGCCCCTCGGGTGTGCATCATTTCCCTCAATGTTCACTGAGTACCTCCAGACCCCTGTGGGCCTGCTGAGCAAAACCGAGGCCCATAGGTCGGTCCCTCAGAGGCCCCCTGTGTATGCCGAGTGATGGGCAACACAGTGCATGTTCCTTAAGGAGAGCTACATTTCCAGAATTCTCGAACTGCCTCAGGACCACATTTATGGACAGTCGGACCTGCCATGGAAGTCTTCGTCATGACCGTCGTCTGAGATGTCATGGGAAAACATTCTGCTTACAATTCTTTTAGGACCTCGTACCTGAAGTCACTCTGCTCAAGGAAAAATTCAGCATCCTACTGTGCTGTGTCGCTAACAGGACACTCAGAATGAGCAGTTGCTTCAAGGTAAGGCTCTGAATGGCCGTGCAGAAGCCGAGGCACGCAGCAGTTTCCATGAGGCCATAGCCACTGCTCTGCATTATCTTAACGGCAGTACGCTTTTCAGGACACCTAGGAGCCTTGTGTTCGCACCTTATTCCCAGCAGGAGCACTGACTACCGCAGGCCACCCTGGGCCTGCTAAGCAACTTCCAGGCCTGTATCCCTTCGGAGCCAGTCTGTGCATGCCGAGTATAGAGCAACACACTGCCCTCCTTCATGGGAGAGCTTGAAATCCCTAGCGCTCCCAGAGTTTCACGAACACCGTTCTAGCACGTCCAACATGCCGGGGAAGTCTGACTCATTGCCCTAGTCTGAGCTGCACTGAGAAAAACCCTTGGCTTCACATTCCATCTAGGACCTCCTACCTGAAGTCACCCTGCCTCCAGGAGAAATTCAATTTGCGTTTCGACTACCACTAAAGCCCAGTTGTTCGTGTAACACTGCAAGCTTTTGAAGAGCCACAGGCCTGGAAGCCTAGCTAGGGCGTACCTTGGTTGAGGCATTTCGCTAGATGCAGAACACCCTGCTTCAAGGAGTTTATTCAGGGAAGGAATCACTGGGTAACCTGCGTCTCTTTTGACTTGTTAGAAACCATAGGGATGTATGCTGAGTGTGCCCATGGAAATGGGGGCCTGATGCAACTAGACTTGCTTTCCCATTTTGAAAGCTCCATTCATGCTGCCTTGAAGCTACGTGAAATTCATTGCTGTTGACAGCCCTCTAGCCACTGCAGGCCTAGTTCTGGGAAGAAAATGATTTTCCTCTCTCTAAACCAGGTGCTTCCATGGCCGGGGTGGAGTTCAGCCTGCCATGCTCTAGAACTAAAGGGAAACTCAACCTGACTACTTGCCTCGAGGGAAGGCGCTGAGTATCTGGACAGAAAGGGAGGCATGCGGCTGTTTCCATGAGGTCTAAGTCGCTGTACTGCTGTATTTTAAAGGAACTACCCTTTTCAGGACTCCTAGGCCCCTCGGGTGTGCATTATTTCGCTCCAGGATCACTGAGTACCTCCAGACCCCTGAGGGAGTGCTGAGCAACATCGAGGCCCATAGGTTGGTCCCTCTGAGGCCCTCTGTGTATGCCACGTGAGGGGCAACACACTGCACGTTCCTTAAGGTGAGCTATATTTCCAGAGCCCTTGAACGGCCTCAGGACCACATTTCTGGCCAGTCCGACGTGCCATGGAATTCTTTGTCATTGCCATCGTCTGAGCTGCCATGGGAAAACATTCTGCTTACCATTCTTCGATGACCTCGTACGTGAAGTCACTCTTCTCGAGGAGAAATTCAACATCCTACCATGATGTTTCGCTAACGGTACACTCAGCGTTAGCACTTGCCTCAAGGTAAGGCCCTGAATTGCCGTGCGGAAGCGGAGGCGTGCAGCAGTTTCCATGAACCCATAGCCGATGCAGTGCATTTTCTTAACGGCAGTATGCTTTTCAGGACACCTAGGAGCCTCGCGTCGGCATCGTATTGCCGGCAGGAACACTGAGTACCCCCACGTCCCCCTGGGCCTGCTAAGCAACTTCCTGGCCCGTAGCCCTTCAGAGCCACTCTGTGTATGCCGAGTGTAGGGCAACACAGTGCATGCCTTCTTGGGACTGCTTGAAATCCCCAGCATTCCCAGAGGTTCACGAACACCGGTCTAGAACGTCCAACATGCCGGGGAAATCTGACTCATTGAAAACCCTCTGCTTAGAATTCCATGAAGACCTCGTACCTGAAGTCAACCTCCTCGAGGAGAAAGTCAGCATCCTACCATGCTGTGTTGCTAGTGGGACACTCAGTGTGAGCACTTGCCTCGAGGTAACGCCTACTGCGTGCTGTGACCCATATCACCTGTGAGGACACAAGCCACAAGCATATGTTGTGTCCTGTTAGCCTCCCAGCCAGTCCCTGAAGGTGAGGGTGGCCCTGCAGACCCCAGCCCTCTCCTCCATGTCTTGTAGGTGGAAGACCCACTTCTCCTTGCCATTCCAGAAGCAGTTCTGGGGCTGTCCTGGGAGGGCTTCTGGGGTTATGCAGGCTGAGCCCCTGTTGCTATCTACCCACTTCCCCACAAGAGCCTCCAGAGCAAGCAGTTTGCCCTGTTGCCTGAATGACTGCCCAGAAATTTTCTCAGGAAAGAATCAGGGGTTTTTGTAGCAGCGTCTGCAGGCAGCTCTGCATCTGGGCCCACGTTCACATCTTCTGTGTAAACACCGAGAGCCTTCCCTGACACATGCCCCCGGCTGACCACCTCAGCATGCCGACCACAGGCCCCAGTGCGGGCGTCAGACTGCCCGCCCCCCCGTCTCAGCCTCCGCCTCTTGTTGTCAGAGCTGCTCCAGGCCCTGCTCAAGCCCCGTGCACCCAGCTTTCACAGGGATGTCCTGCACCCCCACCTTCAGCAGGAGTTCACCTAAGTATTTAAGTGAAGGGGTCCAGAGATAAGAAAGGATGCTACAAACAAACAAACAGATGGAACCAGCTGGAACCAAGATGGCAATGAGTGTGACCTCCAACCGACCCAACCGAGTGCCACAACCGAGTCTCATCACATGTTGAATTTACTATATCAGCATATGAAGTGACACACCCACCGGCGGCCATGACTGGACATGAAGGACCAGAAACGGGTAAAAGGAGGTGGTACCTCAGCCCCTTGGAGGAAGCCCCACCCCTTCGCCGGAAGGCCTCTTCATCCCATCACTAGCCTCCGTCCTCCTCCCTTTGTCTTTATTCTTTTTTTTTTTTTGCGCGGTACGCGGTCCTCTCAGTGTTGTGGTCTCTTCCGTTGCGGAGCACAGGCTCCAGACGCGCAGGCTCAGCGGCCATGGCTCACGGGCCCAACCGCTCCACGGCATGTGGGATCTTCCTGGATCGGGGCACGAACCCGTGTCCCCTGCATCGGCAGGCGGACTCTCAACCACTGCGCCACCAGGGAAGCCCTCTTTGTCTTTATTCTTTAAAATTAAACCTCTCTCTCCAGGAGGGCGAGAAGGCGATCTGTGAACTCAGTTCCCGCTTCTCCACTCTTTGGCCACTGAATGGAGCCTGTGCTGTGTTGGTCTCGGCTTTGGTTCTGTTATTTGCCTACTTGAACCCACATGGGAAAAGGAAACCTCCCCCACTGAGGCAGAGCGCCTCGCAGGCTGGGGCCCGAGCAGGGTCCACATGACTTCACCTGGTATCAGTCTGTAAGGGGACGGTGGTCTCTGCCCGCAGGGTGGGGGAGGGAACACCTACAGCCACAGCACCGGCTCCGTGGACGGCACGGCCCCTCGTGGGCCTGGACCTTGTGCTCTCGTCCCCCCACGCCTGACACCCCTGACAGTCGTGACGTGGTGACACTGGCTGCTGGGCCTCCAGTCAGGAGGGACCAGAGGCAGCACCTGGTGCCAGGTGAGACGTGCCTTTTCACGGGCAGGGGACATAGGAGATATTAGGACTTTGTGTCTAGAAAACAGACCAAATGGCTAGAAGGTGATCTGAGCTGTGGACTTGAAACCCATGTGCGCGGTGAGGGCTCCCACTGGACACTGGCTCGGGAACTTCCGCACAGGCGAGACCACACCCGTGCTTCCTGCCCGACCCCTTCAGGCCTCCCTGTGGGCACAGCTGGACCTGCTCCCCTCAGGCTCCCCGACCCAGAGTCTGGAGGGCTGATGCTGGCAGGGCCTGGGGACGTGAGGGGTCCCTCCACCAACGCTGCTTGGCCCCTCCTGCCCAGTGAACAGGGGAGGGAAGCCCCGTGGAGTCTGAGGCCCAGCACAGGCGAAGCTCGCACCACCCCCCGGACCCCCAGTCCCACCCTGCTTCCTCAGGCCCACCGCCTGCCCCTCCTGGTGCCCGCGTCCCACTGACCCACATTCCCGGTGTGGACGTCCACTTGCACAAGCCGCTCCATGTCCTGTTCCCACATGGGACACCCCCATCCCTGCTTCTCCCTAATGATGGCCCGGACCCTGAATGTTCTGGGCAGGAAGAGGGCCGAGGAGGATGCCGGCCTGTCCCGCCTGCCTCCAGGGGGCCCAGACACAGGGCTCGTGGGCTGCTGGGCCTTAAGGTCTGGATGCTCCCAGGTGTGGGATGAACCTGCCACTTCCCACTGGAGGTGCTCCTTCCGAGATTCGGGAAACGGGGGGACCCACCAAACGGAGCCCGTCCCCAGGCTCTGCTGCAAGTCTGCTCGGCTTTGCTCTCCCGATCCTGAAGACAGACCTGCGGGAAACAGGGCCTGCGATTCCCATACTGACGGTGTTGTGTGGAATTTCCACTAGACCCCTTTCTACCCTGTTCTGAGCAAATCACTAGTCAATCTATGCTACCATCACCCCACGAGCAGACCGGGAAGCTGAGGCTCCGAGAAGCCAAGTAATCCAGCCAGAAGCACAGCTGTGGGACCATGGAGTGGGGTCTGCACCCGCCGCCCGCCCAGGGGGACTGCCCACTCCTCGCAGCTTCCATGCCTGTTCCCTTCACCCCCTCCCGGGACCAGCTCACAGAGCCTCCTCTTGGGGGGATTCACTTACCTTCTTCTAACAGGATCCGTCTCACTATCCTTTTCTGGGATCACCCGGAAGGCTTGTCACTGAAGCAGGATCAGCCTCACATCACCAGGGCAGCTTTCCTGGATCACACTCACCACCTGCACGTCCACTCCCAGCTCAGACCCAGAAAGGCCCCCTCGGCCCCGAGCCCCATGGCTCTGCCTGGGCTCCCACCCCCTCCTGCCTGGTCTGTCCCTCTCATGTCCCCTGCAGCGTCACCAGGAGCTCCCACCTGCCCCAGACAGGCTGTCTGCTCTGTCCTGGGGAAACCTCCGTGGTGTCAGGTGGAAGACACAAGAGGTACCTGTGGGGCCTCCCTCATGCAGCACAGTGGCCAGCACCTGCCTACTGACCTCATCACTCTAGATGGACAGGGGTTCAGGGGGCCCGTGGCATCTCCCGGTTCTCATTTCATCCCAGCACTGCCCACAGGGAAGTTGCTAAGCAACTCTGTGCCGGCTGTACAGAGAGGACGCTCATACACACCTCCCCCTCCCAGAACACGGGGCTCTCGTGGTCAGGCCCCTCGTAGGGTACGGAGCTCACCTGGGCAGGAACCCAGCAGCCCACGGGGCTCTCGTGGTCCGGCCCCTCCCAGGATACGGAGCCCCCCTGGGCAGGTACCCTGGCAGGGCTGGACACACAGGAACCGTGCACATAGCCCTCATTGCAGAGCACCCCCAGCCCACCTGTCGGTCAGAGCTGACACAGAGCACCTCAGAGCAGGACCTGAACTAACAAACAGCAGCTCCGGGACACGTCTGTGACCCTGGGCTTCACTCTGTGTGGTCTCCTTCCGCCTGGTCTTCCAGAGGCTTCCACTGCAGCCGGGGCACCAGGCCTCTGTCTCCACCCACCACCCCTCCTCTCCCTGACTACTGGGTTCCTCTCATTAGGAGAGGGTCTTCTTGAAGTTGTCTCCCACTCACGGGCCAGATAAAATGATTAGAAAACAAGCCAGAGCTGCAGCCCCTTGTCTATCCTGACTCAGGAGCCCACACCTGTTCCTTGGACCTGGCCAGTTCAGCAAGGTCCATTTTCTGCAACTGTGAGCCCCTGAGGGGTGATGATTGGCTGACCTGGGCAGCCTTACCGTGCCGGCCAGCCCTCCCCAGGTGTGCCTGGGTTGAGGTCAATATAAACAGCGCTCCAGGCAGCAAGGGCCCCTGTAGCTGTGCCTGACGCCATATTCTCTGCCCCGTCAGCAGTGTCGGGGCTGGGCTGGTGGGTGGGAGTGAGGGGCCACGGCTTTGTGGGTGGCCTGGTGTGAGTGGGCTCTGCTGGACTTTCTGCAGGAGTTGCCAAGCTGCTACCTGCTAAAGAAGAGGATGTGTCACGCGTAACTGCCACTGGAATTTCTCCCTGGGCAGAGGTGAGGAAGGAGAAAAGCAGTGGGGGCCTGGACAGGAGGGGTATCTCAGGCAGGGAAATGGAAAGCTTCCAGAAGAGCGCCCGGGGCCAGGACAATCCTGCTGGCCTGCAGGCACCAAGTCGGCCAGCGTGCTGTCGCTGGTGTGGCTCCACGGCCCTTCCTGTAGGCTTTCAAGTCCTTGTACATATTCAGGTGTTTTACCTGGGAAGGGTGGGAACAGTTCAGCAGCAGCTGGCCTGGGGCTCAGCTCACGTTTACTCACAGACGCCTCGGCACGGTCCCCCAGGCTTGCAATGAGGACACTCCTTGCGGGGGGGCTGCTGGCTGCATGCGAGACGATTCCCCACCTCTGACCAACTTCAGAATTGTCTACCACTGGAGCAAGTGCCCTGATAGGGTTTTCATCTGTGTAACTGGTGGGTTCTGTTTTTTTTTTCTTTTTTGGTTCAAGGTAGCTTTTATTCCTCTTTTTTGTACTTATAGATATAAGCATGGAAATAATTCATTCATATAAATACATGTATGTGAAGGGAATAACTTTTTTCCGTTTTTTAAAACATTTTATTTTTCATTTTATTTATTTTTTATACAGCAGGTTCTTATTGGTTATCTATTTTATACCTATAAATGTATACATGTCAGTCCCAATCTCCCAACTCCTCCCACCACCACCCCCCACGGCTTTCCCCCCTTGGTGTCCATACGTTTGTTCTCTACATCTGTGTCTCTATTTCTGCCCTTCAAACCGGTCCATCTGTACCATTTTTCTAGGTTCCACATATATGCGTTAATATACAATATTTGTTTTTCTCTTTCTGACTTACTTCACTCTGTATGACAGTCTCTAGATCCATCGACGTCTCTACAAATGACCCAATTTCATTCCTTTTTATGGTTGAGTAATATTCCATTTTATGTATGTACCACATCTTTATCCATTCGTCTGTCTGTGGGCATTTAGGTTGCTTCCATTACCTGGCTATTGTAAATAGTGCTGCAATGAACATTGTGGTGAATGTGTCTTTTTGATTTATGGTTTTCTCTGGGTATATGCCCAGTAGTGGGTTGCTGGATCATATGGTAATTCTATTTTTAGTTTTTTAAGGAACCTCCATACTGTTCTCCATAGTGAGTGTATCAATTTACATTCCCACCAATCGTGGAAGAGGGTTCCTTTTCTCCACACCCTCTCCAGCATTTGTTGTTTGTAGATTTTCTGATGATGCCCATTCTAACAGGTGTGAGGTGATACCTCATTGTAGTTTTGATTTGCATTTCTCTAATAATTAGTGATGTAGAGCAGCTTTTCATGTGCTCCTTGGCCATCTCTACGTCTTCTTGGAAGAAATGTCTATTTAGATCTTCTGCCCATTTTTGTATTGGGTTGTTTGTTTTTTTAATATTGAGCTGCATGAGCTGTTTATATATATTGGAGATTAATCCTTTGTCCATTGATTCATTTGCAAATATATTCTCCCATTCTGAGGGTTGTCTTTTTGTCTTGTTTGTAGTTTCCATTGCTTTGCAAAAGCTTTTACGTTTCATTAGGTCCCATTTGTTTAGTTTTCTTTTTTATGGCATTACTCTAGGAGGTGGACCAAAAAAGATCTTGCTGTGATTTATGTTAGAGTATTCTTCCTATGTTTTCCTCTAAGAGTTTTATACTGTCCGGTCTTACATTAAGGTCTCTAATCCATTTTGAATTTATTTTTGTGTATGGTGTTAGGGGGTGTTCTAATTTCATTCTTTTACATGTAGCTGTCCATTTTTCCCAGCACCACTGATTGAAGACACTGTCTTTTCTCCATTGTATAGTCTTGCCTACTTTGTCATAGATTAGTTGACCATAGGTGTATAGGTTTATCTCTGGGCTTTCTTTCTTTCTTTTTTTTTTTTTTCCTTTTACACCTTTATTGGAGTATAATTGCTTTACAATGGAGTGTTAGTTTCTGCTGTATAACAAAGTGAATCAATTATACATATGCATATATCACCATATCCCCTCCCTCTTGCATCTCCCTCCCACCCTCCATATCCCACCCCTTTAGGTGGTCGCAAAGCACCGAGCTGATCTCCCTGTGCTATGTGGCTGCTTCCCAGTAGCTATCGATGTTACATTTGGTAATGTATATATGTCTATGGCACTCTCTCACTTCGTCCCAGCTTACCCTTCCCCCTCCCCGTGTCCTCAAGTCCTTTCTCTACGTCTGTGTCCTTAATCCTGTCCTGCCCCTAGGTTCTTCATAAACTTTTTTTCTTTAGATTCCATATATCTCTGTTAGCACACGGTATTTATTTTTCTCTTTCTGACTTACTTCACTGTGTAGGACAGACTCTAAGTCCATCCCCCTCACTACAAATAACTCAGTTTTGTTTCTTTTTATGGCGAGTAATATTCCATTGTATATATGTGCCAGATATTCTTTATCCATTCATCTGTCGATGGACACTTAGGTTGCTTCCATGTCCTGGCTATTGTAAGTAGAACTGCAATGAACATTGTTGTATATAACTCTTTTTGAATTATGGTTTTCTCAGGGCAAATGCCCAGTAGTTGGATTGCTGGGTCGTATGGTACTTCTATTTTTAGTTTTTTAAGGAACCTCTATTCTGTTATCCCTAGTGGCTATAGCAATTTACATTCCCAGCAACAGTGCAAGAACGTTCCCTTTTCTCCAGTAAATGCCTCTCCAGCATTTATTGTTTGTAGATTTTTTGATGATTGCCATTCTGACTGCTGGGAGGTGATACCTCACTGTAGTTTTGATTTGCATCTCTCTAATGATTAGTGATGTTCAGCATCCTTTCGTGTGTTTGTTGGCAGTCTGTCTATCTCCTTTGGAGAAATGTCTATTTAGGTCTTCTGCCCATTTTTGGATTGTGTTGTTTGTTTTTGTGATATTGAGCTACACGAGCTGCTTGTAAATTTTGGAGATTAATCTTTTGTCATTTGCTTCATTTGAAAACATTTTCTCCCATTCTGAGGGTTGTCGTTTGGTCTTGTTTATGTTTTCCTTTGCTGTGCAAAAGCTTTGAAGTTTCATTAGGTCCCATTTGTTTATTTTTGTTTTTATTTCCACTTCTCTAGGAGGTGGGTCAAAAAGGATCTTGCTGTGATTTATGTCATAGAGTGTTCTGCCTATCTTTTCCTCTAATAATTTTATAGTGTCTGGTCTATCATTTAGATCTCTGATCCATTTTGAGTTTATTTTTGTGTATGGTGTTATGGAGTGTTCTAATTTCATTCTTTTACGTGTAGTTGTCCAGTTTTCCCAGCACCACTTACTGAAGAGACTGTCTTTTCTTCATTGTATATCTTTGCCTCCTTTGTCATAGATGAGTTAGCCATAGGTACGTAGGTTTATCTCTGGGCTTTCTATCTTGTTCAATTGATCTATATTTCTGTTTTTGTGCCAGTACCATATAGTCTTGATTAATGTAGCTTTGTAGTATAGTCTGAAGTCAGGAAGTCTGATTCCTCCAGCTCTTTTAATTTCCCTCAAGACTGCTTTGGCTATTCGGGGTCTTTTGTGTCTCCATACAAATTTTAAGATTTTTTTGTTCTAGTTCTGTAGAAAATGCCAGTGGTATTTGATAGGGATTGCATTGAATCTGTAGCTTGCTTTGGGTACTATAGTCATTTTCACAATATTGATTCTTCTAATCCAAGAACACGGTTTATACCTCCATCTGTTTATATCATCTTTGATTTCTTTCAGCAGTGTCTTATAGTTTTCTGAGTACAGGTCTTTTACCTCCTTATGTAGGTTCATTCCTCCGTATTTTATTCTTTTTGTTGCAATGGTGAATGAGATTGTTTCCTTAATTTCTCTTTCTGATCTTTCATTGTTAGTGTATAGGAATGCAAGAGATTTCTGTGCATTAATTTTGTATCCTGCAACTTTACCAAATTCATTGATTAGCTCTGGTAGTTTTCTGGTGGCATCTTTAGGATTCACTATGTGTAGTATCGTGTCATTTGCAAACAGTGACAATTTTACTTCTTCTTTTCTAATTTGTATTCCTTTTATTTCTTTTTCTTCTCTGATTACTGTGTCTAGGACTTCCAAAAACTATGTTGAGTACTAGTGGTGAGAGTGGACATCCTTGTCTTGTTCCTGATCTTAGAGGAAATGCTTTTAGTTTTTCACTATTGAGAATGATGTTTGCTGTGGGTTTGTCATATACTGCCTTTATTATGTTGAGGTAGATTCCCTCTATGCCCACTTTTTGGAGACTTTTAATCATAAATTGGTGTTGAATTTTGTCGAAAGCTTTTCCTGCATCTATTGGGATGATCATATTTTTATTCTACAATTTGTTAATATGGTGTATCACATTGATTGATTTGTGTATATTGAAGAATTCTTGCATCCCTGGGATAAACCCCACCTGATCATGGTGCATGATCCTTTTAATGTGTTGTTTAATTCTGTTTCCTAGTATTTTGTTGAGGATTTTTACATCTATATTAATCAGTGATATTGGTCTCTAATTTTCTTTTTCTGTAGTATCTTTGTCTGGTTTTGGTATCAGGGTGATTGTGGCCTCATATAATGAGTTTGGGAGTGTTCCTTCCCCTGAAAAGTTCTGAAGAGTTTGAGAAGATTGGGTGTTAGCTCTTGTCTAAATGTTTGATAGAATTCACCTCTGATGCCATCTAGTTCTGGACTTTTGTTTGTTGGAAAATTTTTAATCACACTTTCAATTTCATTACTTGTGATAGGTCTGTTCATATTTTCTATTTCTTCCCGGTTCAGTCTTGGAAGGTTATACCTTTCTAAGAATTTGTCCATTTCTTCCAGGTTGTCCATTTTATTGGCATAGAGTTGCTTGTAGAGGTCTCTTAGGATGCTTTGTATTTCTGTGGTGTCTGTTACAACTTCTCCTTTTTCATTTCTAATTTTATTGATTTGAGTCCTCTCCCTCTTTTACTTGAGTCTGGCTAAAGGTTTATCATTTTTGTTTATCTTCTCAAAGAACCAGCTTTTAGTTTTATTGATCTTTGCTATTGTTTTTATTTCATTTATTTCTGCTCTGATCTTTATGATTTCTTTCCTTCTATTAACTTTGGGTTTTGTTCTTCATTCTCTAGTTCCTTTAGGTGTAGGGTTAGATTGTTTATTTGAGATTTTTCTGGTTTCTTAAGGTAGGCTTTTATTGCTATAAACTTCCCTCTTAGAACTGTTTTTGCTGCATCCCATAGGTTTTGGATCATCGTGTTTTTGTTGTCATTTGTCTCTAGGTATTTTTTGATTTCCTCTTTGATTTCCTCAGTGATCTCTTGGTTATTTAGAAACGTATTGTTTAGCCTCCATGTGTTTGTTTTTTATGTTATTTTCCCTGTAATTGATTTCTAATCTCATAGCATTGTGGTCGGAACAGCTGCTTGATATGATTTCAGTTTTCTTAAATTTACTGAGGCTTTATTTGTGACCCAAGATGTGATCTATCCCGGAGAATGTTCCGTGTGCCATTGAGAAGAACTTGTAGTCTGCTGTTTTTGGATGGAATGTCCTATAAATATCCATTAAATCTATCTGGTCTATTGTGTCATTTAAAGCTTGTGTTTCCTTATTAATTTTCTGTCTGGATGATCTCCATTGGTGTAAGTGAGGTGTTAAAGTCCCTTGCTATTATTGTGTTACTGTTGATTTCCTCTTTATAGCTGTTAGCAGTTGCCTTATGTATTGAGGTGTTCCTGTGTTGGGTACATATATATTTATAATTGTTATATCTTGGATTGATCCCTTGATCATTATGTAGTGTCCTTCCTTGTCTCTTGTAACATTCTTTATTTTAAAATCTATTTTATCTGATATGAGTATTGCTACTCCAGCTTTCTTTTGATTTTCATTTGCATGGAATATATTTTTCCATCCCCTCACTTTCAGTCTGTATGTGTCCCTAGGTCTGAAATGGGTCTCTTGTAGACAGCATATATATGGATCTTGTTTTTGTATCCATTCAGTGAGCCTGTGTCATTTGGTTGGAGCATTTAATCCATTCACGTTTAAGGTAATTATCGATATGTATGTTCCTATTATTATTTTCTTAATTGTTATGGGTTTGTCTTAGTGGGTCCTTTTCTTCTCTTGTGTTTCCCACTTAGAGAAGTTCCTTTAGCATTTGTTGTAGAGCTGGTTTCGTGGTGCTGAATTCTCTTAGCTTTTGCTTGTCTGTAAAGCTTTTGATTTCTCCATCAAATCTGAATGAGATACTTGCTGGGTGGAGTACTCTTGGTGGTAGGTTCTTCCCTTTCATCACGTTAAATTTATCATGCCACTCCCTTCTGGCTTGTAGATTTTCTGCTGAGAAATCAGCTGTTAACCTTATGGGAGTTCCGTTGTATGTTGTCATTTTTCCCTTGTTGCTTTCAATAATTTTTCTTTGTCTTTAATTTTTTCAATTTGATTACTGTGTGTCTCGGCATTTTTCTCCTTTGGTTTATCCTGCCTGGGACTCTCTGCGCTTCGTGGACTTCGGTGGCTATTTCTTTTCCCATGCTAGGGAAATTTTCAACTATAATCTCTTCAGATATTTTCTCGAGTCCTTTCTCTCTCTGTTCTCCATCTGGGACCCCTATAATGCGAATGTTGTTGCATTTAATGTTGTCCCAGAAGTCTCTTAGGTTGTCTTCATTTATTTTCATTCTTTTTCTTTATTCTGTTCCATGGCAGTGATTTCCACCTTTCTGTCTTCCAGGTCACTTATCCGTTCTTCTGTCACAGTTATTCTGCTACTGATTCCTTCTAGTGTATTTTTCATTTCAGTTATTGTATTGTTCATCTCTGTTTGTTTGTTCTTTAATTCTTCTAGGTGTTTGTTCTTTAATTCTTCTAGGTGTTTGTTAAACATTTCTTGCATCTTCTCGATCTTTGCCTCCGTTATTTTTCTAAGGTCTTGGATCATCTTCACTATCATTATTCTGAATTCTTTTACTGGAAGGTTACCTATCCCCACTTCATTTCGTTGTTTTTCTGAGGATTTATCTTGTTCCTTGATCTGGTATAAAGTCCTCTGCCTTTTCATTTTCTCTATCTTTCTGAATGTGGTTTTCCTTCCACAGGCTGCAGAATTGTAGTTCTTCTTGCTTCTGCTGTCTGCTCTCCAGTGATTGAGTCTATCTGAGAGGCTTGTGCAAGCTTCCTTATGCGAGGGACTGGTGGTGGGTAGAGCTGGGTGTTGCTCTGGTGGGCAGAGCTTTAATCTGCTTGTCTGTGGATTAAATAAAAGTTTAATAAAAAGTTTAATCCGCTTGTCTGCTGAGGCATGGGGCTGGGTTCCCTCCCTGTTGGTTGTTTGGACTGAGGCGACCCAGCACTGGAGCCTACCTTGCTCTTGGTGGGGCTAATGGTGGACTCTGGGAGAGTTCACGCCAAGGAGTATTTCCCAGAACTTCTGCTGTCAGTGTCGTTGTCCCCATGGTGAGCCGCAGCCACACCCCACCTCTGCAGGAGACCCTCTAAAACTAGCAGCTAGGTATGATCATTCACCTACGGGGTGACTGCTCCTTCCCCTGGGTCCTGATGTGCACACTACTTTGTGTGTGTCCTCCAAGAGTGGAGTCTCTGTTGAGACTCTGAGTCTCTGAGTGCAGTTGAGACTCTGAGTGGAGTCGCACAGACACTGGGTCCTGTGAAACTTCGATGTTTTGTGGTTCTAGAAATCCTATAGGAGACGGTCCACAGCAGGTGAAGCTAATGCTGTCATAGAGGTGGTGAAACCAAAGATCTGCAGTTCCGACTAGAGGTGCTGATGTACAAACAGGACAAAATCATCTCATGTGAATGTAGTTCAGGCATGTTTAAAATGAATGCAGTCATGTTAATGCCTAACATCTTCTATCTTGTGTCTCTTCTCAAGGACCCCCTCCTCAGTTCCTGAGGCTCCTGTAAGTCATGTACAGGGGAATGGAGAGTGGGCTCTGTCCAGTCTGAGCCCTGAGTTACCCTGTGTGTATCTTAGGATACTTTGTATTTCTGTGGTGGCTCTTGTAACATCATCTCTTTCAGTTCTGATTTATTTGGGCCCTCTCTTTTAAAAAAAGTACTACTGTTGTCTTTTATTCTTTACAGAAGTTTAATAAGTGTTTGATCTACTACCCTTACTCTATGTATACTTTTTGCCGTGAGATTTTTACTTTTGTTTGTTTTCTTGTTACTGTCAATAATTAGTGAGAATTCTTTTAAGCTACCTTCAACATTGCTTATAAAGCTGCTTTATTAGTGATGACAGAGCTTTAATGGAAGTCGTGTTCTGGTTGTAAATTAGAATGCAATGTGCCAGCAAAAAGTCCCTTAAGTGTATCTCTCATTACTTCTTGTTCTTTTTTTTTCCTTTTTTCTCGTTCTTTTTTTAATTTTTATTTTTTATCAGAGCAAATTTGATTAAAATGTTTTGTTTGTTCTAGGTGTGTAAGATGTGGTTCTTTTACACATATACATGTATCTATACTTCTTCAGATCGTTTTCTCGTGTAGCTTGTGACACAATGTTGAGTAGTCTTCTCTTGGTATTCCGTAGGTCTTTGGTGATTATATATTTCACATGTGTTTCTATATCTATGTTAACCCCAATATCCTAATGTATCCAGTCCTCACAACTTTCCATTTGGTGAACCTTAACTTTGTTTAATGAATCTGTGATTGCCTTTCTCTGTGGAAATATCTTCATTGGTATCAATTTTTAGCTAACACCTATAAGTGATATTATAGGATATGTGTCTTTTGCTGTCTGACTTAGTACAATTTGCCTGATTACCTCTAGAATCATCTACGGTGCTGCAAATGGCATTGTTTCATTTTTTTCCCTAGCTAACATTCCATCTGTACATGTACCAGTTCTTCTTTGTCCACTCACCTCTTGATGGACTTTTTGGTTGCCTCCATGTCTTGGCTATTGTAATACTGCTGCACTGCACATTTGCCTGCCTGTGTCTTTACAATTCTGTCTTCTTATGTTATAGGTCCAGGAGTGGGCCTCCTGTATCATATGGTATCTCGGGGTTTACCGTTTAAATGCACCATGATTCTGTGCTCATTAGTGGCTCTTTCCAGGTTACATCCCACTTAAAGTTGAGGGTATGCATTTCTCCACAACACCTTCAGCATTTATTTATTTATTTATTTTTAACATCTTTATTGGAGTATAATTGCTTTACAATGGTGTGCTAGCTTGTGCTTTACAACAAAATGAATCAGTTATACATATACTTATGTTTCCATATCATTTCCCTCTTGCATCTCCCTCCCTCCCACCCTCCCTAGCCCACCCCTCCAGGCGGTCACAAAGCACCGAGCTGATCTCCCTGTGCCATGCTGCTGCTTCCCACTAGTTATCTACCTTACGTTTGGTAGTGTATATATGTTCATGCCTCTCTCTCCCTTTGTCACAGCTTACCCTTCCCCCTCCCCATATCCTCAAGTCCATTCTCTAGTAGGTCTCTGTCTTTATTCCTGTTTTACCCCTAGGTTCTTCATGACATTTTTTTCCCTTAAATTCCAGGTATATGTGTTAGCATACGGTATTTGTCTCTCTCTTTCTGACTTACTTCACTGTGTATGACAGACTCTAGGTCTATCCACCTCATTACAAATAGCTCAGTTTCGTTTCTTTTTATGGCTTCAGCATTTATTGTTTGTAGTTTTCTTGCTGATGGATATTCTGACTGGTGTGTGCTGATACCTCTTTGTGGTTGAATTTGCATATGACTCATAATCCTTTGAAATTGAGCTTTAAGGCATGTCCTTTTTATTTTTCAAACTGTGATTACAGCTTAGCTCTTCAAAGTGTTTTCTAAAGTATGTGTTACATTTTGAAATTTATTGGCCATTACCTCCCTCAAAACATTTTGAGGGCATGTTTCATTTACAGCCCTACAGTACTTCTTCACATGAAGTGACCATTAGCACAGGCTTTAAAGCTGCTTTTGCAGGTAACGGCCAGATTGCGGCAGCCTTTCTTTGTTCCCCATGCTGGTACTAGGGAAACAGAGCTTCCGGCCGGTGGTCTTCCTCGGTTATAAATTAGAGTGGAATGTGCCCGGATAAACCCCCAAAGGCTGATGTCTCCTTACTTTTGTTTGTTTTTTTAATTTAATTTATATTTTTATCGGAGTAATATTCCATTGTGTATATGGACCACTTCTTGGTGCATTGCTCTGTTGAGGGACATTTTCGTTGCTTCCAAGTGTTGGCTATATTAAATATTGCTGGAGTGCAAGATTGCCAGCCTGAGACTTTTTGATTCTCATTTTCTCAGGTGATAGGCCCAGTAGTGGGTGTGACTGATTGACTAGTAGCTCAATGTTTACCTTTTCAAAGCACCTCCATTGTGTTTTCATTAGTGGCTCTTACCATGTCTCCCTTAGATCCGAGGGTACGAACTTCTCCACAATCCCTTCAGCATTTATAGTTTGCAGCATTTTTGCTAATGGCCAATCTGACTGCTGTGACCTGATAGGTTTTTGTAATTTGGGTTTGCATGACTTTAAAAATTCCTAAAATTCATCATTTTCCACGCCTTTTTCCTTTCTGTTAAAAATCAAGTGTGAGTACAATATATCTCTTGAAGCTGTCTTCTTGGAAGGTTGCCCTCTTTTGAATTTTTGGTGGATATTCGACCGCAGAATTTTTTTGGAGGGCGGATGTCATTACAGAACTGCAAGTTTGGTGAATATTTAGTGACCATTAGCACTGGGTTTAAAGCTGCTGTTGTGGGAAACGGCCACAAGGAGGCAGCATTTGTCCTTTCCCAAATCTGGGTAATAGGGCAGCAGAGCCTTTCTGGAAGTCGTGGTCCTAGGTTTTAAGTTAGAATGGAATGTGCCAGGAGGAACGCCCATAAGATTATGTCTCATTACATCTTGGTTTTTAAAATTTATTTAATCGGGGTAATGATTAGATATTGTTTGTCCAGATGTACACAATCTGGTTCATTTGTACAATATATATGTCTATTCATGTTCAGATCCTCTTCCCATGTAAAATATTACAGTGTTCCGTAGACCTCCCTTGCTATATGGTCCGTCTTTTTGATACATGTTTATTATATGTATTTGTATACGTATGGTAACGTTAATCTTAATTTATCCATTCTGCCCACCTTTCCTTTTAGATAAGCATACTTAATTTCTACGTCTGTGAGTGTCTTTCTCTGTGGAAATATGTTCATTTGTGTTAGTTATTAGATAACACCTATAAGTGATATCATAGGATATAGGTCTTTTGCTTTCTGACTTACCTCATATTCTGTGATTATCTCCAAGCTCATCTATGGCGCCTCAAATAGCAGTGTTTCATTGTTTTCCATGGTTAATATTCTATTGTGAACGTGGACCACTTCTTCTTCATCCATACATCTGTTGATGGACATTTTGGTGGCTTCACTGTCTTGGCTATTGTGAATAAGGCTGCAGTGTAGCTTTTGCAGCCCGTGTCTTCTCGATTCTGGTCTTCTCAGGTGAGAGGCCCAGTGGTGTGACTGCTGCATCGAATGGTCCCTCAACTTTTACTTTTAATCGTAGCTCCTTTCTGTTCTCATTATTGGCTCTTACCACGTTACATCTCACCAGCAGCTAGAGGGTACACAGTTCTCTAAAACCCCTTCAGAATTTATTGTTTGTAGACCTTTTGCTGATGGTCAGTCGACTGGTGTGAGTTGAAACCTTTTTGTACATTAGATTTGCATGAGTCTAATAATTCCTGAGGTTGAGCTTTCACCCATTTTCCTTTTTTTAAACAAGAGAGTGAGTCAAACTTACCTCTTCATACTATCGTCTTGAAAAATTTGCCCGTTTTGAATTTTATTGTCCATTCCCTACCTCAGCACCGTTGTTTAGGGCAGGTGTCCTTTGCAGCCCTGAGTCCTTGTGAATGTTAAGAGAACATTAGCTGTGGGCTTAACGCCGCTCTTGCGGAAAACGGCCACAAGGCAGCAGAATTTCTACATTTCCAACTCTGAGTTTTTGGGCAGCAGAGCCTTCCTGGAAATCGTGTTAGTAGGCTGCAAATTAGAGTGGAATGTGCCAGAGCACATCCCCAAGAGCTTATATCTCCTTACTTCTTGTTTGTTTTATAAATTTAATTTTTATTAATTATCAGAGCAAACTTGATAAAAATATTTTGTTTCTCCTAGGTGTACAGAATCTGGTTCATTATATCAATGTATCTGTCATTTATCTTTGCATTCTTTACCGTGTAGGTTATTACAGAGTGTTGCCTAGACCTCTCTTGGTATTCCATAGGTATTTTGTGATTATATATTTCATATGTATTAGTATATGTCTGTTAACCCTCATATCCTAATTCACACATTCCTTACACTTTTCCATTTGGTTAAACATAATTTTTTTTTCTTAATCCATGCTTTTCCTTCTCTTGGAAATAAGTTCATGAGTATCAACTTTTAGGTAACACCTAGAAGTGATGTCATAGGATATCTGTCTTTCACTTTCTTTCTTTAATTTGAGTGATTATCTCTAGGTCCTTATATGGTGGTGCAAACGGCACTGTTTCATTGTTTTCCATGGCTAATATTCCATTGTTTACATGGACCACTTCCTCTTTGTGCATTTTTCTGTTGATGGACATTTTGGTTTCTTCCAAGTCTTGGCTATGTTAAATATTCCTGCAGTGCAGGATTGCCAGCCTGTGTCTTTTCCATTCTGCTCTGCTCAGGTGATAGGCACGTCAAAGGACCTACCAGATCACATGGTAGCTCAATTTTTACCCTTAAACGCACCTCCATTATGTTCTCACTACTGGCTGTTACCAGTTTACATCCCCCCCAGCAGCTGGAGGGTACACAGTTCTCTGAAACCCCTTCAGCATTTGTTCTTTGTAGACTTTTTGCTGAAGAACATTCTGACGGCTGTGAGGTGAACATTTCTGTAATTGGATTTGCATGGCTTTATTCGTTGCTGATGTTGCGCATTTTTCAATTCCCTTTTATTTTAAAGAGAAAAAAAAGAAAAGACAAAATGTGCGTAAAATATGCCTCTTGACATTGTCTTCTTGAAATGTTGACGTCTTTTGAATTTTCTGGTCGATTACGACCCCAGGACATTTTTGAGGCCCGGTGTCCTTTACAGTGCTGCACATATTTTGAATATTAAGTGACCATTACCTCTTGGTTTAAAGCTGCTGTTGTGTGAAACAGCCACAAGGCGGCAGCATTTCTCTTTTACCAAATCTTGTTACCAGGGCAACAGAGCCTTAATGGAAGTCCTGTTCTAGGTTGAAAATTAGAATGGGATGTGCCAGGAAAAATTCCTTTCAGTTTATGTCTCATTATTTCTTGTTCATATTTTTAATTTAATTTTTATTTTTTATCGCAGCAAATTTGGTTACAATGTTTTTTTTTTGTTCTAGGTGTGCAAGATGTGGTTCTTTCACACACATACATATATCTATTCTTCTTCGGAACCTTTTCCCAGGTAGGTTATGACACAATGTTGAGTAGTCTTCTCTTGGTATTCTGTAGGTCTTTGGTAATTATATATTTCACATGTGTTTCTATATCTATGTTAACCCCAATATCGTAATGTATCCAATCCTCACACCTTTCGATTTGGGGAACCATAAGTTTGTTCAATGAATCTGCGATTGCCTTTCTCTGTGGAAATATCTTCATTGTTATCAATTTTCAGGTAACACCTATAAGTGATATACGTTAGGCGTCTTTCGCTTTCTCACTTACTACAAGTTGCATGGTTACCTCTAGACTCATCTATGGTGCTGCAAATGGCATTGTTTCATTTTTTTCCCGAGCTAATATTCCATCTCTACATGTAACAGTTCCTCTTTGTCCACTCATCTGTTGATGGACTTTTGGTTGCTTCCATGTCTTGGCTATTGTAGTACTGCTGCAGTGCAGATTTGCCTGCCTGTGTCTTTCCAATTCTGTCTTCTTATGTTATAGGCCCAGGAGTGGGCCTGCTGGATCATATAGTAGCTCAATGTTTACCTTTTAAAGGCGCCTCCACCCTGTTCCCATTAGTGGCTCTTACCAGGTTACGTCCCACTTCAAATTGAGGGTATGCATTTCTCCACAAGCTCTTCAGCATTGATCGTTTGTAGTTTCTTTCCTGATGGTTATTCTGAATGGTGTGAGCTGATACCTCTGTGTGGTTGGATTTGCATGTGTCTCATAATCCTTTGAAATTGAGCTTTCAGGCATGTCCTTTTATTTTTCAAACGGTTATTACAGCTTAGTTCTTCAAATGGTTTTCTTGAAATATGTGCCACATTTTGAAATACTTTGGCCTTTACCTCCCGCAAGACATGATGAAGGCAGGTGTCCTTTACAGCCCTGCAGGACTTGTTCATATGAAGTGACAATTAGCATAGGTTTTAAAGCTGCTTTTTCAGGTAATGGCCAGAGGGTGGAGCATTTCATAATTCTATGAAACGTAACTGAACACACAATATATATTTTTTCTTTTAAATTTCCATTGTTACTTTTTTAAAGTACAATTATAATTGAAGTTCTTTGTAACAAGTGAAATTTAAAAAATTAAAGGAAAAGATAATATTTTACCACTTGCCATCCTTTCCCATTTACTGAAGCGACCAGCATAATGTGTAGAGTTCTCATTTTATCCAGGTGTTCTATACATCTGGAATATCATGCTTCTCACTGTAGAAAAACAGATTTAGCTCTCACACTTTTTATAGGCTACATAACAGTCCATAGAACAGAAGTACCAACTATTTCAGACTTAGCTTTTTGAGGGACACTCAGGTTACTTTCTGTTTTATTTTGTTGTTCTTTTTTTGGGGGGGGGGTAGGAGTTTATTATTTATTTATTTATTTTTGTTGTGTTGGGTCTGAGTTTCCGTGTGAGGGCTTTCTCTAGTTGTGGCAAGTGGGGGGCCACTCTTGATCTCGGTGCGCGGGCCTCTCACTATTGCGGCCTCTCTTGTTGCAGAGCACAGGCTCCAGATGCGAGGGCTCACTGGTTGTGGCTTATGGGCCTAGTTGCTCCATGGCATGTGGGATCCTCCCAGACCAGGGCTCGAACCTGTGTCCCCTGCATTAGCAGGCAGATTCTAACCACCGCACCACCAGCGAAGCCCCCTATTTTGTTGTTTTGCTAGTTTGTTTTAACCCAAGAAAATATTTTTTTAAATACAAAAAAACAAAATTAAGCTAGGGGTAAGGATTAGGGTTTAGGGTAAGGTTTAGGGTTAGGATTATTGTACGGCTTAGAGTTTGGTTTAGGGTTAGGGTTATGGTACGGGTTAGTGTTAGGGTACAGTTTAGGGTATGGCTATGGTTTAGTGTTAGGGTATGGGTTAAGGTATGGGTTAGTGTTAGGGTATGGGTTAGGATTAGGGTACGGTTTACGTTCAGGGTTATGGTTAGGTTTAGTGTATGGGTTAGTGTTAGGTACGGGTTAGGGTAAGGGTTAGGGTTAGGTTTAGTGTTAAGGAAGGGGTACAGTTTAGGGTACAGTATAGGGAACAACAAAGGGTTAGGGTTAGGGTACGTGTTAGGGTACAGTTTAGTGTTAGTGTACGGGTTAGGATTAAGGTATGGTTTAGGGTAAGGTTTAGGGTTATGGTTAGGGAACGGGTATGGTTTGGGGTACAGTTTAGGGTATGACCACGGGTTAGGAGTAGGGTAAGTGTTAGGGTACGGTTTAGTGTTAGTGTACAGGTTAGGATTATGGTACGGGATAGTGTAAGGGTTAGGGTTAGGGTTAGGGAATGGGTACGGATTAGGTTACAGGTTAGGGTATGACAACGGGTTAGGGTTAGGGTACGTGTTAGTGTATGGGTTAGGATTAGGGTACGGGTTAGGTTATGGGTTAGTGTTAGGGGATGGGTTAGGATTAGGGTACGGGTTATGGTACGGTTTAGGGAAAGGCTTAGGATACGGGGTAGGGTTAGGATAAAGTTTAGTGTATGGCTATGTTACTGTTAGGGTACATGTTAGTGTTCGTGTACAGCTTAGGGTGAGGTTTAGGGTTAGGGAACGGGTACGGTCTCAGGTACAGGTTAGGGTACGGTAGCGGGATAGGGTTAGGGTACGTGTTAGGATGAGACTTCTTTGTAGTGCAGATTTGAATTTCCCGCTTGCTTGGTTGGCCAAAAAGGGCGTATGTGTTTTATCCTGAATATATTCAGGAAAAAACGCATACGCCCTTTTTGGCCAAGTGCATCGTTGCCGAAGATCTGCCGCTTTTCATATGCTTTCAATGCAATTCCAATCTACCTCCTGAAATCTGTTTCCTGCAATTGTGCCTTGCTTTCAAGTCCTCTTCGCAGCCTTACCTCAATATATTTTTGGACGATAGTTGTCCTTTATAACTCTGCAGGTTTGTGAATTGCAGTGCCCCTGAGCTCCTTTTTTCAGCTCGCTTTCTGTGAGCTGGCCGCAAATCAACAGGATTGCTTCAGGCCCTATTCTGGTTCCGGCATGGCACGCTGAGTCTTTGGTTAATTCTACATCCTGGTGGGAAATTAGAGTGAAATGTGCCCGTCCAAACACCTACAGCTAGTCTCTCATTGGTTCTCCCTATTCCCGTTCATCCTCTGCAGAAATTGCAGAGTGTGCCAAACAGGAGGTTACAAGCACTGACTCTCCAAGTGGGGAGATTGTTAGTAAAGCGTCTGGAATGGCGAACCCGAGTACCAGAGGACGAATAATGAGATGCGTTTTAGAAACCTTGCCCGATCACACTGTGGACCATCCTCTGGGTTTCCCACGCATGTTTTAGCTGTAGGAAGAATCCCTTAAACCTGGAGAGTTGGGACCCATGGAATGGGTAACATGCAGGATTACTTCAAAGGGTCTGCATTTGCTCACCGAACCTCACCAATTTTCTCAGCCCCAAGTGTCCAGCCTTATGTCTCACCCAGCTGTGGGTGTAGATGTGGTAAATCCAGGTTTCATCACAAGCCTGAACGAATTATTTAAGAATTTCTCTCTCTTTCACTGTCTTTGTGTTTTGTTTTTGAAGTTTATTTTTATAATGGGGTTGAGCTGATTTGCACTGCTGTGTTTATGCCGCTCGATGCACACTTGATTCTCTTACGGAGACATATAAATACATAGGTTTTAAGATTCTTACTAGTCAGATATATTCCTCTGCGGTGAATAGGGGGTGTTGAGTCCACTTCGTTGAACAAGGAGTATATCTTGTCTATTACTGGCTTATGGAACGGTATCTCTGCTAATTTCAATCTCTGGATTTATGCAGCACCCCAACTCACCTTTCCCCTTAAGCAAACATGTTTGTTTTCTAAATGTGAGACTCTGTTCTGTTTTGTAATTCAGTTCATGTGTAGCCAAGTTTACATTCCCTCTATAAGTGATATCTTATGACTAGTTTCTTTTTCTGTGTGACTTATTTCCTTAGAATCATCGTACCTAAATCCACTCATTATGCTCCTACGGGCCTGATGACATAGATTTCATTGCTGAGTGATATTCCATTGTACATAAGTACCACAACTTCTTTATCCATTTTCCTCTTTCTGGGATATTTAAATTGTACCGTAGTCGAGGTTCTTGTAAACACAGCAGCCCTAAACTTTGGGGTGGCTGTGTCTTGTTGATTTTAATTTTCCTAAGCTATAGGCCATAAGTGGAAGCAACCTAGGCTCTGTAGCTTTGTTTTTTAGAGGTTTCAGGAAACACCATACACTTCTCCAGAGTGGCTGTTGGCCATTTACATCCCGCCCATCAGCATAACAAGGCTCCCTGTTCTCCATGGCCTGTCCTGCCTTTCTGGTTTTTACACTTTTTTCAGATGGCCCTTTTGACCGGTGGGAAGTGAGACTTCATTGTAGTGCAGATCTCCGTTGCAGGCTTGCTTATTTGGACAAAAAGAGCGTATGCGTTTTTTCCTGCATGTATTCAGGAAAAAAACGCATACGCCCTTTTTGGCCAAGTGCATCATTGTCAAAGTTCTGCCGCTTTTCATATGCTTTAAATGCAGTTTCCATCTACCTCCTGAAATATATTTCCTGCAATTGTGCCATGCTTTCAAGTCCTCTTCGCAGCCTTACCTCAATATATTTTTGGACGATAGCTGTCATTTATAACTCTGCAGGTTTATGAATTACAGTGCCCCTGAGGTCCTTTCTTCAACTCGCTTTCTTGTGGGCTGGCCGCAGAACTGCAGGATTGCTTCAGGCCCTAATCTTGTTTCATCACGGCACGCTGAGCCTTTTGTTAATTCCTCTTCCTGGTGGGAAATTAGAGTGAAATGTGACCGTCCAAACACCTACAGCTAGTCTCTCATTGGTTCTCCCTATTCCCGTTCAACCTCCGCAGAAATTGCTAACTGTGCCAAACAGGAGTTTTAAGGCACTGACTCTCCACGTGGGGAGATTTTTAGTAAAGCGTCTGGAATGGCGAACCCGTGTACCAGGGGACAAAAAATGAGATGGGTTTTAGAAACGTTGCCCGATCACATGGTGTACAATCCTCTGGGTTTCCCATGCATGTTTTAGCTGTAGGAAGAATCCCTTAAACCAGGAGAGTTGGGACCCATGGAATGGGTAGCATACAGTATTACTTCAAAGGGTCTCCATTTGCTCACCGAACCTCACCAATCCTCTCAGCCCCAAATGTCCTGCCTTATGTCTCACCCAGCTGTGGGTGTAGATGTGGTAAATCCAAGTTTCATCACAAGCCCTGAACGAATTATTTAAGAACTTTCTCTCCTTCACTGTCTTTGTTTTTGAAATTTATTTTAATAATGGGGTTTAGTTGATTTTCACGGCTGTGTATACTGCTCTACACACACTTGATTCTCTTACGGAGACATATAGATACATATGTTTTAATATTCTTATTGTCAGATATATTCCTCTGCGGTGAATCGGCGGTGTTGAGTCTAATTCGTTGAGCAAGGAGTATATCTCGTCTATTACATATTTGGCTTATGGAATAGTATCTGTGCTAATTTCAATCTCTGGTTTTACGCAGCACCCCAACTCACCTTTCCCCTTAAGAAAGCATAAGTTGGTTTTCTAAATGTGAGACTCTGTTCTGTTTTGTAATTCAGTTCATGTGTAGCCAAGTTTACATTCCCTCTATAAGTGATATCTTATGATAAGTTTCTTTTTCTGTGTGACTTATTTCCTTTGAATCATCGTACCTAAATCCATTCATTATGCTTGTACGGGCCTGACGACATCGATTTCATTGTTGAGTGATATCCATTGTACGTAAGTACGAAAACTTCTTTATCCATTTCTCTCTTTCAAGGATATTTAATTTGTACCGTAGTCGAGGCTCTTGTAAACAGAGCAGCCCTAAACTTTGCGGTGGTTGTTTCTTGTTATTTTAATTTTCCTGAGCTATAGTGCTATAAGTGGGTTTAGGGTTAGGGTTAAGGTTAGGGTTAGGGAACGGGTATGGTTTAGGATGCGACAATGGTTTAGGGTGAGCGAAAGTGTTAGGGTACAGGTCAGTGTTAGTGTACCGTTTAGGATTAGGGTAAGTGTTAGGGTAATGCTTCGGGTTAGGGTTACGGTTAGGGAATGGGGACGGTTTAGGGTACAGGTTAGGGTATGACAACGGTTTAGGGATAGCGTACATGTAAGGGTAAGGTTTAGTGTTAGCGTACGGGTTAGGATTAGGGGACGGGTTAGGGTAAGGCTTCAGGTAAGGGTTAGGGTTAGGGTTAGGGGAGAGGGACAGTTTAGGGTACAGGTTAGGGTGCGACAATGGTTTAGGATGAGCGTACGTGTTAGGGTACGGGTTAGTGTTAGTGTATGGGCTAGGATTAGGTGACGGGTTAGGGTAAGGCTTCGGGTAAGGGTTAGGGTTAGGGTTAAGGGACGGGGACGGTTTAGGGTACAGGTTAGGGTACGACAACGGTTTAGAGTGAGCATACGTGTGAGGGCACGGGTTAGTGTTAGCGTACGGGTTAGGATTAGGAGAGGGGTTAGGGTAAGGCTTCGGGTAAGGGTTAGGGTTAGGGTTAGGGGACGATTTAGGGTACAGGTTAGGGTACGACAATGGTATAGTGTGAGCGTACGTGTGAGGGCATGGGTTAGTGTCAGCGTACGGGTTAGGATTAGGGGACGGGTTAGGGTAAGGCTTCAGGTAAGGGATAGGTTTAGGGTTAGGGTTAGGGGACGGGGACGGTTTAGGGGACTGATTAGGGTACGACAACGGTTTAGAGTGAGCATACGTGTGAGGGCACGGGTTAGTGTTAGCGGATGGGTTAGGATTAGGGGACGGGTTAGGGGACGGGTTAGTGGAAGGGTTAGGGTTAGGGGACGGGGACGGTTTAGGGGACAGGTTAGGGTTAGAGTTAGGGGACGGGGACAGTTTAGGGGACAGGTTAGGGTACGACAAGGTTTAGGGTGACGTAAGTGTGAGGGCACGGGTTAGTGTTAGCGTACGGGTTAGGATAAGGGGACGGGCTAGGGTAAGGCTTCGGGTAAGGGATAAGGTTAGGGTTAGGGGACGGGGACGGTTTAGGGGACTGATTAGGGTACGACAATGGATTAGGGTGAGCGTACGTGTGAGGGCATGGGTTAGTGTTAGCGTACGGGTTAGGATTAGGGGACGGGTTAGGGTAAGGCTTCGGGTAAGGGTTAGGGTTAGGGTTAGAGGACGGGGACGGCTTAGGGTCCAGGTGAGGGTACGACAACGCTTTAGGGGGAGCGTACGTGTGAGGGCGTGGGTTAGTGTCAGTGTCCGGGTTAGGATTAGGGGACGGGTGAGGGTCAGGCTTCGGGGAAGGGTTAGGGTTAGGTTTCGGGCTAGGGTTAGGGTTAGGGGACGGGGACGGTTTAGGGTCCAGGTGAGGGTACGACAACGCTGTAGGGGGAGCGTACGTGTGAGGGCGCGGGTTAGTGTCAGCGTAAGGGTTCGGATTATGGGAAGGGTGAGGGTCAGGCTTCGGGGAAGGGTTAGGGTTAGGGTTCGGGCTAGGGTTAGGGTTAGGGGACGGGGACGGTTTAGGGTCCAGGTGAGGGTACGACAACGCTGTAGGGGGAGCGTACGTGTGAGGGCGCGCGTTAGCGTCAGCGTACTGGTTAGGATTAGGGGACGGGTGAGGGTCAGGCTTCGGGGAAGGGTTAGGGTTAGGGTTCGGGCTAGGGTTAGGGTTAGGGGACGGGGACGGTTTAGGGTCCAGGTGAGGGTACGACAACGCTTTAGGGGGAGCGTACGTGTGAGGGCGCGGGTTAGCGTCAGCGTACGGGTTAGGATTAGGGGACGGGTGAGGGTCAGGCTTCGGGGAAGGGTTAGGGTTAGGGTTCGGGCTAGGGTTAGGGTTAGGGGACGGGGACGGTTTAGGGTCCAGGTGAGGGTACGACAACGCTTTAGGGGGAGCGTATGTGTGAGGGCGCGGGTTAGCGTCAGCGTACGGGTTAGGATTAGGGGATGGGTGAGGGTCAGGCTTCGGGGAAGGCTTAGGGTTTGGGCTAGGGTTAGGGTTAGGGGACGGGGACGGTTCAGGGTCCAGGTGAGGGTACGACAACATTGTAGGGGGAGCGTACGTGTGAGGGCGCGGGTTGGTGTCAGCGTACGGGTTAGGATTAGGGGACGGGTGAGGGTCAGGCTTCGGGGAAGGGTTAGGGTTAGGGTTCGGGCTAGGGTTAGGGTTAGGGGACGGGGACGGTTTAGGGTCCAGGTGAGGGTACGACAACGCTGTAGGGGGAGCGTACGTGTGAGGGCTCGGGTTAGCGTCAGCGTACGGGTTAGGATTAGGGGACGGGTGAGGGTCAGGCTTCGGGGAAGTGTTAGGGTTAGGGTTCGGGTAAGGGGACGGGGACGGTTTAGGGTCCAGGTGAGGGTACGACAACGCTTTAGGGGGAGCGTACGTGTGAGCGCGCGGGTTAGTGTTAGCGTATGGGTTAGGATTAGGGGACGGGTGAGGGTCAGGCTTCAGGGAAGGGTTAGGGTTATGTTTCAGGATAGGGTTACGGCTAGGGGACGGGGACGGTTTAGGGTCCAGGTGAGGGTACAACAACGCTTTAGGGGAAGCGTGCGTGTGAGCGCGTGGGTTAATGTCATCGTATGGGTTAGGATTAGGGGACGGGTGAGGGTCAGGCTTAGGGCATGGGTTAGGGTTAGGCTTCGGGCTAGGGTTAGGGTTAGGGGACGGGGACGGTTTAGGGTCAGGTGAGGGTACGACAACGCTTTAGGGGGAGTGTACGTGTGAGGGCGCAGGTTAGTGTCAGCGTACGGGTTAGGATTAGGGGACGTGTGAGGGTCAGGCTTTGGGGAAGGGTTAGGGTTAGGGTTCGGGCTGGGGTTAGGGTTCAGGACGGGGACGGTTTAGGGTCCAGGTGAGGGTACGACAACGCTTTAGGGGGAGCGTACGTGTGAGGGCGCGGGTTAGTGTCAGCGTACGGGTTAGGATTAGGGGACGGGTGAGGGTCAGGCTTCGGGGAAGGGTTAGGGTTAGGGTTCGGGCTAGGGTTAGGGTTAGGGGACGGGGACGGTTTAGGGTCCAGGTGAGGGTACGACAACGCTTTAGGGGGAGCGTACGTGTGAGGGCGCGTGTTAGTGTCAGCGTACGGGTTAGGATTAGGGGACGGGTGAGGGTCAGGCTTCGGGGAAGGGTTAGGGTTAGGGTTCGGGCTAGGGTTAGGGTTAGGGGACGGGGACAGTTTATGGTCCAGGTGAGAGTACGACAACGCTTTAGGGGGAGCGTACGTGTGAGGGCGCGGGTTAGTGTCAGCGTACGGGTTAGGATTAGGGGACGGGTGAGGGTCAGGCTTCGGGGAAGGGTTAGGGTTAGGGTTCGGGCTAGGGTTAGGGTTAGGGGACGGGGACGGTTTAGGGTCCAGGTGAGGGTACGACAACGCTTTAGGGGGAGCGTACGTGTGAGGGCGCGGGTTAGCGTCAGCGTACGGGTTAGGATTAGGGACGGGTGAGGGTCAGCCTTCGGGGAAGTTTTAGGGTTAGGGTTCGGGCTAGGGTAAGGGTTAGGGGACGGGTACGGTTAAGGGTCCAGGTGAGGGTACAACAACGCTTTAGGGGGAGCGTACGTGTGAGGGCGCGAGTTAGCGTCAGCGTACGGGTTAGGATTAAGGGACGGGTGAGGGTCAGGCTTCGGGGAAGGGTTAGGGTTAGGGTTCGGGATAGGGTTAGGGTTAGGGGACGGGGACGGTTTAGGGTCCAGGTGAGGGAACGACAACGCTTTAGGGGGAGCGTACGTGTGAGGGCGTGGGTTAGCGTCAGTGTACGGGTTAGGATTAGGGAACGGGTGAGGGTCAGGCTTCGGGGAAGGGTTAGGGTTAGGGTTCGGGCTAGGGTTAGGGTTAGGGGACGGGGACGGTTTAGGGTCCAGGTGAGGGTACGACAACGCTTTAGGGGGAGTGTACGTGTGAGCGCGCGGGTTAGTGTTAGCGTATGGGTTAGGATTAGGGGACGGGTGAGGGTCAGGCTTCGGGGAAGGGTTAGGGTTATGTTTCAGGATAGGGTTACTGTTAGGGGACGGGGACGGTTTAGGGTCCAGTTGAGGGTACGACAACGCTTTAGGGGAAGCGTGCGTGTGAGCGCGTGGGTTAATGTCATCGTATGGGTTAGGATTAGGGGACGGGTGAGGGTCAGGCTTAGGGCATGGGTTAGGGTTAGGGTTCGGGCTAGGGTTAGGGTTAGGGGACGGGGACGGTTTAGGGTCCAGGTGAGGGTACGACAACGCTGTAGTGGGAGCGTACGTGTGAGGGGGCGGGTTAGTGTAAGCGTTCGGGTTAGGATTAGGGGACGGGTGAGGGTCAGGCTTCGGGGAAGGGTTAGGGTTAGGGTTCGGGCTAGGGTTAGGGTTAGGGGACGGGGACGGTTTAGGGTCCAGGTGAGGGTATGACAACGCTGTAGGGGGAGCGTACGTGTGATGGCACGGGTAGGTGTCAGCGTACGGGTTAGGATTAGGGGACGGGTGAGGGTCAGGCTTCGGGGAAGGGTTAGGGTTAGGGTTCGGGCTAGGGTTAGGGTTAGGGGACGGGGACGGTTTAGGGTCCAGGTGAGGGTACGACAACGCTTTAGGGGGAGCGTACGTGTGAGGGCGCGGGTTAGCGTCAGCTTACGGGTTAGGATTAGGGGACGGGTGAGGGTCAGGCTTCGGGGAAGGGTTAGGGTTAGGGTTCGGGCTAGGGTTAGGGATAGGGGACGGGGACGGTTTAGGGTCCAGGTGAGGGTACGACAACGCTTTAGGGGGAGCGTATGTGTGAGGGCGCGGGTTAGTGTCAGTGTCCGGGTTAGGATTAGGGGACGAGTGAGGGTACGACAACGCTGTAGGGGGAGCGTACGTGTGATGGCGCGGGTTAGTGTCAGCGTACGGGTTAGGATTAGGGGACGGGTGAGGGTCAGGCTTCGGGGAAGGGTTAGGGTTAGGGTTCGGGCTAGGGTTAGGGTTAGGTTTAGGAGACGGGGACGGTTTAGGGTCCAGGTGAGGGTACGACAACGCTTTAGGGGGAGCGTACATGTGAGGGCGGAGGTTAGCGTCAGCGTACGGGTTAGGATTAGGGGACGGGTGAGGGTCAGGCTTCGGGGAAGGGTTAGGGTTAGGGTTCGGTCTAGGGTTAGGGTTAGGGGACGGGGACGGTTTACGGTCCAGGTGAGGGTACGACAACGCTTTAGGGGGAGCGTACGTGTGAGGGCGCGGGTTGGTGTCAGCGTACGGGTTAGGATTAGGGGACGGGTGAGGGTCAGGCTTCGGGGAAGGGTTAGGGTTAGGGTTCGGGCTAGGGTTAGGGTTAGGGGACGGGGACGGTTTAGGGTCCACGTGAGGGTACGACAACGCTTTAGGGGGAGCGTACGTGTGAGGGCGCGGGTTAGCGTCAGCGTACGGGTTAGGATTAAGGGACGGGTGAGGGTCAGGCTTCGGGGAAGGGTTAGGGTTAGGGTTCGGGCTAGGGTTAGGGTTAGGGGACGGGGACGGTTTAGGGTCCAGGTGAGGGTATGACAACGCTGTAGGGGGAGCGTACGTGTGAGGGCGCGGGTTAGTGTCAGCCTACGGGTTAGGATTAGGGGACGGGTGAGGGTCAGGCTTCGGGGAAGGGTTAGGGTTAGGGTTCGGGCTAGGGTTAGGGTTAGGGGACGGGGACGGTTTAGGGTCCAGGTGAGGGTACGACAACGCTGTAGGGGGAGCGTACGTGTGAGGGCGCGGGTTAGCGTCAGCGAACGGGTTAGGATTAGGGGACGGGTGAGGGTCAGGCTTCGGGGAAGGGTTAGGGTTAGGGTTCGGGCTAGGGTTAGGGTTAGGGGACGGGGACGGTTTAGGGTCCAGGTGAGGGTACGACAACGCTTTAGGGGGAGCGTACGTGTGAGGGCGCGGGTTAGTGTCAGCGTAAGGGTTCGGATTATGGGAAGGGTGAGGGTCAGGCTTCGGGGAAGGTTTAGGGTTAGGGTTCGGGCTAGGGTTAGGGTTAGGGGACGGGGACGGTTTAGGGTCCAGGTGAGGGTACGACAACGCTGTAGAGGGAGCGTACGTGTTAGGGCGTGGGTTAGCATCAGCGTACGGGTTAGGATTAGGGGACGGGTGAGGGTCAGGCTTCGGGGAAGGGTTAGGGTTAGGGTTCGGGCTAGGGTTAGGGTTAGGGGACGGGGACGGTTTAGGGTCCAGGTGAAGGTACGACAACGCTGTAGGGGGAGCGTACGTGTGAGGGCGCGGGTTAGCGTCAGCGTACGGGTTAGGATTAGGGGACGGGTGAGGGTCAGGCTGCGGGGAAGGGTTAGGGTTAGGGTTCGGGCTAGGGTTAGGGTTAGGGGACGGGGACGGTTTAGGGTCCAGGTGAGGTTACGACAACGCTGTAGGGGGAGCGTACGTGTGAGGGCGCGGGTTAGTGTCAGCGTACGGGTTAGGATTAGGGGACGTGTGAGGGTCAGGCTTCGGGGAAGGGTTAGGGTTAGGTTTCGGGTTAGGGTTAGGGGACGGGGACGGTTTAGGGTCCAGGTGAGGGTACGCCAACGCTTTAGGGGGAGCGTAAGTGTGAGGGCGCGGGTTAGTGTCAGCGTACAGGTTAGGATTAGGGGACGGGTGAGGGTCAGGTTTCGGGGAAGGGTTAGGGTTCGGGCTAGGGTAAGGGTTAGGGGACGGGGACGGATTAGGGTCCAGGTGAGGGTACGACAACGCTTTAGGGGGAGCGTACGTGTGAGGGCGCGGGTTAGTGTCAGCGTACGGGTTAGGATTAGGGTACGGGTGAGGGTCAGGCTTCGGGGAAGGGTTAGGGTTAGGGTTTGGGCTAGGGTTAGGGTTAGGGGACGGGGACGGTTTAGGGTCCAGGTGAGGGTACGACAACGCTTTAAGGGGAGCGTACGTGTGAGGGCGCGGGTTAGTGTCAGCGTAAGGGTTAGGATTAGGGGACGGGTGAGGGTCAGGCTTCGGGGAAGGGTTAGGGTTAGGGTTCGGGCTAGGGTTAGTGTTAGGGGACGGGGACGGTTTAGGGTCCAGGTGAGGGTAAGACAAAGTTTTAGGGGGAGCGTACGTGTAAGAGGGCGGGTTAGTGTCAGCGTATGGGTTAGGATTAGGGGACGTGTGAGGGTCAGGCTTCGGGGAAGGGTTAGGGTTAGGGTTCGGGTTAGGGTTAGGGGACGGGGACGGTTTAGGGTCCAGGTGAGGGTACGACAACGCTTTAGGGGGAGCGTACATGTGAGGGCGCGGGTTAGTGTCAGCCTATGGGTTAGGATTAGGGGACGTGTGAGTGTCAGGTTTCGGGGAAGCGTTAGGGTTCGGGCTAGGGTAAGGGTTAGGGGACGGGGACGGATTAGGGTCCAGGTGAGGGTACGACAACGCTTTAGGGGGAGCGTACGTGAGAGGGCGCGGGTTAGTGTCAGCGTACGGGTTAGGATTAGGGGCCGGGTGAGGGTCAGGCTTCGGGGAAGTGTTAGGGTTAGGGTTCGGGCTAGGGTTAGGGTTAGGGGACGGGGACGGTTTAGGGTCCAGGTGAGGGTACGACAACGCTTTAAGGGGAGCGTACGTGTGAGGGCGTGGGTTAGTGTCAGCGTAAGGTTTAGGATTAGGGGCCGGGTGAGGGTCAGGCTTCGGGGAAGGGTTAGGGTTAGGGTTTGGGCTAGGGTTAGGGTTACGGTACGGGGACGGTTAAGGGTCCAGGTGAGGGTACGACAACGCTTTAGGGGGAGCGTACGTGTGAGGGCGCGGGTTAGTGTCAGCGTTCGGGTTAGGATTAGGGGACGGGTGAGGGTCAGGCTTCGGGGAAGGGTTAGGGTTAGGTTTCGGGCTAGGGTTAGGGTTAGGGGACGGGGACGGTTTAGGGTCCAGGTGAGGGTACAACAACGCTGTAGGGGGAGCGAACATGTGAGGGCGCGGGTTAGTGTCAGCGTACGGGTTAGGATTAGGGGACGGGTGAGGGTCAGGCTTCGGGGAAGCGTTAGGGTTAGGGTTCGGGCTAGGGTTAGGGTTAGGGGTCGGGGACGGCTTAGGGTCCAGGTGAGGGTACGACAACGCTGTAGGGGGAGCGTACGTGTGATGGCGCGGGTTAGTGTCAGCGTACGGGTTAGGATTAGGGGACGTGTGAGGATCAGGCTTCAGGGAAGTGTTAGGGTTAGGGTTCGGGCTAGGGTTAGGGTTAGGGGACGGGGACGGTTTAGGGTCCAGGTGAGGGTACGACAACGCTTTAGGGGGAGCGTACGTGTGAGGGCGCGGGTTAGCGTCAGCGTACGGGTTAGGATTAGGGGACGGGTGAGGGTCAGGCTTCGGGGAAGGGTTAGGGTTAGGGTTCGGGCTAGGGTTAGGGTTAGGGGACGGGGACGGTTTAGGGTCCAGGTGAGGGTACGACAACGCTTTAGGGGGAGCGTACGTGTGAGGGCGCGGGTTAGTGTCAGCGTAAGGGTTCGGATTATGGGAAGGGTGAGGGTCAGGCTTCGGGGTAGGGTTAGGGTTAGGGTTCGGGCTAGGGTTAGGGTTAGGGGACGGGGACGGTTTAGGGTCGAGGTGAGGGTACGACAACACTGTAGGGGAAGCGTACGTGTGAGGGCGCGGGTTAGCGTCAGCGTACGGATTAGGATTAGGGGACGGGTGAGGGTCAGGCTTCGGGGAAGGGTTAGGGTTAGGGTTCGGGCTAGGGTTAGGGTTAGGGGACGGGGACGGTTTAGGGTCCAGGTGAGGGTACGACAACGCTTTAGGGGGAGCGTACGTGTGAGGGCGCGGGTTAGCGTCAGCGTACGGGTTAGGATTAGGGGACGGGTGAGGGTCAGGCTTCGGGGAAGGGTTAGGGTTAGGGTTCGGGCTAGGGTTAGGGTTAGGGGACGGGGACGTTTTAGGGTACAGGTGAGGGTACGACAACGCTTTAGGGGGAGCGTACGTGTGAGGGCGCGGGTTAGCGTCAGCGTACAGGTTAGGATTAGGGGACGGGTGAGGGTCAGGCTTCGGGGAAGTGTTAGGGTTTGGGCTAGGGTTAGGGTTAGGGGACGGGGACGGTTTAGGGTCCAGGTGAGGGTACGACAACATTGTAGGGGGAGCGTACGTGTGAGGGCGCGGGTTGGTGTCAGCGTACGGGTTAGGATTAGGGGACAGGTGAGGGTCAGGCTTCGGGGAAGGTTAGGGTTAGGGTTCGGGCTAGGGTTAGGGTTAGGGGACGGGGACGGTTTAGGGTCCAGGTGAGGGTACGACAACGCTTTAGGGGGAGCGTACGTGTGAGGGCACGGGTTAGCGTCAGCGTACGGGTTAGGATTAGGGGACGGGTGAGGGTCAGGCTTCGGGGAAGGGTTAGGGTTAGGGTTCGAGCTAGGGTTAGGTTTAGGGGACGGGGACGGTTTAGGGTCCAGGTGAGGGTACGACAACGCTTTAGGGGGAGCGTACGTGTGAGGGCGCGGTTTAGTGTCAGCGTACGGGTTAGGATTTGGGGACGGGTGAGGGTCAGGCTTCGGGGAAGGGTTAGGGTTAGGGTTCGGGTTAGGGTTAGGGTTAGGGGACGGGGACGGTTTAGGGTCCAGGTGAGGGTACGACAAAGCTTTAGGGGGAGCGTACGTGTGAGGGCGCGGGTTAGTGTCAGCGTACGGGTTAGGATTAGGGGACGGGTGAGGGTCAGGCTTCGGGGAAGGGTTAGGGTTAGGTTTCAGGCTAGGGTTAGGGTTAGGGGACGGGGACGGTTTAGGGTCCAGGTGAGGGTACGACAACGCTTTAGGGGGAGCGTACGTGTGAGGGCGCGGCTTAGTGTCAGCGTAAGGGTTAGGATTAGGGGACGGGTGAGGGTCAGGCTTCGGGGAAGGGTAAGGGTTAGGGATCGGGCTAGGGTTAGGGTTAGGGGACGGGGACGGTTTAGGATCTAGGTGAGGGTACGACAACGATTTATGGGACCGTACGTGTGAGGTCGCGGGTTAGCGTCAGCGTACGGGTTAGGATTTGGGGACGGGTGAGGGTCAGGCTTCGGGGAAGTGTTAGGGTTCGGGCTAGGGTTAGGGTTAGGGTACGGGGACGGTTTAGGGTCCAGGTGAGGGTACGACAACGATTTATGGGGAGCGTACGTGTGAGGGCGCGGGTTAGCGTCAGCGTTCGGGTTAGGTTTAGGGGACGGGTGAGGGTCAGGCTTCGGGGAAGGGTTAGGGTTAGGGTTCGGGCTAGGGTTAGGTTTAGGGGACGGGGATGGTTTAGGGTCCAGGTGAGGGTACGACAACGCTATAGGGGGAGCGTACGTGTGAGGGCGCGGGTTAGCGTCAGCGTACGGGTTAGGATTAGGAGCCGGGTGAGGGTCAGGCTTCGGGGAAGGGTTAGGGTTAGGGTTCGGGCTAGGGTTAGGGTTAGGGGACGGGACGGTTTAGGGTCCAGGTGAGGGTACGACAACGCTTTAGGTGGAGCGTACGTGTGAGGGCGCGGGTTAGTGTCAGCGTACGGGTTAGGATTAGGGGACGGGTGAGGGTCAGGCTTCGGGGAAGGGTTAGGGTTAGGTTTCGGGCTAGGGTTAGGGTTAGGAGACGGGGTCGGTTTAGGGTCCAGGTGAGGGTACGACAACGCTTTAGGGGGAGCGTACGTGTGAGGGCGCGGCTTAGTGTCAGCGAAAGGGTTAGGATTAGGGGACGGGTGAGGGTCAGGCTTCGGGGAAGGGTAAGGGTTAGGGATCGGGCTAGGGTTATGGTTAGGGGACGGGGACGGTTTAGGCTCTAGGTGAGGGTACGACAACGATTTATGGGACCGTACGTGTGAGGGCGCGGGTTAGCGTCAGCGTACGGGTTAGGATTTGGGGACAGGTGAGGGTCAGGCTTCGGGGAAGTGTTAGGGTTCGGGCTAGGGTTAGGGTTAGGGTACGGGGACGGTTTAGGGTCCAGGTGAGGGTACGACAACGCTTTAGAGGGAGCGTACGTGTGAGGGCGCGGGTTAGCGTCAGCGTACGGGTTAGGATTAGGAGACGGGTGAGGGTCAGGCTTCGGGGAAGTGTTAGGGTTAGGGTTCGGGCTAGGGTTAGGGTTAGGGGACGGGACGGTTTAGGGTCCAGGTGAGGGTACGACAACGCTTTAGGGGGAGCGTACGTGTGAGGGAGCGGGTTAGCGTCAGCGTACGGGTTAGGATTAGGGGACGGGTGAGGGTCAGGCTTCGGGGAAGGCTTAGGGTTAGCGTACAGGGACGGTTTAGGGTCCAGGTGAGGGTACGACAACGCTTTAGGGGGAGCGTACGTGTGAGGGCGCGGGTTAGTGTCAGCGTACGCGTTAGGATTAGGGGACGGGTGAGGGTCAGGCTTCGGGGAAGGGTAAGGGTTAGGGTTCGGGCTAGGGTTAGGTTTAGGGGACGTGGAAGGTTTAGGGTCCAGGTGAGGGTACGACAACGCTTTAGGGGGAGCGTACGTGTGAGGGCGCGGGTTAGTGTCAGCGTACAGGTTAGGATTAGGGGACGGGTGAGTGTCAGGCTTCGGGGAAGTGTTAGGGTTAGGGTTCGGGCTAGGGTTAGGGTTAGGGGATGGGACGGTTTAGGGTCCAGGTGAGGGTACGACAACGCTTTAGGGGGAGCGTACGTGTGAGGGCGCGGGTTAGCGTCAGCGTACGGGTTAGGATTAGGGGACGGGTGAAGTTCAGGCTTCGGGGAATGGTTAGGGTTAGGGATCGGGCTAGGGTTAGGGTTAGGGGACGGGGACGGTTTAGGGTCCAGGTGAGGGTACGACAACGCTTTATGGGGAGCGTACGTGTGAGGGTGCGGGTTAGTGTCGGCGTACGGGTTAGGATTAGGAGACGGGTGAGGGTCAGGCCTCGGGGAAGGGTTAGGGTTAGGGATCGGGCTAAGGTTAGGGTTAGGGGACGGGGACGGTTTAGGGTCCAGGTGAGGGTACGACAACGCTTTAGGGAGAGCGTACGTGTGAGGGCGCGGGTTAGCGTCAGCGTACGAGTTAGGATTAGGGGACGGGTGAGGGTCAGGCTTCAGGGAAGTGTTAGGGTTAGGGTTCGGGCTAGGGTTAGGGTTAGGGGACGGGGACTGTTTAGGGTCCAGGTGAGGGTACGAGAACGCTTTAGGGGGAGCGTACGTGTGAGGGCGCGGGTTAGCGTCAGCGTACGGGTTAGGATTAGGGGACGGGTGAGGGTCAGGCTTCGGGGAAGGGTTAGAGTTAGGGTTCGGGCTAGGGTTAGGGTTAGGCTACGGGACGGTTTAGGGTCCAGGTGAGGGTACGACAACGCTTTAGGGGGAGCGTACAGGTGAGAGCGCGGGTTAGTGTCAGCGTACGGGTTAGGATTAGGGGACGGGTGAGGGTCAGGCTTCGGGGAAGGGTTAGGGTTAGGGATCGGGCTAGGGTTAGGGTTAGGGGACGGGGACGGTTTAGGGTCCAGGTGAGGGTACGACAACGCTTTAGGGGGAGCGTACGTGTGAGGGCGCGGGTTAGCGTCAGCGTACGGGTTAGGATTAGGGGATGGGTGAGGGTCAGGCTTCGGGGAAGGGTTAGGGTTAGGGTTCGGGCTAGGGTTAGGGTTAGGGGACGGGGACGGTTTAGGGTCCAGGTGAGGGTACGACAACGCTTTAGGGGGAGCGTACGTGTGAGGGCGTGGGTTAGCGTCAGCGTACGGGTTAGGATTAGGGGACGGGTGAGGGTCAGGCTTCGGGGAAGGGTTAGGGTTAGGGTTCGGGCTAGGGTTAGGGTTAGGGGACGGGACGGTTTAGGGTCCAGGTGAGGGTACGACAACGCTTTTGGGGGATCGTACGTGTGAGGGCGCGGGTTAGTGTCAGCGTACGGGTTAGGATTAGGGGACGGGTGAGGGTCAGGCTTCGGGGAAGGGTTAGGGTTAGGGTTCGGGCTAGTGTTAGGGTTAGGGGACGGGGACGGTTTAGGCTCTAGGTGAGGGTACGACAACGATTTATGGGACCGTACGTGTGAGGGTGCGGGTTAGCGTCAGCGTACGGGTTAGGATTTGGGGACAGGTGAGGGTCAGGCTTCGGGGAAGTGTTAGGGTTCGGGCTAGGGTTAGGGTTAGGGGACGGGGACGGTTTAGGGTCCAGGTGAGGGTACGACAACGCTTTAGGGGGAGCGTACGTGTGAGGGCGCGGGTTAGCGTCAGCGTACGGGTTAGGATTAGGAGACGGGTGAGGGTCAGGCTTCGGGGAAGTGTTAGGGTTAGGGTTCGGGCTAGGGTTAGGGTTAGGGGACGGGACGGTTTAGGGTCCAGGTGAGGGTACGACAACGCTTTAGGGGGAGCGTACGTGTTAGGGCGCGGGTTAGCGAAAGTGTACTGGTTAGGATTTGGGGACGGGTGAGGGTCAGGCTTCGGGGAAGGGTTAGGGTTCGGGCTAGGGTTAGGGTTAGGGGACGGGGATGGTTTAGGGTCCAGGTGAGGGTACGACAACGCTTTAGGGGGAGCGTACGTGTGAGGGCGCGGGTTAGCGTCAGCGTACGGGTTAGGATTAGGGGACGGGTGAGGGTCAGGCTTCGGGGAAGTGTTAGGGTTAGGGTTCGGGCTAGGGTTAGGGTTAGGGTACAGGGACGGTTTAGGGTCCAGGTGAGGGTACGACAACGCTTTAGGGGGAGCGTACGTGTGAGGGCGCGTGTTAGTGTCAGCGTACGCGTTAGGATTAGGGGACGGGTGAGGGTCAGGCTTCGGGGAAGTGTTAGGGTTAGGGTTCGGGCTAGGGTTAGGGTTAGGGGACGGGGACGTTTTAGGGTCCAGGTGAGGGTACGACAACGCTGTAGGGGGAGTGTACGTGTGAGGGCGCGGGTTAGTGTCAGCGTACGCGTTAGGATTAGGGGACGGGTGAGGGTCAGGCTTCGGGGAAGGGTTAGGGTTAGGTTTCGGGCTAGGGTTAGGGTTAGGGGACGGGGACGGTTTAGGGTCCAGGTGAGGGTACGACAACGCTTTAGGGGGAGCGTACGTGTGAGGGCGCGGGTTAGTGTCAGCGTAAGGGTTAGGATTAGGGGACGGGTGAGGGTCAAGCTTCGGGGAAGGGTTAGGGTTAGGGATCGGGCTAGGGTTAGGGTTAGGGGACGGGGACGGTTTAGGGTCCAGGTGAGGGTACGACAACGATTTATGGGACCGTACGTGTGAGGGCGCGGGTTACCGTCAGCGTACGGGTTAGGATTTGGGGACGGGTGAGGGTCAGGCTTCGGGGAAGTGTTAGGGTTCGGGCTAGGGTTAGAGTTAGGCGACGGGGACGGTTTAGGGTCCAGTTGAGGGTTCGACAACGATTTATGGGGAACGTACGTTTGAGGGCGCGGGTTAGCGTCAGCGTAAGGGTTAGGATTAGGGGACGGGTGAAGTTCAGGCTTCGGGGAAGGGTTAGGGTTAGGGATCGGGCTAGGGTTAGGGTTAGGGGACGGGGACGGTTTAGGGTCCAGGTGAGGGTACGACAACGCTTTAGGGAGAGCGTACGTGTGAGGGCGCGGGTTAGCGTCAGCGTACGAGTTAGGATTAGGGGACGGGTGAGGGTCAGGCTTCAGGGAAGGGTTAGGGTTAGGGTTCGGGCTAGGGTTAGGGTTAGGGGACGGGGACGGTTTAGGGTCCAGGTGAGGGTATGAGAACGCTTTAGGGGGAGCGTACGTGTGAGGGCGCGGGTTAGCGTCAGCGTACGGGTTAGGATTAGGGGACGGGTGAGGGTCAGGCTTCGGGGAAGGGTTAGAGTTAGGGTTCGGGCTAGGGTTAGGGTTAGGCTACGGGACGGTTTAGGGTCCAGGTGAGGGTACGACAACGCTTTAGGGGGAGCGTACAGGTGAGAGCGCGGGTTAGTGTCAGCGTACGGGTTAGGATTAGGGGACGGGTGAGGGTCAGGCTTCGGGGAAGGGTTAGGGTTAGGGATCGGGCTAGGGTTAGGGTTAGGGGACGGGGACGGTTTAGGGTCCAGGTGAGGGTACGACAACGCTTTAGGGGGAGCGTACGTGTGAGGGCGCGGGTTAGCGTCAGCGTACGGGTTAGGATTAGGGGATGGGTGAGGGTCAGGCTTCGGGGAAGGGTTAGGGTTAGGGTTCGGGCTAGGGTTAGGGTTAGGGGACGGGGACGGTTTAGGGTCCAGGTGAGGGTACGACAACGCTTTAGGGGGAGCGTACGTGTGAGGGCGTGGGTTAGCGTCAGCGTACGGGTTAGGATTAGGGGACGGGTGAGGGTCAGGCTTCGGGGAATGGTTAGGGTTAGGGTTCGGGCTAGGGTTAGGGTTAGGGGACGGGACGGTTTAGGGTCCAGGTGAGGGTACGACAACGCTTTTGGGGGATCGTACGTGTGAGGGCGCGGGTTAGTGTCAGCGTACGGGTTAGGATTAGGGGACGGGTGAGGGTCAGGCTTCGGGGAAGGGTTAGGGTTAGGGTTCGGGCTAGGGTTAGGGTTAGGGGACGGGGACGGTTTAGGGTCCAGGTGAGGGTACGACAACGCTTTAGGGGGAGCGTACGTGTGAGGGCGCGGGTTAGCGTCAGCGTACGGGTTAGGATTAGGAGACGGGTGAGGGTCAGGCTTCGGGGAAGGGTTAGGGTTAGGGTTCGGGCTAGGGTTAGGGTTAGGGGACGGGACGGTTTAGGGTCCAGGTGAGGGTACGACAACGCTTTAGGTGGAGCGTACGTGTGAGGGCGCGGGTTAGTGTCAGCGTACGGGTTAGGATTAGGGGACGGGTGAGGGTCAGGCTTCGGGCAAGGGTTAGGGTTAGGTTTCGGGCTAGGGTTAGGGTTAGGGGACGGGGACGGTTTAGGGTCCAGGTGAGGGTACGACAACGCTTTAGGGGGAGCGTACGTGTGAGGGCGCGGCTTAGTGTCAGCGAAAGGGTTAGGATTAGGGGACGGGTGAGGGTCAGGCTTCAGGGAAGGGTAAGGGTTAGCGATCGGGTTAGGGTTAGGGTTAGGGGACGGGGACGGTTTAGGCTCTAGGTGAGGGTACGACAACGATTTATGGGACCGTACGTGTGAGGGTGCGGGTTAGCGTCAGCGTACGGGTTAGGATTTGGGGACAGGTGAGGGTCAGGCTTCGGGGAAGTGTTAGGGTTCGGGCTAGGGTTAGGGTTAGGGGATGGGGACGGTTTAGGGTCCAGGTGAGGGTACGACAACGCTTTAGGGGGAGCGTACGTGTGAGGGCGCGGGTTAGCGTCAGCGTACGGGTTAGGATTAGGAGACGGGTGAGGGTCAGGCTTCGGGGAAGTGTTAGGGTTAGGGTTCGGGCTAGGGTTAGGGTTAGGGGACGGGACGGTTTAGGGTCCAGGTGAGGGTACGACAACGCTTTAGGTGGAGCGTACGTGTGAGGGCGCGGGTTAGCGAAAGTGTACTGGTTAGGATTTGGGGACGGGTGAGGGTCAGGCTTCGGGGAAGGGTTAGGGTTCGGGCTAGGGTTAGGGTTAGGGGACGGGGATGGCTTAGGGTCCAGGTGAGGGTACGACAACGCTTTAGGGGGAGCGTACGTGTGAGGGCGCGGGTTATCGTCAGCGTACGGGTTAGGATTAGGGGACGGGTGAGGGTCGGGCTTCGGGGAAGTGTTAGGGTTAGGGTTCGGGCTAGGGTTAGGGTTAGGGTACAGGGACGGTTTAGGGTCCAGGTGAGGGTACGACAACGCTTTAGGGGGAGCGTACGTGTGAGGGCGCGGGTTAGTGTCAGCGTACGCGTTAGGATTAGGGGACGGGTGAGGGTCAGGCTTCGGGGAAGGGTTAGGGTTAGGGTTCGGGCTAGGGTTAGGTTTAGGGGACGGGGCAGGTTTAGGGTCCAGGTGAGGGTACGACAACGCTTTAGGGGGAGCGTATGTGTGAGGGCGCGGGTTAGTGTCAGCGTACGGGTTAGGATTAGGGGACGGGTGAGAGTCAGGCTTCGGGGAAGTGTTAGGGTTAGGGTTCGGGTTAGGGTTAGGGTTAGGGGACGGGGACTGTTTAGGG
Source organism: Pseudorca crassidens (assembly GCF_039906515.1). Lineage (NCBI taxonomy): Eukaryota > Metazoa > Chordata > Mammalia > Artiodactyla > Delphinidae > Pseudorca > Pseudorca crassidens. The sequence continues at coordinate 161,705 of NC_090301.1, read as the reverse complement.
TCCAGGTGAGGGTACGACAACGCTTTAGGGGGAGCGTACGTGTGAGGGCGCAGGTTAGCGACAGCGTACAGGTTAGGATTTGGGGACGGGTGAGGGTCAGGCTTCGGGGAAGTGTTAGGGTTAGGGTTCGGGCTAGGGTTATGTTTAGGGGACGGGGACGGTTTAGGGTCCAGGTGAGGGTACGACAGCGCTGTAGGGGGAGCGCACGTGTGAGGGCGCGGGTTAGTGTCAGCGTACGGGTTAGGATTAGGGGACGGGTGAGGGTCAGGCTTCGGGGAAGGGTTAGGGTTAGGGGACGGGGACGGTTTAGGGTCCAGGTGAGGGTACGACAACGATTTATGGGACCGTACGAGTGAGGGCGCGGGTTACCGTCAGCGTACGGGTTAGGATTTGGGGACGGGTGAGGGTCAGGCTTCGGGGAAGGGTTAGGGTTCGGGCTAGGGTTAGGGTGATGGGACGGGGATGGTTTAGGGTCCAGGTGAGGGTACGACAACGCTTTAGGGGGAGCGTACGTGTGAGGGCGCGGGTTAGTGTCAGCGTACGGGTTAGGATTAGGGGACGGGTGAGGGTCAGGCTTCGGGGAAGGCTTAGGGTTAGGTTTCGGGCTAGGGTTAGGGTTAGGGGTCGGAGACGGTTGAGGGTCCAGGTGAGGGTACGACAACGCTTTAGGGGGAGCGTACGTGTGGGGGCGCGGCTTAGTGTCAGCGTAAGGGTTAGGATTAGGGGACGGGTGAGGGTCAGGCTTCGGGGAAGGGTAAGGGTTAGGGATCGGGCTAGGGTTAGGGTTAGGGGACGGGGACGGTTTAGGGTCCAGGTGAGGGTACAACAACGCTTTAGGGGGAGCGTACGTGTGAGGGCGCGGGTTAGCGTCAGCGTAAGGGTTAGGATTAGGGGACGGGTGAGGGTTAAGCTTTGGGGAAGGGTTAGGGTTAGGGATCGGGTTAGGGTTAGGGTTAGGGGACGGGGACGGTTTAGGGTCCAGGTGAGGGTACGACAACGCTTTAGGGGGAGCGTACGTGTGAGGGCGCGGGTTACCGGCAGCGTACGGGTTAGGATTTGGGGACGGGTGAGGGTCAGGCTTCGGGGAAGTGTTAGGGTTCGGGCTAGGGTTAGGGTTAGGGGACAGGGACGGTTTAGGGTCCAGTTGAGGGTACGACAACGATTTATGGGGAAAGTACGTGTGAGGGCGCGGGTTAGCGTCAGCGTAAGGGTTAGGATTAGGGGACGGGTGAGGGTCAGGCTTCGGGGAAGCGTTAGGTTTAGGGTTCGGGCTACGGTTAGGGTTAGGGGACGGGGACGGTTTAGGGTCCAGGTGAGGGTACGACAACGCTGTAGGGGGACCGTACGTGTGAGGGCGCGGGTTAGTGTCAGCGTACGGGTTAGGATTAGGGGACGGGTGAGGGTCAGTCTTCGGGGGAGGGTTAGGGTTAGGGTTCGGGCTAGGGTTAGGGTTAGGGGACGGGACGGTTTAGGGTCCAGGTGAGGGTACGACAACGCTGTAGGGGGAGCGTACGTGTGAGGGCGCGGGTTAGTGTCAGCGTACGGGTTAGGATTAGGGGACGGGTGAGGGTCAGGCTTCGGGGAAGGGTTAGGGTTAGGGTTCGGGCTAGGGTTAGGGTTAGGGGACGGGGACGTTTTAGGGTCCAGGTGAGGGTACGACAACGCTTTAGGGGGAGCGTACGTGTGAGGGCGAGGGTTAGTGTCAGCGTATGCGTTAGGATTAGGGGACGGGTGAGGGTCAGGCTTCGGGGAAGGGTTAGGGTTAGGGTTCGGGCTATGGTTAGGTTTAGGGGACGGGGACGGTTTAGGGTCCAGGTGAGGGTACGACAACGCTTTAGGGGGAGCGTACGTGTGAGGGCGCGGGTTAGTGTCAGCGTACGGGTTAGGATTAGGGGACGGGTTAGGTTCAGGCTTCGGGGAAGTGTTAGGGTTATGTTTCGGGGTAGGGTTAGGGTTAGGGGACGGGGACGGTTTAGGGTCCAGGTGAGGGTACGACAACGCTTTAGGGGGAGCGTACGTGTGAGGGCGTGGGTTAGTGTCAGGGTACGGGTTAGGATTAGGGGACGGGTGAGGGTCAGGCTTCGGGGAAGGGTTAGGTTTAGGGTTCGGGTTAGGGTTAGGGTTAGGGGACGGGGACGGTTTACGGTCCAGGTGAGGGTACGACAACGCTTTAGGGGGAGCGTACGTGTGAGGGCGCGGGTTAGTGTCAGCGTACGGGTTAGGATTAGGGGACGGGTGAAGGTCAGGCTTCGGGGAAGGGTTAGGGTTAGGGATCGGGCTAGGGTTAGGGTTAGGGGACGGGGACGGTTTAGGGTCCAGGTGAGGGTACAACAACGATTTATGTGGAGCGTATGTGTGAGGGCGCGAGTTAGCGTCAGCTTACGGGTTAGGATTAGGGGACGGGTGAGGGTCAGGCTTCGGGGAAGTGTTAGGGTTAGGGTTCGGGCTAGGGTTAGGGTTTGGGGACGGGGATGGTTTAGGGTCCAGGTGAGGGTACGACAAAGCTTTATGGGGAGCGTACGTGTGAGGGCGCGGGTTAGTGTCAGCGTACGGGTTAGGATTAGGGGACGGGTGAGGGTCAGGCTTCGGGGAAGTGTTAGGGTTAGTGTTCGGGATAGGGTTAGGGTTAGGGGACGGGGACGGTTTAGGGTCCAGGTGAGGGTACGACAACGCTTTATGGGGAGCGTACGTGTGAGGGTGCGGGTTAGTGTCGGCGTACGGGTTAGGATTAGGGGACGGGTGAGGGTCAGGCTTCGGGGAAGGGTTAGGGTTAGGGATCGGGCTAAGGTTAGTATTAGGGGACGGGGACGGTTTAGGGTCCAGGTGAGGGTACGACAACGATTTAGGGAGAGCGTACGTGTGAGGGCGCGGGTTAGCGTCAGCGTACGAGTTAGGATTAGGGGACGGGTGAGGGTCAGGCTTCAGGGAAGGGTTAGGGTTAGGGTTCGGGCTAGGGTTAGGGTTAGGGGACGGGGACGGTTTAGGGTCCAGGTGAGTGTACGACAACGCTTTAGGGGGAGCGTACGTGTGAGGGCGCGGGTTAGCGTCAGCGTACGGTTTAGGATTAGGGGACGGGTGAGGGTCAGGCTTCGGGGAAGGGGTAGAGTTAGGGTTCGGGCTAGGGTTAGGGTTAGGCAACGGGACGGTTTAGGGTCCAGGTGAGGGTACGACAACGCTTTAGGGGGAGCGTACAGGTGAGGGCGCGGGTTAGTGTCAGCGTACGGGTTAGGATTAGGGGACGGGTGAGGGTCAGGCTTCGGGGAAGGGTTAGGGTTAGGGATCGGGCTAGGGTTAGGGTTAGGGGACGGGGACGGTTTAGGGTCCAGGTGAGGGTACGACAACGCTTTAGGGGGAGCGTATGTGTGAGGGCGCGGGTTAGCGTCAGCGTACGGGTTAGGATTAGGGGACGGGTGAGGGTCAGGCTTCGGGGAAGGGTTAGGGTTAGGGTTCGGGCTAGGGTTAGGGTTAGGGGACGGGGACGGTTTAGGGTCCAGGTGAGGGTACGACAACGGTTTAGGGGGAGCGTACGTGTGAGGGCGCGGGTTAGCGTCAGCGTACGGGTTAGGATTTGGGGACGGGTGAAGGTCAGGCTTCGGGGAAGGGTTAGGGTTCGGGCTAGGGTTAGGGTTAGGGGACGGGGACGGTTTAGGGTCCAGGTGAGGGTACGACAACGCTTTAGGGGGAGCGTACGTGTGAGGGCGCGGGTTAGCGTCATTGTACGGGTTAGGATTAGGGGACGGGTGAGGGTCAGGCTTCGGGGAAGGATTAGGGTTAGGGTTCGGGCTAGGGTTAGGGTTAGGGGACGGGGACGGTTTAGGGTCCAGGTGAGGGTACGACAACGCTTTATGGGGAGCGTACGTGTGAGGGTGCGGGTTAGTGTCGGCGTACGAGTTAGGATTAGGAGACGGGTGAGGGTCAGGCCTCGGGGAAGGGTTAGGGTTAGGGATCGGGCTAAGGTTAGGGTTAGGGGACGGGGACGGTTTAGGGTCCAGGTGAGGGTACGACAACGCTTTAGGGAGAGCGTACGTGTGAGGGCGCGGGTTAGCGTCAGCGTACGAGTTAGGATTAGGGGACGAGTGAGGGTCAGGCTTCAGGGAAGGGTTAGGGTTAGGGTTCGGGCTAGGGTTAGGGTTAGGGGACGGGGACGGTTTAGGGTCCAGGTGAGGGTACGAGAACGCTTTAGGGGGAGCGTACGTGTGAGGGCGCGGGTTAGCGTCAGCGTACGGGTTAGGATTAGGGGACGGGTGAGGGTCAGGCTTCGGGGAAGGGTTAGAGTTAGGGTTCGGTCTAGGGTTAGGGTTAGGCTACGGGACGGTTTAGGGTCCAGGTGAGGGTACGACAACGCTTTAGGGGGAGCGTACAGGTGAGGGCGCGGGTTAGTGTCAGCGTACGGGTTAGGATTAGGGGACGGGTGAGGGTCAGGCTTCGGGGAAGGGTTAGGGTTAGGGATCGGGCTAGGGTTAGGGTTAGGGGACGGGGACGGTTTAGGGTCCAGGTGAGGGTACGACAACGCTTTAGGGGGAGCGTACGTGTGAGGGCGCGGGTTAGCGTCAGCGTACGGGTTAGGATTAGGGGACAGGTGAGGGTCAGGCTTCGGGGAAGTGTTAGGGTTAGGGTTCGGGCTAGGGTTAGGGTTAGGGGACGGGACGGTTTAGGGTCCAGGTGAGGGTACGACAACGCTTTAGGGGGAGCGTACGTGTGAGGGCGCGGGTTAGCGTCAGCGTACGGGTTAGGATTAGCGAACGGGTGAGGGTCAGGCTTCGGGGAAGGGTTAGGGTTAGGGTTCGGGCTAGGGTTAGGGTTAGGGGACGGGGACTGTTTAGGGTCCAGGTGAGGGTACGACAACGCTTTAGGGGGAGCGTACGTGTGAGGGCGCGGGTTAGCGTCAGCGTACGGGTTAGAATTAGGGGACGGGTGAGGGTCAGGCTTCGGGGAAGTGTTAGGGTTAGGGTTCGGGCTAGGGTTAGCGTTAGGGGACGGGACGGTTTAGGGTCCAGATGAGGGTACGACAACGCTTTAGGGGGAGCGTACGGGTGAGGGCGCGGGTTAGTGTCAGCGTACGGGTTAGGATTAGGGGACGGGTGAGGGTCAGGCTTCGGGGAAGGGTTAGGGTTCGGGCTAGGGTTAGGGTTAGGGGACGGGGACGGTTTAGGGTCCAGGTGAGGGTACGAAAACGATTTATGGGGAGCGTACGTGTGAGGGCGCGGGTTAGCGTCAGCGTACGGGTTAGGATTTGGGGACGGGTGAAGGTCAGGCTTCGGGGAAGGGTTAGGGTTCGGGCTAGGGTTAGGGTTAGGGGACGGGGACGGTTTAGGGTCCAGGTGAGGGTACGACAACGCTTTAGGGGGAGCGTACGTGTGAGGGCGCGGGTTAGCGTCAGTGTACGGGTTAGGATTAGGGGACGGGTGAGGGTCAGGCTTCGGGGAAGGATTAGGGTTAGGGTTCGGGCTAGGGTTAGGGTTAGGGGACGGGGACGGTTTAGGGTCCAGGTGAGGGTACGACAACGCTTTATGGGGAGCGTACGTGTGAGGGTGCGGGTTAGTGTCGGCGTACGAGTTAGGATTAGGAGACGGGTGAGGGTCAGGCCTCGGGGAAGGGTTAGGGTTAGGGATCGGGCTAAGGTTAGGGTTAGGGGACGGGGACGGTTTAGGGTCCAGGTGAGGGTACGACAACGCTTTAGGGAGAGCGTACGTGTGAGGGCGCGGGTTAGCGTCAGCGTACGAGTTAGGATTAGGGGACGGGTGAGGGTCAGGCTTCAGGGAAGGGTTAGGGTTAGGGTTCGGGCTAGGGTTAGGGTTAGGGGACGGGGACGGTTTAGGGTCCAGGTGAGGGTACGAGAACGCTTTAGGGGGAGCGTACGTGTGAGGGCGCGGGTTAGCGTCAGCGTACGGGTTAGGATTAGGGGACGGGTGAGGGTCAGGCTTCGGGGAAGGGTTAGAGTTAGGGTTCGGTCTAGGGTTAGGGTTAGGCTACGGGACGGTTTAGGGTCCAGGTGAGGGTACGACAACGCTTTAGGGGGAGCGTACAGGTGAGGGCGCGGGTTAGTGTCAGCGTACGGGTTAGGATTAGGGGACGGGTGAGGGTCAGGCTTCGGGGAAGGGTTAGGGTTAGGGATCGGGCTAGGGTTAGGGTTAGGGGACGGGGACGGTTTAGGGTCCAGGTGAGGGTACGACAACGCTTTAGGGGGAGCGTACGTGTGAGGGCGCGGGTTAGCGTCAGCGTACGGGTTAGGATTAGGGGACAGGTGAGGGTCAGGCTTCGGGGAAGTGTTAGGGTTAGGGTTCGGGCTAGGGTTAGGGTTAGGGGACGGGACGGTTTAGGGTCCAGGTGAGGGTACGACAACGCTTTAGGGGGAGCGTACGTGTGAGGGCGCGGGTTAGCGTCAGCGTACGGGTTAGGATTAGCGAACGGGTGAGGGTCAGGCTTCGGGGAAGGGTTAGGGTTAGGGTTCGGGCTAGGGTTAGGGTTAGGGGACGGGGACTGTTTAGGGTCCAGGTGAGGGTACGACAACGCTTTAGGGGGAGCGTACGTGTGAGGGCGCGGGTTAGCGTCAGCGTACGGGTTAGGATTAGGGGACGGGTGAGGGTCAGGCTTCGGGGAAGGGTTAGAGATAGGGCTCGGGCTAGGGTTAGGGTTAGGGGACGGGACAGTTTAGGGTCCAGGTGAGGGTACGACAACGCTTTAGGGGGAGCGTACGGGTGAGGGCGCGGGTTAGTGTCAGCGTACGGGTTAGGATTAGGGGACGGGTGAGGGTCAGGCTTCGGGGAAGGGTTAGGGTTAGGGATCGGGCTAGGGTTAGGGTTAGGGGACGGGGACGGTTTAGGGTCCAGGTGAGGGTACGACAACGCTTTAGGGGGAGCGTACGTGTGAGGGCGCGGGTTAGCGTCAGCGTACGGGTTAGGATTAGGGGACGGGTGAGGGTCAGGCTTCGGGGAAGGGTTAGGGTTAGGGTTCGGGCTAGGGTTATGGTTAGGGGACGGGGACGTTTTAGGGTCCAGGTGAGGGTACGACAACGCTTTAGGGGGAGCGTACGTGTGAGGGCGCGGGTTAGCGTCAGCGTACGGGTTAGAATTAGGGGACGGGTGAGGGTCAGGCTTCGGGGAAGTGTTAGGGTTAGGGTTCGGGCTAGGGTTAGCGTTAGGGGACGGGACGGTTTAGGGTCCAGATGAGGGTACGACAACGCTTTAGGGGGAGCGTACGGGTGAGGGCGCGGGTTAGTGTCAGCGTACGGGTTAGGATTAGGGGACGGGTGAGGGTCAGGCTTCGGGGAAGGGTTAGGGTTCGGGCTAGGGTTAGGGTTAGGGGACGGGGACGGTTTAGGGTCCAGGTGAGGGTACGAAAACGATTTATGGGGAGCGTACGTGTGAGGGCGCGGGTTAGCGTCAGCGTACGGGTTAGGATTTGGGGACGGGTGAAGGTCAGGCTTCGGGGAAGGGTTAGGGTTCGGGCTAGGGTTAGGGTTAGGGGACGGGGACGGTTTAGGGTCCAGGTGAGGGTACGACAACGCTTTAGGGGGAGCGTACGTGTGAGGGCGCGGGTTAGCGTCAGCGTACGAGTTAGGATTAGGGGACGGGTGAGGGTCAGGCTTCAGGGAAGGGTTAGGGTTAGGGTTCGGGCTAGGGTTAGGGTTAGGGGACGGGGACGGTTTAGGGTCCAGGTGAGGGTACGAGAACGCTTTAGGGGGAGCGTACGTGTGAGGGCGCGGGTTAGCGTCAGCGTACGGGTTAGGATTAGGGGACGGGTGAGGGTCAGGCTTCGGGGAAGGGTTAGAGTTAGGGTTCGGTCTAGGGTTAGGGTTAGGCTACGGGACGGTTTAGGGTCCAGGTGAGGGTACGACAACGCTTTAGGGGGAGCGTACAGGTGAGGGCGCGGGTTAGTGTCAGCGTACGGGTTAGGATTAGGGGACGGGTGAGGGTCAGGCTTCGGGGAAGGGTTAGGGTTAGGGATCGGGCTAGGGTTAGGGTTAAGGGACGGGGACGGTTTAGGGTCCAGGTGAGGGTACGACAACGCTTTAGGGGGAGCGTACGTGTGAGGGCGCGGGTTAGCGTCAGCGTACGGGTTAGGATTAGGGGACAGGTGAGGGTCAGGCTTCGGGGAAGTGTTAGGGTTAGGGTTCGGGCTAGGGTTAGGGTTAGGGGACGGGACGGTTTAGGGTCCAGGTGAGGGTACGACAACGCTTTAGGGGGAGCGTACGTGTGAGGGCGCGGGTTAGCGTCAGCGTACGGGTTAGGATTAGCGAACGGGTGAGGGTCAGGCTTCGGGGAAGGGTTAGGGTTAGGGTTCGGGCTAGGGTTAGGGTTAGGGGACGGGGACTGTTTAGGGTCCAGGTGAGGGTACGACAACGCTTTAGGGGGAGCGTACGTGTGAGGGCGCGGGTTAGCGTCAGCGTACGGGTTAGGATTAGGGGACGGGTGAGGGTCAGGCTTCGGGGAAGGGTTAGAGATAGGGTTCGGGCTAGGGTTAGGGTTAGGGGACGGGACAGTTTAGGGTCCAGGTGAGGGTACGACAACGCTTTAGGGGGAGCGTACGTGTGAGGGCGCGGGTTAGCGACAGCGTACGGGTTAGGATTTGGGGACGGGTGAGGGTCAGGCTTCGGGGAAGGGTTAGGGTTCGGGCTAGGGTTAGGGTTAGGGGACGGGGACGGTTTAGGGTCCAGGTGAGGGTACGACAACGATTTATGGGGAGCGTACGTGTGAGGGCGCGGGTTAGCGTCAGCGTACGGGTTAGGATTAGGGGACGGGTGAGGGTCAGTCTTCGGGGAAGGGTTAGGGTTAGGGTTCGGGCTAGGGTTAGGGTTAGGGGACAGGGACCTTTTAGGGTCCAGGTGAGGGTACGACAACGCTGTAGGGGGTGCGTACGTGTGAGGGCGCGGGTTAGTGTCAGCGTACGCGTTAGGATTAGGGGACGGGTGAGGGTCATGCTTCGGGGAAGGTTTAGGGTTAGGGTTCGGGCTAGGGTTAGGTTTAGGGGACGGGGACGGTTTAGGGTCCAGGTGAGGGTACGACAACGCTTTAGGGGGAGCGTACGTGTGAGGGCGCGGGTTAGTGTCAGCGTACGGGTTAGGATTAGGGGACGGGTGAGGGTCAGGCTTCGGGGAAGGGTTAGGGTTAGGGTTCGGGTTAGGGTTAGGGTTAGGGGACGGGGACGGTTTAGGGTCCAGGTGAGGGTACGAGAACGCTTTAGGGTGAGCGTACGTGTGAGGGCGCGGGTTAGTGTCAGCGTAAGGGTTAGGATTAGGGGACGGGTGAGGGTCAAGCTTCGGGGAAGGGTTAGGGTTAGGGATCGGGCTAGGGTTAGGGTTAAGGGACGGGGACGGTTTAGGGTCCAGGTGAGGGTACGACAACGATTTATGGGACCGTACGTGTGAGGGCGCGGGTTACCGTCAGCGTACGGGTTAGGATTTGGGGACGGGTGAGGGTCAGGCTTCGGGGAAGTGTTAGGGTTCGGGCTAGGGTTAGGGTTAGGGGACGGGGATGGTTTAGGGTCCAGTTGAGGGTACGACAACGATTTATGGGGAACGTACGTTTGAGGGCGCGGGTTAGCGTCAGCGTAAGGGTTAGGATTAGGGGCGGGTGAGGGTCAGGCTTCGGGGAAGCGTTAGGGTTAGGGTTCGGGCTAGGGTTAGGGTTAGGGGACGGGGACGGTTTAGGGTCCAGGTGAAGGTATGACAACGCTGTAGGGGGACCGTACGTGAGAGGGCACGGGTTAGTGTCAGCGTACGGATGAGGATTAGGGGACGGGTGAGGGTCAGGCTGCGGGGAAGGGTTAGGGTTAGGGTTCGGGCTAGGTTTAGGGTTAGGGGACGGGGATGGTTTAGGGTCCAGGTGAGGGTACGACAATGCTTTAGGGAGAGCGTACGTGTGAGGGCGCGGGTTAGTGTCGGCGTACGGGTTAGCATTAGGGAACGGGTGAGGGTCAGGCTTCGGGGAAGGGTTAGGGTTAGGGTTCGGGCTAGGGTTAGGGTTAGGGGACGGGGACGGTTTAGGGTCCAGGTGAGGGTATGACAACGCTTTAGGGGGAGCGTTCGTGTGAGGGCGCGGGTTAGTGTCAGCGTACGGGTTAGGATTAGGGGACGGGTGAGGGTCAGGCTTCGGGGAAGTGTTAGGGTTAGGGTTCGGGCTAGGGTTAGGGTTAGGGGACGGGGACGGTTTAGGGTCCAGGTGAGGGTACGACAACGCTTTAGGGGGAGCGTACGTGTGAGGGCGCGGGTTAGCGTCAGCGTACGGGTTAGGATTAGGAGACGGGTGAGGGTCAGGCTTCGGGGAAGGGTTAGGGTTAGGGTTCGGGCTAGGGTTAGGGGACGGGGACGGGGACGGTTTAGGGTCCAGGTGAGGGTACGACAACGCTTTAGGGGGAGCGTACGTGTGAGGGCGCGGGTTAGCGAATGCGTACTGGTTAGGATTTGGGGACGGGTGAGGGTCAGGCTTCGGGGAAGGGTTAGGTTTCAGGCTAGGGTTAGGGTTAGGGGACGGGGACGGTTTAGGGTCCAGGTGAGGGTACGACAACGCTTTAGGGGGAGCGTACATGTGAGGGCGCGGGTTAGTGTCAGCGTAAGGTTTAGGATTATGGGACGGGTGAGGGTCAGGCTTAGAGGAAGTGTTAGGGTTCGGGCTAGGGTTAGGGTTAGGGGACGGGGACGGTTTAGGGTCCAGGTGAGGGTACGACAACGATTTATGGGGAGCGTACGTGTGAGGGCGTGGGTTAGCGTCAGTGTACGGGTTAGGATTAGGGAACGGGTGAGGGTCAGGCTTCGGGGAAGTGTTAGGGTTAGGGTTCGGGCTAGGGTTAGGGTTAGGGGACGGGGACGGTTTAGGGTCCAGGTGAGGGTACGACAACGCTTTAGGGGGAGCGTACGTGTGAGGGCGTGGGTTAGCGAATGCGTACTGGTTAGGATTTGGGGACGGGTGAGGGTCAGGCTTCGGGGAAGGGTTAGGTTTCGGGCTAGGGTTACGGTTAGGGGACGGGGAAGGTTTAGGGTCCAGGTGAGGGTACGACAACGCTTTGGGGGAGCGTACGTGTGAGGACGCGGGTTAGCGTCAGCGTACGGGTTAGGATTAGGGGACGGGTGAGGGTCAGGCTTCGAGGAAGCGTTAGGGTTAGGGTTCGGGCTAGGGTTAGGGTTAGGGGACGGGGACGGTTTAGTGTCCAGGTGAGGGTACGACAACGCTGTAGGGGGACCGTACGTGAGAGGTCGCGGGTTAGTGTCAGCGTACGGATGAGGATTAGGGGACGGGTGAGTGTCAGGCTGCGGGGAAGGGTTAGGGTTAGGGTTCGGGCTAGGGTTAGGGTTAGGGGACGGGGACGGTTTAGGGTCCAGGTGAGGGTACGACAATGCTTTAGGGGGAGCGTACGTGTGAGGGCGCGGGTTAGTGTCGGCGTACGGGTTAGCATTAGGGAACGGGTGAGGGTCAGGCTTCGGGGAAGGGTTAGGGTTAGGGTTCGGGCTAGGGTTAGGGTTAGGGGACGGGACGGTTTAGGGTCCAGGTGAGGGTACGACAACGCTTTAGGGGGAGCGTACGTGTGAGGGCGCGGGTTAGCGAAAGCGTACTGGTTAGGATTTGGGGACGGGTGAGGGTCAGGCTTCGGGGAAGGGTTAGGGTTCGGGCTAGGGTTAGGGTTAGGGGACGGGGACGGTTTAGGGTCCAGGTGAGGATACGACAACGCTTTAGGGGGAGCGTACGTGTGAGGGCGCGGGTTAGCGTCAGCGTACGGGTTAGGATTAGGGGACGGGTGAGGGTCAGGCTTAGGGGAAGGGTTAGGGTTAGGGTTCGGGCTAGGGTTAGGGTTAGGGTACGGGGACGGTTTAGGGTCCGGGTGAGGGTACGACAACGCTGTAGGAGGAGCGTACGTGTGAGGGCGCGGGTTAGTTACAGCGTACGGGTTAGGATTAGGGGACGGGTGAGGGTCAGGCTTCGGGGAAGGGTTAGGTTTAGGGTTCGGGCTAGGGTTAGGGTTAGGGGACGGGGACGTTTTAGGGTCCAGGTGAGGGTACGACAACGCTTTAGGGGGAGCGTACGTGTGAGGGCGCGGGTTAGTGTCAGCGTACGCGTTAGGATTAGGGGAAGGGTGAGGGTCAGGCTTCGGGGAAGGCTTAGGGTTAGGGTTCGGGCTAGGGTTAGGTTTAGGGGACGGGGACGGTTTAGGGTCCAGGTGAGGGTACGACAACGCTTTAGGGGGAGCGTACGTGTGAGGGCGCGGGTTAGTGTCAGCGTACGGGTTAGGATTAGGGGACGGGTGAGGGTCAGGCTTCGGGGAAGGGTTAGGGTTAGGGTTCAGGTTCGGGTTAGGGTTAGGGGACGGGGACGGTTTAGGGTCCAGGTGAGGGTACGACAACGCTTTAGGGGGAGCGTACGTGTGAGGGCGTGGGTTAGTGTCAGCGTACGGGTTAGGATTAGGGGACGGGTGAGGGTCAGGCTTCGGGGAAGGTTTAGGGTTAGGTTTCGGGCTAGGGTTAGGGTTAGGGGACGGGGACGGTTTAGGGTCCAGGTGAGGGTACGACAACGCTTTAGGGGGAGCGTACGTGTGAGGGCGCGGGTTAGTGTCAGCGTAAGGGTTAGGATTAGGGGACGGGTGAGGGTCAGGCTTCGGGGAAGGGTAAGGGTTAGGGTTCGGGCTAGGGTTAGGGTTAGGGGACGGGGACGGTTTAGGGTCGAGGTGAGGGTACGACAACGATTTATGGGGAGCGTACGTGTGAGGGCGCGGGTTAGCGTCAGCGTACGGGTTAGGATTAGGGAACGTGTGAGGGTCAGGCTTCGGGGAAGTGTTAGGGTTAGGGTTCGGGCTAGGGTTAGGGGACGGCGACGGGGACGGTTTAGGGTCCAGGTGAGGGTACGACAACGCTTTAGGGGGAGCGTACGTGTGAGGGCGCGGGTTAGCGAATGCGTACTGGTTAGGATTTGGGGACGGGTGAGGGTCAGGCTTCGGGGAAGGGTTAGGTTTCGGGCTAGGGTTAGGGTTAGGGGACGGGGACGGTTTAGGGTCCAGGTGAGGGTACGACAACGCTTTAGGGGGAGCGTACGTGTGAGGGCACGGGTTTGTGTCAGCGTAAGGGTTAGGATTATGGGACGGGTGAGGGTCAGGCTTCGGGGAAGTGTAAGGGTTAGGGTTCGGGCTAGGATTAGGGTTAGGGGACGGGGACGGTTTAGGGTCCAGGTGAGGGTACGACAAAGCTTTAGGGGGAGCGTACGTGTGAGGGCGTGGGTTAGTGTCAGCGTACGGGTTAGGATTTGGTGACGGGTGAGGGTCAGGCTTCGGGGAAGTGTTAGGGTTAGGTTTCGGGATAGGGCTATGTTTAGGGGACGGGGACGGTTTAGGGTCCAGGTGAGGGTACGACAACGCTTTAGGGGGAGCGTACGTGTGAGGGCGCGGGTTAGTGTCAGCGTACGGGTTAGGATTAGGGGACGGGTGAGGGTCAGGCTTCGGGGAAGGGTTAGGGTTAGGGTTCGGGCTAGGGTAAGGGTTAGGGGACGGGGACGGATAAGGGTCCAGGTGAGGGTACGACAACGCTTTAGTGGGAGCGTACGTGTGAGGGCGCGGGTTAGTGTCAGCGTACGGGTTAGAATTGGGACGGGTGAGGGTCAGGCTTCGGGGAAGGGTTAGGGTTAGGGTTCGGGCTAGGGTTAGGGTTACGGGACGGGGACGGTTTAGGGTCCAGGTGAGGGTACGACAACGCTTTAGGGGGAGCTCACGTGTGAGGTCGCGGGTTAGTGTCAGCGTACGGGTTAGGATTAGGGGACGGGTGAGGGTCAGGCTTCGGGGAAGTGTTAGGGTTAGGGTTCGGGCTACGGTTAGGGTTAGTAGCGGGGACGGTTTACGGTCCAGGTGAGGGTACGACAATGCTTTAGGGGGAGCGTACGTGTGAGGGCGCGGGTTAGTGTCAGCGTACGGGTTAGGATTATGGGACGGGTGAGGGTCAGGCTTCGGGGAAGGGTTAGGGTTCGGGCTAGGGTTAGGGTTAGGGGACGGGGACGGTTTAGGGTCCAGGTGAGGGTACGACAACGCTTTATGGGGAGCGTACGTGTGAGGGCGCGGGTTAGTGTCAGCGTACGGGTTAGGATTAGGGGACGGGTGAGGGTCAGGCTTCGGGGAAGGGTTAGGGTTAGGGTTCGGGCTAGGGTTAGGATTAGGGGACGGGGAAGGTTTAGGGTCCAGGTGAGGGTACGACAACGCTGTAAGGGGAGCGTACGTGTGAGTGAGCGAGTTAGTGTCATCGTACGGGTGAGGATTAGGGGACGGGTGAGGGTCAGGCTTCGGGGAAGGGTTAGGGTTAGGGTTCGGGCTAGGGTTAGGGTTAGGGGACGAGGACGGTTTAGGGTGCAGGTGAGGGTATGACAACGCTGTAGGGGGAGCGTACGTGTGAGGGCGCGGGTTAGTGTCAGCGTACGGGTTAGGATTAGGGGACGGGTGAGGGTCAGGCTTCGGGGAACGGTTAGGGTTCGGGCTAGGGTTAGGGTTAGGGGACGGGGACGGTTTAGCGGCCAGGTGAGGGTAAGACAACGCTTTAGGGGGAGGGTACGTGTGAGGGGGCGGGTTAGTGTCAGCGTACGGGTTAGGATTAGGGGACGTGTGAGGGTCAGGCTTCGAAGAAGGGTTAGGGTTAGGGTTCGGGCTAAGGTTAGGGTTAGGGGACGGGGACGGTTTAGGGTCCAGTTGAGGGTACGACAACGATTTATGGGGAACGTACGTTTGAGGGCGCGGGTTAGCGTCAGGGTAAGGGTTAGGATTAGGGGACGGGTGAGGGTCAGGCTTCGGGGAAGCGTTAGGGTTAGGGTTCGGGCTAGGGTTAGGGTTAGGGGACGGGGACGGTTTAGGGTCCAGGTGAGGGTACGACAACGCTGTAGGGGGACCGTACGTGAGAGGGCGCGGGTTAGTGTCAGCGTACGGATGAGGATTAGGGAACGGGTGAGGGTCAGGCTTCGGGGAAGGGTTAGGGTTAGGGTTCGGGCTAGGGTTAGGGTTAGGGGACGGGGACGGTTTAGGGTCCAGGTGAGGGTACGACAATGCTTTAGGGGGAGCGTACGTGTGAGGGCGCGGGTTAGCGTCGGCGTACGGGTTAGCATTAGGGAACGGGTGAGGGTCAGGCTTCGGGGAAGGGTTAGGGTTAGGGTTCGGGCTAGGGTTAGGGTTAGGGGACGGGGACGGTTTAGGGTCCAGGTGAGGGTACGACAACGCTTTAGGGGGAGCGTACGTGTGAGGGCGCGGGTTAGTGTCAGCGTACGGGTTAGGATTAGGGGACGGGTGAGGGTCAGGCTTCGGGGAAGTGTTAGGGTTAGGGTTCGGGCTAGGGTTAGGGTTAGGGGACGGGGACGGTTTAGGGTCCAGGTGAGGGTACGACAATGCTTTAGGGGGAGCGTACGTGTGAGGGCGCGGGTTAGCGTCAGCGTACGGGTTAGGATTAGGAGACGGGTGAGGGTCAGGCTTCGGGGAAGGGTTAGGGTTAGGGTTCGGGCTAGGGTTAGCGTTAGGGGACGGGACGGTTTAGGGTCCAGGTGAGGGTACGACAACACTTTAGGGGGAGCGTACGTGTGAGGGCGCGGGTTAGCGAAAGCGTACTGGTTAGGATTTGGGGACGGGTGAGGGTCAGGCTTCGGGGAAGTGTTAGGGTTTGGGCTAGGGTTAGGGTTAGGGGACGGGGATGGTTTAGGGTCCAGGTGAGGGTACGACAACGCTTTAGGGGGAGCGTACGTGTGAGGGCGTGGGTTAGCGTCAGCGTACGGGTTAGGATTAGGGGACGGGTGAGTGTCAGGCTTCGGGGAAGGGTTAGGGTTAGGGTTCGGGCTAGGGTTAGGGTTAGGGTACGGGGACGGTTTAGGGTCCAGGTGAGGGTACGACAACGTTGTAGGAGGAGCGTACGTGTGAGGGCGCGGGTTAGTGTCAGCGTACGGGTTAGGATTAGGGGACGGGTGAGGGTCAGGCTTCGGGGAAGGGTTAGGGTTAGGGTTCGGGCTAGGGTTAGGGTTAGGGGACGGGGATGTTTTAGGGTCAAGGTGAGGGTACGACAACGCTTTAGGGGGAGCGTACGTGTGAGGGCGCGGGTTAGTGTCAGCGTACGCGTTAGGATTAGGGGACGGGTGAGGGTCAGGCTTCGGGGAAGGCTTAGGGTTAGGGTTCGGGCTAGGGTTAGGTTTAGGGGACGGGGACGGTTTAGGGTCCAGGTGAGGGTACGACAACGCTTTAGGGGGAGCGTACGTGTGAGGGCGCGGGTTAGTGTCAGCGTACGGGTTAGGATTTGGTGACGGGTGAGGGTCAGGCTTCGGGGAAGTGTTAGGGTTAGGTTTCGGGATAGGGCTATGGTTAGGGGACGGGGACGGTTTAGGGTCCAGGTGAGGGTACGACAACGCTTTAGGGGGAGCGTACGTGTGAGGGCGCGGGTTAGTGTCAGCGTACGGGTTAGGATTAGGGGACGGGTGAGGGTCAGGCTTCGGGGAAGGGTTAGGGTTAGGGTTCGGGCTAGGGTAAGGGTTAGGGGACGGGGACGGATAAGGGTCCAGGTGAGGGTACGACAACGCTTTAGTGGGAGCGTACGTGTGAGGGCGCGGGTTAGTGTCAGCGTACGGGTTAGAATTGGGACGGGTGAGGGTCAGGCTTCGGGGAAGGGTTAGGGTTAGGGTTCGGGCTAGGGTTAGGGTTAGGGTACAGAGACGGTTTAGGTTCCAGGTGAGGGTACGACAACGCTGTAGGGGGAGCGTACGTGTGAGGGCGCGAGTTAGTGTCAGCGTACGGGTTAGGATTAGGCGACGGGTGAGGGTTAGTCTTCGGGGAAGGGTTAGGGTTAGGGTTCGGGCTAGGGTTACGGTTAGGGGACGAGGACGGTTTAGGGTCCAGGTGAGTGTACGACAACGCTGTAGGGGGAGCATACGTGTGAGGGCGTGCGTTAGTGTCAGCGTACGGGTTAGGATTAGGGGACGGGTGAGGGTCAGGCTTCGGGGAAGGGTTAGGGTTCGGGCTAGGGTTAGGGTTAGGGGACGGGGACGGTTTAGGGTCCAGGGGAGGGTATGAAAACGCTTTAGGGGGAGCGCACGTGTGAGGGCGCGGGTTAGTGTCAGCGTACGGGGTAGGATTAGGGGACGGGGGAGGGTCATGCTCCGGGGAAGGGTTAGGGTTAGGGTTCGGGCTAGGGTTAGGGTTACGGGACGGGGACGGTTTAGGGTCCAGGTGAGTATACGAAAACGTTTTAGGGGGAGCGTACGTGTGAGGGCACGGGTTAGTGTCAGCGTACGGGTTAGGATTAGGGGACGGGTGAGGGTCAGGCTTCGGGGAAGGGTTAGTGTTAGGGTTCGGGCTAGGGTTAGGTTTAGGGGACGGGGACGGTTCAGGGTCCAGGTGAGGGTACGACAACGCTTTAGGGGGAGCGTACGTGTGAACGCGCGGGTTAGTGTCAGCGTAAGGGTTAGGATTAGGGGACGGGTGAGGGTCAGGCTTCGGGGAAGGGTTAGGGTTAGGGTTCGGGCTAGGGTTAGGGTTAGGGGACGGGGACAGTTTAGGGTCCAGGTGAGGGTACGACAACGCTTTAGGGGGAGCGTACGTGTGAGGGCGTGGGTTAGTGTCAGCGTACGGGTTAGGATTAGGGGACGGGTGAGGGTCAGGCTTCGGGGAAGGGTTAGGGTTAGGGTTCGGGCTAGGGTTAGGGTTAGGGGACGGGGACGGTTTAGGGTCCAGGTGAGGGTACGACAACGCTTTAGGGGGAGCGTACGTGTGAGGGCGCGGGTTAGTGTCAGCGTACGTGTTA
Source organism: Pseudorca crassidens (assembly GCF_039906515.1). Lineage (NCBI taxonomy): Eukaryota > Metazoa > Chordata > Mammalia > Artiodactyla > Delphinidae > Pseudorca > Pseudorca crassidens. The sequence continues at coordinate 143,977 of NC_090301.1, read as the reverse complement.
GGATTATGGGACGGGTGAGCGTCAGGCTTCGGGGAAGTGTTAGGGTTAGGGTTCGGGCTAGGGTTACGGTTAGGGGACGGGGACGGTTTAGGGTCCAGGTGAGGGTACGACAACGCTTCAGGGGGAGCGTACGTGTGAGGGCGCGGGTTAGCGTCAGCGTACGGGTTAGGATTAGGGGACGGGTGAGGGTCAGGCTTCGGGGAAGGGTTAGGGTTAGGGTTCGGGCTAGGGTTATGTTTAGGGGACGGGGACGGTTTAGGGTCCAGGTGAGGGTACGACAACGCTGTATGGGGAGCGTACGTGTGAGGGTGCGGGTTAGTGTCAGCGTACGTGTTAGGATAAGGGGACGGGTGAGGGTCAGGCTTCGGGGAAGTGTTAGGGTTAGGGTTCGGGCTAGGGTTAGGGTTACGGGACGGGGACTGTTTAGGGTCCAGGTGAGGGTACGACAACGCTTTAGGGGGAGCTCACGTGTGAGGTCGCGGGTTAGTGTCAGCGTACGGGATAGGATTAGGGGACGGGTGAGGGTCAGGCTTCGGGGAAGTGTTAGGGTTAGGGTTCGGGCTACGGTTAGGGTTAGTAGCGGGGACGGTTTACGGTCCAGGTGAGGGTACGACAATGCTTTAGGGGGAGCGTACGTGTGAGGGCGCGGGTTAGTGTCAGCGTACGGGTTAGGATTATGGGACGGGTGAGGGTCAGGCTTCGGGGAAGGGTTAGGGTTCGGGCTAGGGTTAGGGTTAGGGGACGGGGACGGTTTAGGGTCCAGGTGAGGGTACGACAACGCTTTATGGGGAGCGTACGTGTGAGGGCGCGGGTTAGTGTCAGCGTACGGGTTAGGATTAGGGGACGGGTGAGGGTCAGGCTTCGGGGAAGGGTTAGGGTTAGGGTTCGGGCTAGGGTTAGGGTTAGGGGACGGGGAAGGTTTAGGGTCCAGGTGAGGGTACGACAACGCTGTAAGGGGAGCGTACGTGTGAGTGAGCGAGTTAGTGTCATCGTACGGGTGAGGATTAGGGGACGGGTGAGGGTCAGGCTTCGGGGAAGGGTTAGGGTTAGGGTTCGGGCTAGGGTTAGGGTTAGGGGACGAGGACGGTTTAGGGTGCAGGTGAGGGTACGACAACGCTGTAGGGGGAGCGTACGTGTGAGGGCGCGGGTTAGTGTCAGCGTACGGGTTAGGATTAGGGGACGGGTGAGGGTCAGGCTTCGGGGAACGGTTAGGGTTCGGGCTAGGGTTAGGGTTAGGGGACGGGGACGGTTTAGCGGCCAGGTGAGGGTAAGACAACGCTTTAGGGGGAGGGTACGTGTGAGGGGGCGGGTTAGTGTCAGCGTACGGGTTAGCATTAGGGGACGTGTGAGGGTCAGGCTTCGGGGAAGGGTTAGGGTTAGGGTTCGGGCTAAGGTTAGGGTTAGGGGACGGGGACGGTTTAGGGTCCAGTTGAGGGTACGACAACGATTTATGGGGAACGTACGTTTGAGGGCGCGGGTTAGCGTCAGGGTAAGGGTTAGGATTAGGGGACGGGTTAGGGTCAGGCTTCGGGGAAGCGTTAGGGTTAGGGTTCGGGCTAGGGTTAGGGTTAGGGGACGGGGACGGTTTAGGGTCCAGGTGAGGGTACGACAACGCTGTAGGGGGACCGTACGTGAGAGGGCGCGGGTTAGTGTCAGCGTACGGATGAGGATTAGGGTACGGGTGAGGGTCAGGCTTCGGGGAAGGGTTAGGGTTAGGGTTCGGGCTAGGGTTAGGGTTAGGGGACGGGGACGGTTTAGGGTCCAGGTGAGGGTACGACAATGCTTTAGGGGGAGCGTACGTGTGAGGGCGCGGGTTAGCGTCGGCGTACGGGTTAGCATTAGGGAACGGGTGAGGGTCAGGCTTCGGGGAAGGGTTAGGGTTAGGGTTCGGGCTAGGGTTAGGGTTAGGGGACGGGGACGGTTTAGGGTCCAGGTGAGGGTAGGACAACGCTTTAGGGGGAGCGTACGTGTGAGGGCGCGGGTTAGTGTCAGCGTACGGGTTAGGATTAGGGGACAGGTGAGGGTCAGGCTTCGGGGAAGGGTTAGGGTTAGGGTTCGGGCTAGGGTTAGGGTTAGGGGACGGGGACGGTTTAGGGTCCAGGTGAGGGTACGAGAATGCTTTAGGGGGAGCGTACGTGTGAGGGCGCGGGTTAGCGTCAGCGTACGGGTTAGGATTAGGAGACGGGTGAGGGTCAGGCTTCGGGGAAGGGTTAGGGTTAGGGTTCGGGCTAGGGTTAGCGTTAGGGGACGGGACGGTTTAGGGTCCAGGTGAGGGTACGACAACACTTTAGGGGGAGCGTACGTGTGAGGGCGCGGGTTAGCGAAAGCGTATTGGTTAGGATTTGGGGACGGGTGAGGGTCAGGCTTCGGGGAAGTGTTAGGGTTTGGGCTAGGGTTAGGGTTAGGGGACGGGGATGGTTTAGGGTCCAGGTGAGGGTACGACAACGCTTTAGGGGGAGCGTACGTGTGAGGGCGCGGGTTAGCGTCAGCGTACGGGTTAGGATTAGGGGACGGGTGAGTGTCAGGCTTCGGGGAAGGGTTAGGGTTAGGGTTCGGGCTAGGGTTAGGGTTAGGGTACGGGGACGGTTTAGGGTCCAGGTGAGGGTACGACAACGCTGTAGGAGGAGCGTACGTGTGAGGGCGCGGGTTAGTGTCAGCGTACGGGTTAGGATTAGGGGACGGGTGAGGGTCAGGCTTCGGGGAAGGTTTAGGGTTAGGGTTCGGGCTAGGGTTAGGGTTAGGGGACGGGGACGTTTTAGGGTCAAGGTGAGGGTACGACAACGCTTTAGGGGGAGCGTACGTGTGAGGGCGCGGGTTAGTGTCAGCGTACGCGTTAGGATTAGGGGACGGGTGAGGGTCAGGCTTCGGGGAAGGCTTAGGGTTAGGGTTCGGGCTAGGGTTAGGTTTAGGGGACGGGGACGGTTTAGGGTCCAGGTGAGGGTACGACAACGCTTTAGGGGGAGCGTACGTGTGAGGGCGCGGGTTAGTGTCAGCGTACGTGTTAGGATTAGGGGACGGGTGAGGGTCAGGCTTCGGGGAAGGGTTAGGGTTAGGTTTCGGGGTAGGGTTAGGGTTAGGGGACGGGGACGGTTTAGGGTCCAGGTGAGGGTACGACAACGCTTTAGGGGGAGCGTATGTGTGAGGGCGCGGGTTAGTGTCAGCGTAAGGGTTAGGATTAGGGGACGGGTGAGGGTCAGGCTTCGGGGAAGCGTAAGGGTTAGGGATCGGGCTAGGGTTAGGGTTAGGGGACGGGGACGGTTTAGGGTCCAGGTGAGGGTACGACAACGATTTATGGGACCATACGTGTGAGGGCGCGTGTTAGCGTCAGCGTACGGGTTAGGATTTGGGGACGGGTGAGGGTCAGGCTTCGAGGAAGTATTAGGGTTCGGGCTAGGGTTAGGGTTAGGGGACGGGGACGGTTTAGGGTCCAGGTGAGTGTACGACAACGATTTATGGGGAGCGTACGTGTGAGGGCGCGGGTTAGCGTCAGCGTACGGGTTAGCATTAGGGAACGTGTGAGGGTCAGGCTTCGGGGAAGTGTTAGGGTTAGGGTTCGGGCTAGGGTGAGGGTTAGGGGACGGGGACTGTTTAGGGTCCAGGTGAGTGTAAGAAAACGCTTTAGGGGGAGCGTACGTGTGAGGGCGCGGGTTAGCGTCAGCGTACGGGATAGGAGTAGTGGACGTGGGAGGGTCAGGCTTCGGGGAAGGTTTACGGTTAGGGTTCGGGCTAGGGTTAGGGTTAGGGGACGGGGACGGTTTAGGGTCCAGGTGAGGGTACGATAACGCTTTAGGGGGAGCGTACGTGTGAGGGCGCGGGTTAGCGAATGCGTACTGTTTAGGATTTGGGGACGGGTGAGGGTCAGGCTTCGGGGAAGGGTTAGGTTTCGGGCTAGGGTTAGGGTTAGGGGACGGGGACGGTTTAGGGTCCAGGTGAGGGTACGACAATGCTTTGGGGGAGCGTAAGTGTGAGGGCGCGGGTTAGCGTCAGCGTACGGGTTAGGATTAGGGGACGGGTGAGGGTCAGGCTTCGGGGAAGGGTTAGGGTTAGGGTTCGGGCTAGGGTTAGGGTTAGGGGACGGGGACGGTTTAGGGTCCAGGTGAGGGTACGACAACGCTGTAGGGGGAGCGTACGTGTGAGGGCGCGGGTTAGTGTCAGCGTACGGGTTAGGATTAGGGGACGGGTGAGGGTCAGGCTTCGGGGAAGGGTAAGGGTTAGGGTTCGGGCTAGGGTTAGGGTTAGGGGACGGGGACGTTTTAGGGTCCAGGTGAGGGTACGCCAACGCTTTAGGGGGAACGTACGTGTGAGGGCGCGGGTTAGTGTCAGCGTACGCGTTAGGATTAGGGGACGGTTGAGGGTCAGGCTTCGGGGAAGTGTTAGGGTTAGGGTTCGGGCTAGGGTTAGGTTTAGGGGACGGGGACGGTTTAGGGTCCAGGTGAGGGTACGACAACGCTTTAGGGGGAGCGTACGTGTCAGGGCGCGGGTTAGTGTCAGCGTACGGGTTAGGATTAGGGGACGGGTGAGGGTCAGGCTTCGGGGAAGGGTTAGGGTTCGGGCTAGGGTTAGGATTAGGGGACGGGGACGGTTTAGGGTCCAGGGGAGGGTATGACAACGCTTTAGGTGGAGCGCACGTGTGAGGGCGCGGGTTAGTGACAGCGTACGGGTTAGGATTAGGGGACGGGGGAGGGTCATGCTTCGGGGAAGGGTTAGGGTTAGGGTTCGGGCTAGGGTTAGGGTTAGGGGACGGGGACGGTTTAGGGTCCAGTTGAGGGTACGACAACGCTTTGGGGGGAGCGTACGTGTGAGGGCGCAGGTTAGTGTCAGTGTACGGGTTAGGATTATGGGACGCGTGAGGGTCAGGCTTCGGGGAAGTGTTAGCGTTAGGGTTCGGGCTAGGGTTAGGGTTAGGGGACGGGGACGGTTTAGGGTCCAGGTGCGGGTCCGACAACGCTTTAGGGGGAGCGTACGTGTGAGGGCGCGGGTTAGCGTCAGCGTACGGGTTAGGATTAGGGGACGGGTGAGGGTCAGGCTTCGGGGAAGGGTTAGGGTTAGGGTTCGGGCTAGGGTTAGGGTTAGGGTACGAGGACGGTTTAGGGTCCAGGAGAGGGTACGACAACGCTGTAGGGGGAGCGTACGTGTGTGGGCGCGGGTGAGTGTCAGCGTACGGGTGAGGATTAGGGGACGGGTGAGGGTCAGGCTTCGGGGAAGGTTTAGGGTTCGGGCTAGGGTTAGGGTTAGGGGATGGGGACGGTTTAGGGTCCAGGTGAGTATACGACAACGCTTTAGGGGGAGCGTACGTGTGAGGGCGCGGGTTAGTGTCAGCGTACGGGTTAGGATTAGGGGACGGGTGAGGGTCAGGCTTCGGGGAAGTGTTAGGGTTAGGGTTCGGGCTAGGGTTAGGGTTACGGGACGGGGACGGTTTAGGGTCCAGGTGAGTATACGACAACGCTTTAGGGGGAGCGTACGTGTGAGGGCGCGGGTTAGTGTCAGCGTACGGGTTAGGATTATGGGACAGGTGAGGGTCAGGCTTCGGGGAAGGGTTACGGTTAGGGTTCGGGCTAGGGTGAGGGTTAGGGGACGGGGACGGTTTAGGGTCCAGGTGAGGGTAAGAAAACGGTTTAGGGGGAGCGTACGTGTTAGGGCGCGGGTTAGCGTCAGCGTACGGGATAGGAGTAGTGGACGTGTGAGGGTCAGGCTTCGGGGAAGGGTTACGGTTAGGGTTCGGGCTAGGGTTAGGGTTAGGGGACGGGGACGGTTTAGGGTCCAGGTGAGGGTACGACAACGCTTTAGGGGGAGCGTACGTGTGAGGGCACGGGTTAGTGTCAGCGTACGGGTTAGGATTAGGGGACGGGTGAGGGTCAGGCTTCGGGGAAGGGTTAGGGTTAGGGTTCGGGCTAGGGTTAGGTTTAGGGGACGGGGACGGTTTAGGGTCCAGGTGAGGGTACGACAACGCTTTAGGGGGAGTGTACGTGTGAGCGCGCGGGTTAGTGTCAGCGTAAGGGTTAGGATTCGGGGACGGGTGAGGGTCAGGCTTCGGGGAAGGGTAAGGGTTAGGGATCGGGCTAGTGTTAGGATTAGGGGACGGGGACGGTTTAGGGTCCAGGTGAGGGTCCGACAACGATTTATGGGACCGTACGTGTGAGGGCGCGGGTTAGCGTCAGCGTACGGGTTAGGATTTGGGGACGGGTGAGGGTCAGGCTTAGAGGAAGTGTTAGGGTTCGGGCTAGGGTTAGGGTTAGGGGACGGGGACGGTTTAGGGTCCAGGTGAGGGTACGACAACGATTTATGGGGAGCGTACGTGTGAGGGCGCGGGTTAGCGTCAGCGTACGGGTTAGGATTAGGGAACGGGTGAGGGTCAGGCTTCGGGGAAGTGTTAGGGTTAGGGTTCGGGCTAGGGTTAGGGTTAGGGGACGGGGACGGTTTAGGGTCCAGGTGAGGGTACGACAACGCTTTAGGGGGAGCGTACGTGTGAGGGCGTGGGTTAGCGAATGCGTACTGGTTAGGATTTGGGGACGGGTGAGGGTCAGGCTTCGGGGAAGGGTTAGGTTTCGGGCTAGGGTTAGGGTTAGGGGACGGGGAAGGTTTAGGGTCCAGGTGAGGGTACGACAACGCTTTGGGGGAGCGTACGTGTGAGGGCGCGGGTTAGCGTCAGCGTACGGGTTAGGATTAGGGGACGGGTGAGGGTCAGGCTTCGGGGAAGGGTTAGGGTTAGGGTTCGGGCTAGGGTTAGGGTTAGGGTACGGGGACGGTTTAGGGTCCAGGTGAGGGTACGACAACGCTGTAGGGGGAGCGTACGTGTGAGGGCGCGGGTTAGTGTCAGCGTACGGGTTAGGATTAGGGGACGGGTGAGGGTCAGGCTTCGGGGAAGGGTTAGGGTTAGGGTTCGGGCTAGGGTTAGGGTTAGGGGACGGGGACGTTTTAGGTTCCAGGTTAGGGTACGACAACGTTTTAGGGGGAGCGTACGTGTGAGGGCGCGGGTTAGTGTCAGCGTACGCGTTAGGATTAGGGGACGGGTGAGGGTCAGGCTTCGGGGAAGGGTTAGGGTTAGGGTTCGGGCTAGGGTTAGGTTTAGGGGACGGGGACGGTTTAGGGTCCAGGTGAGGGTACGACAACGCTTTAGGGGGAGCGTACGTGTTAGGGCGCGGGTTAGTGTCAGCGTACGGGTTAGGATTAGGGGACGGGTGAGGGTCAGGCTTCGGGGAAGGGTTAGGGTTAGGGTTCGGGTTAGGGTTAGGGTTAGGGGACGGGGACGGTTTAGGGTCCAGGTGAGGGTACGACAACGCTTTAGGGGGAGCGTACGTGTGAGGGCGCGGGTTAGTGTCAGCGTACGGGTTAGGATTAGGGGACGGGTGAGGGTCAAGCTTCGGGGAAGGGTTAGGGTTAGGGTTCGGGCTAGGATTAGGGTTAGGTGACAGGGACAGTTTAGGGTCCAGGTGAGGGTACGACAACGCTTTAGGGGGAGCGTACGTGTGAGGGCGTGGGTTAGTGTCAGCGTACGGGTTAGGATTTGGTGACGGGTGAGGGTCAGGCTTCGGGGAAGTGTTAGGGTTAGGTTTCGGGATAGGGCTATGGTTAGGGGACGGGGACGGTTTAGGGTCCAGGTGAGGGTACGACAACGCTTTAGGGGGAGCGTACGTGTGAGGGCGCGGGTTAGTGTCAGCGTACGGGTTAGGATTAGGGGACGGGTGAGGGTCAGGCTTCCAGGAAGGGTTAGAGTTAGGGTTCGGGCTAGGGTTAGGGTTAGGGCATGGGGACGGTTTAGGGTCCAGGTGAGGGTACGACAACGCTTTAGGGGAAGCGTACGTGTGAGGGCGCGGGTTAGCGTCAGCGTACGGGTTAGGATTAGGGGACGGGTGAGGGTCAGGCTTCGGGGAAGTGTTAGGGTTAGGGTTCGGGCTAGGGTAAGGTTTAGGGGACGGGGACGGATAAGGGTCCAGGTGAGGGTACGACAACGCTTTAGTGGGAGCGTACGTGTGAGGGCGCGGGTTAGTGTCAGCGTACGGGTTAGAATTGGGACGGGTGAGGGTCAGGCTTCGGGGAAGGGTTAGGGTTAGGGTTCGGGCTAGGGTTAGGGTTAGGGTACGGAGACGGTTTATGTTCCAGGTGAGGGTACGACAACGCTGTAGGGGGAGCGTACGTGTGAGGGCGCGAGTTAGTGTCAGCGTACGGGTTAGGATTAGGCGACGAGTGAGGGTTAGGCTTCGGGGAAGGGTTAGGGTTAGGGTTCGGGCTAGGGTTACGGTTAGGGGACGAGGACGGTTTAGGGTCCAGGTGAGTGTACGACAACGCTGTAGGGGGAGCATACGTGTGAGGGCGTGCGTTAGTGTCAGCGTACGGGTAAGGATTAGGGGACGGGTGAGGGTCAGGCTTCGGGGAAGGGTTAGGGTTAGGGTTCGGGCTAGGGTTAGGGTTAGGGGACGGGGACGGTTTAGGGTCCAGGTGAGGGTACGACAACGCTTTGGGGGGAGCGTACGTGTGAGGGCGCAGGTTAGTGTCAGTGTATGGGTTAGGATTATGGGACGGGTGAGGGTCAGGCTTCGGGGAAGTGTTAGCGTTAGGGTTCGGGCTAGGGTTAGGGTTAGGGGACGGGGACGGTTTAGGGTCCAGGTGCGGGTCCGACAACGCTTTAGGGGGAGCGTACGTGTGAGGGCGCGGGTTAGTGTCAGCGTACGGGTTAGGATTAGGGGACGGGTGAGGGTCAGGCTTCGGGGAAGGGTTAGGGTTAGGGTTCGGGCTAGGGTTAGGGTTAGGGGACGAGGACGGTTTAGGGTCCAGGTGAGGGTACGACAACGCTGTAGGGGTAGCGTACGTGTGAGGGCGCGGGTGAGTGTCAGCGTACGGGTTAGGATTAGGGGACGGGTGAGGGTCAGGCTTCGGGGAAGGGTTAGGGTTCGGGCTAGGGTTAGGGTTAGGGGACGGGGACGTTTTAGGTTCCAGGTTAGGGTACGACAACGTTTTAGGGGGAGCGTACGTGTGAGGGCGCGGGTTAGTGTCAGCGTACGCGTTAGGATTAGGGGACGGGTGAGGGTCAGGCTTCGGGGAAGGGTTAGGGTTAGGGTTCGGGCTAGGGTTAGGTTTAGGGGACGGGGACGGTTTAGGGTCCAGGTGAGGGTACGACAACGCTTTAGGGGGAGCGTACGTGTTAGGGCGCGGGTTAGTGTCAGCGTACGGGTTAGGATTAGGGGACGGGTGAGGGTCAGGCTTCGGGGAAGGGTTAGGGTTAGGGTTCGGGTTAGGGTTAGGGTTAGGGGACGGGGACGGTTTAGGGTCCAGGTGAGGGTACGACAACGCTTTAGGGGGAGCGTACGTGTGAGGGCGCGGGTTAGTGTCAGCGTACGGGTTAGGATTAGGGGACGGGTGAGGGTCAAGCTTCGGGGAAGGGTTAGGGTTAGGGTTTGGGCTAGGATTAGGGTTAGGTGACAGGGACAGTTTAGGGTCCAGGTGAGGGTACGACAACGCTTTAGGGGGAGCGTACGTGTGAGGGCGTGGGTTAGTGTCAGCGTACGGGTTAGGATTTGGTGACGGGTGAGGGTCAGGCTTCGGGGAAGTGTTAGGGTTAGGTTTCGGGATAGGGCTATGGTTAGGGGACGGGGACGGTTTAGGGTCCAGGTGAGGGTACGACAACGCTTTAGGGGGAGCGTACATGTGAGGGCGCGGGTTAGTGTCAGCGTACGGGTTAGGATTAGGGGACGGGTGAGGGTCAGGCTTCGGGGAAGGGTTAGAGTTAGGGTTCGGGCTAGGGTTAGGGTTAGGGCATGGGGACGGTTTAGGGTCCAGGTGAGGGTACGACAACGCTTTAGGGGAAGCGTACGTGTGAGGGCGCGGGTTAGCGTCAGCGTACGGGTTAGGATTAGGGGACGGGTGAGGGTCAGGCTTCGGGGAAGTGTTAGGGTTAGGGTTCGGGCTAGGGTAAGGGTTAGGGGACGGGGACGGATAAGGGTCCAGGTGAGGGTACGACAACGCTTTAGTGGGAGCGTACGTGTGAGGGCGCGGGTTAGTGTCAGCGTACGGGTTAGAATTGGGATGGGTGAGGGTCAGGCTTCGGGGAAGGGTTAGGGTTAGGGTTCGGGCTAGGGTTAGGGTTAGGGTACGGAGACGGTTTATGTTCCAGGTGAGGGTACGACAACGCTGTAGGGGGAGCGTACGTGTGAGGGCGCGAGTTAGTGTCAGCGTACGGGTTAGGATTATGGGACAGGTGAGGGTCAGGCTTCGGGGAAGGGTTAGGGTTAGGGTTCGGGCTAGGGTTACGGTTAGGGGACGAGGACGGTTTAGGGTCCAGGTGAGTGTACGACAACGCTGTAGGGGGAGCATACGTGTGAGGGCGTGCGTTAGTGTCAGCGTACGGGTTAGGATTAGGGGACGGGTGAGGGTCAGGCTTCGGGGAAGGGTTACGGTTAGGGTTCGGGCTAGGGTTAGGGTTAGGGGACGGGGACGGTTTAGGGTCCAGGTGAGGGTACGACAACGCTTTAGGGGGAGCGTACGTGTGAGGGCACGGGTTAGTGTCAGCGTACGGGTTAGGATTAGGGGACGGGTGAGGGTCAGGCTTCGGGGAAGGGTTAGGGTTAGGGTTCGGGCTAGGGTTAGGTTTAGGGGACGGGATCGGTTTAGGGTCCAGGTGAGGGTACGACAACGCTTTAGGGGGAGCGTACGTGTGAGCGCGCGGGTTAGTGTCAGCGTAAGGGTTAGGATTCGGGGACGGGTGAGGGTCAGGCTTCTGGGAAGGGTAAGGGTTAGGGATCGGGCTAGTGTTAGGATTAGGGGACGGGGACGTTTTAGGGTCCAGGTGAGGGTCCGACAACGATTTATGGGACCGTACGTGTGAGGGCGCGGTTTAGCGTCAGCGTACGGGTTAGGATTTGGGGACGGGTGAGGGTCAGGCTTAGAGGAAGTGTTAGGGTTCGGGCTAGGGTTAGGGTTAGGGGACGGGGATGGTTTAGGGTCCAGGTGAGGGTACGACAACGATTTATGGGGAGCGTACGTGTGAGGGCGCGGGTTAGCGTCAGCGTACGGGTTAGGATGAGGGAACGGGTGAGGGTCAGGCTTCGGGGAAGTGTTAGGGTTAGGGTTCGGGCTAGGGTTAGGGTTAGGGGACGGGGACGGTTTAGGGTCCAGGTGAGGGTACGACAACGCTTTAGGGGGAGCGTACGTGTGAGGGCGTGGGTTAGCGAAAGCGTACTGGTTAGGATTTGGGGACGGGTGAGGGTCAGGCTTCGGGGAAGGGTTAGGTTTCGGGCTAGGGTTAGGGTTAGGGGACGGGGAAGGTTTAGGGTCCAGGTGAGGGTACGACAAGGCTTTGGGGGAGCGTACGTGTGAGGGCGCGGGTTAGCGTCAGCGTACGGGTTAGGATTAGGGGACGGGTGAGGGTCAGGCTTCGGGGAAGGGTTAGGGTTAGGGTTCGGGCTAGGGTTAGGGTTAGGGTACGGGGACGGTTTAGGGTCCAGGTGAGGGTACGACAACGCTGTAGGGGGAGCGTACGTGTGAGGGCGCGGGTTAGTGTCAGCGTACGGGTTAGGATTAGGGGACGGGTGAGGGTCAGGCTTCGGGGAAGGGTTAGGGTTAGGGTTCGGGCTAGGGTTAGGGTTAGGGGACGGGGACGTTTTAGGTTCCAGGTTAGGGTACGACAACGTTTTAGGGGGAGCGTACGTGTGAGGGCGCGGGTTAGTGTCAGCGTACGCGTTAGGATTAGGGGACGGGTGAGGGTCAGGCTTCGGGGAAGGGTTAGGGTTAGGGTTCGGGCTAGGGTTAGGTTTAGGGGACGGGGACGGTTTAGGGTCCAGGTGAGGGTACGACAACGCTTTAGGGGGAGCGTACGTGTTAGGGCGCGGGTTAGTGTCAGCGTACGGGTTAGGATTAGGGGACGGGTGAGGGTCAGGCTTCGGGGAAGGGTTAGGGTTAGGGTTCGGGTTAGGGTTAGGGTTAGGGGACGGGGACGGTTTAGGGTCCAGGTGAGGGTACGACAACGCTTTAGGGGGAGCGTACGTGTGAGGGCGCGGGTTAGTGTCAGCGTACGGGTTAGGATTAGGGGACGGGTGAGGGTCAAGCTTCGGGGAAGGGTTAGGGTTAGGGTTCGGGCTAGGATTAGGGTTAGGTGACAGGGACAGTTTAGGGTCCAGGTGAGGGTACGACAACGCTTTAGGGGGAGCGTACGTGTGAGGGCGTGGGTTAGTGTCAGCGTACGGGTTAGGATTTGGTGACGGGTGAGGGTCAGGCTTCGGGGAAGTGTTAGGGTTAGGTTTCGGGATAGGGCTATGGTTAGGGGACGGGGACGGTTTAGGGTCCAGGTGAGGGTACGACAACGCTTTAGGGGGAGCGTACGTGTGAGGGCGCGGGTTAGTGTCAGCGTACGGGTTAGGATTAGGGGACGGGTGAGGGTCAGGCTTCGGGGAAGGGTTAGAGTTAGGGTTCGGGCTAGGGTTAGGGTTAGGGCATGGGGACGGTTTAGGGTCCAGGTGAGGGTACGACAACGCTTTAGGGGAAGCGTACGTGTGAGGGCGCGGGTTAGCGTCAGCGTACGGGTTAGGATTAGGGGACGGGTGAGGGTCAGGCTTCGGGGAAGTGTTAGGGTTAGGGTTCGGGCTAGGGTAAGGGTTAGGGGACGGGGACGGATAAGGGTCCAGGTGAGGGTACGACAACGCTTTAGTGGGAGCGTACGTGTGAGGGCGCGGGTTAGTGTCAGCGTACGGGTTAGAATTGGGACGGGTGAGGGTCAGGCTTCGGGGAAGGGTTAGGGTTAGGGTTCGGGCTAGGGTTAGGGTTAGGGTACGGAGACGGTTTATGTTCCAGGTGAGGGTACGACAACGCTGTAGGGGGAGCGTACGTGTGAGGGCGCGAGTTAGTGTCAGCGTACGGGTTAGGATTAGGCGACGAGTGAGGGTTAGGCTTCGGGGAAGGGTTAGGGTTAGGGTTCGGGCTAGGGTTACGGTTAGGGGACGAGGACGGTTTAGGGTCCAGGTGAGTGTACGACAACGCTGTAGGGGGAGCATACGTGTGAGGGCGTGCGTTAGTGTCAGCGTACGGGTTAGGATTAGGGGACGGGTGAGGGTCAGGCTTCGGGGAAGGGTTAGGGTTAGGGTTCGGGCTAGGGTTAGGGTTAGGGGACGGGGACGGTTTAGGGTCCAGGTGAGGGTACGACAACGCTTTGGGGGGAGCGTACGTGTGAGGGCGCAGGTTAGTGTCAGTGTATGGGTTAGGATTATGGGACGGGTGAGGGTCAGGCTTCGGGGAAGTGTTAGCGTTAGGGTTCGGGCTAGGGTTAGGGTTAGGGGACGGGGACGGTTTAGGGTCCAGGTGCGGGTCCGACAACGCTTTAGGGGGAGCGTACGTGTGAGGGCGCGGGTTAGTGTCAGCGTACGGGTTAGGATTAGGGGACGGGTGAGGGTCAGGCTTCGGGGAAGGGTTAGGGTTAGGGTTCGGGCTAGGGTTAGGGTTAGGGGACGAGGACGGTTTAGGGTCCAGGTGAGGGTACGACAACGCTGTAGGGGTAGCGTACGTGTGAGGGCGCGGGTGAGTGTCAGTGTACGGGTTAGGATTAGGGGACGGGTGAGGGTCAGGCTTCGGGGAAGGGTTAGGGTTCGGGCTAGGGTTAGGTTTAGGGGATGGGGACGGTTTAGGGTCCAGGTGAGGGTAAGACAACGCTTTAGGGGGAGCGTACGTGTGAGGGCGCGTGTTAGTGTCAGCGTACGGGTTAGGATTAGGGGACGTGTGAGGGTCAGGCTTCGGGGAAGGGTTAGGGTTAGGGTTTGGGCTAGGTTTAGGGTTAGGGGACGGGGACGGTTTAGGGTCCAGGTGAGGGTACGACAATGCTTTAGGGGGAGAGCACGTGTGAGGGCGCGGGTTAGTGTTAGCGTACGGGTTAGGATTAGGGGACGGGTGAGGGTCAGGCTTCGGGGAAGTGTTAGGGTTAGGGTTTGGGCTAGGGTTAGGGTTACGGGCCGGGGACGGTTTAGGGTCCAGGTGAGTATACGACAACGTTTTAGGTGGAGCGTACGTGTGAGGGCACGGGTTAGTGTCAGCGTACGGGTTAGGATTAGGGGACGGGTGAGGGTCAGGCTTCGGGGAAGGGTTAGTGTTAGGGTTCGGGCTAGGGTTAGGTTTAGGGGACGGGGACGGTTCAGGGTCCAGGTGAGGGTACGACAACGCTTTAGGGGGAGCGTACGTGTGAACGCGCGGGTTAGTGTCAGCGTAAGGGTTAGGATTAGGGGACGGGTGAGGGTCAGGCTTCGGGGAAGTGTTAGGGTTAGGGTTCGGGCTAGGGTTAGGGTTAGGGGACGGGGACAGTTTAGGGTCCAGGTGAGGGTACGAAAACGCTTTAGGGGGAGTGTACGTGTGAGGGCGCGGGTTAGTGTCAGCGTACGTGTTAGGATTAGGGGACGGGTGAGGGTCAGGCTTTGGGGAAGGGTTAGGGTTAGGGTTCGGGCTAGGGTTAGTGTTAGGGGACGGGGCGGTTTAGGGTCCAGGTGAGGGTACGACAACGCTTTAGGGGGAGCGTACGTGTGAGGGCGCAGGTTAGTGTCAGCGTACGGGTTAGGATTAGGGGACGGGTGAGGGTCAGGCTTCGGGGAAGGGTTAGGGTTAGGGTTCGGACTAGGGTTAGGATTAGGGGACGGGGACGGTTTAGGGTCCAGGTGAGGGTACGACAACACTTTACGGGGAGCGTACGTGTGAGGGCGCGGGTTAGTGTCAGCGTACGGGTTAGGATTAGGGGACGGGTGAGGGTCAGGCTTCGGGGAAGGGTTAGGTTTAGGGTTCGGGCTAGGGTTAGGGTTAGGGGACGGGGACGGTTTAGGGTCCAGGTGAGGGTACGACAACGCTTTAGGGGGAGGGTACGTGTGAGGGCGCGGGTTAGTGTCAGCGTACGTGTTAGGATTATGGGACGGGTGAGGGTCAGGCTTCGGGGAAGTGTTAGGGTTAGGGTTCGGGCTAGGGTTACGGTTAGGGGACGGGGACGGTTTAGGGTCCAGGTGAGGGTACGACAACGCTTCAGGGGGAGCGAACGTGTGAGGGCGCGGGTTAGCGTCAGCGTACGGGTTAGGATTAGGGGACGGGTGAGGGTCAGGCTTCGGGGAAGGGTTAGGGTTAGGGTTCGGGCTAGGGTTATGTTTAGGGGACGGGGACGGTTTAGGGTCCAGGTGAGGGTACGACAACGCTGTATGGGGAGCGTACGTGTGAGGGTGCGGGTTAGTGTCAGCGTACGTGTTAGGATTAGGGGACGGGTGAGGGTCAGGCTTCGGGGAAGTGTTAGGGTTAGGGTTCGGGCTAGGGTTAGGGTTACGGGACGGGGACGGTTTAGGGTCCAGGTGAGGGTACGACAACGCTTTAGGGGGAGCTCACGTGTGAGGGCGCGGGTTAGTGTCAGCGTACGGGTTAGGATTAGGGGACGGGTGAGGGTCAGGCTTCGGGGAAGTGTTAGGGTTAGGGTTCGGGCTACGGTTAGGGTTAGTAGCGGGGACGGTTTACGGTCCAGGTGAGGGTACGACAATGCTTTAGGGGGAGCGTACGTGTGAGGGCGCGGGTTAGTGTCAGCGTACGGGTTAGGATTATGGGACGGGTGAGGGTCAGGCTTCGGGGAAGGGTTAGGGTTCGGGCTAGGGTTAGGGTTAGGGGACGGGGACGGTTTAGGGTCCAGGTGAGGGTACGACAACGCTTTATGGGGAGCGTACGTGTGAGGGCGCGGGTTAGTGTCAGCGTACGGGTTAGGATTAGGGGACGGGTGAGGGTCAGGCTTCGGGGAAGGGTTAGGGTTAGGGTTCGGGTTAGGGTTAGGGTTAGGGGACGGGGATGGTTTAGGGTCCAGGTGAGGGTACGACAACGCTTTAGGGGGAGCGTACATGTGAGGGCGCGGGTTAGTGTCAGCGTACGGGTTAGGATTAGGGGACGGATGAGGGTCAGGCTTCGGGGAAGTGTTAGGGTTAGGGTTCGGGCTAGGGTTAGGGTTAGGGGACGGGGAAGGTTTAGGGTCCAGGTGAGGGTACGACAACGCTGTAAGGGGAGCGTACGTGTGAGTGAGCGAGTTAGTGTCATCGTACGGGTGAGGATTAGGGGACGGGTGAGGGTCAGGCTTCGGGGAAGGGTTAGGGTTAGGGTTCGGGCTAGGGTTAGGGTTAGGGGACGAGGACGGTTTAGGGTGCAGGTGAGGGTACGACAACGCTGTAGGGGGAGCGTACGTGTGAGGGCGCGGGTTAGTGTCAGCGTAGGGGTTAGGATTAGGGGACGGGTGAGGGTCAGGCTTCGGGGAACGGTTAGGGTTCGGGCTAGGGTTAGGGTTAGGGGACGGGGAAGGTTTAGCAGCCAGGTGAGGGTAAGACAACGCTTTAGGGGGAGGGTACGTGTGAGGGGGCGGGTTAGTGTCAGCGTACGGCTTAGGATTATGGGACGTGTGAGGGTCAGGCTTCGAAGAAGGTTTAGGGTTAGGGTTCGGGCTAAGGTTAGGGTTAGGGGATGGGGACGGTTTAGGGTCCAGTTGAGGGTACGACAACGATTTATGGGGAACGTACGTTTGAGGGCGCGGGTTAGCGTCAGGGTAAGGGTTAGGATTAGGGGACGGGTGAGGGTCAGGCTTCGGGGAAGGGTTAGGGTTTGGGCTAGGGTTAGGGTTAGGGGACGGGGATGGTTTAGGGTCCAGGTGAGGGTACGACAACGCTTTAGGGGGAGCGTACGTGTGAGGGCGCGGGTTAGCGTCAGCGTACGGGTTAGGATTAGGGGACGGGTGAGGGTCAGGCTTCGGGGAAGGGTTAGGGTTAGGGTTCGGGCTAGGGTTAGGGTTAGGGGACGGGGACGGTTTAGGGTCCAGGTGAGGGTACAACAACGATTTATGGGACCGTACGTGTGAGGGCGCGGGTTAGCGTCAGCGTACGGGTTAGGATTTGGGGACGGGTGAGGGTCAGGCTTAGAGGAAGTGTTAGGGTTCAGGCTAGGGTTAGGGTTAGGGGACGGGGACGGTTTAGGGTCCAGGTGAGGGTACGACAACGATTTATGGGGAGCGTACGTGTGAGGGCGCGGGTTAGCGTCAGCGTACGGGTTAGGATTAGGGAACGGGTGAGGGTCAGGCTTCGGGGAAGTGTTACGGTTAGGTTTCGGGCTAGGGTTAGGGTTAGGGGACGGGGACGGTTTAGGGTCCAGGTGAGGGTACGACAACGCTTTGGGGGAGCGTAAGTGTGAGGGCGCGGGTTAGCGTCAGCGTACGGGTTAGGATTAGGGGACGGGTGAGGGTCAGGCTTCGGGGAACGGTTAGGGTTAGGGTTCGGGCTAGGGTTAGGGTTAGGGGACGGGGACAGTTTAGGGTCCAGGTGAGGGTACGAAAACGCTTTAGGGGGAGCGTACGTGTGAGGGCGCGGGTTAGTGTCAGCGTACGGGTTAGGATTAGGGGACGGGTGAGGGTCAGGCTTTGGGGAAGGGTTAGGGTTAGGATTCGGGCTAGGGTTAGTGTTAGGGGACGGGGACGGTTTAGGGTCCAGGTGAGGGTACGACAACGCTTTAGGGGGAGCGTACGTGTGAGGGCGCAGGTTAGTGTCAGCGTACGGGTTAGGATTAGGGGACGGGTGAGGGTCAGGCTTCGGGGAAGGGTTAGGGTTAGGGTTCGGACTAGGGTTAGGGTTAGGGGACGGGGACGGTTTAGGGTCCAGGTGAGGGTACGACAACACTTTACGGGGAGCGTACGTGTGAGGGCGCGGGTTAGTGTCAGCGTACGGGTTAGGATTAGGGGACGGGTGAGGGTCAGGCTTCGGGGAAGGGTTAGGTTTAGGGTTCGGGCTAGGGTTAGGGTTAGGGGACGGGGACGGTTTAGGGTCCAGGTGAGGGTACGACAACGCTTTAGGGGGAGCGTACGTGTGAGGGCGCGGGTTAGTGTCAGCGTACGTGTTAGGATTATGGGACGGGTGAGGGTCAGGCTTCGGGGAAGTGTTAGGGTTAGGGTTCGGGCTAGGGTTAGGGTTAGGGGACGGGGACGGTTTATGGTCCAGGTGAGGGTACGACAATGCTTCAGGGGGAGCGTACGTGTGAGGGCGCGGGTTAGCGTCAGCGTACGGGTTAGGATTAGGAGACGGGTGAGGGTCAGGCTTCGGGGAAGTGTTAGGGTTAGGGTTCGGGCTAGGGTTATGTTTAGGGGACGGGGACGGTTTAGGGTCCAGGTGAGGGTACGACAACGCTGTATGGGGAGCGTACGTGTGAGGGTGCGGGTTAGTGTCAGCGTACGTGTTAGGATTAGGGGACGGGTGAGGGTCAGGCTTCGGGGAAGTGTTAGGGTTAGGGTTCGGGCTAGGGTTAGGGTTACGGGACGGGGATGGTTTAGGGTCCAGGTGAGGGTACGACAACGCTTTAGGGGGAGCTCACGTGTGAGGGCGCGGGTTAGTGTCAGCGTACGGGTTAGGATTAGGGGACGGGTGAGGGTCAGGCTTCGGGGAAGTGTTAGGGTTAGGGATCGGGCTACGGTTAGGCTTAGGGGCGGGGACGGTTTACGGTCCAGGTGAGGGTACGACAACGCTTTAGGGGGAGCGTACGTGTGAGGGCGCGGGTTAGTGTCAGCGTACGGGTTAGGATTATGGGACGGGTGAGGGTCAGGCTTCGGGGAAGGGTTAGGGTTCGGGCTAGGGTTAGGGTTAGGGGACGGGGACGGTTTAGGTTCCAGGTGAGGGTACGACAACGCTTTATGGGGAGCGTAAGTGTGAGGGCGCGGGTTAGTGTCAGCGTACGGGTTAGGATTAGGGGACGGGTGAGGGTCCGGCTTCGGGGAAGGGTTAGGGTTAGGGTTCGGGCTAGGGTTAGGGTTAGGGGATGGGGACGGTTTAGGGTCCAGGTGAGGGTACGACAACGCATTAGGGGGAGCGTACGTGTGAGGGCGTGGGTTAGTGTCAGCGTACGGGTTAGGATTAGGGGACGGGTGAGGGTCAGGCTTCGGGGAAGTGTTAGGGTTAGGGTTCGGGCTAGGGTTAGGGTTAGGGGACGGGGAAGGTTTAGGGTCCAGGTGAGGGTACGACAACGCTGTTAGGGTAGCGTACGTGTGAGTGCGCGAGTTAGTGTCATCGTACGGGTGAGGATTAGGGGACGGGTGAGGGTCAGGCTTCGGGGAAGGGTAAGGGTTAGGGTTCGGGCTAGGGTTAGGGTTAGGGGACGGGGACGTTTTAGGGTCCAGGTGAGGGTACGACAACGCTTTAGGGGGAGCGTACGTGTGAGGGCGCGGGTTAGTGTCAGCGTACGCGTTAGGATTAGGGGACGGGTGAGGGTCAGGCTTCGGGGAAGGGTTAGGGTTAGGGTTCGGCCTAGGGATAGGTTTAGGGGACGGGGACGGTTTAGGGTCCAGGTGAGGGTACGACAACGCTTTAGGGGGAGCGTACGTGTTAGGGCGCGGGTTAGTGTCAGCGTACGGGTTAGGATTAGGGGACGGGTGAGGGTCAGGCTTCGGGGAAGGGTTAGGGTTCGGGCTAGGGTTAGGGTTAGGGGACGGGGACGGTTTAGGGTCCAGGGGAGGGTATGACAACGCTTTAGGGGGAGCGCACGTGTGAGGGCGCGGGTTAGTGTCAGCGTACGGGTTAGGATTAGGGGACGGGGGAGGGTCATGCTTCGGGGAAGGTTTAGGGTTAGTGTTCGGGCTTGGATTAGGGTTAGGGGACGGGGACGGTTTAGGGTCCAGTTGAGGGTACGACAACGCTTTGGGGGGAGCGTACGTGTGAGGGCGCAGGTTAGTGTCAGTGTACGGGTTAGGATTATGGGACGGGTGAGGGTCAGGCTTCGGGGAAGTGTTAGCGTTAGGGTTCGGGCTAGGGTTAGGGTTAGGGGACGGGGACGGTTTAGGGTCCAGGTGCGGGTCCGACAACGCTTTAGGGGGAGCGTACGTGTGAGGGCGCGGGTTAGCGTCAGCGTACGGGTTAGGATTAGGGGACGGGTGAGGGTCAGGCTTCGGGGAAGGGTTAGGGTTAGGGTTCGGGCTAGGGTTAGGGTTAGGGTACGAGGACGGTTTAGGGTCCAGGTGAGGGTACGACAACGCTGTAGGGGGAGCGTACGTGTGTGGGCGCGGGTGAGTGTCAGCGTACGGGTTAGGATTAGGGGACGGGTGAGGGTCAGGCTTCGGGGAAGGGTTAGGGTTCGGGCTAGGGTTAGGGTTAGGGGACGGGGACGGTTTAGGGTCCAGGTGAGGGTACGACAACGCTTTAGGGGGAGCGTACGTGTGAGGGCACGGGTTAGTGTCAGCGTACGGGTTAGGATTAGGGGACGGGTGAGGGTCAGGCTTCGGGGAAGGGTTAGGTTTAGGGTTCGGGCTAGGGTTAGGTTTAGGGGACGGGGACGGTTTAGGGTCCAGGTGAGGGTACGACAACGCTTTAGGGGGAGCGTACGTGTGAGCGCGCGGGTTAGTGTCAGCGTAAGGGTTAGGATTAGGGGACGGGTGAGGGTCAGGCTTCGGGGAAGTGTTAGGGTTAGGGTTCGGTCTAGGGTTAGGGTTAGGGGACGGGGACAGTTTAGGGTCCAGGTGAGGGTACGAAAACGCTTTAGGGGGAGCGTACGTGTGAGGGCGCGGGTTAGTGTCAGCGTACGGGTTAGGATTAGGGGACGGGTGAGGGTCAGGCTTTGGGGAAGGGTTAGGTTTAGGATTCGGGCTAGGGTTAGTGTTAGGGGACGGGGACGGTTTAGGGTCCAGGTGAGGGTACGACAACGCTTTAGGGGGAGCGTACGTGTGAGGGCGCAGGTTAGTGTCAGCGTACGGGTTAGGATTAGGGGACGGGTGAGGGTCAGGCTTCGGGGAAGGGTTAGGGTTAGGGTTCGGACTAGGGTTAGGGTTAGGGGACGGGGACGGTTTAGGGTCCAGGTGAGGGTATGACAACACTTTACGGGGAGCGTACGTGTGAGGGCGCGGGTTAGTGTCAGCGTACGGGTTAGGATTAGGGGACGGGTGAGGGTCAGGCTTCGGGGAAGGGTTAGGTTTAGGGTTCGGGCTAGGGTTAGGGTTAGGGGACGGGGACGGTTTAGGGTCCAGGTGAGGGTACGACAACGCTTTAGGGGGAGCGTACGTGTGAGGGCGCGGGTTAGTGTCAGCGTACGTGTTAGGATTATGGGACGGGTGAGGGTCAGGCTTCGGGGAAGTGTTAGGGTTAGGGTTCGGGCTAGGGTTAGGGTTAGGGGACGGGGACGGTTTAGGGTCCAGGTGAGGGTACGACAACGATTCAGGGGGAGCGTACGTGTGAGGGCGCGGGTTAGCGTCAGCGTTCGGGTTAGGATTAGGAGACGGGTGAGGGTCAGGCTTCGGGGAAGTGTTAGGGTTAGGGTTCGGGCTAGGGTTATGTTTAGGGGACGGGGACGGTTTAGGGTCCAGGTGAGGGTACGACAACGCTGTATGGGGAGCGTACGTGTGAGGGTGCGGGTTAGTGTCAGCGTACGTGTTAGGATTAGGGGACGGGTGAGTGTCAGGCTTCGGGGAAGTGTTAGGGTTAGGGTTCGGGCTAGGGTTAGGGTTACGGGACGGGGACGGTTTAGGATCCAGGTGAGGGTACGACAACGCTTTAGGGGGAGCTCACGTGTGAGGGCGCGGGTTAGTGTCAGCGTACGGGTTAGGATTAGGGGACGGGTGAGGGTCAGGCTTCGGGGAAGTGTTAGGGTTAGGGTTCGGGCTACGGTTAGGCTTAGGGGCGGGGACGGTTTACGGTCCAGGTGAGGGTACGACAACGCTTTAAGGGGAGCGTACGTGTGAGGGCGCGGGTTAGTGTCAGCGTACGGGTTAGGATTATGGGACGGGTGAGGGTCAGGCTTCGGGGAAGGGTTAGGGTTCGGGCTAGGGTTAGGGTTAGGGGACGGGGACGGTTTAGGTTCCAGGTGAGGGTACGACAACGCTTTATGGGGAGCGTAAGTGTGAGGGCGCGGGTTAGTGTCAGCGTACGGGTTAGGATTAGGGGACGGGTGAGGGTCCGGCTTCGGGGAAGGGTTAGGGTTAGGGTTCGGGCTAGGGTTAGGGTTAGGGGATGGGGACGGTTTAGGGTCCAGGTGAGGGTACGACAACGCATTAGGGGGAGCGTACGTGTGAGGGCGTGGGTTAGTGTCAGCGTACGGGTTAGGATTAGGGGACGGGTGAGGGTCAGGCTTCGGGGAAGTGTTAGGGTTAGGGTTCGGGCTACGGTTAGGGTTAGTAGCGGGGACGGTTTACGGTCCAGGTGAGGGTACGACAATGCTTTAGGGGGAGCGTACGTGTGAGGGCGCGGGTTAGTGTCAGCGTACGGGTTAGGATTATGGGACGGGTGAGGGTCAGGCTTCGGGGAAGGGTTAGGGTTCGGGCTAGGGTTAGGGTTAGGGGACGGGGACGGTTTAGGGTCCAGGTGAGGGTACGACAACGCTTTATGGGGAGCGTACGTGTGAGGGCGCGGGTTAGTGTCAGCGTACGGGTTAGGATTAGGGGACGGGTGAGGGTCAGGCTTCGGGGAAGGGTTAGGGTTAGGGTTCGGGCTAGGGTTAGGGTTAGGGGACGGGGATGGTTTAGGGTCCAGGTGAGGGTACGACAACGCTTTAGGGGGAGCGTACATGTGAGGGCGCGGGTTAGTGTCAGCGAACGGGTTAGGATTAGGGGACGGATGAGGGTCAGGCTTCGGGGAAGTGTTAGGGTTAGGGTTCGGGCTAGGGTTAGGGTTAGGGGACGGGGAAGGTTTAGGGTCCAGGTGAGGGTACGACAACGCTGTAAGGGGAGCGTACGTGTGAGTGAGCGAGTTAGTGTCATCGTACGGGTGAGGATTAGGGGACGGGTGAGGGTCAGGCTTCGGGGAAGGGTTAGGGTTAGGGTTCGGGCTAGGGTTAGGGTTAGGGGACGAGGACGGTTTAGGGTGCAGGTGAGGGTACGACAACGCTGTAGGGGGAGCGTACGTGTGAGGGCGCGGGTTAGTGTCAGCGTACGGGTTAGGATTAGGGGACGGGTGAGGGTCAGGCTTCGGGGAACGGTTAGGGTTCGGGCTAGGGTTAGGGTTAGGGGACGGGGAAGGTTTAGCAGCCAGGTGAGGGTAAGACAACGCTTTAGGGGGAGGGTACGTGTGAGGGGGCGGGTTAGTGTCAGCGTACGGCTTAGGATTATGGGACGTGTGAGGGTCAGGCTTCGAAGAAGGTTTAGGGTTAGGGTTCGGGCTAAGGTTAGGGTTAGGGGACGGGGACGGTTTAGGGTCCAGTTGAGGGTACGACAACGATTTATGGGGAACGTACGTTTGAGGGCGCGGGTTAGCGTCAGGGTAAGGGTTAGGATTAGGGGACGGGTGAGGGTCAGGCTTCGGGGAAGGGTTAGGGTTTGGGCTAGGGTTAGGGTTAGGGGACGGGGATGGTTTAGGGTCCAGGTGAGGGTACGACAACGCTGTAGGGGGAGCTCACGTGTGAGGGCGCGGGTTAGTGTCAGCGTACGGGTTAGGATTAGGGGACGGGTGAGGGTCAGGCTTCGGGGAAGTGTTAGGGTTAGGGTTCGGGCTACGGTTAGGGTTAGTAGCGGGGACGGTTTACGGTCCAGGTGAGGGTACGACAATGCTTTAGGGGGAGCGTACGTGTGAGGGCGCGGGTTAGTGTCAGCGTACGGGTTAGGATTATGGGACGGGTGAGGGTCAGGCTTCGGGGAAGGGTTAGGGTTCGGGCTAGGGTTAGGGTTAGGGGACGGGGACGGTTTAGGGTCCAGGTGAGGGTACGACAACGCTTTATGGGGAGCGTACGTGTGAGGGCGCGGGTTAGTGTCAGCGTACGGGTTAGGATTAGGGGACGGGTGAGGGTCAGGCTTCGGGGAAGGGTTAGGGTTAGGGTTCGGGCTAGGGTTAGGGTTAGGGGACGGGGATGGTTTAGGGTCCAGGTGAGGGTACGACAACGCTTTAGGGGGAGCGTACATGTGAGGGCGCGGGTTAGTGTCAGCGTACGGGTTAGGATTAGGGGACGGATGAGGGTCAGGCTTCGGGGAAGTGTTAGGGTTAGGGTTCGGGCTAGGGTTAGGGTTAGGGGACGGGGAAGGTTTAGGGTCCAGGTGAGGGTACGACAACGCTGTAAGGGGAGCGTACGTGTGAGTGAGCGAGTTAGTGTCATCGTACGGGTGAGGATTAGGGGACGGGTGAGGGTCAGGCTTCGGGGAAGGGTTAGGGTTAGGGTTCGGGCTAGGGTTAGGGTTAGGGGACGAGGACGGTTTAGGGTGCAGGTGAGGGTACGACAACGCTGTAGGGGGAGCGTACGTGTGAGGGCGCGGGTTAGTGTCAGCGTACGGGTTAGGATTAGGGGACGGGTGAGGGTCAGGCTTCGGGGAACGGTTAGGGTTCGGGCTAGGGTTAGGGTTAGGGGACGGGGAAGGTTTAGCAGCCAGGTGAGGGTAAGACAACGCTTTAGGGGGAGGGTACGTGTGAGGGGGCGGGTTAGTGTCAGCGTACGGCTTAGGATTATGGGACGTGTGAGGGTCAGGCTTCGAAGAAGGTTTAGGGTTAGGGTTCGGGCTAAGGTTAGGGTTAGGGGACGGGGACGGTTTAGGGTCCAGTTGAGGGTACGACAACGATTTATGGGGAACGTACGTTTGAGGGCGCGGGTTAGCGTCAGGGTAAGGGTTAGGATTAGGGGACGGGTGAGGGTCAGGCTTCGGGGAAGGGTAAGGGTTAGGGATCGGGGTAGTGTTAGGGTTAGGGGACGGGGACGGTTTAGGGTCCAGGTGAGGGTACAACAACGATTTATGGGACCGTACGTGTGAGGGCGCGGGTTAGCGTCAGCGTACGGGTTAGGATTTGGGGACGGGTGAGGGTCAGGCTTAGAGGAAGTGTTAGGGTTCAGGCTAGGGTTAGGGTTAGGGGACGGGGACGGTTTAGGGTCCAGGTGAGGGTACGACAACGATTTATGGGGAGCGTACGTGTGAGGGCGCGGGTTAGCGTCAGCGTACGGGTTAGGATTAGGGAACGGGTGAGGGTCAGGCTTCGGGGAAGTGTTACGGTTAGGGTTCGGGCTAGGGTTAGGGTTAGGGGACGGGGACGGTTTAGGGTCCAGGTGAGGGTACGACAACGCTTTAGGGGGAGCGTACGTGTGAGGGCGCGGGTTAGCGAATGCGTACTGGTTAGGATTTGGGGACGGGTGAGGGTCAGGCTTCGGGGAAGGGTTAGGTTTCGGGCTAGGGTTAGGGTTAGGGGACGGGGACGGTTTAGGGTCCAGGTGAGGGTACGACAACGCTTTGGGGGAGCGTAAGTGTGAGGGCGTGGGTTAGCGTCAGCGTACGGGTTAGGATTAGGGGACGGGTGAGGGTCAGGCTTCGGGGAACGGTTAGGGTTAGCGTTCGGGCTAGGGTTAGGGTTAGGGGACGGGGACGGTTTAGGGTCCAGGTGAGGGTACGACAACGCTGTAGGGGGAGCGTACGTGTGAGGGCGCGGGTTAGTGTCAGCGTACGGGTTAGGATTAGGGGACGGGTGAGGGTCAGGATTTGGGCAAGGGTAAGGGTTAGGGTTCGGGCTAGGGTTAGGGTTAGGGGGCGGGGACGTTTTAGGGTCCAGGTGAGGGTACGACAACGCTTTAGGGGGAGCGTACGTGTGAGGGCGCGGGTTAGTGTCAGCGTACGCGTTAGGATTAGAGGACGGGTGAGGGTCAGGCTTCCGGGAAGGGTTAGGGTTAGGGTTCGGGCTAGGGTTAGGTTTAGGGAACGGGGACGGTTTAGGGTCCAGGTGAGGGTACGACAACGCTTTAGGGGGAGCGTACGTGTTAGGGCGCGGGTTAGTGTCAGCGTACGGGTTAGGATTAGGGGACGGGTGAGGGTCAGGCTTCGGGGAAGGGTTAGGGTTCGGGCTAGGGTTAGGGTTAGGGGACGGGGACGGTTTAGGGTCCAGGGGAGGGTATGACAACGCTTTAGGGGGAGCGCACGTGTGAGGGCGCGGGTTAGTGTCAGCGTACGGGTTAGGATTAGGGGACGGGGGAGGGTCATGCTTCGGGGAAGGTTTAGGGTTAGTGTTCGGGCTAGGATTAGGGTTAGGGGACGGGGACGGTTTAGGGTCCAGTTGAGGCTACGACAACGCTTTGGGGGGAGCGTACGTGTGAGGGCGCAGGTTAGTGTCAGTGTACGGGTTAGGATTATGGGACGGGTGAGGGTCAGGCTTCGGGGAAGTGTTAGCGTTAGGGTTCGGGCTAGGGTTAGGGTTAGGGGACGGGGACGGTTTAGGGTCCAAGTGAGGGTCCGACAACGCTTTAGGGGGAGCGTACGTGTGAGGGCGCGGGTTAGCGTCAGCGTACGGGTTAGGATTAGGGGACGGGTGAGGGTCAGGCTTCGGGGAAAGGTTAGGGTTAGGGTTCGGGCTAGGGTTAGGGTTAGGGGACGAGGACGGTTTAGGGTCCAGGTGAGGGTACGACAACGCTGTAGGGGGAGCGTACGTGTGTGGGCGCGGGTGAGTGTCAGCGTACGGGTTAGGATTAGGGGACGGGTGAGGGTCAGGCTTCGGGGAAGGGTTAGGGTTCGGGCTAGGGTTAGGGTTAGGGGACGGGGACGGTTTAGGGTCCAGGTGAGGGTACGACAACGCTTTAGGGGGAGCGTACGTGTGAGGGCACGGGTTAGTGTCAGCGTACGGGTTAGGATTAGGGGACGGGTGAGGGTCAGGCTTCGGGGAAGGGTTAGGGTTAGGGTTCGGGCTAGGGTTAGGTTTAGGGCACGGGGATGGTTTAGGGTCCAGGTGAGGGTACGACAACGCTTTAGGGGGAGCGTACGTGTGAGCGCGCGGGTTAGTGTCAGCGTAAGGGTTAGGATTAGGGGACGGGTGAGGGTCAGGCTTCGGGGAAGTGTTAGGGTTAGGGTTCGGGCTAGGGTTAGGGTTAGGGGACGGGGACAGTTTAGGGTCCAGGTGAGGGTACGAAAACGCTTTAGGGGGAGCGTACGTGTGAGGGCGCGGGTTAGTGTCAGCGTACGGGTTAGGATTAGGGGACGGGTGAGGGTCAGGCTTTGGGGAAGGGTTAGGGTTAGGATTCGGGCTAGGGTTAGTGTTAGGGGACTGGGACGGTTTAGGGTCCAGGTGAGGGTACGACAACGCTTTAGGGGGAGCGTACGTGTGAGGGCGCAGGTTAGTGTCAGCGTACGGGTTAGGATTAGGGGACGGGTGAGGGTCAGGCTTCGGGGAAGGGTTAGGGTTAGGGTTCGGACTAGGGTTAGGGTTAGGGGACGGGGACGGTTTAGGGTCCAGGTGAGGGTACGACAACACTTTACGGGGAGCGTACGTGTGAGGGCGCGGGTTAGTGTCAGCGTACGTGTTAGGATTATGGGACGGGTGAGGGTCAGGCTTCGGGGAAGTGTTAGGGTTAGGGTTCGGGCTAGGGTTAGGGTTAGGGGACGGGGACGGTTTAGGGTCCAGGTGAGGGTACGACAATGCTTCAGGGGGAGCGTACGTGTGAGGGCGCGGGTTAGCGTCAGCGTACGGGTTAGGATTAGGAGACGGGTGAGGGTCAGGCTTCGGGGAAGTGTTAGGGTTAGGGTTCGGGCTAGGGTTATGTTTAGGGGACGGGGACGGTTTAGGGTCCAGGTGAGGGTACGACAACGCTGTATGGGGAGCGTACGTGTGAGGGTGCGGGTTAGTGTCAGCGTACGTGTTAGGATTAGGGGACGGGTGAGGGTCAGGCTTCGGGGAAGTGTTAGGGTTAGGGTTCGGGCTAGGGTTAGGGTTACGGGACGGGGATGGTTTAGGGTCCAGGTGAGGGTACGACAACGCTTTAGGGGGAGCTCACGTGTGAGGGCGCGGGTTAGTGTCAGCGTACGGGTTAGGATTAGGGGACGGGTGAGGGTCAGGCTTCGGGGAAGTGTTAGGGTTAGGGTTCGGGCTACGGTTAGGCTTAGGGGCGGGGACGGTTTACGGTCCAGGTGAGGGTACGACAACGCTTTAGGGGGAGCGTACGTGTGAGGGCGCGGGTTAGTGTCAGCGTACGGGTTAGGATTATGGGACGGGTGAGGGTCAGGCTTCGGGGAAGGGTTAGGGTTCGGGCTAGGGTTAGGGTTAGGGGACGGGGACGGTTTAGGTTCCAGGTGAGGGTACGACAACGCTTTATGGGGAGCGTAAGTGTGAGGGCGCGGGTTAGTGTCAGCGTACGGGTTAGGATTAGGGGACGGGTGAGGGTCAGGCTTCGGGGAAGTGTTAGGGTTAGGGTTCGGGCTAGGGTTAGGGTTAGGGGACGGGGAAGGTTTAGGGTCCAGGTGAGGGTACGACAACGCTGTTAGGGTAGCGTACGTGTGAGTGCGCGAGTTAGTGTCATCGTACGGGTGAGGATTAGGGGACGGGTGAGGGTCAGGCTTCGGGGAAGGGTAAGGGTTAGGGTTCGGGCTAGGGTTAGGGTTAGGGGACGGGGACGTTTTAGGGTCCAGGTGAGGGTACGACAACGCTTTAGGGGGAGCGTACGTGTGAGGGCGCGGGTTAGTGTCAGCGTACGCGTTAGGATTAGGGGACGGGTGAGGGTCAGGCTTCGGGGAAGGGTTAGGGTTAGGGTTCGGCCTAGGGATAGGTTTAGGGGACGGGGACGGTTTAGGGTCCAGGTGAGGGTACGACAACGCTTTAGGGGGAGCGTACGTGTTAGGGCGCGGGTTAGTGTCAGCGTACGGGTTAGGATTAGGGGACGGGTGAGTGTCAGGCTTCGGGGAAGGGTTAGGGTTCGGGCTAGGGTTAGGGTTAGGGGACGGGGACGGTTTAGGGTCCAGGGGAGGGTATGACAACGCTTTAGGGGGAGCGCACGTGTGAGGGCGCGGGTTAGTGTCAGCGTACGGGTTAGGATTAGGGGACGGGGGAGGGTCATGCTTCGGGGAAGGTTTAGGGTTAGTGTTCGGGCTAGGATTAGGGTTAGGGGACGGGGACGGTTTAGGGTCCAGTTGAGGGTACGACAACGCTTTGGGGGGAGCGTACGTGTGAGGGCGCAGGTTAGTGTCAGTGTACGGGTTAGGATTATGGGACGGGTGAGGGTCAGGCTTCGGGGAAGTGTTAGCGTTAGGGTTCGGGCTAGGGTTAGGGTTAGGGGACGGGGACGGTTTAGGGTCCAGGTGCGGGTCCGACAACGCTTTAGGGGGAGCGTACGTGTGAGGGCGCGGGTTAGCGTCAGCGTACGGGTTAGGATTATGGGACGGGTGAGGGTCAGGCTTCGGGGAAGGGTTAGGGTTAGGGTTCGGGCTAGGGTTAGGGTTAGGGTACGAGGACGGTTTAGGGTCCAGGTGAGGGTACGACAACGCTGTAGGGGGAGCGTACGTGTGTGGGCGCGGGTGAGTGTCAGCGTACGGGTTAGGATTAGGGGACGGGTGAGGGTCAGGCTTCGGGGAAGGGTTAGGGTTCGGGCTAGGGTTAGGGTTAGGGGACGGGGACGGTTTAGGGTCCAGGTGAGGGTACGACAACGCTTTAGGGGGAGCGTACGTGTGAGGGCACGGGTTAGTGTCAGCGTACGGGTTAGGATTAGGGGACGGGTGAGGGTCAGGCTTCGGGGAAGGGTTAGGGTTAGGGTTCGGGCTAGGGTTAGGTTTAGGGGACGGGGACGGTTTAGGGTCCAGGTGAGGGTACGACAACGCTTTAGGGGGAGCGTACGTGTTAGCGCGCGGGTTAGTGTCAGCGTAAGGGTTAGGATTAGGGGACGGGTGAGGGTCAGGCTTCGGGGAAGTGTTAGGGTTAGGGTTCGGGCTAGGGTTAGGGTTAGGGGACGGGGACAGTTTAGGGTCCAGGTGAGGGTACGAAAACGCTTTAGGGGGAGCGTACGTGTGAGGGCGCGGGTTAGTGTCAGCGTACGGGTTAGGATTAGGGGACGGGTGAGGGTCAGGCTTTGGGGAAGGGTTAGGGTTAGGATTCGGGCTAGGGTTAGTGTTAGGGGACGGGGACGGTTTAGGGTCCAGGTGAGGGTACGACAACGCTTTAGGGGGAGCGTACGTGTGAGGGCGCAGGTTAGTGTCAGCGTACGGGTTAGGATTAGGGGACGGGTGAGGGTCAGGCTTCGGGGAAGGGTTAGGGTTAGGGTTCGGACTAGGGTTAGGGTTAGGGGACGGGGACGGTTTAGGGTCCAGGTGAGGGTACGACAACACTTTACGGGGAGCGTACGTGTGAGGGCGCGGGTTAGTGTCAGCGTACGGGTTAGGATTAGGGGACGGGTGAGGGTCAGGCTTCGGGGAAGGGTTAGGTTTAGGGTTCGGGCTAGGGTTAGGGTTAGGGGACGGGGACGGTTTAGGGTCCAGGTTAGGGTACGACAACGCTTTAGGGGGAGCGTACGTGTGAGGGCGCGGGTTAGTGTCAGCGTACGTGTTAGGATTATGGGACGGGTGAGGGTCAGGCTTCGGGGAAGTGTTAGGGTTAGGGTTCGGGCTAGGGTTAGGGTTAGGGGACGGGGACGGTTTAGGGTCCAGGTGAGGGTACGACAACGCTTCAGGGGGAGCGTACGTGTGAGGGCGCGGGTTAGCGTCAGCGTACGGGTTAGGATTAGGAGACGGGTGAGGGTCAGGCTTCGGGGAAGTGTTAGGGTTAGGGTTCGGGCTAGGGTTATGTTTAGGGGACGGGGACGGTTTAGGGTCCAGGTGAGGGTACGACAACGCTGTATGGGGAGCGTACGTGTGAGGGTGCGGGTTAGTGTCAGCGTACGTGTTAGGATTAGGGGACGGGTGAGGGTCAGGCTTCGGGGAAGTGTTAGGGTTAGGGTTCGGGCTAGGGTTAGGGTTACGGGACGGGGACGGTTTAGGATCCAGGTGAGGGTACGACAACGCTTTAGGGGGAGCTCACGTGTGAGGGCGCGGGTTAGTGTCAGCGTACGGGTTAGGATTAGGGGACGGGTGAGGGTCAGGCTTCGGGGAAGTGTTAGGGTTAGGGTTCAGGCTACGGTTAGGCTTAGGGGCGGGGACGGTTTACGGTCCAGGTGAGGGTACGACAACGCTTTAAGGGGAGCGTACGTGTGAGGGCGCGGGTTAGTGTCAGCGTACGGGTTAGGATTATGGGACGGGTGAGGGTCAGGCTTCGGGGAAGGGTTAGGGTTCGGGCTAGGGTTAGGGTTAGGAGACGGGGACGGTTTAGGTTCCAGGTGAGGGTACGACAACGCTTTATGGGGAGCGTAAGTGTGAGGGCGCGGGTTAGTGTCAGCGTACGGGTTAGGATTAGGGGACGTGTGAGGGTCCGGCTTCGGGGAAGGGTTAGGGTTAGGGTTCGGGCTAGGGTTAGGGTTAGGGGATGGGGACGGTTTAGGGTCCAGGTGAGGGTACGACAACCCATTAGGGGGAGCGTACGTGTGAGGGCGTGGGTTAGTGTCAGCGTACGGGTTAGGATTAGGGGACGGGTGAGGGTCAGGCTTCGGGGAAGTGTTAGGGTTAGGGTTCGGGCTAGGGTTAGGGTTAGGGGACGGGGAAGGTTTAGGGTCCAGGTGAGGGTACGACAACGCTGTTAGGGTAGCGTACGTGTGAGTGCGCGAGTTAGTGTCATCGTACGGGTGAGGATTAGGGGACGGGTGAGTGTCAGTCTTCGGGGAAGGGTTAGGGTTAGGGTTCGGGCTAGGGTTAGGGTTAGGGGACGAGGACGGTTTAGGGTCCAGGTGAGGGTACGACAACGCTGTAGGGGGAGCGTACGTGTGAGGGCGCGGGTTAGTGTCAGCGTACGGGTTAGGATTAGGGGACGGGTGAGGGTCAGGCTTCGGGGAAGGGTTAGGGTTCGGGCTAGGGTTAGGGTTAGGGGACGGGGACGGTTTAGCGGCCAGGTGAGGGTAAGACAATGCTTTAGGGGGAGGGTACGTGTGAGGGGGCGGGTTAGTGTCAGCGTACGGGTTAGGATTAGGGGACGTGTGAGGGTCAGGCTTCGGGGAAGGGTTAGGGTTAGGGTTCGGGCTAAGGTTAGGGTTAGGGGACGGGGACGTTTTAGGGTCCAGGTGAGGGTACGACAACGCTTTAGGGGGAGCGTACGTGTGAGGGCGCGGGTTAGTGTCAGAGTACGGGTTAGGATTAGGGGACGGGTGAGGGTCAGGCTTCGGGGAAGGGTTAGGTTTAGGGTTCGGGCTAGGGTTAGGGTTAGGGGACGGGGACGGTTTAGGGTCCAGGTGAGGGTACGACAACGCTTTAGGGGGAGCGCACGTGTTGAGGGCGCGGGTTAGTGTCAGCGTACGGGTTAGGATTAGGGGACGTGTGAGGGTCAGGCTTCGGGGAAGGGTTAGGGTTAGGGTTCGGGCTAGGGTTAGGGTTAGGGGACGGGGACGGTTTAGGGTCCAGGTGAGGGTAAGACAACGCTTTAGGGGGAGCGTACGTGTGAGGGCGCGGGTTAGTGTCAGCGTATGGGTTAGGATTAGGGGACGGGTGAGGGTCAGGCTTCGGGGAAGGGTTAGGTTTAGGGTTCGGGCTAGGGTTAGGGTTAGGGGACGGGGACGGTTTAGGGTCTAGATGAGGGTACGACAACGCTTTAGGGGGAGCGTACGTGTGAGGGCGCGGGTTAGTGTCAGCGTTAGGGTTCGGATTATGGGAAGGGTGAGGTTCAGGCTTCGGGATAGGGTTAGGGTTAGGGTTCGGGCTAGGGTTAGGGTTAGGGGACGGGGACGGTTTAGGGTCAAGGTGAGGGTATGACAACGCTGTAGGGGGAGCGTACGTGTGAGGGCGCGGGTTAGCGTCAGCGTACGGGTTAGGATTAGGGGAATGGTGAGGGTCAGGCTTCGGGGAAGGGTTAGGGTTAGGGTTCGGGCTAGGGTTAGGGTTAGGGGACGGGGACGGTTTAGGGTCCAGGTGAGGGTACGACAACGCTTTAGGGGGAGCGTACGTGTGAGGGCGCGGGTTAGTGTCAGTGTCCGGGTTAGGATTAGGGGACGGGTGAGGGTCAGGCTTCGCGGAAGGGTTAGGGTTAGGGTTCGGGCTAGGGTTAGGGTTAGGGGACGGGGACGGTTTATGGTCCAGGTGAGGGTACGACAATGCTGTACAGGGAGCGTACGTGTGAGGGCGCGGGTTAGTGTCAGCGTACGGGTTAGGATTAGGGGACGGGTGAGGGTCAGGCTTCGGGGAAGTGTTAGTGTTAGGGTTCGGCCTACGGTTAGGGTTAGGGGACGGGGACGGTTTAGGGTCCAGGTGAGGGTACGACAACGCTTTAGGGGGAGCGTACGTGTGAGGGCGCGGATTAGCGTCAGCGTACGTGTTAGGATTAGGGGACGTGTGAGAGTCAGGTTTCGGGGAAGGGTTAGGGTTAGGGTTCGGGCTAGGGTTAGGGTTAGGGGACGAGGACGGTTTAGGGTCCTGGTGAGTGTACGACAACGGTTTAGGGTGAGCGTACGAGTCAGGGCACGGGTTAGTAGTAGCGTACGGGTTAGGATTAGGGGACGGGTGAGGGTCAGGCTTCGGGGAAGTGTTAGGGTTAGGGTTCGGGCTAGGGTTAGGGTTAGGGGACGGGGACGGTTTAGGGTCCAGGTGAGGGTAAGACAACGCTTTAGGGGGAGCATACGTGTGAGGGCGCGGGTTAGTGTTAGCGTACGGGTTAGGATTAGGGGACGGGTGAGGGTCAGGCTTCGGGGAAGGTTTAGGGTTAGGGTTCGGGCTAGGGTTAGGGTTAGGGGACGGGGACGGTTTAGGGTCCAGGTGAGGGTACGACAACGCTTTAGGGGGAGCGTACGTGTGAGGGTGCGGGTTAGCGTCAGCGTACGGGTTAGGATTAGGGACGGGTGAGGGTCAGCCTTCGGGGAAGGTTTAGGGTTAGGGTTCGGGCTAGGGTTAGGGTTAGGGGACGGGGACGGTTTAGGGTCCAGGTGAGGGTACGACAACGCTTTAGCGGGAGCGTACGTGTGAGGGCGCGGGTTAGCGTCAGCGTACGGGTTAGGATTAGGGCACGGGTGAGGGTCAGGCTTCGGGGAAGGGTTAGGGTTAGGGTTCGGGCTAGGGTTCGGGTTAGGGGACGGGGACGGTTTAGGGTCCAGGTGAGGGTACGACAACGCTTCAGGGGGAGCGTACGTGTGAGGGCGCGGGTTAGTGTCAGCGTACGGGTTAGGATTTGGGGACGGGTGAGTTTCAGGCTTCGCGGAAGGGTTAGGTTTAGGGTTCGGGCTAGAGTTAGGTTTAGGGGACGGGGACGGTTTAGGGTCCAGGTGAGGGTACGACAAAGCTTTTGGGGGAGTGTACGTGTGAGCGCGCGGGTTAGTGTCAGCGTTCGGGTTAGGATTAGGGGACGGGAGAGAGTCAGGCTTCGGGGAAGGGTTACGGTTAGGGTTCGGGCTAGGGTTATGGTTAGGGGACGGGGACGGTTTAGGGTCCAGGTGAGGGTACGACAACGCTTCACTGGGAGCGTACGTGTGAGGGCGCGGGTTAGTGTCAGCGTACGGGTTAGGATTAGGGGACGGGTGAGGGTTAGGCTTCGGGGAAGGGTTAGGGTTAGGGTTCGGGCTAGGGTTAGGGTTAGGGGACGGGAACGGTTTAGGGTCCAGGTGAGGGTACGACAACGCATTAGGGAGAGGGTACATGTGAGGGTGCGGGTTAGTGTCAGCGTACGTGTTAGGATTAGGGGACGGGTGAGGGTCAGGCTTCGGGGAACGGTTAGGGTTAGGGTTCGGGCTAGGGTTAGGGTTAGGGGACGGGGACGGTTTAGGATCTAGGTGAGGGTACGACAACGCTTTAGGGGGAGCGTACGTGTGAGGGCGTTGGTTAGTGTCAGCGTACGGGTTAGGATTAGGGGACGGGTGAGGGTCAGGCTTTGGGGAAGGGTTAGGGTTCGGGCTAGGGTGAGGGTTAGGAGACGGGGACGGTTTAGGGTCCAGGTGAGGGTATGACAACGCTTTAGGGGGAGCGTACGTGTGAGGGCGCGGGTTAGTGTCAGCGTACGGGTTAGGAATAGGGGACGGGTGAGGGTCAGGCTTCGGGGAAGGGTTAGGGTTAGGGTTCGGGCTAGGGTTAGGGTTAGGGGACGGGGACGGTTTAGGGTCCAGGTGAGGGTATGACAACGCTTTAGGGGTAGCGTACATGTGAGGGCGCGGGTTCGTGTCAGCGTACGGGTTAGGATTAGGGGACAGGTGAGGGTCAGGCTTCGGGGAAGGTTTAGGTTTAGGGTTCGGGCTAGGGTTAGGGTTAGGGGACGGGGACGGTTTAGGGTCCAGATGAGGGTACGACAACGCTTTAGGGGGAGCGTACGTGTGAGGGCGCTGGTTTGTGTCAGCGTACGGGTTAGGATTAGGGGACGGGTGAGGGTCAGGCTTCGGGGAAGGGTTAGAGTTAGGGTTCGGGCTAGGGTTAGGGTTAGGGGACGGGGACGGTTTAGGGTCCAGGTGAGGGTACGACAACGCTTTAGGGGGAGCGTACGTGTGAGGGCGCGGGTTAGTGTCAGCGTACGCGTTAGGATTAGGGGACGGTTGAGGGTCAGGCTTCGGGGAAGGGTTAGGTTTAGGGTTCGGGCTAGGGTTAGGGTTAGGGGACGGGGACGGTTTAGGGTCCAGGTGAGGGTACGAAAACGCTTTAGGGGGAGCGTACGTGTGAGCGCGCGGGTTAGTGTCAGCGTACTGGTTAGGATTAGGGGACGGGTGAGAGTCAGGCTTCGGGGAAGGGTTAGGGTTAGGGTTCGGGCTAGGGTTAGGGTTAGGGGACGGGGACGGTTTAGGGTCCAGGTGAGGGTACGACAACGCATTAGGGAGAGCGTACATGTGAGGGCGCGGGTTAGTGTCAGCGTACGGGTTAGGATTAGGGGACGGGTGAGGGTCAGGCTTCAGGGAAGGGTTAGGGTTAGGGTTCGGGCTAGGGTTAGGGGACGGTGACGGTTTAGGGTCCAGGTGAGGGTACGACAACGCTTTAGGGGGAGCGTACGTGTGAGGGCGTGGGTTAGTGTCAGCGTACGGGTTAGGATTAGGGGACGGGTTAGTGTCAGGGTTCGGGGAAGTGTTACGGTTAGGGTTTGGGCTAGGGTTAGGGTTAGGGGACGGGGTCGGTTTAGGGTCCAGGTGAGGGTACGAGAAATCTTTAGGGGGAGCGTACGTGTGAGGGCGCGGGTTAGTGTCAGCGTACGGGTTAGGATTAGGGGACGGGTGAGGGTCACGCTTCGGGAAGGGTTAGGGTTAGAGTTCGGGCTAGGGTTAGGGTTAGAGGACGGGGACGGTTTAGGGTCCAGGTGAGGGTACGACAACGCTTTAGGGGGAGCGTACGTGTGAGGGCGCGGGTTAGTGTCAGCGTACGGGTTAGGATTAGGGGACGGTTGAGGGTCAGGCTTCGGGGAAGGGTTAGGGTTAGGGTTCGGGCTAGGGTTCGGGTTAGGGGACGGGGACGGTTGAGGGTCCAGGTGAGGGTACGACAACGCTTTAGGGGGAGCCTACGTGTGAGGGCGCGGGTTAGTGTCAGCGTACGGGTTAGGATTAAGGGACAGGTGAGGATCAGGCTTCGGGGAAGTGTTAGGGTTAGGGTTCGGGCTAGGGTTAGGGTTAGGGGACGGGGACGGTTTAGGTTCCAGGTGAGGGTACGACAACGCTTTAGGGGGAGCGTACCTGTGAGGGCGCGGGTTAGCGTCAGCGTACGGGTTAGGATTAGGGGACGGGTGAGGGTCAGGCTTCGGGGAAGGGTTAGGGTTAGGGTTCGGGCTAGGGTTAGGGTTAGGGGACGGGGACGGATTAGGGTCCAGGTGATTGTACGACAACGCTTTAGGGGGAGCGTACGTGTGAGGCCGCGGGTTAGTGTCAGCGTACGGTTTAGGATTAGGGGACGGGTGAGGGTCAGGCTTCAGGGAAGGGTTAGGGTTAGGGTTCGGGCTAGGCTTAGGGTTAGGGGACGGGGACGGTTTAGGGTCCAGGTGAGGGAACGACAACGCTTTAGGGGGAGCGTACGTGTGAGGGCACGGGTTAGTGTCAGCGTACGGGTTAGGATTAGGGGACGGGTGAGTGTCAGGCTTCGGGGAAGTGTTAGGGTTAGGGTTCGGGCTAGGGTTAGGGTTAGGGGACGGGGACGGTTTAGGGTCCAGGTGAGGGTACGACAACGCTTTAGGGGGAGCGTACGTGTGAGGGCGCGGGTTAGTGTCAGCGTACGGGTTAGGATTAGGGGACGGTTGAGGGTCAGGCTTCGGGGAAGGGTTAGGGTTAGGGTTCGGGCTAGGGTTAGGGTTAGGGGACGGGGACGATTTAGGGTCCAGGTGAGGGTACGACAACGCTTTAGGGGGAGCCTACATGTGAGGGCGCGGGTTAGTGTCAGCGTACGGGTTAGGATTAAGGGACAGGTGAGGATCAGGCTTCGGGGAAGTGTTAGGGTTAGGGTTCGGGCTAGGGTTACGGTTAGGGGACGGGGACGGTTTAGGGTCCAGGTGAGGGTATGACAACGCTTTAGGGGGAGCGTACCTGTGAGGGCGCGGGTTAGCGTCAGCGTACGGGTTAGGATTAGGGGACGGGTGAGGGTCAGGCTTCGGTGAAGGATTAGGGTTAGGGTTCGGGCTATAGTTAGGGATAGGGGACGGGGACGGTTTAGGGTCCAGGTGAGGGTACGACAGCGCTTTAGGGGGAGCGTACGTGTGAGGGCGTGGGTTAGTGTCAGCGTACGGGTTAGGATTAGGGTACGGGTGAGGGTCAGGCTTCGGGGAAGGGTTAGGGTTCGCGCTAGGGTTAGGGTTAGGAGACGGGGACGGTTTAGGGTCCAGGTGAGGGTACGACAACGCTTTAGGGGGAGCGTACGTGTGAGGGCGTGGGTTAGTGTCAG
The DNA here is from genome assembly GCF_039906515.1 of Pseudorca crassidens. Classification (NCBI taxonomy): domain Eukaryota; kingdom Metazoa; phylum Chordata; class Mammalia; order Artiodactyla; family Delphinidae; genus Pseudorca; species Pseudorca crassidens. Next base: position 106,443 of record NC_090301.1, on the reverse strand, counting down.
CGTACGGGTTAGGATTAGGGGAAGGGTGAGGGTCAGGCTTCGCAGAAGGGTTAGGTTTAGGGTTCGGGCTAGGGTTAGGGTTAGGGGACGGGGACGGTTTAGGGTCCAGGTGAGGGTACGACAACGCTTTAGGGGGAGCGTACGTGTGAGGGCGCGGGTTAGTGTCAGCGTACGGGTTAGGATTAGGGGACGGGTGAGGGTCAGGCTTTGGGGAAGGGTTAGGTTTCGGGCTAGGGTTAGGGTTAGGGGACGGGGACGGTTTAGGGTCCAGGTGAGGGTACGACAACACTTTAGGGGGAGCGTACGTGTGAGGGCGCTGGTTTGTGTCAGCGTACGGGTTAGGATTAGGGGACGGGTGAGGGTCAGGCTTCGGGGAAGTGTTAGGGTTAGGGTTCGGGCTAGGGTTAGGGTTAGGGCATGGGGACGGTTTAGGGTCCAGGTGAGGGTACGACAACGCTTTAGGGGGAGCGTATGTGTGAGGGCGCGGGTTAGTGTCAGCGTACGCGTTAGGATTAGGGGACAGGTGAGGGTCAGGCTTCGGGGAAGGGTTAGGTTTAGGGTTCGGGCTAGGGTTAGGGTTAGGGGACGGGGCCGGTTTAGGGTCCAGATGAGGGTACGACAACGCTTTAGGGGGAGCGTACGTGTGAGCGCGCGGGTTAGTGTCAGCGTACTGGTTAGGATTAGGGGACGGGTGAGTGTCAGGCTTCGGGGAAGGGTTAGGGTTAGGGTTCGGGCAAGGGTTAGGGTTAGGGGACGGGGACGGTTTAGGGTCCAGGTGAGGGTACGACAACGCTTTAGGGGGAGCGTACGTGTGAGGGCGTGGGTTCGTGTCAGCGTACGGCTTAGGATTAGGTGACGAGTGAGGGTCAGGCTTCGGGGAAGGGTTAGGGTTAGGGTTCGGGCTAGGGTTAGGGTTAGGGGACGGGGACGGTTTAGGGTCCAGGTGAGGGTACGTCAACGCTTTAGGGGTAGCGTACGTGTGAGGGCGTGGGTTAGTGTCAGCGTACGGGTTAGGATTAGGGGACGGGTGAGGGTCAGGCTTCGGGGAAGGGTTATGTTTAGGGTTCGGGCTAGGGTTAGGGTTAGGGGACGGGGACGGTTTAGGGTCCAGGTGAGGGTATGAAAACGCTTTAGGGGGAGCGTACGTGTGAGGGCGCGGGTTAGTGTCAGCGTACGTGTTAGGATTTGGGGACGGGTGAGGGTCAGGCTTCGCGGAAGGGTTAGGTTTAGGGTTCGGGCTAGAGTTAGGGTTAGGTGACGGGGACGGTTTAGTGTCCAGGTGAGGGTACGACAACGATTTAGGTGGAGTGTACGTGTGAGGGCGCGTGTTAGTGTCAGCGTTCGGGTTAGGATTAGGGGACGGGTGAGAGTCAGGCTTCGGGGAAGGGTTACGGTTAGGGTTTGGGCTAGGGTTAGGGTTAGGGGACGGGGACGGTTTAGGGTCCAGGTGAGGGTACGACAACGCTTTAGGGGGAGCGTACGTGTGAGGGCGCAGGTTAGTGTCAGCGTACGGGTTAGGATTAGGGGACGGGTGAGGGTCATGCTTCGGAGAAGCTTTAGGGTTAGGGTTCGGGCTAGGGTTAGGGTTAGGGGACGGGGACGGTTTAGGGTCCAGGTGAGGGTACGACAACGCTTTAGGGGGAGCGCACCTGTGAGGGCGTGGGTTAGTGTCAGCGTACGGGTTAGGATTAGGGGACGGGTGAGGGTCAGGCTTCGGGGAAGTGTTAGGGTTAGGGTTCGGGCTAGGGTTAGGGTTAGGAGACGGGGACGGTTTAGGGTCCAGGTGAGGGTACGACAACGCTTTAGGGGGAGCGTACGTGTGAGGGCGCGGGTTAGTGTCAGCGTACGGGTTAGGATTAGGGGACGGGTGAGGATCAGGCTTCGGGGAAGGGTTAGGGTTAGGGTTCGGGCTAGGGTTAGGGTTAGGGGACGGGGACGGTTTAGGTTCCAGGTGAGGGTACGACAACGCTTTAGGGGGAGCGTACGTGTGAGGGCGCGGGTTAGTGTCAGCGTACGGGTTAGGATTAGGGGACGGGTGAGTGTCAGGCTTCGGGAAAGCGTTAGGGTTAGGGTTCGGGCTAGGGTTAGGGTTAGGGGACGGGGACGGTTTAGAGTCCAGGTGAGGGTACGACAACGCTTTAGGGGGAGCCTACGTGTGAGGGCGCTGGTTAGTGTCAGCGTACGGGTTAGGATTAGGGGACGGGTGAGGGTCAGGCTTCGGGGAAGGGTTAGGGTTAGGGTTCGGGCTAGGGTTAGGGTTAGGGGACGGGGACGGTTTAGGGTCCAGGTGAGGGTACGACAACGCTTTAGGGGGAGCGTACGTGTGAGGGCGCGGGTTAGTGTCAGCGTACGGGTTAGGATTAGGGGACGGATGAGAGTCAGGCTTCGGGGAAGGGTTAGGGTTAGGGTTCGGGCTAGGGTTAGGGTTAGGGGACGGGGACGGTTTAGGGTCCATGTGAGGGTACGACAACGCTTTAGGGGGAGCGTACGTGTGAGGGCGCGGGTTAGTGTCAGCGTACGGGTTAGGATTAGGGGACGGGTGAGTGTCAGGCTTCGGGGAAGGGTTAGGGTTAGGGTTCGGACTAGGGTTAGGGTTAGGGGACGGGGACGGTTTAGGGTCCAGGTGAGGGTACGACAACGCTTTAAGGGGAGTGTACGTGTGAGGGCGCAGGTTAGTGTCAGCGTACGGTTTAGGATTAGGGGACGGGTGAGGTTCAGGCTTCGGGGAAGGGTTAGGATTAGGTTTCGGGCTAGGGTTAGGGTTAGGTGACGGGGACGGTTTAGCGTCCAGGTGAGAGTTCGACTACGCTTTAGGGGGAGCGTACGTGTGAGGGCACGGGTTAGTGTCACCGTACGGGTTAGGATTAGGGGTCGGGTGAGTGTCAGGCTTCGGGGAAGGGTTAGGGTTAGGGTTCGGACTAGGGTTAGTGTTAGGGGATGGGGACGGTTTAGGGTCCAGATGAGGGTACGACAACGCTTTAGGGGGAGCGTACGTGTGAGGGCGCGGGTTAGTGTCAGCGTACGTGTTACGATTTGGGGACGGGTGAGGGTCAGGCTTCGGGGAAGGGTTAGGGTTAGGGTTCGGGCTAGGGTTAGGGTTAGGGGACGGGGACGGTTTAGGGTCCAGGTGAGGGTACGACAACGCTTTAGGGGGAGCGTACGTGTGAGGGCGCGGTATCGTGTCAGCGTACGCGTTAGGATTTTGGGACGGGTGAGGGTCAGGCTTCGGGGAAGTTTTAGGTTTAGGGTTCGGGCTAGGGTTAGGGTTAGGGGACGGGGACGGTTTAGGGTCCAGGTGAGGGTACGACAACGCTTTAGGGGGAGCGTACGTGTGAGGGCGTGGTTTCGTGTCAGCGTACGCGTTAGGATTAGGGGACGGGTGAGGGTCAGGCTTCGGGGAAGGGTTAGGGTTATGGTTTGGGCTAGGGTTAGGGTTAGGGGAAGGGGACGGTTTAGGGTCCAGGTGAGGGTACGACAACGCTTTAGGGGGAGCGTACGTGTGAGGGCGCGGTATCGTGTCAGCGTACGCGTTAGGATTTTGGGACGGGTGAGGGTCAGGCTTCGGGGAAGGGTTAGGGTTAGGGTTTGGGCTAGGGTTAGGGTTAGGGGACGGGGACGGCTTAGGGTCCAGGTGAGTGTACGACAACGCTTTAGGGGGAGCGTACGTGTGAGGGCGCGGGTTCGTGTCAGCGTACGGGTTAGGATTAGGGGACGGGTGAGGGTCAGGCTTCGGGGAAGGGTTAGGGTTATGGTTTGGGCTAGGGTTAGGGTTAGGGGAAGGGGACGGTTTAGGGTCCAGGTGAGGGTATGACAACGCTTTAGGGGGAGCGTACCTGTGAGGGCGTGGGTTAGTGTCAGCGTACGGGTTAGGATTAGGGGACGGGTGAGGGTCAGGCTTCGGGGAAGGGTTAGGGTTAGGGTTCGGGCTAGGGTTAGGGTTAGGGGACGGGGACGGTTTAGGGTCCAGGTGAGTGTACGACAACGCTTTAGGGGGAGCGTACGTGTGAGGGCGCGGGTTCGTGTCAGCGTACGGGTTAGGATTAGGGGACGGGTGAGGATCAGGCTTCGGGGAAGGGTTAGGGTTAGGGTTCGGGCTAGGGTTAGGGTTAGGGTTTGGGGACAGTTTAAGGTCCAGGTGAGGGTATGACAACGCTTTAGGGGGAGCGTACGTGTGAGGGCGTGGGTTAGCGTCAGCGTACGGGTTAGGATTAGGGGACGGGTGAGGGTCAGGCTTCGGGGAAGGGTTAGGGTTAGGGTTCGGGCTAGGGTTTGGGATAGGGGACGGGGACTGTTTAGGGTCCAGGTGAGGGTACGACAATGCTGTAGGGGGAGCGTACGTGTGAGGGCGCGGGTTAGTGTCAGCGTACGGGTTAGGATTAGGGGACGGGTGAGGGTCAGGCTTCGGGGAAGGGTTAGGGTTAGGGTTCGGGCTAGGGTTAGGGTTAGGGTTTGGGGACGGTTTAAGGTCCAGGTGAGTGTACGACAACGCTTTAGGGGGAGCGTACGTGTGAGGGCGCGGGTTCGTGTCAGCGTACGGGTTAGGATTAGGGGATGGGTGAGGGTCAGGCTTCGGGGAAGGGTTAGGGTTAGGGTTCGGGCTAGGGTTAGGGTTAGGTGACGGGGACTGTTTAGGGTCCAATTGAGGGTACGACAACGCTTTAGGGGGAGCGTACGTGTGAGGGCACGGGTTAGTGTCAGCGTACGGGTTAGGATTAGGGGAGGGGTGAGGGTCAGGCTTTGGGGAATGGTTAGGGTTAGGGTTCGGGCTAGGGTTAGGGTTAGGGGACGGGGACGGTTTAGGGTCCAGGTGAGGGTATGACAACGCTTTAGGGGGAGCGTAAGTGTGAGGGCGTGGGTTAGTGTCAGCGTACGGGTTAGGATTAGGGGACAGGTGAGTGTCAGGTGTCGGGGAAGGGTTAGGGTTAGGGTTCGGACTAGGGTTAGGGTTAGGGGACGGGGACGGTTTAGGGTCCAGGTGACGGTACGACAACGCTTTAGGGGGAGCGTACGTGTGAGGGCGCAGGTTAGTGTCAGCGTACGTTTTAGGATTTGGGGACGGGTGAGGGTCAGGCTTCGGGGAAGGGTTAGGGTTAGGGTTCGCGCTAGGGTTAGGGTTAGGGGACGGGGACGGTTTAGGGTCCAGGTGAGGGTACGACAACGCTTTAGGGGGAGCGTACGTGTGAGGGCGCGGGTTCGTGTCAGCGTACGGGTTAGGATTAGGGGACAGGTGAGTGTCAGGCGTCGGGGAAGGGTTAGGGTTAGGGTTCGGACTAGGGTTAGGGTTAGGGGACGGGGACGGTTTAGGGTCCAGGTGAGGGTACGACAACGCTTTAGGGGGAGCGTACCTGTGAGGGCGTGGGTTAGTGTCAGCGTACGGGTTAGGATTAGGGGACGGGTGAGGGTCAGGCTTCGGGGAAGGGTTAGGGTTAGGGTTCGGGCTAGGGTTAGGGTTAGGGGACGGGGACGGTTTAGGGTCCAGGTGAGTGTACGACAACGCTTTAGGGGGAGCGTACGTGTGAGGGCGCGGGTTCGTGTCAGCGTACGGGTTAGGATTAGGGGACGGGTGAGGATCAGGCTTCGGGGAAGGGTTAGGGTTAGGGTTCGGGCTAGGGTTAGGGTTAGGGTTTGGGGACAGTTTAAGGTCCAGGTGAGGGTATGACAATGCTTTAGGGGGAGCGTACGTGTGAGGGCGTGGGTTAGCGTCAGCGTACGGGTTAGGATTAGGGGACGGGTGAGGGTCAGGCTTCGGGGAAGGGTTAGGGTTAGGGTTCGGGCTAGGGTTTGGGATAGGGGACGGGGACTGTTTAGGGTCCAGGTGAGGGTACGACAATGCTGTAGGGGGAGCGTACGTGTGAGGGCGCGGGTTAGTGTCAGCGTACGGGTTAGGATTAGGGGACGGGTGAGGGTCAGGCTTCGGGGAAGGGTTAGGGTTAGGGTTCGGGCTAGGGTTAGGGTTAGGGTTTGGGGACGGTTTAAGGTCCAGGTGAGTGTACGACAACGCTTTAGGGGGAGCGTACGTGTGAGGGCGCGGGTTCGTGTCAGCGTACGGGTTAGGATTAGGGGATGGGTGAGGGTCAGGCTTCGGGGAAAGGTTAGGGTTAGGGTTCGGGCTAGGGTTAGGGTTAGGTGACGGGGACTGTTTAGGGTCCAATTGAGGGTACGACAACGCTTTAGGGGGAGCGTACGTGTGAGGGCACGGGTTAGTGTCAGCGTACGGGTTAGGATTAGGGGAGGGGTGAGGGTCAGGCTTTGGGGAATGGTTAGGGTTAGGGTTCGGGCTAGGGTTAGGGTTAGGGGACGGGGACGGTTTAGGGTCCAGGTGAGGGTATGACAACGCTTTAGGGGGAGCGTAAGTGTGAGGGCGTGGGTTAGTGTCAGCGTACGGGTTAGGATTAGGGGACAGGTGAGTGTCAGGTGTCGGGGAAGGGTTAGGGTTAGGGTTCGGACTAGGGTTAGGGTTAGGGGACGGGGACGGTTTAGGGTCCAGGTGACGGTACGACAACGCTTTAGGGGGAGCGTACGTGTGAGGGCGCAGGTTAGTGTCAGCGTACGTTTTAGGATTTGGGGACGGGTGAGGGTCAGGCTTCGGGGAAGGGTTAGGGTTAGGGTTCGCGCTAGGGTTAGGGTTAGGGGACGGGGACGGTTTAGGGTCCAGGTGAGGGTACGACAACGCTTTAGGGGGAGCGTACGTGTGAGGGCGCGGGTTCGTGTCAGCGTACGGGTTAGGATTATGGGACAGGTGAGTGTCAGGCGTCGGGGAAGGGTTAGGGTTAGGGTTCGGACTAGGGTTAGGGTTAGGGGACGGGGACGGTTTAGGGTCCAGGTGAGGGTACGACAACGCTTTAGGGGGAGCGTACGTGTGAGGGCGCGGGTTAGTGTCAGCGTACGTGTTAGGAATTGGGGACGGGTGAGGGTCAGGCTTCGGGGAAGGGTTAGGGTTAGGGTTCGGGCTAGGGTTAGGGATAGGGGACGGGGACGGTTTAGGGTCCAGGTGAGGGTACGACAACGCTTTAGGGGGAGCGTACGTGTGAGGGTGCGGGTTAGTGTCAGCGTACGTGTTAGGATTTGGGGACGGGGGAGGGTCAGGCTTCGGGGAAGGGTTAGGGTTAGGGTTCGGGCTAGGGTTAGGGTTAGGGGACGGGGACGGTTTAGGGTCCAGGTGAGGGTACGACAGCGCTTTAGGGGGAGTGTACGTGTGAGGGCGCGGGTTAGTGTCAGCGTACCGGTTAGCATTAGGGGACGGGTGAGGGTCAGGCTTCGGGGAAGGGTTAGGGTTAGGGTTCGGGCCAGGGTTAGGGTTAGGGGAAGGGGACGGTTTAGGGTCCAGGTGAGGGTACGACAACGCTTTAGGGGGAGCGTACGTGTGAGGGTGCGGGTTAGTGTCAGCGTACGGGTTAGGATTAGGGGATGGGTGAGGGTCAGGCTTCGGGGAAGGGTTAGGGTTAGGGTTCGGGTTAGGGTTAGGGTTAGGAGACGGGGACGGTTTAGGGTCCAGGTGAGGGTATGACAATGCTTTAGGGGGAGCGTACGTGTGAGGGCGCGGGTTAGTGTCAGCGTACGGGTTAGGATTAGGGGACGGGTGAGTGTCAGGCTTCGGGGAAGGGTTAGGGTTCGGGCTAGGGTTAGGGTTAGGGGACGGGGACGGTTTAGGGTCCAGGTGAGGGTACGACAACGCTTTATGGGGTGCGTACGTGTGAGGGCGCGAGTTAGTGTCAGCGTACGGGTTAGGATTAGGGGACGGGTGAGGGTCAGGCTTCGGGGAGGGGTTAGGGTTAGGGTCGGGCTAGGGTTAGGGTTAGGGGACGGGGACGGTTTAGGGTCCAGGTGAGGGTACGACAACGCTTTAGGGGGAGCGTACGAGTGAGGGCGCGGGTTAGTGTCAGCGTACGGGTTAGGATTAGGGGACGGGTGAGTGTCAGGCTTCGGGGAAGGGTTACGGTTAGGGTTCGGGCTAGGGTTAGGGTTAGGGGACGGGGACGGTTTAGGGTCCAGGTGAGGGTACGACAACGCTTTATGGGGTGCGTACGTGTGAGGGCGCGGGTTAGTGTCAGCGTACGGGTTAGGATTAGGGGACGGGTGAGGGTCACGCTTCGGGGAAGCGTTAGGGTTAGAGTTCGGGCTAGGGTTAGGGTTAGAGGACGGGGACGGTTTAGGGTCCAGGTGAGGGTACGACAACGCTTTAGGGGGAGCGTACGTGTGAGGGCGCGGGTTAGTGTCAGCGTACGGGTTAGGATTAGGGGACGGGTGAGGGTCAGGCTTCGGGGAAGCGTTAGGGTTAGGGTTCGGGCTAGGGTTAGGGTTAGGGGACGGGGACGGTTTAGGGTCCAGGTGAGGGTACGAGAACGCTTTAGGGGGAGCGCACGTGTGAGGGCGCGGGTTAGTGTCAGCGTAGGGGTTAGGATTAGGGGACGGGTGAGGGTCAGGCTTCGGGGAAGAGTTAGGGTTAGGGTTCGGGCTAGGGTAAGGGTTAGGGGACGGGGACGGTTTAGGGTCCAGATGAGGGTACGACAACGCTTTAGGGGGAGCGTACGTGTGAGGGCGCGGGTCAGTGTCAGCGTACGCGTTAGGATTAGGGGACGGGTGAGGGTCAGGCTTCGGGGAAGGGTTAGGGTTAGGGTTCGGGCTAGGGTTAGGGTTAGGGGACGGGGACGGTTTAGGGTCCAGGTGAGGGTACGACAACGCTTTAGGGGGAGCGTATGTGTGAGGGCGCTGGTTAGTGTCAGCATACGGGTTAGGATTAGGGGACGGGTGAGGGTCAGGCTTCGGGGAAGGGTTAGGGTTAGGGTACGGGCTAGGGTTAGGGTTAGGGGACGGGGACGGTTTAGGGTCCAGGTGAGGGTACGACATCGCTTTAGGGGGAGCGTACGTGTGAGGGCGCGGGTTAGTGTCAGCGTACGGGTTAGGATTAGGGGACGGGTGAGGGTCAGGCTTCGGGGAAGGGTTAGGGTTAGGGTTCGGGCTAGGGTTAGGGTTAGGGGACGGGGACGGTTTAGGGTCCAGGTGAGTGTACGAGAACGCTTTAGGGGGAGCGTACGTGTGAGGGCGCGGGTTAGCGTCAGCATACGGGTTAGGATTAGGGGACGGGTGAGGGTCAGGCTTCGGGGAAGGGTTAGGGTTAGGGTTCCGTCTAGGGTTAGTATTAGGGGCCGGGGACGGTTTAGGGTCCAGGTGAGGGTACGACATCGCTTTAGGGGGAGCGTACTTGTGAGGGCGAGGTTTAGCGTCAGTGTACGGGTTAGGATTAGGGGACGGGTGAGGGTCAGGCTTCTTGTAAAGGTTAGGGTTAGCGTTCCGGCTAGGGTTAGCGTTAGTGGTCAGGGACGGTTTAGGGTCCAGGTGAGGGTACGACAACGCTTTAGGGGGAGCGTACGTGTGAGGGCGCGGGTTAGCGTCAGCGTATGGGTTAGAATTAGGGGACGGGTGAGGGTCAGGCTTCGGGGAAGGGTTAGTGTTAGGGTTCCGTCTAGGGTTAGTATTAGGGGCCGGGGACGGTTTAGGGTCCAGGTGAGGGTCCGACATAGCTTTAGGGGGAGCGTACGTGTGAGGGCGCGGGTTAGTGTCAGCGTACGGGTTAGGATTAGGGGACGGGTGAGGGTCAGGCTTTGGGGAAGGGTTAGGGTTAGGGTTCGGGCTAGGGTTAGGTTTAGGGGACGGGGACGGTTTAGGGTCCAGGTGAGGGTACGACAACACTTTAGGGGGAGCGTACGTGTGAGGGCGTGGGTTAGTGTCAGCGTACTGGTTAGGATTAGGGGACGGGTGAGGGTCAGGCTTCGGGGAAGTGTTAGGGTTAGGGTTCGGGTTAGGGTTAGGGTTAGGGGACGGGGACGGTTTAGGGTCCAGGTGAGGGTCCGACATCGCTTTAGGGGGAGCGTACTTGTGAGGGCGAGGGTTAGCGTCAGCGTACGGGTTAGGATTAGGGGACGGGTGAGTGTCAGGCTTCTTGGAAGGGTTAGGGTTAGCATTCGGGCTAGGGTTAGGGTTAGTGGACGGGGACGGTTTAGGGTCCATGTGAGGGTACGACAACGCTGTAGGGGGAGCGTACATGTGAGGGCGCGGGTTAGTGTCAGCGTACGGGTTAGGATTAGGGGACGGGTGAGTGTCAGGCTTCGGGGAAGTGTTAGGGTTAGGGTTCGGGCTAGGGTTAGGGTTAGGGGACAGGGACGGTTTAGGGTCCAGGTGAGGGCAGGACAACGCTTTAGGGGGAGCGTACGTGTCAGGGCGCGGGTTAGTGTCAGCGTACGGGTTAGGATTAGGGGACGGGTGAGGGTCAGGCTTCGGGGAAGGGTTAGGGTTAGGGTTCGGGCTAGGGTTAGGTTTAGGGGACGGGGACGGTTTATGGTCCAGGTGAGGGTACGACAACGCTTTAGGGGGAGCGTACGTGTGAGCGCGCGGGTTAGTGTCAGCGTACGGGTTAGGATTAGGGGACGGGTGAGGGTCAGGCTTCGGGGAAGGGTTAGGGTTAGGTTTCGGGCTAGGGTTAGGGTTAGGGGACGGGGACGGTTTAGGGTCCAGGTGAGGGTACGACAACGCTTTAGGGGGAGCGTACGTGTGAGGGCGCGGGTTAGCGTCAGCGTACGTTTTAGGATTAGGGGAAGGGTGAGGGTCAGGCTTCGGGGAAGGGTTAGGGTTAGGGTTCGGGGTAGGGTTAGGGATAGGGGACGGGGACGGTTTAGGGTCCAGGTGAGGGTACAACATCGCTTTAGGGGGAGCGTACTTGTGAGGGCGACGGTTAGCGTCAGCGTACGGGTTAGGATTAGGGTACGGGTGAGGGTCAGGCTTCGGGGAAGGGTTAGGGTTAAGGTTCTGGCTAGGGTTAGGGTTAGGGGAAAGGGAACGGTTTAGGGTCCAGGTGAGGGTACGACAACGCTTTAGGGGGATCGTACGTGTGAGGGTGCGGGTTAGCGTCAGCATACGGGTTAGGATTAGGGGACGGGTGAGGGTCAGGCTTCGGGGAAGGGTTAGGGTTCGGGTTCGGGCTAGGGTTAGGGTTAATGGACGGGGACGGTTTAGGGTCCAGGTGAGGGTACGACAACGCTTTAGGGGGAGCGTACGTGTGAGGGCGCGGGTTAGCGTCAGCGTACGGGTTAGGATTAGGGGACGGGTGAGGGTCAGGCTTCGGGGAAGGGTTAGGGTTTGGGTACTGGCTGGGGTTAGGGTTAGGGGACGGGGATGGTTTAGGGTCCAGGTGAGGGTACGACAATGCTTTAGGGGAGCGTACGTGTGAGGGGGTGGTTTAGTGTCAGCGTACGGGTTAGGATTAGGGGACGTGTGAGGGTCAGGCTTCGGGGAAGGGTTAGTGTTAGGGTTCCGTCTAGCGTTAGGATTAGGGGACGAGGACGGTTTAGGGTCCAGGTGAGGGTACGACAACGCTTTAAGGGGAGCGTACGTGTGAGGGCATGGGTTAGTGTCAGCGTACGGGTTAGGATTAGGGGAAGGGTGAGGGTCAGGCTTCGGGGAAGGGTTAGGGTTAGGGTTCGGGTTAGGGTTCGGGTTAGGGGACGGGGACGGTTTAGGGTCCAGGTGAGGGTCCGACATCGCTTTAGGGGGAGCCTACTTGTGAGGGCGAGGCTTAGCGTCAGCGTACGGGTTAGGATTAGGGGACGGGTGAGTGTAAGGCTTCTTGGAAGGGTTAGGGTTAGCGTTCGTGCTAGGGTTAGGGTTAGTGGACATGGACTGTTTAGGGTCCAGCTGAGGGTACGACAACGCTTTAGGGGGAGCGTACGTGTGAGGGCGCGGGTTAGCATCAGCGTACGGGTTAGGATTAGGGGACGGGTGAGGGTCAGGCTTCGGGGAAGGGTTAGGGTTAGGGTTCGGGCTAGGGTTAGGGTTAGGGTCCGGGGACGGTTTTGGGTCCAGGTGAGGGTACGACAACGCTTTAGGGGGAGCGTATGTGTGAGGTCGCGGGTTAGCGTCAGCGTACGGGTTAGGATTAGGGGACGGGTGAGAGTCAGGCTTCTTGGAAGGGTTAGGGTTAGCATTCGGGCTAGGGTTAGGGTTAGAGGACGGGGATGGTTTAGGGTCCAGGTGAGGGTACGACAACGCTGTAGGGGGAGCATACGTGTGAAGTCACGGGTTAGTGTCAGCGTACGGGTTAGGATTAGGGGACGGGTGAGGGTCAGGCTTCGGGGAAGGGTTAGGGTTAGGGTTCGGGTTAGGGTTAGGGTTAGGGGACGGGGACGGTTTAGGGTCCAGGTGAGGGTCCGACATCGCTTTAGGGGGAGCGTACTTGTGAGGGCGAGGGTTAGCGTCAGCGTACGGGTTAGGATTAGGGGACGGGTGAGTGTCAGGCTTCTTGGAAGGGTGAGGGTTAGCATTCGGGCTAGGGTTAGGGTTAGTGGACGGGGACGGTTTAGGGTCCACGTGAGCGTACGACAACGCTGTAGGGGGAGCGTACGTGTGAGGGCGCGGGTTAGTGTCAGCGTACGGGTTAGGATTAGGGGACGGGTGAGTGTCAGGCTTCGGGGAAGGGTTAGGATTAGGGTTCGGGCTAGGGTTAGGGTTAGGGGACGGGGACGGTTTAGGGTCCAGGTGAGGGCACGACAACGCTTTAGGGGGAGCGTAGGTGTGAGGGCGCGGGTTAGTGTCAGCGTACGGGTTAGGATTAGGGGACGGGTGAGGGTCAGGCTTCGGGGAAGGGTTAGGGTTAGGGTTCGGGCTAGGGTTAGGTTTAGGGGACGGGGACGGTTTAGGGTCCAGGTGAGGGTACGACAACGCTTTAGGGGGAGCGTACATGTGAGGGCGCGGGTTAGTGTCAGCGTACGGGTTAGGATTAGGGGACGGGTGAGGGTCAGGGTTCGGGGAAGGGTTATGTTTAGGGTTCGGGCTAGGGTTAGGGTTAGGGGACGGGGACGGTTTAGGGTCCAGGTGAGGGTACGACAACGCTTTAGGGGGAGCGTACGTGTGAGGGCGCGGGTTAGCGTCAGCGTACGGGTTAGGATTAGGGGACGGGTGAGGGTCAGGCTTCGGGGAAGGGTTAGGGATCGGGTTCGGGCTAGGGTCAGGCTTAGGGGACGGGGATGGTTTACTGTCCAGGTGAGGGTACGACAACGCTTTAGGGGGAGCGTACGTGTGAGGGCGCGGGTTAGCGTCAGCGTACGGGTTAGGATTAGGGGACGTGTGAGGGTCAGGCTTCGGGGAAGGGTTAGTGTTAGGGCTCCGTCTATCTTTAGGATTAGGGGACGAGGACGGTTTAGGGTCCAGGTGAGGGTACGACAACGCTTTAGGGGGAGCGTATGTGTGAGGGCACGGGTTAGTGTCAGCGTACGGGTTAGGATTAGGGGACGGCTGAGGGTCAGGCTTCGGGGAAGGGTTAGGGTTAGGGTTCGGGCTAGGGTTAGGGTTAGGGGACGGGGACGGTTTAGGGTCCAGGTGAGAGTACGAGAACGCTTTAGGGGGAGCGTACGTGTGAGGGCGCGGGTTAGTGTCAGCATACGGGTTAGGATTAGGGGACGGGTGAGGTTCAGGCTTCGGGGAAGGGTTAGGGTTATGGTTCGGGCTAGGGTTAGGGTTAGGGGACGGGGACGGTTTAGGGTCCAGGTGAGGGTACGACATCGCTTTAGGGGGAGCGTACTTGTGAGGGCGAGGTTTAGCGTCAGTGTACGGGTTAGGATTAGGGGACGGGTGAGGGTCAGGCTTCTTGGAAAGGTTAGGGTTAGCGTTCCGGCTAGGGTTAGCGTTAGTGGTCAGGGACGGTTTAGGGTCCAGGTGAGGGTACGACAACGCTTTAGGGGGAGCGTACGTGTGAGGGCGCGGGTTAGCGTCAGCGTATGGGTTAGAATTAGGGGACGGGTGAGGGTCAGGCTTCGGGGAAGGGTTAGTGTTAGGGTTCCGTCTAGGGTTAGTATTAGGGGCCGGGGACGGTTTAGGGTCCAGGTGAGGGTCCGACATAGCTTTAGGGGGAGCGTACGTGTGAGGGCGCGGGTTAGTGTCAGCGTACGGGTTAGGATTAGGGGACGGGTGAGGGTCAGGCTTTGGGGAAGTGTTAGGGTTAGGGTTCGGTCTAGGGTTAGGTTTAGGGGACGGGGACGGTTTAGGGTCCAGGTGAGGGTACGACAACACTTTAGGGGGAGCGTACGTGTGAGGGCGTGGGTTAGTGTCAGCGTACTGGTTAGGATTAGGGGACGGGTGAGGGTCAGGCTTCGGGGAAGGGTTAGGGTTAGGGTTCGGGTTAGGGTTAGGGGACGGGGACGGTTTAGGGTCCAGGTGAGGGTCCGACATCGCTTTAGGGGGAGCGTACTTGTGAGGGCGAGGGTTAGCGTCAGCGTACGGGTTAGGATTAGGGGACGGGTGAGTGTCAGGCTTCTTGGAAGGGTTAGGGTTAGCATTCGGGCTAGGGTTAGGGTTAGTGGACGGGGACGGTTTAGGGTCCATGTGAGGGTACGACAACGCTGTAGGGGGAGCGTACATGTGAGGGCGCGGGTTAGTGTCAGCGTACGGGTTAGGATTAGGGGACGGGTGAGTGTCAGGCTTCGGGGAAGTGTTAGGGTTAGGGTTCGGGCTAGGGTTAGGGTTAGGGGACAGGGACGGTTTAGGGTCCAGGTGAGGGCAGGACAACGCTTTAGGGGGAGCGTACGTGTCAGGGCGCGGGTTAGTGTCAGCGTACGGGTTAGGATTAGGGGACGGGTGAGGGTCAGGCTTCGGGGAAGGGTTAGGGTTAGGGTTCGGGCTAGGGTTAGGTTTAGGGGACGGGGACGGTTTATGGTCCAGGTGAGGGTACGACAACGCTTTAGGGGGAGCGTACGTGTGAGCGCGCGGGTTAGTGTCAGCGTACGGGTTAGGATTAGGGGACGGGTGAGGGTCAGGCTTCGGGGAAGGGTTAGGGTTAGGTTTCGGGCTAGGGTTAGGGTTAGGGGACGGGGACGGTTTAGGGTCCAGGTGAGGGTACGACAACGCTTTAGGGGGAGCGTACGTGTGAGGGCGCGGGTTAGCGTCAGCGTACGTTTTAGGATTAGGGGAAGGGTGAGGGTCAGGCTTCGGGGAAGGGTTAGGGTTAGGGTTCGGGGTAGGGTTAGGGATAGGGGACGGGGACGGTTTAGGGTCCAGGTGAGGGTACAACATCGCTTTAGGGGGAGCGTACTTGTGAGGGCGACGGTTAGCGTCAGCGTACGGGTTAGGATTAGGGTACGGGTGAGGGTCAGGCTTCGGGGAAGGGTTAGGGTTAAGGTTCTGGCTAGGGTTAGGGTTAGGGGAAAGGGAACGGTTTAGGGTCCAGGTGAGGGTACGACAACGCTTTAGGGGGATCGTACGTGTGAGGGTGCGGGTTAGCGTCAGCATACGGGTTAGGATTAGGGGACGGGTGAGGGTCAGGCTTCGGGGAAGGGTTAGGGTTCGGGTTCGGGCTAGGGTTAGGGTTAATGGACGGGGACGGTTTAGGGTCCAGGTGAGGGTACGACAACGCTTTAGGGGGAGCGTACGTGTGAGGGCGCGGGTTAGCGTCAGCGTACGGGTTAGGATTAGGGGACGGGTGAGGGTCAGGCTTCGGGGAAGGGTTAGGGTTTGGGTACTGGCTGGGGTTAGGGTTAGGGGACGGGGATGGTTTAGGGTCCAGGTGAGGGTACGACAATGCTTTAGGGGAGCGTACGTGTGAGGGGGTGGTTTAGTGTCAGCGTACGGGTTAGGATTAGGGGACGTGTGAGGGTCAGGCTTCGGGGAAGGGTTAGTGTTAGGGTTCCGTCTAGCGTTAGGATTAGGGGACGAGGACGGTTTAGGGTCCAGGTGAGGGTACGACAACGCTTTAAGGGGAGCGTACGTGTGAGGGCATGGGTTAGTGTCAGCGTACGGGTTAGGATTAGGGGAAGGGTGAGGGTCAGGCTTCGGGGAAGGGTTAGGGTTAGGGTTCGGGTTAGGGTTCGGGTTAGGGGACGGGGACGGTTTAGGGTCCAGGTGAGGGTCCGACATCGCTTTAGGGGGAGCCTACTTGTGAGGGCGAGGCTTAGCGTCAGCGTACGGGTTAGGATTAGGGGACGGGTGAGTGTAAGGCTTCTTGGAAGGGTTAGGGTTAGCGTTCGTGCTAGGGTTAGGGTTAGTGGACATGGACTGTTTAGGGTCCAGCTGAGGGTACGACAACGCTTTAGGGGGAGCGTACGTGTGAGGGCGCGGGTTAGCATCAGCGTACGGGTTAGGATTAGGGGACGGGTGAGGGTCAGGCTTCGGGGAAGGGTTAGGGTTAGGGTTCGGGCTAGGGTTAGGGTTAGGGTCCGGGGACGGTTTTGGGTCCAGGTGAGGGTACGACAACGCTTTAGGGGGAGCGTATGTGTGAGGTCGCGGGTTAGCGTCAGCGTACGGGTTAGGATTAGGGGACGGGTGAGAGTCAGGCTTCTTGGAAGGGTTAGGGTTAGCATTCGGGCTAGGGTTAGGGTTAGAGGACGGGGATGGTTTAGGGTCCAGGTGAGGGTACGACAACGCTGTAGGGGGAGCATACGTGTGAAGTCACGGGTTAGTGTCAGCGTACGGGTTAGGATTAGGGGACGGGTGAGGGTCAGGCTTCGGGGAAGGGTTAGGGTTAGGGTTCGGGTTAGGGTTAGGGTTAGGGGACGGGGACGGTTTAGGGTCCAGGTGAGGGTCCGACATCGCTTTAGGGGGAGCGTACTTGTGAGGGCGAGGGTTAGCGTCAGCGTACGGGTTAGGATTAGGGGACGGGTGAGTGTCAGGCTTCTTGGAAGGGTGAGGGTTAGCATTCGGGCTAGGGTTAGGGTTAGTGGACGGGGACGGTTTAGGGTCCACGTGAGCGTACGACAACGCTGTAGGGGGAGCGTACGTGTGAGGGCGCGGGTTAGTGTCAGCGTACGGGTTAGGATTAGGGGACGGGTGAGTGTCAGGCTTCGGGGAAGGGTTAGGATTAGGGTTCGGGCTAGGGTTAGGGTTAGGGGACGGGGACGGTTTAGGGTCCAGGTGAGGGCACGACAACGCTTTAGGGGGAGCGTAGGTGTGAGGGCGCGGGTTAGTGTCAGCGTACGGGTTAGGATTAGGGGACGGGTGAGGGTCAGGCTTCGGGGAAGGGTTAGGGTTAGGGTTCGGGCTAGGGTTAGGTTTAGGGGACGGGGACGGTTTAGGGTCCAGGTGAGGGTACGACAACGCTTTAGGGGGAGCGTACATGTGAGGGCGCGGGTTAGTGTCAGCGTACGGGTTAGGATTAGGGGACGGGTGAGGGTCAGGGTTCGGGGAAGGGTTATGTTTAGGGTTCGGGCTAGGGTTAGGGTTAGGGGACGGGGACGGTTTAGGGTCCAGGTGAGGGTACGACAACGCTTTAGGGGGAGCGTACGTGTGAGGGCGCGGGTTAGCGTCAGCGTACGGGTTAGGATTAGGGGACGGGTGAGGGTCAGGCTTCGGGGAAGGGTTAGGGATCGGGTTCGGGCTAGGGTCAGGCTTAGGGGATGGGGATGGTTTACTGTCCAGGTGAGGGTACGACAACGCTTTAGGGGGAGCGTACGTGTGAGGGCGCGGGTTAGCGTCAGCGTACGGGTTAGGATTAGGGGACGTGTGAGGGTCAGGCTTCGGGGAAGGGTTAGTGTTAGGGCTCCGTCTATCTTTAGGATTAGGGGACGAGGACGGTTTAGGGTCCAGGTGAGGGTACGACAACGCTTTAGGGGGAGCGTATGTGTGAGGGCACGGGTTAGTGTCAGCGTACGGGTTAGGATTAGGGGACGGCTGAGGGTCAGGCTTCGGGGAAGGGTTAGGGTTAGGGTTCGGGCTAGGGTTAGGGTTAGGGGACGGGGACGGTTTAGGGTCCAGGTGAGTGTACGAGAACGCTTTAGGGGGAGCGTACGTGTGAGGGCGCGGGTTAGTGTCAGCATACGGGTTAGGATTAGGGGACGGGTGAGGGTCAGGCTTCGGGGAAGGGTTAGGGTTATGGTTCGGGCTAGGGTTAGGGTTAGGGGACGGGGACGGTTTAGGGTCCAGGTGAGGGTACGACATCGCTTTAGGGGGAGCGTACTTGTGAGGGCGAGGTTTAGCGTCAGTGTACGGGTTAGGATTAGGGGACGGGTGAGGGTCAGGCTTCTTGGAAAGGTTAGGGTTAGCGTTCCGGCTAGGGTTAGCGTTAGTGGTCAGGGACGGTTTAGGGTCCAGGTGAGGGTACGACAACGCTTTAGGGGGAGCGTACGTGTGAGGGCGCGGGTTAGCGTCAGCGTATGGGTTAGAATTAGGGGACGGGTGAGGGTCAGGCTTCGGGGAAGGGTTAGTGTTAGGGTTCCGTCTAGGGTTAGTATTAGGGGCCGGGGACGGTTTAGGGTCCAGGTGAGGGTCCGACATAGCTTTAGGGGGAGCGTACGTGTGAGGGCGCGGGTTAGTGTCAGCGTACGGGTTAGGATTAGGGGACGGGTGAGGGTCAGGCTTTGGGGAAGTGTTAGGGTTAGGGTTCGGTCTAGGGTTAGGTTTAGGGGACGGGGACGGTTTAGGGTCCAGGTGAGGGTACGACAACACTTTAGGGGGAGCGTACGTGTGAGGGCGTGGGTTAGTGTCAGCGTACTGGTTAGGATTAGGGGACGGGTGAGGGTCAGGCTTCGGGGAAGGGTTAGGGTTAGGGTTCGGGTTAGGGTTAGGGGACGGGGACGGTTTAGGGTCCAGGTGAGGGTCCGACATCGCTTTAGGGGGAGCGTACTTGTGAGGGCGAGGGTTAGCGTCAGCGTACGGGTTAGGATTAGGGGACGGGTGAGGGTCAGGCTTCGGGGAAGGGTTAGGGTTAGGGTTCGGGCTAGGGTTAGGTTTAGGGGACGGGGACGGTTTATGGTCCAGGTGAGGGTACGACAACGCTTTAGGGGGAGCGTACGTGTGAGCGCGCGGGTTAGTGTCAGCGTACGGGTTAGGATTAGGGGACGGGTGAGGGTCAGGCTTCGGGGAAGGGTTAGGGTTAGGTTTCGGGCTAGGGTTAGGGTTAGGGGACGGGGACGGTTTAGGGTCCAGGTGAGGGTACGACAACGCTTTAGGGGGAGCGTACGTGTGAGGGCGCGGGTTAGCGTCAGCGTACGTTTTAGGATTAGGGGAAGGGTGAGGGTCAGGCTTCGGGGAAGGGTTAGGGTTAGGGTTCGGGGTAGGGTTAGGGATAGGGGACGGGGACGGTTTAGGGTCCAGGTGAGGGTACAACATCGCTTTAGGGGGAGCGTACTTGTGAGGGCGACGGTGAGCGTCAGCGTACGGGTTAGGATTAGGGTACGGGTGAGGGTCAGGCTTCGGGGAAGGGTTTGTGTTAAGGTTCTGGCTAGGGTTAGGGTTAGGGGAAAGGGAACGGTTTAGGGTCCAGGTGAGGGTACGACAACGCTTTAGGGGGATCGTACGTGTGAGGGTGCGGGTTAGCGTCAGCGTACGGGTTAGGATTAGGGGACGGGTGAGGGTCAGGCTTCGGGGAAGGGTTAGGGTTCGGGTTCGGGCTAGGGTTAGGGTTAATGGACGGGGACGGTTTAGGGTCCAGGTGAGGGTACGACAACGCTTTAGGGGGAGCGTACGTGTGAGGGCGCGGGTTAGCGTCAGCGTACGGGTTAGGATTAGGGGACGGGTGAGGGTCAGGCTTCGGGGAAGGGTTAGGGTTTGGGTACTGGCTGGGGTTAGGGTTAGGGGACGGAGATGGTTTAGGGTCCAGGTGAGGGTACGACAATGCTTTAGGGGAGCGTACGTGTGAGGGGGTGGTTTAGTGTCAGCGTACGGGTTAGGATTAGGGGACGTGTGAGGGTCAGGCTTCGGGGAAGGGTTAGTGTTAGGGTTCCGTCTAGCGTTAGGATTAGGGGACGAGGACGGTTTAGGGTCCAGGTGAGGGTACGACAACGCTTTAGTGGGAGCGTACGTGTGAGGGCATGGGTTAGTGTCAGCGTACGGGTTAGGATTAGGGGAAGGGTGAGGGTCAGGCTTCGGGGAAGGGTTAGGGTTAGGGTTCGGGTTAGGGTTCGGGTTAGGGGACGGGGACGGTTTAGGGTCCAGGTGAGGGTCCGACATCGCTTTAGGGGGAGCCTACTTGTGAGGGCGAGGCTTAGCGTCAGCGTACGGGTTAGGATTAGGGGACGGGTGAGTGTAAGGCTTCTTGGAAGGGTTAGGGTTAGCGTTCGGGCTAGGGTTAGGGTTAGTGGACGGGGACGGTTTAGGGTCCAGGTGAGGGTACGACAACGCTTTAGGGGGAGCGTACGTGTGAGGGCGCGGGTTAGCATCAGCGTACGGGTTAGGATTAGGGGACGGGTGAGGGTCAGGCTTCGGGGAAGGGTTAGTGTTAGGGTTCGGGCTAGGGTTAGGGTTAGGGGCCGGGGACGGTTTAGGGTCCAGGTGAGGGTACGACAACGCTGTAGGGGGAGCGTACGTGTGAGGTCGCAGGTTAGTGTCAGCGTTCGCGTTAGGATTAGGGGACGGGTGAGGGTCAGGCTTCGGGGAAGCGTTAGGGTTAGGGTTCGGGCTAGGTTTAGGGTTAGGGGACGGGGACGGTTTAGGGTCCAGGTGAGGGTATGACAACGTTTAGGGGGAGCGTACGTGTGAGGGCGCGAGTTAGTGTCAGCGTACAGGTTAGGAATAGGGGACGGGTGAGGGTCAGGCTTCGGGGAAGGGTTACGGTTAGGGTTCGGGCTAGAGTTAGGGTTAGGGGACGGGGACGGTTTAGGGTCCAGGTGAGGGTACGACAACGTTTTAGGGGGAGCGTACGTGTGAGGGCGCGGGTTAGTGTCAGCGTACGGGTTAGGATTAGGGGACGGGTGAGGGTCAGGCTTCGGGGAAGGGTTAGGGTTAGGGTTCGGGCTAGGGTTAGGGTTAGGGGACGGGGACGGTTTAGGGTCCATGTGAGGGTACGACAACGCTTTACGGGGAGCGTACGAGTGAGGGCGCGGGTTCGTGTCAGCGTACGGGTTAGGATTAGGGGACGTGTGAGGGTCAGGCTTCGGGGAAGGGTTAGGGTTAGGGTTCGGGCTAGGGTTAGGTTTAGGGGACGGGGACGGTTTAGGGTCCAGGTGAGGGTACGACAACGCTTTAGGGGGAGCGTACGTGTGAGCGCGCGGGTTAGTGTCAGCGTACGGGTTAGGATTAGGGGACGGGTGAGGGTCAGGCTTCGGGGAAGGGTTATGTTTAGGGTTCGGGCTAGGGTTAGGGTTAGGGGACAGGGACGGTTTAGGGTCCAGGTGAGGGTACGACAACGCTTTAGGGGGAGCGTACGTGTGAGGGCGCGGGTTAGCGTCAGCGTACGGGTTAGGATTAGGGGACGTGTGAGGGTCAGGCTTCGGGGAAGGGTTAGTGTTAGGGCTCCGTCTATCTTTAGGATTAGGGGACGAGGACGGTTTAGGGTCCAGGTGAGGGTACGACAACGCTTTAGGGGGAGCGTACGAGTGAGGGCGCGGGTTAGTGTCAGCGTACAGGTTAGGATTAGGGGACGGCTGAGGGTCAGGCTTCGCGGAAGGGTTAGGGTTAGGGTTCGGGCTAGGGTTAGTGTTAGGGGACGGGGCGGTTTAGGGTCCAGGTGAGGGTACGACAACGCTTTAGGGGGAGCGCACGTGTGAGGGCGCGGGTTAGTGTCAGCGTACGGGTTAGGATTAGGGGACGGGTGAGGGTCAGGCTTCGGGGAAGTGTTAGGGTTAGGGTTCGGGCTAGGGTTAGGGTTAGGGGACGGGGACGGTTTAGGGTCCAGGTGAGGGTCCGACATCGCTTTAGGGGGAGCGTACTTGTGAGGGCGAGGGTTAGCGTCAGCGTACGGGTTAGGATTAGGGGACGGGTGAGGGTCAGGCTTCGGGGAAGGGTTAGGGTTAGGGTTCGGGCTAGGGTTAGGTTTAGGGGACGGGGACGGTTTATGGTCCAGGTGAGGGTACGACAACGCTTTAGGGGGAGCGTACGTGTGAGCGCGCGGGTTAGTGTCAGCGTACGGGTTAGGATTAGGGGACGGGTGAGGGTCAGGCTTCGGGGAAGGGTTAGGGTTAGGTTTCGGGCTAGGGTTAGGGTTAGGGGACGGGGACGGTTTAGGGTCCAGGTGAGGGTACGACAACGCTTTAGGGGGAGCGTACGTGTGAGGGCGCGGGTTAGCGTCAGCGTACGTTTTAGGATTAGGGGAAGGGTGAGGGTCAGGCTTCGGGGAAGGGTTAGGGTTAGGGTTCGGGGTAGGGTTAGGGATAGGGGACGGGGACGGTTTAGGGTCCAGGTGAGGGTACAACATCGCTTTAGGGGGAGCGTACTTGTGAGGGCGACGGTGAGCGTCAGCGTACGGGTTAGGATTAGGGTACGGGTGAGGGTCAGGCTTCGGGGAAGGGTTTGTGTTAAGGTTCTGGCTAGGGTTAGGGTTAGGGGAAAGGGAACGGTTTAGGGTCCAGGTGAGGGTACGACAACGCTTTAGGGGGATCGTACGTGTGAGGGTGCGGGTTAGCGTCAGCGTACGGGTTAGGATTAGGGGACGGGTGAGGGTCAGGCTTCGGGGAAGGGTTAGGGTTCGGGTTCGGGCTAGGGTTAGGGTTAATGGACGGGGACGGTTTAGGGTCCAGGTGAGGGTACGACAACGCTTTAGGGGGAGCGTACGTGTGAGGGCGCGGGTTAGCGTCAGCGTACGGGTTAGGATTAGGGGACGGGTGAGGGTCAGGCTTCGGGGAAGGGTTAGGGTTTGGGTACTGGCTGGGGTTAGGGTTAGGGGACGGGGATGGTTTAGGGTCCAGGTGAGGGTACGACAATGCTTTAGGGGAGCGTACGTGTGAGGGGGTGGTTTAGTGTCAGCGTACGGGTTAGGATTAGGGGACGTGTGAGGGTCAGGCTTCGGGGAAGGGTTAGTGTTAGGGTTCCGTCTAGCGTTAGGATTAGGGGACGAGGACGGTTTAGGGTCCAGGTGAGGGTACGACAACGCTTTAGTGGGAGCGTACGTGTGAGGGCATGGGTTAGTGTCAGCGTACGGGTTAGGATTAGGGGAAGGGTGAGGGTCAGGCTTCGGGGAAGGGTTAGGGTTAGGGTTCGGGTTAGGGTTCGGGTTAGGGGACGGGGACGGTTTAGGGTCCAGGTGAGGGTCCGACATCGCTTTAGGGGGAGCCTACTTGTGAGGGCGAGGCTTAGCGTCAGCGTACGGGTTAGGATTAGGGGACGGGTGAGTGTAAGGCTTCTTGGAAGGGTTAGGGTTAGCGTTCGGGCTAGGGTTAGGGTTAGTGGACGGGGACGGTTTAGGGTCCAGGTGAGGGTACGACAACGCTTTAGGGGGAGCGTACGTGTGAGGGCGCGGGTTAGCATCAGCGTACGGGTTAGGATTAGGGGACGGGTGAGGGTCAGGCTTCGGGGAAGCGTTAGGGTTAGGGTTCGGGCTAGGTTTAGGGTTAGGGGACGGGGACGGTTTAGGGTCCAGGTGAGGGTATGACAACGTTTAGGGGGAGCGTACGTGTGAGGGCGCGAGTTAGTGTCAGCGTACAGGTTAGGAATAGGGGACGGGTGAGGGTCAGGCTTCGGGGAAGGGTTACGGTTAGGGTTCGGGCTAGAGTTAGGGTTAGGGGACGGGGACGGTTTAGGGTCCAGGTGAGGGTACGACAACGTTTTAGGGGGAGCGTACGTGTGAGGGCGCGGGTTAGTGTCAGCGTACGGGTTAGGATTAGGGGACGGGTGAGGGTCAGGCTTCGGGGAAGGGTTAGGGTTAGGGTTCGGGCTAGGGTTAGGGTTAGGGGACGGGGACGGTTTAGGGTCCATGTGAGGGTACGACAACGCTTTACGGGGAGCGTACGTGTGAGGGCGCGGGTTCGTGTCAGCGTACGGGTTAGGATTAGGGGACGTGTGAGGGTCAGGCTTCGGGGAAGGGTTAGGGTTAGGGTTCGGGCTAGGGTTAGGTTTAGGGGACGGGGACGGTTTAGGGTCCAGGTGAGGGTACGACAACGCTTTAGGGGGAGCGTACGTGTGAGCGCGCGGGTTAGTGTCAGCGTACGGGTTAGGATTAGGGGACGGGTGAGGGTCAGGCTTCGGGGAAGGGTTATGTTTAGGGTTCGGGCTAGGGTTAGGGTTAGGGGACGGGGACGGTTTAGGGTCCAGGTGAGGGTACGACAACGCTTTAGGGGGAGCGTACGTGTGAGGGCGCGGGTTAGCGTCAGCGTACGGGTTAGGATTAGGGGACGTGTGAGGGTCAGGCTTCGGGGAAGGGTTAGTGTTAGGGCTCCGTCTATCTTTAGGATTAGGGGACGAGGACGGTTTAGGGTCCAGGTGAGGGTACAACAACGCTTTAGGGGGAGCGTATGTGTGAGGGCACGGGTTAGTGTCAGCGTACGGGTTAGGATTAGGGGACGGGTGAGGGTCAGGCTTCGGGGAAGGTTTAGGGTTAGGGTTCGGGTTAGGGTTAGGGTTAGGGGACGGGGACGGTTTAGGGTATAGGTGAGGGTCCGACATCGCTTTAGGGGGAGCGTACTTGTGAGGGCGAGGGTTAGCGTTAGCGTACGGGTTAGGATTAGGGGACGGGTGAGGGTCAGGCTTTGGGGAAGGGTTAGGGTTAGGGTTCTGGCTAGGGTTAGGGTTAGGAGACGGGGACGGTTTAGGGTCCAGGTGAGGGTACCACAACGCTGTAGGGGGAGCATACGAGTGAGGTCGCGTGTTAGTGTCAGCGTACGTGTTAGGATTAGGGGACGGGTGAGGGTCAGGCTTCGGGGAAGGGTTAGGGTTAGGGTTCGGGCTAGGGTTAGGGTTAGGGGACGGGGACGGTTTAGGGTCCAGGTGAGGGTACGACAACGCTTTAGGGAGAGCGAACGTGTGAGGGCGCGGGTTAGTGTCAGCCTACGGGTTAGGATTAGGGGACGGGTGAGGGTCAGGCTTCGGGGAAGCGTTAGGGTTAGGGTTCGGGCTAGGGTTAGGGTTAGGGGACGGGGACGGTTTAGGGTCCAGGTGAGGGTATGACAATGCTTTAGGGGGAGAGTACGTGTGAGGGCGCGAGTTAGTGTCAGCGTACAGGTTAGGAATAGGGGACGGGTGAGGGTCAGGCTTCGGGGAAGGGTTACGGTTAGGGTTCGGGCTAGAGTTAGGGTTAGGGGACGGGGACGGTTTAGGGTCCAGGTGAGGGTACGACAACGCTTTAGGGGGAGCGTACGAGTGAGGGCGCGGGTTAGTGTCAGCGTACAGGTTAGGATTAGGGGACGGCTGAGGGTCAGGCTTCGCGGAAGGGTTAGGGTTAGGGTTCGGGCTAGGGTTAGTGTTAGGGGACGGGGCGGTTTAGGGTCCAGGTGAGGGTACGACAACGCTTTAGGGGGAGCGCACGTGTGAGGGCGCGGGTTAGTGTCAGCGTACGGGTTAGGATTAGGGGACGGGTGAGGGTCAGGCTTCGGGGAAGTGTTAGGGTTAGGGTTCGGGCTAGGGTTAGGGTTAGGGGACAGGGACGGTTTAGGGTCCAGGTGAGGGTACGACAACGCTTTAGGGGGAGCGTACGTGTGAGCGCGCGGGTTAGTGTCAGCGTACTGATTAGGATTAGGGGACGGGTGAGGGTCAGGCTTCGGGGAAGGGTTAGGGTTAGGGTTCGGGCTAGGGTTAGGGTTAGGGGACGGGGACGGTTCAGGGTCCAGGTGAGGGTACGACAACGCTTTAGGGTGAGCGTACGTGTGAGCGCGTGGGTTAGTGTCAGCGTACTGATTAGGATTAGGGGACGGGTGAGGGTCAGGCTTCGGGGAAGGGTTAGGGATCGGGTTCGGGCTAGGGTCAGGGTTAGGGGACGGGGATGGTTTAGGGTCCAGGTGAGGGTATGACAACGCTTTAGGGGGAGCGTACGTGTGAGGGCGCGGGTTAGCGTCAGCGTACGGGTTAGGATTAGGGGACGGATGAGGGTCAGGCTTCGGGGATGCGTTAGGGTTTGGGTACTGGCTGGGGTTAGGGTTAGGGACGGGGATGGTTTAGGGTCCAGGTGAGGGTATGACAATGCTTTAGGGGAGCGTACGTGTGAGGGGGTGGGTTAGTGTCAGCGTACGGGTTAGGATTAGGGGACGTGTGAGGGTCTGGCTTCGGGGAAGGGTTAGTGTTAGGGTTCCGTCTAGCGTTAGGATTAGGGGACGAGGACGGTTTAGGGTCCAGGTGAGGGTACGACAACGCTTTAGGGGGAGCGTACGTGTGACGGCGTGAGTTAGCGTCAGCGTACGGGTTAGGATTAGGGGAAGGGTGAGGGTCAGGCTTCGGGGAAGGGTTAGGGTTAGGGTTCGGGTTAGGGTTCGGGTTAGGGGACCGGGACGGTTTAGGGTCCAGGTGAGGGTCGGACATCGCTTTAGGGGGAGCCTACTTGTGAGGGCGAGGGTTAGCGTCAGCGTACGGGTTAGGATTAGGGGACGGGTGAGTGTAAGGCTTCTTGGAAGGGTTAGGGTTAGCGTTCGGGCTAGGGTTAGGGTTAGTGGACGGGGACGGTTTAGGGTCCAGGTGAGGGTACGACAACGCTTTAGGGGGAGCGTACGTGTGAGGGCGCGGGTTAGCATCAGCGTACGGGTTAGGATTAGGGGACGGGTGAGGGTCAGGCTTCGGGGAAGGGTTAGTGTTAGGGTTCCGTCTAGCGTTAGGATTAGGGGCCGGGGACGGTTTAGGGTCCAGGTGAGGGTACGACAACGCTGTAGGGGGAGCGTACGTGTGAGGTCGCAGGTTAGTGTCAGCGTTCGCGTTAGGATTAGGGGACGGGTGAGGGTCAGGCTTCGGGGAAGCGTTAGGGTTAGGGTTCGGGCTAGGTTTAGGGTTAGGGGACGGGGACGGTTTAGGGTCCAGGTGAGGGTATGACAACGTTTAGGGGGAGCGTACGTGTGAGGGCGCGAGTTAGTGTCAGCGTACAGGTTAGGAATAGGGGACGGGTGAGGGTCAGGCTTCGAGGAAGGGTTACGGTTAGGGTTCGGGCTAGAGTTAGGGTTAGGGGACGGGGACGGTTTAGGGTCCAGGTGAGGGTACGACAACGCTTTAGGGGGAGCGTACGTGTGAGGGTGTGGGTTAGTGTCAGCGTACAGGTTAGGATTAGGGGACGGGTGAGGGTCAGGCTTCGGGGAAGGGTTACGGTTAGGGTTCGGGCTAGAGTTAGGGTTAGGGGACGGGGAAGGTTTAGGGTCCAGGTGAGGGTACGACAACGCTTTAGGGGGAGCGTACGTGTGAGCGCGCGGGTTAGTGTCAGCGTACTGATTAGGATTAGGGGACGGGTGAGGGTCAGGCTTCGGGGAAGGGTTAGGGTTAGGGTTCGGGCTAGGGTTAGGGTTAGGGGACGGGGACGGTTCAGGGTCCAGCTGAGGGTACGACAACGCTTTAGGGGGAGCGTACGTGTGAGCGCCCGGGTTAGTGTCAGCGTACTGATTAGGATTAGGGGACGGGTGAGGGTCAGGCTTCGGGGAAGGGTTAGGGATCGGGTTCGGGCTAGGGTCAGGGTTAGGGGACGGGGATGGTTTAGGGTCCAGGTGAGGGTACGACAACGCTTTAGGGGGAGCGTACGTGTGACGGCGCGAGTAAGCGTCAGCGTACGGGTTAGGATTACGGGACGGGTGAGGGTCAGGCTTCGGGGAAGGGTTAGGGTTAGGGTTCGGGTTAGGGTTCGGGTTAGGGGACCGGGACGGTTTAGGGTCCAGGTGAGGGTCGGACATCGCTTTAGGGGGAGCCTACTTGTGAGGGCGAGGGTTAGCGTCAGCGTACGGGTTAGGATTAGGGGACGGGTGAGTGTAAGGCTTCTTGGAAGGGTTAGGGTTAGCGTTCGGGCTAGTGTTAGGGTTAGTGGACGGGGACGGTTTAGGGTCCAGGTGAGGGTACGACAACGCTTTAGGGGGAGCGTACGTGTGAGGGCGCGGGTTAGCATCAGCGTACGGGTTAGGATTAGGGGACGGGTGAGGGTCAGGCTTCGGGGAAGGGTTAGTGTTAGGGTTCCGTCTAGCGTTAGGATTAGGGGCCGGGGACGGTTTAGGGTCCAGGTGAGGGTACGACAACGCTGTAGGGGGAGCGTACGTGTGAGGTCGCAGGTTAGTGTCAGCGTTCGCGTTAGGATTAGGGGACGGGTGAGGGTCAGGCTTCGGGGAAGCATTAGGGTTAGGGTTCGGGCTAGGTTTAGGGTTAGGGGACGGGGACGGTTTAGGGTCCAGGTGAGGGTATGACAACGTTTAGGGGGAGCGTACGTGTGAGGGCGCGAGTTAGTGTCAGCGTATAGGTTAGGAATAGGGGACGGGTGAGGGTCAGTCTTCGGGGAAGGGTTACGGTTAGGGTTCGGGCTAGAGTTAGGGTTAGGGGACGGGGACGGTTTAGGGTCCAGGTGAGGGTACGACAACGTTTTAGGGGGAGCGTACGTGTGAGGGCGCGGGTTAGTGTCAGCGTACGGGTTAGGATTAGGGGACGGGTGAGGGTCAGGCTTCGGGGAAGGGTTAGGGTTAGGGTTCGGGCTAGGGTTAGGGTTAGGGGACGGGGACGGTTTAGGGTCCAGGTGAGGGTACGACAACGCTTTACGGGGAGCGTACGTGTGAGGGCGCGGGTTCGTGTCAGCGTACGGGTTAGGATTAGGGGACGTGTGAGGGTCAGGCTTCGGGGAAGGGTTAGGATTAGGGTTCGGGCTAGGGTTAGGTTTAGAGGACGGGGACGGTTTAGGGTCCAGGTGAGGGTACGACAACGCTTTAGGGGGAGCGTACGTGTGAGCGCGCGGGTTAGTGTCAGCGTACGGGTTAGGATTAGGGGACGGGTGAGGGTCAGGCTTCGGGGAAGGGTTATGTTTAGGGTTCGGGCTAGGGTTAGGGTTAGGGGACGGGGACGGTTTAGGGTCCAGGTGAGGGTACGACAACGCTTTAGGGGGAGCGTACGTGTGAGGGCGCGGGTTACCGTCAGCGTACGTGTTAGGATTAGGGGAAGGGTGAGGGTCAGGCTTCGGGGAAGGGTTAGGGTTAGTGTTCGGGCTAGGGTTAGGGATAGGGGACGGGGACGGTTTAGGGTCCAGGTGAGGGTACGACATCGCTTTAGGGGGAGCGTACTTGTGAGGGCGACGGTTAGCATCAGCGTACGGGTTAGGATTAGGGGACGGGTGAGGGTCAGGCTTCGGGGAAGGGTTAGGGTTAAGGTTCTGGCTAGGGTTAGGGTTAGGGGACGGGGACGGTTTAGGGTCCAGGTGAGGGTACGACAACGCTTTAGGGAGAGCGAAAGTGTGAGGGCGCGGGTTAGCGTCAGCCTACCGGTTAGGATTAGGGGACGGGTGAGGGTCAGGCTTCGGGGAAGGGTTAGTGTTAGGGTTCCGTCTAGCGTTAGGATTAGGGGACGAGGACGGTTTAGGGTCCAGGTGAGGGTACGACAACGCTTTAGGGGGAGCGTACGTGTGAGGGCGCGGGTTAGCATCAGCGTACGGGTTAGGATTAGGGGATGGGTGAGGGTCAGGCTTCGGGGAAGTGTTAGGGTTATGGTTCGGGTTAGGGTTCGGGTTAGGGGACCGGGACGGTTTAGGGTCCAGGTGAGGGTCGGACATCGCTTTAGGGGGAGCCTAGTTCTGAGGGCGAGGGTTAGCATCAGCGTACGGGTTAGGATTAGGGGACGGGTGAGTGTAAGGCTTCTTGGAAGGGTTAGGGTTAGAGTTCGGGCTAGGGTTAGGGTTAGTGGACGGGGACGGTTTAGGGTCCAGGTGAGGGTACGACAACGCTTTAGGGGGAGCGTACGTGTGAGGGCGCGGGTTAGCATCAGTGTACGGGTTAGGATTAGGGGATGGGTGAAGGTCAGGCTTCGGGGAAGGGTTAGTGTTAGGGTTCGGGCTAGGGTTAGGGTTAGGGGCTGGGGACGGTTTAGGGTCCAGGTGAGGGTACGACAACGCTGTAGGGGGAGCGTACGTGTGAGGTCGCAGGTTAGTGTCAGAGTTCGCGTTAGGATTAGGGGACGGGTGAGGGTCAGGCTTCGGGGAAGCGTTAGGGTTAGGGTTCGGGCTAGGTTTACGGTTAGGGGACGGGGACGGTTTAGGGTCCAGGTGAGGGTATGACAACGTTTAGGGGGAGCGTACGTGTGAGGGCGCGAGTTAGTGTCAGCGTACAGGTTAGGAATAGGGGACGGGTGAGGGTCAGGCTTCGGGGAAGTGTTACGGTTAGGGTTCGGGCTAGAGTTAGGGTTAGGGGACGGGGACGGTTTAGGGTCCAGGTGAGGGTACGACAACGCTTTAGGGGGAGCGTACGTGTGAGGGCGCTGGTTTGTGTCAGCGTACGGGTTAGGATTAGGGGACGGGTGAGTGTCAGGCTTCGGGGAAGGGTTAGGGTTAGGGTTCGGGCTAGGGTTAGGGTTAGGAGACGGGGATGGTTTAGGGTCCAGGTGAGGGTATGACAACGCTTTAGGGGGAGCGTACGTGTGAGGGCGCGGGTTAGTGTCAGCGTACGCGTTAGGATTAGGGGACGGTTGAGGGTCAGGCTTCGGGGAAGGGTTAGGTTTAGGGTTCGGGCTAGGGTTAGGGTTAGGGGACGGGGACGGTTTAGGGTCCAGGTGAGGGTACGACAACGCTTTAGGGGGAGCGTACGTGTGAGCGCGCGGGTTAGTGTCAGCGTACGGGTTAGGATTAGGGGACGGGTGAGGGTCAGGCTTCGGGGAAGGGTTAGGGTTAGGGTTCGGGCTAGGGTTAGGGTTAGGGGACGGGGACGGTTTAGGGTCCAGGTGAGTGTACGAGAACGCTTTAGGGGGAGCGTACGTGTGAGGGCGCGGGTTAGTGTCAGCGTACGGGTTAGGATTAGGGGACGGGTGAGGGTCAGGCTTCGGGGAAGGGTTAGGGTTATGGTTCGGGCTAGGGTTAGGGTTAGGGGACGGGGACGGTTTAGGGTCCAGGTGAGGGTACGACATCGCTTTAGGGGGAGCGTACTTGTGAGGGCGAGGTTTAGCGTCAGTGTATGGGTTAGGATTAGGGGACGGGTGAGGGTCAGGCTTCTTGGAAAGGTTAGGGTTAGCGTTCCGGCTAGGGTTAGCTTTAGTGGTCAGGGACGGTTTAGGGTCCAGGTGAGGGTA
This sequence comes from Pseudorca crassidens, assembly GCF_039906515.1. Lineage (NCBI taxonomy): Eukaryota > Metazoa > Chordata > Mammalia > Artiodactyla > Delphinidae > Pseudorca > Pseudorca crassidens. The sequence goes on along the minus strand of NC_090301.1, from coordinate 75,615 downwards.
CGACAACGCTTTAGGGGGAGCGTACGTGTGAGGGCGCGGGTTAGCGTCAGCGTATGGGTTAGAATTAGGGGACGGGTGAGGGTCAGGCTTCGGGGAAGTGTTAGTGTTAGGGTTCCGTCTAGGGTTAGTATTAGGGGCCGGGGACGGTTTAGGGTCCAGGTGAGGGTCCGACATAGCTTTAGGGGGAGCGTACGTGTGAGGGCGCGGGTTAGTGTCAGCGTACGGGTTAGGATTAGGGGACGGGTGAGGGTCAGGCTTTGGGGAAGTGTTAGGGTTAGGGTTCGGGATAGGGTTAGGTTTAGGGGACGGGGACGGTTTAGGGTCCAGGTGAGGGTACGACAACACTTTAGGGGGAGCGTACGTGTGAGGGCGTGGGTTAGTGTCAGCGTACTGGTTAGGATTAGGGGACGGGTGAGGGTCAGGCTTCGGGGAAGGGTTAGGGTTAGGGTTCGGGTTAGGGTTAGGGTTAGGGGACGGGGACGGTTTAGGGTCCAGGTGAGGGTCCGACATCGCTTTAGGGGGAGTGTACTTGTGAGGGCGAGGGTTAGCGTCAGCGTACGGGTTAGGATTAGGGGACGGGTGAGGGTCAGGCTTCTTGGAAGGGTTAGGGTTAGCATTCGGGCTAGGGTTAGGGTTAGTGGACGGGGACGGTTTAGGGTCCATGTGAGGGTACGACAACGCTCTAGGGGGAGCATACATGTGAGGGCGCGGGTTAGTGTCAGCGTACGGGTTAGGATTAGGGGACGGGTGAGTGTCAGGCTTCGGGGAACTGTTAGGGTTAGGGTTCGGGCTAGGGTTAGGGTTAGGGGACGGGGACGGTTTAGGGTCCAGGTGAGGGCAGGACAACACTTTAGGGGGAGCGTACGTGTGAGCGCGCGGGTTAGTGTCAGCGTACGGGTTAGGATTAGGGGACGGGTGAGGGTCAGGCTTCGGGGAAGGGTTAGGGTTAGGTTTCGGGCTAGGGTTAGGGTTAGGGGACGGGGACGGTTTAGGGTCCAGGTGAGGGTACGACAACGCTTTAGGGGGAGCGTACGTGTGAGGGCGCGGGTTAGCGTCAGCGTACGTTTTAGGATTAGGGGAAGGGTGAGGGTCAGGCTTCGGGCAAGGGTTAGGGTTAGGGTTCGGGGTAGGGTTAGGGATAGGGGACGGGGACGGTTTAGGGTCCAGGTGAGGGTACAACATCGCTTTAGGGGGAGCGTACTTGTGAGGGCGACGGTTAGCGTCAGCGTACGGGTTAGGATTAGGGTACGGGTGAGGGTCAGGCTTCGGGGAAGGGTTAGGGTTAAGGTTCTGGCTAGGGTTAGGGTTAGGGGACGGGGACGGTTTAGGGTCCAGGTGAGGGTACGACAACGCTTTAGGGGGATCGTACGTGTGAGGGTGCGGGTTAGCGTCAGCGTACGGGTTAGGATTAGGGGACGGGTGAGGGTCAGGCTTCGGGGAAGGGTTAGGGTTCGGGTTCGGGCTAGGGTTAGGGTTAATGGACGGGGACGGTTTAGGGTCCAGGTGAGGGTACGACAACGCTTTAGGGGGAGCGTATGTGTGAGGGCGCGGGTTAGCGTCAGCGTACGGGTTAGGATTAGGGGACGGGTGAGGGTCAGGCTTCGGGGAAGGGTTAGGGTTTGGGTACTGGCTGGGGTTAGGGTTAGGGGACGGGGATGGTTTAGGGTCCAGGTGAGGGTACGACAATGCTTTAGGGGAGCGTACGTGTGAGGGGGTGGTTTAGTGTCAGCGTACGGGTTAGGATTAGGGGACGTGTGAGGGTCAGGCTTCGGGGAAGGGTTAGTGTTAGGGTTCCGTCTAGCGTTAGGATTAGGGGACGAGGACGGTTTAGGGTCCAGGTGAGGGTACGACAACGCTTTAGGGGGAGCGTACGTGTGAGGGCATGGGTTAGTGTCAGCGTACGGGTTAGGATTAGGGGAAGGGTGAGGGTCAGGCTTCGGGGAAGGGTTAGGGTTAGGGTTCGGGTTAGGGTTCGGGTTAGGGGACGGGGACGGTTTAGGGTCCAGGTGAGGGTCCGACATCGCTTTAGGGGGAGCCTACTTGTGAGGGCGAGGCTTAGCGTCAGCGTACGGGTTAGGATTAGGGGACGGGTGAGTGTAAGGCTTCTTGGAAGGGTTAGGGTTAGCGTTCGTGCTAGGGTTAGGGTTAGTGGACATGGACTGTTTAGGGTCCAGCTGACGGTACGACAACGCTTTAGGGGGAGCGTACGTGTGAGGGCGCGGGTTAGCATCAGCGTACGGGTTAGGATTAGGGGACGGGTGAGGGTCAGGCTTCGGGGAAGGGTTAGGGTTAGGGTTCGGGCTAGGGTTAGGGTTAGGGTCCGGGGACGGTTTTGGGTCCAGGTGAGGGTACGACAACGCTTTAGGGGGAGCGTATGTGTGAGGTCGCGGGTTAGCGTCAGCGTACGGGTTAGGATTAGGGGACGGGTGAGAGTCAGGCTTCTTGGAAGGGTTAGGGTTAGCATTCGGGCTAGGGTTAGGGTTAGAGGACGGGGATGGTTTAGGGTCCAGGTGAGGGTACGACAACGCTGTAGGGGGAGCATACGTGTGAAGTCACGGGTTAGTGTCAGCGTACGGGTTAGGATTAGCGGACGGGTGAGGGTCAGGCTTCGGGGAAGGGTTAGGGTTAGGGTTCGGGTTAGGGTTAGGGTTAGGGGACGGGGACGGTTTAGGGTCCAGGTGAGGGTCCGACATCGCTTTAGGGGGAGCGTACTTGTGAGGGCGAGGGTTAGCGTCAGCGTACGGGTTAGGATTAGGGGACGGGTGAGTGTCAGGCTTATTGGAAGGGTGAGGGTTAGCATTCGGGCTAGGGTTAGGGTTAGTGGACGGGGACGGTTTAGGGTCCACGTGAGGGTACGACAACGCTGTAGGGGGAGCGTACGTGTGAGGGCGCGGGTTAGTGTCAGCGTACGGGTTAGGATTAGGGGACGGGTGAGGGTCAGGCTTCGGGGAAGGGTTAGGGTTAGGGTTCGGGCTAGGGTTAGGGTTGGGGACGGGGACGGTTTAGGGTCCAGGTGAGGGCACGACAACGCTTTAGGGGGAGCGTAGGTGTGAGGGCGCGGGTTAGTGTCAGCGTACGTGTTAGGATTAGGGGACGGGTGAGGGTCAGGCTTCGGGGAAGGGTTAGGGTTAGGGTTCGGGCTAGGGTTAGGTTTAGGGGACGGGGACGGTTTAGGGTCCAGGTGAGGGTACGACAACGCTTTAGGGGGAGCGTACATGTGAGGGCGCGGGTTAGTGTCAGCGTACGGGTTAGGATTAGGGGACGGGTGAGGGTCAGGCTTCGGGGAAGGGTTATGTTTAGGGTTCGGGCTAGGGTTAGGGTTAGGGGACGGGGACGGTTTATGGTCCAGGTGAGGGTACGACAATGCTTTAGGGCGAGCGTACGTGTGAGGGCGCGGGTTAGCGTCAGCGTACGTGTTAGGATTAGGGGAAGGGTGAGGGTCAGGCTTCGGGGAAGGGTTAGGGTTAGTGTTCGGGCTAGGGTTAGCGTTAGGGGACGGGGACGGTTTAGGGTCCAGGTGAGGGTACGACATCGCTTTAGGGGGAGCGTACTTGTGAGGGCGACGGTTAGCGTCAGCGTACGGGTTAGGATTAGGGGACGGGTGAGGGTCAGGCTTTGGGGAAGGGTTAGGGTTAAATTTCTGGCTAGGGTTAGGGGACGGGGACGGTTTAGGGTCCAGGTGAGGGTACGACAACGCTTTAGGGGGAGCGTACGTGTGAGGGCGCGGGTTAGCGTCAGCGTACGGGTTAGGATTAGGAGACGGGTGAGGGTCAGGCTTCGGGGAAGGGTTAGGGAACGGGTTCGGGCTAGGGTTAGGGTTACGGGACGGGGACGGTTTACGGTCCAGGTGAGGGTACGACAACGCTTTAGGGAGAGCGAAAGTGTGAGGGCGCGGGTTAGTGTCAGCCTACCGGTTAGGATTAGGGGACGGGTGAGGGTCAGGCTTCGGGGAAGCGTTAGGGTTAGGGTTCGGGCTAGGGTTAGGGTTAGGGCACGGGGACGGGTTAGGGTCCAGGTGAGGGTATGACAACGTTTAGGGGGAGCGTACTTGTGAGGGCGCGAGTTAGTGTCAGCGTACAGGTTAGGATTAGGGGACGGGTGAGGGTCAGGCTTCGGGGAAGGGTTAGGGTTCGGGTTCGGGCTAGGGTTAGGGTTAATGGACGGGGACGGTTTAGGGTCCAGGTGAGGGTACGACAACGCTTTAGGGGGAGCGTACGTGTGAGGGCGCGGGTTAGCGTTAGCGTACGGGTTAGGATTAGGGGACGGGTGAGGGTCAGGCTTCGGGGAAGGGTTAGGGTTTGGGTACTGGCTGGGGTTAGGGTTAGGGGACGGGGACGGTTTAGGGTCCAGGTGAGGGTACGACAACGCTTTAGGGGGAGCGTACGTGTGAGGGCGCGGGTTAGCGTCAGCGTACGTTTTAGGATTAGGGGAAGGGTGAGGGTCAGGCTTCGGGGAAGGGTTAGGGTTAGGGTTCGGGGTAGGGTTAGGGATAGGGGACGGGGACGGTTTAGGGTCCAGGTGAGGGTACAACATCGCTTTAGGGGGAGCGTACTTGTGAGGGCGACGGTTAGCGTCAGCGTACGGGTTAGGATTAGGGGACGGGTGAGGGTCAGGCTTCGGGGAAGGGTTAGGGTTAAGGTTCTGGCTAGGGTTAGGGTTAGGGGACGGGGACAGTTTAGGGTCCAGGTGAGGGTACAACAACGCTTTAGGGGGATCGTACGTGTGAGGGTGCGGGTTAGCGTCAGCGTACGGGTTAGGATTAGGGGACGGGTGAGGGTCAGGCTTCGGGGAAGGGTTAGGGTTCGGGTTCGGGCTAGGGTTAGGGTTAATGGACGGGGACGGTTTAGGGTCCAGGTGAGGGTACGACAACGCTTTAGAGGGAGCGTACGTGTGAGGGCGCGGGTTAGCGTCAGCGTACGGGTTAGGATTAGGGGTCGGGTGAGGGTCAGGCTTCGGGGAAGGGTTAGGGTTTGGGTACTGGCTGGGGTTAGGGTTAGGGGACGGGGATGGTTTAGGGTCCAGGTGAGGGTACGACAATGCTTTAGGGGAGCATACGTGTGAGGGGGTGGTTTAGTGTCAGCGTACGGGTTAGGATTAGGGGACGTGTGAGGGTCAGGCTTCGGGGAAGGGTTAGTGTTAGGGTTCCGTCTAGCGTTAGGATTAGGGGACGAGGACGGTTTAGGGTCCAGGTGAGGGTACGACAACGCTTTAGGGGGAGCGTACGTGTGAGGGCATGGGTTAGTGTCAGCGTACGGGTTAGGATTAGGGGAAGGGTGAGGATCAGGCTTCGGGGAAGGGTTAGGGTTAGGGTTCGGGTTAGGGTTCGGGTTAGGGGACGGGGACGGTTTAGGGTCCAGGTGAGGGTCCGACATCGCTTTAGGGGGAGCCTACTTGTGAGGGCGAGGCTTAGCGTCAGCGTACGGGTTAGGATTAGGGGACGGGTGAGTGTAAGGCTTCTTGGAAGGGTTAGGGTTAGCGTTCGTGCTAGGGTTAGGGTTAGTGGACATGGACGGTTTAGGGTCCAGCTGAGGGTACGACAACGCTTTAGGGGGAGCGTACGTGTGAGGGCGCGGGTTAGCATCAGCGTACGGGTAAGGATTAGGGGACGGGTGAGGGTCAGGCTTCGGGGAAGGGTTAGGGTTAGGGTTCGGGCTAGGGTTAGGGTTAGGGTCCGGGGACGGTTTTGGGTCCAGGTGAGGGTACGACAACGCTTTAGGGGGAGCGTATGTGTGAGGTCGCGGGTTAGCGTCAGCGTACGGGTTAGGATTAGGGGACGGGTGAGAGTCAGGCTTCTTGGAAGGGTTAGGGTTAGCATTCGGGCTAGGGTTAGGGTTAGAGGACGGGGATGGTTTAGGGTCCAGGTGAGAGTACGACAACGCTGTAGGGGGAGCATACGTGTGAAGTCACGGGTTAGTGTCAGCGTACGGCTTAGGATTAGGGGACGGGTGAGGGTCAGGCTTCGGGGAAGGGTTAGGGTTAGGGTTCGGGTTAGGGTTAGGGTTAGGGGACGGGGACGGTTTAGGGTCCAGGTGAGGGTCCGACATCGCTTTAGGGGGAGCGTACTTGTGAGGGCGAGGGTTAGCGTCAGCGTACGGGTTAGGATTAGGGGACGGGTGAGTGTCAGCCTTCTTGGAAGGGTGAGGGTTAGCATTCGGGCTAGGGTTAGGGTTAGTGGACGGGGACGGTTTAGGGTCCACGTGAGGGTACGACAACGCTGTAGGGGGAGCGTACGTGTGAGGGCGCGGGTTAGTGTCAGCGTACGGGTTAGGATTAGGGGACGGGTGAGGGTCAGGCTTTGGGGAAGGGTTAGGGTTAGGGTTCGGGCTAGGGTTAGGGTTAGGGGACGGGGACGGTTTAGGGTCCAGGTGAGGGCACGACAACGCTTTAGGGGGAGCGTAGGTGTGAGGGCGCGGGTTAGTGTCAGCGTACGGGTTAGGATTAGGGGACGGGTGAGGGTCAGGCTTCGGGGAAGGGTTAGGGTTAGGGTTCGGGCTAGGGTTAGGTTTAGGGGACGGGGACGGTTTAGGGTCCAGGTGAGGGTACGACAACGCTTTAGGGGGAGCGTACGTGTGAGGGCGCGGGTTAGTGTCAGCGTACGGGTTAGGATTAGGGGACGGGTGAGGGTCAGGCTTCGGGGAAGGGTTAGGGTTAGGGTTCGGGCTAGGGTTAGGGTTAGGGGACGGGGACGGTTTATGGTACAGGTGAGGGTATGACAATGCTTTAGGGGGAGCGTACGTGTGAGGGCACGGGTTAGCGTCAGCGTACGTGTTAGGATTAGGGGAAGGGTGAGGGTCAGGCTTTGGGGAAGAGTTAGGGTTAGTGTTCGGGCTAGGGTTAGCGTTAGGGGACGGGGACGGTTTAGGGTCCAGGTGAGGGTACGACATCGCTTTAGGGGGAGCGTACTTGTGAGGGCGACGGTTAGCGTCAGCGTACGGGTTAGGATTAGGGGACGGGTGAGGGTCAGGCTTCGGGGAAGGGTTAGGGTTAAATTTTTGGCTAGGGTTAGGGGACGGGGACGGTTTAGGGTCCAGGTGAGGGTACGACAACGCTTTAGGGGGATCGTACGTGTGAGGGCGCGGGTTAGCGTCAGCGTACGGGTTAGGATTAGGAGACGGGTGAGGGTCAGGCTTCGGGGAAAGGTTAGGGATCGGGTTCGGGCTAGGGTTAGGGTTACGGGACGGGGACGGTTTAAGGTCCAGGTGAGGGTACGACAACGCTTTAGGGAGAGCGAAAGTTTGAGGGCGCGGGTTAGTGTCAGCCTACCGGTTAGGATTAGGGGACGGGTGAGGGTCAGGCTTCGGGGAAGCGTTAGGGTTAGGGTTCGGGCTAGGGTTAGGGTTAGGGGACGGGGACGGGTTAGGGTCCAGGTAAGGGTATGACAACGTTTAGGGGGAGCGTACTTGTGAGGGCGCGAGTTAGTGTCAGCGTACAGGTTAGGAATAGGGGACGGGTGAGGGTCTGGCTTCGGGGAAGGGTTAGTGTTAGGGTTCCGTCTAGCGTTAGGATTAGGGGACGAGGACGGTTTAGGGTCCAGGTGAGGGTACGACAACGCTTTAGGGGGAGCGTACGTGTGAGGGCGTGGGTTAGCGTCAGCGTACGGGTTAGGATTAGGGGAAGGGTGAGGGTCAGGCTTCGGGGAAGTGTTAGGGTTAGGGTTCGGGTTAGGGTTCGGGTTAGGGGACCGAGACGGTTTAGGGTCCAGGTGAGGGTCGGACATCGCTTTAGGGGGAGCCTACTTGTGAGGGCGAGGGTTAGCATCAGCGTACGGGTTAGGATTAGGGGACGGGTGAGTGTAAGGCTTCTTGGAAGGGTTAGGGTTAGCGTTCGGGCTAGGGTTAGGGTTAGTGGACGGGGACGGTTTAGGGTCCAGGTGAGGGTACGACAACGCTTTAGGGGGAGCGTACGTGTGAGGGCGCGGGTTAGCATCAGCGTACGGGTTAGGATTAGGGGACGGGTGAGGGTCAGGCTTCGGGGAAGGGTTAGTGTTAGGGTTCGGGCTAGGGTTAGGGTTAGGGGCCGGGGACGGTTTAGGGTCCAGGTGAGGGTACGACAACGCTGTAGGGGGAGCGTACGTGTGAGGTCGCAGGTTAGTGTCAGCGTTCGCGTTAGGATTAGGGGACGGGTGAGGGTCAGGCTTCGGGGAAGCGTTAGGGTTAGGGTTCGGGCTAGGTTTAGGGTTAGGGGACGGGGACGGTTTAGGGTCCAGGTGAGGGTATGACAACGTTTAGGGGGAGCGTACGTGTGAGGGCGCGAGTTAGTGTCAGCGTACAGGTTAGGAATAGGGGACGGGTGAGGGTCAGGCTTCGGGGAAGGGTTACGGTTAGGGTTCGGGCTAGAGTTAGGGTTAGGGGACGGGGACGGTTTAGGGTCCAGGTTAGGGTACGACAACGTTTTAGGGGGAGCGTACGTGTGAGGGCGTGGGTTAGTGTCAGCGTACGGGTTAGGATTAGGGGACGGGTGAGGGTCAGGCTTCGGGGAAGGGTTAGGGTTAGGGTTCGGGCTAGGGTTAGGGTTAGGGGACGGGGACGGTTTAGGGTCCAGGTGAGGGTACGACAACGCTTTACGGGGAGCGTACGTGTGAGGGCGCGGGTTCGTGTCAGCGTACGGGTTAGGATTAGGGGACGTGTGAGGGTCAGGCTTCGGGGAAGAGTTAGGGTTAGGGTTCGGGCTAGGGTTAGGTTTAGAGGACGGGGACGGTTTAGGGTCCAGGTGAGGGTACGACAACGCTTTAGGGGGAGCGTACGTGTGAGCGCGCGGGTTAGTGTCAGCGTACGGGTTAGGATTAGGGGACGGGTGAGGGTCAGGCTTCGGGGAAGGGTTATGTTTAGGGTTCGGGCTAGGGTTAGGGTTAGGGGACGGGGACGGTTTACGGTCCAGGTGAGGGTACGACAATGCTTTAGGGGGAGCGTACGTGTGAGGGCGCGGGTTAGCGTCAGCGTACGGGTTAGGATTAGGGGACGGGTGAGGGTCAGGCTTCGGGGAAGTGTTAGGGATCGGGTTCGGGCTAGGGTCAGGCTTAGGGGACGGGGATAGTTTACTGTCCAGGTGAGGGTACGACAACGCTTTAGGGGGAGCGTACGTGTGAGGGCGCGGGTTAGCGTCAGCGTACGGGTTAGGATTAGGGGACGTGTGAGGGTCAGGCTTCGGGGAAGGGTTAGTGTTAGGGCTCCGTCTATCTTTAGGATTAGGGGACGAGGACGGTTTAGGGTCCAGGTGAGGGTACGACAAAGCTTTAGGGGGAGCGTATGTGTGAGGGCACGGGTTAGTGTCAGCGTACGGGTTAGGATTAGGGGACGGGTGAGGGTCAGGCTTCGGGGAAGGGTTAGGGTTAGGGTTCGGGTTAGGGTTAGGGTTAGGGGACGGGGACGGTTTAGGGTATAGGTGAGGGTCCGACATCGCTTTAGGGGGAGCGTACTTATGAGGGCGAGGGTTAGCGTCATCGTACGGGTTAGGATTAGGGGACGGGTGAGGGTCAGGCTTTGGGGAAGGGTTAGGGTTAGGGTTCTGGCTAGGGTTAGGGTTAGGAGACGGGGACGGTTTAGGGTCCAGGTGAGGGTACCACAACGCTGTAGGGGGAGCATACGAGTGAGGTCGCGTGTTAGTGTCAGCGTACGTGTTAGGATTAGGGGACGGGTGAGGGTCAGGCTTCGGGGAAGGGTTAGGGTTAGGGTTCGGGCTAGGGTTAGGGTTAGGGGACGGGGACGGTTGAGGGTCCAGGTGAGGGTACGACAACGCTTTAGGGAGAGCGAACGTGTGAGGGCGCGGGTTAGTGTCAGCCTACGGGTTATGATTAGGGGACGGGTGAGGGTCAGGCTTCGGGGAAGCGTTAGGGTTAGGGTTCGGGCTAGGGTTAGGGTTAGGGGACGGGGACGGTTTAGGGTCCAGGTGAGGGTATGACAATGCTTTAGGGGGAGCGTACGTGTGAGGGCGCGAGTTAGTGTCAGCGTACAGGTTAGGAATAGGGGACGGGTGAGGGTCAGGCTTCGGGGAAGGGTTACGGTTAGGGTTCGGGCTAGAGTTAGGGTTAGGGGACGGGGACGGTTTAGGGTCCAGGTGAGGGTACGACAACGCTTTAGGGGGAGCGTACGTGTGAGGGCGCGGGTTAGTGTCAGCGTACAGGTTAGGATTAGGGGACGGCTGAGGGTCAGGCTTCGCGGAAGGGTTAGGGTTAGGGTTCGGGCTAGGGTTAGGGTTAAGGGATGGGGCGGTTTAGGGTCCAGGTGAGGGTACGACAACGCTTTAGGGGGAGCGCACGTGTGAGGGCGCGGGTTAGTGTCAGCGTACGGGTTAGGATTAGGGGACGGGTGAGGGTCAGGCTTCGGGGAAGAGTTAGGGTTAGGGTTCGGGCTAGGGTTAGGGTTAGGGGACAGGGACGGTTTAGGGTCCAGGTGAGGGTACGACAACGCTTTAGGGGGAGCGTACGTGTGATCGCGCGGGTTAGTGTCAGCGTACTGATTAGGATTAGGGGACGGGTGAGTGTCAGGCTTCGGGGAAGGGTTAGGGTTAGGGTTCGGGCTAGGGTTAGGGTTAGGGGACGGGGACGGTTCAGGGTCCAGGTGAGGGTACGACAACGCTTTAGGGGGAGCGTACGTGTGAGCGCGCGGGTTAGTGTCAGCGTACTGATTAGGATTAGGGGACGGGTGAGGGTCAGGCTTCGGGGAAGGGTTAGGGATCGGGTTCGGCCTAGGGTCAGGGTCAGGGGACGGGGATGGTTTAGGGTCCAGGTGAGGGTATGACAACGCTTTAGGGGGAGCGTACGTGTGAGGGCGCGGGTTAGCGTCAGCGTACGGGTTAGGATTAGGGGACGGATGAGGGTCAGGCTTCGGGGATGCGTTAGGGTTTGGGTACTGGCTGGGGTTAGGGTTAGGGACGGGGATGGTTTAGGGTCCAGGTGAGGGTATGACAATGCTTTAGGGGAGCGTACGTGTGAGGGGGTGGGTTAGTGTCAGCGTACGGGTTAGGATTAGGGGACGTGTGAGGGTCAGGCTTCGGGGAAGGGTTAGTGTTAGGGTTCCGTCTAGCGTTAGGATTAGGGGACGAGGACGGTTTAGGTTCCAGGTGAGGGTACGACAACGCTTTAGGGGGAGCGTACGTGTGACGGCGTGAGTTAGCGTCAGCGTACAGGTTAGGATTAGGGGAAGGGTGAGGGTCAGGCTTCGGGGAAGGGTTAGGGTTAGGGTTCGGGTTAGGGTTCGGGTTAGGGGACCGGAACGGTTTAGGGTCCAGGTGAGGGTCAGACATCGCTTTAGGGGGAGCCTACTTGTGAGGGCGAGGGTTAGCGTCAGCGTACGGGTTAGGATTAGGGGACGGGTGAGTGTAAGGCTTCTTGGAAGGGTTAGGGTTAGCGTTCGGGCTAGGGTTAGGGTTAGTGGACGGGGACGGTTTAGGGTCCAGGTGAGGGTACGACAACGCTTTAGGGGGAGCGTACGTGTGAGGGCGCGGGTTCGTGTCAGCGTACGGGTTAGGATTAGGGGACGTGTGATGGTCAGGCTTCGGGGAAGGGTTAGGGTTAGGGTTCGGGCTAGGGTTAGGTTTAGAGGACGGGGACGGTTTAGGGTCCAGGTGAGGGTACGACAACGCTTTAGGGGGAGCGTACGTGTGAGCGCGCGGGTTAGTGTCAGCGTACGGGTTAGGATTAGGGGACGGGTGAGGGTCAGGCTTCGGGGAAGGGTTATGTTTAGGGTTCGGGCTAAGGTTAGGGTTAGGGGACGGGGACGGTTTAGGGTCCAGGTGAGGGTACGACAACGCTTTAGGGGGAGCGTACGTGTGAGGGCGCGGGTTACCGTCAGCGTACGTGTTAGGATTAGGGGAAGGGTGAGGGTCAGGCTTCGGGGAAGGGTTAGGGTTAGTGTTCGGGCTAGGGTTAGGGATAGGGGACGGGGACGGTTTAGGGTCCAGGTGAGGGTACGACATCGCTTTAGGGGGAGCGTACTTGTGAGGGCGACGGTTAGCGTCAGCGTACGGGTTAGGATTAGGGGACGGGTGAGGGTCAGGCTTCGGGGAAGGGTTAGGGTTAAGGTTCTGGCTAGGGTTAGGGTTAGGGGACGGGGACGGTTTAGGGTCCAGGTGAGGGTACGACAACGCTTTAGGGAGAGCGAAAGTGTGAGGGCGCGGGTTAGCGTCAGCCTACCGGTTAGGATTAGGGGACGGGTGAGGGTCAGGCTTCGGGGAAGGGTTAGTGTTAGGGTTCCGTCTAGCGTTAGGATTAGGGGACGAGGACGGTTTAGGGTCCAGGTGAGGGTACGACAACGCTTTAGGGGGAGCGTACGTGTGAGGGCGTGGGTTAGCGTCAGCGTACGGGTTAGGATTAGGGGAAGGGTGAGGGTCAGGCTTCGGGGAAGTGTTAGGGTTAGGGTTCGGGTTAGGGTTCGGGTTAGGGGACCGGGACGGTTTAGGGTCCAGGTGAGGGTCGGACATCGCTTTAGGGGGAGCCTACTTGTGAGGGCGAGGGTTAGCATCAGCGTACGGGTTAGGATTAGGGGACGGGTGAGTGTAAGGCTTCTTGGAAGGGTTAGGGTTAGCGTTCGGGCTAGGGTTAGGGTTAGGGGACGGGGACGGTTTAGGGTCCAGGTGAGGGTACGACAACGCTGTAGGGGGAGCGTATGTGTGAGGTCGCAGGTTAGTGTCAGCGTTCGCGTTAGGATTAGGGGACGGGTGAGGGTCAGGCTTCGGGGAAGCGTTAGGGTTAGGGTTCGGGCTAGGTTTAGGGTTAGGGGACGGGGACGGTTTAGGGTCCAGGTGAGGGTATGACAACGTTTAGGGGGAGCGTACGTGTGAGGGCGCGAGTTAGTGTCAGCGTACAGGTTAGGAATAGGGGACGGGTGAGGGTCAGGCTTCGGGGAAGGGTTACGGTTAGGGTTCGGGCTAGAGTTAGGGTTAGGGGACGGGGACGGTTTAGGGTCCAGGTGAGGGTACGACAACGTTTTAGGGGGAGCGTACGTGTGAGGGCGCAGGTTAGTGTCAGCGTACGGGTTAGGATTAGGGGACGGGTGAGGGTCAGGCTTCGGGGAAGGGTTAGGGTTAGGGTTCGGGCTAGGGTTAGGGTTAGGGGACGGGGACGGTTTAGGGTCCAGGTGAGGGTACGACAACGCTTTTCGGGGAGCGTACGTGTGAGGGCGCGGGTTAGTGTCAGCGTACGGGTTAGGAATAGGGGACGGGGGAGGGTCAGGCTTCGGGGAAGGGTTAGGGTTAGGGTTCGGGCTAGAGTTAGGGTTAGGGGACGGGGACGGTTTAGGGTCCAGGTGAGGGTACGACAACGCTTTAGGGGGAGCGTATGTGTGAGCGCGCGGGTTAGTGTCAGCGTACTGATTAGGATTAGGGGACGGGTGAGGGTCAGGCTTCGGGGAAGGGTTAGGGTTAGGGTTCGGGCTAGGGTTAGGGTTAGGGGACGGGGACGGTTCAGGGTCCAGGTGAGGGTACGACAACGCTTTAGGGGGAGCGTACGTGTGAGCGCGCGGGTTAGTGTCAGCGTACTGATTAGGATTAGGGGACGGGTGAGGGTCAGGCTTCGGGGAAGGGTTAGGGATCGGGTTCGGGCTAGGGTCAGGGTTAGGGGACGGGGATGGTTTAGGGTCCAGGTGAGGGTATGACAACGCTTTAGGGGGAGCGTACGTGTGAGGGCGCGGGTTAGCGTCAGCGTACGGGTTAGGATTAGGGGACGGATGAGGGTCAGGCTTCGGGGATGTGTTAGGGTTTGGGTACTGGCTGGGGTTAGGGTTAGGGACGGGGATGGTTTAGGGTCCAGGTGAGGGTATGACAATGCTTTAGGGGAGCGTACGTGTGAGGGGGTGGGTTAGTGTCAGCGTACGGGTTAGGATTAGGGGACGTGTGAGGGTCAGGCTTCGGGGAAGGGTTAGTGTTAGGGTTCCGTCTAGCGTTAGGATTAGGGGACGAGGACGGTTTAGGGTCCAGGTGAGGGTACGACAACGCTTTAGGGGGAGCGTACGTGTGAGGGCGCGGGTTAGCATCAGCGTACGGGTTAGGATTAGGGGACGGGTGAGGGTCAGGCTTCGGGGAAGGGTTAGGGTTAGGGTTCGGGCTAGGGTTAGGTTTAGAGGACGGGGACGGTTTAGGGTCCAGGTGAGGGTACGACAACGCTTTAGGGGGAGCGTACGTGTGAGCGCGCGGGTTAGTGTCAGCGTACGGGTTAGGATTAGGGGACGGGTGAGGGTCAGGCTTCGGGTAAGGGTTATGTTTAGGGTTCGGGCTAGGGTTAGGGTTAGGGGACGGGGACGGTTTAGGGTCCAGGTGAGGGTACGACAACGCTTTAGGGGGAGCGTACGTGTGAGGGCGCGGGTTAGCGTCAGCGTACGGGTTAGGATTAGGGGACGGGTGAGGGTCAGGCTTCGGGGAAGGGTTAGGGATCGGGTTCGGGCTAGGGTCAGGCTTAGGGGACGGGGATAGTTTACGGTCCAGGTGAGGGTACGACAACGCTTTAGGGGGAGCGTACGTGTGAGGGTGCGGGTTAGCGTCAGCGTACGGGTTAGGATTAGGGGACGTGTGAGGGTCAGGCTTCGGGTAAGGGTTAGTGTTAGGGCTCCGTCTATCTTTAGGATTAGGGGACGAGGACGGTTTAGGGTCCAGGTGAGGGTATGACAATGCTTTAGGGGAGCGTACGTGTGAGGGGGTGGGTTAGTGTCAGCGTACGGGTTAGGATTAGGGGACGTGTGAGGGTCAGGCTTCGGGGAAGGGTTAGTGTTAGGGTTCCGTCTAGCGTTAGGATTAGGGGACGAGGACGGTTTAGGGTCCAGGTGACGGTACGACAACGCTTTAGGGGGAGCGTACGTGTGACGGCGTGAGTTAGCGTCAGCGTACGGGTTAGGATTAGGGGAAGGGTGACGGTCAGGCTTCGGGGAAGGGTTAGGGTTAGGGTTCGGGTTAGGGTTCGGGTTAGGGGACCGGAACGGTTTAGGGTCCAGGTGAGGGTCGGACATCGCTTTAGGGGGAGCCTACTTGTGAGGGCGAGGGTTAGCGTCAGCATACGGGTTAGGATTAGGGGACGGGTGAGTGTAAGGCTTCTTGGAAGGGTTAGGGTTAGCGTTCGGGCTAGGGTTAGGGTTAGTGGACGGGGACGGTTTAGGGTCCAGGTGAGGGTACGACAACGCTTTAGGGGGAGCGTACGTGTGAGGGCGCGGGTTAGCATCAGCGTACGGGTTAGGATTAGGGGACGGGTGAGGGTCAGGCTTCGGGGAAGCGTTAGTGTTAGGGTTCCGTCTAGCGTTAGGATTAGGGGCCGGGGACGGTTTAGGGTCCAGGTGAGGGTACGACAACGCTGTAGGGGGAGCGTACGTGTGAGGTCGCAGGTTAGTGTCAGCGTTCGCGTTAGGATTAGGGGACGGGTGAGGGTCAGGCTTCGGGGAAGCGTTAGGGTTAGGGTTCGGGCTAGGTTTAGGGTTAGGGGACGGGGACGGTTTAGGGTCCAGGTGAGGGTATGACAACGTTTAGGGGGAGCGTACGTGTGAGGGCGCGAGTTAGTGTCAGCGTACAGGTTAGGAATAGGGGACGGGTGAGGGTCAGTCTTCGGGGAAGGGTTACGGTTAGGGTTCGGGCTAGAGTTAGGGTTAGGGGACGGGGACGGTTTAGGGTCCATGTGAGGGTACGACAACGTTTTAGGGGGAGCGTACGTGTGAGGGCGCGGGTTAGTGTCAGCGTACGGGTTAGGATTAGGGGACGGGTGAGGGTCAGGCTTCGGGGAAGGGTTAGGGTTAGGGTTCGGGCTAGGGTTAGGGTTAGGGGACGGGGACGGTTTAGGGTCCAGGTGAGGGTACGACAACGCTTTACGGGGAGCGTACGTGTGAGGGCGCGGGTTCGTGTCAGCGTACGGGTTAGGAATAGGGGACGTGTGAGGGTCAGGCTTCGGGGAAGGGTTAGGGTTAGGGTTCGGGCTAGGGTTAGGTTTAGAGGACGGGGACGGTTTAGGGTCCAGGTGAGGGTACGACAACGCTTTAGGGGGAGCGTACGTGTGAGCGCGCGGGTTAGTGTCAGCGTACGGGTTAGGATTAGGGGACGGGTGAGGGTCAGGCTTCGGGGAAGGGTTATGTTTAGGGTTCGGGCTAAGGTTAGGGTTAGGGGACGGGGACGGTTTAGGGTCCAGGTGAGGGTACGACAACGCTTTAGGGGGAGCGTACGTGTGAGGGCGCGGGTTACCGTCAGCGTACGTGTTAGGATTAGGGGAAGGGTGAGGGTCAGGCTTCGGGGAAGGGTTAGGGTTAAGGTTCTGGCTAGGGTTAGGGTTAGGGGACGGGGACGGTTTAGGGTCCAGGTGAGGGTACGACAACGCTTTAGGGAGAGCGAAAGTGTGAGGGCGCGGGTTAGCGTCAGCCTACCGGTTAGGATTAGGGGACGGGTGAGGGTCAGGCTTCGGGGAAGGGTTAGTGTTAGGGTTCCGTCTAGCGTTAGGATTAGGTGACGAGGACGGTTTAGGGTCCAGGTGAGG
Source organism: Pseudorca crassidens (assembly GCF_039906515.1). Taxonomy (NCBI): domain Eukaryota; kingdom Metazoa; phylum Chordata; class Mammalia; order Artiodactyla; family Delphinidae; genus Pseudorca; species Pseudorca crassidens. Next base: position 59,180 of record NC_090301.1, on the reverse strand, counting down.
GTACGACAACGCTTTAGGGGGAGCGTACGTGTGAGGGCGTGGGTTAGCGTCAGCGTACGGGTTAGGATTAGGGGAAGGGTGAGGGTCAGGCTTCGGGGAAGTGTTAGGGTTATGGTTCGGGTTAGGGTTCGGGTTAGGGGACCGGGACGGTTTAGGGTCCAGGTGAGGGTCGGACATCGCTTTAGGGGGAGCCTACTTGTGAGGGCGAGGGTTAGCATCAGCGTACGGGTTAGGATTAGGGGACGGGTGAGTGTAAGGCTTCTTGGAAGGGTTAGGGTTAGCGTTCGGGCTAGGGTTAGGGTTAGTGGACGGGGACGGTTTAGGGTCCAGGTGAGGGTACGACAACGCTTTAGGGGGAGCGTACGTGTGAGGGCGCGGGTTAGCATCAGCGTACGGGTTAGGATTAGGGGACGGGTGAGGGTCAGGCTTCGGGGAAGGGTTAGTGTTAGGGTTCGGGCTAGGGTTAGGGTTACGGGCCGGGGACGGTTTAGGGTCCAGGTGAGGGTACGACAACGCTGTAGGGGGAGCGTACGTGTGAGGTCGCAGGTTAGTGTCAGCGTTCGCGTTAGGATTAGGGGACGGGTGAGGGTCAGGCTTCGGGGAAGCGTTAGGGTTAGGGTTCGGGCTAGGTTTAGGGTTAGGGGACGGGGATGGTTTAGGGTCCAGGTGACGGTATGACAACGTTTAGGGGGAGCGTACGTGTGAGGGCGCGAGTTAGTGTCAGCGTACAGGTTAGGAATAGGGGACCGGTGAGGGTCAGGCTTCGGGGAAGGGTTACGGTTAGGGTTCGGGCTAGAGTTAGGGTTAGGGGACGGGGACGGTTTAGGGTCCAGGTGAGGGTACGACAACGCTTTAGGGGGAGCGTACGTGTGAGGGCGCTGGTTTGTGTCAGCGTACGGGTTAGGATTAGGGGACGGGTGAGTGTCAGGTTTCGGGGAAGGGTTAGGGTTAGGGTTCGGGCTAGGGTTAGGGTTAGGGGACGGGGACGGTTTAGGGTCCAGGTGAGGGTACGACAACGCTTTAGGGGGAGCGTACGTGTGAGGGCGCGGGTTAGTGTCAGCGTACAGGTTAGGATTAGGGGAAGGGTGAGGGTTAGGCTTCGCAGAAGGGTTAGGTTTAGGGTTCGGGCTAGGGTTAGGGTTAGGGGACGGGGTCGGTTTAGGGTCCAGGTGAGGGTACGACAACGCTTTAGGGGGAGCGTACGTGTTAGGGCGCGGGTTAGTGTCAGCGTACGGGTTAGGATTAGGGGACGGGTGAGGGTCAGGCTTCGGGGAAGGGTTAGGGTTCGGGCTAGGGTTAGGGTTAGGGGACGGGGACGGTTTAGGGTCCAGGTGAGGGTACGACAACACTTTAGGGGGAGCGTACGTGTGAGGGCGCTGGTTTGTGTCAGCGTACGTGTTAGGATTAGGGGACGGGTGAGGGTCAGGCTTCGGGGAAGGGTTAGGGTTAGGGTTCGGGCTAGGGTTAGGGTTAGGGCATGGGGACGGTTTAGGGTCCAGGTGAGGGTACGACAACGCTTTAGGGGGAGCGTACGTGTGAGGGCGAGGGTTAGTGTCAGCGTACGCGTTAGGATTAGGGGACGGGTGAGGGTCAGCCTTCGGGGAAGGGTTAGGTTTAGGGTTCGGGCTAGGGTTAGGGTTAAGGGACGGGGACGGTTTAGCGTCCAGATGAGGGTACGACAACGCTTTAGGGGGAGCGTACGTGTGAGTGCGCGTGTTAGTGTCAGCGTACTGGTTAGGATTAGGGGACGGGTGAGTGTCAGGCTTCGGGGAAGGGTTAGGGTTAGGGTTCGGGCTAGGGTTAGGGTTAGGGGACGGGGACGGTTTAGGGTCCAGGTGAGTGTACGACAACGCTTTAGGGGGAGCGTACGTGTGAGGGCGCGGGTTCGTGTCAGCCTACGAGTTAGGATTAGGGGACGGGTGAGGGTCAGGCTTCACGGAAGGGTTAGGTTTAGGGTTCAGGCTAGGGTTAGGGTTAGGGGACGGGGACGGTTTAGGGTCCAGGTGAGGGTACGACAACGCTTTAGGGGGAGCGTACGTGTGAGGGCGTGGGTTCGTGTCAGCGTACGGCTTAGGATTAGGTTACGAGTGAGGGTCAGGCTTCGGGGAAGGGTTAGGGTTAGGGTTCGGGCTAGGGTTAGGGTTAGGGGACGGGGACGGTTTAGGGTCCAGGTGAGGGTACGACAACGCTTTAAGGGGAGTGTACGTGTGAGGGCGCAGGTTAGTGTCAGCGTACGGGTTAGGATTAGGGGACGGGTGAGGTTCAGGCTTCGGGGAAGGGTTAGGATTAGGTTTCGGGCTAGGGTTAGGGTTAGGTGACGGGGACGGTTTAGCGTCCAGGTGAGAGTTCGACTACGCTTTAGGGGGAGCGTACGTGTGAGGGCACGGGTTAGTGTCACCGTACGGGTTAGGATTAGGGGTCGGGTGAGTGTCAGGCTTCGGGGAAGGGTTAGGGTTAGGGTTCGGACTAGGGTTAGTGTTAGGGGATGGGGACGGTTTAGGGTCCAGATGAGGGTACGACAACGCTTTAGGGGGAGCGTACGTGTGAGGGCGCGGGTTAGTGTCAGCGTACGTGTTAGGATTTGGGGACGGGTGAGGGTCAGGCTTCGGGGAAGGGTTAGGGTTAGGGTTCGGGCTAGGGTTAGGGTTAGGGGACGGGGACGGTTTAGGGTCCAGGTGAGGGTACGACAACGCTTTAGGGGGAGCGTACGTGTGAGGGCTCGGTATCGTGTCAGCGTATGCGTTAGGATTTGGGGACGGGTGAGGGTCAGGCTTCGGGGAAGTTTTAGGTTTAGGGTTCGGGCTAGGGTTAGGGTTAGGGGACGGGGACGGTTTAGGGTCCAGGTGAGGGTACGACAACGCTTTAGGGGGAGCGTACGTGTGAGGGCGTGGTTTCGTGTCAGTGTACGCGTTAGGATTAGGGGACCGGTGAGGGTCAGGCTTCGGGGAAGGGTTAGGGTTAGGGTTTGGGCTAGGGTTAGGGTTAGGGGACGGGGACGGCTTAGGGTCCAGGTGAGTGTACGACAACGCTTTAGGGGGAGCGTACGTGTGAGGGCGCGGGTTCGTGTCAGCGTACGGGTTAGGATTATGGGACGGGTGAGGATCAGGCTTCGGGGAAGGGTTAGGGTTCGGGTTCGGGCTAGGGTTAGGGTTAGGGTACGGGGACGGTTTAGGGTCCAGGTGAGGGTATGACAACGCTTTAGGGGGAGCGTACCTGTGAGGGCGTGGGTTAGCGTCAGCATACGGGTTAGGATTAGGGGACGGGTGAGGGTAAGGCTTCGGGGAAGGGTTAGGGTTAGGGTTCGGGCTAGGGTTTGGGATAGGGGACGGGGACGGTTTAGGGTCCAGGTGAGGGTACGACAATGCTGTAGGGGGAGCGTACGTGTGAGGGCGCGGGTTAGTGTCAGCGTACGGGTTAGGATTAGGGGACGGGTGAGGGTCAGGCTTCGGGGAAGGGTTAGGGTTAGGGTTCGGGCTAGGGTTAGGGTTAGGGTTTGGGGACAGTTTAAGGTCCAGGTGAGTGTACGACAACGCTTTAGGGGGAGCGTACGTGTGAGGGCGCGGGTTCGTGTCAGCGTACGGGTTAGGATTAGGGGACGGGTGAGTGTCAGGCTTCGGGGAAGGGTTAGGGTTAGGTTTCGGGCTAGGGTTAGGGTTAGGTGACGGGGACTGTTTAGGGTCCAATTGAGGGTACGACAACGCTTTAGGGGGAGCGTACGTGTGAGGGCACGGGTTAGTGTCAGCGTACGGGTTAGGATTAGGGGAGGGGTGAGGGTCAGGCTTTGGGGAAGGGTTAGGGTTAGGGTTCGGGCTAGGGTTAGGGTTAGGGGACGGGGACGGTTTAGGGTCCAGGTGAGGGTATGACAACGCTTTAGGGGGAGCGTAAGTGTGAGGGCGTGGGTTAGTGTCAGCGTACGGGTTAGGATTAGGGGACAGGTGAGTGTCAGGCGTCGGGGAAGGGTTAGGGTTAGGGTTCGGACTAGGGTTAGGGTTAGGGGACGGTGACGGTTTAGGGTCCAGGTGAGGGTACGAGAACGCTTTAGGGGGAGCGCACGTGTGAGGGCGCGGGTTAGTGTCAGCGTAGGGGTTAGGATTAGGGGACGGGTGAGGGTCAGGCTTCGGGGAAGAGTTAGGGTTAGGGTTCGGGCTAGGGTAAGGGTTAGGGGACGGGGACGGTTTAGGGTCCAGGTGAGGGTACGACAACGCTTTAGGGGGAGCGTACGTGTGAGGGCCCGGGTTAGTGTCAGCGTACTGGTTAGGATTAGGGGACGGGTGAGGGTCAGGCTTCGGGGAAGGGTTAGGGTTAGGGTTCGGGCTAGGGTTAGCGTTAGGGGACGGGGACGGTTTAGGGTCCAGGTGAGGGTACGACAACGCTTTAGGGGGAGCGTACGTGTGAGGGCGCAGTTTCGTGTCAGCGTACGCGTTAGGATTAGGGGACGGGTGAGGGTCAGGCTTCGGGGAAGGGTTAGGGTTAGGGTTCGGGCTAGGGTTAGGGTTAGGGGACGGGGATGGTTTAGGGTCCAGGTGAGGGTACGACAACGCTTTAGGGGGAGCGTACGTGTGAGGGCGCGGGTTAGTGTCAGCGTACGGGTTAGGATTAGGGGACGGGTGAGGGTCAGGCTTCGGGGAAGGGTTAGGGTTAGGGTTCGGGCTAGGGTTATTGTTAGGGGACGGGGACGGTTTAGGGTCCAGGTGAGGGTATGAGAACGCTTTAGGGGGAGCGTACCTGTGAGGGCGCAGGTTAGCGTCAGCATACGGGTTAGGATTAGGGGACGGGTGAGGGTCAGGCTTCGGGGAACGGTTAGGATTAGGGTTCGGGCTAGGGTTAGGATTAGGGGACGGGGACGGTTTAGGGTCCAGATGAGGGTACGACAACGCTTTAGGGGGAGCGTACGTGTGAGGGCGCGGGTTAGTGTCAGCGTACGCGTTAGGATTAGGGGACGGGTGAGGGTCAGGCTTCGGGGAAGGGTTAGGTTTAGGGTTCGGGCTAGGGTTAGGGTAAGGGGACGGGGACGGGGACGGTTTAGGGTCCAGGTGAGGGTACGACAACGCTTTAGGGGGAGCGTACGTGTGAGGGCGCTGGTTAGTGTCAGCGTACGGCTTAGGATTAGGGGACGGGTGAGGGTCAGGCTTCGGGGAAGGGTTAGGGTTAGGGTACGGGCTAGGGTTAGGGTTAGGGGACGGGGTAGGTTTAGGGTCCAGGTGAGTGTACGACAACACTTTAGGGGGAGCGTACGTGTGAGGGCGCGGGTTAGTGTCAGCGTACGGGTTAGGATTAGGGGACGGGTGAGTGTCAGGCTTCGGGGAAGGGTTAGGGTTAGGGTTCGGGCTAGGGTTAGGGTTAGGGGACGGGGACGGTTTAGGGTCCAGGTGAGTGTACGAGAACGCTTTAGGGGGAGCGTACGTGTGAGGGCGCGGGTTAGTGTCAGCGTACGGGTTAGGATTAGGGGACGGGTGAGGGTCAGGCTTCTTGGAAAGTTTAGGGTTAGCGTTCCGGCTAGGGTTAGCGTTAGTGGTCAGGGACGGTTTAGGGTCCAGGTGAGGGTACGACAACGCTTTAGGGGGAGCGTACGTGTGAGGGCGCGGGTTAGCGTCAGCGTATGGGTTAGAATTAGGGGACGGGTGAGGGTCAGGCTTCGGGGAAGAGTTAGTGTTAGGGTTCCGTCTAGGGTTAGTATTAGGGGCCGGGGACGGTTTAGGGTCCAGGTGAGGGTCCGACATCGCTTTAGGGGGAGCGTACGTGTGAGGGCACGGGTTAGTGTCAGCGTACGGGTTAGGATTAGGGGACGGTTGAGGGTCAGGCTTTGGGGAAGTGTTAGGGTTAGGGTTCGGGCTAGGGTTAGGGGACGGGGACGGTTTAGGGTCCAGGTGAGGGTACGACAACGCTTTAGGGGGAGCGTACGTGTGAGGGTGCGGTATCGTGTCAGCGTACGCGTTACGATTTGGGGACGGGTGAAGGTCAGGCGTCCGGGAAGGGTTAGGGTTAGGGTTCGGGCTAGGGTTAGGGTTAGGGGACGGGGACGGTTTAGGGTCCAGGTGAGGGTACGACAACGCTTTAGGGGGAGCGTACGTGTGAGGGCGTGGGTTCGTGTCAGCGTACGGTTTAGGATTAGGGGACAGGTGAGGGTCAGGCTTCGGGGAAGGGTTAGGGTTAGGGTTCGGGCTAGGGTTAGGGTTAGGGGACGGGGATGGTTTAGGGTCCAGGTGAGGGTACGACAACCCTGTAGGGGGAGCGTACGTGTGACGGCGCGGGTTAGCGTCAGCGTTCGGGTTAGGATTAGGGAACGTGTGAGGGTCAGGCTCCGGGGAAGGGTTAGGGTTAGGGTTCGGGCTAGGGTTCGGGTTAGGTGACGTGGACGGTTTAGGCTTCAGGTGAGGGTACGAAAACGCTTTAGGGGGAGCGTACGTGTGAGGGTGCGGGTTAGCGTCAGCGTACGGGTTAGGATTAGGGGACGGGTGAGGGTCAGGCTTCGGGGAAGGGTTAGGGTTAGGGTACGGGCTAGGATTCGGGTTAGGGGACCGGGACGGTTTAGGCTGCAAGTGAGGGTACGACAACGCTTTAGGAGGAGCGTACGTGTGAGGGCGCGGGTTAGCGTCAGCGTACGGGTTAGGATTAGGGGACGGGTGAGGGTCAGGCTTCAGGGAAGGGTTAGGGTTAGGGTTCGGGCTAGGGTTAGGGTTAGGGGACGGGGACGGTTTAGGGTCCAGGTGAGGGTACGACAACGCTTTAGGTTGAGCGTACGTGTGAGGGCGCGGGTTAGTGTCAGCGTACGGGTTAGGATTAGGGGACGGGTGAGGGTCAGGCTTCGGGGAAGGGTTAGGGTTAGGGTTCGGGCTAGGGTTAGGGTTAGGGGACGGGGACGGTTTAGGGTCCAGGTGAGGGTACGACAACGCTTTAGCGGGAGCGTACGTGTGAGGGCGCGGGACAGCGTCAGCGTACGCGTTAGGATTAGGGGACGGGTGAGGGTCAGGCTTCGGGGAAGGTTTAGGGTTAGGGTTCGGGCTAGGGTTAGGGTTAGGGGACGGGGACGGTTTAGGGTCCAGGTGAGGGTACGACAGCGCTTTAGGGGGAGCGTACGTGTGAGGGCGCGGGTTAGTGTCAGCGTACGGGTTACGATTAGGGGACGGGTGAGGGTCAGGCTTCGGGGAAGGGTTAGGGTTACGGTTCCGGCTAGGGTTAGGGTTAGGGGACGGGGACGGTTCAGGGTCCAGGTGAGGGTACGACAACGCTTTAGGGGGAGCGTACGTGTGAGGGTGCGGGTTAGCGTCAGCGTACGGGTTAGGATTAGGGGACGGGTGAGGGTCAGGCTTCGGGGAAGGGTTAGGGTTAGGGTACGGGCTAGGATTCGGGTTAGGGGACCGGGACGGTTTAGGCTGCAAGTGAGGGTACGACAACGCTTTAGGAGGAGCGTACGTGTGAGGGCGCGGGTTAGCGTCAGCGTACGGGTTAGGATTAGGGGACGGGTGAGGGTCAGGCTTCTGGGAAGGGTTAGGGTTAGGGTTCGGGCTAGGGTTAGGGTTAGGGGACGGGGACGGTTTAGGGTCCAGGTGAGGGTACGACAACGCTTTAGGTTGAGCGTACGTGTGAGGGCGCGGGTTAGTGTCAGCGTACGGGTTAGGATTAGGGGACGGGTGAGGGTCAGGCTTCGGGGAAGGGTTAGGGTTAGGGTTCGGGCTAGGGTTAGGGTTAGGGGACGGGGACGGTTTAGGGTCCAGGTGAGGGTACGACAACGCTTTAGCGGGAGCGTACGTGTGAGGGCGCGGGACAGCGTCAGCGTACGCGTTAGGATTAGGGGACGGGTGAGGGTCAGGCTTCGGGGAAGGTTTAGGGTTAGGGTTCGGGCTAGGGTTAGGGTTAGGGGACGGGGACGGTTTAGGGTCCAGGTGAGGGTACGACAGCGCTTTAGGGGGAGCGTACGTGTGAGGGCGCGGGTTAGTGTCAGCGTACGGGTTACGATTAGGGGACGGGTGAGGGTCAGGCTTCGGGGAAGGGTTAGGGTTACGGTTCCGGCTAGGGTTAGGGTTAGGGGACGGGGACGGTTCAGGGTCCAGGTGAGGGTACGACAACGCTTTATGGGGAGCGTACGTGTGAGGGCGCGAGTTAGCGTCAGCGTACGGGTTAGGATTAGGGGACGGGTGAGGGTCAGGGTTCGGGGAAGGGTTAGGGTTAGGGTTCGGGCTAGGGTTAGGGTTAGGGGACTGGGACGGTTTAGGGGCCAGGTGAGGGTACGACAACTCTTTAGGGGGAACGTACCTGTTAGGGCGCGGGTTAGTGTCAGCGTACGGGTTAGGATTAGGGGATGGGTGAGGGTCAGGCTTCGGGGAAGGGTTAGGGTTAGGGTTCGGGCTAGGGTTAGGGTTAGGGTACGGGGACGGTTTAGGGTCCAGGTGAGGGTACGACAACGCTCTAGGGGGAGCATACATGTGAGGGCGCGGGTTAGTGTCAGCGTACGGGTTAGGATTTGGGGACGGGTGAGGGTCAGGCTTCGGGGAAGGGTTAGGGTTATGGTTCGGGCTATTGTTAGGGTTAGGGGACGGGGACGGTTTAGGGTCCAGGTGAGGGTACGACAACGCTGTACGGGGAGCGTACGTGTGAGGGCGCGGGTTAGTGTCAGCGTACGGGTTAGGATTAGGGGACGGGTGAGGGTCAGGCTTCGGGGAAGGGTTAGGGTTAGGGTTCGGGCTAGGGTTAGGGTTAGGGGACGGGGACGGTTTAGGGTCCAGGTGAGGGTACGACAACGCTGTAGGGGGAGCGTACGTGTGAGGGCGCGGGTTAGTGTCAGCGTACGGGTTAGGATTAGGGGACGGGTGAGGGTCAGGCTTCGGGGAAGGGTTAGGGTTCGGGCTAGGGTTAGGGTTAGGGGATGGGGACGGTTTAGGGTCCAGGTGAGGGTACGACAACGCTCTAGGGGGAGCGTACGTGTGAGGGCGCGGGTTAGCGTCAGCGTACGGGTTAGGATTAGGGGACGGATGAGGGTCAGGCTTCGGGGATGCGTTAGGGTTTGGGTACTGGCTGGGGTTAGGGTTAGGGACGGGGATGGTTTAGGGTCCAGGTGAGGGTATGACAATGCTTTAGGGGAGCGTACGTGTGAGGGGGTGGGTTAGTGTCAGCGTACGGGTTAGGATTAGGGGACGTGTGAGGGTCAGGCTTCGGGGAAGGGTTAGTGTTAGGGTTCCGTCTAGCGTTAGGATTAGGGGACGAGGACGGTTTAGGGTCCAGGTGAGGGTACGACAACGCTTTAGGGGGAGCGTACGTGTGACGGCGCGAGTTAGCGTCAGCGTACGGGTTAGGATTAGGGGACGGGTGAGGGTCAGGCTTCGGGGAAGGGTTAGGGTTAGGGTTCGGGTTAGGGTTCGGGTTAGGGGACCGGGACGGTTTAGGGTCCAGGTGAGGGTCGGACATCGCTTTAGGGGGAGCCTACTTGTGAGGGCGAGGGTTAGCGTCAGCGTACGGGTTAGGATTAGGGGACGGGTGAGTGTAAGGCTTCTTGGAAGGGTTAGGGTTAGCGTTCGGGCTAGGGTTAGGGTTAGTGGACGGGGACGGTTTAGGGTCCAGGTGAGGGTACGACAACGCTTTAGGGGGAGCGTACGTGTGAGGGCGCGGGTTAGCATCAGCGTACGGGTTAGGATTAGGGGACGGGTGAGGGTCAGTCTTCGGGGAAGGGTTACGGTTAGGGTTCGGGCTAGAGTTAGGGTTAGGGGACGGGGACGGTTTAGGGTCCAGGTGAGGGTACGACAACGGTTTAGGGGGAGCGTACGTGTGAGGGCACGGGTTAGTGTCAGCGTACGGGTTAGGATTAGGGGACGGGTGAGGGTCAGGCTTCAGGGAAGGGTTAGGGTTAGGGTTCGGGCTAGGGTTAGGGTTAGGGGACGGGGACGGTTTAGGGTCCAGGTGAGGGTACGACAACGCTTTAGGGGGAGCGTACGTGTGAGCGCGCGGGTTAGTGTCAGCGTACGGGTTAGGATTAGGGGACGGGTGAGGGTCAGGCTTCGGGGAAGGGTTATGTTTAGGGTTCGGGCTAGGGTTAGGGTTAGGGGACGGGGACGGTTTAGGGTCCAGGTGAGGGTACGACAACGCTTTAGGGGGAGCGTACGTGTGAGGGCGCGGGTTACCGTCAGCGTACGTGTTAGGATTAGGGGAAGGGTGAGGGTCAGGCTTCGGGGAAGGGTTAGGGTTAGTGTTCGGGCTAGGGTTAGGGATAGGGGACGGGGACGGTTTAGGGTCCAGGTGAGGGTACGACATCGCTTTAGGGGGAGCGTACTTGTGAGGGCGACGGTTAGTGTCAGCGTACGGGTTAGGATTAGGGGACGGGTGAGGGTCAGGCTTCGGGGAAGGGCTAGGGTTAAGGTTCTGGCTAGGGTTAGGGTTAGGGGACGGGGACGGTTTAGGGTCCAGGTGAGGGTACGACAACGCTTTAGGGAGAGCGAAAGTGTGAGGGCGCGGGTTAGTGTCAGCGTACGGGTTAGGAATAGGGGACGGGGGAGTGTCAGGCTTCGGGGAAGGGTTAGGGTTAGGGTTCGGGCTAGGGTTAGGGTTAGGGGACGGGGAAGGTTTAGGGTCCAGGTGAGGGTACGACAACGCTTTAGGGGGAGCGTACGTGTGAGGGCGCTGGATTGTGTCAGCGTACGGGTTAGGATTAGGGGACGGGTGAGTGTCAGGCTTCGGGGAAGGGTTAGGGTTAGGGTTCGGGCTAGGGTTAGGGTTAGGGGACGGGGACGGTTTAGGGTCCAGGTGAGGGTACGACAACGCTTTAGGGGGAGCGTACTTGTGAGGGCGCGGGTTCGTGTTAGCGTACGGGTTAGGATTAGGGGAAGGGTGAGGGTCAGGCTTCGGGGAAGTATTAGGGTTAGGGTTCGGGCTAGGGTTAGGGTTAGGGGACGGGGACGGTTTAGGGTCCAGGTGAGGGTACGACAACGCTTTAGGGGGAGCGTACGTGTGAGGGCGTGGGTTAGTGTCAGCGTACGGGTTAGGATTAGGGGACGGGTGAGGGTCAGGCTTCGGGGAAGGGTTAGGTTTATGGTTCGGGCTAGGGTTAGGGTTAGGGGACGGGGACGGTTTAGGGTCCAGGTGAGGGTATGACAACGCTTTAGGGGGAGCGTACGTGTGAGGGCGCGGGTTAGTGTCAGCGTACGGGTTAGGATTTGGGGACGGGTGAGGTTCAGGCTTCGCGGAAGGGTTAGGTTTAGGGTTCGGGCTAGAGTTAGGGTTAGGGGACGGGGACGGTTTAGGGTCCAGGTGAGGGTACGACAAAGCTTTTGGGGGAGTGTACGTGTGAGCGCGCGGGTTAGTGTCAGCGTTCGGGTTAGGATTAGGGGACGGGAGAGAGTCAGGCTTCGGGGAAGGGTTACGGTTAGGGTTCGGGCTAGGGTTATGGTTAGGGGACGGGGACGGTTTAGGGTCCAGGTCAGGGTACGAAAACGCTTCAGGGGGAGCGTACGTGTGAGGGCGTGGGTTAGTGTCAGCGTACGGGTTAGGATTAGGGGACGGGTGAGGGTTAGGCTTCGGGGAAGGGTTAGGGTTAGGGTTCGGGCTAGGGTTAGGGTTAGGGGACGGGAACGGTTTAGGGTCCAGGTGAGGGTACGACAACGCTTTAGGGGGAGCGTACGTGTGAGGGCGCTGGATTGTGTCAGCGTACGGGTTAGGATTAGGGGACGGGTGAGTGTCAGGCTTCGGGGAAGGGTTAGGGTTAGGGTTCGGGCTAGGGTTAGGGTTAGGGGACGGGGACGGTTTAGGGTCCAGGTGAGGGTACGACAACGCTTTAGGGGGAGCGTACTTGTGAGGGCGCGGGTTCGTGTTAGCGTACGGGTTAGGATTAGGGGACGGGTGAGGGTCAGGCTTCGGGGAAGTATTAGGGTTAGGGTTCGGGCTAGGGTTAGGGTTAGGGGACGGGGACGGTTTAGGGTCCAGGTGAGGGTACGACAACGCTTTAGGGGGAGCGTACGTGTGAGGGCGCGGGTTAGTGTCAGCGTTCGAGTTAGGATTAGGGGACGGGTGGGAGTCAGGCTTCGCGGAAGGGTTAGGTTTAGGGTTCGGGCTAGGGTTAGGGTTAGGGGACGGGGACGGTTTAGGGTCCAGGTGAGGGTACGACAACGCTTTAGGGGGAGTGTACGTGTGAGGGCGCGGGTTCGTGTCAGCGTACGGGTTAGGATTAGGTGACGAGTGAGGGTCAGGCTTCGGGGAAGGGTTAGGGTTAGGGTTCGGGCTAGGGTTAGGGTTAGGGGACGGGGACAGTTTAGGGTCCAGGTGAGGGTACGTCAACGCTTTAGGGGTAGCGTACGTGTGAGGGCGTGTGTTAGTGTCAGCGTACGGGTTAGGATTAGGGGACGGGTGAGGGTCAGGCTTCGGGGAAGGGTTAGGTTTATGGTTCGGGCTAGGGTTAGGGTTAGGGGACGGGGACGGTTTAGGGTCCAGGTGAGGGTATGACAACGCTTTAGGGGGAGCGTACGTGTGAGGGCGCGGGTTAGTGTCAGCGTACGGGTTAGGATTTGGGGACGGGTGAGGTTCAGGCTTCGGGGAAGGGTTACGGTTAGGGTTCGGGCTAGGGTTATGGTTAGGGGACGGGGACGGTTTAGGGTCCAGGTCAGGGTACGAAAACGCTTCAGGGGGAGCGTACGTGTGAGGGCGCGGGTTAGTGTCAGCGTACGGGTTAGGATTAGGGGACGGGTGAGGGTTAGGCTTCGGGGAAGGGTTAGGGTTAGGGTTCGGGCTAGGGTTAGGGTTAGGGGACGGGAACGGTTTAGGGTCCAGGTGAGGGTACGACAACGCATTAGGGAGAGGGTACATGTGAGGGTGCGGGTTAGTGTCAGCGTACGCGTTAGGATTAGGGGACGGGTGAGGGTCAGGCTTTGGGGAAGGGTTAGGGTTCGGGCTAGGGTAAGGGTTAGGAGACGAGGATGGTTTAGGGTCCAGGTGAGGGTACGACAACGCTTTAGGGGGAGCGTACGTGTGAGGCCGTGGGTTCGTGTCAGCGTACGAGTTAGGATTAGGGGACGGGTGAGGGTCAGGCTTCACGGAAGGGTTAGGTTTAGGGTTCAGGCTAGGGTTACGGTTAGGGGACGGGGACGGTTTAGGGTCCAGGTGAGGGTACGACAACGCTTTAGGGGGAGCGTACGTGTGAGGGCGCAGGTTAGTGTCAGCGTACGGGTTAGGATTAGGGTACGGGTGAGGGTCAGGCTTCGGGGAAGGGTTAGGGTTAGGGTTCGGGCTAGGGTTAGGGTTAGGGGACGGGGACGGTTTAGGGTCCAGGTGAGGGTACGACAACGCATTAGGGAGAGGGTACGTGTGAGGGTGCGGGTTAGTGTCAGCGTACGGGTTAGGATTAGGGGATGGGTGAGGGTCAGGCTTCGGGGAAGGGTTAGGTTTAGGGTTTGGGCTAGGGTTAGGGTTAGAGGACGGGGACGGTTTAGGGTCTAGGTGAGGGTACGACAACGCTTTAGGGGGAGCGTACGTGTGAGGGCGCGGGTTAGTGTCAGCGTACAGGTTAGGATTAGGGGACGGGTGAGGGTCATGCTTCGGGGAAGCTTTAGGGTTAGGGTTCGGGCTAGGGTTAGGGTTAGGGTACGGGGACGGTTTAGGGTCCAGGTGAGGGTACGACAACGCTTTAGGGGGAGCGCACCTGTGAGGGCGCGGGTTAGTGTCAGCGTATGGGTTAGGATTAGGGGACGGGTGAGGGTCAGGCTTTGGGGAAGTGTTAGGGTTAGGGTTCGGGCTAGGGTTAGGGTTAGGAGACGGGGACGGTTTAGGGTCCAGGTGAGGGTACGACAACGCTTTAGGGGGAGCGTACGTGTGAGGGCGCGGGTTAGTGTCAGCGTACGGGTTAGGATTAGGGGACGGGTGAGGATCAGGCTTCGGGGAAGGGTTAGGGTTAGGGTTCGGGCTAGGGTTAGGGTTAGGGGACGGGGACGGTTTAGGTTCCAGGTGAGGGTGCGACAACGCTTTAGGGGGAGCGTACGTGTGAGGGCGCGGGTTAGTGTCAGCGTACGGGTTAGGATTAGGGGACGGGTGAGGGTCAGGCTTCGGGAAAGCGTTAGGGTTAGGGTTCGGGCTAGGGTTAGGGTTAGGGGACGGGGACGGTTTAGGGTCCAGGTGAGGGTACGACAACGCTTTAGGGGGAGCGTACGTGTGAGGGCGCTGGTTAGTGTCAGCGTACGGGTTAGGATTAGGGGACGGGTGAGGGTCAGGCTTCGGGGAAGGGTTAGGGTTAGGGTTCGGGCTAGGGTTAGGGTTAGGGGACGGGGACGGTTTAGGGTCCAGGTGAGGGTACGACAACGCTTTAGGGGGAGCGTACGTGTGAGGGCGCGGGTTAGTGTCAGCGTACGGGTTAGGATTAGGGGACGGATGAGAGTCAGGCTTCGGGGAAGGGTTAGGGTTAGGGTTCGGGCTAGGGTTAGGGTTAGGGGACGGGGACGGTTTAGGGTCCATGTGAGGGTACGACAACGCTTTAGGGGGAGCGTACGTGTGAGGGCGCGGGTTACTGTCAGCGTACGGGTTAGGATTAGGGGACGGGTGAGTGTCAGGCTTCGGGGAAGGTTTAGGGTTATGGTTCGGACTAGGGTTAGGGTTAGGGGACGGGGACGGTTTAGGGTCCAGGTGAGGGTACGACAACGCTTTAAGGGGAGTGTACGTGTGAGGGCGCAGGTTAGTGTCAGCGTACGGGTTAGGATTAGGGGACGGGTGAGGTTCAGGCTTCGGGGAAGGGTTAGGATTAGGTTTCGGGCTAGGGTTAGGGTTAGGTGACGGGGACGGTTTAGCGTCCAGGTGGGAGTTCGACTACGCTTTAGGGGGAGCGTACGTGTGAGGGCACGGGTTAGTGTCACCGTACGGGTTAGGATTAGGGGTCGGGTGAGTGTCAGGCTTCGGGGAAGGGTTAGGGTTAGGGTTCGGACTAGGGTTAGTGTTAGGGGATGGGGACGGTTTAGGGTCCAGATGAGGGTACGACAACGCTTTAGGGGGAGCGTACGTGTGAGGGCGCGGGTTAGTGTCAGCGTACGTGTTAGGATTTGGGGACGGGTGAGGGTCAGGCTTCGGGGAAGGGTTAGTGTTAGGGTTCGGGCTAGGGTTAGGGTTAGGGGACGGGGACGGTTTAGGGTCCAGGTGAGGGTACGACAACGCTTTAGGGGGAGCGTACGTGTGAGGGCGCGGTATCGTGTCAGCGTACGCGTTAGGATTTGGGGACGGGTGAGGGTCAGGCTTCGGGGAAGTGTTAGGTTTAGGGTTCGGGCTAGGGTTAGGGTTAGGGGACGGGGACGGTTTAGGGTCCAGGTGAGGGTACGACAACGCTTTAGGGGGAGCGTACGTGTGAGGGCGTGGTTTCGTGTCAGCGTACGCGTTAGGATTAGGGGACGGGTGAGGGTCAGGCTTCGGGGAAGGGTTAGGGTTAGGGTTTGGGCTAGGGTTAGGGTTAGGGGAAGGGGACGGTTTAGGGTCCAGGTGAGGGTACGACAACGCTTTAGGGGGAGCGTACGTGTGAGGGCGCGGGTTAGTGTCAGCGTACGGGTTAGGATTAGGGGACGGGTGAGGGTCAGGCTTCGGGGAAGGGTTAGGGTTAGGGTTTGGGCTAGGGTTAGGGTTAGGGGACGGGGACGGCTTAGGGTCCAGGTGAGTGTACGACAACGCTTTAGGGGGAGCGTACGTGTGAGGGCGCGGGTTCGTGTCAGCGTACGGGTTAGGATTAGGGGACGGGTGAGGATCAGGCTTCGGGGAAGGGTTAGGGTTAGGGTTCGGGCTAGGGTTAGGGTTAGGGGACGGGGACAGTTTAGGGTCCAGGTGAGGGTATGACAACGCTTTAGGGGGAGCGTAAGTGTGAGGGCGTGGGTTAGTGTCAGCGTACGGGTTAGGATTAGGGGACAGGTGACTGTCAGGCGTCGGGGAAGGGTTAGGGTTAGGGTTCGGACTAGGGTTAGGGTTAGGGGACGGGGACGGTTTAGGGTCCAGGTGAGGGTACGACAACGCTTTAGGGGGAGCGTACGTGTGAGGGCGCAGGTTAGTGTCAGCGTACGTGTTAGGATTTGGGGACGGGTGAGGGTCAGGCTTCGGGGAAGGGTTAGGGTTAGGGTTCGGGCTAGGGTTAGGGTTAGGGGACGGGGACGGTTTAGGGTCCAGGTGAGGGTACGACAACGCTTTATGGGGAGTGTACGTGTCAGGGCGCGGGTTAGTGTAAGCGTACCGGTTAGGATTAGGGGACGGGTGAGGGTCAGGCTTCGGGGAAGGGTTAGGGTTAGGGTTCGGGCCAGGGTTAGGGTTAGGGGAAGGGGACGGTTTAGGGTCCAGGTGAGGGTACGACAACGCTTTAGGGGGAGCGTACGTGTGAGGGTGCGGGTTAGTGTCAGCGTACGGGTTAGGATTAGGGGATGGGTGAGGGTCAGGCTTCGGGGAAGGGTTAGGGTTAGGGTTCGGGTTAGGGTTAGGGTTAGGAGACGGGGACGGTTTAGGGTCCAGGTGAGGGTACGACAATGCTTTAGGGGGAGCGTACGTGTGAGGGCGCGGGTTAGTGTCAGCGTACGCGTTAGGATTAGGGGACGGGTGAGGGTCAGGCTTCTGGGAAGGGTTAGGGTTCGGGCTAGGGTTAGGGTTAGGGGACGGGGACGGTTTAGGGTCCAGGTGAGGGTACGACAACGCATTAGGGAGAGCGTACGTGTGAGGGCGCGAGTTAGCGTCAGCGTACGGGTTAGGATTAGGGGACGGGTGAGGGTCAGGCTTCGGGGAAGGGTAAGGGTTAGGGTTCGGGCTAGGGTTAGGGTTAGGGGACGGGGACGGTTTAGGGTCCAGGTGAGGGTACGACAACGCTTTAGGGGGAGTGTACGTGTGATGGCGCGGGTTAGTGTCAGCGTACGGGTTAGGATTACGGGACGGGTGAGGATCAGGCTTCGGGGAAGGTTTAGGGTTAGGGTTCGGGCTAGGGTTAGGGTTAGGGGACGGGGACGGTTTAGTGTCAAAGTGAGGGTACGACAACGCTTTAGGGGGAGCGTACGTGTGAGGGCGCAGGTTAGTGTCAGCGTACGCGTTAGGATTAGGGGACGGGTGAGGGTCAAGCTTCTGGGAAAGGTTAGGCTTAGGGTTCGGGCTAGGGTTAGGGTTAGGGGACGGGGACGGTTTAGGGTCCAGGTGAGGGTACGACAGCGCTTTAGGGGGAGCGTACGTGTGAGGGCGCGGGTTAGTGTCAGCGTACGGGTTAGGATTAGGGGACGGGTGAGGGTCAGGCTTCGGGGAAGGGTTAGGGTTAGGGTTCCGGCTAGGGTTATGGTTAGGGGACGTGGACGGTTTAGGGTCCAGGTGAGGGTACGACAACGCATTAGGGGGAGCGTACGTGTGAGGGCGCGGGTTAGCGTCAGCGTACGGGTTAGGATTATGGGACGGGTGAGGGTCAGGCTTCGGGGAAGGGTTAGGGTTAGGGTTCGGGCTAGGGTTAGGGTTAGGGGACGGGGACGGTTTAGGGTCCAGGTGAGGGTACGACAACACTTTAGGGGGAACGTACGTGTGAGGGCGTGGTTTAGTGTCAGCGTTCGGGTTAGGATTAGGGGACGGGTGAGGGTCAGGCTTCGGGGAAGGGTTAGGGTTAGGGTTCGGGCTAGGGTTAGGGTTAGGGGACGGGGACGGTTTAGGGTCCAGGTGAGGGTACGACAACGCTTTAGGGGGAGCGTACGTGTGAGGGCGCGGGTTAGTGTCAGCGTACGGGTTAGGATTAGGGGACAGGTGAGTGTCAGGCGTCGGGGAAGGGTTAGGGTTACGGTTCGGACTAGGGTTAGGGTTAGGGGACGGGGACGGTTTAGGGTCCAGGTGAGGGTACGACAACGCTTTAGGGGGAGCGTACGTGTGAGGGCGCAGGTTAGTGTCAGCGTACGTGTTAGGATTTGGGGCCGGGTGAGGGTCAGGCTTCGGGGAAGGTTTAGGGTTAGGGTTCGGGCTAGGGTTAGGGTTAGGGGACGGGGACGGTTTAGGGTCCAGGTGAGGGTACGACAACGCTTTAGGGGGAGCGTATGAGTGAGGGCGCGGGTTAGTGTCAGCGTACGGGTTAGGATTAGGGGACGGGTGAGTGTCAGGCTTCGGGGAAGGGTTAGGGTTAGGGTTCGGGCTAGGGTTAGGGTTAGGGGACGGGGACGGTTTAGGGTCCAGGTGAGTGTACGTCAACGAGGTAGGGGGAGCGTACGTGTGAGGGTGCGGGTTAGCGTCAGCGTACGGGTTAGGATTAGGGGACGGGTGAGGGTCAGGCTTCGGGGAAGGGTTAGGGTTAGGGTACGGGCTAGGGTTCGGTTTAGGGGACGGGGACGGTTTAGGCTGCAAGTGAGTGTACGACAACGCTTTAGGAGGAGCGTACGTGTGAGGGCGCGGGTTAGCGTCAGCGTACGGGTTAGGATTAGGGGACGGGTGAGGGTCAGGCTTCGGGGAAGGGTTAGGGTTAGGGTTCGGGCTAGGGTTAGGGTTAGGGGACGGGGACGGTTTAGGGTCCAGGTGAGGGTACGACAGCGCTTTAGGGGGAGCGTACGTGTGAGGGCGCGGGTTAGTGTCAGCGTACGGGTTACGATTAGGGGACGGGTGAGGGTCAGGCTTCGGGGAAGGGTTAGGGTTAGGGTTCCGGCTAGGGTTAGGGTTAGGGGACGGGGACGGTTCAGGGTCCAGGTGAGTGTACGACAACGAGGTAGGGGGAGCGTACGTGTGAGGGCGCGAGTTAGCGTCAGCGTACGGGTTAGGATTAGGGGACGGGTGAGGGTCAGGCTTCGGGGAAGGGTAAGGGTTAGGGTTCGGGCTACGGTTAGGGTTAGGGGACGGGGACGGTTTAGGGTCCAGGTGAGGGTACGACAACGCTTTAGGGGGAGCGTACGTGTGATGGCGCGGGTTAGTGTCAGCGTACGGGTTAGGATTACGGGACGGGTGAGGATCAGGCTTCGGGGAAGGTTTAGGGTTAGTGTTCGGGCTAGGGTTAGGGTTAGGGGACGGGGACGGTTTAGTGTCAAAGTGAGGGTACGACAACGCTTTAGGGGGAGCGTACGTGTGAGGGCGCAGGTTAGTGTCAGCGTACGCGTTAGGATTAGGGGACGGGTGAGGGTCAAGCTTCTGGGAAAGGTTAGGCTTAGGGTTCGGGCTAGGGTTAGGGTTAGGGGACGGGGACGGTTTAGGGTCCAGGTGAGGGTACGACAGCGCTTTAGGGGGAGCGTACGTGTGAGGGCGCGGGTTAGTGTCAGCGTACGGGTTAGGATTAGGGGACGGGTGAGGGTCAGGCTTCGGGGAAGGGTTAGGGTTAGGGTTCCGGCTAGGGTTATGGTTAGGGGACGTGGACGGTTTAGGGTCCAGGTGAGGGTACGACAACGCATTAGGGGGAGCGTACGTGTGAGGGCGCGGGTTAGCGTCAGCGTACGGGTTAGGATTATGGGACGGGTGAGGGTCAGGCTTCGGGGAAGGGTTAGGGTTAGGGTTCGGGCTAGGGTTAGGGTTAGGGGACGGGGCCGGTTTAGGGTCCAGGTGAGGGTACGACAACACTTTAGGGGGAACGTACGTGTGAGGGCGTGGTTTAGTGTCAGCGTTCGGGTTAGGATTAGGGGACGGGTGAGGGTCAGGCTTCGGGGAAGGGTTAGGGTTAGGGTTCGGGCTAGGGTTAGGGTTAGGGGACGGGGACGGTTTAGGGTCCAGGTGAGGGTACGACAACGCTTTAGGGGGAGCGTACGTGTGAGGGCGCGGGTTAGTGTCAGCGTACGGGTTAGGATTAGGGGACAGGTGAGTGTCAGGCGTCGGGGAAGGGTTAGGGTTACGGTTCGGACTAGGGTTAGGGTTAGGGGACGGGGACGGTTTAGGGTCCAGGTGAGGGTACGACAACGCTTTAGGGGGAGCGTACGTGTGAGGGCGCAGGTTAGTGTCAGCGTACGTGTTAGGATTTGGGGCCGGGTGAGGGTCAGGCTTCGGGGAAGGTTTAGGGTTAGGGTTCGGGCTAGGGTTAGGGTTAGGGGACGGGGACGGTTTAGGGTCCAGGTGAGGGTACGACAACGCTTTAGGGGGAGCGTATGAGTGAGGGCGCGGGTTAGTGTCAGCGTACGGGTTAGGATTAGGGGACGGGTGAGTGTCAGGCTTCGGGGAAGGGTTAGGGTTAGGGTTCGGGCTAGGGTTAGGGTTAGGGGACGGGGACGGTTTAGGGTCCAGGTGAGGGTACGACAACGCTTTATAGGGTGCGTACGTGTGAGGGCGCGGGTTAGTGTCAGCGTACGGGTTAGGATTAGGGGACGGGTGAGGGTCACGCTTCGGGGAAGCGTTAGGGTTAGGGTTCGGGCTAGGGTTAGGGTTAGAGGACGGGGACGGTTTAGGGTCCAGGTGAGGGTACGACAACGCTTTAGGGGGAGCGTACGAGTGAGGGCGCGGGTTAGTGTCAGCGTACGGGTTAGGATTAGGGGACGGGTGAGTGTCACGCTTCGGGGAAGGGTTAGGGTTAGGGTTCGGGCTAGGGTTAGGGTTAGGGGACGGGGACGGTTTAGGGTCCAGGTGAGGGTACGACAACGCTTTATAGGGTGCGTACGTGTGAGGGCGCGGGTTAGTGTCAGCGTACGGGTTAGGATTAGGGGACGGGTGAGGGTCACGCTTCGGGGAAGCGTTAGGGTTAGGGTTCGGGCTAGGGTTAGGGTTAGAGGACGGGGACGGTTTAGGGTCCAGGTGAGGGTACGACAATGCTTTAGGGGGAGCGTACGTGTGAGGGCACGGGTTAGTGTCAGCGTACGGGTTAGGATTAGGGGACGGGTGAGGGTCAGGCTTCGGGGAAGCGTTAGGGTTAGGGTTCGGGCTAGGGTTAGGGTTAGGGGACTGGGACGGTTTAGGGTCCAGGTGAGGGTACGAGAACGCTTTAGGGGGAGCGCACGTGTGAGGGCGCGGGTTAGTGTCAGCGTAGGGGTTAGGATTAGGGGACGGGTGAGGGTCAGGCTTTGGGGAAGGGTTAGGTTTAGGGTTCGGGCTATGGTTAGGGTTAGGGGACGGGGACGGTTTAGGGTCCAGGTGAGGGTACGACAACGCTTTAGGGGGAGCGTACGTGTGAGGCCGCGGGTTAGTGTCAGGGTACGGGTTAGGATTAGGGGACGGGTGAGGGTTAGGCTTCGGGGAAGAGTTAGGGTTAGGGTTCGGGCTAGGGTAAGGGTTAGGGGACGGGGACGGTTTAGGGTCCAGGTGAGGGTACGACAACGCTTTAGGGGGAGCGTACGTGTTAGGGCGCGGGTTAGTGTCAGCGTACGGGTTAGGATTAGGAGACGGGTGAGGGTCAGGCTTCGGGGAAGGGTTAGGGTTATGGTTCGGGCTAGGGTTAGGGTTAGGGGACGGGGCCGGTTTAGGGTCCAGGTGAGGGTACGACAACGCTTTAGGGGGAGCGTACGTGTGAGAGCGCGGTTTCGTGTCAGCGTACGCGTTAGGATTAGGGGACGGGTGAGGGTCAGGCTTCGGGGAAGGGTTAGGGTTAGGGTTCGGGCTAGGGTTAGGGTTAGGGGACGGGGACGGTTTAGGGTCCAGCTGAGGGTACGAAAACGCTTTAGGGGGAGCGTACGTGTGAGGGCGCGGGTTAGTGTCAGCGTACGGGTTAGGATTAGGGGACGGGAGAGGATCAGGCTTCGGGGAAGGGTTAGGGTTAGGGTTCGGGCTAGGGTTAGGGTTAGGGGATGGGGACGGCTTAGGGTCCAGGTGAGTGTACGACAACGCTTTAGGGGGAGCGTACGTGTGAGGGCGCGGGTTCGTGTCAGCGTACGGGTTAGGATTAGGGGACGGGTGAGGATCAGGCTTCGGGGAAGGGTTAGGGTTAGGGTTCGGGCTAGGGTTAGGGTTAGGGGACGGGGACGGTTTAGGGTCCAGGTGAGGGTATGACAACGCTTTAGGGGGAGCGTAAGTGTGAGGGCGTGGGTTAGTGTCAGCGTACGGGTTAGGATTAGGGGACAGGTGACTGTCAGGCGTCGGGGAAGGGTTAGGGTTAGGGTTCGGACTAGGGTTAGGGTTAGGGGACGGGGACGGTTTAGGGTCCAGGTGAGGGTACGACAACGCTTTAGGTGGAGCGTACGTGTGAGGGCGCAGGTTAGTGTCAGCGTACGTTGTAGGATTTGGGGACGGGTGAGGGTCAGGCTTCGGGGAAGGGTTAGGGTTAGGGTTCGGGCTAGGGTTAGGGTTAGGGGACGGGGACGGTTTAGGGTCCAGGTGAGGGTACGACAACGCTTTAGGGGGGGCGTACGTGTGAGGGCGCAGGTTAGTGTCAGCGTACGTGTTAGGATTTGGGGACGGGTGAGGGTCAGGCTTCAGGGAAGGGTTAGGGTTAGGGTTCGGGCTAGGGTTAGGGTTAGGGGACGGGGACGGTTTAGGGTCCAGGTGAGGGTACGACAACGCTTTAGGGGGAGTGTACGTGTGAGGGCGCGGGTTAGTGTCAGAGTACGGGTTAGGATTAGGGGACAGGTGAGTGTCAGGCTTCGGGGAAGGGTTAAGTTTAGGGTTCGGACTAGGGTTAGGGTTAGGGGACGGGGACGGTTTAGGGTCCAGGTGAGGGTACGACAACGCTTTAGGGGGAGCGTACGTGTGAGGGCGCAGGTTAGTGTCAGCGTACGTGTTAGTGTTTGGGGACGGGTGAGGGTCAGGCTTCGGGGAAGGGTTAGGGTTAGGGTTCGGGCTAGGGTTAGGGTTAGGGGACGGGGACGGTTTAGGGTCCAGGTGAGGGTACGACAACGCTTTATGGGGAGTGTACGTGTCAGGGCGCGGGTTAGTGTAAGCGTACCGGTTAGGATTAGGGGACGGGTGAGGGTCAGGCTTCGGGGAAGGGTTAGGGTTAGGGTTCGGGCCAGGGTTAGGGTTAGGGGAAGGGGACGGTTTAGGGTCCAGGTGAGGGTACGACAACGCTTTAGGGGGAGCGTACGTGTGAGGGTGCGGGTTAGTGTCAGCGTACGGGTTAGGATTAGGGGATGGGTGAGGGTCAGGCTTCGGGGAAGGGTTAGGGTTAGGGTTCGGGTTAGGGTTAGGGTTAGGAGACGGGGACGGTTTAGGGTCCAGGTGAGGGTACGACAATGCTTTAGGGGGAGCGTACGTGTGAGGGCGCGGGTTAGTGTCAGCGTACGCGTTAGGATTAGGGGACGGGTGAGGGTCAGGCTTCTGGGAAGGGTTAGGGTTCGGGCTAGGGTTAGGGTTAGGGGACGGGGACGGTTTAGGGTCCAGGTGAGGGTACGACAACGCATTAGGGAGAGCGTACGTGTGAGGGCGCGAGTTAGTGTCAGCGTACGGG
This sequence comes from Pseudorca crassidens, assembly GCF_039906515.1. NCBI lineage: Eukaryota > Metazoa > Chordata > Mammalia > Artiodactyla > Delphinidae > Pseudorca > Pseudorca crassidens. The sequence goes on along the minus strand of NC_090301.1, from coordinate 35,968 downwards.
TTAGGATTAGGGGACGGGTGAGGGTCAGGCTTCGGGGAGGGGTTAGGGTTAGGGTCGGGCTAGGGTTAGGGTTAGGGGACGGGGACGGTTTAGGGTCCAGGTGAGGGTACGACAACGCTTTAGGGGGAGCGTACGAGTGAGGGCGCGGGTTAGTGTCAGCGTACGGGTTAGGATTAGGGGACGGGTGAGTGTCAGGCTTCGGGGAAGGTTTAGGGTTAGGGTTCGGGCTAGGGTTAGGGTTAGGGGACGGGGACGGTTTAGGGTCCAGGTGAGGGTACGACAACGCTTTATGGGGTGCGTACGTGTGAGGGCGCGGGTTAGTGTCAGCGTACGGGTTAGGATTAGGGGACGGGTGAGGGTCACGCTTCGGGGAAGCGTTAGGGTTAGAGTTCGGGCTAGGGTTAGGGTTAGAGGACGGGGACGGTTTAGGGTCCAGGTGAGGGTACGACAACGCTTTAGGGGGAGCGTACGTGTGAGGGCGCAGGTTAGTGTCAGCGTACGGGTTAGGATTAGGGGACGGGTGAGGGTCAGGCTTCGGGGAAGCGTTAGGGTTAGGGTTCGGGCTAGGGTTAGGGTTAGGGGACGGGGACGGTTTAGGGTCCAGGTGAGGGTACGAGAACGCTTTAGGTGGAGCGCACGTGTGAGGGCGCGGGTTAGTGTCAGCGTAGGGGTTAGGATTAGGGGACGGGTGAGGGTCAGGCTTCGGGGAAGAGTTAGGGTTAGGGTTCGGGCTAGGGTAAGGGTTAGGGGACGGGGACGGTTTAGGGTCCAGGTGAGGGTACGACAACGCTTTAGGGGGAGCGTACGTGTGAGGGCCCGGGTTAGTGTCAGCGTACGGGTTAGGATTAGGGGACGGGTGAGGGTCAGGCTTCGGGGAAGGGTTAGGGTTAGGGTTCGGGCTAGGGTTAGGGTTAGGGTACGGGGACGGTTTAGGGTCCAGGTGAGGGTACGACAACGCTTTAGGGGGAGCGTACGTGTGAGGGCGCGGTTTCGTGTCAGCGTACGCGTTAGGATTAGGGGACGGGTGAGGGTCAGGCTTCGGGGAAGGGTTAGGGTTAGGGTTCGGGCTAGGGTTAGGGTTAGGGGACGGGGACGGTTTAGGGTCCAGGTGAGGGTACGACAACGCTTTAGGGGGAGCGTACGTGTGAGGGCGTGGGTTAGTGTCAGCGTACGGGTTAGGATTAGGGGACGGGTGAGGATCAGGCTTCGGGGAAGGGTTAGGGTTAGGGTTCGGGCTAGGGTTAGGGTTAGGGGACGGGGACGGTTTAGGGTCCAGGTGAGGGTACGACAACGCTTTAGGGGGAGCGTACGTGTGATGGCGCGGGTTAGTGTCAGCGTACGGGTTAGGATTACGGGACGGGTGAGGATCAGGCTTCGGGGAAGGTTTAGGGTTAGGGTTCGGGCTAGGGTTAGGGTTAGGGGACGGGGACGGTTTAGTGTCAAAGTGAGGGTACGACAACGCTTTAGGGGGAGCGTACGTGTGAGGGCGCAGGTTAGTGTCAGCGTACGCGTTAGGATTAGGGGACGGGTGAGGGTCAAGCTTCTGGGAAGGGTTAGGCTTAGGGTTCGGGCTAGGGTTAGGGTTAGGGGACGGGGACGGTTTAGGGTCCAGGTGAGTGTACGACAGGGCTTTAGGGGGAGCGTACGTGTGAGGGCGCGGGTTAGTGTCAGCGTACGGGTTAGGATTAGGGGACGGGTGAGGGTCAGGCTTCGGGGAAGGGTTAGGGTTAGGGTTCCGGCTAGGGTTATGGTTAGGGGACGTGGACGGTTTAGGGTCCAGGTGAGGGTACGACAACGCATTAGGGGGAGCGTACGTGTGAGGGCGCGGGTTAGCGTCAGCGTACGGGTTAGGATTATGGGACGGGTGAGTGTCAGGCTTCGGGGAAGGGTTAGGGTTAGGGTTCGGGCTAGGGTTAGGGTTAGGGTACGGGGACGGTTTAGGGTCCAGGTGAGGGTACGACAACACTTTAGGGGGAACGTACGTGTGAGGGCGTGGTTTAGTGTCAGCGTTCGGGTTAGGATTAGGGGACGGGTGAGGGTCAGGCTTCGGGGAAGGGTTAGGGTTAGGGTTCGGGCTAGGGTTAGGGTTAGGGGACGGGGACGGTTTAGGGTCCAGGTGAGGGTACGACAACGCTTTAGGGGGAGCGTATGAGTGAGGGCGCGGGTTAGTGTCAGCGTACGGGTTAGGATTAGGGGACGGGTGAGTGTCAGGCTTCGGGGAAGGGTTAGGGTTAGGGTTCGGGCTAGGGTTAGGGTTAGGGGACGGGGACGGTTTAGGGTCCAGGTGAGGGTACGACAACGCTTTATAGGGTGCGTACGTGTGAGGGCGCGGGTTAGTGTCAGCGTACGGGTTAGGATTAGGGGACGGGTGAGGGTCACGCTTCGGGGAAGCGTTAGGGTTAGGGTTCGGGCTAGGGTTAGGGTTAGAGGACGGGGACGGTTTAGGGTCCAGGTGAGGGTACGACAACGCTTTAGGGGGAGCGTACGAGTGAGGGCGCGGGTTAGTGTCAGCGTACGGGTTAGGATTAGGGGACGGGTGAGTGTCACGCTTCGGGGAAGGGTTAGGGTTAGGGTTCGGGCTAGGGTTAGGGTTAGGGGACGGGGACGGTTTAGGGTCCAGGTGAGGGTACGACAACGCTTTATAGGGTGCGTACGTGTGAGGGCGCGGGTTAGTGTCAGTGTACGGGTTAGGATTAGGGGACAGGTGAGGGTCACGCTTCGGGGAAGCGTTAGGGTTAGGGTTCGGGCTATGGTTAGGGTTAGGGGACGGGGACGGTTTAGGGTCCAGGTGAGGGTACGACAACGCTTTAGGGGGAGCGTACGTGTGAGGCCGCGGGTTAGTGTCAGGGTACGGGTTAGGATTAGGGGACGGGTGAGGGTTAGGCTTCGGGGAAGAGTTAGGGTTAGGGTTCGCGCTAGGGTAAGGGTTAGGGGACGGGGACGGTTTAGGGTCCAGGTGAGGGTACGACAACGCTTTAGGGGGAGCGTACGTGTTAGGGCGCGGGTTAGTGTCAGCGTACGGGTTAGGATTAGGAGACGGGTGAGGGTCAGGATTCGGGGAAGGGTTAGGGTTATGGTTCGGGCTAGGGTTAGGGTTAGGGGACGGGGCCGGTTTAGGGTCCAGGTGAGGGTACGACAACGCTTTAGGGGGAGCGTACGTGTGAGAGCGCGGTTTCGTGTCAGCGTACGCGTTAGGATTAGGGGACGGGTGAGGGTCAGGCTTCGGGGAAGGGTTAGGGTTAGGGTTCGGGCTAGGGTTAGGGTTAGGGGACGGGGACGGTTTAGGGTCCAGCTGAGGGTACGAAAACGCTTTAGGGGGAGCGTACGTGTGAGGGCGCGGGTTAGTGTCAGCGTACGGGTTAGGATTAGGGGACGGGAGAGGATCAGGCTTCGGGGAAGGGTTAGGGTTAGGGTTCGGGCTAGGGTTAGGGTTAGGGGATGGGGACGGCTTAGGGTCCAGGTGAGTGTACGACAACGCTTTAGGGGGAGCGTACGTGTGAGGGCGCGGGTTCGTGTCAGCGTACGGGTTAGGATTAGGGGACGGGTGAGGATCAGGCTTCGGGGAAGGGTTAGGGTTAGGGTTCGGGCTAGGGTTAGGGTTAGGGGACGGGGACGGTTTAGGGTCCAGGTGAGGGTATGACAACGCTTTAGGGGGAGCGTAAGTGTGAGGGCGTGGGTTAGTGTCAGCGTACGGGTTAGGATTAGGGGACAGGTGACTGTCAGGCGTCGGGGAAGGGTTAGGGTTAGGGTTCGGACTAGGGTTAGGGTTAGGGGACGGGGACGGTTTAGGGTCCAGGTGAGGGTACGACAACGCTTTAGGGGGAGCGTACGTGTGAGGGCGCAGGTTAGTGTCAGCGTACGTTGTAGGATTTGGGGACGGGTGAGGGTCAGGCTTCGGGGAAGGGTTAGGGTTAGGGTTCGGGCTAGGGTTAGGGTTAGGGGACGGGGACGGTTTAGGGTCCAGGTGAGGGTACGACAACGCTTTAGGGGGAGTGTACGTGTGAGGGCGCGGGTTAGTGTCAGAGTACGGGTTAGGATTAGGGGACAGGTGAGTGTCAGGCTTCGGGGAAGGGTTAAGTTTAGGGTTCGGACTAGGGTTAGGGTTAGGGGACGGGGACGGTTTAGGGTCCAGGTGAGGGTACGACAACGCTTTAGGGGGAGCGTACGTGTGAGGGCGCAGGTTAGTGTCAGCGTACGTGTTAGTGTTTGGGGACGGGTGAGGGTCAGGCTTCGGGGAAGGGTTAGGGTTAGGGTTCGGGCTAGGGTTAGGGTTAGGGGACGGGGACGGTTTAGGGTCCAGGTGAGGGTACGACAACGCTTTATGGGGAGTGTACGTGTCAGGGCGCGGGTTAGTGTAAGCGTACCGGTTAGGATTAGGGGACGGGTGAGGGTCAGGCTTCGGGGAAGGGTTAGGGTTAGGGTTCGGGCCAGGGTTAGGGTTAGGGGAAGGGGACGGTTTAGGGTCCAGGTGAGGGTACGACAACGCTTTAGGGGGAGCGTACGTGTGAGGGTGCGGGTTAGTGTCAGCGTACGGGTTAGGATTAGGGGATGGGTGAGGGTCAGGCTTCGGGGAAGGGTTAGGGTTAGGGTTCGGGTTAGGGTTAGGGTTAGGAGACGGGGACGGTTTAGGGTCCAGGTGAGGGTACGACAATGCTTTAGGGGGAGCGTACGTGTGAGGGCGCGGGTTAGTGTCAGCGTACGCGTTAGGATTAGGGGACGGGTGAGGGTCAGGCTTCTGGGAAGGGTTAGGGTTCGGGCTAGGGTTAGGGTTAGGGGACGGGGACGGTTTAGGGTCCAGGTGAGGGTACGACAACGCATTAGGGAGAGCGTACGTGTGAGGGCGCGAGTTAGTGTCAGCGTACGGGTTAGGATTAGGGGACGGGTGAGGGTCAGGCTTCGGGGAGGGGTTAGGGTTAGGGTCGGGCTAGGGTTAGGGTTAGGGGACGGGGACGGTTTAGGGTCCAGGTGAGGGTACGACAACGCTTTAGGGGGAGCGTACGAGTGAGGGCGCGGGTTAGTGTCAGCGTACGGGTTAGGATTAGGGGACGGGTGAGTGTCAGGCTTCGGGGAAGGTTTAGGGTTAGGGTTCGGGCTAGGGTTAGGGTTAGGGGACGGGGACGGTTTAGGGTCCAGGTGAGGGTACGACAACGCTTTATGGGGTGCGTACGTGTGAGGGCGCGGGTTAGTGTCAGCGTACAGGTTAGGATTAGGGGACGGGTGAGGGTCACGCTTCGGGGAAGCGTTAGGGTTAGAGTTCGGGCTAGGGTTAGGGTTAGAGGACGGGGACGGTTTAGGGTCCAGGTGAGGGTACGACAACGCTTTGGGGGAGCGTACGTGTGAGGGCGCAGGTTAGTGTCAGCGTACGGGTTAGGATTAGGGGACGGGTGAGGGTCAGGCTTCGGGGAAGCGTTAGGGTTAGGGTTCGGGCTAGGGTTAGGGTTAGGGGACGGGGACGGTTTAGGGTCCAGGTGAGGGTACGAGAACGCTTTACGTGGAGCGCACGTGTGAGGGCGCGGGTTAGTGTCAGCGTAGGGGTTAGGATTAGGGGACGGGTGAGGGTCAGGCTTCGGGGAAGAGTTAGGGTTAGCGTTCGGGCTAGGGTAAGGGTTAGGGGACGGGGACGGTTTAGGGTCCAGGTGAGGGTACGACAACGCTTTAGGGGGAGCGTACGTGTGAGGGCCCGGGTTAGTGTCAGCGTACGGGTTAGGATTAGGGGACGGGTGAGGGTCAGGCTTCGGGGAAGGGTTAGGGTTAGGGTTCGGGCTAGGGTTAGGGTTAGGGTACGGGGACGGTTTAGGGTCCAGGTGAGGGTACGACAACGCTTTAGGGGGAGCGTACGTGTGAGGGCGCGGTTTCGTGTCAGCGTACGCGTTAGGATTAGGGGACGGGTGAGGGTCAGGCTTCGGGGAAGGGTTAGGGTTAGGGTTCGGGCTAGGGTTAGGGTTAGGGGACGGGGACGGTTTAGGGTCCAGGTGAGGGTACGACAACGCTTTAGGGGGAGCGTACGTGTGAGGGCGTGGGTTAGTGTCAGCGTACGGGTTAGGATTAGGGGACGGGTGAGGATCAGGCTTCGGGGAAGGGTTAGTGTTAGGGTTCGGGCTAGGGTTAGGGTTAGGGGACGGGGACGGTTTAGGGTCCAGGTGAGGGTACGACAATTCTTTAGGGGGAGCGTACGTGTGATGGCGCGGGTTAGTGTCAGCGTACGGGTTAGGATTACGGGACGGGTGAGGATCAGGCTTCGGGGAAGGTTTAGGGTTAGGGTTCGGGCTAGGGTTAGGGTTAGGGGACGGGGACGGTTTAGTGTCAAAGTGAGGGTACGACAACGCTTTAGGGGGAGCGTACGTGTGAGGGCGCAGGTTAGTGTCAGCGTACGCGTTAGGATTAGGGGACGGGTGAGGGTCAAGCTTCTGGGAAGGGTTAGGCTTAGGGTTCGGGCTAGGGTTAGGGTTAGGGGACGGGGACGGTTTAGGGTCCAGGTGAGGGTACGACAGCGCTTTAGGGGGAGCGTACGTGTGAGGGCGCGGGTTAGTGTCAGCGTACGGGTTAGGATTAGGGGACGGGTGAGGGTCAGGCTTCGGGGAAGGGTTAGGGTTAGGGTTCCGGCTAGGGTTATGGTTAGGGGACGTGGACGGTTTAGGGTCCAGGTGAGGGTACGACAACGCATTAGGGGGAGCGTACGTGTGAGGGCGCGGGTTAGCGTCAGCGTACGGGTTAGGATTATGGGACGGGTGAGTGTCAGGCTTCGGGGAAGGGTTAGGGTTAGGGTTCGGGCTAGGGTTAGGGTTAGGGTACGGGGACGGTTTAGGGTCCAGGTGAGGGTACGACAACACTTTAGGGGGAACGTACGTGTGAGGGCGTGGTTTAGTGTCAGCGTTCGGGTTAGGATTAGGGGACGGGTGAGGGTCAGGCTTCGGGGAAGGGTTAGGGTTAGGGTTCGGGCTAGGGTTAGGGTTAGGGGACGGGGACGGTTTAGGGTCCAGGTGAGGGTACGACAACGCTTTAGGGGGAACGTATGAGTGAGGGCGCGGGTTAGTGTCAGCGTACGGGTTAGGATTAGGGGACGGGTGAGTGTCAGGCTTCGGGGAAGGGTTAGGGTTAGGGTTCGGGCTAGGGTTAGGGTTAGGGGACGGGGACGGTTTAGGGTCCAGGTGAGGGTACGACAACGCTTTATAGGGTGCGTACGTGTGAGGGCGCGGGTTAGTGTCAGCGTACGGGTTAGGATTAGGGGACGGGTGAGGGTCACGCTTCGGGGAAGCGTTAGGGTTAGGGTTCGGGCTAGGGTTAGGGTTAGAGGACGGGGACGGTTTAGGGTCCAGGTGAGGGTACGACAACGCTTTAGGGGGAGCGTACGAGTGAGGGCGCGGGTTAGTGTCAGCGTACGGGTTAGGATTAGGGGACGGGTGAGTGTCACGCTTCGGGGAAGGGTTAGGGTTAGGGTTCGGGCTAGGGTTAGGGTTAGGGGACGGGGACGGTTTAGGGTCCAGGTGAGGGTACGACAACGCTTTATAGGGTGCGTACGTGTGAGGGCGCGGGTTAGTGTCAGCGTACGGGTTAGGATTAGGGGACAGGTGAGGGTCACGCTTCGGGGAAGCGTTAGGGTTAGGGTTCGGGCTAGGGTTAGGGTTAGAGGACGGGGACGGTTTAGGGTCCAGGTGAGGGTACGACAATGCTTTAGGGGGAGCGTACGTGTGAGGGCACGGGTTAGTGTCAGCGTACGGGTTAGGATTAGGGGACGGGTGAGGGTCAGGCTTCGGGGAAGCGTTAGGGTTAGGGTTCGGGCTAGGGTTAGGGTTAGGGGACTGGGACGGTTTAGGGTCCAGGTGAGGGTACGAGAACGCTTTAGGGGGAGCGCACGTGTGAGGGCGCGGGTTAGTGTCAGCGTAGGGGTTAGGATTAGGGGACGGGTGAGGGTCAGGCTTTGGGGAAGGGTTAGGTTTAGGGTTCGGGCTATGGTTAGGGTTAGGGGACGGGGACGGTTTAGGGTCCAGGTGAGGGTACGACAACGCTTTAGGGGGAGCGTACGTGTGAGGCCGCGGGTTAGTGTCAGGGTACGGGTTAGGATTAGGGGACGGGTGAGGGTTAGGCTTCGGGGAAGAGTTAGGGTTAGGGTTCGCGCTAGGGTAAGGGTTAGGGGACGGGGACGGTTTAGGGTCCAGGTGAGGGTACGACAACGCTTTAGGGGGAGCGTACGTGTTAGGGCGCGGGTTAGTGTCAGCGTACGGGTTAGGATTAGGAGACGGGTGAGGGTCAGGCTTCGGGGAAGGGTTAGGGTTATGGTTCGGGCTAGGGTTAGGGTTAGGGGACGGGGCCGGTTTAGGGTCCAGGTGAGGGTACGACAACGCTTTAGGGGGAGCGTACGTGTGAGAGCGCGGTTTCGTGTCAGCGTACGCGTTAGGATTAGGGGACGGGTGAGGGTCAGGCTTCGGGGAAGGGTTAGGGTTAGGGTTCGGGCTAGGGTTAGGGTTAGGGGACGGGGACGGTTTAGGGTCCAGCTGAGGGTACGAAAACGCTTTAGGGGGAGCGTACGTGTGAGGGCGCGGGTTAGTGTCAGCGTACGGGTTAGGATTAGGGGACGGGAGAGGATCAGGCTTCGGGGAAGGGTTAGGGTTAGGGTTCGGGCTAGGGTTAGGGTTAGGGGATGGGGACGGCTTAGGGTCCAGGTGAGTGTACGACAACGCTTTAGGGGGAGCGTACGTGTGAGGGCGCGGGTTCGTGTCAGCGTACGGGTTAGGATTAGGGGACGGGTGAGGATCAGGCTTCGGGGAAGGGTTAGGGTTAGGGTTCGGGCTAGGGTTAGGGTTAGGGGACGGGGACGGTTTAGGGTCCAGGTGAGGGTATGACAACGCTTTAGGGGGAGCGTAAGTGTGAGGGCGTGGGTTAGTGTCAGCGTACGGGTTAGGATTAGGGGACAGGTGACTGTCAGGCGTCGGGGAAGGGTTAGGGTTAGGGTTCGGACTAGGGTTAGGGTTAGGGGACGGGGACGGTTTAGGGTCCAGGTGAGGGTACGACAACGCTTTAGGGGGAGCGTACGTGTGAGGGCGCAGGTTAGTGTCAGCGTACGTTGTAGGATTTGGGGACGGGTGAGGGTCAGGCTTCGGGGAAGGGTTAGGGTTAGGGTTCGGGCTAGGGTTAGGGTTAGGGGACGGGGACGGTTTAGGGTCCAGGTGAGGGTACGACAACGCTTTAGGGGGAGCGTACATGTGAGGGCGCGGGTTCGTGTCAGCGTACGGGTTAGGATTAGGGGACGGGTGAGGGTCAGGCTTCGGGGAAGGGTTAGGGTTAGGGTTCGGACTAGGGTTAGGGTTAGGGGACGGGGACGGTTTAGGGTCCAGGTGAGGGTACGACAACGCTTTAGGGGGGGCGTACGTGTGAGGGCGCAGGTTAGTGTCAGCGTACGTGTTAGGATTTGGGGACGGGTGAGGGTCAGGCTTCAGGGAAGGGTTAGGGTTAGGGTTCGGGCTAGGGTTAGGGTTAGGGGACGGGGACGGTTTAGGGTCCAGGTGAGGGTACGACAACGCTTTAGGGGGAGTGTACGTGTGAGGGCGCGGGTTAGTGTCAGAGTACGGGTTAGGATTAGGGGACAGGTGAGTGTCAGGCTTCGGGGAAGGGTTAAGTTTAGGGTTCGGACTAGGGTTAGGGTTAGGGGACGGGGACGGTTTAGGGTCCAGGTGAGGGTACGACAACGCTTTAGGGGGAGCGTACGTGTGAGGGCGCAGGTTAGTGTCAGCGTACGTGTTAGTGTTTGGGGACGGGTGAGGGTCAGGCTTCGGGGAAGGGTTAGGGTTAGGGTTCGGGCTAGGGTTAGGGTTAGGGGACGGGGACGGTTTAGGGTCCAGGTGAGGGTACGACAACGCTTTATGGGGAGTGTACGTGTCAGGGCGCGGGTTAGTGTAAGCGTACCGGTTAGGATTAGGGGACGGGTGAGGGTCAGGCTTCGGGGAAGGGTTAGGGTTAGGGTTCGGGCCAGGGTTAGGGTTAGGGGAAGGGGACGGTTTAGGGTCCAGGTGAGGGTACGACAACGCTTTAGGGGGAGCGTACGTGTGAGGGTGCGGGTTAGTGTCAGCGTACGGGTTAGGATTAGGGGATGGGTGAGGGTCAGGCTTCGGGGAAGGGTTAGGGTTAGGGTTCGGGTTAGGGTTAGGGTTAGGAGACGGGGACGGTTTAGGGTCCAGGTGAGGGTACGACAATGCTTTAGGGGGAGCGTACGTGTGAGGGCGCGGGTTAGTGTCAGCGTACGCGTTAGGATTAGGGGACGGGTGAGGGTCAGGCTTCTGGGAAGGGTTAGGGTTCGGGCTAGGGTTAGGGTTAGGGGACGGGGACGGTTTAGGGTCCAGGTGAGGGTACGACAACGCATTAGGGAGAGCGTACGTGTGAGGGCGCGAGTTAGTGTCAGCGTACGGGTTAGGATTAGGGGACGGGTGAGGGTCAGGCTTCGGGGAGGGGTTAGGGTTAGGGTCGGGCTAGGGTTAGGGTTAGGGGACGGGGACGGTTTAGGGTCCAGGTGAGGGTACGACAACGCTTTAGGGGGAGCGTACGAGTGAGGGCGCGGGTTAGTGTCAGCGTACGGGTTAGGATTAGGGGACGGGTGAGTGTCAGGCTTCGGGGAAGGTTTAGGGTTAGGGTTCGGGCTAGGGTTAGGGTTAGGGGACGGGGACGGTTTAGGGTCCAGGTGAGGGTACGACAACGCTTTATGGGGTGCGTACGTGTGAGGGCGCGGGTTAGTGTCAGCGTACGGGTTAGGATTAGGGGACGGGTGAGGGTCACGCTTCGGGGAAGCGTTAGGGTTAGAGTTCGGGCTAGGGTTAGGGTTAGAGGACGGGGACGGTTTAGGGTCCAGGTGAGGGTACGACAACGCTTTAGGGGGAGCGTACGTGTGAGGGCGCAGGTTAGTGTCAGCGTACGGGTTAGGATTAGGGGACGGGTGAGGGTCAGGCTTCGGGGAAGCGTTAGGGTTAGGGTTCGGGCTAGGGTTAGGGTTAGGGGACGGGGACGGTTTAGGGTCCAGGTGAGGGTACGAGAACGCTTTAGGTGGAGCGCACGTGTGAGGGCGCGGGTTAGTGTCAGCGTAGGGGTTAGGATTAGGGGACGGGTGAGGGTCAGGCTTCGGGGAAGAGTTAGGGTTAGGGTTCGGGCTAGGGTAAGGGTTAGGGGACGGGGACGGTTTAGGGTCCAGGTGAGGGTACGACAACGCTTTAGGGGGAGCGTACGTGTGAGGGCCCGGGTTAGTGTCAGCGTACGGGTTAGGATTAGGGGACGGGTGAGGGTCAGGCTTCGGGGAAGGGTTAGGGTTAGGGTTCGGGCTAGGGTTAGGGTTAGGGTACGGGGACGGTTTAGGGTCCAGGTGAGGGTACGACAACGCTTTAGGGGGAGCGTACGTGTGAGGGCGCGGTTTCGTGTCAGCGTACGCGTTAGGATTAGGGGACGGGTGAGGGTCAGGCTTCGGGGAAGGGTTAGGGTTAGGGTTCGGGCTAGGGTTAGGGTTAGGGGACGGGGACGGTTTAGGGTCCAGGTGAGGGTACGACAACGCTTTAGGGGGAGCGTACGTGTGAGGGCGTGGGTTAGTGTCAGCGTACGGGTTAGGATTAGGGGACGGGTGAGGATCAGGCTTCGGGGAAGGGTTAGGGTTAGGGTTCGGGCTAGGGTTATTGTTAGGGGACGGGGACGGTTTAGGGTCCAGGTGAGAGTATGAGAACGCTTTAGGGGGAGCGTACCTGTGAGGGCGCAGGTTAGCGTCAGCATACGGGTTAGGATTAGGGGACGGGTGAGGGTCAGGCTTCGGGGAAGGGTTAGGGTTAGGGTTCGGGCTAGGGTTAGGATTAGGGGACGGGGACGGTTTAGGGTCCAGATGAGGGTACGACAACGCTTTAGGGGGAGCGTACGTGTGAGGGCGCGGGTTAGTGTCAGCGTACGTGTTAGGATTAGGGGACCGGGTGAGGGTCAGGCTTCAGGGAAGGGTTAGGGTTAGGGTTCGGGCTAGGGTTAGGGTTAGGGGACGGGGACGGTTTAGGGTCCAGGTGAGGGTACGACAACGCTTTAGGGGGAGTGTACGTGTGAGGGCGCTGGTTAGTGTCAGAGTACGTTTTAGGATTATGGGACGGGTGAGGGTCAGGCTTCGGGGAAGGTTTAGGGTTAGGGGACGGGGACGGTTTAGGGTCCAGGTGAGGGTACGACAACGCATTAGGGAGAGCGTACGTGTGAGGGCGCGGGTTAGTGTCAGCGTACGGGTTAGGATTAGGGGACGGGTGAGGGTCAGGCTTCGGGGAAGGGTTAGGGTTCGGGCTAGGGTTCGGGTTAGGGGACGGGGACGGTTTAGGGTCCAGGTGAGGGTACGACAACGCTTTATGGGGAGCGTACGTGTGAGGGCGCGGGTTAGTGTCTGCGTACGGGTTAGGATTAGGGGACGGGTGAGTGTCAGGCTTCGGGGAAGGGTTAGGGTTAGGGTTCGGGCTAGGGTTAGGGTTAGGGGACGGGGACGGTTTAGGGTCCAGGTGAGGGTACGACAACGCTTTATGGGGAGCGTACGTGTGAGGGCGCGGGTTAGTGTCAGCGTACGGGTTAGGATTAGGGGACGGGTGAGGGTCACGCTTCGGGGAAGGGTTAGGGTTAGAGTTCGGGCTAGGGTTAGGGTTAGAGGACGGGGACGGTTTAGGGTCCAGGTGAGGGTACGACAATGCTTTAGGGGGAGCGTACGTGTGAGGGCACGGGTTAGTGTCAGCGTACGGGTTAGGATTAGGGGACGGGTGAGTGTCAGGCTTCGGGGAAGCGTTAGGGTTAGGGTTCGGGCTAGGGTTAGGGTTAGGGTACGGGGACGGTTTAGGGTCCAGGTGAGGGTACGACAACGCTTTAGGGGGAGCGCACGTGTGAGGGCGCGGGTTAGTGTCAGTGTACGGGTTAGGATTAGGGGACGGGTGAGGGTCAGGCTTTGGGGAAGGGTTAGGGTTAGGGTTCGGGCTAGGGTTAGGGTTAGGTGACGGGGACGGTTTAGGGTCCAGGTGAGGGTACGACAACGCTTTAGGGGGAGCGTACGTGTGAGGGCGCGGGTTAGTGTCAGCGTACTGGTTAGGATTAGGGGACGGGTGAGGGTCACGCTTCGGGGAAGGGTTAGGGTTAGAGTTCGGGGTAGGGTTAGGGTTAGGGGACGGGGACGGTTTAGGGTCCAGGTGAGGGTACGACAACGCTTTAGGGGGATTGTACATGTGAGGGCGCGGGTTAGTGTCAGAGTACGGGTTAGGATTAGGGGACGGGTGAGGGTCAGGCTTAGTGGAAGGGTTAGGGTTAGGGTTCGGGCTAGGGTTAGGGGACGGGGACGGTTTAGGGTCCAGGTGAGGGTACGACAACGCTTTAGGGGGAGCGTACGTGTGAGGGTGCGGTATCGTGTCAGCGTACGCGTTACGATTTGGGGACGGGTGGAGGTCAGGCGTCCGGGAAGGGTTAGGGTTAGGGTTCGGGCTAGGGTTAGGATTAGGGGACGGGGACGGTTTAGGGTCCAGGTGAGGGTACGACAACGCTTTAGGGGGAGCGTACGTGTGAGGGCGTGGGTTCGTGTCAGCGTACGGTTTAGGATTAGGGGACAGGTGAGGGTCAGGCTTCGGGGAAGGGTTAGGGTTAGGGTTCGGGCTAGGGTTAGGGTTAGGGGACGGGGACGGTTTAGGGTCCAGGTGAGGGTACGACAACCCTGTAGGGGGAGCGAACGTGTGACGGCGCGGGTTAGCGTCAGCGTTCGGGTTAGGATTAAGGAACGTGTGAGGGTCAGGCTCCGGGGAAGGGTTAGGTTTAGGGTTCGGGCTAGGGTTCGGGTTAGGTGACGTGGACGGTTTAGGCTTCAGGTGAGGGTACGAAAACGCTTTAGGGGGAGCGTACGTGTGAGGGTGCGGGTTAGCGTCAGCGTACGGGTTAGGATTAGGGGACGGGTGAGGGTCAGGCTTCGGGGAAGGGTTAGGTTTAGGGTACGGGCTAGGGTTCGGTTTAGGGGACGGGGACGGTTTAGGCTGCAAGTGAGTGTACGACAACGCTTTAGGAGGAGCGTACGTGTGAGGGCGCGGGTTAGCGTCAGCGTACGGGTTAGGATTAGGGGACGGGTGAGGGTCAGGCTTCGGGGAAGGGTTAGGGTTAGGGTTCGGGATAGGGTTAGGGTTAGGGGACGGGGACGGTTTAGGGTCCAGGTGAGGGTACGACAGCGCTTTAGGGGGAGCGTACGTGTGAGGGCGCGGGTTAGTGTCAGCGTACGGGTTACGATTAGGGGACGGGTGAGGGTCAGGCTTCGGGGAAGGGTTAGGGTTAGGGTTCCGGCTAGGGTTAGGGTTAGGGGACGGGGACGGTTCAGGGTCCAGGTGAGTGTACGACAACGAGGTAGGGGGAGCGTACGTGTGAGGGCGCGAGTTAGCGTCAGCGTACGGGTTAGGATTAGGGGACGGGTGAGGGTCAGGCTTCGGGGAAGGGTAAGGGTTAGGGTTCGGGCTAGGGTTAGGGTTAGGGGACGGGGACGGTTTAGGGTCCAGGTGAGGGTACGACAACGCTTTAGGGGGAGCGTACGTGTGATGGCGCGGGTTAGTGTCAGCGTACGGGTTAGGATTACGGGACGGGTGAGGATCAGGCTTCGGGGAAGGTTTAGGGTTAGGGTTCGGGCTAGGGTTAGGGTTAGGGGACGGGGACGGTTTAGTGTCAAAGTGAGGGTACGACAACGCTTTAGGGGGAGCGTACGTGTGAGGGCGCAGGTTAGTGTCAGCGTACGCGTTAGGATTAGGGGACGGGTGAGGGTCAAGCTTCTGGGAAGGGTTAGGCTTAGGGTTCGGGCTAGGGTTAGGGTTAGGGGACGGGGACGGTTTAGGGTCCAGGTGAGGGTACGACAGCGCTTTAGGGGGAGCGTACGTGTGAGGGCGCGGGTTAGTGTCAGCGTACGGGTTAGGATTAGGGGACGGGTGAGGGTCAGGCTTCGGGGAAGGGTTAGGGTTAGGGTTCCGGCTAGGGTTATGGTTAGGGGACGTGGACGGTTTAGGGTCCAGGTGAGGGTACGACAACGCATTAGGGGGAGCGTACGTGTGAGGGCGCGGGTTAGCGTCAGCGTACGGGTTAGGATTATGGGACGGGTGAGGGTCAGGCTTCGGGGAAGGGTTAGGGTTAGGGTTCGGGCTAGGGTTAGGGTTAGGGGACGGGGACGGTTTAGGGTCCAGGTGAGGGTACGACAACACTTTAGGGGGAACGTACGTGTGAGGGCGTGGTTTAGTGTCAGCGTTCGGGTTAGGATTAGGGGACGGGTGAGGGTCAGGCTTCGGGGAAGGGTTAGGGTTAGGGTTCGGGCTAGGGTTAGGGTTAGGGGACGGGGACGGTTTAGGGTCCAGGTGAGGGTACGACAACGCTTTAGGGGGAGCGTACGTGTGAGGGCGCGGGTTAGTGTCAGCGTACGGGTTAGGATTAGGGGACAGGTGAGTGTCAGGCGTCGGGGAAGGGTTAGGGTTACGGTTCGGACTAGGGTTAGGGTTAGGGGACGGGGACGGTTTAGGGTCCAGGTGAGGGTACGACAACGCTTTAGGGGGAGCGTACGTGTGAGGGCGCAGGTTAGTGTCAGCGTACGTGTTAGGATTTGGGGCCGGGTGAGGGTCAGGCTTCGGGGAAGTTTAGGGTTAGGGTTCGGGCTAGGGTTAGGGTTAGGGGACGGGGACGGTTTAGGGTCCAGGTGAGGGTACGACAACGCTTTAGGGGGAGCGTATGAGTGAGGGCGCGGGTTAGTGTCAGCGTACGGGTTAGGATTAGGGGACGGGTGAGTGTCAGGCTTCGGGGAAGGGTTAGGGTTAGGGTTCGGGCTAGGGTTAGGGTTAGGGGACGGGGACGGTTTAGGGTCCAGGTGAGGGTACGACAACGCTTTAGGGGGAGCGTACGAGTGAGGGCGCGGGTTAGTGTCAGCGTACGGGTTAGGATTAGGGGACGGGTGAGTGTCATGCTTCGGGGAAGGGTTAGGGTTAGGGTTCGGGCTAGGGTTAGGGTTAGGGGACGGGGACGGTTTAGGGTCCAGGTGAGGGTACGACAACGCTTTATAGGGTGCGTACGTGTGAGGGCGCGGGTTAGTGTCAGCGTACGGGTTAGGATTAGGGGACGGGTGAGGGTCACGCTTCGGGGAAGCGTTAGGGTTAGGGTTCGGGCTAGGGTTAGGGTTAGAGGACGGGGACGGTTTAGGGTCCAGGTGAGGGTACGACAACGCTTTAGGGGGAGCGTACGTGTGAGGGCACGGGTTAGTGTCAGCGTACGGTTTAGGATTAGGGGACGGGTGAGGGTCAGGCTTCGGGGAAGCGTTAGGGTTAGGGTTCGGGCTAGGGTTAGGGTTAGGGGACTGGGACGGTTTAGGGTCCAGGTGAGGGTACGAGAACGCTTTAGGGGGAGCGCACGTGTGAGGGCGCGGGTTAGTGTCAGCGTAGGGGTTAGGATTAGGGGACGGGTGAGGGTCAGGCTTTGGGGAAGGGTTAGGTTTAGGGTTCGGGCTATGGTTAGGGTTAGGGGACGGGGACGGTTTAGGGTCCAGGTGAGGGTACGACAACGCTTTAGGGGGAGCGTACGTGTGAGGCCGCGGGTTAGTGTCAGGGTACGGGTTAGGATTAGGGGACGGGTGAGGGTTAGGCTTCGGGGAAGAGTTAGGGTTAGGGTTCGGGCTAGGGTAAGGGTTAGGGGACGGGGACGGTTTAGGGTCCAGGTGAGGGTACGACAACGCTTTAGGGGGAGCGTACGTGTTAGGGCGCGGGTTAGTGTCAGCGTACGGGTTAGGATTAGGAGACGGGTGAGGGTCAGGCTTCGGGGAAGGGTTAGGGTTATGGTTCGGGGTAGGGTTAGGGTTAGGGGACGGGGCCGGTTTAGGGTCCAGGTGAGGGTACGACAACGCTTTAGGGGGAGCGTACGTGTGAGGGCGCGGTTTCGTGTCAGCGTACGCGTTAGGGTTAGGGGACGGGAGAGGATCAGGCTTCGGGGAAGGGTTAGGGTTAGGGTTCGGGCTAGGGTTATTGTTAGGGGACGGGGACGGTTTAGGGTCCAGGTGAGGGTATGAGAACGCTTTAGGGGGAGCGTACCTGTGAGGGCGCAGGTTAGCGTCAGCATACGGGTTAGGATTAGGGGACGGGTGAGGGTCAGGCTTAGGGGAAGTGTTAGGGTTAGGGTTCGGGCTAGGGTTAGGATTAGGGGACGGGGACGGTTTAGGGTCCAGATGAGGGTACGACAACGCTTTAGGGGGAGCGTACGTGTGAGGGCGCGGGTTAGTGTCAGCGTACGCGTTAGGATTAGGGGACGGGTGAGGGTCAGGCTTCGGGGAAGGGTTAGGTTTAGGGTTCGGGCTAGGGTTCGGGTTAGGGGACGGGGACGGTTTAGGGTCCAGGTGAGGGTACGACAACGCTTTATGGGGAGCGTACGTGTGAGGGCGCGGGTTAGTGTCAGCGTACGGGTTAGGATTAGGGGACGGGTGAGTGTCAGGCTTCGGGGAAGGGTTAGGGTTAGGGTTCGGGCTAGGGTTAGGGTTAGGGGACGGGGACGGTTTAGGGTCCAGGTGAGGGTACGACAACGCTTTATGGGGAGCGTACGTGTGATGGCGCGGGTTAGTGTCAGCGTACGGGTTAGGATTAGGGGACGGGTGAGGGTCACGCTTCGGGGAAGTGTTAGGGTTAGAGTTCGGGCTAGGGTTAGGTGTAGAGGACGGGGACTGTTTAGGGTCCAGGTGAGGGTACGACAACGCTTTAGGGGGAGCGTACGTGTGAGGGCACGGGTTAGTGTCAGCGTACGGGTTAGGATTAGGGGACGGGTTAGGGTCAGGCTTCGGGGAAGGGTTAGGGTTAGGGTTCGGGCTAGGGTTAGGGTTAGGGGACGGGGACGGTTTAGGGTCCAGGTGAGGGTACGACAACGCTTTAGGGGGAGCGTACGTGTGAGGGCACGGGTTAGTGTCAGCGTACGGGTTAGGATTAGGGGACGGGTGAGTGTCAGGCTTCGGGGAAGCGTTAGGGTTAGGGTTCGGGCTAGGGTTAGGGTTAGGGGACGGGGACGGTTTAGGGTCCAGGTGAGGGTACGAGAACGCTTTAGGGGGAGCGCACGTGTGAGGGCGCGGGTTAGTGTCAGCGTAGGGGTTAGGATTAGGGGACGGGTGAGGGTCAGGCTTTGGGGAAGGGTTAGGTTTAGGGTTCGGGCTATGGTTAGGGTTAGGGGACGGGGACGGTTTAGGGTCCAGGTGAGGGTACGACAACGCTTTAGGGGGAGCGTACGTGTGAGGCCGCGGGCTAGTGTCAGCGTACGGGTTAGGATTAGGGGACGGGTGAGGGTTAGGCTTCGGGGAAGAGTTAGGGTTAGGGTTCGGGCTAGGGTTAGGGTTAGGGGACGGGGACGGTTTAGGGTCCAGGTGAGAGTATGAGAACGCTTTAGGGGGAGCGTACCTGTGAGGGCGCAGGTTAGCGTCAGCATACGGGTTAGGATTAGGGGACGGGTGAGGGTCAGGCTTCGGGGAAGGGTTAGGGTTAGGGTTCGGGCTAGGGTTAGGATTAGGGGACGGGGACGGTTTAGGGTCCAGATGAGGGTACGACAACGCTTTAGGGGGAGCGTACGTGTGAGGGCGCGGGTTAGTGTCAGCGTACGTGTTAGGATTAGGGGACCGGGTGAGGGTCAGGCTTCAGGGAAGGGTTAGGGTTAGGGTTCGGGCTAGGGTTAGGGTTAGGGGACGGGGACGGTTTAGGGTCCAGGTGAGGGTACGACAACGCTTTAGGGGGAGTGTACGTGTGAGGGCGCTGGTTAGTGTCAGAGTACGTTTTAGGATTATGGGACGGGTGAGGGTCAGGCTTCGGGGAAGGTTTAGGGTTAGGGGACGGGGACGGTTTAGGGTCCAGGTGAGGGTACGACAACGCATTAGGGAGAGCGTACGTGTGAGGGCACGGGTTAGTGTCAGCGTACGGGTTAGGATTAGGGGACGGGTGAGGGTCAGGCTTCGGGGAAGGGTTAGGGTTCGGGCTAGGGTTCGGGTTAGGGGACGGGGACGGTTTAGGGTCCAGGTGAGGGTACGACAACGCTTTATGGGGAGCGTACGTGTGAGGGCGCGGGTTAGTGTCTGCGTACGGGTTAGGATTAGGGGACGGGTGAGTGTCAGGCTTCGGGGAAGGGTTAGGGTTAGGGTTCGGGCTAGGGTTAGGGTTAGGGGACGGGGACGGTTTAGGGTCCAGGTGAGGGTACGACAACGCTTTATGGGGAGCGTACGTGTGAGGGCGCGGGTTAGTGTCAGCGTACGGGTTAGGATTAGGGGACGGGTGAGGGTCACGCTTCGGGGAAGTGTTAGGGTTAGAGTTCGGGCTAGGGTTAGGGTTAGAGGACGGGGACGGTTTAGGGTCCAGGTGAGGGTACGACAATGCTTTAGAGGGAGCGTACGTGTGAGGGCACGGGTTAGTGTCAGCGTACGGGTTAGGATTAGGGGACGGGTGAGTGTCAGGCTTCGGGGAAGCGTTAGGGTTAGGGTTCGGGCTAGGGTTAGGGTTAGGGGACGGGGACGGTTTAGGGTCCAGGTGAGGGTACGACAACCCTGTAGGGGGAGCGAACGTGTGACGGCGCGGGTTAGCGTCAGCGTTCGGGTTAGGATTAAGGAACGTGTGAGGGTCAGGCTCCTGGGAAGGGTTAGGTTTAGGGTTCGGGCTAGGGTTCGGGTTAGGTGACGTGGACGGTTTAGGCTTCAGGTGAGGGTACGAAAACGCTTTAGGGGGAGCGTACGTGTGAGGGTGCGGGTTAGCGTCAGCGTACGGGTTAGGATTAGGGAACGGGTGAGGGTCAGGCTTCGGGGAAGGGTTAGGGTTAGGGTACGGGCTAGGGTTCGGTTTAGGGGACGGGGACGGTTTAGGCTGCAAGTGAGTGTACGACAACGCTTTAGGAGGAGCGTACGTGTGAGGGCGCGGGTTAGCGTCAGCGTACGGGTTAGGATTAGGGGACGGGTGAGGGTCAGGCTTCGGGGAAGGGTAAGGGTTAGGGTTCGGGCTAGGGTTAGGGTTAGGGGACGGGGACGGTTTAGGGTCCAGGTGAGGGTACGACAGCGCTTTAGGGGGAGCGTACGTGTGAGGGCGCGGGTTAGTGTCAGCGTACGGGTTACGATTACGGGACGGGTGAGGGTCAGGCTTCGGGGAAGGGTTAGGGTTAGGGTTCCGGCTAGGGTTAGGGTTAGGGGACGGGGACGGTTCAGGGTCCAGGTGAGTGTACGACAACGAGGTAGGGGGAGCGTACGTGTGAGGGCGCGAGTTAGCGTCAGCGTACGGGTTAGGATTAGGGGACGGGTGAGGGTCAGGCTTCGGGGAAGGGTAAGGGTTAGGGTTCGGGCTAGGGTTAGGGTTAGGGGACGGGGACGGTTTAGGGTCCAGGTGAGGGTACGACAACGCTTTAGGGGGAGCGTACGTGTGATGGCGCGGGTTAGTGTCAGCGTACGGGTTAGGATTACGGGACGGGTGAGGATCAGGCTTCGGGGAAGGTTTAGGGTTAGGGTTCGGGCTAGGGTTAGGGTTAGGGGACGGGGACGGTTTAGTGTCAAAGTGAGGGTACGACAACGCTTTAGGGGGAGCGTACGTGTGAGGGCGCAGGTTAGTGTCAGCGTACGCGTTAGGATTAGGGGACGGGTGAGGGTCAAGCTTCTGGGAAGGGTTAGGCTTAGGGTTCGGGCTAGGGTTAGGGTTAGGGGACGGGGACGGTTTAGGGTCCAGGTGAGGGTACGACAGCGCTTTAGGGGGAGCGTACGTGTGAGGGCGCGGGTTAGTGTCAGCGTACGGGTTAGGATTAGGGGACGGGTGAGGGTCAGGCTTCGGGGAAGGGTTAGGGTTAGGGTTCCGGCTAGGGTTATGGTTAGGGGACGTGGACGGTTTAGGGTCCAGGTGAGGGTACGACAACGCATTAGGGGGAGCGTACGTGTGAGGGCGCGGGTTAGCGTCAGCGTACGGGTTAGGATTATGGGACGGGTGAGGGTCAGGCTTCGGGGAAGGGTTAGGGTTAGGGTTCGGGCTAGGGTTAGGGGACGGGGACGGTTTAGGGTCCAGGTGAGGGTACGACAACACTTTAGGGGGAACGTACGTGTGAGGGCGTGGTTTAGTGTCAGCGTTCGGGTTAGGATTAGGGGACGGGTGAGGGTCAGGCTTCGGGGAAGGGTTAGGGTTAGGGTTCGGGCTAGGGTTAGGGTTAGGGGACGGGGACGGTTTAGGGTCCAGGTGAGGGTACGACAACGCTTTAGGGGGAGCGTACGTGTGAGGGCGCGGGTTAGTGTCAGCGTACGGGTTAGGATTAGGGGACAGGTGAGTGTCAGGCGTCGGGGAAGGGTTAGGGTTACGGTTCGGACTAGGGTTAGGGTTAGGGGACGGGGACGGTTTAGGGTCCAGGTGAGGGTACGACAACGCTTTAGGGGGAGCGTACGTGTGAGGGCGCAGGTTAGTGTCAGCGTACGTGTTAGGATTTGGGGCCGGGTGAGGGTCAGGCTTCGGGGAAGTTTAGGGTTAGGGTTCGGGCTAGGGTTAGGGTTAGGGGACGGGGACGGTTTAGGGTCCAGGTGAGGGTACGACAACGCTTTAGGGGGAGCGTATGAGTGAGGGCGCGGGTTAGTGTCAGCGTACGGGTTAGGATTAGGGGACGGGTGAGGGTCAGGCTTCGGGGAAGCGTTAGGGTTAGGGTTCGGGCTAGGGTTAGGGTTAGGGGACTGGGACGGTTTAGGGTCCAGGTGAGGGTACGAGAACGCTTTAGGGGGAGCGCACGTGTGAGGGCGCGGGTTAGTGTCAGCGTAGGGGTTAGGATTAGGGGACGGGTGAGGGTCAGGCTTTGGGGAAGGGTTAGGTTTAGGGTTCGGGCTATGGTTAGGGTTAGGGGACGGGGACGGTTTAGGGTCCAGGTGAGGGTACGACAACGCTTTAGGGGGAGCGTACGTGTGAGGCCGCGGGTTAGTGTCAGGGTACGGGTTAGGATTAGGGGACGGGTGAGGGTTAGGCTTCGGGGAAGAGTTAGGGTTAGGGTTCGGGCTAGGGTAAGGGTTAGGGGACGGGGACGGTTTAGGGTCCAGGTGAGGGTACGACAACGCTTTAGGGGGAGCGTACGTGTTAGGGCGCGGGTTAGTGTCAGCGTACGGGTTAGGATTAGGAGACGGGTGAGTGTCAGGCTTCGGGGAAGGGTTAGGGTTATGGTTCGGGCTAGGGTTAGGGTTAGGGGACGGGGCCGGTTTAGGGTCCAGGTGAGGGTACGACAACGCTTTAGGGGGAGCGTACGTGTGAGGGCGCGGTTTCGTGTCAGCGTACGCGTTAGGATTAGGGGACGGGTGAGGGTCAGGCTTCGGGGAAGGGTTAGGGTTAGGGTTCGGGCTAGGGTTAGGGTTAGGGGACGGGGACGGTTTAGGGTCCAGGTGAGGGTACGAAAACGCTTTAGGGGGAGCGTACGTGTGAGGGCGCGGGTTAGTGTCAGCGTACGGGTTAGGATTAGGGGACGGGAGAGGATCAGGCTTCGGGGAAGGGTTAGGGTTAGGGTTCGGGCTAGGGTTATTGTTAGGGGACGGGGACGGTTTAGGGTCCAGGTGAGGGTATGAGAACGCTTTAGGGGGAGCGTACCTGTGAGGGCGCAGGTTAGCGTCAGCATACGGGTTAGGATTAGGGGACGGGTGAGGGTCAGGCTTAGGGGAAGGGTTAGGGTTAGGGTTCGGGCTAGGGTTCGGGTTAGGGGACGGGGACGGTTTAGGGTCCAGGTGAGGGTACGACAACGCTTTATGGGGAGCGTACGTGTGAGGGCGCGGGTTAGTGTCAGCGTACGGGTTAGGATTAGGGGACGGGTGAGTGTCAGGCTTCGGGGAAGGGTTAGGGTTAGGGTTCGGGCTAGGGTTAGGGTTAGGGGACGGGGACGGTTTAGGGTCCAGGTGAGGGTACGACAACGCTTTATGGGGAGCGTACGTGTGATGGCGCGGGTTAGTGTCAGCGTACGGGTTAGGATTATGGGACGGGTGAGGGTCACGCTTCGGGGAAGTGTTAGGGTTAGAGTTCGGGCTAGGGTTAGGTGTAGAGGACGGGGACTGTTTAGGGTCCAGGTGAGTGTACGACAACGCTTTAGGGGGAGCGTACGTGTGAGGGCACGGGTTAGTGTCAGCGTACGGGTTAGGATTAGGGGACGGGTTAGGGTCAGGCTTCGGGGAAGGGTTAGGGTTAGGGTTCGGGCTAGGGTTACGGTTAGGGGACGGGGACGGTTTAGGGTCCAGGTGAGGGTACGACAACGCTTTAGGGGGAGCGTACGTGTGAGGGCACGGGTTAGTGTCAGCGTACGGGTTAGGATTAGGGGACGGGTGAGTGTCAGGCTTCGGGGAAGCGTTAGGGTTAGGGTTCGGGCTAGGGTTAGGGTTAGGGTACGGGGACGGTTTAGGGTCCAGGTGAGGGTACGACAACGCTTTAGGGGGAGCGCACGTGTGAGGGCGCGGGTTAGTGTCAGCGTACGGGTTAGGATTAGGGGACGGGTGAGGGTCAGGCTTTGGG